>NC_047049.1:18468172-19819006 GCF_011762595.2 Tursiops truncatus
CGCTTTGTCACAGCTTACCCTTCACCCTCCCCGTATCCTCAAGTCCGTTCTCTTGTAGGTCTGTGTCTTTATTCCTGTCTTACCCCTAGGTTCTTCATGACATTTTTTTTTCTTAAATTCCATATATATGTGTTAGCATATGGTATTTGTCTTTCTCTTTGACTTACTTCACTCTGTATGACAGACTCTAGGTCTATCCACCTCATTACAGATAGCTCAATTTCGTTTCTTTTTATGGCTGAGTAATATTCCATTGTATATATGTGCCACATCTTCTTTATCCATTCATCCGATGATGGGCACTTAGGTTGTTTCCATCTCCAGGCTATTGTAAATAGAGCTGCAATGAACAGTTTGGTACATGACTCTTTTTGAACTATGGTTTTCTCAGGGTATATATATCCCAGTACTGGGATTGCTGGGTCATATGGTAGTTCTATTTGTAGTTTTTTAACGAACCTCCATACTGTTCTCCATAGTGACTGTACCAATTCACATTCCCACCAGCCGTGCAAGAGTGTTCCCTTTTCTCCACACCCTCTCCAGCATTTATTGTTTCTAGATTTTTTGATGATGGCCATTCTGACTGGTGTGAGATGATATCTCATTGTAGTTTTGCATTTCTCTAATGATTAATGATTTTGAGCATTCTTTCATGTGTGTGTTGGCAGTCTGTATATCTTCTTTGGAGAAATGTCTTTTTAGGTCTTCTGCCCATTTTTGGATTGGTTTGTTTGTTTTTTTGTTATTTAGCTGCATGAGCTGCTTGTAAATTTTGGAAATTAATCCTTTGTCAGTTGCTTCATTTGCAAATATTTTCTCCCATTCTGAGGGTTGTCTTTTCATCTTGTTTATGGTTTCCTTTGCTGTGCAAAACGAACACTCCCAAATTCATTCAATGAGGCCACCATCACCTTGATACCAAAACCAGACAAGGATGTCACAAAGAAAGAAAACTACAGGCCAATATCACTGATGAACATAGATGCAAAAATCCTCAAAAAATACTAGCAAACAGAATCCAACAGCACATGAAACGTATCATACACCATGATCAAGTGGGGTTTATTCCAGGAATGCAAGGATTCTTCAATATACGCAAATCTATCAATGTGATAAACCATATTAGCAAATTGAAGGATAAAAACCATATGATCATCTCAATAGATGCAGGGAAAGCTTTCGACAAAATTCAACACCCATGTATGATAAAAACCCTGCAGAAAGTAGGCATAGAAGGAACTTTCCTCAACATAATAAAGACCATATATGACAAATCCACAGCCAACATCATCCTCAGTGGTGAAAAACTGAAAGTAAAATTCTTAAGGGTAGGTTCAATTCCTATGATTCTAGGAATAAGAGGGTTCAAACCTCTATTATTTACTGTATCAAAGTAACTCTTTTGTAAGACATGTTTCTTATGTTTGTGGTGGGATGCCTCATGTGATGAAAGGTAGAGAAACCTCTCATATAGATAGGGCTAGATTAGTGGTAAAAAAAAATTTTTAAGAGGTAAGTGGATCATATCAAAATTGTGGATAGGATATTTGAACTCATAGAAAGGAGATTGTTAGGAGTGGGTTTTTTGTTTGTTTTAATTACTTTTATTTAAAAAATGTTTATTTTGTATTGGAGTATAGTTGATTTACAGTGTTGTGTTTCAGGTGTACAGCAAAGTGATTCAGTTATACATATACCTATTCTTTTCCAGATTCTTTTCCCATATAGGTTATTACAGAGTATTGAGTAGAGTTCCCTGTGCTATACAGTAGGTCCTTGTTGGCTATCTATGTTATATAAAGTAATGGCTATATGTGAATCTCAAACTCCTAATTTATCCTCCCCACCTTCCCCTTTGGTAACTGTAAGTTTGTTTTCTATGTCTGTGAGTCTGTTTGTTTTGTAAATAAGTTCATTTGTATCATTTTTTAAGATTCCACATATATGTGATATCATATGATATTTATCTTTCTCTGACTTACTTCACTTTGTGTGATCATCTCTGGGTTCATCCATGTTGCTGCAAATGGCATTATTTCATTCTTTTTAATGGCTGAGTAATATTCCATTGTGTATATATACCACATCTTCTTTATCCATTCATCTGTCCATGGACATTTAGGTTGATTCCATATCTTGGCTATTGTAAATGGTGCTGCAGTGAAGGTTGGGGTGCATGTATCTTTTCGAATTATGGTTTTCTCCAGATATATGCCAAGGAATGGGATTGCAGGATCATATGGTAGCTCTATTTTTAGTTTTTTAAGGAACTTCCATACTGTTTTCCATAGTGGCTGTACCAATTTACATTCCCACCAACAGTGTAGGATGGTTCCCTTTTCTCCACACCTTCTCCAGCGTTTACTGTTTGTAGACTTTTTGATGATGGCCATTCTGACTGGGTGTTAGGTGATACCTCATTGTAGTTTTGACTTGCATTTCTCTAATAATTAGCGATGTTAAGAATTTTTTCACATGCTCTTGGTCATCTGTATGTCTTCTTTGGAGAAATGTCTATTTAGGTCTTCTGCCCATTTTTTGATTTGGTTGTTTGTTTTTTTTATATTGAGCTGCATGAGCTGTTTGTATATTTTGGAGATTAACCCCTCGTTGGCAAATATTTTCTCCCATTATGTGGGTTGTCTTTTCATTTTGTTTATGGTTTCCTTTGCTGTGCAAAAGATTTTAAGTTTATTGTCAAAATGACTATACTACCCAAGGCTATCCACGGATTCAGTGCAATCCCTGTCAAATTACCAATGGCATTTTTTGCAGAGCTAGAGCAAAAAATTCTTAAAATTTGTCTGGAAATACAAACAACCCCAAACAGCAAAACCAATCTTGAGAAAGAAAAACAAAACTGCAAGAATCAGGCTCCCTGACTTCAGACTGTACTATAAAGCTACAGTAATCAAAACAGGAGTGTTTTAATGATGACATTGGCTGTATATAATTCTGGCATGTAGGGATTGTGAAATGCTCCTAAAAATAGATGGTTGTGAAAATACTTACTATAATGATATTGACATATTCTGCTAGAAAGAATAGGGTGAATGGGCCTGTTACATTTTCTACACTGAAGCTGAATACAAGTTTTAATTCTCCTTCTGTTAAATCCAGTGGGGCTCCACTGGTTTCTGCTAGAGTAGAGATAGAACAGTTTCTTGCTAGGGGTCAGGATGTGAAAAATAGTCATAGGTGTTCTTGTGTAATAATTACTGTTGAAAGTATAAATGATCCATTTATCTGTAGGAATAATAACAGAATAATTGCTAATGTTACTTCATATGAGATTGTCTGTACTACTGCCCATAGAGCTCCGATTAATGCATATTTTGAATCTGAAGCTCATTCAGAGCAGAGAATGGAATAAACGGCTAGGCTTGATATAGCTAGTATAAATAGTATGCCTAGGTTCATATTAATTAGTGGATAAGGTGTGTTAAGAGGAATTCATAATGTGACAGCCAGGGTTAAGGCTAGCATTGGTGCAATAGTAAACATAAATTGATGAGATTGATGGTTGTAGTGGTTCTTTAATAAATAATTTGACTGCATCAGCAATGGGTTGTAATAATCCATAGAGGCTGATGATGTTTGGCCCTTTCTGGATTTGCAGATAGCCTAGGATTTTCCATTCAGTTAAAGTGAGGAATGCTATGGTGAGTGAAACTGGGTAATTAGTGAAAGAACGTTGATTATAAACATATTCTTAGGAAGACGACTTGAACCACTGTGGATAAAGGTTTAAGTTTTATGCAGTTACCATGCTCTGTCACCCTAACAGACACTGTTCTACAGTAGGGTATGTATAATTTAATTGAATGTAGATTATATAATCAGTTTGAAGACATTTTGTAAAGTAGGCCTTATTTCTCTTGTCCTCTCATACTGGGAGAAATCTATAATACATAGAAATCAACTGGGATTACTCCAGTCTGAGCTCAGATCACATAGGACTTTACTTGTTGAACAAACAAACCATTAATAGCAGTTATATCATTGGGATGTCCTGATCCAGCATCAAGTTTGTAAACCCTATTATCAATATGAACTCTAGAATAGGAACTTGTTCTGTTGATCAGTGTTTTAGGTCAATAGGTGTAAAGCATTTTGACTAGTTGGTCTAAGTTTTAATCACTCAAAGGTTGTTCTACTCTCCAAGGTCACCCCCACCAAAATTGTTAATCCATTAAAAGTTATGTTATCCCTTAAAGTTCAGTTATTATTATTTGAATTAATTAACTAAAGCTCCATAGGGTCTTCTCATCTTATGTTATTCCCACCTTTTTAGGGCAAGGTCAATTTCACTGATTAAAAGAGACAGGAAAACCCTTGTGTGACCAATCACACAAGTCCTTATTTAGAGAAAAAATGATTATGCTACCTTTGCACACTCAGAATACCCTGACTATTAAACAGATGTCATTGGGCAGGCAGTGCCTCTAATCCTAGAAGCGCTACAAGTAATGTTTTTAATAAACAGGCAGGGTTTGTGATTGCCTAGTTCCTTTTACTTTTGTTAATCTCTCCTTAAATGTGTGCCTGTGTTGGGTTAACAAACGTTTTAATAAATAATGAGGTATTTGTTTAGGTTTATTTATTATTTATTTAGCATGCAGGCTCAATAGCTGCGGCATGCAGGCTCTCTAGTTGTGGTACGCAGGCTCCGTAGTTGCTCCACGGCATGTGGGATCTTAGTTCCCCGACCAGGGATTGGACCTGCATCCCTTGCATTGGAAGGTAGATTCTTAACCACTGGACCACCAGGGAAGTCCCGTGTTTAGGTTCATCTTAATGTTAACTATCAGTAGGTTACCCGTCTGATGTAAGCTTATGCAAGGAGAACCATTTCTTGTTACTCATATTGACAGTATTATTGTACTTCTATTAATTAATAGATTAGTCCAGTATTAAATTAGGAGTTGGTTTGTTTCCTGTTAGTATTAAGATGAATGTGCGGTTGACCTTGAATGCTTTCTTAATTGGTGGCTGCCTTTAAGCCAACTATGGTATTGTTAATGCTTACTCACTAGGGAAATTTGTATCCCGTAACTAAAAGCTGTACCTTTTTTGCATAACTTTTACAATTATGTTAAAAGTTATGTTTTTAAAGTAATATTTCAAGTTGAACTAAAATTCTTTTCTGGACAACCAGCTATCACCAGGCTTGTTAGGTTTGTCACCTCTACTCATACATCTTCCTACTCTTTTGCCATATAGATGAGTTTATTCCTGTAAACTGTCCATAAATAACTCATCTGATTTCAGAGTATTTAACTTAAGTTCTCTATGTTAAAGTTTTCTAGTTAAACCATTATGCAAAAGCTAAAAGAGGTAAACTTTGCTTTTTGGTACTTTCAATGATTTTTTCATCATTCCCTTATGGTACCTTATCTATAGCCCCTGATTTAAATTTCTATCTCCTATACTTTATTGTTTTTAATTTTGATTGAAAAATAGTTAATTTACAATATTGTGTTAGTTTCAGGTGTACAGGAAAGTGATTCAATTATACATATATGTATATATAAATAAATAAATATATTCTTTTTTTACTTTCCCTTCCCTTATAGGTTATTGAGTATAGTTCCCTGTGCTATATAGTAGGTCCTTGTTGGTTATCTATTTTATATATAGTGGTGTGTATATTTTAATCCCAAACTCCTAATTTATCCCTCCCCCCACCCTTTGGTAACCATAAATTTGGTTTCTATGTCTGAGTGTATTTCTGTTTTGTAAATAAGTTCATTTATATCTTTTTTTTAAGATTCCACATAAGTGATATCATATATTTGTCTTCATCTTACATAACTTAGTATGATAATCTCTAGGTCCATCCATGTTGATGCAAATGGCATTATTTCATTCTTTTTTATGGCTGAGTAATATTCCATTGTATTTATATACCACAGCTTCTTTACCCATTCATCTGTCAATGGACATTTAGGTTGTTTCCATGTCTTGGCTATTGTAGACAGTGCTGCTGTGAACATTGGGGTGAATGTATCTTTTTGAATCATGGTTTTCTCCAGAGTGGGATTGCAGCATCATATGGTGGCTCTAATTTTAGTTTTTAAGGAACCCCCATACTGTTCTCTGTAGTGGTTGTACCAACTTACATTCTCACCAGCATTGTAGGAGGGTTCCCTTTTCTCCACACCATCTGCAGCATTTGTTACTTCTAGACTTTTGATGATGGCCATTCAGACTGGTGTGAGGTGATACCTCATTGTAGTTTTGATTTGCATTTCTCTAATAATTGGCAATGCTGAGCATCTTTTCATGTGCCTTTTGCCCATGTGTATGTCTTCTTTGGAGAAATGGCTTTTTAGATCTTCTGCCCATTTTTTGATTGGGTTGTTTGTTTTTTTGATATTGAGCTGTATGAGCTGTTTGTATATTTTGGAGATTACCTTGTCAGTCTCATCATTTGCAAATATTTTCTCCCATTCTGTAGATTGTCTTTTTGTTTTGTTTATGGTTTCCTTTTCTGTGCAAAAGCTTTTAAGTTTAATTAGGTCCCATTTGTTTGTTTTCATTTTTATTTCCATTACTGTAGGAGACAGGTCCAAAAAGATATTCTGTGATTTACATCAAAGAGTGTGCTGCCAATGTTTTCCTCTAGGAGTTTTATAGTATCCAGTCTTACATTTAGGTCTTTAATCCATTTTGAGTTTATTTTTGTGTATGGTGTTAGAAAATGTTCTAATTTCATTCTTTTACATGTAGCTGTTCAGTTTTCCCAGCACCACTTATTGAAGAGACTGTCTTTTCTCCATTGTATATTCTTTCCTCCTTTGTCATAGATTAATTGACCATAGGTGCGTGGGTTTATTTCTGGGCTTTCTATCCTGTTTCGTTGATCTGTATGTCTCTTTTTGTGCCAATACCATAATGTTTTGATGACTGTAGCTCTGTAGTACAGTCTAAAGTCAGGGAGCCTGATTCCTGCAGCTCCGTTTTTCTTTCTCAAGATTGCTTTGGTCTTCAATTTATGAATGTGGTGTATCACACTGACTGAATTGCAGATATTGAAAAATCGTTGCATCCCTGGGATAAATTCCACTTCATCTTGGTGTATGATCCTTTTAATATATTGTTGGCTTCAGTTTGCTAGTATGTTGTTGAGGATTTTTGTGTCTATGTTCATCAGTGATATTGGCCTGTAATTTTCTGTTTTTGTGGTTATCTTTGTCTGGTTTTGGTATCAGGGTGATGGTGGCCTCATAGAATGAGGTTGGAAGTGTTCCTTTCTCTGAGGATTTTTTTGGAATCGTTTCAAAAGGATAGGTGTTATCTCTTCTGTAAATGTCTGATA
The DNA here is from genome assembly GCF_011762595.2 of Tursiops truncatus. Classification (NCBI taxonomy): domain Eukaryota; kingdom Metazoa; phylum Chordata; class Mammalia; order Artiodactyla; family Delphinidae; genus Tursiops; species Tursiops truncatus. The sequence goes on from NC_047049.1 coordinate 18,475,497, forward strand.
GAATTCACCTGTGAAACCATCTGGTCCTGGACTTTTGTTTGTTGGGACTTTTTAAATCACAGATTCAATTTCTGTATTTGTATTTGGTCTGTTCATATTTTCTATTTCTTCCTGGTTCAGTCTTGGGAGATTGTACCTAAGAATTTGTCCATTTCTTCTAGGTTGTCCATTTTATTGGCATATAGTTGCTTGTAGTAGTCTCTTACAGTCCTTTGTATTTCTGTGGTGTTGGGGGTAAATTCTCCTTTTTCATTTCTGATTTTATTGATTTGGACCGTCTCCCTTTTATTCTTGATGAGTCTGACTAAAGGTTTATCAATTTTGTTTATCTTTTCAAAGAACCAGCTTTTACTTTCATTGATCTTTTCTATTGTTTTTGCTAATGTCCCAAGCAAGATGTCAGTCTTCAGATGCGTGCTCTTGTATATGTTTGCCACCAGCCTTTATGTCCCAAGAGAAAGCCACAGCTGCCTCCTGCCTCCCCAGGAGACCCTCCACTACCAGCAGGCTGGTCTGGCCCAGGCTCCTATGAAGTCACTGTTTTTGCCCCATGTCCTGGTGTGCACATGACCTTGTGTGCATCCCCCAAGAGTGGAGTCTGTTTCCCCCAGTCCTGTGGAGCTCCTGCGATCAAGCGTCATTGGCCTTCAAAGCCAAGTGCTCTGGGGGCTCCTCCTCCTGATGCCAGACTCCCAGGCTGGGGAGCCTGACATGGGGCTCAGTTCTCTCCCATGGGAGAACTGCTGCAATATAACTATTCTCAAGTTTGTGGGTCCCCCACCTGGGGATGTATGGGATTTGATCATATAAGTGAGTGTGCCCCTCCTCCCATCTTGTTGTGATTTCTTGTCTTTGTACGTAGAATTCCCTTTTGGTAGGTTCCAGTCTCTGTTGCTGATGGCTGTTCAGCAATTAGCTGTGATTCTGGTGTTCGTGCAGGAGGAGGTGAGCTCCAGGTCTTCTGCTCCACTATCCTGTCTTTAGCTCCTATACTTTGGATGTTGGATGAATGTTTTACTTACTTATGATAGTTGAGTTTGGTAGGATAGTTTTAGCACCAAGTGTTCATGCAGTATGAAATCTCCTGGGCATAAACTAGATGCTTTTCTTTAAGCTACACTTTGATTCATCACACTTTCCAGGGTGCTCACCTTGTTACGACTTACCTCCTCTTATATGTTTGAATATTCGTAGGGACTGGAATCTAATGTGACTTGGACTATATAATGTGTTATGTAAGATCAAGAGACTGATGTACATGCTTATACACATGGGATAGATAACACCTGATATGTATAATTGTGAATTAATTATGTATGATAAAGCATATGTATATACTTACATATGTGGAAGGGTACATAATGTACAAAGTACATAGTAATGTTAGTTTTTAATGATGTCATTTTTTAATACTTAAAACCAGCTGTGTCCACCTCAGATCAACTGAATTAAAACCTCTGGGAAACTGGAAAACTGCATTTGTTTACAAGTTTTTCCCACCCCCCAGGGATTCTGATGTCCCCTCAAATTTGAGAACCTCTGTCCTAGAAGCAAAGGATGTGGTCCACTGTCCTGGAGAGACAACAAGCTCTGAGGGAGGGTAGAGGGGGAGGGACCACCACATACCTGACTCCACATAGCTGTTCTCCTGGGTGCTGCAGAAGGTACCTGAGAGATTGGCCCAGAGAACCGTTCTCCCAACTATACATTGCCTCCCTCTTTAGGAAGTACAGAACTGACCTTTACTTAATGCTGGAACTATTGAATGAGCATGGGCACCCCCCAAATTCAGGCACATGAAGCTCAAGGTCTGAATCTATAGAAAATTAACTTGTCTTAAATTAGAAAGATACTGTAAACAGAATTTTCTAGGATTAACTCTCCTCTACCCCTACAGCTTGTTATTGAGGCGGGGTGGTGCTAATTGGGAAAAGGAAAAGTGTCAACGCACGAACTATGACTTAAAGTTTCAGGGGTCTACAGTCTTGTACCCTCCGTCAAAGAAGTTTCTCAGAGCATCTCGGTATCTGTGCTGATGTGCACATACCAAACTTTATAGATCTTCTGTGGATGCATATCTGAAATTCCAGCAAACCACAGGATAATAGCCTAAGAAGTCATTTTTTAACTCAAAAATTCAGTTCTCTACTTACCTTCCAATCTTCTCACTGGTTAAATTTCTCCAGTCCCTGCCATCCCAGCTGGCCATCAGCCCACCCGATGTCAAACCTGGGCAGAAAGCACTTTGGTCAAAAGCATTTCTCTTTCTTCTTCCTTTGTTAGAGGGATATAAAGGCTCAGCTTTTAAACTGTTCCCCAAGTTGAAAAATGTGATATATAAACTCAGTACCAAAGGAATGAACAAAGAGCCAGGAACAGAGCTGGGCATTCCCTGAGATACATAGATGTTTCCTGGGAAAAGGAAACTGTGAGAAACTGTTTCAGGGCAAACCACTGCATGGTATTAAAAAAAAATGCAGGCCCTTCGCTTTCCTTGGAAAATTACGTCTTACAGGTCGTCAGCTGATCTGAGATGGTGATGTTTGGATTTTCTTTTTTCAGGTGAGTGTTGATCATTTAGGGATGGGAAGGTGACCATGGCAGGATTTTTTGGTCCTGTGGTTCCTCTGGGACAGAGCTCTTAGGGCTTCACAAATTGCACTGATTCAGGACCTCCACTCGGGGATAAAGAGCAGCTCTCTCACCTCTGGAGTTGGCATGGGCTGGAAGCTTTGAGAAATGAACTCCTGCTGGGCACATGTGCTGGTTTCTATGGCAACAGTCATCGAGGTTTGGGCCAAGGTTATTGGACTTAGTGAGTCCCCACAGAGACTAAAGACAACCTGTCTGGTGCCTTCCCGGGAACGATTTTTTTATCTTCCCCAGCCTGGCTTCTGATAGTCCCTGCCAACTCAGTACAGTATTCATGCTTCTGCATCCCAAATACATCCCACAAATTCCAGCTTCTGTCAGGCTGTTGCAAGTTGCAACACAGCATGTTCTGTCTAGCAAGTTGCATAGACAGCATGTTTTATTTAACTTGGCTTTCTTGCTTGGCTTTCTTGCAACAGAATGTTACTTACGTCAGTTATTATTGTTAACTATAATTTAGTGTGTACCTGTGATCTGCCAAGCACTGTCCTATGCACTCAACATAATTTCATTCTTCAGAACAGTACCACAAAATCAGTGTTACAATCCCATTTCATATTGTTTAGCCTCCAAGTGTTTGTGTTTGTTTGCATTTTTTTCCTTGTAGTTGACTGCTAATCTCAGGGTGTTGTGGTTGGAAAAGATGGTTGATATGATTTCAGTTTTCTTCCATTTACCAAGGCTTGCTCTGTGGTCCACATGTGATCCATCCATGAGACTGTTCCATGTGCTCTTGAAAAGAACGTGTATTCTGCTGCTGTCTGATGGAATGCTCTGTAAATATCAATTAAGTCCATTTGGTCTAATGCTCATTTAAGACCTGTGTTTCCTTATTGATTTTCTGTCTGGATTAGCTGTCCATTGATGCGAGTGGGCTGTTAAAGTCACCCATTATTATTGTTTTACTGTCAGTTTCTCCTTTTTTTGCTGTACGTGGGCCTCTCACTGTTGTGGCCTCTCCTGTTGCGGAGCACAGGCTCTGGACGCGCAGGCTCAGTGGCCACGGTTCACGGGCCTAGACGCTCCGTGGCATGTGGGATCTTCCCGGACCGGGGCACGAACCCATGTCCCCTGCATCGGCAGGCAGACTCTCAACCACTGCGCCACCAGGGAAGCCCCAGTTTCTCCTTTTATGTCTGTTAACGTTTGCCTTATATACTGAGGTGCTCCTGTGTTGGGTGCATGTATATTTACAATTGTTATATCTTCTTGGGTTGATCCCTTGATTGTTATGTAGTGTCCTTCTTTGTCTCCAGCTTTCTTTTGATTTCTGTTTGCACAGAATACTTTTTTCCATCCCCACACTACAGTCTGTATGTGTCTCTAGATCTGAAGTGGGTCTCTGGTAGACAACATATATATGGGTCTTGTTTTTGTATCCATTCAGCCAGTCTGTGGCTTTTGGTTGTAGTGTTTAATCTATTTACATTTAAGGTAATTATCCATATGTATGTTCTCACTGCCATTTTGTTAATTGTTTTCTATTTGTTTTTGTAGGTCTTTTTTCTTCCTCTTTTGTTCTCTTGTGATTTGATGACTATCTTTAACGTTCTGTTTGGATTGCTTTTTCTTATTTGTGTGTGTATCTATTACAGATTTTTGGTTTGTGGTTACCATGAAGTTTTTATATAGCAGTCTATAAATATACAGGATTGTTTTAAGTTGATCTCTTAATTTCAAATGCATTTAAAATATCCTGCATTTGTACTCTCCTCCTCTCATGATTATTGGTTTAGATATCATATTTGTGTGTGGATGATTTCCTAGCTTTACTGTATGTTTACCTTTAAAGGGGACTTTTCACATTTTGTAATTTTCTTGTTTCTACTTGTGATCTTGTCTTTTCTGCCTAGAGAAGTTCCTTTAGCATTTGTTGTAAAGCTGGTTTGGTGGTGCTGGATTCTTTTAGATTTTGCTTGTCTGTAAAGTTTTTGATTTCTCTGTCAAATCTGAACAAGAGCCTTGCTGGGTAGAATATTCTTGGTTGTAGGTTTTTTCCTTTCATCACTTTAAATATATCATGCCATGCCCTTCTGGCCTGCAGAGTTTCTGCTGAAAAATCCGCTGATAACTTTATGGGGGTTCCTTTGTATGTTATTTGTTGCTTTTCCTTTGTTGCTTTTAATATTTTCTTTGTCTTTAATTTTTGTCAATTTGATAACCATGTGTTTCATCATGTTGATCCTGCCTGGGACTCTCTGCACTTCCTGGACTTCAGTGACCGTTTCCTTTCCCATATTAGAGAAGCTATTATCTCTTCAAGTATTTTCTCAGGCCCTTTCTCTCTCTTCTCCTTTGGGACTCCTGTAATGCCAATGTTGGTGTATTTAATGTTGTCCCAGAGGTCTCTTAAACTGTCCTCAATTCTTTTCATTCTGTTCCACAGCAGTGATTTCCACCACTCTGTCTTCCAGCTCCATTATCTGCTCTTCTGCCTCATTTATTCTGCTATTGATTCTTTCTAGTGTATTTTTCATTGCAGATACTGTATTCTTCAACTCTGTTTGGTTGTTCTTTATATTTCTTAGTTAAAAATTTCCTGTAACTTCTTGCGCTGTGCATTCATTCTTTTGGATCATCTTTATCATGATTACTCTGAAGTCTTTCTCAGATAGATTGCCTATCTCCACTTCACTTACTTGTTCTTCTGGAGTTTTATCTTGTTCCTTTGTCTGGGAAATATTCCTCTGCCATCTCATTTTGTCTAAATCTCTGTGTTTGCAGACTGAGTTCCGCAGGCTTCCAATTTCTAGTATTCTTGATTCTTGTCTCTGTCTCCTGTGGGTGAGGCTGGTCTAGAGGCTTGTCCAGGCTTCCTGGTGGGAGGAACTGGTGCCTGCCCACTGGTGGGTGGAGCTGGGTCTTGGCCATCTGGTGGGCAGGGCCATGTCAAGGGGTGTGTCTAGAGACAGCTGTGGGCTCAGGAAGTTTTTAGGCAGCCTGTCTGCTGATGGGTGGGGCCAGCTATGGTGCTGATGACCCAAGCAAGATGTCTGCCTCCTCAAGAGTTCACGTAGCTGAACACTCCCTGAAATATCCACCACCAGTGTCCACATCCCCAGGGAGAGCCACAGCCACACCTCACCTCCCCAGGAGACCCTTCAAGACCAGCAGGTAGGTCCTGTCAAGGCTCCTGTGAAGTCACTGCCTTTGTTCTGGGCTTGGTATGCATAAGACCTTGTGTGTGCCCTCCAAGAGTGGAGTCCCCACTTCCACAGTCCTGGGGTGCTCCTGCAGTCAAGCCCTGCTGGCCTTCAAAGCTGGGGAGCCTGGCATGGGGCTCAGAACTCTCACTCCTATGGGAGAACTTCTGCAATATGATTCTCTAGTTTGTGGACTGCCCACCCAGGGGGTATGGGATTTCATGATATTGCACGTGTGCCCCACCTACCATCTTGTTGTGGTCTCTTCTCTCTTCTTTATACCCTTGGATGCAGAGTATCTTTTTCGGCAGATTCCAGTCTTTATCAATGGCTGTGCTCATGAGAGGAGGTGAGTCCAAGGTCCTTCCACTCCACTGTCTCCACCAAAGAGCCTTACTTCTGCTGCTAGGATTGGGGAAGTTGTATTTTGAGTTTCCTGAGGTCACCCTCAGGTGTACTCACACTGCTTGCATTTCTGTTTGGTCCATCTCCAGGGACAATGAACTCAGCTAGCCTCTGCTTCTTTCTTGTTTTGCCCCAAAGGCAGTGTTCCACTGAGTAAAACAGTAACCTTGAAAACTAAGACAGTTTTTTTTTCCTTTGTGCTTTGTCAAAGTTCACTTGCTCACGGGGGCTTCATGCAGGGGCCTTGCACCTGGCTTTTCAGACCAGAGTTTCTAGTGTGAAATCACAATCCCTATTTCACAGATAATGAAACTGAGGGCCAAATAAGCCAAGTAGCACGTCTGATGTTCCACAGTTATATGTGATGATTCTAGATGGGAACCCAGCTCTTCTTGATTTCACCAAACCCATTCTGTATTTCCACTACTCTGCTACCTACCTTAGACAACAGGTTACCTTTGTCATTCTTCTTAGAAGACTTAATAACTTAAGTCATATGTTGTTTCCAAGCTTCTCCTCTGTGCTTTAAACCATCATATCTCCTTTAAGCAGTTCTTTCTGTACCATCCTTTACTGAACCATCTTAACTTTTCCAACTCTCTCGGTAAAGGCCTAAATGGAAAAAATTGTCTTAATAAGACGAACAGCAGTTTTCAAATATGTACCTTTTAATGCCACAACCTGCCAAGATCATGGCCTTTGGGGTGTCTCATGCAGATTTCTCTGGGCTATGTTTGTTCTATTATCTTCTGGGTTTCAACCTTCTGAAGGAAGCAGTCGTGGGGAGGGGCTGAGGAAAGATGGGTGAAAGAACAGAGATAAATTGTCTGGAATAATTAAACAATCTGATGTATCAACATGTAGTAGAAATAACAGTACACCATCTTGTAAACTATTCTAAAGCAATGGATGAAGAATGCTCACTGAAAAAATTCAATGCTGATCTATCATTTGGGATAAAGGCTGGCATCTTTATCCACTTGGCAAAGTTTTGCCAAGTGCCAGCATCCCAAGCCAGTGATCACAGCAAACAGGCTGCCTCCTAAGTAAATATCACATCTGCAAACTTGATTATTGCATTTTTTCAGGCATTAACATGCAAAAAGGCTGAGAATATTGCAGCCATCTCTCAGTGCGGTGGTTTTAGTGACAGGGCTGGAGCTGTTTTCCTCAGTTTATAAGGTTTTCCTTTCTCTAGGCAGGGGGTTTATTTATTACCCCATCTACTTTTTATTGGGCTTCTTGGGTTTTGCTTTTGCTAACAGGTTGCCCTCCATTTACTGGGCCTGAGCAAGGGCTGTCATCCAAGGCCCCAGAGAAACTCCTGGACATAAAATCAGGAACATAGAAATTATCCAGTCACTTGGGACACTCAAGCTCCTTCTGCAAAAGGCCAACTTTTCAATTCACAGTAAGTGAGGAATGACACCAACTCAGCAACAATTTAGTCCTTGTCAGAATCATTCCATATTTTTAAGTAGAAAATAAAATTCAGATCCGTTACTCTGCTTTCTAGACACAGGGTATTCTGATCCCATCCTGTCTTCCCCACTCTTCTCTTCACTCCAAATAGAAGAAATGCTTTGCTCTGGTCTAATGACAGCACATATTTATCCAGCTATTATTGTGTGCCAGGCACTGTGTGAAAAGTCATTTGCATGGATTATCTGGAACTAATCTAAGGCACAAAGAGGTTGGCCCAGCATCGCACAACCTCCTCGAGGCAGAGTCAGAATTTGAACCCTGGAAAGTTTGACTCCAGGGGCTGAGCTATTTACTGTGACATCACTCTGTTTCTCAAGCCACCCAGGACAGACTGAACTTTCCCTCCAGCCACCCAAATTTTGACCTTCAAAGCCCTGCTAAAACCCTACTCTTTCATGACACCTTCTTTGACCACTTCAGGGCCACAGCAAATTCTCTCTTTGGATCTCCTCAACCATTTGCTGTTACCACACTGATTCTGGCAGTGACACTCTGCTGCCTTCTGCTCTGTGACAGTGGAGGACAGTGGAAAGAATTGCTCCTGAATCCCACAGACTTGGATTCCAAACCCACCTTGGGCACTTTTAGTTGGATGACTGTCCATTCATTCACCATCAAGTATACATTCAGCACCTAACATATGATTGATAGACTCTGGGGTCGCAATGGTGAGCACAACACAAACCACTCCCTTGTCCCTTTAGAACTTTCCTAGATCTTGGGCAAGTGACGTCATCTCTTTGAGCTTCAGTTTCCTCATCTCTAGAATGGGAATAATAATACCAATCTTACATGCTCTGCTCATAACAGCCTAGAAATATCAAAGTACCCTGTAGAGTGCCTGGCACACCATAGGTGCTCAACAAATGGTAGCTGTTGTAATAACTACCATTATAACTGTTCAGTTCTTTTAGCTTCAGTCTTATTCCCCAACAAGGCTTCTCTCTCTCTGTCAGGATTTGGTGAGCTGAAAGAGACAGTCGCAAGGGTGAGGTGTCCGTGGCTTTCAGTAATCAAGAGTTGATTGCAGCCCATGGGGCTGCTCTTCCTTATGGGTAAGGCCAGCCCAAAACCTAAAATCTTGTGGCTGATCCAACCTGATAAGCATTTCTATCAGCTTCTGTTGGGCAGTAAGAACTCCCCAAGTCATCTCTTGTTGGCATTGTTCAGACTTTCTGCTTTAAAGGGAGAAGGCTCTCCAAGCCCCAAACATTAACCATTTAATTCACCCATAAACTCTGGGCCCCTCGAAGCCACCCTTCCATGATACAGAAGTTCCTTGCAGCCACAGCTAAACAGCTTAGAAGTAAGAGCATAGCTGCCTTCCCTTCCATGCTTGTTTCTTGCCAGCTCCCAACCCTGAACTCTGCACTCCAGTCATTCCAAACCTATGGCTACCTCCCTAATACACTCTGCTGCTTCTCTCCCCTGTGCCTTCGTCACTCATCTCATTTCCTCATTCCTTCCCTTGCCCACCTGGTAAATTCCCTCTCAGTTCAGGCCAACCTCATACATGAAATCTTCCCACATTCACCCAGGTGGAGTTGACCACGCCCCTCCTTGGTCCTGTTCCTCTGTAATGATTCCTTCCATCCTTCGGGATACTTTAAGAAGATAAGGGAGAGGGTGCCCACAAATATATCTGATGTCAGCCACATACCTGACACACTATGGGCACTCTGTGTAAACTCACTCTGTTGTTTGCATAATTTTTCCTCCATTAGATTATAAGAAAGTTGAAGACATGCATCACTTTTTTAATCACAGCATCCCTGATGCCTGGCACTTTGTAGGTGCCCCCCAAGGATGTTTATAAATTTAAAATCAACTCACACAATAGTTGACAGTAATCAATGTCTACTGTGTAAGTGTCCAAGTGGTTAAGGTTTCATGGAGTAAGACCAGCAACAGAGCAGTTTCTACGCCTTCATCCTTAGCCTGAGCCCAGGAGGCCCACATTTAAGGTCAGCTTTAAGGGCTGGAAATAACAAAAAGAAGGGAGAAAAAATAATTTTTTTACTTACTGAAGTAAACATCAACTGCAAAAAGAAGGCAAGAGATAAGAAAGGGATATAAAGATTATAGTGATATCCTGGAGAATTCCATCCAGGCAGTCTCACTGCTGTGTTCTCCTGGCTGGATGGGTGGAGGTATAATTTATATGCTCAGACATCATCATTCTGATTTTTTTTTTAAAGCTGATAAGTTGTTTTAATCAACCTGGCTTTTTTCCCCATGTCTGACACAGTTGTAAGCTAGAAGGCCATTTCCTGCAATTCCTCCTTCTATTTGGCTGATATATTATGTTCTCTTCCAAGTTTTTCTCTTGAGAGCACTCCCCTTTTATTATTTTTCGTCTCAGTTCTTATAATGAAGGTTTTGCAAAGTATGACAACTGTTTTTATTTCTGATCTAAAAGGGAGGTGGTACAAAATAGAATATGAGCACAGCTGGAATGATTTTTGAGCAAAATGTGTTCTTAGCAGACAAACATCATGCAAATCATAGAAGCCGGAGGCCACTACCATTAGGGCAGAGCCTCTCAGTTGTGAGAAGGCCCTAAGAAGAAACGAAATGAAACCTGCCCTGCCTCACTTAGGTGATCTGTCTTCTCCTCCTGCTGCTTTATAAGTTACTGTCTTTTTTTTTTTTTTAAATGAAGACTGCATCCATGTTTATGTTGGGCACTGTGCTAGCCACGCTGTCAGCACACAGTAAGGTTTTATCTTGATTAATAGTAATAATAGTCATGCAACGTGAGAAAGTTTCAATCAATTTCCCACAGCTATATCTGTCAGCTCCTTTGCACCTTCCTTGAAGTTGCCAAAAAGAAAACGAATTCATTTGTACACACATCCACCCTGTGCGTCAACCATCCCACTTTCTTTATCTGCCAGATGAATTTCTCAGGGATGCAAGGTGCCAGGAGGAAAGCACTGCAATCCTGAAGCTCTATTCAGAACACTTCTCTAACTCTGCTGCATGTCCTTGAGCAAGTCACCCAATGTTCTAAGATGGTTCTGCCTCCTTGCCTGCAAACATTGGGGCCTCCACCTCTGGTTGTCTGCCCTGTCAGATGGCACTGCCTTGGGACCAATCACACTGACCAGTGAAATAACGCTGCCCTTCATGATCTCCCACAGGGTTTCTTATACTTGTCTCTTGCAGGGAAGGGGTTTACAACAATGCTGATCATATTTGCTCATCAAATGATCAACCTGAACTGATCCTCTATGGTTAATCTATTATTCATTCCTAAATGCTCAGCCCACTGAGTCGTCTCGTCTTAACTTCTCTCATGGGACCACCTTGTATTACACACACACACAGACACATGCCTTCTGTGCCGTCAACAGCCCAATGTTTAAACTTCAACTTCATACTTGCTTCCTGTCTGGATTCACCCCAGGTTCACAAGGATGGTTCAACATAGACAAATCAATCAATATGATATACCACATCAACAAAAGAAAAGACAAAAGCTACATGATCATCTCAATAGATGCAGACAAAGCATTTGATAAAATTCAACATCCATTCATGATAAAAACTCTTACCAAAGTGGGTATAGAGGGAACATACCTCAACATAATAGAAGCTATTTATAACAAACGTACAGCCAATATAGTACTCAATGGTAAAAAGTTGAAAGCCTTCCCGCTAAAATCTGGAACAAGACAAGGATGCCCACTCTACCACTTCTATTCAACACAGTATTGGAAGTTCTAGCCACAGCAATCAGACAAGAAAAAGAAGTAAAAGATACCCAGATTGGAAGAGAAGAGGTAAAATTGTCATTATCTGTAGATGGCATGATACTATATATAGAAAACCCTAAAGATTCCACACAAAAACTACTAGAACTGATAAATTCAGCAAGGTAGGGGGAATACAAGATTTACATACAGAAATCTGTTAAATATCAGAAAGAGAAAGTTAAAAATACCTTTTTAAATCACATCAAGGACCAAGGAGGTGAAGTGAAAGACTTACATGCTGAGAACTATAAAACATTGATAGAGGAAACTGAAGATGATTCAAAGAAATGGAACAACATCCCATGCTCTTGGATTGGAAGAATATTGTTTAAATGGCCATACTACCCAAAACAATCTACAGATTTAATGCTATCCCTATCAAATTACCCATGACATTTTTCACAGAACTAGAACAATAACCCTCCCAGATTTCAGACAATACTACAAAGCTACAGTAATCAATATGGCATGGTATTGGCTCCAAAACATATGGATCAATGGAACAGAAGAGAGAGCCCAGAAATAAACCTACACACCTATGATCAATTCATCTTCAACAAAGGAGGCAAGAATATACAATGGAGAAAAGACAGTCTCTTCAAGTGGTGTTGGGAAAGTTGGATGGTGCATGTAAATCAGTGAAGTTAGAACATATCCCCACACCATACACAAAAATAAATGGCTTAAAGACTTAAATATAAGATAGGATAGCATAAAATTCCTAGAAGAGAACATAGGCAAAACATTCTCTGACATAAATCATACCCATGTTTTCTTAGGTCAGTCTCCCTTAGAAATAAAAGCAAAAATAAACAAATGGACCTAATCCAACTTACAAGCTTTTGTACAGCAAAGGAAACCATAAACAAAACAAAAAGCCTGCAGAATGGGAGAAAATATTTGCACAATGCAACTGACAAGGGCTTAATTTCCAAAATATATACAAACAGCTCATAAAACAAAAAAACAACCCAATCAGAAAAGGGGTAGAAGACCTAAATAGACATTTCTCCAAAGAAGATATACAGGTGGCCAATAGGCATGTGAAAAGATCCTCAACATTGCTAATTATTAGAGAAATGCAAATCAAAACTACAATGAGGTACCACCTCACACCAGAGTGGCCATCATTAAAAAGTCTACAAATACGGGCTTCCCTGGTGGTGCAGTGGTTGAGAGTCTGCCTGCCGATGGAGGGGACACGGGTTCGTGCCCTGGTCTGGGAAGATCCCACATGCCGTGGAGCAGCTGGGCCCGTGAGCCATGGCCGCTGAGCCTGCGTGTCCGGAGCCTGTGCTCCGCAACGCGAGAGGCCACAACAGTGAGAGGCCTGCGTACCGCAAAAAAAAAAAAAAAGTCTGCAAATACATAACATGCTGGAGAGGGTGTGGGGGAAAGGGAACCCTCCTACATTGTTGGTGGGAATGTAAATTGGTACAGCCACTGTGGAAAACAGTATGGCAGTTCCATAAAAAACTAAAAATAGAGTTGCCATATGCTCCAGCAATCCCATCCCTGGGCGTATATCTGGATAAAACTCTAATTTGAAAAGATACATGCACCCCAATGTTCATAACAGCACTGTTTACAATAGCCAAGACATGGAAGCAACATAAATGTCCATTAACAGATGAATGGATAAAGAAGATGTGGTTTACTCAGCCATAAAAAAGAATGAAATAAGCCATTTGCAGCAACATGGATGCAACTAGAGATTATCATACTAAGAGAAAGAAATACTGTATGATATCACTTATACATGGAATCTAAAATGACACATGAACTTATTTACAAAACAGAAAGAGACTCACAGACATAGAAAACAAACTTATGGTTACCAAAGGGGAAAGGGCTTGGGAGAGGGTTAAATTAGGAGTTTGGGATTCGCAGATACAAACTACTATATATAAAACAAACAATAAGGTCCTACTGTGGAGCACAGGGAACTTATTCAGTATGCTGTAATAAACCAAAATGGAAAAGGAAAACAAAAAAAAAAAGATTACCAGGTTTAGAAGCGAATAACTGAGGAGACCCAAGGAAAAGAGAGAGATTCTTCCCATTAGTTTCAGCAAAAATTCTGAGGTTGAGCCTCATTGGCTAGCTTAGGTCACATGATAATCCCTGAACCAATCACTATAGTGACATGGATAGAGTGTCCTCATTGATGATATGTCAGAAGAAGGGAGAGTGGATGTAACCAGGTCAGAAAAAGGAAGAGTGGATGAACAAGCAAACCTACACAGTTATCTCACCAGTATTTAGCATTCATTAGGCACCTCTGGTGTCCTAGGCACAGCCAAGAAACAGCAGTCAGTGCTGTGTTGGGTTTTTATAAGCACTCAGCAAAGACAGCCACAAAGAAAATCTTTCTCCTCTGATACAACCCCCTCCCCCTCAAAGTCATTCCAAGAAAGGAGAGTAATTTATTCCAAGAGCAGTGTGACTTAGATTTCCTAGTCACTGTGATTGAGACATTTTAGGAACCAAGATCAAAATTCAGCAGTAACAGTTGGAAGGAAGTAGGTAAAAATACCTCTACTTGCAAATGATGAAACTCAAAAGAATCATGGGTAAAACTACTAATAAATATTAAAAGAGTTCAGTAAAATAACCAAATAGAAAATTAGCATACTTTGCCAGCTATTAAAGTATTGTCCTTAAGCTCCAAACCCACCCATGTCTACTCAGCTTTGTGAAGCAGAAATGGGATTCTACAAACCCAATTTCAGTTTTGTCAGTTAAATGAATAATGAATTTATCATTACTAGATCTTACAGGTCATGTAAACCTGTGAGATCTCTTTATTAAGTGTCAGTACTACAGATTTGGACAGATTTTTCTGTGTGGCTTTTACCAGTAGGGGGCCCTAGAGGGAGACCACAGGGCTGGAAGAGGGAGAAGGGACTCACTTTTTCCTTTTGGCTTCCTGCCTACTTCCTCCTATTCCTGTGAATGTCTCCAAGCAATGAGCCCTCACTCTAGTAACAGCAGTAGCAGGGATCCAATTTTCAGTTTCTCCAAGAATTACAGAACCAGCCTCCTCATGCACCCTTCAAAGACACCAGCTCCAGCCAGTCCATGTCCTCTCCTCAGAAGTCCACTTCCCATAGGCCCTTTCTCTGAGCTTGGAGAGGCCAGCACCAGCCCAGCAGACCCCTCCTCAAAGTCCAAGTGTCAGCTCTGCAGGACCCCACCCCAAACTTCTAGAATTAATAACTTCATCCTCTTCCCTTTTTACCCTATGGGCAGTAGCCACTTCCTGAAGGGCCTTCCTCTGTGACACCTTGGTGTTCTTTTTTCATCTTTTCAGTTACCCACTTAACACCTTTATATCAGTTAGCAATTAGTTGTATGAAATAATCTGTGTTAATTGTTTCTGTTTCTCTCTTCTGACCCGACCTTGATTGATACCTATTGCAGAAAGCAACAGACTTCACATATACAAAATAACCTATTAGAAGATACAAGGGAAGAAGAGGCGAGAGCGACCCTTGGACTGGCCAAAGCCGCGCGCCACTGCATCCCCGTGTCCAGTGCATACGTCCCGCCGCCGTCGCCACCATGCCCAAGAGAAAGGCTGAAGGGGATGCTAAAGGAGATAAAACCAAGGTGAAGGATGAACCACAGAGAAGATCTGCAAGGTTATCTGCTAAACCTGTTCCTCCAAAGCCAGAGCCCAAGCCTAAAAAGGCCCCTGCAAAGAAGGGAGAGAAGGTACCCAAAGGGAAAAAGGGGAAAGCTGATGCTGGCAAGGATGGGAATAATCCTGCAGAAAATGGAGATGCCAAAACAGACCAGGCACAGAAAGCTGAAGGTGCTGGAGATGCCAAGTGAAGTGTGCATTTTTGATAACTGTGTACTTCTGGTGACTGTACAGTTTGAAATACTATTTTTTATCAAGTTTTATAAAAATGCAGAATTTTGTTCTACTTTTTTTTTTTTTAAGCTATGTTGTTAGCATACAGAACACTTCATTGTTGTTTTTTGGGGGAAGAGCACATGTCACTAATAGATTGTCTCTGAAGCTGGATTGACATGGGAGAAAAACACCTTTCCCGTCTGGTTTTGAGAGACTTCCTCTTGGTTCCCAGGAAGGAGGGGGTTCCTTGATACTGACACACAGTAGCCACCTTGGCACAAATGCCTTGTGGTGTGGAAACTAAAGTTAGTTTTTATGTTCTCTTCTCCCTCTCCACCTTCAGCATAGACTTGACTCCCTTAAACCCAGAGACCTGTTGGAACCTGACCCCCAAAAATTGGTTACCAGTATGTCAGGCAATCTGGACTTTGCATTGTCACCATTGAGATGGCGTCCCTCAAAAGAGCAGCGGTTCCTTTTTTAGATTGTGGATCTTCAGATTGATACTTTTGCCATTTTCATTTCCTGAAAGGGTCGGCTTGTGAAAAGTTGTTAAACAACATACTAAATGTGAAATGTCAACCCTCACTCTAAACTTTCCCTGTTCAGAGCATCACATGAAGACTTCATGGGGTTTTATAGTGGCTTTCTGATTTTGGTAGTCCATTGCAAAAGGGAGTTTGAAAGTTGTATACTGTTAACGATTGTCTGCCCATGTCCTGCCTGAAATACCATGATTGTTTATGAAAAGTATCTTTAATGAAGCTGGATACAGTTTGACTTGGAAAAAAAAAAAAAAGATACAAGGGAAGAGAAGATAAAACCCCATTCACAATAGCAAAGGGGGTTAAAAAGTAAGATTAAAAAAAAAAACCTAGGCATTAACCTCACAAGAAATGTGCATAACCTGTATGAGGGAACCTATAAAATACTCCTGAAAACACAAAATTTGTTTGAACCAATAGAAAGACATGTTCTTAGGAAAACTCAGCATCATAAGGACATTTATTGTGATCCCAATAAAGATTCAGTTAAGTTTTTTTTCTGAAGCTAAACAAGTTGATAATAAAGTTCATATGGAAGAATAAAAAAGCAAGAATATCCAAGAAAGCTCCCCAAAACAAAGAATAATGGTGAGGTAAGGGCTAGACCTACTGGATATTAAAACATATTATAAAGCCTTTATGAATAAAACGGTGTGCTATTACATCATTGATAGGCAGACCAATGATCCAACAGAAAACCCCAAAATAGATCTAAGCATATATGGCAATTTAATACTTGATGACGACAGTATCTCAAATAAATGGTAAAAGATAAAGTTTTAATAAATGATGTTGAGACTACTAGATGACCATATGGAAAAAAACAAAATATTCATTTCTCAAATTCCAAACGGAGTAGAGATTTAAAAGTTTTAGGATAAATTCCAAACGGAGTAGAGGCTTAAAAGTTTTAAATAATAAATGGGGAAGGGACTTCCCTCGTGGTCCAGTGGCTAAGACTCTGTGCTCCCACTGCAGGGGGCCCAGGTTTGATCCCTGGTCAGGGAACTAGATCCCACATGCTGCAACTAAGCATTCACATGCTGCAACTAAAGATCCTGCATGCCACAACGAAGATCCCACACAGGACAATGAAGATCCTGCGTGCCACAACGAAGATCCCACACAGGGCAATGAAGATCCGGCATGCCGCAACTAAGACCCGGCACAGCAAAATTAAATTAAATTAAATTAAAATAAGGAAAATCTGTCCTAGCTATGACTCAAAACCTAAAAGCAATAAAAGGAAAGATATATACATTTAAGGACTTTTTTTAAAAAAGGTTTTGCACAACAAAAAAAAAATCCTATAAAGTTAAGAAAATGGCAAGCAGGGAAACTATTACAATGAATATCATAGACAAAAGACTAATATTCCAAATATATGAAAATCTAAAATTCAGAAAAAGACTAACAACCAAATTTAAAATAAGCAAAGTATATGAACCCAAAACCTTTAATTAAAGATATTTGACCTTGTTCAAAATAAGAGCAAATAAAACTACATGCATATGACAAAAGAATCATATCTAGAATATAAAAAGAATTTCTAAAAGAAGCAAAACAATCTAATATAAAATGGAAAAGAAAAACTTTAACAGGCATTTCACAAAAGATATTCGAATGACTATGAAAAGGTATTGTACTTAACACCACTAGTCATTAAGGAAATACAAATATAAATCATAATAAACCATCATTACATACCCACCAGGATGGCTAATATTTTAAAAGACTAATAACAAATTTTGGCAAGGATGTGGATCAGTGAGAGCTCTCATAGGCTGCTGATCAGGCATAAATTGGTACAACTATGTTGGGAAACTATTTGGCAGTGTCAGCTAAAGATAACATGAGTCTACCCCATGACCCACAAATTCCACTTCTAAATAAATACCCAAGAGAAATAAGTGTAGATGTCCCAAAATGACATGGACAAAAATTCTCACACTAGTGTTACTCAAAAAAGCACCCCCCCAAAAAAAACTGGAAAACCTAAGTGCCCATCCACAGAATAACTGTAATTTACTTAATCATACAGTGAAATAGTACACAGTAGTAGACAATAACCAACATGCTACAGAAACCACATGGATGAATCAAATGCTCAATGAAAGAAGCCAGAAATAAAATCATGCTGTGTGATTTATTTATATGAGGAAAAGGTATCCATGATGCTAGAAATCAATACTAGTTAGTTCTAGCAGCACTGTTGACTGAGAAATAGCAGAAAGAAGGCTTCCAGGTTCTGGAAATATATCTTGATCATGATGATAGTTACAGATGTGTATGTAAATAAAAGTATATCAAACTTTACACTAAAATTAGTTCACTGTACCTACTTTGTATGTTAGACCTCAATGAACTTCAAGGATACCAGAAAAAGAAAAAAACTGAAATACTATTTCTCACCTATTAAACTGGCAAAAATTTAATAAGTTTGACAACACTGTTGGTGAGGTTATGGTGAAATGGGCACTTCATACATTGCTGGGTTGCCGGTACAACTTTTATGGAGGAGAATTTGGCAATGTCTAGCAAAATCACATATGCATCTATCCTTTCACCTCACAATTACACTTCTAGGAATCGTTACTGTCAAGAATACAAAATGATGGTGTATAAAAATATTTATTGGGGCATTTTTTGTCATGACAAGATTAGAAACAAGATCTATGCTTATCAACTGGGGGTTTGTTGAAAAAACAATGAAATTTCCATATAATGGAGGATCATGCAGTATAAAAGAGAATATAGAATACTTTCCTGGTTATATTCTTCAGTGATAAAAGGTGCAGAACGCTCTTTGGAGTATGTGATTTGTAAGGGCAGGGAGTGTCGTGGTTTAAAGATAGCTATGAATTCTTTCACACGCCTTTCATCCAGAATTGTGACCTCTTTTCCTGCCTTTTGAATCTGGGCTGGCTTATGACTACTTTGAACAATAGAATATGGTGGAAGTGACACTCGATCAGTCAGACTCTAGCCTTTGAATGGACTGTCAGCTTCCCCTTTACTCTCTTAGAACCATAAACCATCATGTAGGAAGTCCTACTACCCTGCTAGAGAGACTACCGCATAGCCCTGAAACCACCTGGAGGAAGAGGAGGGCCCAGCTGCGCCCACATTTCCAGCCATTCTTGCCAAGGCACCTGGCACGTAAGTGAGTTGTCTTAGATCCTCCTGGCCAGCCCAGCCCAGTCAGGCCCAGCCACCACAAAAATATCATTGACACCACATGGAGCGGAAAAATTGCATGCAGTAGTAGTAATATGCATATTTTTATTTTTAAAGTGTTACATGTATTTTGTAGCAAATAATCAATTGGACATCACTAGGAATCAAAATGTCAAAAATAAGTATAAATTAAAGACCCCATGAAGTTAAATTTGAATGGAAAATATCAGTATGTACTCCTATTTTTTCTGTTTCTAAAAATAAGTATTTCCTAGTTCTGTCCATTGAAAAGGCGTAGAAGCAATGACAACCCAGTGGCAATGAGCAACACGAGGGCCCAGATCGCACTCTCTAGATATCATTACCCACAAAAAGGCACCAGGACTTCTCATAGAAATGACTGAATCCAAGCCTGAGGTTGGAAATACACACATTAGCCTAAGGTGTCTTGTACCAGGAAGGCAAAGAAGCTATCGAAGACAAATGGAGTCATGCCAAAAGTCATAGGAGCCAAATCAGAGAAACATAGTGGCCTAAGATGACATCATGTGAGAAAAAGAAATCATGACTGCACTGGATTGAAACATATCAAATATATAAAAATTCATGAGTTTGTCGTGATACTAAAAAAAATAGAATCTCATTCATCACCACTGGAGGTTGCTAAGGTGCCAACTTATTACTCTAAAATTGGATAAAGTGAAAAGATCACTTAACTTTGCCTTTTCTGTATGAATTCTGTTTCAGAGTACTGAAAAGATTACTGGGGGAAAGTTCTTCCATACAGAAAAATCCCAGGTAATAAAGTCAGAAGGAGTGGTGAAATTTGAATATCACCATTTGGCAACCCCATTGAAATAACAGATTAGGCAATAACTATGAATGGATGCTAAAATTCATTAGCTGTAAGGTTGATGGAGAACATCACAATGGAGAGATCAGGCTGACATCACTTAACCACACAAGTCTATCTTTGCAACACTAAAAATGGGAGAAGCACACATATGCTTCCTGATATATTACAATACAAAACACATAGCTCCACCCGTGAACCTATGAAATGCTCCTTTCAAATAAAAAAAAAAAAAAATGAACCTGAATCTGCTCAATCTCTAGATACAGCTGCAAGATAACAGGAAATACCAGGAATAGAGTAACAAGCTAAATGACCTAACGAGAAAGTAATCAACCCAATCCAGAATGTGGAATATTTTGCAAGCCAAATGTTCTAGTACCTCCAACAAATAAAATGGCATAAGGGGTGGGAGAGATGGGTAAGAGAGTGACAGACATATGAAAACCAAATGCAATATGTAGACCTTTTTGAGATCCTATATAACTAACTGCAGAGTGACTCGGGGAAAAAAAACTCTCTTTTGAGTTTATCAGTTTCTTAGTTAACAAGGTGAAAGTTAAACATTTACCTACCTTATGACCTAGAAATTCCATCCCTAGTTATTTACCCAAGATAAATGAAAATATATATCCACAAAAAGATGTGTACAAGAAAGTTCATAGTCATTATTCATAATAGCCAAAAAGTTGGCATCGGGGGGTGGGGGAGATGCCCATCAACAGAAGAATGGATTAAAAAAGAGGGTGGTATATTCATACAATGGAATACTAGTTCTTAACAAAAACGAAATGAATTACTATATACACAACATGGGTAGATCTCACAGGTATTATGCTAAATGGAAGAATCTAAACACAAACCAACATAGTATGATTCCCTTTATATGAAATTCTAGAATAGGCAAAACTATGGTGAAAAAAGTAAGAAAAGTGATTGCCTCTGAAGGAAAGTTGACTGGGATAAAAGTTGACTGGACGTTCTAAGGTGATGGGAATGTTCTGTATCTTGATAGGAATGTGGATTACAAGAGAGTATGCATTTGTCAAAACGTGTGGAAATGTACACTTGAGATTTGCAAACGTCACTCTAAGTAATTTTTTAAAAAGAACTATAAACAAATGCTAGCTGTAGTGAAGAGGTTTTCTTTTCACAGTGGTATTAGCAATTCTAAAACCACTTTCTGTATATTCTAGGCTTGAACAAATAAGTAAATACTTTGAGGATAACATACATTGAGGGCCAGGTTTCTTAGGATTGGAGGATAGAGATACAAATGTGGAACGGGGAACAACTAAAATGTACGGATTGGGACTAGAGACATCAATGTTAATTTATAGGTTTTAATATAATTTTAATACTTTCTGGTTTTATAAATAAAATACATGTGTATACATGCATTTCCTGTCTCTGTGCACTGAGGCATCACCAAAGGAATAACAGTAGCAGTGAGCACACCTGGCATCCAGAGCTTGGCTTCTAAATACTATTCTCCATTAAAAATAGTAAGAACTTTTTGAAAAAGCTGAATTCAGATCTAGAACAGGGAAAACACAGGGGATCCTAGAACACCTTGTTGCACCAAAAGTTAAGGAAGTGCTCAAAGAACAAGGAGCTCCCCACTAGTTACTTATTTAACTGTACAATGGAGAAACCTGGGGACACTATCTTAACCATATGAATCTTAACCAAATGATCAAAGTCAAGATCACCAAGATCCTCCTGATATGATGCACTGAGACCAACGCATCACTGCTTTGGCATTACCGTCAAAAAGGCATAACTTAAAACTAATCATAAGGAAACTTCAGACAAACCCAAATTGGGATATTCTACAAAATAACTGGCCTGTACCCTTAAAAAACATGACAAGGTCAAGAAAGAGATTGAGGAACTTTTCCATATGAAAAAGACTATGGGGACACAACAACTAAATGGGTGATCCTGGATTGGGCCTGGACTGGAAGAAAAGACAACTATAAAAAAGAATTATTGGGAACATTGCCAAATTTTGCATGTGGACTGAGGGTAGATAATAGTATTATATCAGTGGTAACTTTCTGGCTCTTGATAATTATACTGTAGTTATATAAGAGAATGTCTTTGCTTTCAGAAAATGCACACTGAAGTGTTTACTAGTAAAGGGATATGATCTGCAATATACCCTTCACATAATTCAGAAATATATATATAAGTAGTAAATCAAATAGAGCAGAATATAAGCATTTGGAAAATTTAGGCAAAGGGTATAATGAGAGTTACTTGCACTATTCGTGCAACTTCGTTATCAGTTTTAAATTAATATATTTTTAAAATAACAAACCCCCCAAATAATCCTTTTGTAAATCAGAGAAATGAATACCGACAGGGTTAGATGATCTTTAGCAATTCCTGGTAATTCTGAGTGCTGTGATAATGACATGGTGAGTATGTTTAAGTCTTTGCTAGTTAGAAATACTGAATTATTTGCGGGTGATACATGATGTCAAAATCTGCTTTAAAATATTCCAGTAAAAACAAAAAGTGAGGGGATAGATAAAAAGAATGGTTGAATACTGATAAATCTGGGTGATGGCACAGGGAACTTCAATACACTATTCTCTTGTTGCACATAACTGAAATTTCCCATTCAAAAAAAAGTTTGCCAGATACATCAGGAAAGCATTCTCCAAGTAATGGAGAGGGAACCTTATCACCTGGGTCCCAGTTTCCACTGTGCGGTGGCCTCAGCAGGAGCCTGGGCAAGGTGAGGTCTGTCTGGTTAACTCTGCCTGGTCATTCGCAAAATGAGGCTCAAAGCTGCCTGTGTGTCTCACTGCCAGGGCTCTTCCGAGGTGCAGAGTGAAAAGGATTTGCCAAGTCTCCCTGGCAGTGGCCACATGTGCGAGGGCGGAGCTCTTGTCGCGTGGCTGCCCCCTGCCTGCCATTCAGCCCAGCCGCCTGAGCTGCTGGCCTTCAAGGTCCACTGTAGGCGGGCTGCATCCCACATACACACCTTCTGCTTTTCCAAATACTTTGGCAGCAGCAAACATGGGGGTGGCAAGTGAGAGGGGGAGCTGCAGGAAGCCTGCCTTCATTACGGAGGAAATAAACACATCAAGAGTGATTTTCCTCTCGGGAAGAAATTAATTTCTAAATGAAATAATGAGTTTCCTGATAGTCATTTGCAAGGCTTGGGACCTCGGAGCCGGGCCCTCTCCCTCTCTCTGTTCACTACCCCTCAGCCAGCTGTTTAGCTTGCTCTGCCTTGTCTGTGGATTAATGCCCCTTTCGCTGGCTGAGCTCGCCCTGGTGACACATGAGCCCTTCTCGGTCTGAGAAGTGGGATAATGAGACGTCCAATTAAGGTGAGGTTCCGTGAGCTCTGGCTCCAGAAACACAGCCTGGCTGCGGGAGAGGGCTTTCAACTGGCTTGAGACAAGGAACAGATGACTTTGGGGACCACAGTCCTGAACGTGCCATTCTCAGGGCAGCTCTGGACGGGCACAGCTGTGAGGCAAACCAAAAGTGGCTCCCTGGCCCCTGACAAGTGAGGGAGAGGACCTGGTGAGGCGTCCTCGGAGAATTAGGGTCACCTGGGTAACTAGATATCTTACTGCTGTGTACCCTGCCACTGCTTACCTTTCAGACTGCTGCTGGCCCTGCCACTGAGGCCACATGGAGTGAGGAGTGAGCTGGGTGGCTCTCAAGGCAGAAGGAGTACCCCTCCCCCAAAAAAGTAGAGACAGAAGAGCTGCATCCAAAGTAACTAACGATGGTCATCCATCACTCATTTAGGGTTAAGTGTTTGAAATGTATTATTCATCTAATTTTCCTTAAAAATATATGTTTATTATCTCCACTTTTGTTATATATTTTTAAAATATTTAGATACATTTATTACCTCCACATGAGAAACCTGAAACTGAAGATAAAGTGACTTTCAGAGACCACAAAATAACAAGGGGGACGTAAGATTTGAACCTAGAACAAGTTTGAGTCTTAAGTCCCAACTCTTAACCTCTGTGCTACACTGCTACCGACGCTTAGGAACCAAAGCCCAAATCAGAATGGCAATTACCCAGGGGCCACCGGCTCCAGGAATGGAAGGCTCAATCAAGGGGCGTCTGGAATTCTGGGGCAAGAAATGTACCCCTGAGCCTGGGGCAGAAGGCTGACCTCCAGGCTCTTTGAAGGTCACCAGGCTAAAAGCCAGGAAAACAGATCCCACATGACACCCTTCCTGGTCATTCAACCCCAAGAGAGGGTTTCTTGGATTCACAAAGGAGGAACTGTCAACCTGAGAGGTGATCTGAACTACCCAAGATTACCCAACTAGAACAGCCCAGTAGCCCAGCACCCCCTTTCCTCCACAGCAGACCTCTTCCTGGGGGAGCCAAAGGATAACATCACCACTAAATGCCTCTCAGGGCTTCATGCAGCCTTTCATAAAACAAGACCCACAGTCTAGTGACGTAGTTCACACACTATTCAAAATCGATCTTAAACAGAGCCTGTTCACCAGTAGTCCTTGTGGATTATCCCCATGGGTGGATAATTTAATAAGCCCATGTATGAGTTTCCTATTGCTGCCGTAACAGATTTATCACAAACTAAGTGGCTTAAAACAATGTAAATATATCCTCTTAATTTCGAGTCTAGAATCCATTTCACTGGGCTAAGTCAAGACGCCAGCAGGGCTGGCTCCTTCTGGAGACCCTAGGGGAGAATCAGTTGGCTTTTTCCCACTTGCAGAGGCAGCCTAATACGTCCAGACAAAACTCTAATCCAAAAAGATACATGTACCCACTACGTCCACAGCAGTACTACTGGCAATAACCAAGACATGGAAACAACCTAAATGTCCATCAACAGATGAATGGATAAAGATGTGGATATCATATGATATCACTTATATGTGGGATCTAAAAAAAAAGATACACATGAACCTATCTACGAAGCAGAAACAGATTCACAGACATAGAGAACGGACTGGTGGTTGCCAAGGGGGAGGGGGATGGAGAGGGATGGAGTGGGAGGTTGGGATCAGCAGATACAAACTATTATATACAGGATGGATAAACAACAAGGTCCTACTGTAGAGCACAGGGAGCTATATCCAATATCCTATGATAAACCATAATGGAAAAGAAGTGTGTGTGTGTGTGTGTATATATATATATATATATATATATATGTATGTATATACGTATACCTGAATCGCTTTGCCGTACAGCAGAGATTAACGCAACACTGTAAATCGACTCTACTTCAATAGAAAATGAAATAAAGATAAAGGCAGCCTGCATCCCTTGGCTCATGCTCCTTCCTCCATCTTCAAAGCCAGCAGCAGAGCATCTCACTCCCATGGTCACATTGCCTCTTTCTTCTACAGTCAGATCTCCCCCTGCCTCCCTTTTATAAGGACACTTGTGATTACCTTTTGGGTCCAGGTGGGTCCCCATCTCAAGATTCCTAACTTAACCACATCTGCAAAGTCCCTTTTGCCATATAAGGTAACGTGCACAGGTGCTAGGGATTAGGACCTGGCTACCTCTGTGGGCCATGATTCAGCCCACCACAGCTTATCCACAGTGAGGGGAAGGCAGGGCTCAAAACCTTCCAGACAACCTTCATAGGGCAACTGGGTTAATACTAAAATTACTGAGTTTGCCTCAAGTAAAGACAGGCAGGAGAGGAAATAGGAAACAGAAGATGACCGAGAATGAACCAAGAAGACTAGCCTCGTGTTGAACCAAGGATGGATGCCCACCCTTTCAGAGGCCTCAGACACCCCTCCCTCTGGGAATAGAAGGAAAAGTTTGACCTTCTCCTCAAAAAATGCACAGACCCCCAAACATACCATCCAGTATATAATTTTTGATGTTTCGCAGACCCACTGCAGCCCATCAAGGCTAAATATTTGCTGTGTACAGTCAAAGCAGACCTAACAGACTCAACTGGGTGTTCAGGTCGGAGTCTTACATCCCCAAGTCGCTCCTCCTTAGCTCACTCTGTATATGTGCTGACCCTGTCCTGGGTAGCTGGGGTTGGCACACTAACCAAAACTAGCCATCAAGCAAGTGATGTTGTAGGGCCTCCGCTGGTAAAGGCTCAAACTAGAACACACCACCAGAAACAACAAACAAAACTAACAAAGAGATTCTGGAAAATCTAGCTTCACTCATAAAAGTTCAATTTTCATAAACGGTACAATGAAAATTTATACATTTGAGTGGTTGGGGGGATTTTATTTTCAGAATCCACCATGCTAGATAATAATCAGACACCTAGAATAAAAAATGTATGTACATTATGAGAAAAAGAACCCAATAGGGAAAAAAATGGGCAAAGACATGAACAGATAGTTCAAAAGAGAGACTGAATAGGGCTCAATGTCATTAGTCATCAGGGAAAGGCAAATTAAATCCAGGATATAACACTACACATCACCCAAATGGTCAGAGTAACAAAGAGAGACGGTTCTCTCTTTGAGAGAGTATTGGCTAGGAAGTGATGCAAGAGGAACTCTCGCATGATTCTGCAAGGGGAGAGGTGTGCATTAGTACTCAACTAAAGCTGAACATATGCATGCTGTATAACCCAGTAATTCACACAAAAATACATTGTTAATCAAAAGGTATGTGTTAGAATGTTAATAACAGCACCATTACTTTTTACTTTTCTTAAATTGTGGTAGAATGTACATAATGTAAAATTGACTTATCCATTTTTAAGTGCACAGTTTGGTGGCATTAAGCATGTACACGTTATTGTGCAACCATTACCATCATTCATCTCTAGAACATTTTTCATCTTCCCAAACTGAAACTCTACCCAAATAACTCCCCATTTCTTCCTCTCCCAGCCTCTAGCAACCACCATTCTACTTTCTGTCTCTATGAATTTGACTACTCTTGGTGCCTCACATAAGTAGAATCATACAGTATTTGTTCTTTTGTGACTGGCTTTTTTGCACTTAGCATAATGTTTTCAAGGTTTATGTGTCAGACTTTTCATACTTTTTAAGGCTGAATAATATTCCATTGTCTGCATATACCACATTTTCTTTATCCATTCATCCATCAGTGGACATCTGGGTTGCTTCTACCTTTTGGCTATTGTGAATAATGATGCTATGAATATGAGTGTACAAAAATATCTGTTTTGTTCTCTGCTTTCAATTCTTCGGGGTATATACCCCAAAACAGAATTACTGGATCATATAGTGATTCCATTTTTAATTTTTTGAGGAATCTTAGTATTGTTTTTCATAGTGGAAGCACCATTTTATCTTCCTACCACCGAAAGGGTTCCAATTTTTCCACATTCCAACACTTGTTATTTTCTGTTTTTTCCTTAGTATAGCCATCCTAATGAGTATGAAGTATATGTCATTGCAGTTTTCATGTGCATTTCCCTAATGGTTAATGATGTTGAGCATCTTTCATGTGTGTATCGGCCATTTGTATATCTTCTTTGAAGAAATGTCTATTCAAGTCCTTTGCCCATTTGTTAATTGAGTTGTTTGGGTTTTTGTTGTTGAATTGTAGTTCTTTATATATTCTGGATACTTGGATATTAACCTCTGATCAGATATATAATATGAAAATATTTTCTCCCGTTCCATGTGTTGCCTTTTCACTCTGTTGATAGTGTCGTTAGATACACAAAGGTTTAAATTTTTAATTTAGTCCAGTTTATCTTTTTCTTTTGTTGCCTGTGCTTTTAGTGTCATATCCAAGAAATCATTGCTAAATCCAATGTTATGAAGTTTTCCCCTACATTTTCTTTGAAGAGTTTTATGGTTTTAGCTTTTACATTTAGGTCTTTAGTCCATTTGAGTTAATTTTTATATATGGTGTAAGGTAAGCATCCAACTTCATTCTTTTCAATGTGTATATCTAGTTTTCCCAGTACCACTTGGTGAAAGACTATCCTTTCCCTGTTGAATGGTCTTCTCGGAAATCATTTGACCATATATGCAAGGGTTTATTTCTGGGTTTTTTTTTTTCTATTCCATTGTTCTATATGTCTGTCAACAGCACCATTTTTAATAGCCTAAAAGTAGAAACTACCCAAACTTCCATCAATAGCAGAATAAATACATAGTGAGATAATTGTACTGTGGGAATACTATACAGAAATGAGAGTAAAAGATTTATAACTAGTAACACTAGTTACTAGTGTTTGTGAGAATGAATCTCACAAACATATGTTGAACAAAAGCAAACAAACAAAAAAGCCAGACACAAAAGAATACTTACTTTATGATTTCATTTACGTAAATTACAAAAGCAGGCAAGTCTAATGCTTCTAGAAGTCAGGATAGTCATTACTCCTAGAGGAAGAAAGGAGTGACAGGAAGGGCGTGTGGCAAGGACAGGAGGGGCTTCTGAGCTGGAGGGTGATGTTACATTTCTTGATCTGAGCGCTAGTTTCCTGAGTTTACTGAATTAGTAAAATTCATGAAACCATACATCTATAATTTGTGGATTTTTCTGAATTATTTTGCAATAAAAAAGTTTCTTTTTAAACACGTATTCTATAGGCATAAAGCCTAGGAAATATTATTTCACCGCAAGAACCACTGTCACAGCCTTTGGTTTACCAAGCAGCTAAGCCAATCAGAACTCAGCAATGCCCAGCCTGTTCCAATCACATACATGGAGTAGTGGTCAGCTGAAAACAGCTTATGAAGTTCCCAGCATCAGCTACTACGGTTCGTGTTCTGAGTTCATAAAACCGATATCAACCAAGTGCATTATCCATGATCAGTGTCTAATAATACAACAATAAGATTATACCTGTTGCTAATACGTCTACCACTGGGAGACAGCATGACAAGGGCAGACAATTAAATCAGGACAGGCAGTAAGTTAATCCTGCGAGACCTGGGAAGAATGAGAGGTGCCTCATCTCTTACTGTCACCAGGAGCCTTGTGAGTCATTCCAAAGCCCCGCTGGCCACAGGAGCCTCAGGAAAGATGTTTTCAACCTGTTTTGCCCCTTTGTACTGCTTCATGCAAGGCTGTGTTGCCTTTGCCCCCCTCATGCCTTTCAAATGATTCCCTCTGTCGCCTGTGAGCACTCATCATATGCCAAACCCTGTGCTGAACACTCCCTGTATCATCTCCTCTACATCTGCACAACCACCCTGGAGGTGAGGACTACGCTACCCTCATTCAAAGGGAAGAAGATCGAGGCTTGAAAAGTGTAAACCCCCGAGGGAGGCTGTGCATTTGTGGCGGTACGTGGGAAATCTCTGTTCCTTGCTCTCAATTGTGCTGTAAACCTAAAACTGCTCTAAAAAATAAAGTCTTTACGTAAGCATCTTTCCCAAGCATAAGCAGTAAGTGGCAAATGTGGATTCAGAATGAGGCTCTCAAACTCCATACCCTGCCTCTTGCCCACAATCCCATAGCGCCTCTGTATCCTGATCTGTCCCCAGCCACAAAGAGCTTGGAGCCTTGCTGAGAAAATAAGACCTATCAGGACAAAAGGAGAACCCCCAGTGCCCTCAGTGATCAGGGGGCACCTGCTGTCTTACTCACCAAGCAGGGACTGTGTACTGTTTATCTCAGAGTCCTCATGCAGAGGACCAGAGCACAGAGTAAGCCTAGCAGAGTAGGTGCTTCGTAAGTGTCTGTTGACTGAGGGGGAGAAAGGGAGGAACTGTTCCTTTGACAGGAGACCATAGAACAGTCTAGAAGCCATCACCGCTCTCAGAACCCCACAGGGCTGGAGAGTCACAGTCTCCATCCACCCAAATATAGGAAGTCAAAAGTGGAGTTTAGGGGGTAGCTTGGTGCGATTCAGATCCTGCCTTTATTTAAAATTTCAATATTTTGCTCAACACAATTTTTTTCTCTAATTTTGATTTTTAAAAATATTGCTTTAAAATATTACTCTTCTTGATTTTTGAGTCTTTTGGCACCGCCTTACATTTCGCTCCGGAGGCAAGTGCCCCTCTCCCCTCATCCCAGCGCTGCACCATCTTCACACTTGAAGAGAAAGCCACACTCAGGACACAGCAGTCCTGTGAGTGCAAGCAGCGGACTCTCAGTCCACAACCACGGAGTTTGTGCCCGGACTCCTCCAGCTCCGCCATCCCCAAACAATGCAAATGCGTGTGTTGGCAGCTCCTAACCACTGGAGGACAATTTGAACAATGTTTCGGTCTTTAATTAAATTTCAAAAACACCTGTTTCGTCAGGTTATAAATTCCAAGTGAACTTTAAGAGGCATCTGTTTGGCACACAGAGCTTTTATTTTCTTGGCTGTAACCACAGCAACATTTTTGCTTGATTATCCGTCCTTCATTCCTGCCACACACACACACCCCACCCTCTTCGTCCGCCTCTGGTGGCCACAGGGAGCTTATGGTGGCTTTTCACGCTCCCCATCCAGCTCTCCGGCTGGCACAGCAGCAGCACAGCAGCATTTCGTGCTGTTGATTTGCCTTTTCCTGATGGCTCACGTAAAATTGGGACACTTGTACAAGAAAGCACAGTGCTGTAAACGGAACTTCCTCCACTACCTAAAGCCAGAGAACTCCAACAACTGCCCCTTTTTTCAGCATCCCCAGCACATAACTCAAGCCCTAGGCTGGCTGCCTCACATGTATGTGCCCCTCTGAGCTTCAGTTCCCTGCTCTGTGAAAGGAGGTGATGACAGTCACCCCCCAGCGCTGTAAGGATTAGGGGACTTTCCTAGTAAAGCAGGGGTCCCCAACCCCCAGGCCACGGACCTGTTAGGAACCAGGCCGCACAACAGGAGGTGAGCTGCGGGGAGCGAAGCTTCATCTGTATTTACAGCCTCTCCCCATCGCTCGCATTCCCGCCTGAGCTCCACCCGCTGTCAGATCAGCGGCGGCATTAGATTCTCACAGGAGCTCAAACCCTACTGTGAACTGCGCATGCGAGGGATCTAGGTTGCGCACTCCTTATGAGAATCTAATGCCTGATTATCTGAGACGGAGCTGAGGCCGTGATGCTAGCGCTGGGGAGTGGCTGCAAATACAGATTATCATTAGCAGAGAGGTTTGACTGCATGGAGACCATGATAAATCAATTGCTTGCAGACTCATATCAAAACCCTGTGAGTGGCGAGTGAAAACAAGCTCAGGGCTCCCACTGATTCTGCATTATGGTGAGTTGTAGAATTATTTCATTATATATTACAATGTAATAATAATAGAAATAAAGGGACCAATAAATGTAATGCACTTGAATCGTCCTGAAACAACCACCCCCCCGCCCCGCCCAGTCCATGGAAAAATTGTCTTCCACGAAACCAGTCCCTGGTGCCAAAAAGGTTGGGGACCATTGTAGTAAAGGGTAGAGTAGGGAAGGCCTAGAAGCCAGCCCTTCAGATTCCAAAATCTGCCCACCTCACCGACTTCTGGTTCTAGGACCCCAAAGTGACTCTATTAAGGGTCACCTAGGGGTAAAGCAGGGAACACATGTCAAAAGTGGCAGTAGTGAGGATGAAAAACTTAAAGAATACCGTCACCTGCACGAAGGCTTGATTGGGAGGGTGGGAGAGCCGTCGTTAAACCGTCCCCACCTGAGCTAGCGTTAAGCCCAGACAGAAGTCGGGAGATAGGCTGGGTGACGGTAATGACACTGGGGTTGCTGTCAAGCACACTGTACACTGACTTGCCTAGCTTCTCTATGCCTCGGTTTCCTCTTTTAGAAAATGAGGAAGTAGCATCCAACTCACGGGCTTAAAGTATGATTTAGAAGAATTAATGTAAAATGTTTAGACTAGGGCCTGAGATATAGTAAGAGCTCAATAAGTGTTAAATTATTATTACTATTATTGTTGTTGCTAAGTACCATATAAAGTGCTTTTTCCGTGCCACCCCCCCTTCCTACCACCTCCAAGATAACGTTTCAAACTCCTGGTGGTTTGGGCCATCATCACTCACATCCACCGTGTGCTCTTCTGTACAGCGTGGGCTTGCCTTCCCTCATGCTATCAGGGCCCCCAGGTGCCCTCTGCTACCCAGCACTTCAAGAGCACACTTGAGGCTGTCACCTCTGTCAAGGCTTCCCCGACCACTCCCGTCCTCGGTGACCTCCCTGTCCTCTGCAGCCTGGCCAACACATGCTGCCTTGTTTCCCCATTCACATGACACATCTGAAGGCACCCTGGCCTTGCCTATCCTTCCGCTGATGGAGACAGGCCGTGGACTGTCCCAGGGCCTGTGCTCAGAGCCCAGCTCAGCCCTGCCCGGTCCCGATGCTTGTTCATTCATGCCTTCCTCAGATATCTATGTGTGCTTTGTGCTAGAACCTGCGGCTACGGCAATGAGCAAAGCAGAGGCAGAACCTGTCCACGTGGAAGATGATAACACACAGGTTATCAGAGAAATAACTATGCAATTCCAAACCGTGATCAATGCAATGAAGAAAAATAAGAGTAAATGAACTACCTGGAGATGGATAAGTATCCCGCAGCTCAACATCAACTTAAAACTGAGAACCTTTCACAACCTCGTCCTTTTCTAACAAGCACTTTACTTGACACATCATAACACTATCATCTCTAAGCACAAAATCCCCAAATCACTGAGGTAGGAAGAAACCAAATGGGCCTCCCCGAGTTTTCCTTGCCTTGGCAGAGGGCTGGCCTGCTCTGTGGCACAGAAGTTCCAGGCCCAGGCTCTGGGGCCTCTCGGTTTGGCACTGGCCTCTGGTTGGCAACTGAGCCTCAGGGCGGAAGCAGCTCATCTGGAATTCTGGCAAGGCCTCCAGGAGGGAGCAGCATTCAGATTCCCTTCAACTAATTTTTTTTCCAAGTATAAACAGTGGTTGGGTTCTTAAAAGCCACCAAAGCAAGAGAATGGTGAAATATAAGATGCTGCAAGCAGGAAATGATAGCTAAAACCCATGCCTGGGGTCCGACCTGTGCAAACATCCAGCCAACTGTTAGTTCTAAATCTGAACGGAGTTTTCCAGGTGCTTTCAGGGGATCACGGGATTTTATTTTTCTGTCAGAGCACTCTCTAAAGGGATTTTGGGCTAAGCCTGGCAATACTCCCCTTTCTTTCCTGGAATAGAAGGCAGCCAACTTTCTCTCACCTTCAGCCTTAAGTCTAACTTGAACAGTCCACTCATTCATTCTGGTTGCCTTTCTAGGGCCTGCAATTACTGTGTGTATGGAGGCCACAGCCGACCCTCCTCTCCCAAGCCAGCCATGCTCATGCTGGGAAGGGCTCATTTCCCACTCAGCCTGTCCGCCTGCAGTGATCCCTGCTGGGGTCAGGCTTTTCCTTCCAGCCTCTCGTTTCTTTGCAGCCTTCCCCTCCCAGGAAGTACAGGACCTGAAGCAAATACTCAGCTTCGGCATCACCTGCTTCCTAGTGCCACCACTATTGACTCTTCTGACCCGTGGACTCCAGAATTTTTTCCTACCGCTGTGATACCTGCTGCTTTCCCTGCCTTAGCTGACTGTCTTGGACCTGACTTCATCCATTCCTGTTTGCCAAATGCTGTGCCATCTGCTGGGCAGGTCAGAGTCTTGGTCATGGCCATGGGGTGCACCTGAGCTAACCTGACCTTTGAAATCAGGCAAGCTTGGGTTCCACTCCCAGCAACCCCATTCCCAGCTGAACTCCACTTTCTGCATCAGCAAAATATGGAGTTCCATAAAGTTAGAAAACAGAGAAAAAAATTAGTTGATCACTTTGCAGACTGAGTGTCCTTAATGACATTATGTATATTCACCTGGTCTTCCAGGCTTAATGGACATCCTATCGTGATAATAATACCAGTCCCATGGGACTATCCTGAGGATTAAAAGGGTTAATATGTGCAAAGTGCCTGAATTCCTGCCAGACCCTTGGAAAAGACTAAACAAATATTTCACCCTCTCCCCCTTTAGTTCAAACTGGTCCTTTTCCCACCTATACCATTCTAACATGTATTATATCACAATTGCCTGTTACATGCCCTCTAGCCACATACTGGATGGTCTTTTTTTTTTTTTTTTTTTTGTGGTACGCGGGCCTCTCACTGCTGTGGCCTCTCCTGTTGCGGAGCACAGGCTCCGGACGCACAGGCTCAGCGGCCATGGCTCACGGGCCCAGCCACTCCGCGGCATGTGGGATCTTCCCGGACCGGGGCACGAACCCGTGTCCCCTGCATCGGCAGGCGGACTCTCAACCACTGCGCCACCAGGGAAGCCCTGGATGGTCTTAATTACAGTACTCTCCATCTTTCTATGCAACTGTCAATCAGAAACATCCAGTTGCTCGGAGGGGGACAAAACTGGGGTTGGCTGTCATCATCTTCACCTTGTCTTCTGGAGTCCCGTGGAGCTTAGGATTTTTACAGAAGTATATCGTGGCAGCTGCAACTGTCTCATGCTAAAACTAAGAAGTCAAGATGCTTATTTCATAGAAGCCCACGTTTCTGGCAACAACCTGCACCTTGTCTGTTAGGAGAAATGAGTGGGTCTATACATGACTTACTGCCTCTGTAGAGGTTTGGTTTAGATTGTCTCCAAGTACGTGAAAAGGTGTATTTTCCAAGCCCAAGAACTGATCAGCATTACCTACATCTGCAAACCTGTCCTTTATGTATGCTGTACATTACTTTGGGGAAAAAAACCACCTCTGCTTTGTAACTAGAATTTTCTTTTTGCTTGATCGTGGCTGTGGGCTGAATTAATGTGACAAAGGGGGTTGCTGGAGAGAGAGCCTGTTACAAAGGCATGGTAACAATTGCTTTCCAGGGGAAGTAACCAAATACACTCCAGTCTTGTTGAAAAGTACACATCTGATAAATATACATGTGATTTCAATGGAAGAACAGTGCAAACTTACTTAGGTTTTTAAACAGCAAATACAATCTAATTCATCCTGTCCCCACTCTGCGATAAGAAGCTTATAGACTGTTCCAGCGCCTTGTATCCCAAAGACAAGATGCATATACATCTGTGAATAAGTTTGTCTACATGTGCATGCACTGCCCACGCTGTTCCATTTTAAACCTCTACTCTTGGCAAAGAGGATGATTTGGAAGAGAGAGAGAGGTCATCTCAATAAATTCTTACCGCTCATCATTTGGCAACCTTGACTGACTCCTGGCGTTTCACTGAGGGCAGAGACATAGAGATTTTGATGGGCTTAAGCAAACTCTCCTAGGGAATTCAAATTCTCTAGAAAATAACTACAAGACCAAATGGCCTCCCAGAGATAGAGGCTGGAACACTTCCTCACTTGTGGTCCCCATAGCTAGGACACACGACTACACAGCAGTGGATTCCTTGATAGGAGATAATTCATTTATATGCGAGGAAAGCCATCAGCCATCTTGCCCCTCCAACAGGGCTCCAACAGGCATGCATCTCTGGCCTGAAGCAGGAGCACTAAGTTCCATTTTGTGGCCCAAATGTGACCCAGGGCAGGCCAAGGGGAACCACAAACCTGTGCCCCTGGCCATTCCTGGAAAATCAGCCTTGACACTGAGAGAAAGCTTATCAGGATACCTGTGACGAAACCGAACACCTTTTTTTACCTTTGGGGAATTACATGGTAAAGTATCAAACAGCCTTCCTTCTTTCCACTGGGTTCTCCTGGACCAGCTACAATGTGCTCCAACTGCTCTGACTTTAACACCAACTTTCGGGTTAATTTAAATTCTGATTCCACACCTCCCTGGGCCCCAAATCCCAAGAATAATAAAGGATAAGATTGTTCAAGGCCAATACCAGTTGAATGCATTCATCACTTCCTCACCCCGTCAGGGATAGGCTCAGGGCTAAATGTAGAGATTAGGGAATTACCATTCAATTAGAAGCTATACTAACTGATAAAACTAGCTGATCCACCCAGATAAAACTAGCTGGGTTAACAAAGGTACCTAACAAAAGAAAAGTCTGCCAAATTTAAAGTCTAAAAAAATGTGGTGAGATTTAAAATAAAAGGAAAAACGTCACCCTGGTGGGGAAAAGCTCCTGGAAGCAAGTACATTCAGTTAACTGATACAGCTATATCTATCTTCCCTCTTTTTGGGAGGCTAAGCTAACCCATGATAGAACAAACCCACTGAAGTAATAATTACAAAATAACAATATGAAAAAGTTAAATTTTAGAACACTTTCTTTGGGCAAAGCACTCTGCAAAGCATTCTTTATGGACTATTTAATTCCCACAATGATTCAGTGATGTTCATGGTACTTTATCCTCTTCAACACATGAAAA
Organism: Tursiops truncatus; assembly: GCF_011762595.2. Taxonomy (NCBI): domain Eukaryota; kingdom Metazoa; phylum Chordata; class Mammalia; order Artiodactyla; family Delphinidae; genus Tursiops; species Tursiops truncatus. Next base: position 18,511,569 of record NC_047049.1, read on the forward strand.
ACTGAGGCTTAGGGATGTTACCCAGCTACCAAGTAACGAAGCTGGGATTTGAATGCAAATATGTTTGAACCCAGAGTCAAAGCTCCCAACCAGTATACTCAATAAGGCATAGGCTATAACGTCTTCCTGGAGCTGTGGCACTTAGAAGGGATCAAACCGAAATTCCAGCCTCCTTTTTACACAGCTAGTGAGTATCACGTGCCTGCTACGTTCCAGGCACTACCTTGGGGGCTCTACATCCATCATCACTGAATCCTTGCAGTAGTGCTTTGATGTGGGCCATACCTCCATTTTACATACAGATAACTGGGGCTCAGAGAGGTGAGATGTCCCATGTCACCCTGTTAGGAAGAAGCAAAGCCAGTACTCCACCCCAAACCATGTTTCATTCCAAAGTCCGTAACCTTCACCTCCAGACCCATACCTCCATATCAGGAGTTTCCATTTACAAATTTGGAAAAACTTGAGATGTGTGGAACTATCAGAGTACACAGAGAATCATGACAAACTTCCCTTATAAATTCCAGAGTAATCTCTTGGTCTCCCCAGATTTTGAAAACCAAACAAGCGGCCCCAAACAACCAGTATCAACTCGATATGCAGTCCATCATGCTGAAATTCTGTAAGGGAAGATTGGTGATAAATGTTTCTCAAGTTATAAAAATTCCCCTAGTAGCGTCATGGATCATGGAGGCTTTTATGGGAGTCTGGGCCTCCCTCCAGTGCCTCCTAGGGTTCCTGCTTGGATTCCTACACTTACGAATTGTTAGCTTTTGGAGCAGAGTTAGCAGAGCTCTGCAGAGAGCTGTGATATCAGGTGCCAGTTGTCTTAGCAACGAACAGATGTGTGCCCTCCCCACTTCCCTCTCCCTACCACCCAATGCACAATGAGTTTTAAACCCTTCTCTCCAGTTCCCACTCTTAATAGCACAGGGTATCTCAGGATCCAACTTGGGGCCCAAGTGGGTACCCTGTAAAGACTTTGGCTAGTTTTCTAAGAATTTCTTCTCCTCCTCTCCCAGGCTGGTTTCATCTGCCTGCTGGAGAAGTTTCAGCAACTCTCGCCACAGCATCGGGCTTTCATCTCAGAGGACAGCTTCCCAGTGAAGTTGATCCAGCCCACTTTCCATCCTGGGCGCTTGTCATTATCAAATATTCAAGTGGAACTAATGAATGCCTTTAACTTCCCTTGAACATAAAGTCTTGAAGAAATCAAACCACGAGAGACTGCCGACTTCAGGGAATTAGTCTGGTCTTTGAGAACATGTATTTGTCATCCTCTCCCCCACAAAATACTTCTCAGTTTCTCGTCACCACTGAAAAGGATAATAATATCTTCATCATTACTATGCCAGCAAGAAAAATGTTCCTTTCCCCAGGAGGCAGAAACACATTTTCTGACTGAGCCTAAGAGACACAATGTTAAAATTTGAATTTACTTGCTTTATAATATCTTTAAAATATCTGGGACCTGTCCCTGAGTTCTGTGAAGTCAGCAGTTTCCCCAGTAAGCTCATTTATTTTTCATGCTGACTAGAGACAGAGTTTGATTTTCCCCGGTCCCATTTCTATCTCCCCTGGAAACTTCCAGAGGAAGGACCTTGATATCTAGGAAAAGAGCAGCTTGGAGCAGAAGTATGGAAGGGCTGGCCATTTAACAGAGACCACAGTGGCTTCCTGAGGAAGGCACCATTGGACAGCACATCTCAGTGATTTTTCTCCATTTCCTTTCCGCAAGTTGCCCAGGCAGAGCATGTCCCTGAGAGGACTCTGGGGAGAGAGCTCCGAGCATCTGCGTGTAATGCTCCATGACAGCATTTCACAACTGTATGAGGAAGAAAACCCAGTTGGTCCAGGATGAAGCTGACACACCTTCTGGAGTCAGGAGCAGGGGAATCTGCTACTGAGGGAAACAAAAATGGAGCCATACCAAGGCTCTAGTCAAAACTCTGAAAGCGTCAGTGTCCCGATTCTCACAGATAAGCCCTAAGGACAAGAAGGAATCATTCCCCATATTCCCTTACCTGACCATGCACCCAGAACTATGGGGTTGACTTCTCTCAAATTTTGGAGAGTTCTGAAAGGACAAGGATGCAGCCTATTTGAGAATCAGAATTCAATCTACTAGTCAGGCTGTCCTCCTAGCATCAAAGAGCCCAAACAGTTAATAAAGTATGAACTCTCAGATTTTTTTAATATGAACTCAATACATATTTATTGAATATTTGAATAACAGTATGATTGTCAACTCACTTGGAAAATGCCTTTCTTTTAAACATCTTTATTGGAGTATAATTACTTTACAATGGTGTATTAGTTTCTGCTGTATAACAAAGTGAATCAGCTATTCATGTACATATATCCCCATATTCCCTCCCTCTTGCATCTCCCTCCCACCCTCCCTATCCCACCCCTCTAGGTGGTCACACAGCACCAAGCTGATCACCCTGTGCTATGCAGCTGCTTCCCGCTAGCTAGCTATTTTATATTTGGTAGTGTATATATGTCCATGCCACCTCTCACTTCTTCCCAGCTTACCCTTCCCCCTCCCTGTGTTCTCAAGTCCATTCTCTACGTCTGTGTCTTTATTCCTGTCCTGCCCCTAGGTTCTTTAGAACCACTTTTTTTTTTTTTTGGATTCCATATATATGTGTTAGCATATAGTATTTGTCTTTCTCTTTCTGACTGACTTCACTCATATGAAGACTCTAGGTCCATCCACCTCACTACAAATAACTCAATTTCGTTTCTTTTTATGGCTGAGTAATATTCCACTGTATATATGTGCCACATCTTCTTTACCCATTCATCCGATGATGGACACTTAGGTTGTTTCCATCTCCAGGCTATTGTAAATAGAGCTGCAGTGAACATTTTGGTATATGACTCTTTGAATTATGGTTTTCTCAGGGTATATGCCCAGTAGTGGGATTGCTGGGTCGTATGCTAGTTCTATTTTTAGTTTAAGGAACGTCCATACTGTTCTCCAAAGTGGCTGTATCAATTTACATTCCCACCAACAGTGCAAGAGGGTTCCCTTTTCTCCACACCCTCGCCAACACTTATTGTTTGTAGATTTTTTGATGATGGCCATTCTGACCGATGTGAGGTGGTACCTCACTGTAGTTTTGATTTGCATTTCTCTAATGATTAGTGATGTTGAGCATCCTTTCATGTGCTTCTTGGCCATCTGTATATCTTCTTTGGAGAAATGTCTATTTAGGTCTTTTGCCCATTTTTGAATTGGGTTGTTTGTTTTTTTAATATTGAGCTGCATGAGCTGCTTTTAAATTTTGGAGATTAATCCTTTGTCAGTTGCTTCATTTGCAAATATTTTCTCCCATTCTGAGGGTTGTCTTTTCATCCTGTTTATGTTTTCCTTTGCTGTGCAAAAGCTTTTAAGTTTCATTAGGCCCCATTTGTTTATTTTTGTTTTTATTTCCATTTCTCTAGGAGGTGAGTCAAAAAGAATCTTGCTGTGATTTATGTCATAGAGTGTTCTGCCTATGTTTTCCTCTGAGTTTGATAGTGTCCAGTATTACATCTAGGTCTCTAATCCATTTTGAGTTTATTTTTGTGTATGGTGTTAGGGAGTGTTCTAATTTCATCCTTTTACATGAAGCTGTCCAGTTTTCCCAGCACCACTTACTGAAGTGGCTGTCTTTTCTCCACTGTATATTCTTGCCTCCTTTATCAAAAATAAGGTGACCTTATGTGCATGGGTTTATCTCTGGGCTTAAGGCCATATATGACAAACCCATAGCCAACATCGTTCTCAATGGTGAAAAACTGAAACCATTGCCTCTAAGATGAGGAACAAGACAAGGTTGTCCGCTCTCACCACTATTATTCAACATAGTTTTTTTTGGAAGTTTTAGCCACAACAATCAGAGAAGAAAAAGAAATAAAAGGAATCCAAATTGGGGAAGAAGAAGTAAAGCTGTCACTGTTTGCAGGTGACATGATACTCTACATAGAGAATCCTAAAGACGCCACCAGAAAACTACTAGAGCTAATCAATGAATTTGGTAAAATTGCAGGATACAAAATTAATGCACAGAAATCTCTTGCCTTCCTATACACTAATGATGAAAAATCTGAAAGAGAAATTAAGGAAACACTCCCGTTTACCACTGCAACAAAAAGAATAAAATACCTAGGAATAAACCTACCTAAGGAGACAAAAGACCTGTATGCAGAAAACTATAAGACACTGATGAAAGACATTAAAGATGAACTCTCAGATTGTAAAAAGGGTGGCGGCCGCTACAAGGGGATCAAGGCATTGGAGCTGTCCCTGGTGCTGCTTCAATGGCTACAATAGCCCGGGCACCCAAAGAGTCTTGCCTTTTGATCTGCCCATGGCTTCTGCCCTTGTCCCACTCCTTATCACTGTTCTTCTGGTTATATCGTCCCAATTTATGCCTTTACGACCACACCCTTTCTTAATCTCTGCATGTTCTGCAACACTCCCCAACCTCATTGGACTGAACTCCATCTATTGATCGAGATCCTCTGGCAACAACCCAACCCACCACCACCTCAGATCACTGAACACATAGTAGAACTTCATCCTGAGAGGAATGTGGGGTGATTGAAGGATTTTAGGCAGAGTAATAATATCAACACATTTGATGCTTAGGAAGGTCATGCTGACCTCAGTGCAAGGAATGGAGGGGGAAATAGGAAACTAAGCTGGTGCATTAACCTAGGCAAAATATAATAGACTAGATAAGAGTAGTGACAGAGGAGCTAGGGGGAAGACTGTGGTTTCAAGAAATATTTAGGCATTAAGATAAGCAAGATGTGGCTGAGGAACATGTGGTTTATATGGAGAAAAAAGAAGTGAATGTCAAAGACAACCCCAAAGTTTCTGGTTGGACAATAGGTGAGATGGTGTTAACAAATATTGAGTTGAGAACACCAGAGAAGATACAAATTTGAAGGGAAAAAAATGTCAAATTCAATTTTGTATGTATAGAGTTGAGGGAATTTGTGGAATATCCATCTCGAAATGCTAAGTGGACAGTTGACTATAGATCTGGAACTCAAGAGACACATCTGAACTCAATATAGAGATGTTGGAATTATCAGATACAGGTGGTAATCAAAGGCATGTGACTGAGTATGAACAATCCAAGTCAAAAGAGATCCAAGGAAAGAACTCCAATGAACCCAATACTTGCTCCTCTGGAATATGAATTTTCAAAGACATTAATAAGTAGTGGGGAGACAGATAGGAGGTGCATACAGAGGAATGTGTGCCAGGAAAACAAAATGAAGAGAATGTTTCCCTGAACAGTGGTCCATGGTGTCAAAAGAATACAGAGATCACATAAAATTAGACTTGAGAAGTGTCTACAGAATTTAATGACAAAGATCTTAGGTGACCTCCCTCTGGCTAGCCTTTCACCCCAGTGAGGGTGACAGTGAAGCCAAATTAAAGTAGGTTGAAGAGAAACTGGAAGATGAGGGATTGGAAGAGTAAACAGATATAACTCTTTTAAGTTTAGCTATGCAGGGAAGGAAACACCAGAGGAGTGGGCTGAGGACACTCTGAGGAATTTTATTTTTGTTGTTAAGATGGAAAAACTTAAATATATTTAAATGCTGGCTGCATTAAGCCATTTGAAAAGGAGAGGTTAAATATGAGAAAGATAACTGGTAGATAAAGTTTCCTGAGGAAGTAGGGGGAGGGAATCTGGGATCCAGGGAACTAGCGTCTCTCCCCTGGAGAGAGAGGTACAGAGGTCAGAACCCACAGATCTATAAGTTAGTGAGTCGAATGATTGGCTGAAAGTTAGGGAGTTCCTGCCAACCCTCCATCAGATGCCAACAGTAACACACTTTCTCCCTACCACTTCATCATCCAAAAGAAGAAATAAATTTGTTCTATCAGAAAAACTGGAACATACTGGTGGGTGTTAGGAGGAGGCAGATTTTGATTCAAGAGAAGAAGAAATTTGCTAACAACTGGAGCTGTTCAGTGACAGAATGGCATCTGTAGTGAGCTGTCTATCAGAAGCAGTGTTCAACTAGAGAAAAGAATGCTATAGCCTTCCTGGCCAATCTCAGTGAATCTTGTACTGGAAAGAAGTTTGAGCTAGATAGTGTCTAAAGACTCTTTCACCTATAAACTACTTCTGCTTTCAAGGTAGTCTCCGACTCTTTCCCAGGAATCCTTGAATTGGCTACTGTTTTGCCCATGAGTGATCATGGGGTTTCTTAGATCACCAGGGCTAGAGCTGCCATTTGCAGAGGTGCCCCTAGGGGGGGTGTTCAGGAGACAAGTTGGTCCACTAATAAACAACATTATATCCTATCATTTCACTGTTGGAAATTTATTTTGTGGAGCCTTGCTTACCCTCAAGAATTCCCTGTGAAAATATAAACATGGTTAGGAGGGTTTCCATTTTACAGTGGCATCAGCCAACATCTGGAAGCAGACCTCCATGGGAATGGGCAGTCCATTTCATGGCTGAGAGCTGGATTCTAGCATCATACTGCCAGGGTTTGCATCCAACTCCATCACTGTCAGCTCTGTTGACTGTTGGTGAGTAACTTAACCTCTCTATGCCTATTGTGGAGGATCAAAAATCTAATACTTAGTGCCCAGCACATAGTAATCACTCAATAAACATTTATGAAATGTACAAATGAGGCAATAATGCCAGGAACCTGGGACAGAACACAGTCATAGTTGGTGAGAGGATGCTAAAGAAATGGTATTTACTTCATTATCCTCCATAAAATTTTATCATTTGAGATTTGCCCATATCCCAGCCTTTTAGAAGATATTCTTTCAACGAAAAATGCTCTGAGCTATAAAGCTCAACCAAGAAAGTAGGTTCAGGCTCCTCTTCATTATTCTCTACAGGGATCATTTCAGCCCAGCTAAGGATGCTGTACTGATTTCCACCCAAATCATATTGGTGGCCGTTAACTTATTTAGTAGTTACTGTGAGCCAGGCAGCTTAATTGCATATGTTATCTGTAATCCTCACAAAACCATGAAGGACAGGTGTTAGTCAATTTTACAGATAAAAAAATCTTGGTTTAGGGAAGTTTTTGCAGCTTGTCCAAGGTCACACAGGTAGTAATTAGCAGGATCAGGATTCAAAGCCAGGTCTGTCTGACCACCAAGCCCACGTTTGCTACTGTGCCCCATTTCTTCTCCATTAAAGACCCTAGTAGATGGTAAGCTTCTTGTAGGCAGGCAGGGTAATACCTTTGTTTCCCCTGCACTGTCTAGCCCATCACATAGGAAGGGCTTAGTAAATGATTATTCAATTAAACGGCCAAGTACTTGGTAATTTCCAGATTGTTAGCCACTGTTGCTGTGTCTTGTGCCTTACCTAACTTCCAGCAAACAATAGTCTACTAATAAACTTGAGTTCCAAAGCCTCTTCATTTCTGTTTTGCCCATGAGGGACCCTTGTGGGGGATTCCCTTAGGGGATTTCCCTTAGAAATAGACCCTGGACAGCCCAGAGCCCATAGGAAGTCATTCTACTGCCTGGTCTTTGACCCCATGGAGGAGCTACGTGGGGGAGCTACACCTCCCATACTCAGTAGTGACCAGCACTGAAAATTTACCTAATATCTGATACAAATGGAATCAAGGAAAGCCAAGATGGAAGGCATGCAGAACAAAGACCAAGCCTCTAGCGTGGCTGAGCCAGGAAGGTAATCTTAGACTTTTGGCCGAGGCCAGCACATTCCAGGCTCTTTATTACCCAGTCTTCTCTGCACTATGCCTCTGCGCCCCCCACCAGGATGCTTCCCAACCTGGCCCCTACACACATCCATTTCTTCCTCTGTGGTGTGACTTACAGCACTTCCTTCTTCTGGCATGCCTCTTCCTGCCACTTGGTCAATTCCTATCCATGCTGCAAAGATCACATCCAGGAATCCTTCCCTGACTGCTCTATCCCTCTCTAATCTTTGCCTCTTCATTTCTAACTCAAAGCATAGCTTAGACATAACCATGTGTAGCCTCTCATCGGCCACTGATGCTTCATGCTGACATTCCAAGTCCCCACAAGTAGACTAAGCATCCTTTACAAGTAAGAACAACGCTTTCTATTCTTCCCTCCTCCATGCCAGTGGCCAGGTCATTGTTCAGTGAGCCCAAAGACACAGGATACCCCCAAACCAAGTTTCTCATGCTGCGATAACTCAATGTGCTTCACCCTGGCAGGCATGGAAAGTGCCCTTTCCATCAAAACCAAGAGCCACCCTCATCCCATTGGCTTTCCAAAATTATCTCTAACCAGATTATCCTTCTCCTATAGAACACAGAATCCTCCAAGGAGGCCAAGATGGATGCCGGCCTCAGCTCTTCAACTAACTGATCTCATCGTCTTCCGATACCAGTACGGAATTATCCCTTCCAAAGCTGTATCGTCCTGGAAAAACACTAGTGGTGACTCATGCAGGGATGGGGGTGGGGCAGAGAGGACTGGGAGAAGGAAAAGAGAGCATACAGGCTGGTTATGGAGCCGCAGAATGAGGCACATTAACCAATTCTGCCAATTATACAGCTGAAGCAATTCAATAACGTCACCATGGTAGGAGGAAGTGTAAACAGAGCCCACAACACTACCCTGTGGGCCAAAAGATAAACAAACTTGGCTGCTGTGGTGGAAAGTCATTGCCTTCGTGGCTCCTGCATCCCTTTCTCCCTTTACATCTGGTGATAGAACTCCTCTCCCCTTAGCAAACCTATTCCACACATTTGGTTGGGCTCACTTCTTGGTGAGGTGGGCATTGTACCAGGATTTGTGGAGCGTGCCTTCCCCCAAACTCAATGGTTAACTCCAGGATGGGCTTAGCAGTCTAGCAGAGCTGATTAGAATCATGCCTGAGAATGGAAATACAGATACTGACAGAACGATTGGATTGTGAACTTGGAAGAAGCCAGCTTGTGAATGCCAGTAGCCATCTCTCCTTCCAAACAGAGAAGTCTTGCCTGAGAATAAAGGCAACACGCTAAGGAGAGCAGAATCAAGAGGTGGAGAGAATGGGGGGATCTGATGCTTCATCTGAGCCCTAGATCCAGCCACGACTTAGCACCTGGACAGAAATCTCCCCTTTTCCTCAAACTAGTTAGATATGGGTTTCTAGACATGTTTTGTTCTGTTGTTTTTGTGAAAGAGACCCAACCAGTATAGCCACTGAGACTGAGAGCCAATATTCCATGGGGAAAAAATGCCAAACATCAGAGAGATCTGTAAGACAGTATCACCACCAAATTTTATTGAAGCAATTCGACAATTTGGCAGGACTTTCGGCCTCCTGCACTGTAGAAGCAACCTACCACACAAAAGAGAACCTTAAGTATAAGGCTCAGAGAAGAATGCGGAAAAGGGAGTTATCTCAGTCTTCCCCTAAAATCTAATCTAATCTGAGATTCAGGGGGGCTGGAAGCATAGTCCTAATTCAACCGGAGGCCTACCACGAGCATCTGTGCACTCTAGCCCTGAACCTGCACATCTTCTGAAAGGCCCTCACCTAAGCCCTGAGTCAGCTTTTCTGCCTGGACGCTGACCATCACATGAGAACCGCCTTCCAAAAGGAGGAGTGGGGTACAGGGCCAGAGACGTCACCAAGTCACTCTCTTGATGGTCTCCCAATGCATCACTCTTCTCTCATTCCCCAGGCAGAATGCCAGGGAGGCATCCACAGCTCCCTGGAGGGCGAGAAGCAACTTCTATTTTTTTTTTTTTTTTTTTTGCGGTATGCGGGCCTCTCACTGTTGTGGCCTCTTCCATTGCAGAGCACAGGCTCCGGCCGCGCAGGCTCAGCGGCCATGGCTCACGGGCCCAGCCGCTCCGCAGCATGTGGGATCTTCCCGGACTGGGGTACGAACCCGTGTCCCCTGCATCGGCAGGCGGACTCTCAACCACTGCACCACCAGGGAAGCCCCGAGAAGCAACTTCTTAATGAAAGGAAAGATCCGTACATTCAAAGTGATTTACGCAGGGACCTAATCCTCCAGTGGTGGGCACTCACACAGACACTCGTTCTAGCAGAGGATGTCTGGGCAGACCTGGCATCAATGTAAAACTGCTCCAGCCCCCAAAATTGCCTCACATACCCTGCATTAGAAGGACTGGAGGTAGAGAACGATTCATCCACTGATGCCGACAGTGGTAGTAGAATGCTGATTCCACGTGGGACTTCGTGTGAAGCCGGAAGATAAGGGAGCATGAGAAAAACAAAAAGACGAGCCATTTCCTCTGGAAGCTGATTTTGGAGCTCAGCTTGGGATCTCGCACTCTCTTTCACAACCATAGACTAGAGCCAAGATAGAGTTTCTCAGTCCTGGATACACATTAGAATCACCAGGGTAGCATTAAAAATTTTTGATGCCTGAACCATACCTACACCAAAGGAAATCAGAATTTTCAGAGGAATCACCCCCGGCGGGATTGAGAACCATTGAGCCCAGAAAGCACGTTCTTCCACCCACTTCGCATCCCTTCCAAGGCACCCTCGGCACACATGGTCCAGAAAAACCAAAGATGACATCAGGGTTCCCCTTCCTCCATCCTCTCTCTGCTTCCCGGAGACACTGAGGCTTCCAGCTGGCATCAAGCAGGGCTTCACCAGAGTAGAGGGCCCCAGAAGCTGGAAGCAAAAGCGGCAGCGAAAAGAAAACAGAGTAGAACCCAGCTGGTTGACAACCCTTCCACATCCTTCTTCAGGACAGTGACCACCGAATGGCCATCTTCGAGGGGTACGTGGAAGGGCAGAAACACTGAGTGGAGAGTGGGCTTAGTGCTCCATCACCCCACCCCCAGGCGTGGTAGACTGCATGAGGGTGCAACAGTCAGGCTCTCTCCCCTGGGATTGGAACACAGCTCCCATGGCCCGTCTCAGTTGGTGCTTAAATGGCAAAAACATTTTGACGCGTGTATAGAGGGAATCAAGCTGCTGAGAGAGGGAAAAGGGAAGAATACACGGTGAGAAGCAGGAATAAGCCAGAGTGAGGCAACTTGCTTCATCTCTTGGTGCCTTTCAGGCTCTTGTTCCAGGCTGTCTTGAAGCCCAGAAGCCACCCCTGGCTTGGGCTCCAAGAAACCCCCCAGGGGTGAGCAAGGTACCTGATGTCAGCCAACTTTCCTGCCCTCCTTACCACGGGAGCCATGTGGCACAGGGGCAAGAAAGAATCTGGCTCCAGAGTGCAGATAAGGGCTTTCCCGTGAGAGACCTAGGGCACGTTTTTTAACTTGTCTATGCCCCAGTTTTCACATCTACAAAACGGGGGCTTGGTGAACATTAAAGGAGTTAATACAGGTCACAGTCTCCAAATGGTGCCTGGCATGTTGGCCCTTAAACACATTTCAGTGAAAGTCCTATTGTACTGCTCTCCAGAATCAAGTGCTCTTTCCTTCCAGTCCCAGGAAGGAAAACACATTGCCCAGTCACCCAGTGAGCTGGCTTACGGTATGTAACTCTGTGGGGCTCACACTGCCAATAGCTCAAAGGTCTCACAGTCTAGAGTAGCGTTGTATAGGTCATGACTCTGGTCCCCAAGAGCCTTGCCTCCTAGTTGGGGAAACCAGGTATGCACAAGAAAAGAAAAAAACAAATTCCCAGTGACATTGTAGGCGGTAAGTACCACAGTGGGTTGGAAGAGAACAGTCACTGACCAGGCTGGTCACAGAGGCTTCACAGAGGAGCTGGGATGTGCGTCCCCACGCTGTGTGATGCCAGGCCTGGAAAGGTGGCCACGATGTCTCTCCACCATACTCCACACCACTCCTCCTGGGAGAAACTGGAAACGCCCCTGAAAGCCGTTTTCCACATTCTAAAGCTTTCTAATGATCACATTCCCACTAGGCCCATCAGATCTTATTTTTAAATGAAGAAGTTTGCGTTTGCAGTTAACCAGAAACCACTGTGCTTTCTGTAGCTACAGGAGGAGCAGACCCGGCTGCGCCCATGCTCCAGCCCCTGGGCCACCTGCAGATGGTTCCCATAGCGGCTGGCTTCCTGTGTCTCTACCTGGGGACACGCTCTGCCTTGGGACCTTGCTCAACCAGGCTCAGGGAAGCTGCGCATGCCAGGGAGCCAACCTCCCAGGTGCAACTCTCAACCAATAAAGGACAGGAGTTCGTGACAAATATCTCCCTTCTTTCTCCCCGTGGTGTGAGCGGCAAGACCAAGTCCAAGGTGTGCTCCACACAATTTCTCAGAGTTTCTTCAACAGGACTGAGCCCCAGCAGGCCACAGCGGTCCCCACTCAATAGCTTACCCCTCATTGGGTTTCCTCCGTCCCCTAGCTCACTTCCCCAACTCCTTCATCGTGGTTCCTGAGATCACCTCCCAGATGAACTGCTTGTACCAAATCCTCATCTCAGGGTCTATTTTTAGAGGAACCCAACGTGAGCCAAGAGGAGGGCAGACCCCACGGCCAGGTGGGGCATGGGTCACTCTGAGAATGACCCCTGGGTCACAGGATGCCTGCTCATCTGGACGCTTGCTTCTGCCTCCCTCCTGGGTGGTTTCTAATCCTGTTTGTTCCTGTCTCTGCTAATCAACACCATTTAGTGCTGCTCAATAGGTCTCTGCTGGTGCAAGTGAATTAACAATATTTCCTGGATGTTTCTGTAATAACCATCTTTATGGGGGTTTACAGTGCTCAGTAGCTACACCTGAACCAAAAGAGCTATTAGACACAGAAAAGAAAAAGCAGCCAAATCCCTGCATAGGCCCCTACTAGCCCCACTCAGTGAGTCACTGGGGTGAAAGCCAAGCCCAAGTTAGACAATGATGTGGATTGAGTCTCCTTACAGGTAAATAAACTGGCCAGCTTTCCTGCTTAGCATGTCAGCTGGGTGTTGGCAAACAGGAGCAAGACATTAACCTGGCTGCTGCCACAGCTCAGCTCCCTAGGGAATGGAGCCCCCCCAGCCCAGGCTACCAGGGCCGGAAAGGTCAGGTTGTCAGCTCAAGTGAGGTGACACAGGTAAGACAGGTGACAACATCGTGGGGCTGCACGTGACTCCCTCAGCAAGTCTCTCTGTTGATTTCAGCCCTGTTTCAATAAATGCCATCCTCCTTTGAAGACTAGAATGAGATGGACTCAGAAGAAGCCATGTGAAGATCAAAAATAAGCCGCGCCTCCTGCCTCCTGGATATACCGAGGGCTTGATCGCTCAGCAGTGTTCAGCGGCAGGATCATGTACCAGAAGTATTTTGGCTCCCAGGACAAGAAAAGAAGAGGACATCTGGGGGCACATTCACGGGTGACCCAGGGACTTAGCCTGTGAGACTGGATCTGTTTCCTTCCCCCTGTTGCATCCAAGTACGCACAGAAGAAGGTTGAAACTAGGAGGGCTTGAGGTGGGAAGTAAGGACACTCCCGAATCATGCCAGGCTCTCCAACTCTGCCGTGATTAGAAGGAAGCTGGGAAGGAGGAGAGAAGGGGGAAGAGAGAGAAAGGCAGCTGAGGAGACAGTAGAACTAAAGCCACCCAAAGGACAGAATCCATTTTGAGCAGATGCTCATCAGAGCTGCCAGCACTAATCCCCGTACTCAATACATACGGACTGAGCCCTGCTATGTGCCCATCTCACAGCCGGGTACTGGGAACACGGGGTAGATGCAGACCCTGAAGAGTTTCCCACCAAGAGGAAAACAAGATTTTGAGAAAAAAAATGTCAATGGAGTTTCACCTAAGTGAAATCAGAGGGGACGCGGAACAAATGCAGCAGGGAGTAGCTCATCTGGCTATGAGGCAAGCTCCCCAGAGTCTCAGAGTGAGGTTGCTGAAAATGAAGACTGAGCAGTGACCAGCCAGAAGGAGGCTGGAGGAGCAGGGTTTTCCAGACAGAGGAAACAGCGTGCACAAAGGTCTCGAGGCAGAAAGCACAGCTTCTCTGAAGGAGCTGAGGAGAGAAGGCAAGTAAGAGGCTGATGGGAGAGAACACTGAAAAGGCAGAGAGAGGCTGAAACGAGAGTGACCAGTTAAACTGCTGGCAGATCAACCGAAGAGGGAATTAGTGAATGGACATTTCATCTGGAAAACTTACCCAGGATGCCAGAGAGAGAGATGCAAGATGGGGACTATGAAGGAGAAGTTAGAGGGCATGGAAGAGCAAGAAGTAAGGAAGAAAGATAATGGGAGACAGGCTATATCCAAAGATATGACAGTAGGGAACTTTCTGGGATTAAAGAGATTCCTCAGATTGAAAAAGCATTAGTCACAAGCAGGATAAATTTAAGTAGTTTCAGAATTGCTAAGCCATACCCTTGTGAGAAACAAATTTACCAATTAGAGTATCATGTTTGTGTGCAATTCTTTTCGCCTTGTTTACTAAAGTATACAAGGTTTTTCCTGTGTATGACAGGTAACTTCTGTCATCTCCTTTCATCACCAGACCCCAGTGGGCTTATGTGATTCATTTTAAATAGTTAGATTCATTTGCTCTAGTCTGCCTTCCTACTCTCCCCACCGACACACACATACTGGTTGATTTTTTTAAATTTACATACAATAAAATATATTCTTTGTAGACTGTAGCTCTATGATACTGATCAGTGCACTGTCAGGTACCCACCACCACAGTTCCATACAGAACGTGTCCACCTATGATTTAGGGACTGTGATGGTCTCCATTTTACACAGGTGGAAATAGAGACACAAAGGGGTAAGTAACTTTGCCTGAGGTCATCCAACTAGTTCACAAAGGGCTGTGCTTTTGCTTGGGTGGTCTCCAGAATACCAGCTAAAAAAGGCTAAGCCACACTGTCTTAGATTTCCACGCCCAGCCCAAGTCTACATGAACATTTGATTACCATCAACCCTGTCACCAAGGGATCCCAAGTGTGGTGCATCTGCTTGAATCCTCAGTCATAGCCCTGACTGGGGCATGTGATAAGCCTGGCCTAACTTTCTGGAAAAAAGAGTCAGGAGGACAAAAATAGCACCCCTTTTCAAACTGTCAAATAGGTTGGGATTGGGTAACATGTAGGGGGCAGATTCTAACCTGAAGCTCAAAATTTACTGAGGATTAGTTTAATCCTCCAGCCTGTGACCCTTTGAAGGCACAAGTCACTTCTTATCCATCTCTATATCCCTGGTACTTAGTACATGGCAGGTGTTTAATCAACATTTATCAGACGAATGCACACATGAGTGAATAAAAGATCATAAATTTAAACATCAAGAGGTACCAGAGAAGAGCCATGAGCCACAGGACATGTCCTCTCTTTCAACTGACATTCTACATCCTTCCCATCACGAGAGAAGCCTTACACTCCCAATTTTACTAACAATATCTCCATTTTTGTAGTGCGGCAGAGACCATAGCCACGCCCAACCTGTTAGCTAAATTATGAATAATGACACAGGGCTTAGCATCTCTCTGTAGCCCTTGTAGCCATATGGAACTATGTGGTGATGCGAGGCAATATGAAGCAAATATATGGATGGATAATGGGTGAAAGATGGATGGATGGATGGATCAAAAGACTGCACTAAATTTAAGTTCAAAGCTACACTTACAGGGCTTCCCTGGTGGCGCAATGGTTGAGAGGCCACCTGCCGATGCAGGGGACAAGGGTTTGTGCCCCGGTCCGGGAAGATCCCACATGCTGCGGAGTGGCTGGGCCCAACCCACCTAGGTCCCGCCCCACCCAAAACCCCGCCCCTGCCAGAGGTCCACCCCCCACCTAAACTCCGACCCCATAGCCAAGGCTTATTTTTTCTTTTCTTTTCTTTCTTCCTCTTTTAGATTGGGGTTCTGTTTTACTTTGTTGATTCATTGTTGTTAATTCTTTTATTTTTTTTCCTAATAAATCTTTACTTTTCTAATTTTACTTTATCCTTTGTATTTTGTGAGTGATCTCTCTTTTGGCTTGTTCCCCCCCACCCCGCGCCTTTTTCTTTTCTTTTCTTTTTCCTGTTTTGGTTTTATTTTACCTTGTTGCAGTTGTTTCAATTATAGTTTTATTTTTCCTAATGTATTTTTTATCTATCTAACTTTATTTTGTTTTTTATTCTTTGATATTGTACTGCTCCTTTTTTTTGTTTTCTTTTGTTTTCTGCGCCACGAAGCTGGTGGGATCTTGATTCCCAGGCCGGAGGTTGGGCCTTAGCTCCTGTGGTAGGAGCTCCGAGTCCAAACCACTGGACAAACAGAGAACCTCAGACCCCAGGGAATATCAGTCAGAGTGAGGCCTCCCGGAGGTCCTTATCTCAGCACCAAGACCCAGCTCTATCCAACTGCCTGCAAACTCCAGTGCTGGACGTCTCAGGCCAAAAAACCAGTAAGACAGGAATACAGCACCACCCATCAAAAAAAATATATATATATGTTACAGACGAAGGAGCAAGGTAAAACCTACAAGACCAAATAAATGAAGACAAAATAGGCAACCTACCTGAAAAAGAATTAAGAGTAATAATAGGAAAGATGATCCAAAATCTTGGAAACGGAAAGGAGAAAACACAAGAAACATTTAACAAGGATCTGGAAGAACTAAAGAGCAAACAAACAGTGATGAACAATAAAGTTACTGAAATTAAAAATACTCTAGAAGGAATCAATACCAGGATAACTGAGGCAGAAGAACAGGTAAGTGAGCTGGAAGATAAAATGGTGGAAATAACTTCCAGGGAGCAGAACAAAGAAAAAGAATGAAAAGAATTAAGGACAGTCTCAGAGACCTCTAGGACAACATTAAATGCACCAACATTCAAATTATAGGGGTCCCAGAAGAAGAAGAGAAAAAGAAAGGGTCTGAGAAAATATCTGAAGACATTATAGTCAAAAACTTCCCTAACATGGTAAAGGAAATAGTCAATCAAGTCCAGGAAGCACAGAGAGTACCATAAAGGATAAACTGAAAAAGAAACATGCTGAGACACATATTAAACAAACTACCAAAAATAAAAGAAAAAATATTAAAAGCAGCAAGGGAAAAGCAACAGATAACATACAAGGGAATCCCCATAACGTTAAGAGCTGATTTTTTTAGCAGAAACTGCAAGCCAGAAGGGAGTGGCAGGATTATTTAAAGTGATGAAAGGGAAAAACCTACAACCAAGATTACTCTACCCAGGAAGGATCTCATTCAGATTCCATAGAAAAATGAAAACATTTACAGATAAGCAAGTTAAGAGAATTCAGCACCACCAAACCAGCTTTACAACAAATGCTAAAGGAATGTCTCTAGACAAGAAACACAAGAGAAGGAAAAGACCTACAAAAACCAACCCAAAATAATTAAGAAAATGGTAATAGGAACATACATATCAATAATTACCTTAAATGTAAATGGATTAAATGCTCCAGCCAAAAGACATAGACTGGCTGAATGGACACAAAAACAAGATCCATAGATATACTGTCTACAAGAGACCCACGTCAGACCTAGGGACACATACAGACTGAAAGTAAGGGGGTGGAAAAAGATATTCCATGCAAATGGAAATGAAGAGAAAGCTGGAGTAGCAATTCTCATCAGACAAAATAGACTTTAAAATAAGGACTATTACAAGAGACAAAGAAGGACAATACATAATGATCAAGGGATCAATCCAAGAAGATATATCAAGTGTAAATATATTTATGCAGCCAACATAGGAGCACCTCAATACATAAGGCAAATGCTAACAGCCATAAAAGGGGAAATCAACAGTAACACAACCATGGTAGGGGACTTTAACACCCCACTTTCACCAATGGACAGATCATCCAAAATGAAAATAAATAAGAAACACAAGCTTTAAATGACACATTAAACAAGATGGACTTAACTTGATATTTATAGGACATTCCATCCAAAAACAACAGAACACACATTCTTCTCAAGTGCTCATGGAACATTCTCCAGGATAGATCATATCTTGGGTCACAAATCAAGCCTTGGTAAACTAAGAAAATTGAAATCATATCAACTATCTTATCCGACCACAACGCTATGAGACTAGATATCAATTACAGGAAAAAAACTGTAAAAAATACAAACACATAGAAGCTAAACAATACGCTACTAAATAACCGAGAGATCACTGAAGAAATCAAAGAGGAAATTAAAAAATACCTAGAAACAAATGACACTGAAAGCACAACGACCCAAAACCTATGGGATGTAGCAAAAGCAGGTCTAAGAGGGAAGTTTATAGCAATACAATTCTACCTCAAGAAACAAGAAACATCTCAAATAAACAACCTAACCTTACTCCTAAAGCAATTAGAGAAAGAAGAACAACAAAAAAACCCCAAAATTAGCAGAAGGAAAAAAATCATAAAGATCAGATCAGAAATAAATGAAAAAGAAATGAAGGAAATGATAACAAAGATCCATAAAACTAAAAGCTGGTTCCTTGAGAAGATAAACAAAATTGATAAACCATTAGCCAGACTCATCAAGAAAAAAAGGGAGAAGACTTAAATCAATAGAATTAGAAATGAAAAAGGAGAAGTAACAATGGACACTGCAGAAATACAAAGGATCATGAGAGATTACTAGAAGCAACTATATGCCAATAAAATGGACAACCTGGAAGAAATGGACAAATTCTTAGAAAAGCACAACCTTCCGAGACTGAACCAGGAAGAAATAGAAAATATAAACGGACCAATTACAAGCACTGAAATTGAAACTGTGATTAAAAATCTTCCAACAAAAAAAGCCCAGGACCAGATGGCTTCACAGGCGAATTCTATGAAACATATAGAGAAGAGCTAACACCTATCCTTCTCAAATTCTTCCAAAATATAGCAGAGGGAGGAACACTTCCAAACTCATTACACGAGGCCACCATCACCCTGATACCAAAACCAGACAAAGATGTCACAAAGAAAGAAAACTACAGGCCAATATCAATGATGAACATAGATGCAAAAATCCTCAACAAAATACTAGCAAACAGAATCCAACAGCACATTAAAAGGATCATACACCATGATCAAGTGGGGTTTATTCCAGGAATGCAAGGATTCTTCCATATACGCAAATCAATCAATGTGATACACCATATTAACAAACTGAAGGATAAAAACCATATGATCATTTCAATAGATGCAGAGAAAGCTTTCAACAAAATTCAACACCCATTTAGGATAAAAACTCTCCAGAAAGTAGGCATAGAGGGAACCTACCTCAACATAATACAGGCCATATATGACAAACCCACAGCCAACATCATTCTCAATGGTGAAAAACTGAAACCATTTCCTCTAAGATCAGGAACAAGACAAGGTTGTCCACTCTCACCACTCTTATTCAACATAGTTTTGGAAGTTTTAGCCACAGCAATCAGAGAAGAAAAAGAAATAGAAGCAATCCAAATTGGAAAAGAAGAAGCTGTCACTGTTTGCAGATGACATGATACTATACATAGAGAATCCTAAAGATGCTACCAGAAAACTACTAGAGCTAATCAATGAATTTGGTAAAGTAACAGGATACAAAATTAATGCACAGAAATCTCTTGCATTCCTATACATTAATGATGAAAAATCTGACAGTGAGATTAAGGAAACACTCCCATTTACCACTGCAACAAAAAGAATAAAATACCTAGGTTAAACTTACCTAAGGAGACAAAAGATCTGTATGCAGAAAACTATAAGACACTGATGAAAGAAATTAAAGATGATACAAACAGATGGAGAGATGTACCATGTTCTTGGATTGGAAAAATCAACATTGGGAGAATGACTATACTACCCAAAGCAATCTACAGATTCAATGAAATCCCTATCAAACTACCAATGGCATTTTTCACAGAACTAGATCAAAAAATTGCACAATTTTTATGGAAACACAAAAGACCCCGAATAGCCAAAACAATCTTGAGAAAGAAAAACAGAGCTGCAGGAATCAGGCTCCTGGACTTCACACTGTACTACAAAGCTACAGTAATCAAGACAGTATGGTACTGGCACAAAAACAGAAATATAGATCAATGGAACAAGATAGAAAGCCCGGAGATAAACCCATGCACATATGGTCACCTTATCTTTGAGAAAGGAGGTAAGAATATACAATGCAGAAAAGACAGCCTCTTCAATAAATGGTGCTGGGAAAACTGGACAGCTACATGTAAAAGAATGAAATTAGAACACTCCCTAACACCATACACAAAAATAAACTCAAAATGGATTAAAGACCAAAATGTAAGGCCAGACACTATAAAACTCAGAGGAAAACATAGGCAGAACACTCTATGACATAAATCACAGCAAGATCCTTTTTGACTCACCTCATACAGAAATGGAAATAAAACCCAAAGTAAACAAATGGGACCTAATGAAACTTCAAAGCTTTTGCACAGCAAAGGAAAACATAAACAAGATGAAAAGACAACCCTCAGAATGGGAGAAAATATTTGCAAATGAAGCAACTGACAAAGGATTAATCTCCAAAATTTAAAAGCAGCTTATGCAGCTCAATATTAAAAAAACAAAGAATCCAATCGAAAAATGGGCAAAAGACCTAACTAGACTTTCTCCAAAGAAGATATACATATTGCCAACAAACACATGAAAGGATGCTCAACATCACTAATCATTAGGGAAATGCAAATCGAAACTACAATGAGGTATCACCTCACACCAGTCAGAATGGCCATCATCAAAAAATCTACAAACAATAAATGCTGGAGAGGGTGTGGAGAAAAGGGAACCCTCTTGCACTGTTGGTGGGAACCTGAATTGGTACAGCCACTATGGAGAACAGTATGGAGGTTCCTTAAAAAACTAGAAATAGAACTACCATATGACCCAGCAATCCCACTACTGGGCATATACCCTGAGAAGACCATAATTCAAAAAGAGTCATGTACCAAAATGTTCATTGCAGCTCTATTTACAACAGTCAGGACATGGAAGCAACCTAAGGGTCCATCGACAGATGAATGGATAAAGAAGATGTGGCATATATATACAATGGAATATTACTCAGCCATAAAAAGAAATGAAATTGAGTTATTTGTAGTGAGGTGGATGGACCTAGAGTCTGTCATACGAGTGAAGTAAGTCAGAAAGAGAAAAACAAATACTATAAGCTAACACATATATATGGAATCTGAAAAAAAAAAATGGTTCTAATGAACCCAGAGGCAGGACAGGAATAAAGACACAGACGTAGAGAATGGACTTGAGGACACAGGGAGGGGGAAGGGTAAGCTGGGATGAAGTAAGAGAGTGGCATGGACATATATACACTACCAAATGTAAAACAGATAGCTAGTGGGAAGCAGCTGCATAGCACAGGGAGATCAGCTCAGTGCTTTGTGACCACCTAGATTGGTGAGATAAGGAGGGTGGGAGGGAGATGTAAGAGGGAGGGGATATGGGGATATACTTATGCATATAGCCGATTCACTTTGTTATACAGCAGAAACTAACACAACACTGTAAAGCAATTATACTCCAATAAAGATGTTAAAAAAAATAGAAATATTTGTTAAACAGAAGAGAAATGAAAAGAAAGTAGCTGACAAGCAGTCTCCCTGTGCCAAATGCTAAAAGGTAGAGGCATTCAGAGCTTGTCCACACACTCAACATAAGTTTGACTCCCGTATCTCAGCTTCTCCACCAGGTTTTACTAACGCTGATGAGGAAAATTAGAAGACCAGCTCCTTTTAGGCCGATTTTTGTTCGCACAGCCCACTTAAGTTGGGAATACCTAGAAGTTAAACAGGCTTTCTAAAGACCTAATAGAAGAGCTCAGAGCAGAGAGGACAGGAGTTTCCCAAGGATCCCTGAGAAGAACTGCTTGGAGACCATCAACTGTCCTGGCCGCACCCACAAGAATCTGCAGGCAATGATGTTCAGAGGCACAGCACTCCTTACCCCACAATCAGAAAATAAAACATTACTAACATCCAGGGAGAACCTCAACGTAGGAAGCTGGCCTGAAAGAGCATGGAAAGGCAAACAGCCAACAGTCTGTGGTGGCAGATGTTCTGGGCATGACCATATGAAGCAGAGAATCACATTTAATGTGCATCCCTTTCCTTTCGCCACGTTGGGTTCTGGGGTGGGTGGACAGCATGTTGCATGTTCCCCATTCCACCTTGCAGCCCAGCCTGCTAGTCAATCATCGCTTATGCAGGATCATGCTTATTGAGTCAACAAGAGCACCACACTGTCCTTGAAATCAGTGTGAATATGCTTGACTTTAAAATAACTGGAGTGTTGCCTGGTCCCCTGGGCATTCCCTCCAGAGCTCCTGCCAAGGAAAGGCTCTGCTCCTCGGGGGTAAAAATTTGGAAGAAAAGACTGTTTTATACAACATAAAAATTATTCCTGCAGAACTGAGCCTCTCTCTCTAGGACACACGAGACCATAACGAATAGCCCAGCTTTGAATAAAGTTCTTCATTGAGACGGTGTGCAGGTGCTGAGCCTCCGAATCTGCAAAATCTGCCTGTCGTGGTGGGGCGGGGCTTTGTCAGCAAAACCCAGTTCCAAGGTTTGTGCGAACCCTTCAGGTGCACGCCCAGGAATCACTGATGCCAACTCTGCAGAGGCTGGCCACTCTAGAACCTGGTGCGTTTCTCATGGAGTCGTCCAGAGGATTCTGTCCCATCACTCACTCCCTCATCCTCCACCAAGGAAACTTTGCTTCCCTGGTCCCTCAGAAAGACAAGCCCCCCTCAGAACAGTAGACAGCTCTGGGGTTCAGGGAACACGGTGCATGTTCACAAGGACTGAACTCACCGCCAAGTACACAAAGGGCCAGGAAGCCTGCCTTGAAATCTGCTGAGGTCTTGTCCTGTCACTGTCCAGCCGCCACCCTGGGCAGATGGCATGACTGTGTGGTTAGGGTGTGCTGGTCGTTCTCTGTCTCCTCAGTTCCATCCTCCGCCCTTCTCTGCCCAGGAACTGCATCACCAGGGCCTGCGGCTGCCTTCCGATAGGCTCAGCCGGTGGATGTGCTGCCAGAGCATCCTTCCCCTCCCCCCTCCCTGCCTTGGGCCGCATCGCGGGCAGGGGCTGCTCCCTCCACACCTCAGCCCCTGCCACGGCCACTTCTCCACTCACAGCTCTCGGGGGGTTCCAAGAAGACCGTTCTCTCCCCTGGATACTTCAGACCCAGTGATGGTGGAAGCTTCCTGCTCCTGCTTGACTCTGGGTACCTCAACATCCCTTGTGGATTCTCATAACCCTGCCCTTTGCTCTATAAACTCCCCTCATCAAACCATCCAGGAGGAATTGTGTTTCCCGGCAGGGCTCTGGCAGGGAAAGACATGCAGTGGAAAGGGCGTTAATCTTGGATTAAGGGAACCTGGGTTCTAGACACTGCTCTGCTTCTGACTAGCCATGGGACCTCGACCAGACACTTCACCTCTCTGAGCCACAGCTCCCAAACGCATCATCAGAATGAGGGCTGGATCCGTGCAGGGAAGCCTACACACCCTCTGGGCCTCCCTCTTCTTCCCAGAAGCACCTCCATTCCCTGGGGCATCCCGCCAGGCCCCTGGGGCTCTGAAGAGCAAGCCAGACATACTGGTCATTCTAGTTTTTGTAGTGACTTTGGTATTTGATACAGAGATTAGATGGTCTTCTCTGGAGAACTAACACAATGATTAGGAGAGCAACTCACTTAAAAATGGGCTGTCTGGGGTTCCCAAGGGATTCAGGAAGGCAAGCTAAGGCACCAATTGCACCAGACGCCAGCCTCTCCTGAAGCGAGGCGGCCGGCCTTTCTTTTGTAGCTTTGTGTCGTCCACCAGGCCTGTGGGCTGCAGGAGCCCAGGAGGGTGGCCAGCTCTCTGCGAGGAGGCACCCATTCCTCCGAGGGCACAGGAAGGGCACAACTGTGCCCCCTCATGGCCAACGCTCACAGTCATTGGTTCCGGGGGGTACCTGCATGGGGCACCAGCAGCATCCCTGCACTGACCCTCCTGTTTCTACCTTACGACATCCCAGGTGCTTTCCCCGGGAAAAATCATTCTCTCACTAGGTCCTCACAGCCTCCTTGTGAGGCCAGCAGGGCAAGAGCTTTTGATAATTCCATTTTACAAGTAAGAGGCAAGTGTGTTTGTGGAAACCGAGTCCCAGACGCATTTCCCAAAATCTCACAGCCTAACAAGGGGAGAGCCGTGACCAAAACCCCAGGCCTCAAGTGTCTTTTACAGAACCCTATATCCGACTTATGTGGATGGTTAAACTAAATTACTGGCTTTAAGGACTTTGTATTGGGAACGAGGCCAGCTCTTGCATGCTTCTATTCATGATTAAAAGCACGTCTCCTGGCTGTTCTCCATAATGTCACAGGCTTACCAGGAAATAAAGACAACTTTCCGGGAACTCTGGCTTCTTATCTGTACTTTCCCACGTGCTTTTGTAAATGTTGTCTCACACAGGTGAGGCCATCTGGGGCAAGGTCTCACAGCTATTTGGCCCCCTCAAGTCAGCTCTAGAGGCCCCCCACGTCCTTTGATTCTAAGTCTGGTGCTGTTTCACCTCACAATCCTTCAGTCATTCAACAAACATGGGCTGAGTCAGCACGGGCCAGGCCTGTGCCGGAAGCCGGGTGAAAGAACAGTGGTGAACAAGGCCCAGCCCCTGCCCTTAGGATTGTTTAGAGTCTGGTGGGAAAATTGATGCACAAACCACAGTGGAGGCCCACAGGGATTGCCGTGAGGAAGGTGTGCACCCCGGGGTGCTAGGAGCACAGAAGAAGGAGCCCCTCCGCCTTCCTTGGGGACACTGCACGCAGGAGCAGGGGAAGAGCCGCGACTTGAAGGGCCTGAAGATGAGCTGGCATTCAGCAGGTGGGCACTGCAGGAGGAAGCAGCATTATCAGCCCGGAAGGAGCTATGTGGGCAAAGGCGTGAGCGGGCATGGCCCGGCCAGGCAGCTCAGTGTGGGAGGAGCCTCAGAAGCAAGGGTGTGACAGACTGGGGCAGCTCAACAGGAGGAAGAGAGCGCTCTCCCCAGGTCTAGATGGAGAAAGCCATTTCCACAAGAGGGAACCACAGTGACATTTAAGAGCCAAAGGAGGGCTTCCCTGGTGGCGCAGTGGTTGAGAGTCCGCCTGCCAATGCAGGGGACGCGGGTTCGAGCCCTGGTCTGGGAAGATCCCACATGCCGCGGAGCAACTACGCCTGTGAGCCAGAACTACTGAGCTTGTGCTCTAGAGCCCGTGAGCCACAACTACTGAGCCCGCAAGCCACAACTACTGAAGCCCGCGCACCTAGAGCCCATGCTCTGCAACAAGAGAAGCCACCGCAATGAGAAGCCCGCGCACAGCAACGAAGACCCAACACAGCCAAAAATAAAATAAAATAAAATAAATAAATTTATTTAAAAAAAAACAAAAACAAAACAGAAGCAGCCCACCCTCACGGCCAGTCAGGCGCATATCCTGAAGGAAGCTGCTCTGAGCCTAGGGGGAGAACCCCTCCCTCTGGGTGTCCTGCACCCTGGCGGGACAGCCACCCCCGTGCATGTCTGGCGCTGCTGAGTGTTTCCTGAGTCCTGTGCCTGGCCTCCTCAGTAAGCCTGGGGCTTCTGGGGCCAGAGACCACAGCGGCACCCTCACAACACCTAGGGCCACACGGCACATGCTGAGGGTGTGAAAGAGACTAAGGGTTATAAAGGCAGCTCCCTCCTCTCCTGAACACAGCTGTGTGGTACAAGCAGTGCAGGCCCTTCCTGACAGCTTGTCTGTCTGGGTGTCTCCCCAGCAGGGACAGCAAGTGATTCCCTGGCATCTTACCTTCCCTGTGATCAATTTCTCCTGGCATTTGTCAGACTCTAACACCTCCTCTGTGGCCCTCCAAGGGTGGGTTCTGTTCATGGAATCGGAACACAGCCCATCTAAAGGGAGGTACCTTTTTTCTTTTTTTCCTCCACTTTCCAGTGCAGAAAAATCAAGACAGGGGAAACCAGAGAGAAGAGGAGCTAAACTACAGCAGAGACCCAAGAACACAGATGCAGGGTTCCGAGTGACAGGTGTTTTCAGAAGGTCGCAGAAGCTAGCCCAGGAAGGGGCCACACTTAGCAGCTTCCTATGTGGTGCCTCCCTTTTGATAAAAAAAGCTGTGGCTTTCTCCCCTACCCGACAGAGCACAGAAGTTCATGTCAGGGAGCCAGACCCATGGATGCTGAATGTTTTTTCATCTCCAAGAGTCTCCTGTCCTCTGCCAATAGCCAAGGAAGGGGTTATTAAACCATCAACTCTTAGTAGCTAAGATCTCAGAAACAAATTAATTTAGGAGATACTCCTGATAATTTGGCCCTGGGAAAGTAGAACCAACGTAATAAACCCTCTGGGAAGGGTGAGACTCCAGTTGGGTAGAAAGATCAAAAGAAGGGCGAGATATTCAACTCACCCTGTCGAAGCACCTACCCTATGCCAAATGCATAACACACACACACACAATCTGTTTCCATTGCAATCCTTGCCAGAGCAGGTGCTGTTATCCCCACTGACAGAGGAGGTGTCAGAGGCACAACAAGGCTGATGTACTTGGTCAAGGTCATATGGATAGGATAGGGCAGGTCTGGACTTGATCCCTGCTAGCGAGCAAAGAGTCCTACAAGGAGACCATTTAAAAACAGAGCTCCTAGCAGATCTCCACCTTAGAGATCCTGAGGCGTCAGTGTGGGGAGAAGTCCAGGAATCTGCATTTTTAACCAGCACCTCAAAGTGACTCCAATGCTTGTGGATGTCAGGTGGTGGTTTATAAGCTGAGCTTTGGAAAGACACTTGAGTTAGAAGCCCAGGTCCATGACCTTGAACAAGTCACTTAAGCTATGTGAGCCCCAGCTTCTCCATCTGCAGATGGTGGAGTGCACACCACACGGACTGGTTTACAGGGAATAACTCAGGAAAGTGCCTGGCACAAGCTCACCCCCAACATTTTGTGCAAAGCACCAGCAGAGGCCCCCTGGCCTGCAGCTCACTGCCCTTCACTTCCCAGCCAGGTTCTATGCTACAGCCCTAGGATCTTGCACTAGGATCAAGTGCAGACAACTCAGGACATATTTGAAGCTTCATCCACACGCACTGAAAACACTGCCCCACACCCCCAGACCCTCTGGGCCTAGGGCTGTGCAAACTAGCAGCATGGTCTGACCTCGGGAATATGGATTCAGGGAAGATGGCCTGCCTAAGTGGGCAGGAAATTCTAGGGTTCCCAGTACTCGAGGAGATGAAGGCTTTCAATGGGCATGTTCTATTGGGTCTGTTCCACAGACACCTCCCCTCTTGGGGAAGGCATGGCGGAAAGACAGCCAGAGCAGGGCCCTCCAAAGTCAGGGCCCAGGGAAGGGGCCCTGGTGGCCAAGGTCCAAAGACAGGGGATCGAGTGCACAGAGTTAACAATACTATGTTATACCCTTGAAAGCTGCTGAGAGAGTAGATCTGGAATGTTCTCACCACAAAAAAGAAATGGTACTTATGTGACGTGATGAAGGTGTTAGCTAAGCTACGGTGTTAATCATATTATAGTATATCTGTATCAAATCAACACAGTGTGCACTTTAAACTTATACAATATTGTATGTCAATTATATCTCAATAAAGCTGGGGCAGGGGGGACAATCCTACTTGGCAAAGGGTTAGCACATTCCAAGTGCCCCAAAGACACATGGCTATTGCCAGCCCTGACAGTGGCTTTGGCCTTGGTGCCACCATTGTCAAGCTCATGCTTCCTTATGCCCCAAGTTGGACACCACAGGCAGAGGCCCATGACATCACTCACAGTCACAGTGTTGGTCATGCGGGTCCAGAGATGTTGAAGCCTTTTCTCCAAAGCAGCTGCAGAAAAAAAAACATATAGAAACCACCTGGCTCCAACGTGGCTCTTAGAATACTTCAAGGCCTTTTCTCATGCGCACTTTTAACATCTCAACAGCCCTGCGGGGAGCACGGCAGGGAGCCGATCCCCAGTTTATGGATGAGAAACTGAGAAATGAGAGCATTCTCACGATTGTGGCACTTATCACTTTTTACCTTTTAAGGTTTGGAGTTGGATGGATCTGAGTTCAAATCCTGACTCTGGCACTAGGACCTGGGGCAGCTGTTCACTTCCTCTAGCCTCAGCTTCCTCATCTGTGAGACGGGGAAATGTATGCTCCAAGTGTTATAGAAATTGAAGGCAGTAATAGATGAGAGTCAATGTACACAGAGTCTAGCAAATACTGAGAACTCAGTAAGTGTCACTTGTTATTATTTACCCTGTATTATTTACCTTAATGGGGAACATGGCTTATCTGTCTGACTGCAAAGCCCCGGACAGGGGCCAAGAACCATATTCCATTTCAGATCCCCCTTTCCTCTAGGGCTGAGCACAATGTTTGGGACAGAGCAAGCAACTGATAAATGCTGGAAGAATAAGTAAAATAATTTAAAATGAATAAGAAGGGGAGAAGACAGAATGATCTACAAAAACCACAATATCCTGACCCAAACAACATCCAAGAAGCCAGGTGAAAGGGCGGCACCAGCAAACCCTTAACCCAGAGCCCTAACTGCTTCCAAGACAGACCTGTTGTACGCCAGGCCCAACTCTGGCTCCAGCGAGGCTGGAGACGTGGTGGGAGAAGATTTGAGAAGGATCTGGGAACATAGCTAACATTAAATGACTCATTTTCAAAAGTCACCAAGCTAAACTGGAACCATAGAGTGGGCCACATAGATAATATAAAATTTTAACGTGCAAATGTCTATATTTACTTAGTTTCCTTGGACAGTTTGACAATCCCCTTGGGACCGACTTTATGACAGGAAAACTATTTTCAGATGGACATGTTAAGAAACCGAGTCTCTGCTTAGGACCTTGGCGTGCAGCCCTGGGGCTCAGTGGATAGGGTAGGTCCTCCCCTTGGCTCCCCCAAAGTGATCTGGGTATGGCCTCCCTTTGCCTCCTGCAGGGCAAGGCTAGGATTCTAAGCCAGGAAAAAGTTCCCAGAAAAGAGATGGGTCATGAAGGACGAGGGCCAGAAAACCAGAGGAAAGATCAAGTGTTTGAAGGAATCTGGAGAATGAAGTGCTTTTGTTTTCACAATAAATTCATTTAGGCAGCACACACATTCATTCTCTTTCAAGCATACTTTAGAAGAATGTCCATATTAGCCCTGGAAAAGAATAGTCAGGATAACGCTCAAGTGACTCAAATGCTATCCTCATTTCTGGTGCATTTTCTGGATTTGAAGCAAGGTTGAGCAAAGGTGAGAAGTCAGTCAGAACCGAAGGCTTAGAAAACTAAAAGGAAAAGCCCCACCCAATCAGAAAGGGCCTTGTCCCATCCTAACTCCCGCAAGTGCCCCAGGCGATCACCTTAAATGTGAGCCCGCTGGGTCTCACTATGGACTCCACGCCTCCCCAACCCACCCCTAGAGTCCTCCCTACTCTGAGGTGACTGCAGTCACCAACAGTAAAAGGCATCCGAAGTACCTGACCGTGACTCATGTCAGGTATGTAATATCTTCCAGGAGGCTCCTGTTTCTCTGTTCACAAGAAGTGGGGTACACGGCCAGGCCTTCTGCCTTTGGTAGGCTGCAGGCCTCCAGATCCAGCACTAACTCCTCCTGTCCTGGACACCCCCGTCTGCCAGCCTTTCCCATGCACAGAGCACGCCCGCCCCTGGCCAGCCCCGCCCACGAGCTCGGTCTGTGCTCCTCCACCAATCGAGTTTTTGGATCCTTCCCAAAAAGCATACCTGAGTGCAGTGTGGGAAAGTAGTAGAACCTGAGGCAGGATGGAAGAAGAGAAAGGAGGAAGGAATTCAGAGAGCAAGGAGGGAAGAAGGAAGGAACAAAACGTTTCTTGAGCATCCTCCAAACTGCTCCATGAAGGGGTCCATTTTATGCCCCATTTTACAGACAAAGAAGCTAAAGCCCAGAGAGCTTAAGTAACTTTCAAGATCACAAGCTGATCAGTGCAAGAGCTAAGAGTTTAATTCATAACTTCCTGGCTCCAAAGTTCACATCCTATATATTCTCCTGAAGAGTGAAAATGAATTCATTTCTGGAACTGTTAAAAATTAGTAAATTTCCTGGGAATACAAAAATCATCAAACCAGGCAGAGTGATCCCAAACTCCCCATGCTTACTGTCACATGTGCACCCAGCTGGACCCAAACTGAGGACCAGTGCTGCAGCAACTATGCCTCCACACTCTGAGTGACAAAGAAGTCCCGAGCTGCTTGTCACACCACCCTGAACCTTCCAGTACATCTGGAAAAGACCAAACCTTCCCAGAAGGATTCATTTCCCCCTCCTTATTCAGTAATTCCAGGGAAAAGGAGGCCGCAAGTAGTCTTGGTACATACCCTAGGCTCTGGGTTTCATAAAAGTAGGCAAGGTCCCAACCTCCTCAGGGTCTAATTAAAACTCTGAGGCCCTACATGTATCTAGACAAAACTCTAATTCTAAAATATACATGTACCGCTATGTTCATAGCAGCGCTATTCACAATAGACATGAAAACAACCTAAATGTCCATCGACAGATGAATGGATAGAGAAGATGTGGTGCATATATATATATATATATATATATACACACAATGGAATACTACGCAGTCATAAAAAAGAATAAAATAATGCCGTTTGATGCAACACTGCTGGACTTAAAGATTATCATACTAAGTGAAGTAAGTCAGAAAGAGAAAGACAAATACTATATGATATCACTTACATGTGTAATCTAAAACATGACACAAATGAACCTATCTACAAAACAGAAACAAACTCACAGACATAGAGAACAGACTTGTGGTTGCCAAGGAGAAGGAAGGTGAGGGAGGAGTGGGTTGGGAGTTTGGGGTTATTAGATGCAAACTATTATATACAGAATGGATAAATAACAAGGTTCTACTGTATAGCACAGGGAGCTATATTCAATATGGAATGAATGGAAAAAGAATATAAAAGAATATTAAAAAAAAGAATGTATACACATGTATAACCGAATCATTTTGTTGTACAGAAGAAACTAACACAACATGGTAGATCAACTACATGTCAATAAAAAACACCTCTGAAGCCTATATATTACCACCCCTGCATGTCACTCTTATGTAAATGTGTGTGGATGTAAATATTCATGTACATTGTTTTATTTTAAATCTATATCATACATGCACATTTTGTTTTGTTTTAAAATCTATCTGTATCATATATATGTTTGTGGATATGGCTATGAAGCAAAATACACATGCAGTCCTCATTCGGATGCCTCTGTCTGGCTGACACCTCAAGCATGTATTTATCTGCCTATAGACTAAGTCAACACCACACTACCTAAAACCTTCTTCCCAGGAAAATAATATAACAAGAGGGTCTGGAAGATGGATGAAAGAAAGCTACTTCATTGCACAGAAGAATGTGCCTTCTGGAAAAGCCTCTTTATCCCTCCTTTTCCTTCTGGGTGCTCAGGAAGTTCTATCAATATTTAACTCAAGACAAGGTACTCCTGGGTTCTCTCTCAGAAACCCTTTTATCCTGGCTTGCTTTCTGAGCACAAATTGCCCAGAGCCTGGGAGGGAAAAGGCTGAGAGGTACCATCATGGACAAGAGACATGGGGTCTCGGCTGGTGTCACTGCCCCTCCCACAGGGGAGTCGGAACTCATAAACTCAGGCATAGCACCTCTGACTGTGACTCCAACCTGTTTTCATAATTGAAAACAAATGCATTTGTGCTGTTCCAGGCCCCTTAGAGGCACACACATACAAACGTGGTTTCCCTACAATAAGACTCCTACGTTATGACTTTGGCACGAACTGAAGAGAGATCATTAAGACAGGTAGAGCAAGGTAACTTTATAAACCACTAATGAGCGTGGGATTTCTCTCCACAGGATGTTCATTTTTAATTCAGAGTATATTACTTGACTATATCACTTTCTCTGTAATAAGAACCTCCCTCCCCATCACTCACTTTTCTAGTGTGGATTCAAAGCCAATAAATTCACCTCCTTGGAGGCTCCCCTCCCCTCATCTCTACATCCCCTTTCGCATCCACAACCACCTGGTACCTTAGAGAAATATACATGTGGAAGTAGGATTTTAAGGAGCCCATGTGAAAAAGCAGGTGTGTGACAGGTGTATCTAATACCGAAGGGATGGAACACTTTACATTATCCTGATAAAGAGGAATCTGAGAAGTGACAGAGGCAGGAAGCTGACCCTCACCCAAGACTGCTGATGGGCGGGGATAAAAGACTTGAAATATCAACAGGAGTTGAGGTGAAAAGAGGAGAATTGAAGAAAAGCTGGTTGATCTAAGGCTGGCTAGATTTAAGAGGATGCAGGTTGAAGCCTTTGCCCTAAGCCTCTGTGGCTCTCCAGGTGAGCCCACGGGGCAGCAGAGAGCTGACCTGGGAGACCGAATGAATGGACGTATTGATACATTAAATATTGTGGGACTGAACTCAGTGTCTTCAAATTTAAATATTGCCCACCTGAAGCATTCTCAACTTAGAACCAAGTTGAGTTGTACAGCAAATGGACAGTCTCGGTACTGCCACCGTTTGATCAATGCCTGGAGTCCAAGATGCCCTCTGAGGGAGCATAAAGGAAGGCTCTAGGCTCAGAGTATAGCCTGGCTCACCATGACCTCCTGCCAAACATCCGACTTCTGTAAACTTGGCAACTTTCCTGTCCTACCTGGATATAGCTGCAGAATCCTCCCTCAAAACTGGACTTCTTGGCCTAATTTGAAACCACATGTTTTTGTGTGTATGTTTGTTTCCTCTAATCTAGACTCTAGTGAAACAGTGAGACTGCTCAGAGAGTGAGTTCCTGAGAGGAGAAGGCAGGAAAAAGGAACAGACAGATCTTGCGGTGGGAGCAGCCATGGGCGCTGACACTATGGGAAAAGGAGGGCTCTTCTCCCTATTTTTTATCCTCAAGCAACAGCATCTGCACGAGAAATCAGGTCTCTTAGGCAGGGACACCAGGACCCGCTTCTCTCTCCAGCTTGAAAACTTCTAAGCAGCTCAGGAAGGACCCCTCCCAGAGAATGTACACTTCCAGCTGAGCCGAATAAGGAGAGAGCTGCAAAGCAGACATCCCACCATCAACAGCAGGCTGATTTTCTTCTTGAGGGCTTCCAAGCAGAGACAACCGACATGAAAATGAGCCTTGCAATTTTGCAGAACCACTGAAAGGATGACAGGTGTGAGTAATGAGCCATTAGGATGAGCGGGAAAGGCCAGGACGGTTCACTCAACAGAGGAAGAGACAAAAATGAAGGTGCCTCTTTCAAAGGGACATGAGCGAGGAATATCTTCCAGTTCCCGTTAGAATCAGAGTTGGAGGGTGACATCTTTTTCCAGTCCCTACTGTGACTCCCAAAGGCATGCTTGGGTATATAGCAAGAACCATGTCAAGGTTCATATCCTTTACCCAGAAATACCATTCCAAGGATTTTTCTAAAGGAAATAGGTAAACTAAAACAAAAAAGGATATTTTATGGAAAAAAGACATTAACTATTGTAGTATTATCTAGAATGGCCCCAAATTGGAAATAACCTGTCAAACCAAATGAAAGTGAGTTAGTCATAGTGGTTTGTATTTGCATCATAGACTATTATCCAGCCATAAGAATGACAGTTATAAAGATTGCATAAAATATGAAGTCATGTTTCTGATGTAATTGAAGGTTGAAAAACGGTTTCTATATATTGAGCACTTACTATGAGCTCCCTCTGTTACACAATTTGCATGCATTATCTCTTTTCATCCTCACGGAACCCTATGGGTAGGGAGGGGGCTACTACTGTCCTCATTTTAGAGATGAAAAACTTAAGACAAAGTTGCTCAGTAGTTCTCCCAAGCTCACAGCAAAGCTAGGATTCAAATATAAGCTAACTGTTACCAAAGCTATTTCTCCTCATTCAACATGCCTTAAAAGCCCTAGACCTCAGAGGACAATAAACAAAGGTTATTATATACATGAAACAATTTAGGACTGAAATATATATTTATATAGCCTGTATTTATGAAAATATGAGAAATAACAGATATAACAAATAGAAAACAAATAGCAAGACAGTAGTTTTAAATCCAATCATATGAATAATAACATTAAATGTAAACAGTAATGTACTATTATAAATTAAATGTAAATAATCTAAACAGTCCAATTATAAGACAGAGATTGTCAAATCGGGTAAAAATAAGTAAGATCTAACTACACACTGAGAAACTCATTTTAAAAGCAAAGGCCTACATAAGCTAAAAGAGTAAGGATGGCCAAAAATATTTATTTCTATATATTAACAACAAACAGCTGTTAACTGAAATGTTTAAATGCCATTACAATAGCATTAAACAAAAAAGAATTTAGGAATAAATATAACAAAATATTTGTAATATCTGTACACTGAGAGCTACAAGCTTTACTAAGATAAAGAAGACTGAAATACATGGATTAGAAGATCGATATTGTTTAGATGTCATTTCTCAACAAATTAACCTGTAGATTAAATGTTATGCCAGCCAAAATCCCAATGGGATTTTGTTTAGGAATTGGCAAGCTGATTCCAAATTTATATGGAAATGCAAGGACTTAGAATAGCGAAAACAATTTTGAAAAAGAGTAACAAAGGTGGAGCATACACATTAACATATTTCAAGACTCACTGTGAAGCCACAGAAATCAGAAGTGTGCTAATGGTATAAGAATAAACATATAGATGAATAAAGCAAAGAGAGTCCAATTGGTTCTCAACAAAGATTCCATGAGAAAGGAGAGTCTTTTCAACAAATGGTGCTTGAACAGTTGGCTATTAATAGGCCGACAGACAGAAAGAATAAAATATTCCTAACCCTATCTCACTCCATATACACAGACAATTACAAGGGCTAAAACAATTACATTTCTTGAAGAAAGCAAGACAAAATTTTATGACTTTGGATTACTCAAGACTTCCTCGATAGGACAAAAAAATATATGAACCATAAAAGAAAAATATAATAAACTAGATTTCACCAAAATTAAAAACTTCTGTTCTTCAAAAGACTTATGAAAATTAAAACAACAGCATCATATTGGGTGAAAATGTTTGAAAAACACATATCTGACCCCAAAAATGAATACAGAATATATATTTTTAAAACTCAATAAGAAATAAAGGAGTAAAAGTGGGCAAATAATTTAAACAGTTTACAAAAAAATGTTTACGAATAGTCAATCAGCACATGAAAAGATGCTCACATCACTCACTTGTAGCCAAAATTAGAAGGACTGACCATACCAAGTGTCAACGAGAGTGCGGAACAACTGGAATTCTCATACATTGCTAGTGGAAATACAGAATGATACAGCCACTTTAGAAAAGAATATGGAAATTTCTTACAATGTTCAACATATACTTACCATACAACCCAGAAATCCCACTACTAGTTATTTACCCAAGAGAAATAAAAATCTATGTTCATTCAGAAACCTGTATGTGAATGCTCATAGCAGTTCATTTATAATAGCTGAAAACTGCAAACCACTGTCCTTCATCTAGAAAATGGATTAACAAGTTTTAATATATCACTACAGTGGGCTATAACTCAGCAATTAAAAAGAGAACTACTGATGTGTGCAACAACAGGGATGAATCCCAAAAGCATTATGTTAAATGACAGAAGCCAGTCACGAGAATTTCCACACCATATGATCCCACATACATCACAGTCCACGAAAGATAAAACAATAGGGACAGAAACAAATCTGTGGTTTCTGGGCTCGGAATGTGCAGAGGGGACTGATTGCAAAGGGCCACAGGAACTTTGTCAAAGTAATAAAAATGTTATGTATCTTTATTGTTTTGGGGGCTGCACGATCATATTCATTTGTCAAAACTCATCAAATTGTAAATTTTACGAGAGTGAATTTTGCTGTATGTAAACATTATGCCTTGATCAACCTACATATAAAAGAAGTGATGGAGTTTGTCAGGCATTTTAAATATAAATATCACTTTACTTAACAGCAAATAAAGATGAGAAGGCTTTTTTTGGGGGGGGCCTAGCTTGGAACTCCCTTGAACCTCCTGAATTATTAGCCTCTGGGCCAACAGTCACCATTGGGCAAAGTAGTTTGCTGCCTGCAGAAACCTCTCTGCTCTACCTCCCTTAAAGAGGCTCAGAAGGTCCATGTTTTTTAAAATGCACTTCCTAGTTACTGAGCAATGTGTTCACAGCAAATAAATCACAAACATGTAGACTGAAATGGTCCTCGAAAGAGACTCACATTCAAAAGGAAGAAAAGGAAATGAAAAGTTTACAGCAGCATATGTGACAACCAACCATGAAATTATGATACCAGAGAACAATTATACTGTTCCACAGACGCCCCTTCACCCTGCCTCTCTCAGCTCACCCTGGATGAGAGGAGACCCATCATCAACAGCTTCTTCTTGGGGATGATGATGGGGGTGATAACAGCAGCAGTAGCACAGTGCCAGGTATACCCTAAGCACTCAGTACATTTTCACTGACTGTTATATATTCTCATTCAGACCACAAGACAAGCCTATGAGCAAACACTTTAATTATCCCACTTTACAGAGCAGGAAAATGAAGCAAAAAGATGCTAGGTAACTTGCTCAAGTTCACACAGCTCTTAAGTAAAAGAGCTGCTGTGGTTTTTAATTTTCTGTATCGACTTGACTGGACCACAGTCAAGCCCTGAGAGCTGGCCAAACATTATCTGGGTGTGTGTGTGCGTGTGTGAGGGAGTTTCTGGATGTGAGAGTAACATCCGAATCAGTAGACTGAGTAAAGCAGGTTGTCCTCCCTAATGTGGGTGACCTCAGCCTATCAACTGAAGACCTGGATAGAAGAAAAAGGCTAAGAGAAAACTCCTCCTTCCTGACAGATTGACCTGGGACATTTGGTCTTTTCCAGCCTTTAGACTCAGACTGAAAACACTGGCTCTTCTTGGGTCTCAATCCTATTGGCTTTCAGACCAGAACATGTCAATACATCATTGGCTCTCCTAGCTCTCTAGCTTGCTGACTACAGATCTTGAGACTTCTCGGCCTCCAAAATTATGGGAGTCAACTCCTTCTGATAAAACTCCATACATACATGAGATGAGATACATGAGATGTCCCAAGCCTGATAGAGATGTGAGAGAGATGTGTGAGAGAGCGAGAGCGAGCCTACTGGACTCTTGGATCTGTTTCTCTGGAGAACTCTGACTATTGAAGCTGGGCCTTCAATCCATGTATGTCAGACCCCAAAGCAAGAACTCTTGACAACGTTGTAATTCTTCAGATACAATATGTCAATGAAAAATCGACTTGTTTTCCTAAAAGGTGAATATTTTCTCCAAGTTCTAGGATGTCCGGAGTTGTGTTGTTGTTATTTTACATCTATCCTTTACTTTCCACAGCTTCTAAAACTCAAAAACATAAAACACTTTGATCATACATGGCTGGTCCCATGTTGGGACCCACAGTTTCTCATCCACTTGTAATAACTTCAAAGTTCTCGCTAAGTCCCAAGTCCTGATAAAATGAGGACCTCCCGTTTAATTTGAACTTTTTGTCCAAAGCAATCACATAATAGGGAATCAAACACTGAAACAGGAGGCAAGGTGGCTAAGGGGTAAGATTAAGATCTAGGACAACATAGAATTATGGGAGAACTAGAAAAACAACTCCCATTCAGTCACCTCTAAGCTCTGTGACATATAATCATACCCACCAATCTCCATCTTCACCATCAAGATCTACGTGGAGGCATGAGAAGAACATGGATTAGAAAAATGCCCAGGAAATGAACCAGGAAGAAAGCCCATTTTACCACCTGGATCTCTGATACAATGAGAGAAAACAACATGAAACATTTTCGTCTCAGCCAGATCCTCCCAGAGCGGTTCCTCCAGCCTTCAATGGTGGGGATCTATTATCCATGAATACATCTAATCTTCTAAGATGGCCTATTTCTGGACTCTCCCACTCCTTAGGTCAGATGCTTACGCTCTGCTAGATAAAGCGGTACCTTCTTTAAAATACCTCAAAAGAGTAACTGAACTTGTAGAGTGCTCAACAGTTCTCATTTCTGTATGATCTCATTGTCTCTGTTCTATGGCCCACGTGACTAGCTCTGGCCAAAGAGTTGTGAGCAGAGATGATGCGTCAATTGCAGGCCAGGGCATTTTTTGCTGAGTGGGATGTTCCCTCTGCTGGAAAACTGCAGTGTTGGGGAGAGGTTACTCCATCAGCCTGAGTCTCAAAAAGAAGAGACAAGTTCTAAGTTCCCCAAAGATGTGCAGTGGACATGTGCTGTGAGCTGTTACAGCCACTAAGATTTGGGGGTTATTATTGCAGTGAAACAGAGACTATCTTAAATGGTACAAGTTGTTAAAACTACCTCTTTTATGCCTCAAAAGGTATATTCGTGAATTAGATGAGCTAGTCCTTGCTGACCCTTCTGAACCATTCATGAGGTTTAGGCCTCGATCAAATCCCTCGTCGGGTTTGGTATTTCTAGTCTGAAATACCGTAGCACGTAAAGTCCACCCTGATTCATCTCCTCCACCATTATCATCGCCGAGCCCGCTCACGCATGCACTCTCACACACCGGAGCACTCACATGCACTCATACGTGCTCCCACGTTTACACATCCTTCTCCATTCACTGGTGCCAGCTTGTCAAGGACCTGGCAACCTGGTACCTTCCTTGTTACATTGGTTGAAAGTGACTTCACAGAGCTACAGAAAGGATTTAACATAAAAGGAGTGTCCAGAGGGAGTGGCCTCTGGCCTCTTCCGTTTTACAGCTATGTGACTGAAGATGGGAAAACACAGCAGAAGGGGCTTGTACTGCTGAGTCAGATAAAGCAAGACAAATTACAGGAAGAATGAGATGAGCCCTGGAGTCAGGGACAAAGAAGGGAATAAAACTGCGGAGCCTTGAACAAATTCCTAATCAGGAAAATCATCAGATATTCCCAAACCAGGCTGCCCATCAGAATCCCCAGCTAACACTTGGTAAAATGCAGCTGTCTGAGCCTCGTCCTGGATGTCCTGAATCCGAATCTCTAGGGATAGGAACAGGGAGTATCACATTTTTACAATCTTGCGGGGGACTCTGATGATGAACCAGGTTGGTGACCCACTGGATTAGGAGAGGTATAAAGCCCCTTCTAATTGTGAAACCTCATGGTCTCTAAGTAAGGCTAGGGATATAAGAAATCAGTGTCCCCAGATGTGAAAACAGGTGCTAGTCTGTACTCAGGTGAACCTTGGTTCACTGGGTGAACTAATGAAAGGCTTTGATAAATGTGAACGGTAAAATGTTTGCAGAAAGGATAAAAAAATAAAAAATGGCCTTGTTGAGGCCGAGGCTGGACATGAGGGAGAACTTCCTGGAGTTCTATCTTCCTGGAATATGAAGATAATTCACCAGAAACTAAGCTAGGCTGCATTCCTTCAATTGGCCACATTCTCTAGTCCAGGAGGGGCAGGCTTCACGCGTATGTGACCTGTGCGCTCACAGAGGGACTCGCTCCCAGAAGGGACCCCATACTTGGTTTATGCTCTAGGGTTGCTGTCTTGAAATTCTTAATAATTTTATCGCTGAATGTGCGTTTTGTAAGTGAAGTCTGATGTGACAATGGAGGATACATACGAGCAGAGAGGATGTACACCAGGCAGCAGTACAGGCCAGGGGCATCCAGGATGTCATGGGACCCTGTGGGGGAAGCCAGGGCTGGGACCTGAGCCCAGGTGGGGATGGCAAGGGCAGTTACAGCAGCAAGAGCGGCTGCAACAGCCCAGGAAGCAGGAGGCCTGCTCACCTGTCAGTCCTCAGAGCCCAGCTCTGTGACATCCGCATAAATATGAACTCCCTGTCCTGAGTGCCAGGACAGGAACTGCTGGTGCTCAGGCAATAAACTTTGTCAGTAAATTATCACAAAATAAAAATGTACATATGGACATTGCAATAAAGCATATCCACGAGTTATTAGGATTCTTCAAAGAATCCAGTTTTGAAAACTGCAACATTGCAAAGCAAGTATCCACAGGCTTCGAAACAGAAATTGAATTTAAAGGTGGTCACATGCCACGGAAAAGAACATTTTCATATGAAACTTTAAAATAACCAATTTTAAAAGAAGGACAGTTTTTAAATTAATTCATCCTTGTATGAAGAAAGACAATAGATGACCTAAACAAGCATTTGGAAATATATATGACTTGTGAGACCACTTTCAGTTGCTTACGGAATCTTTACAAGTGACGGGAAATATCTGAGAAAACATTAAAATGACACTCTGAAAATTTACATTTAAAATTAAATCCGAATTTACACAGAACTAATTTGTATGAAGAGTTAAATCTTTTTAGAAAACCTGTTAGGCCAGAATCATCAGCTCTAGATGCACCGGTCTATGTTTCAAAATAGTTTTTTAGAAATTTATCCTAATGCTATTATAGCCAATAAGATACGCTTAACTCCCAGTAACAGTTACGTCAGCAGAAAGGTCCATCTTAAAATTTAAAATGATCAAAACTTATCTGTGATCTTGCACTTGCAAAGAGCAACTCATGCTGCTTTCAATTATATCAACTGAAAATGAAATTGCTAAAAGTATAAATTTTCATAAATCTGACAAATGGATTTCCAGAAGAGCCAGAAAAATCTTATGGTCAATCAAGATATCACATTGATAAGGTATTATTTTTTATTGTAGTATATAAAATTATGGCAACAAACCTATTTTTTACTATTTATAATTGCTGTTGCTGATATATCACAATTACACCATTACGTTTTATAAGTAATAACGTATTTTTAAAGGAAAAGGTTGATGTTTTAACCCCTTTAACTGTACTTTTTTTTTTTTTTTTAACAAAGGACCCCACATTTTCATTCTGCATTTGGCCAATTATGTCACTACCCTGCTTGAAGGGTAACTATTCTGAGGCTTTGTAGTAAATTTCAGGATGGGCCTGAGATCCCCATCTTGTCAAAGATTTTTATAGTGATTTCATCAAGTACAAGAGAGTACAGTGTATCCTGTAACCCAGAAACCAGGAGCTTTATAGCAACTATGTTCTCAGTGTCTACATTCTTAGGCATTCTAAGGCATCCTTGACCTTGGGTTCCTCCTTTTGCACTAAAGCCCTCATCTTCTGAAACAGAAGGAGCTGTATTTCAAGCTTTCACCCAGTGATTCATGAGTCCAGCATCTTTAAATAAAAACAGGGCAGGGAGGGGAGAAAGCATCAGACTTCTTTGAATTTGGGCCAGTCTTTCCAAACGCAAAATACTCAACAGCCAATTTCCCCTGGCTTTGTAGATAAACAACAAGATGACCTTTTATGTCAGAAAGGAACAGTGAAATTTCCATTTCCTTGTGGAACGTTGGGTTTGAAACCAAATTTTTCTTTGTTTCTTCAAGATAACAACCCACAAAATGCCCCAACAAATGCAAATTATGAAGTTCCTATAGCCAATCCAGATATTCAAACAAACGATCTTGCCTCTTTTCTAAACAAAATATTACAATTACATCCTCAGGAATGTTTCCCTGCAGGAGTAGAAATCCCCCCTTTCCCTATAATGTTGCATCCTGGGGCTCCTGAGAAATGATCCCCTGTCCAGTGACTGGGTATTGTGAAAGCAAGCCATACCCCGCTCTCCTTCCAGCCATTTCAGAACGAACTGCGGCCATTTCCCTGAATCCTTTCTGGGAAGGGAGGGTCAGGGAGTCAATTTTTCCCACAGGAGAAAAATGAAGCCATTGTCCATTCTCTGAATAACTTTTGATCCATTGTCTCTTTCCTGATTCCCCAAATTCCCTAAGAATAAAATCATGATTCTCATGCCACACACCAGTCTGGGGCTAAACCAAGATGGCTGTAAGAGTCATGTTCCCACCTTCCTTCACAGAAAACACCTGCTGCCTCCACGAGCTCTAAATTTCAGGGGTTCCTGGTTATTCTTTTTACAGGATTTCTTTAAATAACAACTGTTCGGGGTGGACTTAAAATAGAACTTGGGTTACAAAATTTTGGTTTACATGCAATCTTCCAGGACTAGATCAAATACATACAATGAGGGGCTTCCCTGGTGGCGCAGTGGTTGAGAGTCCGCCTGCCGATGCAGGGGACACGAGTTTGTGCCCCGGTCCGGGAAGATCCCACATGCCGCGGAGCGGCTGGGCCCGTGAGCCATGGCCGCTGAGCCTGCGCGTCCGGAGCCTGTGCTCCGCAATGGGAGAGGCCCCAACAGTGAGAGGCCCGCGTTCCGCAAAAAAAAAAAAAAAATACAATGAGGTCCATACATGATTATTTTGCTTTTAATCTCTCACAAAACCTTTAGTTCCATAATAACATGTTGAGAAAAAATACTTTTAAAAACTTTGTTGGGTTCTGTTTAATTTGCTTTTTAAAAAAGCCCTGATAGAAAAGCTCTTTGTCAGAGCTCAAAATGCGAGGGAGTTCTCTGCCAAACCATCCAATATGGTTTGAGAGAAAGAGAGGAGCAGGGGGAGAAAGAGAGGTGTTGACCTTGAGGATATGAGAGGAATGAATAAAAGTGCACTAAGTGACCTTAATGTCTTTCTCTGATCTCTGACAACCATCCCATCGCCACCTGCCTTATCAATATCAACATTCATTGCAAGCCCACTGGACCTAAAAGCCTCTGTGTTCCCACCAGCACTAGCACATGAGCAATGAATCAGGCACTGTTGGAGGTACAGTGTCCATCTATG
The DNA here is from genome assembly GCF_011762595.2 of Tursiops truncatus. Classification (NCBI taxonomy): domain Eukaryota; kingdom Metazoa; phylum Chordata; class Mammalia; order Artiodactyla; family Delphinidae; genus Tursiops; species Tursiops truncatus. The sequence goes on from NC_047049.1 coordinate 18,554,232, forward strand.
AAATTGCCAGAGGTAAGTGGACCCTAGACTGATAAGCAGCACTGCCATGACCATGGGAATCCACACAGCCGGACACGGGAGCAGTGCTTGGCCCAGAGCAGCCATAGATATCTATTTTTGGCTAAATGAGTAAGTGGCCTTTACCATCTAAAGATATCACAAACATGGAAAAATTCCACCCAACATTTGGATTGGAAGAGCAACAGACCAGTGGGCCAGACAAGAGCTATGTCAACTCGAAAGAGAGAGAGAGCTCGGAAGATGTTTTAGGAGGAGGGCGAGGCTAAGAACTTCACCCAAAGGTAATTCCAGACAGACCTTCTTTTGTTCCCTTGTCACACTGAGAGCGGAGATGAAGATGATACCTATAGGACTGCGGTGAGGCACTTTATAGATACCAAACAAACGGCTCTGCTGGTGGGAGTTACCCTCAGCATTAGACGTCTCTGTTCACTTTTGGGGCCGAGTGTGGAACTGCCTATACCTCTCAAGGTTTAGAAACCACAACAAAATCATGACGAAACTGCTCCCTTTGTAAAGAGGTGGGAAACGTACACAGCATAGGAAACTGTCTTCAGAACCAGCATTCCTACTGACTCACTAATGGTAAAAAGAGGAGGACAAAAGAAAAGAGTCTTCCCTCCCATCCACAGTCAAGTAAAGTAGGCTGCAAATGAAGTCCACGCAGCACCAATGAGCTGGGCGGGTGATGGTGGCTCGGGAAGACCCTTGAATGGCTGGAGGATGAACCTTCTGCACTCGCTTTGTTGAGGACTGGCTCCTTGTTCAAGCCAGAAAATTACTCTGTTTGTGAATAATACGTAATTGATCTCTTTTCTTTTCCCCTTTTTGCTTTAGTAGCTAATGAATCATTTTAAATGAATAGTTTAAAAAGCATGTGAGGCTGTCACATGACATACGAGTTGGGTACCCAAGCAAACAATCCATTCACCAAAAGCATCTCCAGTATGAGCCACATTGCCAATGTCATCCCTGCCCTCTTAAGTGTAGTCACCATGCCCAACCCGGACCTTTACACGGAGACTTGTAAAAAATTCATTTGTCAACTCCTCCTCCACACACACACATACATACATGCACACACACACACACACACACACTCTGCATGATTCATTTATGCCTCATTTGTTTGTTTACAATAATCAAGATGATACTGGGAAACTGAAGAAAATTCAGAACTGGACCGTCCTTACTTGCTCTTATCATAACACAGACCACACGAACTGAAATTCCAAAGGAGTTACTTCCCTTAAGAGAAGAAATGTGGGCTTTTGCTCTTTTAAATAGAGATTTAGGAAACAGCTACTTTACAGCCTTTTTTCCCAGTCCTCTGACTTCTAATCTCTACTTCCTTTATGCCCAAATTTGCCACCTTTGCATAACAGGGGAAGGAAGGTAGAGATTGATAAGCCTTACATTTCAGGGGAAAAAACCCTTCAGTCTCTTCCAATGAAATTTTACCTGACTAACCGCTGGCTGCCACTTATATGTACTTCGTGCTGTGTTTTCTCCACCTTCATGAAAATATATGAAAGTTCAGCCTCGGTAGAGACATAAAACCATAGGATTTTTAAAATGAGAAGAACCTAAGGGATCGTCTAAGGATGATTATTCACCTTATTGAAAGAATTAGCCATGGGATCCCTTAAAAGGACAAGGTCCTTGTTTGCCTTTAGAATGGAATTTAATTACAAAATTTCACATAGATAGGCTCACTTTCCCCGGAATATACCCACTGTATATAGCGAAGCGGACCTACGACATTATTTGGTTTATCTTGTGAGAGCTATAATGCAAAAGGATAAAATACAAAATGAAAGTTCGGTGCTCATCTTACCATTGAGAAAAATATGATGATGAACTGCTCTCAAGCCTGGTCCCACCCCAGGGCCTTCTCATTCCTCCTCCTTCTACCTAGAACACTGTTTTCCCCAGAATATGAATGCCTGACTCCTCACTTCATCCAGGTCTCTATTCAAATGTCCTCAAAGAAAGTTTCCCTGGTCATTCCAGCTAAAGTAGCTCCTCCCATCCCCCCCTCCCTAATGAAGCCTTATTCTTCTTCACTGGACTTATTGCCACCTCGCTTATTAGAGCTCTTCTTTCATTATCATTTGCCCCTGACTAAAGTATAAGCTCCAGGAAAACAGGAATTTTTGGTTTTGTTCACCAGTGATTTTCCAGCATCTAGAACTGTGCCTGACACACATATACATTAATAAATATTGAATGAGTGGATGAAGGAACAAGCAAGCAAAGGAGTACTTGGACAGGCCTCAAGCAGATTCTGGAGAACCTTCAGAATCTTCTCATGCTGCCACACATCTGTGACCATCTCACATGTGACTTTCCTATCATGTGAAGGAACTCTCTTCTTTGACAATTCCCTCCTAGATGGTGGTGGGTACGAAACAAGTTGTGTCATCCCTCCGACCTCTATTCATTTTACTTATCAGATTAACTGATTAACCATCTTCCCTCCTTATTTCCTCAGCTATTCAAAAACATGCCTGCCAGGTGCCAGAAAATATGTATGAACAAACAGGGAATGACTAAGTAGTACAGTAAGAGCCAGGATGAGAGCAAGTGTCAAGGAGGGAAATGTGAGCCAATCAGGGGCCATGTTCTGAAGGATGAATCAGGGCAGCCAGACAAGGATGGAGACGTGGGCATTCCAGGAGGAAGAAACAAAAGACACACACGTATTAGAGCAGCAGCAATGATGAAAGGGAAGAAACTAGCTAAAAGACAAGGCAAAGAAGAAGAAGAACAATAGATGAAATCTGAGTTTCTTGTTTTGGGTGAATGAAAAGTCTTTTGTAAAGGTCTAGCCCCTAATCGCCTATAACCCAAACGCAGACTGTTCTGTAATGATCCCTATTATTCTCATATGTGTAGCAGCCACCACAGCCTGTCCTGGGCATAGCTGCTGGCAGCCACTATGAAAGGCAGGACAACTGGCGTCCCAGGCTGTGTGAGGGACCGAAACTGCTGCCAGGGCAGCCAGTTCTGAAAACTGTCAGATAAAGATAAGCCTCACCTGGCTAGACTCTCACAGCCATGAATTTGATGATAACCTTGGTAGAGATCATCTGCCTGGTTTTATTTTCTGGTCCGTGAACAAAGAGAGGCAAGAAATGATACAGAGAGTCGTTCAGGTCCTCAAGTCCCCTGCAGCTCACCTTAGGCCTGAACACACCCAGCTCACAGCTTTACATCCAATTTTATAAAGAAACCCTATAGGCAGCTAGAGAAAACCTATCCTGTATCAGACATGATACCCAGTGCTCTTGAGGATATTATCTCAATTAGACCTGATAATAGCCCAGTGAGGTCATTATCCTCATTCCCTGTCTTACAGGTGAGCAGAGGCTCTGCAGAGGTACCACGGCTTTCCCAAGAGCACTTTATTATTGAGTAAAGAAGCTGAGAGCCTCAAGGCTAAATATGTCTGCCATCTAAAGGCCATGCTTTTCCAGTTTACATCCAGCTGCCTGGACAGCAAGATACTTATCTAAAACCAGAGGTATTTATTTGGTAAGATGAAAAGTCAGGATATGATTGGAGAGAATGGATAAAAGTGCAGCTATAAGGGAGGACAAGACGTTTGTCCTCATGGAGCCCCAGGGCCCCAGTGTCCTACCTTCCACAGCCCAGTGGCCCCTCTCTCCGTGTGCCAATGCCTCATCAGGACTGAGGCCAAGTCCCTGGCCTTATTCTTCAGTCCAAACATACAGCCTCCTATTAACACAGTATCCTAAGGAGTTTTTAATGATGAGGGAAATGGTTTTGAGACAAAATAACTGAAACAAAGAGATACAACATCTAGACACCATAGGGTTTTTTCTTTAAAAAAATTTTTTTCTGTTTCTTTCATAGGTCTTAAATATGTGGGAATAAACAAATATGCCTTGATAGAGTAACTGGGAATACATATCTCCTTTTACTGTAAGCAACTAGGTAGTTGGAAAAATATACAAACAATGGTTTCCAAATATTGAGCGACAGTCATTGCAGGGCTATGATCTCTGAAAAAAGGAAAACAAGATCAGCCCTGTTTTTGCCCTAGCTCTTGACCAGAGGAACTTTATAGACCACAGAAAGGGAGGAGAGTCCCAAGCAGGTGGACAATCTTGATGGACTGAGGATACAGACATCTGAATTTGAGTGGGCTGGGACAGCTGGACTTTGTAGAGGCAAAATTCTAGAGAGGAGAGAGCTAGGCAGAGAGAGTTTCAGAAAACTCCTCCGAGCCCCCTTCACTTTGCTGCCCAGTATTAAGGTGTGTATTAATAGGGTGAAACTCCAGAGCCAGGAATATAATAGCCAGGGATTTGTAAGCTGAACACTCTGACAGCTGAAAGGACTGAAAGAAACTTACGTTCTGACCAGCCAGGGTAGTGACTTATCATTGATCACCACTCAGAAGGACCATGCCCTAGCAGTGGGGCTAACCAGATCTAGAGTAAAGGCTTCTATGGAACTGCCCTAACAAAACTGAAAACAAGCCCTGAAAGAATTAGGCTGTTCCCCAAGCAACATAACTCCCTGCCAGAACAAAGCCTCATTAAATGACACTCATTAAGGGAAAACAAAACGAAACAACAATGTTATGGACTGAATTGTATCCCCCCCAAAATTCATATGCTGAAGCCTTTAGCCCTCTCAATGTGACTGTATTTAGAGATAGAGCCTCTTAAGAGGTAGTTAAGCTTAAATGAGGTCATAAGCCCTAATCCAATATGACTAGGGTCTTCATAAGAAAAGGAAGAGACATAGGGGAGCATGCACAAAAGGAAAAGCCATGTGACTCAACTGGAGAAAAATCAATCAAATGAAACAGATCCAGAAGTGATGGAAATAGCAGGTAAGATTTTTTAAACATCTATTAGAAACATGCTCAAGAATAAAGAATAACATTAGCATAATAAGTGCAGATATTAAAAACATAAAAAAGAGAACCAGGGCTTCCCTGGTGGTGCAGTGGTTGAGAGTCCGCCTGCCGATGCAGGGGACACGGGTTCGTGCCCCGGTCCGGGAAGATCCCACATGCCGCGGGGCGGCTGGGCCCATGAGCCATGGCCACTGAGCCTGCGTGTCCGGAGCCTGTGCTCTGCAACGGGAAAGGCCACAACAGTGAGAGGTCCCCATACCAAAAAAAAAAAAAAAAAAAAAAAGAGAGAGAACCAAAGGGAAACTCTAGACATGAAAAATATATCAAAAGGGAAAAATTTACTGAATGTAATTGTATCAGAATTCTACAGAGAAACAGAACCAATTTGAGATAGATAGGGATTGATTTTAAGGAACTGCCTTGCATTATTATGGAGGCTGGAAAGTCCAAGATCTGCAAGATGTGCTGGCAGCCTAGAGACCCAAGGAAGAGTCAATGTTGCAGTTCAAGTTTAAGGCCATCTCCTTTGAGAATTCCTTCTCACAGGAGAGAAGGAGGTCAGTCTTTGTTCTATTAAGACTTTCAATTGATTGGATGAGGTTCACCCACATTATGAAGGGCAATCTGCTTTCCTCAAATTCAAGAATTATGTCTTTAATCAAGAAGACATAATCCTAAATGCCTACGTACTAAATAAGAAAACTTCAAATTACACAAAGCTTCAAATAACTTAACAAACTAAAAGGAAAAACAGACAAATCTAAAATTATAGTTAGAGATATTAATAGTCCTCTCATTAATTAAAGTAGCAAAAAAATCAGTAAAGTATATAAAAGATTTGAACACTTTGCAACAACTTAACCTAATTGACTATAGACACTACACCCAAGAACAATAAAATACACTTTGTTCCCAAGTGCTCATGGAAATTTCACTGAGATAAGTAATCTTCTGGGCCATAAAATAAATTTCAGTAAGTTTAAAAGGACTGAAACATGCAGAGTAGCTTTTCTGACCACATTGAAGTTAAGTTAGTAATAAACAAGAGAAAATTTGGAAAATCTTCAATTATTTAGAAATTAAGTAAATGGACTTGTAAATAACCCCTGGGCCAAAGAAGAAATTACCAAGGAAACTAGAAAATATTTTCAACAGGATGAAAAGAAAAACCAATGTATCAAAATCTGTGCAATACAGCAAAGCAGTCCGTAGAGGGAAATTTAAAGATATATTCAAGAAAAGAAAAACAATCTAAAATAAAAGGTCTAAATTTCCATATTAAAAGCTAGAAAAAAAAAACAAAAGTTAAGTCCAAAATAAGTAGAAGAAATGAGATCAAGAACAAAAATTAATGAAACAGAGCTGACAAAAAAAGAGAAAAATCTATGAAACCAAAAGCCAGTTCTTTGAAAAAAATAATAAATGAGGAAAAATAAAAACAGAAAATACCCCAAAATGTTAACATTTCTTTTTCTTGGACATTTATAGTTGTTTAATTTTATATTTTCTAAATATTTTTAATGAGCACAAGATATAATCAGAAAATCAAAACCTTATTTTTAAAATTACCACTTCTGTGTTTATTTCAGAAGAATGTCAGTGCCTTGCTCTCCAAGGAAAGACAGAACTGTCTTCCCTAAAGTCTGTTGATCAGGTAAAGTAACTCAGAGAGGGAACACCTCCTACCCAGGTTTGCCACTTAAGAGATCCCCACTCTACTCCAGATGACTCCAGTCCTGGAATGAATACACCTGCTTCTGCTCACTACACTACACCATTTCACCTCCTGGAGAGCCTGACATACAATTAGTCCTTGTAACCCACCAGCACTTCAAAGTAGAACTGACCTCCTTCTCTGCCTGTCCCTCTCCTTCTATTCTCTTACTCTCTAAGCAAAGTCTGAATTCTTCCTCACCTAGACAGGCTTCTCCCCACCTTCCACTCATCCTATCCCACTGCAAGTCAGATCCACTGTTTTCTACCTCTGCCTCAGAACAGCTGTGACTTCCCCTTGAGAGGAAGCTGTCCCACTGTATTCTGCAATGCATCTTCATCAGTATCGAATGTGATACTAGACCCAATTCCTATTTGGCAACTTGTGTCTATTTCCAGCTGGTCAGAATCTTGAGAAAAGGAGAGGCCTTGCCTAACCTCCTTTCCAATATATTATTGGATTCATAATCTGCTCCACCAAGATCACAAGTTTTTCCTGATTAAACTTTACACATGTGACAAATGAAGCTGATTTATGACACAACCTCTAGAAAAACAGGGTTTTATCTAGATACTGTAATGCTAAAGACATAAAGGCAGAGTATTATAGTTGGTAAATTTGTCTCACAGGGGCATAGGTTAACAAGTCTAAAACTACTTATATACTAGGACTGAACGATAAATAAATACATTGAACATAATGAGAACCATGTTTTTCACTATGAGAGAAAGAAGATAAACCACAAGTGGGGGGTGGGGGGTGTCTAAAATGAGCCCTGCTGGATTTGAGTCAGAGATATCAGTAGAAACTCTTGATTTATTCAAACACATATACAAATGAACACAGAAATAAATGTAGATATGGAAGAGTAAGATCCATAGATCTGTGTGTATGTGTGTGCTGTATATATCATTTCCTAGCTCTGTCCACTCAGAAAGCCTAGAATCAATGACACCCCAGTGGCAATGAGCACAGCTAATACCCAGATCTTGGTTTCTACATACCATTTCCCAATAAAGGGCCTGAAGCATCTCACAGTTCTATAAAGTAAGAAACTGCTTTAAAAAAAAAAAAGAGACACAAACTAGTTACAGAAAGACAAATACTGCACAATTCCACTTACATGAGGTATGCAAAATAGTCAAATTTCATAGAATCAAAAAATGAAATGGTAGCTGCCAGGAGCTGGGGGAGGAGGAAACGGGGAGGGGTTCTAGTCATTGGGCAAAATGTTTCGGTCAAGCAAGATGAATCAGTTCTAGAGAATTGCTGGACAACATTGTACCTATAATTAACAATCGTGTACTACAGAAAAATTCCAATGTAAAAAAACATAAGGAATGAGAGAAACAGAAAAACACTATTAGAACACTACAGTCATAGTTGCTGCAGACAATATCCTTTAATGAGTGTTAAAATTAATGGGTGAAATTTTAAGGAGAAACAGGATATTTGCATAGCCTCAAAGTATGTCTCCTAAAATCTTTAACTACTGTGGAAATCTTAACACGTCCACAAATTCTTTGACACTTCTCCCTTTAGAAGGTGGAGTTTACTTTCTCTCACCTTGAGTGACAGCTGGACTTAGTGGCTCACTTCTAATGGACAAAGTATGGAAAGGGAAAAATAGCAATTTTACAGTGTAGAAACCTGGCAGACACTACCTTCACGAAGTGATCAAAGTTAATAACACTGGCGTCTTGTCATACTGACATCATGTAACCCACAATTTGATGTAATGAATTATCATTTCTGAGGTATCTTTCCCCAAAATCTATAACCTTAGTCTAACTATGAGAAAATAGCAGACAAAACCAAATTGAGAGACACTCTACAAAATACCTCACCAGCATTCATCCAAAGTATCAAGGTCACGAAAGACAAGGAAAACCCAAAAAAACTGTCAAAGGCTGGAGGAGACTAGAAAGACATGAGAAATAAATGGAAGGTGGTATCTTGGATTGGATCCAGGAACAGGGGGGAAAAAAAGGATATTTGCGGAAAAACTTGGGGGATATGAAAAAATGTCTACAATATAGTTAACAGTATTGTGCCAACAATAATTTTTTAGTTGTAAAAAACGTACCATGGTTATATAACAAGTTAACATTAGAGGAAACTGAGGGGAAAATATGTGAGATCTCTCTGTACTATCTTCACAATTCTTCTTGTAAATCTAGAATTACTGCAAAAGGAAAAAGGGGGAAAAAATATGGCTTCAATCAGCAAATCCAAAAGTTCAACTTTGAAAGATTAATAAAACGGATAAACTCCTAGGACAACTGACCAATAAAAGAGAAAATACAATGAAAAATGAAACAAATTAAAAGAAGATCTCTACATTGAACACTACAACACATTATGAAATAGGTAAAGAAAACTCAAATAAATGGAGGGCTATATCATGTTGGTGAACGGGAAGAGCCAATGTCGAAAAGATGTCAAATTCCGAATTAATCTACCAGTTGTGAGTAATCTCACTCAAAATTCCAGCAGGTTTTCCTTTGGAAATTGACAAGTGATTCTAAATCTATATGGAAATGTACAAAGAAAAAACCTTGAAGAATAACAACAAAGGACTTATATTACCTGAAGTCAAACCTTCAGTAATTAGGACAGTGTGGTGGTATTGGCATAAGAACAGACAAACTGACCAAAGACACAGAAGACAGTCTAGGGACATAAACACACAAAGATGCAGTCATCTGGGCTATAACAAAAGTGAATACGCAGCACAGTAGGAAAGGCCACTCTTTTAAATTACGGGCACTAATTCAATTGGATATCCATATGGGGAAACATGACCCCTACCACACACCACTCACAAACATCAGTTTCAGATGAACAGTTGGCCTAAATGCCGAAGGGAAAAACGTAAGATTTTTATAAGAAAACACAGAGAGTATTTTTATTACATTAGACTAGACAAAGATGTCTTAACCAGTATCACAAAAAGCACTAGCCAGGGGACTTCCTGGTGGTCCAGTGGTTAAGAATCTGTCTTGCAATGCAGGGGACGTTGGTTTGATCCCTGGTCAGGGAACTAAGATCCCACATGCTGTGTGGCAACTAGGCCCACGTGCCACAACTAGTGAGCCTGCAAGCCACAACTAGACAGAAGCCTGTGCACTGCAGTGAAGAGCTCACATGCCACAACGAAAGATCCCGTGTGCCACAACTAAGCCCAGATGCAGCCAAAAATAAATAAATAAATATTTTAAAATATATTTTTTTAAAAAGGCACTAGCCATAAAGGAAAAGATTGATAAATTACGCTACATTGCAATTGAGAACTTTTCATCAAAAGACATCGTTAAGAGATTTTTTTTAAAGCCACAGATATATGTATTTGCAATACACTTATCTAACAAAAGACTCATCCAAAATATATAAAGAAATCCTGTAATCATTAAGTAAAAGACAGCCCAATAAAATAGGCCAAAGACTTGAACAGGTGCTTCACAAAAGAGAATATCTAAATTAGCTAACGTAGATGAAAAGGTGATTGGTTTCAGTTAGTCATCAGGGAAAAGCAAGATTAAAAAGCTACAGATACCGCCATGCCCCCACCAGGATGGTTACAATGAAAAAGGCAAACCATGCCAAGTGTGGGAAAGGATGTAAATCAACTGAGACCCTTACACACTGCTGCTGGTAAAAGTACAAATTAGTACAACTATGTTGAACAACCATTTAGCAGTAGCTGCTAAAACTGAACATATGCATTCCTACAAACCAGCAACTTTACTCCCAAGAACATACCCAGCAGATATGGGTACATATGTTCACCTAAACACATGTACAAGAATGTTCATCGTACCATAGTAATACCCGAAAATTCAAATAACCAGGATGTCCATCAAGAGTAAGGTGAGTATTCATAAAAATACAATTGCATGATGTTGAACCAAATAAATCAGAAACACACAAAAGTATAATTTGAAGTTCAAAAACGGGTAAAACTGATCTAAGGCATTATAAGGCAGGGTTGTGGGTAATCTGTGTCAGGAGGGCGGGTGGCATCCAAGGTGCTGATAATATTCTGTGTTTTGATCTGGAGCTGACTCGACAGGTATGTTCAGTTTGTGAATATTCATCACGTGATGCATTTATGATTTGTGTACCTTTCTAAATGTATGTTATACGCATTAATAAGTTTACTGGGGGACAGAAAGTTATATACATGCCTCTAGAAGGCATGTATATACGTTACCAAGAGAGATATGAGCACCATCCAACACACACTTTACTGATCAAATGGCGTCCAAGAGCCTGTGTATGGGGTCAGCCAGTGGAAGCAAAACTGGGAGGAAATAAAGATCCCCAATCAGCCGGGATATAAGGCTCTGGTTAGAACAGCTCCTTTTGGCGAGCAGTCCTTGACTCAGTCGGCCCACCTTTCCCATTTCTCTCTCTCCTTTTCCATCTCTAGTTCTTCTGCACGAGAATAGGGTTGGAGAGAGACAGCTCACATTGGACTCACTCCATCCCAAACTGTGTTTCCTAACCACCTCCCAAGTCAGGATGCCAAAGTCTAACAAGCAGCTTTCTGGGGGGAATGCAGTGCCAGGAAGACCAACACTAAAGACCAGAGAAAACAGGCAGGTCACCAATGTGTCCGCCAAAGCTCTTCATGGGATAAACAAATGTGAAAACATTGGGAAAACATGTTCTTTCTGTCAGTAAGAAACTTGAGGCCGTCCTTCACCCTGCTATCAATCAAAGTATCTTGGTGATTTCATCTCAGAATAAATATACGCTCTGATGACACTTGGGTCTTACCTGTGGACTATAAAGTCAAGATTTAAGAACAATGTGATGCAGGAAGCTTAGGGATTAATTAGGATTATCGAAATTCATCCTTAGATCACCAATTAAGCTCTGATTTAATGCCAAGTTCTTTCAAATGGGGGAATGCGCAGAACCATGTGACTGGCCTGTAGAAAACTGGAGTTGACCCTCTGTGACTCCCTTAGAACATGTGTCTTTAAAGTGTCCCCTCCATCGTCTGGCCTCCTGTGGCATTTCATGAGTCAGAATGTCCCAGGGACGGAGATACCTCCTGAGCTACCAACATGCTGGTGACCATTTTGACTCCTCACTGGGCGCTTGTTGATGTAGCTTCCTGGTCATGGTCACTCTGGGTGTTTTTCCAGACCATGTTCAGGATCAACTTCCCTGCAATGCCCTTCCAATCACCCTTTCCCCCTCCCTACCCCTCCCCATGGCACCTGTGCCCCCTAGACACAGTTCTATCACTGCAGGGCTCACATGATGGCATCATTCCTTCAGTGGCTTTCTCCCCTACTGGACTTTGACCTTTACAAGGGTGGGGACAGTAACTTATACATGTTATCCACAGCTCCCTGCACAGTACTTAGTATCTTTATTGCTCCTTCTGATAACACATGTAATACAAGGCAATATAAAATTCACATCTCAGAGAGATACAGAGTGTAGGCAATGAAACTTCCCCCAGAATCTTTCTGTCACAAGATAACCACTGCCAGTTTGGTGCGTATTTTGTCAACAATTTGTGTATCAAAAAATATAAATTATTAATAATTATAGTTTTTCCTGAAGATGAAACCATTGCCTACATGCTGTTTTGCAAACTGCTTTTACCACTAAGTAGCATAAGACAGGAGCACACTTCCCTCATGAAGTCCATGGCTCTGCCTTATTCATTTTAACAGTTGCACAGTACTCCATCTTTGGGAGGTCCTATAGTTTACTTACCTACTCTTCTACGGAAGGACTTCTGCATTATATCCATTTTCCTTGTTATACAAACAATACCACTGTAAACTTTTTTGTGCGTATCTTTTTGTGCCCACAGGGAGTATCTTTCTGGGTTACATTCTAGAGCTTGAAAGTCTGGGTCCTTACCGCTCTCCTTTCCCTCTGCAGAGAACTGGTGCAGTGTCCGTAGCACCAGTGCCCCAGAAATGATTAACTGACCAAACAATGGGAGTCAATAAAAGAGATGGTCTTAAGAATACAATTTCTGTACCACTGCTAAAGCAGCTTTTGGAAACTGGCCCCTTGTGTTGTATGTGGTCCCTTAATATACGAGGATACACATGACAAACTCCTTCCCGCTAGGCTAAAGGCAAGGTCTTATTTGAATTTGTTCAATTCAGCAAATATTTTGAGCCTACCCTAAGCTAGAAGCAGGGCATACAATTACCAGCTGTAATTTCTGGTAAAAATTTGATGACTCCTGCTAGATAAGCATCGTTACTAGCTTATTTCCCTTTATGCCTCGTTTGCTAGGAAGTTCAGCACTCAGTGCTGATAAGAACTCTCTTTGGCCTCAGATTCTGCTATATGCAGTTGCCCTCCTTAGTGTTCATTGCATTGCTTTCTTACGTTTTTTAACCCATATTTCTATAGTTCTATTGTATATGCAACTGAATTCAAATTCATGGCAAGGGGAATAACAATAACTAACTACTTTATAAAGAATTTACATGTGTCATTTCATTTAATCCTCAATTTTTAAAAGTTGTCATGAAGGTAGGACAGGGATTACCACTGTCATCTCAGATTTTCAGTAAACCGAGAATCAGGAAGACTAAGTGACTCACCCAAGACAACATGGCCAGGAAAACACAGCTTTGAGAATCTAACCGGGGTCTCATAATTTTGTAACTGAAAAAAAGAAAGAAAAATGAATTTATGCACCGAGTCAATATGAACACGCCTTACAGTGAAGTACACTCACCTTCTCTCACCCAGGCACCCACCTTCTCTAAATAAACAAATAAGAAGTTCTTGGGGGAGAGGCAGGGGAAGCAGGAGCCTGCCTCAGTATGTACCGAGACTAACAGTGCCCTCCACCATCACACACGTCGCGGTCTTTAACCGTGATTTCTCACTTTGCACCACAACACAGCTATTTCTGTCTCTTATGACTCCACCTAATTATTCCAGAATCTCCCAGAAATGTTAACTCACATGGCAGAAGGAGTGAAGAGGGAGGTTGGGGGAGGGGCTCATGTAGGGAGAAGGATCAGGGGGGTGGGGAGGGGAGAGAGAGAGTAAAAGGATAGAGTCAGCCAGTGAAAGACCCTTTCCAATGTCCAAACAAAACCCTTCCTTTTCTCCTTTGCTTTGCTATTTTGATGGCTGGGAGGAGTATGCTTTTTACACTGTGGCAATACAAATAGAACTAGGCACTACATTTCACAATTTATGTAGCGGTTTCAGATCATTTTGAAAATCTATTAGAGTTGCAACAGTTAAAATTTTTTCCTCCCGGGAGAGTTTTTAGGAGGCATGGACCTGCTACCCTCCCAGCATCATGTATTTATGACCCGTATCCTGGGCATTTCACAGGCTGGTTTCTATTAATTTGCCCTACCAGCCTCTCTGAATACTTGACTCAGGGCTTTTCCCTGCTCATCTCTGGTATCATTCTTCTTTTTCCGTGGAGCTTGCTTACCTGGCTCTCCATTGACTTTTGAAACCTGTGGATCATTCTCTAGATGAGACTTCAGATGGGCTGTCTTCATCCGCTCCCTAGCTCATGACAAGCCCTGGTACCATGGTGCCTCGTGACCACTGCCTGCTGCCCCAGCTCTGTAGACTCTAGTGTCCGATGGTGATGGTTAATTGTATGTGTCAGGGTCTCTTTCACCCTCTCTCTCTCTCTCTCTCTCGTCCACTTTGAAGGGGTTTCAGACACCTATTATTCAAAGTCCAAGCTGGTGGAACAAGTGTTTGGCACTTTTGTGAATCCTGCATTGCAGCTGAAGTGGTAATGTTCTTTAGGTAAGGGACATTCAGAGTCAAGAAAAACTTGTTCTAGCAAATGGTGAAATTTCCAAAATGTATCTTTCTGGGACAGATCTGTGTTCCAAGCACAGTCTCACACATCACCTGCCTTCTCGACAGCTCCACCGGGGTGACAAAGCAGCTTCAGCTCCACAAGCGCAGAATCAAACTGGCCTTCTTCCCCACCTCCAACCGTCTCCAGGTTCCCCATCATAGAAAACGGCATTTCTGTACGTTCAAAGAAGAAATGCTGGAGTCATTCTGACACCTCCTTCTCCCTCAGTCATGAATTTTACCTGCTGGACATTTCTCCAATATATTCTTTACTCTCCCAACTCACTACCCTTTCAAACCACCATGATTTCATGACTCAGCTGTAATGGCCTCCTGGCCAGTCTTCTCACTCCTCACTCTTGACTCTCTTCAATTAGCTTCAACATTAGAACGCGCTTTTAAGAACACAAACCATTGCATAAACGTTCCCATGGCTTCCTACTGCTTTTAGAATTAAGTACACAGATTTGGCTTTGGCTTACAGAGGCCTGCATAGGTCTGACCCCTGCAAATGTCTCCCCTAACATATTGGCCTTCTTTTGTTTGCTCAGATGCACTGTGCTTCCTGCCCCAGAGCCTTTGCACATGCTGCTTGTTGATATCTGCATGGAATGCTGGGCCCCTATTCAGGGTCACTCAGCCAACCCCTCATCATCCCTCAGGTCTCAGCTTAAATGGCACCTTCTCAAGGAAGCTTTCCTGACCCTCTGTAAAGAGCTCTCACAGCATCTTGTACTTTTTCATAGTATTTATGAAAACGTAATCATTTCTTAAATAATTTATTAAATGCCTATCTCCCCCTCCCTCACCCCAATTCCCAAACTGTAAGCTCAGTGAGGGCAGAGACTATACCAGATGATATCCTACTTTCTATGTATGCAACTGTGAACAAGATAGACGCAAAGAAAAACACTCAGTAAAGGTCCTTGGGAGGACAGATGGGAAATAGAGGGAGAATCAGTGAGAAGGACAGTTGGTTCTTTTTTGAACAAATTTCTCCTTTATGTTTGGAATACAGGAAAAATAGTTTCCTAGATGACTTGAAGGAAAGTTGTTTTTGAAGAAGTATGTGCATTTGTTGTTTTTGAAGAAGTATGTGCCTTTGTGTACATATAAATATCAATATATTTTCTTTCTTCCTCATTACTTTAATAAGGAAATCCAAAAAATCCAAGCTTAGGCTTACACATAAAACTTGACAAAAATGGAACCCTTTGAAGGAAAGGCATCAATTAAAAATCAAGACCATGTTCAGAAAACTCAACTTACTATGGCAAACCACCATCTTCCTGGATTCCAAATAACAGGAATAAACACAGAACTGAAGAAATCCCTGGTGTCTACTGCACTTTTTGTGTGATAATCTTCTTTTAATAACTTTTTCCCCTCTTCCAAAAACCACACAGGTCCTTTGGGGACACTAAAAATTTTCCAGATCTTTGGTGGCATCAGTGTAGTTCTAGAATTCATTGCTGTGGGACAGCATCGAATCTGTCAACTGAAAATGAGAAATGTCCAAACAGCTCCAGATTAGAAAGTCTGTGCAGCAGGGTTCACACCAGTCCAATGTTACCTGGGCTCAGGGCTGCTGAGGGTAATGAGACCACATGACAAACATCCAAACACATCCATTCCACAACCAGCAACCCCGCCACAGCTGTCACCCTGAGAGATCAAACACTCCTAATATACAGCTGCTATCCAAACCACCTTTGCAACTATCTTTACGTACATAACCTAAAAGTAGTACATGGCTACTTTTACCTGTTGAGGTTCAAAGAATGAGGCCTGGGGGAAGTGTCTAAAAAACATTTGGGGTCAAGCCTGGTGCCTAACTGGAAGGTCAAGCAGAGTAACATAATGTTTTGGTTTTCATAATACCTCCTACATATTATCAAGGACATAGAAAGTCTCTTATCTCACTTGGCTTTTCTACAGGCACTGCCCAAAGAGGACTCCTTTTCTGCTTGCATTTCTCAAAAAATTGTCTTGAGCTGTAGCAGCATGTAAGAAAACTGCCCTTACGTTTTCCATGGAAGTAATGGACCACCTGCATTAGAATCATGGGGTCGAGGGAGCTAGTCAAAATGCAGATTTCACAGCCCCATTCTGAACGTGAGGAAATTAAAATGAATCCACTGATGGAGAATAACAAGGGAGCCCAAGGAGGCTTCTGACAGGACCTAAAGAAGAAGAGGCACTGACCTGGGAGAAGGAGGATGCAGAGTGCTTGAGGCAGGGGAAACCAACGCAGGAAGACTGCATGGGGGCATGCTTCAGAGTGGAAGGGGGGTGTAATGGGAGGTGGGTGAGAAGGAAACCAGATAGGATGGGGCAGAAGGGGCGGGCTGGGAATGGCGAGTCCTTGAAGAATCTTAAGCAGTCGAGGACCATGGGTGGTTTGTGTTTTGTAAAGACTGCTCTGATGCTGAGTGGAGAAGACATTTGGAGGGGCAAGAGACAAACTCAGAAGACCATGCAGATGTGGATGAGGCTAGTAAAAGTGGAAACAGAGAAATGTACAAGTCCCAGGGATGAGGTGGAATTGACACACACTCACAGACTGAAGGTCAGGGTAAGGGGGAGGAAATTTGGGACAACAGCCAATTTTGCAGCTTCTACAAGGGGAGAGCAGTGCCTTTTGCTCAGATGGGCAAGGCTGGGCATCAAGACGTCCCCTCGGACCTGTTCAATGTGTTGGGTCTTACCTGTAAGGTGGAGATAATTCCACCAGCCTGAATGGCTTTTGTAATGATTGGAGATAATACATGCAAAGTTCTTTAAGAAACAGTAGGAGCTCAATTAATAAAAAGTATTTTTTTAAATTAAGCATCAGAATATTTGTTGGTACACTGGACACGTTTAGGCTATAGTTCTTCCTTTTTCTTCCTAAAAACACCATTGTCTTGAAGCTAAACTGAATAATGCCCGCCACACAAATCCAACCTCAGAGATCTCGCACAGATTTTCTCTGCCTTCACCTAACTCCAATGTCCAATACCTGACACCACACACTTGATTCACTTTGTCCTACTTTGTTGTCAGGAAACATCAGAACCATAAGAATTATGTTCCCAAGGACAAGTGTGTGGACGCAGCTCATCAACTGTCAATCTCACATGCCAATGGCTTCTCCCCCCTCTTTGGTCTTACCTCTATACTTCAAGCCCACGAGTCTTCTCAAGGTTTCCCAGTACAGAGCCAACCATCACAATTTCACCACCCCTGAGACTTAAAGACGTTGCAGAGAAAATTAATCTCACCCTTCAATGGAGAGCCAAGGAGACCCTTGCCCCTGGCAATGAGACAAAGTAGGTGCTCACGGGGAAATCCCTGAAGTCCATTTTAAATGTCTTAATGTGATCAAGAATACAGCCCTGTTCACACCAGGAGAATTCAGATGGGCTCTGAGCAATTAAGCAGTTCCAAAATTGTTTGCTGGAAGAACAGGAAGAGTCACTGGGGGAGCAAGCAACACCTGATCCCCGACACTGGGTGACAGTTCAGCTTCTGTGCCTTTCATCAGATTTCGGGAAAGTAGGCTTGACATCAAAAGCCTTTGGCTGCCAGAAGAGGAGGAAAGTGAAGATCATAGCTGAAGGGACAAGTAAAGCCAGAAAAAGAAACCATTCAATAACTCCAAAGCACCTAGAAAATGACATGATTGGGGACAGAGGCTGAGAGTTCATCACATCAGCCTCAGCAAGGACCAATCAAGCCTGTCTGCTCCAGGACCACAAGCACAGGGGAGTGAGTGGCAGAGTAAAGCCTTTGGAACTCTCAAGAGCCGGAGAGCTCAACCCAAAGGAGGGAGCAGTCCTCGCCAAGGGACCAAGCCATTACCATCCAGCCATAACAACCGGATGCAGGTGGAGGGGTGGCAGAGGGCAAGAGCAGGCTGGCAGAGGTGCTGCTAAAGAGGCTGCCAGCCCCTCCCCATCCATCCTGATGGAATGGACTTCCCAGCTCTCCAGGTAGATTGCCTGCATGCTGGCCTCTCTAATCAGGGAGAAGGCAAGGGTCAGGCTCAACCAACATGCAGCGTCACTGGGACTGGTACAAATGTCATTCTACGACTGTAGTCACTTGTCAAAGGAATGTGAGACAATCCCATTGTCTTCTCTCCAAAACATCTGCCACAGGGCATTTAACCCAGGCCCTGGTCACAGTGTCGTATCACCAGCATCATGCTAAACAGAAGGGTGTCAATCCCATTTATAAATTATCTTCCAGCCCAAAGCCATTCAAACATTCGATAACCTTGATGATCCCCTGTCAGGACTGCAACTGTGGAAGGAAGTCAACACGCAGCAGAGTAACAGTAGAAGTAAGCCTTTCCAGCCTTTCCTTTGGTACGGCTATTACCAAAGGAGCGTGACTCGTGTCTTGTCAAATGAAGTGTGAAGAGGCAGGGGTTGAGGAGTTTTTATTTTTCATTTGATTTTTTGAGACACAGCAGGATGTAATCAGCTTATGAGTTAAACAGAGACATCTGTCTGGTTCTACTTGCGACCTCCCAGCTTGCTGTACTTAGCCCAGAGCCCTTTTTAATAATAGGATAAAGATTCAGAAATATGCATAAACACCAAAAGATGGAGAGTGGAGCCACCCCCTTTCCATTGCCCTCCCCCCACTTCCCCTCAATCACTGATTCCCCTGCTCTCTCTCCAACAGGTGAGAACTGACAGCCTGTCTACAGCCAAACTACATCTAAAGGTCATGGCGCCTGGAGGGGCAAGAGGGGGAGCTTCCAGAAAAAGGAGGGGAAAAGTCCTTCAAGATTGGGGTCTTCCCTGTACTGCCCTGGTTATGGATTCCAAATACTGCTGCCACTATTGGACACCAAGGGCCTGGAAGAAGTATTCAATTGGTCATTCAATGGGTATTTATTGAGCACCTACTTTGTGCCAGGCCCTTTGCTAGATGCTCAGGAGATAAAACACGATAGATACGCAAGTGACATGCAAGTGCGGATAGAGAACAAAAACAAACCAGCTCTATTTTTAGTTTTTTAAGGAACCTCCATACTGTTCTCCATAGTGGTTGTATCAATTTACATTCCCACCAACAGTGCAGGAGGGTTCCTTTTTCACAGAGAAAAACAAATACTGTATGCTAACACATATATATTGAATTTAAAAAAAAAAAGGTACTGATGGACCTAGTGGCAGGGCAAGAATAAAGACATAGAGAATGGACTTGAGGACAAGGCGAGGGAGGGGGAAACTAGGGCAAAGTGATAGTAGCAACGACATACATACACTACCGAATATAAAATAGTTAGCTAGTGGGAAGCAGCAGCATAGCACAGGGAGATCGGCTCGGGGCTTTGCAATGACCTAGATGTGTGAGATAGGGAGGGTGGGAGGGAGGCTCGAGAGGGAGGGGATATGGGGACATATGTATGCATATGGCTGATGCACTTTGTTGTACAACAGAAACTAACACAGTCTTGTGAAGCAATTATACTCCAATGAAGATCTATTAAAAAAAGCACACAAATGAGAAAGGTTAGATGCAGAAAAGGTTAAGGACTATGGGGGAGACAGAGTGATGGAAGAGAGGGTCACTGGGGGCTGGGGGCTTGCTACAATAGCCAGGGAGGGCCACTCTGAGCACATGACACCTGGGGCAAAACCTGGAGGCTATGAAGAAGGCAGGTTTCAGCAAAGGGAGCAGAAAATGTATCACTGGCGTCAGTAGGCATAGCGATGGAGCCGTTCCCAGCCATGCAAGGTGAAAAGAGACAACAGACAGATGTAAGGAATTACTCACAGGGCAGTTCTGACTCATCCACATGCATGGCACTGTGCGCACTTGTACATGCATATTTGCATATAAGACGTCCCATGTTCCTTCCACGGCTAGAGCGCCCATCTGGCTTTATTTAGCAAGCCCAAGGCAGATCCAGAGCATGTAAATAAATGGCCAGATGAATCTATCAACCCAGTTCACAGGCCACGGAAAATCATCCTGCACTAACAACAGGGCTTCCTGCTCTTCTACACTCTGAGGGTAGCATCACCTGATGCTCCTGTTGTATTAGGGAAACCTACTGGGCATGCACGGAGAGCAAGGCACCTTTCCTCCAAACGCTCTGGAGCAGAGACAGAGCTCCCTCACATTTTACAGTGAGCTTGGGGCTGGATTTATGCTGGGTCATTGTGCCCCATTAAGGTTGCCATGGTTATACCAAGCCCGTGTTACCTGGACTTTTGATGTGCTGGTTGCAGGGGCAACAGCTGCTTTGCTTCTTCTGTAATTTGCCAGGAAAGTGGCAGAGAGGCTCGCAGTAGAAATGCTGGATAGGACCCCAGGGTTTAGAGAGACTGCAGGTGGACAGGGCACACCCCCTTCCAATGAAAAAGCAAGGCTCTTCCCTAAATCCACTAGCCTGTGAACGCCAGCAGGGCAGGGACCCAGACTGATAAATCTTAGTCTCCCCCAGCACTTAAAACAAGACCTGGTGCATAACAAACTCTCAATAAGCGTGACTGATTCATTTTGTGGCAAGGGAAATATTCCTAAAAGAATTCAAACGAAGAATCCACCTCGGGCACTACCTTCTTTAGAAGTCAAGGGGTAATGAAGAGGTTACAAGGAAAACTATGTGGCTCTCACTGCAAACTGGAGATCCCAGCGAGTGAAATTTCTCCACATAAGGGAAAGGCTCTGAAGACGTGGGAAGGGAGGCAAGTCAGTGTCAGCCTTCCGAGAAGCAGACAACAAGACAGCGTTAGATGAGCAGAGGTTTATTTAGGGGAAATGCCTGTAAAGGATAAAAGGGGAGGAAGCAGGAGGGGAGAGAAGAGCCTTCAAACCATGATGCGGGCCTAACCCCCAGGAGAGGAGGCGGTGTGGGGGGAGGGAAAATTAGACTTCAGGGCAGCTCCCGGAAAGCCTTGGCCAGGCTGATGGAAAGGCTCTGAGAAAAGGCTGTCTGTTAGAAGAGTCCCACGCTGAGGAGGAATGGCCAACTCTAGTGACCCTGCTGCACTCAGTCAGGGGCCGGGTGGACACAGGGGAAATGTGGTCTCACCATGAACATGGCGGGGAATCGAAAGGCAGGCAGCTGAGGCTGTGCAGCAGCTGTGCCCCAGCAAGGAGATCCGAGCAGGGCACCTCCATGACCCCCCAGAGTGGGGGGATATTTGGGGTGGGAAGGGGAGTCTGGAATCAACATGGCTGGAGGCGTGGGGAATGTCTTCAGGCCACAGAGGCAAGATGAGGAGGTGGCTGGGAGGCTGTGCCTATCCTGGCTGGTTGCCTGCCAGTGTGTGCTCTGCCCTTCCTGCTGAAACCCAGAAACACCCTAGACTCCCGTGCAGCTGGAAGCGGCCATGTGACCCAATTCTGCCTGGAGAGATGGAAGTATGGAAGCAGAAACCTGCTGGATGTTGATAAAAAGGGACCAGCTAACTGGCAACGTGACATGCTCTCCTCTCTTCCCCTCCTTCCTCCAGAATATGGACCTGAGGCCCGCAGGGGAAGCAGTCCTCTCGCTACCATGACATGATAAGCCTGAGCATGAAAGCCATGTGCTAGAGATGGCAGAGCACGAAGACAGAGGAAGCCAGGAAAACCTCCACCAAGGTGGAGCTGCTGC
Organism: Tursiops truncatus; assembly: GCF_011762595.2. Classification (NCBI taxonomy): domain Eukaryota; kingdom Metazoa; phylum Chordata; class Mammalia; order Artiodactyla; family Delphinidae; genus Tursiops; species Tursiops truncatus. Next base: position 18,576,300 of record NC_047049.1, read on the forward strand.
CCGTGGGAAGCCCACCTCCAGAATCCTTGTTATAAGAGAAAAATAAACTCCCATGGGATTAAGCCCTGTGAGTCAAGCTAGCACTCCCTGCAGCCAAGCCCAAGTCCCAAAATAATCCGGAGGAGATGCAGACGGAGAGTGAGCAATGGGACTCCTTGTCCTTGGACGAGACGTTCAGTGAAATCCCCTCCCCGATGCCTTTGGAGAGCCTTGGCAGGGTCAGAGAGGGGCTTCTGGAGGGAGGTGGGCATGAGAGAGTTGCTCCGTGTTTAAAGCATGCATAGGGCAAGAGAAGAGGCTGTCCAAAAGAAGCAGTCACCTGCACTATAAATGAACGACTCCCAAACCCTGCCCTCAAGTAGTTTACAATCTAAGTGAGGGGAAAAAAGCACAGAAATTCTACCTTAATCTAAACATTAATCTTTACATTCTGTGGCTTCGTCCCCAGGCCACTCTTACCCCCATGCCCACCACCCATGACAGACATCAGCAACAGTCTCAGGACTTTCCCCTTTGGGCCTAGGGAAGGCCTGGCATCCTCCCTGGCCTCAGGCAGCCCCTACCACTCAGGTGAGGTTGGCCCTTGAAATGAGACCTATTTACCTGGCTGGATGTCATCTGCAAACTTGAAGATTTTAGGCCACGGAAAAGAAAGCTGCAACATGCTTTTTCCTCTCATCTCAACAGACTTAAGTAAGACGATTTCCCCCTAGGGATCCCCAGAATATGATTTGCCTTTCAGATACCGGTGAACATGAAACAGGCACCCAAACCCACCCATCTCTTTGTGGCTAATGTTAGAAAGTGATCCAAGTGATCCAGTCCTTCCTCTGGTCACCAGAGGGGGAACTCCTGCTTCTGAAGCTCTGGGAGGAGGGCTAGACCAGGGCAATCACCGTGACAAACACTGTACATTCTCAGTGATGGAAAAGATTTCCAGGCCACACTTCACTTGTCACAATATCAATCTCAGAATGTTAGCAAAGACGTTCACTTACCATCACTGCTCCGTGGGTCAAGCACTGGAAATCTGATCAGTTCTGTGTTCTATGAAGGCATGGCTCATGGTCCAGAAAGTTAATTAAGGCCTCCAAAGGAAACAGAAAATTCCAGTCTTTAAAAAATGAAACCAACTGCCCTCCCCTCCCCTCACATCCCCAGGAAACTCACCTGGAATCAATCTTCTCATCTAAGTGCAAGTTCCACAGCCTTTTCCAATTGTCACAACAAGAAGAAGTTCCCCATGGACTTTTTCAGTTTTTCTTCAATCTGGAGGGAAAAAAAATGATTAATAATCATGTAATTACATTTCCAATTCAATGACCATTATCACTGGATGGGACCACCTCGGGGCTTCAAAGATGAAGTCCATCTGACAGTGAAGAGTTTAGTAAAGGGGTGTCCCTGGTGATGAGGGGAGGCTTCATGAGAATCACAGTCACCACCTGGTTATATGATTGGAGTCCTACCCTTTTGCACTTTTTTCTTTTTTGTTGGGGGGGGGGGGTACAGAGCAAACAAAAGACAGAGTATTTATTTGGGAAACAATAGTTTCAAAATTATCCTGAAACCAGAATCTATGGGCCAGAATACACCCCCTAAGCAAAGGAGTGAGGTCCTCATTAATTGCTCACTTATTAAATAAAACTTTTAATTAACTGACGGTGTAGTGTTTTCCCACATTTCCATGATAAGAATCACTTGGAGTGCTAGAGATTAATTCCATTAACTAATACATGGGGCCTGGGATGGGCCAGTAATTTGGAAATTTTAATTTTACAAATACTTCCAGGTGATTTTAATGATCAAGGAACTTTGGGAAACACTGATGAAAAGTGCTTTTCTGCTTTCTTTGCAGATTTTAAGTCTTGAACACCTGGTCCCAGAATGACTCAGTGAAAAGTCTTATCCAGTCCAGCTCTAGGAAAGGAAAGTAAGTCTTCTGAACATTTGGTTCGTTGATTCCTAGAAGACACTATTTCTCATCTCCATTTCCGGCCCAGCTCTTCTAGATCAGGTTTTTCCTTGAGTTGAGGCATGGCAGTCCAGTCATTTTTAAAGAGTGGTTTCTTATTAAAGGATTATCACATTTAATTAAATAACCTTTTCTTGCTTTTGTCTTGTTCCCTTTTCCCCTGAAACTTCTGTTAAGAAGTTAGGGTGCTTTGTATAGACTCAATAGTCTGGCCTTTCCACCTGAAATCTCATACTGACGACCCCCTGTATACCAGCCTGGATCTCATTGTTCTCTTTAACAGGTCCCACTCCCTTTGGCGTCCCGGTCAAGATAATACCTCCTTCTTCAAGTTCATTATCTTCGAAACGTAGCTGATGGTATAGGAGGATGGAAAAAAATCATGAAGGATATTTCACCCGCCTGCCTGAGTTAGCCATTGACTTTGAGCCAGAGCTTCAGGCTTTGAGGGTCAGGAATCTTCTCTTTGGGCACCAACACTCTGACAGGGCAGGAGGCCGTGGAGCTCTTGGCCTGAGTCGCAAGCAGCCCCTTCTTCTTGCACTCTTCCTGCATGTCCCTGGCGGTCTCGTCCAAGCACAAAGCGTAGCCGGCCACACAGTCCACGACCGCGGCCTCCTGGCTGGCGCAGAAGCGCTTGCGCATCACCACCCCCAGCTGGAGCTCGTGGTGCAGGCTATACGCGTAGGTGGGCACGAGGACCCGCGAGCGCAAGCAGTGGAGGCTCCGGGGAAGAGCTCCGGCTGGCTTTCTCTGCAGGGCTGGCTTTCTCTGCAGGGCGCTCTGCATCTCCCCGACAGGGGCCGCGCGGCTCCTGCCCGAGCACACGATGCTCATCCCCCACCCTCAGGAGCGGGACGGCGGCCTGGCGGCTGCCGCGCTCCTACTTGTGGCCCCCGGAGTCACGTGGACTCTGCCTGGCCGGCCATCGGACGCCTACAGCTGCCCAGAGAGGACCGACTACCTCGGAGAGCTGTCCCCGACTCTGACCTCGGTGCCTGGGAGCCGCTGTCTGGTGGCTCCCTGTGCGCTGCCCGGCCTGGGGACGCAGCCTGGTCCCCGGAGAGAGGCGGAGGCTCCGGCGCAGCTCTCCAGCCGACGCTGCCTCTCAGGGGGCCCTCAGCAGCCCCACACCGGGCCTGCAGACTTTTTCTGAGAAGAAACCCACGTGAGAGAGTGGCATGGACATATATACACTACCAAGTGTCAAATAGAGAGCTAGTGGGAAGCAGCCGCATAGCTCAAGGGGATCAGCTGGGTGCTGTGTGACCACCTAGAGGGGTGGGATAGGGAGGGTGGGAGGGAGACGGAAGAGGGAGGACATGTATGCATATGGCTGATTCACTTTGTTATAAAGCAGAAACACACCATTGTAAAGCAATTATACTCCAGAAAAGATGTTAAAAAAAATAAAAGACCAAACTTACCTCTCTTAAGCTGAACAGACGAAATTAGGAAAAGAGAGGCAGACAGGAGCTGGTCCCATAGAAAATGTGCCTAAGAGAAGGTGATCCAAAGGCAGGCTGCTGTGCTCTGCTCTCCCTGCGCCACTTCCCGAGGCTCCTGCCAGCACCCGCACGGCTAAAATACCATCTCCAAGCCCAGAAAGCCTCACTTCCGGCTTGAACGCCCAGCTCCCTCATCAGGACTTAAATATCCTAGCCATTTGCCCCACCTGCTTAGTTCAGGTAGTAACTGCCCATCACTGACTTACCTCCTTCACAACCTCCGCTAAGCTGTGTCACCTGTGCCGCTATCTAGTGGGAACTCCTGTGTGTTAACCTGGCAAAGCAACAGCCCCAGTTACTCAATCAAACACTAGTCTAGGTGAAAGCATCTGTAGATAGGATTAAAGTCCGTAATCAGTTGACTTTAAGTAAGGGAGATGATCCCAGATGATCTGGATGGATCGATTCAATCAGTTCAGACACCTTGAGAGCTGAGGTTTCCCAGAAGCAGAAGGAATTCCCCCTGTGGAAGCAGGTTCAGCCCAGCCTGCCCTCCCTGACCACCCACCTATGGATTTCAAGCTCACCTAGCCAGACCCACACCTATGTGAGCCCCTTGCAATAAATCGCCATACATATCTCCTCCTGCCTCTGTTTATTTGGTTGAACCCTGACTGACGCATATGACACATCTAATTAAAAAGGTTTTCTTTCAACCCACTCACCTTATTTTACTAAAAGCAATGTATTTTGTGCACAAAATGTAAGTAGAAAACCAGTGCCACCTGCCATAATGGAAGGAAACCATAAAGATAAATACAATAAAAACAAAAGCAGTGTCATGGAATTCCAGCTGGATGCTACTGCCTGCCAAAGGCACTGAGCGTGAGGCCCATCCTGCTAGTGTCAGAAAGAAAATGAGAGAGTGGTGATTTGTGCTGGGATGTGCTTCCATCAAGGACAAAGTCTTGGGGAGATGCTGACCAGAAGGACTGATAGAGAACAGGGGACGGAATACACTTCTCACCATGAGCTCTCTGGAATTTAATGCTACCGCTGTGTATATCCCATCTGAATTCTCTCCTGTGCAACCAGAAGTTCCCATCCAACACTTGCAGATACAACACTGCAGGTTGTGGAAGGGTGGTCTAGGAGCCCACAGATCTCCTTCCCGGTGATCGCTCAGTGTCCAGAGCAAGTGGTCCTGGTTCAACTGCAGGGAGTTGCCAACCCCAACCGTGAGGACAGCAGAATCAGCCCACCTGCCTCATGTTTCCTATGCACCCGAGAACAGAGCCCAGCAGAAGGCTCCCTAGTGACATATTAGGGTGGCAAGTTCATGCACCTTCCCTGCTTCCCAAGGAACTCGCTCTGTGCCTGTCCGCTCTGCCAAGGTTCTTTGGGGGCAGATTCGTCATGTACAGGAATCAGATTCACAGCACACAGCAGAGCTTTTTTCTAATCTTCCACCTGTGTAACTGGATTACTTCTTGTTTGACAATTGGCTCTAATTGCTCACCACTAACCTGTAGGAAGCCAAGCCTGCGGAAAGACGCAAGAGGTGCTCCTGAGTCAGGAACTGTAATATATTTGGTCAGGCCCAAAATAGGCCAAATAATGGAAGGAAGACGGACTGAGGGTTCAAATTCCAGTTCCGGCACTTCCCAGTGGAGAGATCTTAAATTACACAAATTCTCTGACCCTCAGTCTCTTCGTCTATAAAATGGGCCCAATAATAGAACTGTGGTGGATGCCTGATATTTTGTCTTCTTTGGATTAAAGGGCCCCAGTTTTCTTTGGGTGTACCATCCCTTCCCAGTCTCACTTCATATGCTATGGATGGGGTGGACCTTACTCCTCCTCAAAGGACCCGGTATAAGCACATGACCCAGCTCTGGCCACTCAATCTAGTCTACCTCCCTGGTTCAGGTTTGAAGACTACCTTTGGAGCATGCAACCAAATGTAGTACACTCAGAGTGACTGCTGGAGCCACTAAGCAAAAGCACTTTCTTTCTACTTGGGCCTCTACGCTGGGAGGATATAAGCCAGAGCCACTCTCATAGAGAGTTTCTTCTGAGAACAAAGTCAATATAAAGGCAGGCAAAGCAGTATGAGGAGAGAGAGGTCTGATCATATCATTTGAGCACGTGGATACAGCCAGGCCTAAAGCTATCCAGATTTATCCCAAAGACTTTTTTTTTTTTTTTTTCAGTTTCATCATCCAATAAAACTAGCTTGGAAATTGAAGAGAGCTGAGTCAAGTTACTCTCACTTGCATCCTCACTAGGTAATTACACTTCCTAGGAAGATATGAAGGTCAAATGAGACGCTATAAAATCACTGAGCACAACTTGATGCACAGTAAGCACTCGATAAATACTAGCTGCGGTTTTGGTCTCAGTGGAAATAAGGCACCTAAAGTACTTCTCCAGTTGCTCGCACAGGGTGAGCTTATTCAATAATGGCGGTAGTTACTTCTCCATAGTAACCCCCTTAAGCACCATTTCATTCATCCAGCAGCCCAACCAGCCAGTAGGCTCGCGTGAGCATATTGCTGAAGCTCCATATTTCAGGCTCCAGACATAAAAGGTTAATAAACCAAAAAACTATTTTTTGTAAGTGGCAAAGTTCATTGTAGTCACCACCCAGCTCTGTGTGGTTTGGTGGACCTCGGCAGAGCTGTTCAAAATGGGAAAGTCATTTTGCTACCGATCAAATCAAGACAAGCTCTGAAAGGTAACCATCAGGCTCCTGCAGAAGCTGAACTTTTTTAAAAGGAAAAAAAGGACCAAGGAAAAAATTCATCTTGTTTCTAAAATCCAGATTTAGACACTGCCACGAGTTATGCATGACACACAACCCCACTACATCTTGATGACAAGAAAGATTTAATAATTACTTTTTTTTTTGAAGGTTGATGTACTTAACCATTCTTCCAAAAATACCAACGAAGGTGGGGAGAGGAAGGAGCAGATGGAAAGTGACAAAATGTGTCAATTGCCAACATCATTTCACAACACCAGCAGTCAGAAGAAGTCAGTTTCCAAGTGAGGGAACTGCCATCTTTGGATCCAGCTACCATTGGCAGATTTCACCTGTACCTGTTTCAGACGAGCCCCCTGCTTTAAAAGACAAAAAAAAAAAAAATCTGTTAAGGGAAATCATTACGGAATGATGTTGCTAGATAAACTCTTTTAAAATAATCTTTTGAAGGCTTCTGAATTCTTCCAAGGTCTATGTCATGGGCAGGCAACTTATGACCTTGGCTTTATCTTGTTAGGGTAAGGACAGGCGGGAGGTAAGAAATTAATATTTATTGAGTAGCTACCATATAAGTTCTCTCCTTTAATCCTCACCCCCACCCCATAAGATAGGTAGAGAGTAACCCCCTTGTAAAGATCTTGGGTTCTAAATAGCTAAGCAATTAAGGTCACACTAGAGATGACAAAGACGGTCTTTGTCAGACTCCAAAACTTGTATGCCCAACACCACTGCCCACCCTATGAATCTCTTTTCTCTCCCATTCTCCCAATTATTTTCTCTCCTTTTATTCCTTCTCTATAAGAACTGGAGCTCAGTGAGAACAGGAAACAAGTCTGTTCTGTTCAAAAAATATTTAAGGAAGGACACAGGAAAGCAAGAAGGAAAGTTGGTCTAGCCAAGCCACTGGTCCTCAAAAGTAGCCCCAAACCTGGGTAGATGTGATGACCAGCACTGTTTGAGTGGCTTCCCTCTGTTTTCATCTTTCAACCCTTTGAAGTCCATGAGGAGTCCATGTCGATTAGAACTTTCCAATCAAGCAAAATCTAAAAAACAGGAGAATGAACCTGAAGTTAAAATAACAGTTGTTGTTTTTCGACCTAGGTGCTTAGCATCTACCTAGCACTTTTTTTAACCATTTCATTTATATTAACTCAGAGAATCTCTATAGCAATATTATGATGTAGGTACTATTATCTCCACTTTACAGATGAGTAACAAGGCCCAAAGAGGTGAAGCCATGTGACTGGGATCACCCAGCTAATAAATGGTACGAACCAAAGCAGCTGGCTTTGGAGCCCATTTGAAAACCCATCATGTGAGTCCTCAGTGGGTCAGCGTGTCCGATAAACTGTGTTCATCCTAGACTTCAGTCACATCAGGGCAAGAAGACTTTGCCTGAAGGAACAAGAAGTCCAGGAAAGGAGAAGAGGCGCAGAGTTGCCCACATCCTCTCCAAACAGAATAAACCAGTGTCAGGATGGCAAGGGGCTTCCCTTACAGCCGCCCATCAAATCATCCCCCTGCCCAATCCCCAAAGATTCACGTGAATCTTGGCCACGGAAGGTAAAATTACAGAGCCATTAAAATGAAAACTGCTGGAACCCTGGGCAGACTCGGGTGCTACCGAAGGCAGCCCCTGGATGCAGACATCATCCTCTGCCTCTTGGTGTTGGTCAGCCGGGCACAGACGGCTCAGCAGGGGCAGCCCGAAGACAGGAGGCAGAGCCACCACTCTTGGCATCCCTGAGATGGGAAACAGAGTGGCAGAGACGGCAGGTGCCTTGGGTTACCAGGAGGTGAGCAGACGTGTTCATGAGCCCTTTAAGGGATGCTGGCGTCTCATAGTACACATGAGGTAGAGACAGAAATTCTTATTTGTCACTATCATCAAGACCCTACTTTTACCCTGGGCTGGTATCTACAATCTAGCATGTACAGTATCTTTATTGAGAAAAAAATATAACAATAAATCAAGCATCAGACAGGTATACATGCACATGTACACACACACGGGTTTTGTATGCAGGTGCATGTATAGACATGTGTAGTCATGCTTCACTTATCATTTTAAAAAGTATGTACATTTTCTTCTCCCCTGAGTCACAGAGTCGTTTGAAAAAGTAGAAAAGAAACTCTTACCTCTTGTGATTTCTTCAGTTTTCTGAACAGAGAGCTTCTTAGAAGAGTCATTCAGGAGAGAACCACTTGGAGCAACCTCTGGACACAACTCATAAAATGCATCTTGGCTGTTTTCAAGACCCTGCAGCAGCACCCCGCCCACCCCTTCTTTCCTACAGCCCTCTTCCTTGACGGCACACGTGCTTTTCCTTCAGTCCTCACGGGTACCTGCTTCACCTGCTCAATCTGCTTGTAAATCCCTTTGACTAAGGACCGGCTCGCCTACTTATTTCACTCCCATCTTAGTGACCAACAAACAGAGATGAACCCTCAAATCTTTACTCAACATGTGGAGGTTGAAATTTGAAAAGGAGACGCCCTGGAATTAGCTCTCTCCGTGTCATCCCGTCCTCTTGTCTGCTTCACCCCTGAGAGGCACAATCTCCAATTCTGGAAGAATCTGTGGAGATGGCGTGAGCTGGAAACCAAACCAAGTCAGAGAAGTAGCGTTGAAAGGTGCCACGAAGCTCTCTCGTACCATCGTTCTTTCAGCAAATGTTAATTGAGCACTTAGAGAATGCTGGGCAATTCTTAAAACCCGGTAGAAGTGTACATATATACACTACCAAACGTAAGGTAGATAGCTAGTGGGAAGCAGCCGCATAGCACAGGGATACCAGCTCGGTGCTTTGTGACCGCCTGGAGGGGTGGGATAGGGAGGGTGGGAGGGAGGGAGACGCAAGAGGGAAGAGATATAGGAACATATGTATATGTATAACTGATTCATTTTGTTATAAAGCAGAAACTAACACACCATTGTAAAGCAATTATACCCCAATAAAGATGTTAAAAAAAAAAACCCAGTAGGAGGTCAAGCTATGAGATTAGCTTATTTTCGCAGTTGTCAATCTCTTCTCTTTTTGTCTGCTTTTAAATCATTAGAAATTTCACTCACATAGTGAATCAAAATCTTCCTCCTGATAACTTAAATCCTTTGATTTGGATATTAGTTTAAACTGCATTGTAATTAAATTATGAGGATTTAAGTGTAAAAACAAAACCTAAAAGGCATTGGGAAAAATATATAGGTGAACATATAATCTTAGGTTAGAAGAGATTTTTCTAGATATGACACAAAAGGAAAAATTGAATAAAATTTTTGATGGATTATAAAATAAAATTTTTATGGATTGGACAATATAAAAATTTGAAATATGCATACACTAACTCAAAGGCAAGAAGCAAACTGAAAAGAAATAGTTGCAACCTGGATGGCAGATAAAGAGCTAATAGCCTTAACATTAAAAACGTTTAAAGTCAGTAAACAAAAGATAATACCGACAGAAAAAAAATGGGCAAAAACACAAATAGGCATTTGTAAAAAGAGATTAAAAATGCCAAATATGAAAGAAAAAATATTTAACCTCACTAATAATCCAAAACAAACAAATTAAAATAAGATACCACATTTCACTTATCAATCTGGCAAGTTATTTTAAACTCATAATACCCAGTACTAGGGAGAATGTGGGGAAACACAGGTACATTAGTGGCACAGCTAGGGAACAGTTGGGTCATGTGCATCAAAAACAACAAAATAAAACCCTTTAAAATGTTCATAATCCTTTAAATCCTAGAACTTCCACTTCTAGGACTTTATATTAAAGAAATACTCAAGAGTGTGCACAAAAATTTATGTCCAAGGCTGTTCATTCCAGCATTTAATGTATTAGAGAAAAATTGAGAGGAAAAATGTACAAAATAAAATTTTGTAAATAAATTTTGGTAAATCCTTAGAATGCTTGCAATACCTGAAAATGGTGTTGCAACTATTATAGATAGGATGGATAAACAACAAGGTCCTACTGTATACCACAGGGAACTATATTCAATATCCTGTGATAAACCATAATGGAAAAGAATATGAAAAAGAATGTATATATATGTATAACTGAATCACTTTGCTGTACAGCAGAAATGAACACAACATTGTAAATCAACTATACTTTAAAATAAATTTCTTTTAAAAAGAAAATGAAAATGGTGTTGCAGAAAAATATATAACTGAAAGTTGTTTATAATAGTGAGCTATTAAGCCAGTTTTCTAAACTATATTCTTTCAAAAACTATATATTTATATATACACGTGTGTGTGTGTGTATTTGTCTAGGGGAAAAAAATAGGTTATAACTCAATGGGTTAACAGATAATTGTGAGAATTAAGGGTAATTATGCACCACTACCATCTCTCTCTCTGCCCTCTGTAATTTTCTAATTCTGGGGGGGAACGAATACTAGTTTCTTTTCTAATCGTAAAATTTTGTATTTAACCTAAGATTACATTCAGTGTTTTAAGAAGCTCTATCACACAATTAGTCCATGTTAAGTCTTTCACAAAAAATAAAGTCCAGGGAATTTCCCCCTGATCTTATGTAGTTGACTTCTGGGAACTAAATGCCATCTTTTGCATCTATCCCAGCAGAATTTCATTCATTTCTGACTTCCAGCCTGTTAGGGGCCTTTCAACCCCATGCTGCCATGGACACTTTAGCTTTCTGGCTCTGAACCTTTGGGAAATTTGATAAGCACGCTTTCTCTTCCCTCCTCCCCTCCCCACGGACACAGAATTGCGGACGGCCCACTGTGGGGTCATTTCCTCTCTCTAATCCTGCCTGGGCAGTGGGTCTGGAAGGACGAGAGACACAGCAATTTACCATGTCAACCCTCAAGACCAATAGGGAGCAGAATGGCAGAGGAGGGGAGATGGAATCAAAACAGAGAGATTATATGGAGGAACCACAGAAAAACATTCTGCCTCAAATCTGATTACAAAGCCGAAGAAATAAAACCTCTGAGGCCAGCTCTCCGGGCTGCCTGCTTCCTCCACAGACCCAGGCACTGTGGGCGACCCATTCTGCATCACTCACTTAAATGGCAACGACATCTGACAGACAGAACACTGAGCCGTGGCCGCGTGTGTCCCTAACGTGGTTAGAGTTGGAGAAATTATTCATCAGAGAATATACTAAAGCACTTAGGATCCCCTGGATGCATTAGGGGAAGGTTCTGTCAGCCTCCGTGAAGCACCTCTGTGTGTTTATCCTGAAAACCCCTGAGCTGGCTCCACACTGATGCCCTCATTACTCATCTCCATGACTCACAGCCATGTGGCCTCATCACAGCCCCTTGTCTCTCTTCATTGCCCTCCAGGACTCTTCGGGGCCACTTGCTTCCCTCTCCCTAGGTGCCACAGTCTCCAGTGAAGATGCAAAGGGCGCCCACTTGCTGTCCTCCCCCGATCCTCCCACGCCCCCTGTCTGCCCAACGGGTCTCTGCTCCCCAGCATCTCCACCTGTCCTTCCTGTCCTTCCGGGTCTGGCTAAAGCCCCTCCTCTTGATGTCTCCCCAGCTTTCGTTAGTGGAAAATATGCCCACTCTCAAGTGCTTACCCAGCACTTTCTTTTTCTTTTATTGAATTATAGTTGATGTACAATATTATACAAGTTACAGTTGTACAATAGAGTGATTCACAATTTTTTAAGGTTATAGTTATTATAAAATATTGACAATATTTCCTGTGTTGTACAATATATCCTTGCAGCTTATTTTATTCTTACTAGTTTGTACGTCTCACTCCCCCACCTCTATGTTGTCCCTCCCCCCTCCCTCCCTCCCCACCGGTAACCACTGATCTGTTCTCTATATCTGTTAGTCTGTATCTTTTTTATTATATTTACTAGTTTGTTGTATTTTTTAGATCCCACATATAAGAGATAATGTACAGTATCTATCTTTCTCTGTGTGACTTATTTCACCTAGCATAAGACCCTCCAAGTCCATCCATGTTGCTGCAGATGGCAAGATATCATTCTTTGTCATGGCTGATTAGTAATCCATTGTATACATATATCGCATCTTCTTTAGCCATTCATCTGTTGATGGACACTTAGGTTGCTTCCATATCTTGGCAATTGTAAATAATGCTGCTATGAATTTTGGGGTGCATGTATCTTTTCAAATTAGGGTTTTGGTGTTTTTCAGTTATATACCCAGGACTGGAATTGCTGGGTCACATGGTAGTTCTATTTTTAGTTTTCTGAGCAATGTCCATACTGTTTTGCACTGTGGCTGAACCAATCCACACTCTCACCACAGAGCACTTGCTTTTCCTTCTCTCCCACATTTCTGAAACAAGCATGTAAGGGTAGTAGAGGGGTGGGTGGGGGGACAGCTGTTGTGAGGGAGATTATCATCTCATACAGAGAGGAAAGGCCACCACCTCTTGCTCCTTTATGCTTTGCATACAGCATAAAACCAAGTACATGGCCGTGGTGTGCCTTGGCTTGGGTTTCCTGTGCTCTGATTCCCTGTGAAATAGAATGGTTTTACCATCATTTCCAACAACCATTATTAAACACTTACCTACCTAATATTCTGTAGTCTGAGGTTAGGAAAAGATCTCTATGAAAGAAACTCATTATAATTGCATTACTGTCATCATTAGTAGTAGTAATCGCCTTCATGTACTATGCATCTTCTATGAACCAGGTCCATTCTGCGTGTTCTATGTATACTGTCTCTAATTACAATAATACCTCAAGGTAAGTCCTAACTTCATGTTAGAAATGGAAAAATTAAGGCAAAGAGAGGTATAGTGACTTGCCTAAGGTCTAATTACTCAAAATTTGTGACGTCAGGATTTAAACCTGTGATCTAACTCCATATTCCTTTTCTCTCCACTATTCAGTGCTTTCTGGTAAACTTTAAGACTCTTCCTGCAGATTGTGAATTACTAAGCTGTACTTAGGGATTTTTACCGGGGGGAGAATGGTGTCATGGTTAAGAACAGGATCCTGCAGTCTGGCATATGGGGTTTAAATCCTGGCTCCAGATGACAAGCTGTGAGACCTTGTTCAGGGCATTCATCATCCTCATGGCTGAGTTTCCTCATCTGTGAAATTGCAAGTTAGCTCAATGAAATCCCAGCTATTGCAGTTCTGTGTGCCAAGCACATTATGGCAATGAGCTCATTAATCCCTAAAAACAGCCTGACGAGAAAGGCATAATCTACTTGGCAGGGAGACTTTTGAGGTGAAGGGCTGGAAAGAGTTTTGAAACCACCAAACTTGAAAGATCCCTCAGAAATTTTTTTTAAAAATCCAAAAGTAGCTTGTAGGTAATTTGGAAATCATTTTGTGGTTTATAGAATGCTTACGATGCGCACATGTTCAGAGACATTGGGTTTACCAGTTGTCCTGGCAACCTGGGAAAGATTTGTTAGAGCATGAGAGGCAGAAGGGAGCCCTGTGCCTTTAGTAGCTCATTTAAAATCCTTCCTTCAATAAGTCCTCAATGCCAATAGGTAAAAGTCCAACGCATGAGCATGCCCTACACGAATCCTATCAAGCTGCCTCAGGCCAAATTACCAGTCTTATCACCTCACACACTAACCTTCCATTCCTGCGTATTGCAAGCTTCTACTCATACCCAACTCTAATGTCCCCTGCTTAGTAGAGCCTTCAATGATTTCTGTGGCGAGAGGTCATTGTTACTGCAGCCCTGTAACCACGGTCCTTTTGAATACCTCTCTACTGCAGCACTTCTTACGTCGTGTGTTAATTAAAGGTTTATGTGTCTGTCTCCACTGTTAGTCGTGGATAGTGAACTGCTCAAGGTTGGAGTCATGTCCTGGTCATCTTCCATCTTTGTATCCCTAGTACCTGCCCATGTCAAGTACCGAGTAAATAAATCAATAAATAACTTTCAATGTTAGTGAAAAAAATCACTCCAGCAAACCAGAATTTTGTTTGGTCTTAATAAATAGTAGCTCCCTCATCCTCGTCATCATCCTCCTCAAGCTCATTAAGATCCCAGCAACGCAGCCCGTGTAACTGAGAAAACTTAGGACCCGCGAAGGAGGATTTTCTTGCATTGTTCTCATAAATAACCAGTGTCAATCGAAAGGCTTTCTTAGAGGTCTCAGATATAACTACCTTCCTCATACAGCCAATCTGCTATGAGATGGCAAAATCACAAGGACCGTTCAAAGGTTGATTTATTGCTCTTGCAGAGGCACATGGAAGCCTGTGTTCACAGGGGCAGGTATGCAGTAGGCACCCTGGTAAATACTTGCATTATGATGAGTAATCATGGTGTAAAGCAGCTCTCCCACAGTGCCAGCTTGGAAGTCAACTGTCCACACACCTCTGGTTCAACCACCTCAGTTATGAAGGAAGAGGTGGTGTTGCAAGGAAGAAAAGCATTCAGTCAGAAGGACCCAGGTTTAAGTTTTAGCCCTGCCGCTTAGCCGTTGGGTGACTTTGGACAAATCATTTGCCTCTCTGGGAAACAGTGTCCTTATCTGTAAAACAAGGATGATTTCCCTTGCCTTGTTGTGGGGATGCCACAAAATCAATACATCAGAAGGTATCTAGCATAGGCCCGATGGGGTGGACCATGGACATCTGTAGGGTATGAACTTGGCTCTGTGGCTTTGCGCAACTTCTTTCATGACCCTCAGCTTCAGGACCCAGAATTGTATTCCTATACATCTACCAGCATCCAATACAAGAGGATGAAGGAAGAGTAGAAAACAGAACGGAAAGACTGAGTCCTTGGAAGAAAAGGTACTTTATCCAATTGGACTAGAGGTGGGACTAAGAGAAAGCATCAGGGAAAACCATCACATACACACACACCCCAGACACTGAGTGTGATACTGGGGACAAATTCAGAGAAACACCCAGTTTATTTTGGCTCTATAAAATCTGACAAAGTACTCCCCTTACGGAAAGCACTTACCATTTGTGCCCAGTTTTATGCTGTGCACATTATTAAGTTATACGTTGGCTTCACTTGCTATATGTCAGTATGCATGCTGCATCTCATAGTGTGTTGCTTATTTGTTGGAGTCAAACAGTCACTATTTTTAAAAATCAAAGGGTATGTTGGCTCTTGTTCATATTTGTGACTAAAGAAAGAGCAACTTAAAAAATATTTGGATGTACCCATTCATATGGCAATTAACCAACAAAAAATTGTAAAATAACAAGTGTTGGTGAGCATATGGAAAAATTGGAATCCTTGTACATTGCTAGTAGGACTTTAGAATGGTACAGCCACTGTGGAAAACACCATGACAGTTCCTCAGAAAGTTAAACACAGAAGTACCATATAATCCAGCAACTCCACTTCTGGATATAATATACCCGAAAGGATTAAAACCAGGAACTTAGATACTTATACACCAATGTTCATAGCAGCATCATTCACGGTAGCCAAAAGGTGGATACAACCCAAATGTCCATCAAAAGATGAATGGTTAAACAATATGTGGTATATGCATACAATGGAATATTACTCAGCCTTAAAAAGGAAGGAAATTCTGATACAGTGCTACAACATGGATGAACCTTGAAGACGTTATGCTAAGTGAAATAAGCCAGACATAAAAGGACAGATTTTGTATGGTTCTACTTATATGAGGCAACTAGAATAGCCAAATTCATACAGACAGAAAGTAGAATCGTGGCTACGAGGGTTAAGGAGGAAGAGGCAATGGGGGATTTTTGTTTAATGGGTACAGAATTTCTGATTGCGATGATGAAAAGTTCTGGAGCTAGACAGTGATGATGGCTGTACCACCTGTGAATGTACTTGGTACCACTAAATTCTACACTTAAAGGTGGTTAAAACAGTAAATTTTATGCTGTGTCTATTTTATCACACTTTTTAAACACTTTAAAATATATATGGAATACATTTCTGTGACGCAGTGATTGGATGCTTCTCAATTTCTCCTTAATCGTTTCAGTACAATAGCTGGCAAACTGGCAACGGGGGAAATGTCCCAACGTCAGTGCCTTTCTGGAGACCTGCATTTGGAAGGATCCTGAAGGGACAGTCTTTCCAATTCCTCCTTGCGAATGTCCAAAATCCTGCCAACAGGGTTGGCAAAAGGTTGAAGGAGCCCATTCCTTCTGGAGCCTGACACTCCCTGGCAGGTCCTTAACCGAAAACAAACCCACCCTATCATCCTATTCTGCGCTTCTATATCCGGTCACCAAATGGCCATCCGGGGCCCCTCAGAATCCAGTTACGTAGCCAGAACTAATTCAACAAACTGGTGATATAGACTTAATAGCTTAACAGGCTACCTTTCCCAGAAATCATATTTACATTTTCATTGGGTTTTCTGGAGACAATAGTTTAAATTGAAAGAGCAAATAAAAATCTGCTCTCTCAACAGATATTTGTTGCTATGGGACACACAGTAACACAGCAACAGAACACTTTTCCTATCAAGGCTGCGCAGGTCACATGCTACAGGTAGCTGCAGTTAAGGCATGAGTTCACTGGCCCCAAGGGAAAGAACAGAACGCTGGACATTGCAGAGAACCAAGGGCACCTTTCTGTTTTGTGCCAGTCTCAGCCTATGGTAGTGATGCTAGAGATGCCAGGGGGCAGTCTCCTGGGCCCGGGTTCCCCTTTCAGAACCCATGTTGTGGCTGGACCACCCCTGTGGTGCTTATTATGACTGCAAGACGCCCTCAGCAATAACCATCAGGAAACTTTGAAAGAGAGGGTTCATTACTCATAAGTCCTAGAAGGTACGCAGCACACCGGGGGCCACACAGCCAGGTCTCGTGGATGGTGAGGTCAGGGAGCCTGGGATTCTGCTTTTACTGGGGTTGAGGGTGGGGTTCACTTTTTATTGGTGAATTTAAAACATAAGAGTGGGGGGCTTCGCTGGTGGCGCAGTGGTTGAGAGTCCACCTGCCGATGCAGGGGACACGGGTTCGTGCCCCGGTCCGGGAAGATCCCACGTGCCATGAAGCGGCTGGGCCCGTGAGCCATGGCCGCTGAGCCTGCGCGTCCGGAGCCTGTGCTCCGCAACGGGAGAGGCCACAACAGTGAGAGGCCCGCGTACCCCCCCAAAAAAAAAAAAAAAAATAAGAGTGGGAATTAAAGTTCAGAAAGAAAAGAAAAAAAGAAGTGGGCAACCAGTCAGTTATCTAAACCATCCAAAGATCGCTGAAACAAAGGAACTTGTCAGGGGTGGGGGAATGTGGCCTGGGTCTAGTCCTGTGGCTGGCAGTGTGTTTATTCAACATGTTTATTCAGGAAGTGAATCTTCGCCATCTTTGGAGTGGATGCCTGAACAATCCAAGCTTAAATCGGGCACTCAACTTACAGAAAGAAAAACCAACTGGGAAAGCTTAACACTACCCTCTCTAAGCCTCTAAGCATGGGTCCCCTCACTTGTAAAGGAGACTCTTGGACTGCATTCTCTCTGGGGCCTTTTCAGACCTAAACTGCACTGATTATGCTCTGCTATGATATTCGACAGCTCAGCTCCAGCCACACAAGCCTCTCAAGTTTCTCACCTGAGCCACATGCCAAACAGAGGGCTTGGTGGGTAAATAACACTGTCTTCCCGCCCAGTTAATTCCATAGGTTTCCTGAACAAGCACAAGGCCAGTGCAGCTTTCATCCTCCGTGTTTGTGGTTATTGGATTACCCCCCCCCCCAGGTTCCAGTTAAATTCCATTAACTGAAAGCTGGACTTTTGAAACAGACTGAAATTTATTCCCAAATGAGCTGGGGCAGAGCCCTAGAGGCACCTTGTTTTTGCTGGACAAAGGCAGGCAGGATGAGCATCCCAGCATGGCTTTGGTCCAAGAGGGTAAGGGGTTGATCCTTGAAGGAGGCAGGAAAGAAGGGGGGAGGGGGGTAGACAGGGGTGCATGGATTCCACAAGGAGGAGGAGCCATGGTGAGCTGTCCGCCCTCTCCCAGCCCTCCTGGGCAGCTCAGGTCATGCCCTCCCAGACAAGCAATTCTAGTACAAACGTGTAAAGATTCTCAGGCAGAAGAACGGAAGAAAGGACTGAAGGGAAATCTTGGGCTCAGGGCAAGTTGCCCACCACCCACTCAGCTGACTGAATAACCCTGTCTAAGAGCATCAGAGCAGCTGCCTGCCCTCAAGCTCTTGCAGCAGGTCCAGCATGTGCTGTACACTGGGCAGACATTATCTCATTTAATTTTCAAGCGAAACAGGAGCTATTATCTCTTCTTTGTAAGTGATGGGACTGAGACACAAAGATGTAGGCTGACGGTGCAAGAAAGCAAATCTGTAGCTCCTCTCAGCTACCCTCATAAATGACATTTTTTAAAGGCTCAATTCATGGCGTGCCTTTCACCCACCATCCACGCCGCCTTCCTCATTTTCCTAATTAGAGGTGGGTGCCTCTCTAAAGTCCCCCAACATAGGACAGCGCTTTCCCCTGCCTCTGTCCTTAGAAGAGATGGGCATACATTTGAGGCCCCTCTGGACTGCACTTGGGTGCCAGGCTCTTGTGTCTTGTCCATCTTGGATCCCAAGTGAGCTGAGCCCAGGGCTGGAGCCCACAAGGCCACGTGGGTAACACAAGAGGAAACCATCAGAATACAGGATGTTTTGCCGGGGGTTCCTTCCCAGGGCTGCAGACACTGAAAGGACCACCAGACACCCTGTCTCCATCCTCCAGGCCTGGGGGAGAGCAGGGCTGACTCTTGCCTACTGTCTGTAACTAACATCAAGGCCAGACCTTGCAGTGTATGAGCCCTGGGTATTTTCTCGGTCTTATGGAGCCAGTTGCCTTGAAAATACCCAACAGCTGTGCATCCCACAGTCAATTGTACGTTAATCACGCATCACAGGATCTGCTTGATTCTCTCATCACACTTTTTTTCTTTCTTCCCACAATCCTGTCAGGTCCTCCTGCTATTGTTATTACCTGGTCAGGATCCCAAAGCCCGGAAATAAAAATGACTCACCAGAGAGGCCAGGCCAGCTCAGGGCAGAGCTGGGGGTGGGGTGGGGCAGGATGGGGCAGGGGCGGGGCTAGGGCTGTCAGAGTGGGAGGAGCCTGTGAGGAAGCTTATGCAAAAGGAAACTATTGTGAAACGTTTAATTGTTGCACTTGGGGGTAATTTATTATCAGGAAAATTAAGTGATTCCATTAGCCTCCTGTGGCTTTCCAAAATAAATTTGTCAGAGTGGGATGAGCGGGGAAGAGGAGATGAGAGCTGCTCTGTTTTAATTTGTTTTTCTGCTGATTGCCATATGGAGGTCCAGGCTCCATTTATCTATGGGAAGGGAGTTGGCGATGGTCCTGCGTGCGCCTCTCTGCTACATTCATCCCCCTGCAGCCACATTTCCATACCAGAACAAAAACCGAGTCCAGCTTGGGAAAATGGGACAAGTGCCCAGTCAATGCGGAAAGAGACCAGAGGCCTGGGAGGTGGAGGCAACTCTGCCACCAACTGGCTCTGGGGCCCTGGGCGACTCATTCCCGGCTCATACGTGAGATTCTCAAATGGTCATGCCCTCCCCGCCAACATCCCCTAAGCACCGACTGATTCAAACTTCCAATAATCCTTGTGCCTAAGTCCAACACTTGGCTTATAAGAAGAGCTCAGCCAATGGCAATGGTCTCCTTCCCTCCCCACCGCCAGGTATATTGCTCTCTGTGTCTAACAGATGTAGTCCTGAGGGAGCCCATGGTGGATCCAGAACAGGGACCCACATCTAGGTCCTCAGCCAGCACTCTAAGCCCCTGCCCTGCACTGTCATCTCCTCCCATGTGGGCCCAGGGAATGCTCTACAGGCTCCTCAGTCATCTACATCACAGCAAAGCGAAGTCCTGTCTCCGCCCTATTGCTTTCTTCTTTATATCTGAACTAGTCCAGAGCCTAACCAAAGGCAAAAGTGCTTTTTTGTATTCCCAGCGCTTGACACTCAACGGGTAACCCAATGTATATTTGTTGAATTAATTGATCTCTCTGTAATATGAAATTTCTCACTTAGCTGAATGGATAACCAGATCACAACCAAGGGACAGGGAACTGTGCCTTTTTCACGGAAAATCTAAATATCTGGAGGAGAGCTGATGACGATCTCATAATTCCAGGAAAGAGAAGCCAAAGTATGCTCCTCTACCAAGAGCTCCGATTTCCTCAGCAACTCCATCGTGGCTCCAAAGAGATGAATGCCACCAACTGATAAGGGTGCCAGAGGCCATGGGCCACAGAAATCTGTCTTTCCCAGATGCCCAGCCCTGGCCATGGACCCAGGGAGCAGCAATCTTTCTCCTGGCACAGTTCCCTGGTCGCTTCCTCATCTATAACGTGATAACAGAGCAGCAAGGCTCAGCCCCTGTAGGCAGAACCCGGACCCAGGCACTGTGTGAGATCTTCTGGAGGGTTCAGTGCCAGGGAGTCAGGGCACTTCATGGTCCAGGCAGACACCAAGCTCAAAGCCAAGGGGGCCCAACTCGGCCACATGCAGAGGCCCAAGACATGTGGCTGCCATTATCAAGGAGTTATCCTGGGTCTCCACTCACATTCCGTGTGCTGGGAGTGAGACTTCCCCACCATGGACAATGTGTCTGACCCCAGTCCCAGCCCACCATCCGCGTTCACTCAGTAATCCACATCTGGAAGGCACATACGCCCTGGACACAGTCTGGGTGGCTTTGTAAATCAATAAATAGCTCGGTTTAGCATAAACCACTCAAACTATTTGAAGATGTGCCTGCCAGGGAGCCAATGAACACCATCTGGGAGCGAGATCCAGGTGCCTGACCCAAGTTTTGCACATCCTGGTCCCCACTCTCCTAACGTGGGTGTGGAGGGTAGAGCCATCCCCACCTCTTGAACGATGGCTGCCTGGACCCCTTATCTATATCTGCCATGAGCTAGCTAGACAACGTCAAGCAAATCCCCCAAATCAGCGCGTCTCAAATTTTAATGTGCACACAAATCACCTAGCGAGCTATTGTTAAAACATAGATTTGGATATTTTGATATAGGACTGGGGAGGGACCTGAAATTCTGCATTTCTAACAAGCTCTACTACTGGTTAGAAATGTAGATGCTACTGGTCTGCAGACCATTTGAGTAGCAATGCCCTAAACTCTCTGAGCCTCAGTTTCGTCTATAAAATGGGGTTCACACTAGCTACCTCCCAAGGCTGTTGGAGATTAAACACCATGACACATGCGGAGCACTCAGCAAAGTGTCTGGCACATAATGGGGCATGTAATTCATATGAGCTTCCCTGCCCTTCCACACCTTTCTAGCTGACCCCCGAGCCAGTGATTCTTGACCTTGTTTGGCTAAGAGACCCCTCAGAGAACCCAATGAAAACTAAAGGCTCTTTAGCAGTCAGGATGGGCAAGGCTGTGCTGTGGTAACAACCAAGTCCAGAATCTTTGTGGCTTAACACAACCAAAGTTTACTTCCTGTTCCTGCTACACGTCCAGCATGGGTCAGCAGGGCTTCTCCCATTATGGTCATTCAGAGACTCAGCCTGATGGAGGCCCCATCTCAACATATAAGTAAAAGTCCATGACCATATCCTGGTGGAGGAAAGGCACACAGTGACTCACACGTTGTCACTTACAGCATCTGCTCAGAAGTGACCTATGTCACTTCCATTCACATTTCAAAGGCCAAAACAAGTCCCAGGGCGATGCCTCATTTCAAAGAAGCCAAAGAAGTACAGTCCTACCCTGTACCCAGAAGAGAGAGAGTCAGAAGTATTTGGTAAAGAACACTAAGGATTACCACCAACCTACTTCCCAGGGAAAAGAATGCAATATAGAAGCTTGCCCGTAATTCCAGGAGATCCATAGCTCCCCACCCCGCTCCAAAGCCTGGTCCACCCTTTACACTTTCTTACCATGGTCAAAGCAGATTGGGGAGAAGTAGTGCTCATTCATCAATTCGATAAATGTCAATTGAGTATCTACTATGTCAGGCATATTCTGACATAGTAGTGGGAGGTCTGGGTGGGAGGTCTATGCCCTCACAGATCTTATAGAGGGGATAAACAGATAATAAATGAGGAAGTTACAGCAGGTAGTAAGTACTGTCAAGGTAACGAACAACAGTGTGATGTCACAGAGTAACTGGGAGGTGGAGAGAGACCTACTTTAGACGGAGCGCTCAGGGAAGGCCACTCTGAGAGGAGCCACCTGAAATCAGAAGTGAAGGGTCAGAAGGAGCCAGACCTGTGCCAAACTAAAAGAAGAACATTCCAGGCAGAGGGAACAGCAAGTGCAAAGGCCCCGTGGCAGGAAGAGATCAGTGTGCTGGATGGATGGACAGAAGGCCAGTGTGGTGAAGGCTTACTGAGTCAAGTGGGCAGTGGCAGGTGGCGTGATGGGAGGTGGATTCAGAGAGGTCAGCATGGGCCTGATTGTGCAGGCTCTGGGTGTGTGTTCATGCTACCTGACCCAGATCCTGGGTGTCCTTCCCCACTGCAAGGGGAGTCAGAGCTATCCTGAAGACCGTGGTAAGGAATCAACTGTAATCTTAGGACAACACAGCCCATAGCAGAAGCCAAGACTGCGAGGGCAGATGGCACTAGTGCTAAGCCCAGTAGCCTTGAGATGAAGATCCTCCATTAACATCTGCTTTCCCAATCTCCTCTCTCCCCTCTACAGGACCCACTTGAGGGCTTCCTTCTATAACTCAACACATCTCTCTTTTCTCTTGTATGAAGACCCATAGTGCCTTCCTCTTCTCCCCTTGGCTGCACTAGACTGGCCTCTGTCTCCAGAACAAGTTTTCTGCTTTCTTACCACCAAGGTTATGATGTTCCTCCTTAAAATTCTGTTCCACGTCCTCCCTAACTGAACATGGACTATTCTTCCTGCAGAAAACAGCTTAAATCCCACCTCCTTTCTGACAACTCTAGGGATCCGCCCCCTCCCAACCGCAGCTGGAGCCAGCTGAGCTCTTCTTGAAGTTTTACGTCTTCCCCAGCAGCACTGACTTGGCCTAATGGCATTGGTTACTGTTTCACACGCACTTCTTATCTCTGTGAGGAGACGGTAAGCTCCTGGAGGGCAGGAGTGATGAAGATGGGCAGGTGCCCCTTGGGTACCCACCTAGCACAGAGTTGGTACTCAGAAAATGGTTTGACTTGTTAAGACAGAGGCAGCAAACTGGGAAGTGTATCAACATTGCCATCTGTGCCCAGGCCCCCTGGATGACAGGGTTGGGCTCATCTCTGTATCCCCAGTCCCCTAACACAGGGCCTGGAGCTGGCCAGGACTCCATGAATGTTTGTGAAATAAACGTCCAGACTCATCTTAGGTTGGTGATTTGGGATAAGGGACTTGACATCTCTGAGCCTCAGTTTCCTTATCTCTAAACCAGAGACGATGAGTTCCTCCCACATACGGTTATTCTGAAGACCATATAAAACATAAAAGGATTTTGCTAACTGTGGAGTTCTCACATATTATGAATGGCTGATCCCTTGTCATTTCCCAGTGGACACCACACCCAGCTGAGTAGGATGTGAACCAGAGAGTCGACTGAAGTACATCCTGCTTCCTACCAGAACAGGTCAGACCAAAAGCAAAGAATAACAGTGTTGTGCTTCAGAGAAGAGTGTCTGTGCTTTGAAGGATGAGTGCCTTCTCACCCACCACGTCTGATATCAACACTGCTTGCCCTCTGATTCTTTTTCTTGCCCTTGTGGGGAGAGGGGAGGGAAGCTTGGGTAGTCAGGTCTCATGCTGTCCTCGGTCCCCAGCCTCCTTCCATCTTGTCTACATTTCAGGGGGCTTATTTGAGTTGGGTGGCTCTGCAGAGATCTGCTCTGGCTTCCCGCACAGTCTGTACATCAGAGGAGAGCCTGAGTGGCAGTGATAAAGGTCAACGAGTCCATCATACGTGCAGACAAGAGGTTTAGATCCTACAGGGCAGTGAATGATGCAGAACCGGAAGCCAGCACCTTTCAGCACCTTCACGCCCAGGTGACATTCCCCCGGCAGACGGGGCTGAGGGATATTCTGGCTGTGCCGCGTAGGAACTGTGTGATCTTGGGCAAGTCCCTTAGTCCTGTAAAGCTTCAGTTTCCTCCTGGACCTACTGCATAAGGTTGAATAAGGTACAAATGCATCCAGAGAATGCCTGGAGAGCACTTAGCACAGTGCCTGGCACGTGGAAGAGCTCAATCGATTTTAGCTATTTTCATTATTATACCATCAAGGCACAGGTTTAGGGTTTGAAAAGTATCCATTTGGAGGGCTGGAAGCTAGGACCCCGATGTCCACTCACACCTCCCCAAAGGAAAAGAGCCACAATCCCACAATGCGTGTCCCTGAGACACTCCCCCAGGCCCACTCTACACACTCTCAGAGACAAAGGTGTCCGAGCCCTGTGAGCTTCTGCTGTACAACATAAACAGAACAAACAGGAAAGTCTCTACACTGGCAGGTTCCCAGTCCCCGGTTGCTCACGTAACGGCCACATGACAGAACACCCCTTATGAATAGGAAGTGAGGGAGGTGGCACAGACGGAAGGCAGAGCTCTCAAACATTCCTGTCCCAAAGCCAAGCCAGCCCAGGCACAATTCAGGACCACCATGGAAGTCTCACCTCATCAGCTGATGAACCGAGACACATCTGCCTTCCCCCCTACCCCGTGCAGCACCCGTGTGCTGGTCACCCATCCGCCTCACTCATCAGACTCAGAAACCCTCAAAGGCAGAGCCAAGTCTGCTCGTCTTTAGGGACCCAACACCTGATGGACAATATGCACAGAACAAATGTTTGCTTAAGTCAACTGAGTTGAGAGAATCCTATTTCTCTCCCCAAAGTGCAGAGAACAACAAGCTCTGCCTAGTGGGGCAGCTCCCAGAGAACTCCAGCAGCTTTCCTGGGGCAGATGCACACCCAGACCAGTGACCAATCTTCTCTGCTCCATACTGGCATTTCGGTCTCGAGCTGTTAGTTACCTGTTCACGTCTGCCCCCCATCTGGATGGATGAACTTCTGAAGAGTAGAGACACTCCATCTTCTGGAGCAGAGGGGGCAGGATGAGCTCACCCATCTTATTGAGGCCAATCCGCTTTCCTCAAAGTCTGTTGAGTTAAATGATAATCTCATCTCAAAAAAAACAATCATAGAAACATCTAGAATAACGTTAGATCAAATATCTGGGTCCCAAGGCCTAGCAAATTTGACACATAAAATTAACCGTCCTCTCTTCTTTCTAACAAATCGTGTTTCCTGAGGGAAGGGCCTAAGCAGGACAAAGGTGAGCCTGAGGGCAGGGTCAACTAGGGTAGAGGGCCTGTGACGACCAGCTCCAGTGTGGTCTCAGGCAGCATCAGTAGAAGTCAAGGGACCTGTCTGCTTTCAGGGAGGCTAGACCAGAGCTGTCCTGATTCGAATGTGCATGTGAATCACCGGGGATCCCGGGTGGGGGCCTGAGATTCAGCGTTTCTCACAAGGCCCCAGGGACTGCCTGCTGCCGGTCTGAAGGCCACACTTTGAGGAACAGGGTGGAGGGGTTAAGAGCACAGGCCCTGGGATTAGATTCCCAGGTCCAGGCCTAGCTCTACCCCCTCACTTGCTATATAACTCTGAGTGAGAGTGGTACTTACCCTGCATGAATCTCAGTACCCTCATCTATAAAGCGGTGGCTAATGATAGTATCGACTTTAAAAGGTCATTGTGAAATTAAAGAGAAAATGAACACGAAGTACAGTGGCACAGAGTCCAAGCCCAGTAAAAGCTGTTGGCTACCACCATTAATACACTATGTGCACCAGATTTTTAGAGTCCATGTAAAGTAAGTTATAAATAAATCCCACATCCGTTGATGAGCACGGTAAAGGGACCTAGAGGTAAAACCACAGGAAGAACAATTAATAAAATTGACAACATTCTCCCTGGAGAAAAATAGATGTAGGAAGGAGGCAGAGGGGGAGTGAAGGCTCCCCAAAAAGAAATGATTAAGGGCTCCCTGAACACACTTGAAACAGAGTGTTCGTGGAAATGAGGTGAGAATTATCCTGCAAGGCTCCAGAATGTTAAACAAAGACCAAGAGACGGAGCTTCCTGGGAAGTCAAGATGGGATCAATAACAGGACTTGAGAGTAATCGACGCTGTCCAGAAGTGAAGCATGCCGCGTGGACTGAGAGATCCATCTGACCCCAGAGCCGGGCCAGCAAACTGCACCACCACCCCTTCGTCCCAGGCCACGAGGCTGGCGTCACAAATCCATGGGACAATTCCTCAAACCCTCCGAGCACTTCTCGAACTTGGAGCAGCTGACATCAGTGGCTGTTCCTGAGAATGTTCTCCAACGCGCAATCCTGGCACTCCAGCCCTGCTACCCGAGGGCCTCTCCCGGGGGACACTTGGCACATTGCAAGCTTAGTCATGACGCCTCAGACAATTCATTCAGATTTCTTCAATTCCATTACCAGGCCCTTTGGGAGGAAAATAGGAAAAAGAATCAGTACATGTGCCGGCCAGAGAAGCAGCGTGTCCAAATAGCCCATCCCCCACCCCCCATGGAACCACGGGCCTGTCCTCCCGCAGCCTCCCGGACCAGGGCTGCCATGTTGCCAGGATGCTCCGGCAGCCACACGGCTTGGTCAGATGTTGGAACGCCTCATCTATACCAGTCAAGACAGTTCCCTCAGTACCCTCTGCCCCAGCCCCTACCCTAGGGCCCCCGGACGCCCACAGTCTAGCAACCAAAGGGTTAATGTCTGGCACACTGGGGGTCTGCTCTGCCCGACAGCCAGTGACCAGCTGTGGAATATTGCTCGTCATTCTGTACTTTCTGGATGTGCCCCCAGGACTCACCGGCCACGTGCTGCTCGCCTCATGCACGTGGCTGATAATTCCCTCCATGCTGAGCAAAGCCTCCTGAGAGAGAACACACTGCTTCCCCAAACACATGTGGCTCCATGCAGCCTTATATCTTCATCTCCTGCCCCCCACCACCCTCCCGGTACAAGAGAAGAAAGCCTGGGAGAGAAATAGGATGAAAAGGGCAGAACCACAGCAGGGAGGGGTGGGTACCTGGGCCCAGCTGCGGGGTTGGGTGTTGGACCATCTAGGGAGACTCTTTGCCCCAACACGGGAAGGAACAGCCTTCCATGTCCTCCTACCCCTCGGGGATGGGGGCTCATTTATTCTTCCTGCGGGAACAGGGAGTCGCTCAAGGCCAAGGACAGATCTGGGGGTCAGGCAGATAGTCCTAACTTCAAATCCTGGCCCTGTTGCTCATACCTGTGTACTTGTGAGGTAACTAAAGCTCTCAGAACCTCGGTTTCTTCATCTGTAAAATGGGAATGAGAATACGAATAATACCTGCCTCGCAGGGATGTCATGAGATTAAAAAAAGATTAAAGCACATAAAACACTTAGCCTGATCCTTGGCATTCCATCCTGAATCAACGTGGGAGTCACACCTCATTGGAGATACCCTGGCCTCCAAGCCTGGCACAGAGCGGCCTCTGACTAAATGCCCATCAAACTGAATCAAGCTAGGTTCTGCAGCAATACTCACCAGCTCCCAGGTCTGTCCTAAAGTGGATTCCAGGGGCGGAGGCAGCTGTGTCCTGGCACCCCCTCTCCTGTGTCAGCAGGACCCAAGGCCAGGGAGATGGAGACATCCCCATCCGAGCTCTCCCGGGGAAGACAAGAGCTCTGCCGAGTTCAGGGAGCCCACGGCTCATGCAGCTGAAGCCGCTTCAAAGTCACAGCTCCTTCAGCCCAGGGGCCGGGGAGGGAGACCTCCCAGCAGGCCTCGCTCCTATGTCTATCAGGCCCAGGCAGCTTTAGCCTGAACGTTCTAACGTCTCTCTGCCTGATGCCCATCCTGTCCTCAATTAAAGGGCCTCCTCTGCAGGGGCTTCTTGAGTGAGTCCAGAAGGGAGTTGGACCCACACCTGTCACAATTGGCCCCAGCAGGCTTCCCTGACTGCTTGACCAACCCATTGAGAAAGGCCTACAGGCGACTGTGGGCCTGGGCACTAACCCCCAGCCAGCCCGGGCTCCTGGCACTGGGCCTATTCAGACAACACCTGTTGTGTGCCAGGCTCTGTGTCCCTTACAGGGGAGAACAGGGCACTCAGTCTGCAGAGGGAGGGAGGGAGAAGGATGACAGCACCAGTGCCCATCATCTGAGGCTGCGGTGGAAAGGGCCA
Source organism: Tursiops truncatus (assembly GCF_011762595.2). Lineage (NCBI taxonomy): Eukaryota > Metazoa > Chordata > Mammalia > Artiodactyla > Delphinidae > Tursiops > Tursiops truncatus. The sequence continues at coordinate 18,604,617 of NC_047049.1, forward strand.
CAGGGACCTCTCACAGATGCAACAACGATCTGCAGGGTTCCCAGGGGTGCTTTAGCGGGGACACAGAACTAGCACCCCATCCGTCAGAGAGGTGCTTACAGACCAGTGGAGAAGTGCTCCCAGGGGATAGGATATAGATGACAAGAGAATATGGGTCGTTCCTGGTGAGGTGGGGTCACAGGAAAGGCAGGGATGAGCATCTGAAGCACAGGGACACTAAGTCCATGCACCTGGGATCCAGGGGTGCTCAGAGAAACACTGACTTGGAGAGAAAGACACCCACATGCAGGGATCAGGGGAAGCGGCCAGAGGAGAGAGCCCTGGAAGCTGCTCTCACACAGGCTGTCCCCCTTCCATGGAGCAGGGGGTGACCTCAGACCCTCGAGAACCCCAAGTACTAGTGCAGGTACCCACCCTCTCCTCTGTGAGAGGCTCCTGTAGAGACCACGCCCTAAGAGGTGAGTCTGATTGCTTTTAGCCAGTCATGGTGGTCCTTTGGGCTTGGATATGTGATTCTGGCCAATGAGATGTAAGCCTGCTGGAGGGCCACTGGGCAAGGTCTCCTTGCGGGTGGGTGATGGCCACCAGATGGAAACAACATGGATATGTCACCTGGAGATACTGCATCCATCCAGTGACCCTGAGGGGCACCATCCTGGAGACAGAGCTGAGAGAAGCTCAGAGCAGGTGCAGCTGGAACTCAGGGGGCAGGGGGGATACCTCCCTGCCTCTGGACTTCTTATTATGAGCAGTAATATATGTCTGTATGCCCAAGTCCATCCACTCAGAGTTTTGTTACCGGCAGCTACAGGCCTTCTAAGAGATTTAGGGATCCCATCTCCCCTCCTGTCCCCACATCCAGCTTGAGAAACGTCCAGAGCCTATCGAAACTAGGGTTAGCAAATAAAAATACATGACGCCCAGTTAAATTTAGACTTCGGGTAAAGAAGGAATACTTTTTCTAGGATAAGTATGTCCTGTACTATACTGGGGACATATTTATCCTAAAAAATTATTCATTTGTTTATCTGAAATTCAAATGTAACTTGGCATCTTACATTTTCCCCGCAACTCTACTCCAAATCCCTCATCTTCTCTTACCTAGTAGTGGACTGTGCTCCAAAATGGTTCCACTGCCCTTGGGAGCTTCTGGGGGGGCACCAATACACCCCCTGGAGCAGCCTAGGATGTGCTCACAGACCACCTTATGCCCCCCCAGTGCTATGGGGTTAGGGCTGGAGGGGGGCCAATACATGGTCCCTCTTCCCTACCACAGCCTAACAAACGACCAAGAGAGAGGAGTGGGCAGGAGAGGAGACCAAAATATCACCTTGATGGCTGAGAAAGCCGATTTGGGGGAATCATGGCTGAGAGCTGCAAGCACCTGGGCCTCCTAACAGTGAACCCCAGAATTAGACAAATCACCTACCCAGCCCCAGGCAGCCCTGGACCCTCCAGCCCTACTGTGGGCGGGGTGGGGGAGGGGAACTGCCATCTCCCTAACCCTTAGCAGAACCAAGAACAATGGAGACTTTCTCCCTCTGACTTGCTTCACTTAGTCTGATAATCTCTAGTTGCTGCAAATGGCATAGAATGGATAAACAACACGGTCCTACTGTATAGCCCAGAGGGCTATATTCAATATCCTATGATAAATCATAATGGAAAAGAATTTTTAAAAACAAATGCATATCTATGTATAACTGAATCACTTTACTGTACAGCAGTAATCAACACAACCTTGTAAATCAACTATTCTTCAATTTTTTAAAAACATCCTTCTTTAAAACAACAACAACGACGACAACAATGGAGACTCAGGCAAGAGGAAATGAAGGTTCTCATGACCTGTTTCTTCTCCCAAGCTCACTCATCAGCTAAATCCTGTCTGCTTTCCTCCCACCCACTCCCTTGGGAGAAGACAGGTCTGGAGTATTGTTCTAACAGGTGGGCGTCCACATGGAAGGATCACCTGTGGGGCTTGATCCCGCCCCCTTCAGCAGCTCCAGGGAGCCCCGCTGCCCCCACCAGCAGCAGGCCACTCACACGAGTGCCCTTTGATGCCGAGGCCTGGCCCATGGAGTTACTAGTCAAAATGAGCCCTGGCCAACAAACAGAGCTCACGGCCAACCTGTCTTGACTCAATTTTCTCATCTGTGAAATGCGGAGAAGAAGAGCCCTTACCTCAGAGGGCTTGTTCACAGATAAGCCCACAGCCCATCAACCAACACAGAGAGCACACGGCATGGGCTGTGGCTGCTTCCATCCCTGGCCCCATCCCACCAGGCGGGGAAGTGGGGATGGCTAGGCAAGGATGAGGCTCTTAAGGGAGGAGAGAAAAGAGGAAGAAAGGGAGGGCTAAGCTGACTTAGTGTGAGATCTGAACCTGGAAACCAGCTGGGGGTTGGGCAGTTTTGAGGAGGAAGAGGAACGAACTGATGAATGGGGGCTGGTCCGGCCTCCAGGGTGAGCTCAGGGAGGAAACAATGCCCTGCAGGCAGCATGAGATGGAGGAAGGGAAGCCCTCTGTCCCCCATCACACCCTCAGAACCACATGGTCTCAGAGCTCTGACAACCTTGGGGTCTCAGAATTCTGACAAGCATAGTGCAAGCTATGACTCAGGGCGTGCCTCCAGGCCCAGCCAGGGAGGTTCATGGGACCCGAACAGAAGCCACAGGAAACCAACAGCAGAGACAATGAAAGAAGTAAAGGGCAGCTGGATAGACCCTTGGATACCTGAGTTCATGCCAGATTCCAGGTCAGGCATTCATTCCCTTGCTTCTTTACATATATGTTCATTCATTCATTCCACAAAATTAATTACCTCATCTGCCCTGGGCCCTGTGCTAAGCACTGGGGATATAAGGGTGAACATGACAACTATGGCCCCTGCCTCCATGGAAGAGCTTTCTTATACTGGGAGAGCTGGACCCAAACAAATGCATGAAATAACTGCACATCATGGGCAGTTCTGTGAGGGGAACATGAGAGCTGAGATAAAGAATTATAGAGTCCAGCTTTAGAAAGGTGATCAAGCAAGTCCTCGTCAAAGTGGTAACATATTCACAAGGATCTAACGGATGTGAAAGAGCCAGCTCTGGGAAGAGATTTTCAGGTAGATGGTGCAGCAAGTGCAAAGGTCCTGAGGTGGAAAAGGGCAAGAGGATTTAGGGCTGCAAGATCAATGCCCAGCCCTGTTCTCCATGTGGAGGCCACAGTGCTTCCCTCTACACTCCACCCTGGTTAGGAATGGCCCAGCCCATGACTGGGATGACACCTGCCGGGTGAAGGACCAGGAGTGTAGTCAGGGGACACGCTCAGGGTGAGGGCTCCTGCACATGCACTCATTTAGTGGAGAGTCAGTCTCCACAAGGCAGTTAGAAAGCATGGCAGGCAGAGTGCTCCTGGGTGCCCGTTTGTGAGGCCGCAGTGCAGGGAGGCTCCCATTTGTGATGGCTGGAAGCCTCTGGAAGGCTTCCTGGAGAAACCTCACAGAGGACCCATTTGGACAGGCTGGGGGTGTCCAAAATGAGAACAACACAGGACAGGAGTGATTCCTGGCCATCTGTGGGGCAGAGAAGAAATTCTGGTGCCCAGGTCCACCACAGGGCAGCAATGATGTCATGGGGGGGCAGTTTTCTTTATACTTGCTGGGGTGGAGGAAAAGGGAAAAAAGAAAACCTTAAGAACGCTTGTTAGCTGCCCACTCATCTCCCAGCCCTCTTTTCCTCTATCCAACCAAACCCAGATTGACACTGGGATAGCCACCCTTTACACACACACACACACCACGTGCTTTGCAGGAATTGAAACCTACAGCTCAAGGGGTAGGCCCCAAACGGGCTAAGCCAATCAGTACATTCTATCTCCTGGTCAGAGTTCTTGGTCTGAGGGAGCACATGTGACCAAAGCCCAAAGCCCATCCAGTCAGAAGGATCCCTGAGACTCTGTCTTGGCCTAAAAGCCCAGCTATGCAGCCTGAGGCAGCCGGCAGTCACTGTGCATCAGACAGAGAGATGGAAAGAAGCTGGGTCCCTGGTGACATCACTGAAGCCCTGGATCAACCAGTCCTGCAATTTACCCACCTCCAGGCTTTCTGGTTACATGAACCAAACATCACCTTTCACGATTAAACCAGTTCAAGCTGGGAGTTCTATTCCTTACAATGACTGCAAAAGTTGTTCCACATCTAGTAAGTACTGGGCCCTGAATTAAGCTCTTCATACACACTGTGTGATGTTGGAATTATCACTCACACTGCACAGAAGGGAAACCTGAGGCTCAGGGAAATGCAGTAATCTGCCCAAGGTCACACAGCTGGAAGTGGCAGAGCTGATTCCAGGGCCTGGGCCCTGGCCCCTTCCCACCAGTTCCTTGAGGCCCTGGAACCGAGGGTCTAAAGCCACCCTAAGCCAGAGCCCTCACCCAGACTCTATGGAGGCCATTCCAGATGGAGGATCCTAAGGGCTCTGAGTCTTGTTCAGGAAAAGCTGGATAGGGCAGAGGACTAGACTTTGGGCTGGTGGAGCCCTGGGTTCCAATCCTGGCACCCCAATCAGTGGCTATGTGACCTTGGGCAAGTTGCTTCTACTTCCTGAGGCTTAGTTTCCCCATATGTGAAGTCACGGTTAAAATAAGTCCCTATTATGTCATCTATTACTTACTTTAAAATACTTATGTATAAACAATGTGAAGTAAATGTATATGTGTATATAAATTTACTGTCATCTTCACTCTGAGGCAATTAGTCAATAATTGCAGTTCCCTGTCCAGACACTCTAAGAAGGTGCTACCAGGCTTCCCTGGTGGTGCAGTGGTTGAGAGTCCGCCTGCCAATGCACGGGACACAGGTTCGTGCCCCGGTCCAGGAAGATCCCACATGCCGCGGAGCGGCTGGGCCCGTGAGCCATGGCCGCTAAGCCTGTGCGTCCGGAGCCTGTGCTCCGCAACGGGAGAGGCCACAACAGTGAGAGGCCCGCGTACCGCAAAAAAAAAAAAAAAAAAAAAAAAGAAGGTGCTACCGAGGGCTTCAAATATCCTTTCCTAAATTTGAACCATAGGGTCTGTAGCCTGACCTAAAGGAGATCAGATATACTTGCCATGGGTGAAATGGTAGGGGTTCAAGGAACGGGGCTGGCTGGAAAGACTGTCTTTGCATAAACAGGATTCAAGAATTCAGAAACCCAGCCACCTAGCAGAGGACTAGTGTTCCCTTTGGTCATGTATGCCCCACTCCCTACCTAATGGAGGGGTCTGTCACCTAATTTGCCTAGAAGGGTGGCAGGTCCTGCCATCCAAACACTGTTTCTTCCACCTGGAGTGGTTTCATGCATGGAGCTGTCCCAGCACCAAGGACAGAGCAAGGAGCTCTCCCAGCTCATAGGAACAGGTGTGATGTTTTCATACACCTGCCTACAGCTCTTCACGTGGCAGAATCTGGTCATCTCCAAGTAGCAAGAAAAAGATGCAGAACTCCGGCCCAACAGTAATTGTTGGAAGATGCATATTGATGGAAAAAAAAAAACCTGACAAATATGGAATGGCCAAGAGGATTCAGGTGCCTTCCCAGCTTCTGCTTCCAGGTTGTTGGGAGGATTCATGGTAAGAGACGTCTGGCAAACGTTGTTATTATCATCGTTCTTGTTATTATTCAGGCTGCTCTCTCTGTGCTGGAGGGAGGAGCTGAGAAAGGGGGGGAGGAGCAAAGAGGGGAGTTGTTTGCTGAGACTTAAAGTCCAGCCAACAACACTCCCAGCCCCCAGAAACTTCAATACATTAAATATTAGGGCACAGGGGTTTTGAAGAACCCCTGGTAAGAGCCTACCCAAGGCCCTCCACCCTCATCACCCCAATCTCGCAGCCACACAGGAGCTGCTAGAGCCCGCTTTCTCTGTCACCCACAAGCGACACATGACATCGAGATATGGCTACTCTGATGTGGACACACTTTGTCACGGAGCTATTTTGATGATGATTATAAGAATAACATCAGAAATAATCATTGTATCGTACCTGGTACACAGTAGATGAAATGCGTTGGCTGTGTTCTTTTCGTGAAGATTCTCATGATATGATACAGTTTCTTATGAAATATACAATGGGGAAAGTGAGGCTTTAAAAAATTAACAAATTTGCCCGAACTCACAGAGTAAGTGGCAACAGGGATTTGAACACAGGAAGTCTCACTCCAGAACCTGTACGCCTAACCACTGGTTTATAAAACACCAACAGAATCCTATTTGGGGGATTAAATTAAAGCTCCCCACCCTGGCCAGTCCAGTCTGTAGCCATATGACCTTTAAAATAAAAGGTCAGTCGTCTCACACTGGGGTCCAACATGCTGTGCCCAGCACAGCCCCCTACACACTCCAGAATGGTCTAGCCTCTACTCAGCTTCCAGAGTGAGCGTCCTACGAAATAGACACTGACAGCTCCCTGCTGCCTCCAGCAAAACCTGTGGCCCTTCCAATTCTGGACCCAACCTGGCTCCCTAGTCTCCTCAGCACGCGCCCTTTCATACGTCCTTGCACTGCACGTGCTGCTCCCTCTGCCTGGAACATGTCCCCCTTTCTTCTCAGCCTTTAAGAGCCAGCTAACATGTCACTTCCTCTGTGAAGTCTTTCCTGATCCCTCCAGACAGACTCAGCCCCTCCATCATCTGTTTGCCCACAGCCTTGTGTTCAGTTCCCTAATGCAGAAGCACACATATAGACAGGCAACTCAAGAAAAGCATTTGGTAAACTGCAGAGGACTGACTGCTGTGCGTCCCCTGGTTCCTGATGAATTAGAGTGAACTCCTCCAGTGGAGAGAATCACCCCTCTTTGTTCCTCACAGCCTAGAAGGCACTGGTTCCTCCTCTTCGCCTTGGAAATGCTTTCTGAAATAAACAAGCTCTGTGTGAAGCCCAAGTTGTACCAACTTCAGGCACCTTGAACCCTAAATCCTGATGTTCCTTCATTCACGTCTGCCCCCCTATGTGATTCACAACAATCACATGCCTACTTGAGAAAGCAGGTTACACGGGGCCCCAGTGTGGGGAAATGGTTGGATTTTTCCCATGTGAATGAGTGACACAAGATATGAAAATAGAAATGGACAGAGGAACTCCACCCCACAGCTGATTGGTCTCCCTGAGCTAAAAAGGAGAACGAGGTTTTAAAACCCAGGCAAGATCAACAATGAATTGGCTTGTGGGGAGGAAAAGAGATGGCATTTTCTTGAGCTAAAAGGACTAAAAATAGTGTGAGGTTTTCCAAGAGGCTGTAGTGGTACTTCAGGATGTGGCTATGAAGCCTTTATTTCAACGAGCTCAAAGCCAAGGCCACTCACCGTGATGGTTGTTGTGACGGTGACAGACTGGTCACCCAGCTCCCGGGGGCCAGCAGAGCCGCACCTTGCTCCCATCTCCACGTCTTTCTCCTGCTGTGCTCTCCCCAGAATGGCTTCCCCTCTCCCCAACACTGAGTCACGCCGCCCCAATCCCTGAGTTCCAGCCACTCCTCTGAGTGGCTCCTCTCAAATTTTTTCCGCCAAAGCACCCCGAAGAGCAGAGGAGAAATTGCAGTGGAAGGTTGGAGCGGGGAGGGAAGCAATACCTGAGAATTGCCTGTCAAGGGCTCCGCAAGTATGAAGTTCCCTCCAAATCTCAGTTTTATCCTAAGAATTCATAAAAATATCTCACTCTATTTCAAAAACATAGTCCAAGTTTGTCTTAGTGTTTAAAAATCAGTTTGTTCTCTTATCTCACAGTTACAGTGTCACCCCAGACAGGAGAGCTGCGTTTATCCCGTGACATCAAGAGTCCAGTGACTCAATGTCGTGTGCGGTGCCCCACGGGGACAAAACAAAAGCTTTCACTGAGGAACTCAGCCTCAGAGCTCCTTCAGCCATTGAAGTAAATCATCTATCCATCCATCCATCCATCCATCCATTCAACAGGTATTTACTAAACTCTTTTTAAATGCCTAGAACTCGTGATGTAGCAAGGAGGATCCCAGCCCTCCAGGAACTGTCTCATGGAAGAAACAGATGAGACTAGGCATTTCATGGCTCTGTGACCAGTGTCCCAACAGGGAAGAACCAGAGGGCTTTGGGAGCAGGGAAGTGGGGATTGGGAAAGCCTTCCTTCCAGGAAAATCACAAGCCAGGCTGCAACCCCGCCTAACAGTTAAGATCCATGTGTCCTTGAGCAAGCCAGTTAACCGGTCAGTTTCCTCACCTGTGAACTGGGTCTAATAGCTTCATACCATATTCATTGGGATTAAGTGAGTTATTCAGTGCAAAGTGCTTCATACTAAGTGTTCAATAAATATGATATATTAAGCTGAGGCCAGAAGAATGGATGGAATTGGGCTGCAGGGATGGGGCAGAGATAAAGGAGGAGGGAGAGGAAGACTGTGTTCCAGACAGAGGGAACAACATGTTTAAGAACAAATATTCAATAAATATTTGTTGAACTAATAAGTTCTTTAAGGGAAGTGAGAGTAATACAGTCTCCATAAGCCGTATCTTTTATCTATTGTTCCGTGGTATGTGCGTGCGTGTGCGTGTGTGTGTGCGTGTGTGTGTGCGTGTGCGTGCGTGTGCGTGTGCGTGTGTGTGTGCGTGTGTGTGCGTGTGTGTGTGAGGTGGGAGGCGCAAAGTGGCACCTCAGCCAGGCAGCCACAGGCCAGCCTGCTGCATTTTTCTAACCAGAGTGTCAGATTCTTAAGAGCAGAGATTAAGTTCTTCCCTTCTTTAAGTCTCGTAGCCCTGAGCCTTCAATCCCCCGAGGGTGACCAATTCCCCCCTCTACGCCCTCTTTCTGCTCTTTCACCACCACGTCCATCCCTGAACTTGCAGGCAGAGGGCCTGGATTCAACTCCTTGCTCTCCTGGTTGGCAGCCCTGTGACCTTGGGTGGGTCGCCTGGGACTCCAGTGAGCAGGCTGGACCCCCACAATGAGCCAGTTTAGGGGCGCAGGGGGCAATGCAGTAGGGTGACCAACCATCCTGGCTTTCACGGGACTGAGAGATTTCCTGGGATTCAGGACTTTCAGTGCCAAGACCAGGAAAGTCTCAAGCAAAGAGGAATGAGTTGGTCACTCACAGTCTTGGTTCTCCCTCTCATGTTCTGCCAACTCCTCTTCCCAGATCTGAGTCACAAGTCAACACAGAGCAGCATCTGAGCCCTTTGGCTTCGCAGCTGACCCATGGGACCGCATCTATGTAGAAGGAGGGAGACAGAGGATGAGTAAGGCTTTGGTGTTGCTGCCATGTTTCCACACTGAAGGTTGGCATCAACCCATCGTTTGAGATGGGAGGGTTGGGCCAGAGTCTCTCAGAGATCGATGGAGGGCCAAGACCAGGCTAGCCAGCGGTCCACAGGGCTGGGGGCAGGGCAGGCTGGTCCGTGCCGCTCTCCGAAGGGTTGGAGGAATGGAATTTATGACGGCCCTGGTGGCACAGGCACACTGATCCTCCCCACAAGAGCTAATTGGGCCAGTCAACCTGCTGCTGAGCCGTCTGCCGAAGAGGGGGCAAGAGGCTGCAGGGTGATCTCAGCCAGGCCCTCACCCCACCACACTGGGAAATCCAGGAGAGCCCCCGGTGGGGCGGGCTCTGGAGATTACAGCAGGCTCCCTGCCGCCCCATCGGAGAGACATCTTGTGCTTTCAATTACCAGTCCCCGTTTCTGTCCTGGTTTGGGCTCGAACGCCAGGCTATATTAGGTCATGCCGAGCCAGCCCTGCTGTGCTTTCTCATTAGCCGTTATCACATCGTATTTTTAGGGGCAGCCAAGACTGAGACAATGCCAGAGGGCTGCTTTTCTTCCTGAGTCCCCAAACACCACCTCCATTAAAAGATTACACTTGAAGGTCCAAGGGCCCCCGTAGCTGCTGCTGCAGTCGGCAAAGGCATCAGCTCCGAGAACAGCGGCAAGTGACCAGATAAATTGGAGGCAAGGAGGAAAGTGGTCCCTCTGCCGGTTTTTCCGTCCACTTCAGCCACCTACACTCACCACCCCGAAACCACACTGAGCTCCTGGTTTCTCGTGCCCCAGCGCAAAAGGAGAAAGATCCGAGACGCCTGTGGGGACCAAACTGCCTTCCTCGGAGCAGCCTCTCCTGTCCCTCCTGTCCCTCTGCAGACCCACAGCACAGCAATGCGGGGTTCCCGTGCTCTGGCGTCTGCCCTGCCCATCATCACTACAGCACGAACATTACAGTTTGCAAAGCGCTGCCTCATCCATGGTCTCATTTGACTGCCCTATGGAGGTGGTGGTAGGATACCTATTTTACAGATGGGGAAGTCAAGGCAGTGTAGAGGAAGATGACGTATCCAAGCCACAGAGACAGTAAGTGGGAGGATCGGCCTTCACATGGCCCCAGGGCCTTGGCTCAGAAGCCAGGCCCAGATGCCCATTTTTGTCCACACACTGGGTAACCAAGGAGAGGTCGCTGTTCACGTGTTTCCTCTCCCTGAAGCGCACTGCCCACTGCGGGAAGTGAGGGGTCCCGCAAGTGCCTGGGCCCTCTGTACTTCACTCCCACCACAGCTTCCTCATGCCAGGACAGTCACCATCCACAGGGACGGGGACCAGGGCAGCAGAGAGAGAGGAAGTCCTTTCTGTGACTTTCTACTTGTCTCTGCCCCCTATTCCTGTCCAGTCCTCAATCAGTCTATCTGTCTGTCTGTCTCTCTCTCCCTCCATACACACAGACACAAACACACATGCACACATGCCCCCAGGTGAGTCTGGGATCCAGCATCCAAGAGACCCCCAGGCCATCTCAGATGGGAGGGGGAGGGGTAAGGCTGCTCCTCTGGGGAGCTTAAATTTCTTTCCTGGCCAACAATCAAACACAGAGTCCATGTGCAAGGCCAGTGGGTGAGGGGTGTCTCCCATGGAGTGGGTAGCAGTCATCCTGGGGCTGAGATAGTAGGGAAGAAGGTCCCACTATCAATGCAGCCATTCTGAGAACAGGGCTGGGACTTTCAAGATTCCTGCAGCCATGAGATCCTTAGGATAAGACTGCAGACAGGAGAGGATCAGAAACAACTCCAGATGCCTTCCATGCTCTCTGTGGAAGAAGGGCCAGGGCAAGCCCTTTGCCCACAGCTCTGGCCTCTAGCCCTTCCATGTCTTTCACAGGTCATGCGTCAGGACACAGACCACCCAAAAGGGCTGGCCCACGGGAAGGGCTGGCCCAGGGGAAGGACACCACACCTGCAAGTCAATCCACCTCGTGTAAGTGGCTGTGGTCACTTTTGCTTCTGCCTCAAGCCATGAATCCAGTCGGACGCTATTGAGGCTCAGTGCAGCTATGAGGCACCTGAACACAGACTGGACAACAGAACAGGTATTTAGCCTCCACCTTTCACTGGCCACTTCCGCCCTCTACTCCACCTGTACCTCCCCTCCTATACCCAACGTCTGCCCTCAGACTCTTCCCTCACACTCACTGACCACGCCCCACGTCCCGGACAGCAAAGGCCTGGGGGCAAAAGGCCATGCCAAACGCCCTCTATATGCAGGGCCCTGCGATAGACGCTGGGGGCTGAGGGAGAAGGAGAGGTGGATTTGTAGAGAAGTAAAGCACAGTCTTGACCTACCCAGCGGTTTCAGGCTAGCTTGAGACAAAGGAAAGGCTCACATTGACCAACTTCCCCCCCTCCAAAAAAAACCATCAAACCATATGGCAAGACACATATCCAGAATTCATCCCTGTACATGGTGGAAGCAACAGAGAAAGATCCTAAGTGAGAAAAAAACCTGAGGAATTTGGAGAGTTCGTGACACCCCAGCTTATCTTGGAAAGATGAGAGAAATGTGGTCCCCAGACATTCCTCTTTTTCTGGAATCACGTAGCTTGTAAGGAGCACAGGTCTGCAGACCCAGTGTACATATTCTTGACCACAGGGCTCCCTCATTTTTCACTGGACCCACATTCACACAGAGCTGACTTGCAGATATTACTGGCCCTTATAGGATTCGTGCCCAATCACCGCTGCACAGCTTTGAAGGCTGAACATCTATAAAAATGTGAAAAGAGGCAGAATGTAAAGGCAGAAAGCTGGAAGCCCAAATGGCGCATGCTCTCAGCTCATACGGTTTCATTTTGCCAACTAGGTCAAAGAAGAATATCCCCAAAACTGAACACAAAAAAATACACATGCATTCCAACAACCTCTAAATCCATTTCCTGGAAGGCTTAGCCGTGAAATAAATCACTGGGTGGCAATAGCTCCTCTTCAGGGACAGTCAGCATTTGCGTCATCAGCTCGGTTGCCTTTGGTGCTGATGGCCATGTTGTAGTATTTGCTCAGCCAGGAGACTGTTGTGAGAACAACAGCTCTGTCCTCTTTAGAAACACATGAAGGATAAGGATAAGTTTTTATTTAGATGAGATTAATATTTAAATAGGTAGACTTTAAGTAAGGCAGATTGACCTCCATAATGTGGGGGCACCTCAGCCTTTCCGCTGGGGGCCTTACTGGAAAAAGACTGACCCCCCCCCGACCAAGCAAGAGGGGATTCTGCCAGCAGACCACCTTTGGACTCAAACTACAGCTCTTCACTGGCCCTCCAACCCGCCAGCCTACCCTATAGATGTTGAACTTGCCAGCCTCCACAATTGTGTGAGCCAATTCTCTAAAATTAATCTACATAGATAGGTAGGTAGGTAGATAATAGATAGATAGGTAGGTAGATAGATAGATAGATACACACACATACTCCTCTATACCAAGGCCCTGCACAAAAGTATTCTCTCTGGGGATCCCTCCATGACCCTGCAGCCTGTGCTCATGTCAGGCCCCTTGGGACCTCTACAGCCTTTAAGTCTGTCCACATACCCTGGAACACCTGCCTTCATTCTCTAGTCATTTCAGGCACCAAAGCACAGCAGAACCTCAGTTCTTGGAGGTCAGAAGACCTGCGAATTCGGTTGATTCAACCCGAGCCCAGAGAAGAAACATTTGACGAAATCAACCCCTACTTAAATACCTTTAGGAGACGGGACTTCATCTACCTGGAGACAGGTTCTTCTCTGCTGGACAGCACACCCCCTGTTCTGTCCTGCCCAGTGGGCAGGTACACGTGGGGAGCATCACATAGTATATGCACCTGCTTTAGGCTTTCCTTTTCCCACTTGACACCATGCCTTCACTTTTGCACTCACCATTCTGTGTTTTATCTTGGTTCTCAATGGTCATGTCTACTGCCCTGGGTGTACTCTATCACACTAAGCATCACTCACTCATTACCTAACAAACGTTTACTGGGTACCTACTATGGGCTGTAGATGCCTGAGATTCAGCAGGTAACAAAGTCCCTCCCCTTGTGGAACTTAAACTCTCACGGATAAAACATGATGAACATGTGGATATGACATGATAACCATGCAGCCATGACACCGTGGAAAAAGGTCATATAGACAGCCAGAGATGGAGCCACGGTGTGACCCCACTTCTAACACCAAAATCTAAGCTCCTCTTACCCAGGTGCTGGAGAGCTTGGGAGAACTTGTAGGCTAAGCGTAGCTGAAAGGGGAGAGAACTTTTCAAAAGCAAAATATCTACATTTCTCACGTTTTCCTCTTGGTTCATGTCTGAAACTCTTCTGACAAAAGTTCCCCCATGAAGCGAGTACAGTAGAGTTGGTGAAGACACCAGTCCTCAGCCTCAAGCCATTTGAGCAAGAAGGAGTGGTGAAAAGACGTTCCCTCAGAGCTTTGGAGGATGGGCTTGGGCAGGCGGCAAGCCCAGGAGCAGCCCCTCTGAGTAGAAGCATGGTACCCCTCCCCATGCACCCCCATTTGCCACCTTCAGGGACAGGGAGGGAAGGTGACAGGGAGTCAGACCCAAGGTTTAAGTCCTGGAATAACTGATGCCAGACCCCAGGTTCTTCCCACTGTTAACATTCAAGGGTGTTGTGGCGCAGCTTGGCTTTCAAGTTTGGGTATGATTTTTCTAGGCAGCCGGGGAAGAGTGGTGTGGCGTTCCCCATGTAGGAGAAGCAGAGTTATGGAGGCAAGAGCAAGAGTGTTATCATCAGGACACAGTAAAAACAGCCTGGGGTGCAGCAAGGCAGGGAAGGGCACCAACCTGGCCACCAGGAGGCCTCTGTTTCAAGGTTGCTTCAAGAGAAACCATCGTGGCCACCATGGGTCTGGTCTGGGTCTTGGAGTTCATCCAGTCCCACCCTCTGGCTGTAATAAAGAACACAAGGTCTTCCTTTCATCCGGCTGGAAAGAGAGAAAGCTAACAGCCTAACAGTTCAAATCACCGTCACAAATCTCCCTAAAACAGCGGTTCTAAGGGTGTGATGCTAACACCACCCAAACTGGCCAGCCCAGCCTGACTCAGCCCAGAGCAGCTTCCTGAGCAAAAAGAAGCCTCCAGCTTCCAAACTGGAGCAGAAAAGATTAACAGTACTGGTCTCTGCCCTATGCGAGCACCAGCCTGGGCAACTCACTGAAACGCTAGGAACCATTATCTCCAAGTTACCGGTGGGGAAAATGAGGCTTGGTCATCTGTTCAAGGTTAAAATCAAAGCAATGTGGTAGAACCAGGATTGCAATCAGGTCTTCTGACTCCCAAGTCTTAACTTTAAAATGTCCTTCTCAGAAATGCCAGCCATTCCCTCCAAGACCTGGACACGTTCTCCGGGAACTCCTGGGAGAGAGAGCTCGCTAGCAAATAAGCACTTGTTGAAAGCCTAGGGATTGGGTTTTAAGCAAACAAGCAGGTGTAGAGAGTCAGAGGAAGAGGCGCTCAGGAGTCATGGGTCTGCAGCTGCGAGCGCCTGGCAGCAGGCAGAACAGACAGGTGTGCCAAGTTACGGGTTTCCTGAACTCCTTGCAAACAGGGGGCTTTTCTCCTGGAGAGTCCTGGTTAAGCCGGGTGCAGGAGTAAGCGGGGCGAGCCCCCGATTTGTGGGTTATCAGATTTTCTGATCCCAAGCGGAATCCATGGGCTGCTGGGGGCCTCCAACTCTCATGCTCTTGCATTGCCAACGAGGCTTTGGGAAGCTCAGTAGAGCACACAGCCTGCTGTTCTCATGGTCTCCTCTAATCCTCCCTGACCGTCGTAAAGACAAGGCGACTGAGGTTCAAAATGGGCAGCGAGTCAGACCAGGTCGCACGACCAGTTAGGTCTACAGACCACCAAGATGACGGAGTTAACGCGTCAAGATGTTTTCGTGTCAACGGCAACAGGAAGCTCTGAGCCCAGAACCACCCTCTAGAGATGGAAATTCACAGAGGGTAGGGGCGGTGGTGTACAGTACTTTGCAAGCAAGGGCACCTCTGAAATCCCAATATCTCAGTCTGCACGGAGACTGGCCCTGCCCTTGAGTGACCTTGGGGGAGGCAGGGGCCCTAGACTTTCCAGGCCCCTGTCATCTCCAGGTTCTTTTTTTTTTTTTTTTTTTGCGGTACACGGGCCTCTCACTGTTGTGGTCTCTCCCGTTGTGGAGCACAGGCTCCAGACGCACAGGCTCAGCGGCCATGGCTCATGGGCCCAGCCGCTCCACGGCATGTGGGATCTTCCCAGACCAGGGCACGAACCCACGTCCCCTGCATCGTCAGGCGGACTCTCAACCACTGCGCCACCAGGGAAGCCCTCATCTCCAGGTTCTTGCTCCCGACACACCCCTGCCCATCAGTCTCGACCCAGCAGCCAGAGTATTGTTCCAAATAAAAAAAAATCGGATCACGTTCACCCTCTGCTTAAAATCCCTCCAGGGGCTCCCCATTGCCCTCAAGATAAGTCTTTCCAGGTGGCTGCATGATCTGGCCCCAACCTCTTCCAGCCTCTCCGTCCTCCTTTTGGCCTCTCACGACACATGCTCCAACCAAAGTGGACTTCGTTTAGTTGCTTGAACATCTGTTTCTCCCACTCTCAACCGCAGTCCCTTCGCCAGACCTGTTCCTGCCCAGCTTTCAGTTCTCATCCGGCTGTCACTTCTCCAGGCCCCTCCCCTGACACCTTAGCCCAGGCCAGTTACCCGCACAGTGAGTCCCTGTCATCCACTGTCTCATCCTTGTCAACCTGCTTACCACTCCTCAGTACCCACTTAATATCTGACTGCCCCACAGAAGAAGCTCCGCAGGGTAAAGATCTAATTATCGTGTTCACCACTCTACCCGCCTCACCAAACACGAATAGAGCACTGTCAGTGATATGAGTTTGGGGACAGCTCCAAAAAATAGTTGTTGAGGGAATGAATGAATGAATGAATGAAGAAAGGAATCGGTCATGCATTAAAACTCTCAGTGCCTCCTCTGAGGCCAACGCATGAAAAAGAATCCTAAAGGTGCGTATATGCTGGGAAGGAAGGCTAAGGGGTGTCCACGGGGGCCGAGTAACAAGCAGCCGAATCCCTAATGTACCCAGGGGACAGACGGGGTCACTGAGCTGGGCCAGTCCCACCACTGCTCACCCAGGCCCAGCGTCCTGGGTCATCACTTCCGGGCAGCTCAGCGTCTGCTTCTTGGCCTCCGAAGCTGGACCTGAACCACAGATGTGAAGACGGTCTAGAGAACTTTGGCCAAGAGCCAGCCACAGGGTGTCTGGGGCTCTCTCTCACCTGACGCGCCAGCTGGCAGGTGTGTGCGTCTGTGTCTGTGTGTCTGTGTCTGTGTGTCTGTGCATGTCTGTATATCTGTGTGTGTGCACAGCCTGGCCATGTTCATAACGACTCCAATACACGCCCTCCCATCCACCAAGTCCAGGAGGAAGGAGGGCCTGAGTTTTTCTTCGACACCTGCCCAGTGGCCCACACAGCTGGCCATGGACAAATTGAAGGAACTAGGCACTGACCTCCCTCCAGCCCATCCTGAAAAGCAGCGACATCGCTCAGCCTTTCTCAGGTGGTAGGTTCTGCGCTGGGTAGTGCCCACCTGCCCCTGCCGTTGCCCATCTGCTCCAAGCCCTGGAAGGCGGCCTCCAGGAGCTGCTGCCTTCCTCTTTGTCTCTGCCATGCTCTCGAGTCCTGGCTGTGGGCACACACCAGCAGGTGTGGGCGCAGGGGTGACGTGGCCAAGGAGGAGGTGTTGACACCCGGGGCTCTCTCTCTGCCCGTGGGCTACAATGACCCTCGACCAACAGCACCTTCCAGCCATCCTCCCTCCAAACTGCAGTTCTAATGAATTGAGTTACAGCTCCCTCCCTCCCCTCCCCTCACCCCTGACAGCTCCCACCAGGGCACTTCACCTCCCCTTGTCAGATTTAACCCAGCTGCACCTTGTAAATAGTTCCTTTTTTTTTTTAACGTCTTTATTGGAGTATAATTGCTTTACAATGGTGTGTTAGTTTCCGCTTTATAACAAAGTGAATCAGCTATACATATACATATGTCCCCATATGTCCTCTCTCTTGCATCTCCCTCCCACCCTCCCTATCCCACCCCTCTAGGTGGTCACAAAGCACCGAGCTGATCTCCCTGTGCGATGCGGCTGCTTCCCACTAGCTATCTATTTTACGTTTGGTAGTGTGTATATGTCCATGCCACTCTCTCACTTTGTCACAGCTTACCCTTCCCCCTCCCCATATCCTCAAGTCCATTCTCTAGTAGGTCTGTGTCTTTATTTCCATCTTACCCCTAGGTTCTTCATGACAATTTTTTTTCTTAAATTCCATATATATGTGTTAGCATACGATATTTGTTTTTCTCTTTCTGACTTACTTCACTCTGTATGACAGACTCTAGGTCCATCGATCTCACTACAAATAACTCAATTTCGTTCCTTTTTATGGCTGAGTAATATTCCATTGTATACATGTGCCACATCTTCTTTATCCACCCCTTCTCAGTGCACCATCTTGTTTTTCTCAGATGCAGATTCCAAAGAGGCCCCAAGTTCCTGCCCTTGAGCAGACTGGTGCCTTAAAGGCCACTCCCACACCCTCCTGAGCTCCCTGGGGTCAGACTCCCCCCTCCATGGAGAACAGGACAGCCCGGCTGCTAAGTAAACTGCTACAGAACCCGCGTCAGCTTCTCCAAAACAGCCAACCCCGTCCTCCAAGCCTCCTCCTTCTGACTCAGCTCCACTGCCTGACAGGCGAGTGGGATTGCAGCGCGGGGGGCGGGGGGGAGCACCTCACAAGCTGGAGGGGCTTTTATAAGTGGATTGACGGCACAACCCTGCTCTGCCCTTCACACCCCTTATGACCTCTTCATCCGGTACATACACATCTACCCTCAACTCCCCTGCTGCTTACTCCCCACATCCTGGTGAGCGAAATATCCATTTAAAACAGGTGTTCACACACACACATCCATTCACAGACACATTCACATCCACTTTTCACACATGTACACACACACACACTTATTCACATGTTTACACACACACACACACACACAAAGGCACAGCCCACATTTGAAAAACACACCAAACTCACTTTTACCCCAAGCATCAGTAAAGCCAATGACTCTTAGAGCCGGCTGTCCCCAAGAAGAACATTCCTTCCCGAGCCAGTGGGCCTCACCTAAAGCAGGGACAGGAGAGAGCAGAGCCGGCATTTCATAGAAGCTCAAAACCCATCAACAGAAAAGCCTGGTGAGATCCAACAAGTGTTCCAGCAAAACACAATTCACTGAGATGCTCTGTGAAAAATGCGATTCTGCAGTCCAGGGAGTCTGGGAAACAGCACACCATAACGTCCCCTTTTGAGAATCACATCCACACTGGCATAGCCAAGGTTCTGAGAGGTCCTGAACAAAAGATACTTGTTAAAGGTCACTTAACCCAGCATTTCATCAGCTAAATGATGTAGATAGATAGACAGACAGAGAGGCAGATGATAGATGGGAGAGAGAAAGAGAGACTGATTTTATAGTTACATAAATTCAACAGAACAGACTTTTAAATAACACGGATCCAGATCAACAATTTTCATTTTATAATGAAGACATGGGGGCTCAGAAAGGGCTTTGCCCAAGGTCACACCGCTGGTAAAAGGCAAAGCTGGCGCTAGAGCCCAGGTCTCTTAATGCTCTTTCCAATAGGCCCTGTTTCCTTTTCCGTTTAACTCTAACCCCCAGGACTTCTGGTGATGAAAGAGATGGATGCTATTTCCAAAACAGACCCTGGTGCTTGTGACTGCACTCAGTGTATTCGCAGGGCTTCCCTCTCAAGTGTGCTCTCTGCTGCGGAAGGCGCTCTTTCCTGCATCCCAGACTCCAGGCCCACCGTGGTGGGGTGGCAGGGCCCAGGACAGAGGCCTGAAGGTGAGGGTGATGTTGAGTCCTGGCTCTGGGTACCTGGATCCTGCTACTCTGCTGGAGCTGGGGAGGCGGGCTTCCTGATGTGTGTCCCCAAATGGGAACAGACACTTGCCATGCTGTCCCCAGGGATGGGGTTGCAGAAAGGAAATCTGGGGCCTGACCTAGGCCTCGGGGCACCGCCTAGGCCTGGCACTGCTTCATGGGGCTCAGCTGCTAGAACCAGATCTGCCTTCCTGCCCCTGCTCCCTGGGCATCTCTGAGCTCCTGCAGCCACAGCGACCTGTACCCCACCGCATGCTCACCGTCCAGAAAGAGGCACGTTACCTCAGTGGACACTCAATGTCCACTACTGCCCCCAGCTATCGCTGTTACATGGCGGCTACTTAATGCCTCACGCAGACACATCCTGTCTCCCTACAGCGCCTTCAGGATTGCTGGGTGCAGGGCAGGCCCTAATCTCTGCTAGCTTCCCAGGGACGAGGGCTGGGCTCTGCAGGGCACACACATAGATGGAAGAGTGCCTGCCAGGGTGTTTGGGGTTTGTAGCAACTCACCATGTCCAACAGCAAGATGAATTCCTATTGGATATCTGTGGCAACAGGCAGAGAGTCATGGGGAGGGGCAGGCTCGAGGGATCCCAGGAAGCCACAGAACCAGCCTGCTTTTCAGGGTCTCAGTGCCCCCCACCACACAACATGGGAGTTGAGGATGTAGGTGGACCCTTCTAGCTCTAAAACTCTGATGCAATTTTATTATAGAATCATACAGAGGGGAAAGCCTAAGCCACTTTGTTGTCATTCTCTTCTCCAGCCCTTTAGCACAGAAGAAATTGAACAAAGACTTGCAGGGAGGATGTAGCACTGGTGCCCAGGCTCAAACAAGGCTGCCCCTCCCCCAACTCCAGGCACCCTGTGGGAGTGTATCTGGCAAGACACTTCAGACCCCAAAGCCAGTGGTTTTTGATGCCCCAACCAAAGTCGCATAAAATAGAAGACTCCACCACAGTGACAGGCCCAGATAATCAGGACCAGGTAGGGACAGGAAGATGTAGGGTGACCGTCTCATCTCCTGATTTTTAGGCTGAGAGCCCCGAGTGAGCCATTTATCTTCCTCAAATCCCCTCCCCACCTGAGACCTTTTAGACTGTGGCTTGAGCTCTCTGCAGTGAACAAACAGGGATGCCCTCAGCATCCTAGCCTGGCTCCAGCCCTCTCTCCCCCACTTTCCCCAGGCCCCATCCATCTCTGAGGCTTCTCTGCAGCTGGAATGGAGGGGGGGGTGGTATTTGACACCAGAGGCCTGCCCTCTGTGGCACCAATGCCCACACTTCCCTCTTTCCCAGGGAGCAGGGTCACTTCCCTGAAGACGGAGCAGAACACAGAGTTAATAGCAAGCAGTGTTTGTATCTGCCCCATGTCTGGGACACACAGCCCAGTTCCTGGGGACCTGCCAGGGTGGCCTACTGTCTGGCACTGTTGCCTTTGGGGCAATGGTTGCCTTGAGCGGGGAGGGACAAGGAGGCTGAAGTGGAGGTGGGGAGCAGGGCACAGCCCGAGACCAGGCAGCCTTGGTGCCAAAGGCCATGGCTTCTGAAGCTCCAGACAAGGGTCGCTGGAGCTAAGGGCCTGCCCACCGTCCTCTCTTCAGCATCAGGGGACCCTGATGACGGTGGAAACTCCTTCCCACCTCTAACAAAACCCCTCAGAACCATGGTCTTTCTTCTCCCAGGCTCCTCAAGGCCCAGGTAACTTCTCAGGGCTCTGCACCCTCCCACCCCTGCACACCTACCCTCCTTAATAAGATAAGGAGATGCTGCAGGTGCTGCCCAGAGGGAACACGTGGAGGAGAGCTGAAGCCCTGCTTCCGGGGTGTCCAGAGCTGGGCTGCACCTGTGTTGTAGGCGGCTGGCCTTACAAACCCATCTTCCCCCAAACCGCAACCTGTCACTTCTGACTGCCCCTCAAACCCAGCTCCTGGGGCAGCGTCTCTCCTTCACCAGCGCAGCATCTGATTATACACATCCAAGAACTATTCCGCTCTTGGGCAGCTGCTTCTAACTGAATGTCACCCAGAGCTGTGGGACCCTAAGCAGTCACTTCCTCTGGGAAGATGAGGGGCTGGATTCCTGGATCTCTAAGGACACTTCCAGCTTCAAAGTGCCGTACCCATAAGCACAGGGCAGGGGTCTTAGGCCCTCCTGGACATCAGGACAGAACTTGATATTACAGGAATGCAGCAGGAAGCACCCCAACCTTCTGCCAGAGACCAGCAGGAACCAGGGAACAAAGGGAACCTTCTGCGTGGTTCCCTTTAGGTGTCTATACCACACTTGGTGCATATACCATACTATGGGCTGTATACCACATGTTATATATCATCACACTGTAAGGTGTGGTACACATTTTGGAGTATATGTCACACTTTGTGCATGTACCGTACTTGGGGGATACACACACTTTGAGGCATAACAAACTTTAGGGCATAAAGACGCTTTACAGCACGTACACACTTTGTGTATATCTCCACACTTGGGATATACCCCATGCTCTGTGGATACAGCACACCTTGTGTAGAGACCTCACTTCTGGGAGCATTCTGCAAAGTGTTAGTGATGTAACTCCGGCAAGGCTGCAGGGTGAAGAGTACAGACCCTAGAACCTGATCATGCTGCATGCAGTGCACTCCCACCACTGTGGTTAACCTTGAGCAAATCACTTGTCCTCTGAGACTCAGTTTCCTCACCTGTTAAATGGGGATCATAATAGTACCTACCTCATGGGGTTTGGGGGACGATTAAATGAAACAGAGCTTATAACAGACTTACCATCGTGTCTAGCACAGGAGAAACACATGGTAAATGACAGCTTTGTTATTGCTTGCACTTTTAAAGGTGTTTTATAATGCATAAGTATCTTTGAATTTCAAATATACATAAATTCAGACATTCCCAGAGTCTTAATGATTTTGAAAACTCAGATAACAGACAGACCATTTAATTCATATTTATTTCACATTTGATCTGTAAACTTTTTATTTAAAAAAAAATTCCACTGTCATTAACAACATGTGCTGACATTAGTTTTTCTTTAGTGAAATAAGAGCACAGGCCTTAAAGAGTCTCTGTCTAAAACATGGGGAAACTTGGATGTAAACAAGGTCTCCACCCTCCTGCCTTGACTTTGGGAGTTCATTAATGACTTGATCTCAACCAGAAAAAACAGGGAGGAAAAAATGGACAACACTTTGATACCTAGGAGCTCTTGGGGCAGGAACTGTACAGTTTGGCAGGCCCATTTGTCTCTTCAGACTGTTTACCTTGGGCAAATTGTATCAGGTTTGCTTCTTCCACATAATTTCCACTTCTCCGTGTCTAAAAACAGCAGGTAAAAGATTCCCCACAGTCAGCACTTTGGGGGAGGGAGGGGTGCACATACATACAAGATGGAAACATACATATTTTTCAAGCAGTGGCCCCCGAGGAAAGGAGGGAGGGGACACTGGAAAGAGGAGGTTTTAAAGTGAGGTACTGGGGCGAAGAAGGATGCATCAGAGGATAATGGCTTTATACACAGGGCTGCTGCAAGGCAGAAAGGTTCATTTACTTCTGTCTTGGTCCATCATTGTAATATTTACATAGGAAAAGGCAATCATGCTGTTAGGCACAGGGGAAAAAATGGACAGAAATCTTTTCCCCCTCAGGAAATCTCAAAGCAGGTCCAGTCCCAAGGGACAGTCACCAGTTGCTGGTGAAAATGACACAGAGGGAGGTAATGACAACAGAAAAGGGCTCACATTGCAAAGAGGCTTGCCCTGAGCTAGCCACAATGTGTCTGCCTGGAGAGCATCTCCAACAGCCACGATGCCAACATCAAAAGCCAAGCGACATTGCAGACAACGTGTACTATCAAAAATAGTGTATATTTACAAGGGGGGGGGGGGATGGGGGGGGATGGGAGGGCGGGCAGGGCTGCCCTGAGCTTTTGTTTAAAAATAGAGTCGGGGGAGGAGGAGAGCCAGGGCTGGGTGCCACCATCTATTAACCCTTTGAGAGCCATCCCCTCTGAGCTCTCGTGCTTGCTCTGAACCACGGTGAGAGCTGGATCCAGGGGAGGTGAAAATACTTTTAGGAAACAATACTGATTTGGGGGCCCGCCTAAGAACCCAGGAAGATGGCTCCGAGTGAGGAGCGGCCCTAAGAACAATTGGGGGGGGGCGTGTGCCCTTACGGTCCCCCACCCACCCCCAGCCAGTACTTTTCTCTGGTAGGAGAGTGCAGATGCCGGCAGGGCGCCGCAGAGCAACCTTCAGGCCAAGAAACTCGGAATAGGCAGGACCCAGGTTTCGGAGTACTGGGACTGCGTAGACGCACCCCTGGATCCCAGCGGCCGCTGTCGGCGCGAGTCTGTTCGCGGGGCGCGGACTCCGCGCTCACACGATCCGCTTCCTGTCCCCCCGGCAAAGGATCTTCTTGAAGGCGCGGCGGAAGTCGTGATTGAAGATGGTGTAGATGACCGGGTTCAGCGAGCTGTTGCAGTAGCCGAACCAGAAAAAGAACTTGAAGAGTGTGCGCGGCACCGAGCAGCCGACGGCCGTGAGCGTGTAGGTGAAGAAGAAGGGGAACCAGCACGCCACGAACACTCCGATGACCACCGCCAGCACGAAGGTGAAGCGCTTCTCGCGGTTTTGCCGCCCGCGCCAGCGCGACGCCTTGGCGCCTCCGCCGCGCTCCTCCCCGTGCCCGGCCGCGGGTGCCCCCGGCCCCGTCGCCCCTGGCCCGCGCCGCGGCAGGCTGTCCCCGGGCTTCACCTGGCTCGCCCGGGCCTTACCCTTGGCCCGGGGGCCGCGCTCGGACCTGAGGGTCCCCGGGGGCCGCTCGGCGTGCTCGGACGAGGAGCTCTCCTCGAGGTCCAGCGCGTCGGCGTCCCGCGGCCCTGCCGGCGTGGGCTCCCTCGGGGCACCGTTGAGCTGGGCCGGCAGCGACTCCGCCTCGGCGCCCACGGGGCCCACGCCGCGCTCCGGGCCCAAGCCGTTGGGTCTGCGCTTGGCGCCCCCCGGCAGCGTGGCGGCGGCATCAGGACCCCTGCGACTGGGCGGCACGCGGGTGCGGCGCTTGGCGATCTGGTAAATGCGCACGTAGACCAGGATCATGATGAGGCAGGGCGCGAAGAAGGAGCCGATGCACGACGAGATGACGTACCACTTCTGGTCGTTGATCTCGCAGCGCGGTTCGGCCGGCTGCTGGCCACCACTGCCTCCTTTCTTCTCGATGGAGATGAGCGGCGGGAAGGAGATGACGGCCGAGATGACCCACACGGTGACGATGATGGCCTTGATGCGGCGTGGGGTGCGCTTCAGGTTGTACTCTATGGCCTGGGTGATGGACCAGTAACGATCCAGGCTGATGGCGCACAGGTGCACGATGGACGACGTGCAGAAGAGCACGTCGAGCGCCAGGTAGGTCTCACACCATGCCTTGCCGAAGTACCAGTAGCCCATGACCTCGTTGGCCAGCGAGAAAGGGATGACAAGCGTGGCCACCAGGATGTCGGCCGAGGCCAGAGACACCAGGAAGAGGTTCTGGGGCGCCTTGAGCGCGCGGCTTGTGAACACGGCAATGATGACAAGCACGTTACCGAACACCGTGAACAGCATGAGCAGGCCGGCCAAGCACACCAGCGTCAGCGTCACCTGCAGGGAGTAGGGGGTGGCCCGGGCGCCACCCCCCGGGGCCTCGGTCCCGTTCCAGCTAGCGTTGCTCGCGTCCGGCTGCAGGGAGCCCATGGGCGCGAAGCTGCCTTCGGCCAGCGCCTGCTCCTGGCGGAACATGAACGCGGGTGCCCGCTCGCCTGGGCCTGCTGCCAGCTGCCTTCCGGCCGGCGCCCGTTGAGCCTCCTCTTCCTCCTGCGCCCCGCTCGCCCCGCCGCGCCTCACATGGAGAAGCGGCCTCTGGGAGGCCGAGCCCGAGCTGGGGGACCGCTAACGGCCCATGGACCCGGCTCCCGGGAAGCACGCCCGGCCCGCGCTTCGAGCGCTCGGGGTCGGCGCCTTCTCGCTCCCAGCTCCTAAGCACCGCCAAGTTTTATTTCTAAGCGGCGGGAGAGAGTAGTAGGTCGAGCCGATGAGGAAAGAGAGATTTATTCTTCAAGAAGAGAGAACAAAAATAATCGGTGGCCTGATGACTTGGAAGGATAACAGGAAATTAAATATATCTATATCTTTGACTCTGGAGCCTGAGCGAAAGCAAGAGGTCTTACCGTGTGCGGGGCCCGCCCCCACCCCGAGAGGCAGCCGAGGGGTGCTGATGCTGGCTTGGGGTCCTATGTCTGTCTCCTTACATCCCCGAAGCGATTACCGACTCTCTCGCTTCCCCCAGACGCTGCGGGGTCGGCGAGGCCCGGGCTAGGGCCAGGGCGCAGACTCTGCCGCCTCTCGGAGCGCCGCGGGACTTCCAAAGTTGCGTGCCCTGCAGGGGCTGGGGCGCAGCGCGTGGAGCTCGGAG
Organism: Tursiops truncatus; assembly: GCF_011762595.2. NCBI lineage: Eukaryota > Metazoa > Chordata > Mammalia > Artiodactyla > Delphinidae > Tursiops > Tursiops truncatus. Next base: position 18,630,333 of record NC_047049.1, read on the forward strand.
GCGGCGGCGGGGTGAGGGGTGTGCGGGCCGCATGAAGGCGCCCCCGTCCTAAGGCGGGCCCAGGCGGGTGGGCGATCGGCCCTCCAGGAGCCGCGGCCGAGGCAGGGGGTCTCCTGGGCGTCGGCCCGGCGAGCTTCGGGCGCTGAGCGCGACGGGACAGCTGGGGTCCGAGGGCAGCGTGAGTTGGGGCAGGAGCGCAGGGCTTGGGGGAGAAGGTGCTGGGGGTGGCCGGGCGGCGGCGCGCCGGCTGCTGGGCGTCTGCACGGGAGCTGGGGCCGGTGCTTCTCCGTGGCGCTCACGGTGGACTGGTTTTATAGCCCCAGGATCAAGCCGGCGTTGCCGAGCAGCCGGCGTCACCCCCACGTGGGAAGCCGACCCTCCCCCGCCCCTTGCGCCTCCCCTCCGCGGGTCTGGAGTCCGCGCCGGGCGCCGGACCCACTGGAGCCCTGGCCCCCTGGCAAAACTGGCCCTTTGGGGAGGCGGGTACCTTGAGAGAGGGATTTAAAGAGCGTGCCCGGGCAGTGAGCAGCGGTCCCTGCTGGGAATTGGCCAAGCATCTCTGGGACCGCCGAGCAGAACGCGTCGGGCACCCGGGAGTGCCCACATCGAGCTGAGTGGGACTCGGGCGGAAAGGGTAGGGATCCCCGGCCGAATCGGGAGAAGCAACACACCGGTACGGGTCGCATCCGGAGCAGCCCCCCAAGTGCTCCTGACGGCGGGGCAGTGGGGCTGGTGAGAGAGGAAGGTGCACGTCCGGATGCAACTCCTGGGGCGAAATGGGAAGCATCCCCCGGGGAGCGGGCCCCGCCAGAGTTCAGAGCTCCGCTCTGGGGAGAAACGGCCACTTGTCCCAGCTGCAGAGCTGTCTGAGAGACACTAGCAGGCAGGATCTGAACCGCGCCCCCTAGACAGCGGTGAGGAAGGGTCCTGGAGCGGAGGCCGCGCGCGGCGGCAGAGCGAGGGCGCACTGACACCTGCCGGCCGCTTGCCGTCACCGCTGCGAAGCTACAGGCCAGCGCCTGTAGCCTACTCCCGCCCCTGCAGTCCTTTGCCTACAGAGCCTTCTCCCATCTCAGGACAAATTTGTGTCCAAGCTCAGGAAAAGAGAACCCAGATTTCTAATTGCACTTTGTCATGTTGGAGAAATCTTCCTAAGGAGAAATCTTGTGTGTGTACCCTCTCCACCAGCGAGAGTGAGGATTGTTCTGATAAAGTCACATCAGGAAGGGCTCGGCCGGCAACAGAGCCCAGGACTGGCATTCCACCCTGGACCGGCACAGGGCAGCCCACCCTTCCCGCAGATCCGAGAGGCCTGGATTCTGCCTGGCTGGTTGCTCTGCTCTGGCCTTCTCTGAACCATTGTGTCTTTGTTGAGGCCAGAAAGCTAGACTCCACCCCCCACTCCACACCTCCATTTCAGATGCACACACGCTGCGTCTTTCAGTAAGGGGAGGATGCCGGCCAAGAGAAGAGAATATTTTCTATGTCCTCTCTGATAGGAATAGCACGGAGTGGGGGTGAGTGCAGTTTTCCTCTGCCTGCTAGATGTCCTGAGATAGATTTTAACGTTTGCTAGAGTACCAGCTTGCATTGTGCTATCTGCACTTTTCAAATAAGCAGCAGGCAGTTTAAGGGTGAGGCCCAGGAGGATAGGAACTGTCAGCAGGAGAGAGATTAGACCTAAAGAAAAATTGTCTTATTTAAGGACCTACTAAACCAAAATACCTTATGTAGTCAACTAAGCTGGAAGTTCCAAGTATTGAGCAGATTGCCTCTCTGCCCGGCAGGGTTCAGGCTCAGGGGCTGAGGACTAGATTAAGGACCTTGAGCATCACCCTCAACAGCAGCTGATGTCTACAGCATCCACCAGTGATACAGACCAGTGATACAGTGATTGATGCTGTTGCTCTTGATGTAGATAGTCCTGAAGTCTGTACTTTTCAGAGTACTTCACAGGTGTCTCATGTGACTTGAGTAGGTTTATCTCCCGATTTTTGCTCCAGTGGGATGACCTCCCTTTCCAGTCTTAATTCTGAAGAGCCTTTCTAATCCCCTTTTCTGGAGCATCTAAAGAAAGTTAAGGCAGAACTTCCTCCCTCTGTTGAGTCCATTCTTTTCCATCTTCTAACCAATTCTCAGCTCTGTATATTCTGTCAGGGGGCAGAGACATTGCACTAGGCTCAGCTGGAAATGTGGTTACACTCACCCTTGCACAGAAACTAGGAGCCCCAAACCTCAAGTATGAATGCTAAGAGAGCCAAAAGCCAAAGCCCATGGCAATGTGGACTTCGCTGTGTTGTTCCCAGACCTTAGGGACTGAGTTTTGAGAGGCCATCAACTCCCATCTCCACACCAGCTGCTGACACACATCTCTCCTTCCTATCTCATTTCAGAAGCAAAAAGGGAAATGAAAACACAGGCCACAGTGCTTTCCTTTCTTGGAATCTCTGCTGCTAGCCTGTGTATGACACCTCTTGTCACATTTTCTAAATGCTTCCCAAACAGCCAGTCATTTTCTTAATTCCTGGGTTTGGAAACTTTTCTGGAAAGTGGAAATGGAAAACAGGCTTTTCAAATGGAAACAGGCTTTTCAAAGAGCTAGGGTCTCGGAGGCCAATACACCACAATTATTAATAATAACAATAGCTGCCTTTTGTTAAGTTCCTAGTACGCAACACGTCCAGGGCTATATACAGAGCCCTCTTACATGCAGAGTTCTTCCTCTGGATACACATATCTTATCACCAAAGGCTCTGCCTCCTTAGTTTGACACTCATGGTCAGTATCTCTGAGCTTTAAAAAGCTGTGTGGATGCCATTTATTTATTTATTTATTGCTAGAAGATTAAGTGTTGTGCTTGCTGAGTGAGACAGCATTGAGCAGAGAGATATCCACAAAGACAATAATTCTTAACCAGGCCTGTATATCAGCATTGCCTGGGAAGGTGAAATACACTTACTGGTGCTCCACCAGGGTAATTATAATTCATCAGGTCTGCGATGGGATGCAGTGTGTATTTTAACAAAGCTCTGTGAGAGATGCTAATATGCGTGCTCAGTTAAGACTCGCTGCTCTAAGTAATAAATCTCAGTGGGGGCAGGAGTGATGAGCAATTGCCTTGGTGGGGGCAAGAAGGGGGTGTCCAAATGACCTGGGAACTTTTATCAAGCCAGCCTGAGCTACCAAGAATGGGCTCCAAATTGAGAATAACTGTCCTGATTCTCCTGGGACAGCCAGGAGGGTGTCACAACCCTCCAGGCACACAAGGCATAACAAACAGTTGAGAGCCACTGTAAATATGGAGGTTGGCATTCCTGGCCTGAGGAGAAGTCACTCCTGGGCACACAAATGGGGATCCACTATTATTTCTACTATTAGTAGATACTACAGAGCATCTGAATAGACATTTTCCCAAAGAAGACATACGAACGGCCAATAGGCACATGAAAAGATGCTCAACATCGCTAATCATCAGAAATGCAAATCAAAACCACAATGAGATATCACCTCACGCCTGTCAGAATGGCTATCATCAAAAAAGATCACAAATAACAAGTGTTGGTGAGGATGCAGAGAAAAGGGAACCCTTGTGCACTGTTGGTGGGAATGTAAATTGGTGCAGCCATGGTGGAAAACAGTATGGAGATTCCTCAAAACTTAAAAACAGACTAACATATGATCCAGCAATTCCACTCCTGAGTATATAACTAAAGAAAATGAAAACATTAATTAGAAAAGATATATGCAAAAAATATATATGTTCATGACAAAAGACCCCAACTAGCCAATCCTGAGAAAGAAAAACAGAGCTGTAAGAATCAGGCTCCCTGTCTTCAGACTATACTACAAAGCTACAGAAATCAAAACAGTATGGTACTGGCACAAAAACAGACATATAGATCAATGGAATAGGATAGAAAGCCCAGAAATAAACCCACATACCTGTGGTCAATTAATCTATGACAAAGGAGGCAAGAATATACAATGGAGAAAAGACAGTCTCTTAAATAAGTGGTGCTAAGAAAACTGGACAGCCATATGTAAAAGAATGAAATTAGAACATTCTCTAACACCATACACAAAAATAAATTCCAAATGGATCAAAGACTTAGATCTATATGAGGCCAGGCACTATAAAACTCTTAGAAGAAAACATAGGCAGAACACTCTTTGACATAAATCTCAGCAATACCTTTTTTGATCCACCTCCTACAGTAATGAAAATAAAGACAAAAGTAAACAAATGGGACCTAATTAAACTTACAAGCTTTTGCACAGCAAAGGAAACCATAAACAAAACAAGAAGACAACCCTCAGAATGGGAGAAAATATTTGCAAATGAAGTGACCAACAAGGGATTAATCTCCAAAATATACAAACAGCTCATGAAGCTCTATGTCAAAAAAACAAACAACCCAATCAAAAAATGAGCAGAAGATCTAAATAGACATTTCTCCAAAGAAGACATACTGATGGCCAAAAGGCACAAGAAAAATGCTCAACATCACTAATTATCAGAGAAATGCAAATCAAAACTGCAGTGAGGTATCACCTCACACCAGTCAGAATGACCATCATGAAAAAGTCTATGGATTTCCCCAGTGGTCCAGTAGTTAAGACTCTGCGTTTCCACTGCAGAGGGCTCGGGTTTGATCCCTGGTTGGGGAATTAAGATCCCACATGCTGTGTGGTATGGCCAAAAAAGGAAAAAGGAAAAAGAAAATGTCTACAATCAACAAATGCTGGAGAGGGTGTGGAGAAAAGAGAACACTCCTACACTGTTGGTGGGAATGTAAATTTGTACAATTACATTACCACTATGGAGAACAATATGAAGGTTCCTTTAAAAACTAAAAATAGGACTACCATATGATCCAGCAATCCCACTCCTGGGCATATATCCAGAGAAAACCATAAATCGAAAAGATACATGCACCCCAATGTCCATTGCAGCACTATTTACAATAGCCAAGACATGGAAGCAACCTAAATGTCCATTGACAGAGGAATGGGTAAAGAAGATGTGATACATATATACAATGGAATGTTACTCAGCCATAAAAAAACAAACAACATAATGCCATTTGCAGCAACATGGATAGACCTAGAGATTATCATACTAAGTGAAGTAAGTCAGACAGAGAAAGACAAATATATGATATCACTCATATGTGGAATCTAATTTTTTAAAAAATTATATAAATGAACTTATTTACAAAACAGAAACAAAGATTTCAAAAACAAACTTATGGTTACCAAAGGGAAACATGGTGGGGGAGGGATAAATTAGGAGCTTGGGATTAACATACACACACTACTATATATAAAATAGATAACCAAAAAGGACCTACTTTATAGCACAGAGAACTCTACTCAATATTCTGTAATAACCTGTATGGGAAAAGAATCTGAAAAAGGAATGAATATATGTATATTTATAACTGAATCACTATGCTGTACACCTGAAATTAATACCACATTGTAAATCAACTTATACTCCAATAAAATTTAAATATATATGTATGTATATATATATATATATGTTCATGGCAGCATTATTTACAATAGTCAAGATATGGAAGCAACCTAAGTACCCATCAATAGATGAATGGATAAAGAAGATGTGTTATATATATATACAATGGAATATTACTCAGCCATAAAAAAGAATAAAAGCTTGCCATTTGTGATGACATGGATGGACCCTGAGGGTATTGTGCTAAGTGAAATAAGTCAGAGAAAAACAAATACTGCATGATTTCGCTTATATGTGGAATCTAAAAAACAAATGTATAAACAAAACAAAATAGAAACAGAGTTATAGATACAGAGAACAAATAGGTGTTTGTCAGAGGGGAGGGGGTGGGGGAGAAGAAAAATAGGTGAAGGAGATTAAGAGGCACAAACTTTCAGCTCTAAAATAAATGAGTCACCTGTATGAAATGTACAGTGTGGGGAATTTAGTCAATAATAATGTACTATTGGGGCTTCCCTGGTGGCACAGTGGTTGAGAGTCCGCCTGCCGATGCAGGGGACACAGGTTCATGCCCCGGTCCAGGAAGATCCCACATGCTGCGGAGCGGCTGGGCCCTTGAGCCATGGCTGCTGGGCCTGCGCGTCCGGAGGCTGTTCTCCACAACGGGAGAGGCCACAACAGTGAGAGGCCCGTGTACAGCAAAAAACAAAAACAAACAAAAAACACACGGTCATCCGTCTGAACATGATGAGCAGGTGGGGAACACAATGTTCCCACTGCCGCCCATGCCCCACACATAGCTGGAACCGAATGCTGCAGTAAACTACAAACATCTGTCAAGTCACTGCATTGCTGACACAGGGGCAGGGGCAGGGAGGGGGTGGCAGTCACCAGAAAAATATCTATTGCTTCCTCTGAGCTATAATTTAATTCCTCCACTTTCTTGCTACCAGTGCTGGAGCTCTTTGCAAGCACATTGTTCCTGAAGGTGAATGTAAGCCAAAAGAAAAGCATCACCTCCAAGAGTGTTGTTGGAAGGAGCTGCCTTACTTACCACCTTCCGTGTTTCTCGTCACTGACTGGCAGGTCCATCCTGCTTTTCCCATGAAAACAAGTATGAAGTCCTACCGCCACCTTCATCTTTTTTCCAAGGTGCTAGCCCATCCTGCCCCCACCTGGAAGATGAAGCCAAGTGTTTTCTGCCCCTGCAAGGGCCTCCGGCCAAGACCCAAAAGACAGCAGTCTGTGCCAGGATCAACTCTACCTTAAGGATGCCAAGAAAGGTTGGGCTCCCATCTGGCTCTTTGCTGCTGCCAACCTTGCAGGACATATGTGTGTTTCCCCTAAAATGTGACTGCTGAGAGCTGTCCGCACACATGAAACTTACCATCACCTCCTGAGTTTTCCAGGTCAGTTCTCACAAATAAGGGCCCTTTCCCACCACATCCAGGTGAATTGCCTTGACTGCTTTGTCCAGAAGCATAAGAAAAAGCACACCTTGAATCAGTTATGGCGAGTGATGGCTATTTGTGGCACACAGGTGAGCGAGAGCCACTGGCCCTTGGGTGTAAAGGAGATATCTGTCACCAACATTAATAACTTTTAAACTAACATTCATTAACCAAATTAGGTAAGGTGAATCCCCCTTCACATTCACGTAAAGAAACCATGGAGACCCCATGCCTGAAACACACACACACACACACACACACACACACACACACACACACAGTATAAAAGGTAATCTGGTCATTCTGCTCCCTGGAAATGATTTCTTTTTTCCATTCTCCCTAGTTAATGACACCAGCAAAGCACAAGCTTCTCCCTTCTAAAGGGAGGGGTGCCTGCCAGCTCCTGGGAGGCATTAGAGTGGAGTCATTAAGAATTTGAGCTTTGGAATAAGATAAACCTGGGCTCTGGTCCTGCTTCTGTCACTTAGTAACAGTATTAACTTACTTAACCTTCTGGACCTTGTTTTTCTCATATGGAAATGGGGAAAATAGTAGTAAGCACCTCATGCAGGCTCTTAAGTGAGTGTTAAATGAACAAATACATGGAAAATACATAACACAGTGTTCAGTATTTAATAAATGCTTGACATGCATTAAGTACATTTGTTTATTTGGCAAAACTTTCTTCTTTATTAATCTGATTCTTCCTCAGACAGATGCAAAGAGATCCTAAGACCTGCCCACTTAAAGTTTGATAGTTAGTTAATAAATTGACATGAGAGGGACTTCCCTGGTGGTGCAGTGGTTAAGAATCCACCTGCCAATGCAGGGGACACGGGTTTGCTTCCTGGTCTGGGAAGATTCCCACATGCCGCAGAGCAACTAAGCCCGTGTGCCACAACTACTAAGCCCATGTGCCACAACTACTGAAGCCTGTGCACCTACAGCCCGTGCTCCACAACAAAAGAAGCCACTGCAGTGAGAAGCCCGCGCACTGCATTGAAGAGCAGCCCCCGCTCACCGCAACTAGAGAAAGCCTGTGTGCAGCAATGAAGATCCAATGCAGCCAAAAATAAATATTTTTAAATTGGCATGAGAAATAAGAATTAAAAAACAAAATAAAACTGGGGAAACGTGACTTTAATGAGTTTTAACAGGTATTTATTCCTTTTTGTGTGTGCGAACGGCAAGGGAGGGGGTGGAAGTCCCTTGTCTCGAGACTACATAAAACTAAAAAGCTTCTGCACAGCAAAGTAAAACCATCAACAAAATGAAAAGGCAACCTACAGAATGGGAGAATATATTTGCAAATCATGTATCTGATAAAGGGTTAATATCCAAAATATATAAAGAATCCACACAATTCAATCACAAAAATATAAATAAATAATCTAATTTTTTTAAATGGGCAGAGGATATGAATAGACATTTTTTCCAAAGAAGACATACAGATGGCCAGCAGGTACAAGAAAAGGTGCTCAAAATCACTAATCATCAGGGAAATGCAAATCAAAACCACAATGAGACACCACCTCACACCTGTTAGAATGGCTATTATCAAAAAGACAAGAAAGGGAACCCTTGTGCACTATTGATGGGAACATAAATTAGTGCAGCCACTATGGAAAACAGTATGGAGGTTCCTCAAAAAATGAAAAATAGAACTACCATATGGTTCAGCAATGCCACCTCTGGGTAAAACACTAACTCAAAAAGATACATGCACCCTCACATTCATTGCAGCTTTACTTACAATAGCCAAGATATGGAAGCATTATTTACAATAGCCAAGGTATGGAAACAACCTGTGTCCATTAGTAGATCAATGGATAAAGAAAATGTGGTATATATATATATATATATATATATATATATATATATATATGTATGTATATATATATCAATGGAATACTACTCAGCCATAAAAAAGAAAGAAATCCTGCCATTTGTGACAGCATGGATGGACCCTTAGAGCATTATGCTAAGTGAAATACGTCAGACAGAGAAAGACAAATACCATATGATCTGACTTGTACATGTGGAATCTAAGGAAAATTCAACCAAACAAACAAAAAGAAAACCAAGTTCATAGATACAGAGAACAGATTGGTGATTGCCAGAGGTGAGGAATAAGGGGTGAGCAAAATGGGTGAAGGGCAAAGGGTACAAACTTCCAGTTATAAAATAAATAAGTCATGGGGATGTAGTGTACAGCATGATGACTATAGTTAATAATACTGTATTGCATATTTGAAAGTCACTAAGAGACTAAATCTTAAAAGTTCTCACAAGAAAAAATAATTTGTAACTATATATGGTGATGGATGTTAACTAGATGTATTGTAGTGATCATTTCACAATATATACAAATATTGAATCATTATGTTGTATACCTGAGGCTAATAAAATGTTATATGTTAATTTATATCTCAATACTAAGTGAATGAATGAATGAAGTAAATTAAACCCAAAACAAACAAGGAAGGAAAAATGAAGGGCAGAAATCAATTAAAAACAGGACAACTATGGAGAAAATATCTATAAAACCAAAAGCTGGTTATTTGAACAGATACATAAAATTGATCAACCTCTAACCAAAATGACCAATGATACGACACAGGATAATGATACCTGTTGGCTGCGAAGAGACAGGGCACATTCATTTTCTCTTAATGGTCACTCTTCACTTCTTGGTCTATTGATGTTGAAAGCCAGATTTTGAACTGAGGGTGAATAAAGTGTGAAGACAGAGTAATTATAGCACAATATTTCTAAGCTAATGGAAATTCTTAAAACTCTCTGGCAAAAGAAGCATCACCCCAACGTGATGTTAGGTTAAAGGAAGCAGAGGTAAGGATTTCCTGGCTGTGCCTTAAAGAGATGTTTGTTAAGTATTAAAAGCCTTTTATCTTCCCAGACTTTGAATATTTTGGTTTCTAATAAGAAATAAATGAAAATTATTTATTTTTTGATCTAGCTAAACTAGTTTTTTGTGTATATGTCAGGCAATCGCCAAATAATTTTTTTACAGAAACTGTTTAAAATAATTTCAAACTTACAAAAAATGTTATAAGAATAGTGTAAAGAAGATTCATATGCCCTTTACCTAGATTCACCTATTTTATCCCAATTGCTTTATCATATACTTTCTATGTGTGTATGTATGTGTGCGTCTCAAACACACACACACACACACACACACACACACATAATTACACAATATTACTTTTCAGAACTACCTGAGGGTAAGTTGCAAATATCATGGAACTTCACCTCTAGATACGTCAGTGTTTATTTCCTAAGAATAGAAATGTTCTTTTACATAATCACAGGACAGTTATCAACTTCCATTGGTACATTATTTTATCAATCTCCCTTTGTATTTCAGTTTTGTCAATTGACCCAACAGCATTTTTTCTCCAATACAGAAGTCAGTCTAGGATGCATTTAGGTAGGTCCCCTACATACGAACCTTCAAGTTGCGAATTTTCAAAGATGAGAACATGTGTTCCATCAACGTCAGGCGTGAGTGAAATTGCAGCTTGCCCTCCATCTCCTATTGCTGGCGATCCTTCAGCTCTACCATCTCCCACCTCCTCTCCTTCCTCCAGTCAGTAACTCTTCTTGCCCGTTCCCTTGATGGCAGCCCCTGTATGCCAGCCGTTGTACTGTACTGTAAGATTAAAAATGTTTGTGTTTGTTATGTATTTGTGTGAAAAGTATTATAAACCTATTACGGTACAGTACTATATAGCCGATTGTGTTAATTGGATACCTAGGCTAACTTTGTTGGACTTACCAACAAATTGGATTTACGAACGGGCTCTCAGAATGGAATTCGTTAGTATGTATGGGGACTTACTGTACTTGTCATGTCTTTAGAGTAGCCGCCAACGGATTATTCTACAGCCTTTCTTCGTCTCTTATAACATTGACATTTTTGAAGAACAGAGTTTCATTTTGTTTTTTAATAGAAGATTCCTCATTTTGGGTCTGTCTGATGTCCTCCTGATTAGGTTCCAGTTATACATTCCCAGCAGGAATACTAATATGTGTGACATTGTATCCTTCTTAGTGTATCACATCCAGAGTAACTTCATATCCATCTGCCCCTCATTGGTGATCTTAATTTTAATCACCTAGCTAAGATGTTTATTGGATTTTTTTAAAAAAATAACTATGATTTTCCCCCTTGCAACTAATGAGCAATCTGTGGGGACCCACTTTTTGGTCATGCAAATGTCCTGCTCCTCATCAAAACTTCTCCCCTAGATTGAACATCCATTGATGGGACTTCCCTGGCGGTCCAGTGGTTAAGACTCCGCGCTTCCACTGCAGGGGGCGCAGGTTGATCCCTGGTCGGGGAACTAAGATTCCACATGCAGCGAGGCCAAAATATAAAATAAAAAATTATCATCACTGATATTTGCTTGAATCATTTTTTACTGTGATGGTTGCAAAATTATTTTCTCAGCACTGCCTCTTCATTTACGACATTGCACAGAACCCTCACTTCTTCCCTGTTTATGTGTCTATCACAAATATGGATTCATGGCTTCCTATTTTTTTCATGATTTATAATTAAATACTGCTCTTATTTTGGTGTCCAAATAATCCCTGATTTGGCCAGTCCTTCAAGCTGTCTTCTCTGTCATTGTGACATGCTCCCATTAATTTGGGGAGCACTTTCTTGCTCTTACTTAACAAGATGTTTCAAGGATTCTGCAGCCTTGGAATCAGCCATTTCTGAGGAGCCCTGGATTCTGTTAGTGGGGTAATAGAAACAAAGATCTGGATACGAGGAGTACTCTTTGCTCCTGGGGTGTCTGCTTCTAGGTCCTTCCAGTGAGCTAAGAAATATACAAATGTATATACACATACACACACCTAGATACACACACACACATACATGTGCACATGTACATATTTTGGAAATCATGAGCTTACATTGTTACTTCCAGTGTCAGTCCATCCCCACAGGGTTCTTTTTTGCTTTCCCCATTCCAAATGTGTATGACACTTCTTTCATAGTGAGAATCCTGGCTCCCATCCATTTGCTCAATTTTATAATACATATAAAATAATTTCAGGATCACTTCACCTAAACCACTACAAAAAAAAAAATCAAGTTCCTCAAAAGATTTCAGAGATAACAGTAGGCTAAATGAAAGAAGCCAGACACAAAATTCACATATTATATGATTCCATTTATATGCAATATCCAGAATTGGTAAATTCACTGTGGCCGATAGCAGATTTCTGGTTGCCAGAGTCTGGGAGAAGGGAGAAATAGGGAATGACTGCTTTGGGGTATGAGGTTTTCTTTGGGGGTGATAAAAATTGTTGGAACCAGATGGAGGTAGTGGTTACACATAATGAATGTACCAAAGAGCACTTTGAAATATTCACTTTAAAATGGTTAATTTTATGTTATGTGAATTTCACCTAATTTTTTTTTTAAAGAATTCAGAAATCATAAGCAGTTTTCCCCTATCCTGCAACCCCAATGACTGAGGGAATACAGTCAAATACATTTGAGTTTGTACGTTTGCTTCCAGTTTTCGGGTTTTTCAATTTCCCATTCCAATCCTTGCATATTTTATATTGTGAATGTGCTGACTATGCTTCCAAAAGTGAAAGCTATACCCAAAAGTTATACTCAGAGAAGTGTCACTCCCACCTTTATCCCTTCCGGTCTGTAATACACCACCACTTGAACAAACTTAATCGTCTTCCTTCTATAAAGATAAACATATATTTATTTTCCCTCTTTCCCCTTATTTCTAAACAAAAGGTAGTATATATGTAATATCCACTTCCTTTTTTTTTCTTTTCTTTTGCGCTATGCGGGCCTCTCACTGTTGTGGCCTCTCCCGTTGAGGAGCATAGGCTCCGGACGTGCAGGCTCAGCGGCCATGGCTCACGGGCCTAGCCGCTCCGCGGCATGTGGGATCTTCCCGGACCGAGGCACGAACCCACGTCCCCTGCATCGGCAGGCAGACTCCCAACCACTGTGCCACCAGGGAAGCCCTCCACTTCCATTTTTTAACTGAATAAGTTACCTCCGGCAAGTGACTCCATATCAGTGCATAAAGCCTTCTCTTCATATAGTGTTGCGTAAAATAGTCTATAGATTTCAATTAGATCAGTTGATTGGTGGTGCTATTGAGTTTAACTATGTCCTTATTGATTTTCTAACTGCTGGATCTATCCCTCAGAGACAGAAGGGTATTGAGGTTTCCAACAGCAACAGTGGATTGATCTATTTCTCCTTACAGTCAGTTCTATCAGTGTTTGTCTCACATATTTTGATGCTCTGTTGTTAGGCATCCACACATTAAAATTATGTCTTCTTAGAGAATTGATCTTTTAATCATTTTGTAATGCCTCTTTACCTCTGATAATTTTCTTTGCTCTTATGTTTGTTTTGTCTGAAATATAGCTACTCCAACTTTGATTAGTGTTAGCATGGTATATCTTTTCCATTCTTTTGCTTTTAATATATATGTATCTTTATATTTAAAGTGTGCTTCTTGGAGGCAACATATATTTGGTCTTGTTTTTTTATCTACTGTGTCAATCTCTTTTCATTGGTGCTTGACGTGATCACTGATATAGTTGAATTAATATCTAACTTCATTACCCTTGTTCTCTTTTTCTGTCTTCCATAATTTTTCTGCCTTCTGTGCTTTGAATGGAGCATTTTATGATTCCATTTTCTCTCCTCTTAACATATTAAGTATATTTTAACTTTTTTTAGTGGTTGACCTAGAGTTTGCAATATACATTTATGACTAATCCAAGTTCACTTTCAAATAATACTTACACACTTAATGGGTAGGGCAAGCACTTTATAGTAGAGTGTTTCCAATTCCTCTCTTTCATCCTTTATATATAACATTACTGCCATTTCACTTATCCATAATCTATAGTCACGAAATATAGTTATTATTTTGAACAGTTATGTTAAATCAGTTAAGAAAAATGGAAGATTTTATTTTATCTTCATTTATTCCTTAATGCTCTTCCTTTATGTAGATTAAGTTTCTCACCTACATCACTTTCCTTCCTTCTTAAGAATTTCTTGTAGCAATTCTTGCAAGCCAAGTCCACTGGTGACAAATTCCCTAAATTTTAGTTGTGTAAGGAAGTATTTCTGAAGGAAATACTTCACAGGGTACAGAACTCTAGGTTGGTTTTTTTTTCTTCCTCTCAACACACAAAATATTTTACTCCACCCTCTTCTTGCATGGTTTTGAAAACAAGTCTGATGAAATTCTTCTCCTTGCTCCTCCACGCGTAAGTTTTTTTTTTCTCTCTGGCTTTCAATTTTTTTTTCTTTAGTTTTGATTTTTCTGTCATTTGAATGTACTATGCCTAGGTATAGATTTGAGGGTATTTATCCTGTTTGGTATTCTCTCAGCTCCCTGGATCTGTACTTTGGCATCTGACATTAAATTTGAGAAATTCTCAGTCATTATTGCTCAAACATTGTTCTTCTCTTTCTTCTCCTTCTGGTATTCCCATTACATGTACATCAAACTTTTTGTAGATGTCCCACAGTTCTATTTTTAAGATTTATTTATTTGATTTATTTTTGGCTGCATCGGGCCTTAGTTATGGCACGGGGTCTTCGTTGAGGCATGCGGGATCTTTCATTGTGGTGCATGGGCTCTTCATTGTGGCACGAGGGCTTCTCTCTAGTTGTGGCTTGCAGGTTTTCTCTCTCTAGCTGTGGTGCGCAGGTTCCAGGACACATGGGCTCTGTAGTTGTGGCGCACGGGTTCCAGAGTGTGTGAGCTCTGTAGTTTGTGGCACGCAAGTGCTAGTTGAGGTGCATAAGCTCAGTAGCTGTGGCATGAGGGCCTAGTTGCCCCACGGCATGTGGGATCCTAGTTCCCCAACCAGGGATCGAACCTGCATCCCCTGCATTGTAAGGTGGATTCTTCACCACTGGACCACCAGGGATGTCCCTGTTCCATAGTTCTTGGTTTTTGTTTTCTTTGTCTGATCTTATTTCTCTTTGCTTTTCATTTGAAATATTTCTACTGACATATCTTCAAGCTGATTCTTTCCTCAGCAGTGTCATCTACTGAACCCATCAAAGGCAGTCTTCTTTTCTGTTATGGTTTTCCATTTCTAGCATTTTAATTCTTAAAATTTCCATCTATGCTTATATTACCCTTCTTCCTGGCACATTGTGTACTTTTTCCATTAGAGTCTTTAGCATGTTAGTCATTTTAAATTCCTGGTCTGATGATTCCAGCATCCCTGTGATATCTGAATCTGGTTCTGATGATTGTCTCTTCAAGTACCTCTTTTAGTATGCCTTATAACATTTTGTTGAAAGCTAGACATGACATATTGGGTAAAAGGAGCTGATGTAGATACGGCTTCAGTGATGTGGTGCTAAGAGGTTGGGGGAAAGGGAAGTGCTCCATAGCCTTATGCATAGGCACATCTTTGTGTTTTTGCTCCTAGGCTGTGACCAAGAAATACTTAGTTCTACTCCCCACTGCCCCACCTTCAGTGGGACAGGAAGGCTAGAGTTAGATATTTCCATTCCCACACGTGGAGAGCTGGAGGGACCTATAGTTGGATATTTCTCTTCCCCAAGAACAGTCAGGCCCTGATAAAACCCCAGAGATTAGGCTCTGGTAAAACAGTTTCTCTTGAGGGCAGGGCTTTTTAAGAACAGAAATGCTCTCCGTATATTTCAAAATGGCTACTTTTTACCTCCCCATGCTAGAAGTATGAAGAGATTCTTCTCCAATCTTCACTGTGAGAACCTGTTAGAGCTTCTGGAGATAGAAACTCAAAATAAGTGTGGGGACCCCTTTAGACTGGGCCACAGCAAGTTTTTAATTCTCAAGACTTGTCCATGCTGAACCATCAGCAATTATTAATTACAGTTTAGGTTTCCTACCCCAGCACTGGTTTCCATGGAAACTTATGCTCATCGGTTTCTGCTCTGGTAATTGTGATTATCTGTATCCACTCACCTCTCCAATCTGGGGGGCAGCAATTTTCCCTGTGACCTCAATTCTCTGACAAATCTAATAAGAGTTGTTTTCAGTTTGTTTAGCTTTCCATTTGTTGTTAGGACATAGTGACAACTCCCAAGCTCCTTACATGCAGGACTAGAAACTCGAATTTTGTTTTTGTTGTTGTTTTTTATAGCATTTATCAGCCTCTAATAGACTGGAAGTTTTATTATGTTCATCACTTGCCTTACTCCACTAGAATGTAAGTTTCATTTATTCTGGTGTTTTGCTCACTAATATATCCTGCACCTAGCTCAGTGCCTGGCATGTCAGAGAGTGCTCAAATATTTGCTGAATGGATGCCCACCATTTCTTCATATCCAAGTCTAGGGTATAGAAAAACAAATGAACTTCAATGCAGAATCCTCTATCAGCCATACCACAAAAGACAACTGTGATAACTTTAATTTGGATTTATACCCTGCAGGCCACCTGGATTCAATGGTCTTGGAAGCAAATGAAGTCTAGTTACAACACCTGTCACTCCATTGTTCCCTTGGATTAATTTAAACTGATCAGGATGGCTAGCCAGGAAGCCACCTTTCTTAATTACTACTCACACAGCTCCAAACATCTCTCTCTCCCAAAGCTGAATTTTTAGTAAGGAGAATGTGTTCACAGCTAAGCATACAACATCACAAAGTCAACATGATAGAGTCAAAAGAACACTGCACTAGTAGAGGTAGTCCCCAGGTCCACTGCACTACTTATTAGCTGACTTAACAAGCTCTTTGGTTTGGTTTATCTTTAAAATAGGTAATGTCTTATCTACCTGAAAGGGAATGGTCCATGTGATGTCTTTGAATCCCCAATTCTAAAATCATTGATCCTTTGTCCAAAACAAATATTTCATTAGTAATATTTCACCTATAATCAAGATGAAAGACTACCCACACAAAAACAGTAGCAGTTAAGTATATAAATTACACATTATAGACTTAAGTCTGACACTCTGTATCTTGCATTTGGTTTAAAAGGATGAGAAGGAAAGAAGTGGGGAACTCAATCTAAACTGTTCAAAATTATGGCTGTTACAATGTATGATTTTTCAAATTAGCAGATTCTTAACAGAGGAAAATTTGATTTGGCTTTCACCTGGTTAACCTGTTTAAATCAGGCCTCACTTCATCAGCTTTCACTTGAGTAACCTATTTCAACTGGGGCCATGCAGATGACGTGGTTTATTGGGAGTGGAGTAGGAAGAACACCGACTAAGGAGTCAGAAGACGCAGGCTCTAATTTCAATGTTGACATGATACTCACCAGTGTGTAACTCATTTAATTACCCTGGATATTCTCTCATCTTGAAAATAAAGATAATGGAGTCAGATTTACATAAAAACCAAAAGAACAGCAAGGGAATAATGAAACTAGCTTAGTTACTTAGAGTAATACACAACTGATCCTTAAAGCTAAACATAACCCAAGCCAAGAAAGTAGGAGAAATTATCAATGTTGTTTTTTAAGATACAGAAGTAAACCGAATCCTTAATAAAACTGAATCCTCAATAAAATTCATAGGCCATGGAATTGTAGTAATTCAAATTATTTTAAAATTCACTGTTGGAGAAATAATAGTAGAGTGGAAAAAAGTGATAAAATAACTGCCAAGGCAATTTGGTATAAGCAAACCCTTTTTGACCTTAGAACTTGTTTTAAAGACTTCCCTTGAAAGAATTATTTGTACATTTTACAATATTTTAAAAAGCTGGTATTTACTACATGGTATTCAAACTGGAGAAATGTAATCTCGACACAGAGTGAGTGGTGTGTGTATGCGTGTGTATGCATATAAAATGAAAAAAGTAAATCCTAATACTCAGATATCTCATCTGTGATAGCATCTAATGAATGTGGTAAGACTAATTGTCTTGGGAGAAGTCACAGAATAAGTTATGACTGTACAAAAGCATAAAACTAGAAAAATTTTGCTTCTGCAATCCGAATTAGGAGTTACTTAGAAGAATTCTTGACTGTACGGGGTTCTTTTCAAGTTGACATCAAAGGTCAAAATGTGTAGATTACTTGCATCTACGCTGATGTTCAAGGAAGGAAAAAGAAATCACCAAACATTTGGTGGAAAAATGGTTACCACTCCAAACCCAGGCTCCTTCATAACTCGTTAATATTTTATTCTCTCTAAACCAGTCTATCAGTACTTTTAATAACTCAATTAGTGTTCTCAATTGCCTTGGGATGGCCTTTATTAAACAGTAACAGGAGTTGCTCTGGAGGTTAGAAAAACTGAACTCTCAATGAAATCAGCTATTCTTAATTTTTTTTAAGCAGATTACTCAAATAGGTGTGAAATTCATTAGATTGTAATCTCCTCAAAGGCAAAATTTTGTGTCCGCAGTGTGTGTTTGACAAGGTATATGATAAACATTGCTTTGCACCAAGTAATAGTGCTAAAGTATGGAACCTATAATAAAACTGAGCGACACATAACAACCCTCCAAATCAAGAAAACCCAGAGAACTTCTTTACAAATCAGTCACCTGCCTGAGTTAAAACACATAAAGTTCACTTCATTTATGTTTTCACCATTGTGCTCTTTCTCATATTCATATATATGTACTCACATACACGTGACTAGTGTGACTGAGAAATTAATTTTAATTAATCTAACTAGCCACATGTGGCTAGTGGCAACTATTTCAGACAGTGCAGAGTCCTAGAAAAATGGGCATAGAAAGTAAAATGATATTGAAGAATACATTGAGAGGTTAGAAAAAGTAAACTCTGAATGAAATTGACTATTCTATTTCCAAAATACCATATTCCTTGTCTCCTTCACAGTTTTACTACAGCTACTTCTCAATTTCTGCAGATTCTTCCCTTTCTCTGCAAAAGCTAAATGTTGGAGTTCATCAGTATTCCACCCTCTTCCCATTCTCCATGTTCTCCCTAGGAAATTCTTGCTTCAATTACCATCTATTTGCTGGATCATCAGTTTCCAGGCCTAACTTCTAAGCACCAGATCTAAGTATCTAATTGCTTACTTGACATCTCCACTTAATGTCCCACAGGTACTAGAACGCATCTTCCCCTCACACCCAGACAACTAAAAGAACCTGGTCCTCCTGCAAAGTACCATAGTTTAGCAAATACATGCAGGTGCTTAAGCCATAATCCTGGAAGTAACCTTTGATTCTCTAACTCACTTTTTCCAACCAGTCATCAAGTCTTACTAAACTTTCTTCCTAAGACTCCCTTAAATGTTTATTGCTTTCCATCCCCAATGCTACAATCCCAATCAAAGCCACTGTCATCTCTCACCTGGATCACACCAACAGCCTCCCATGTGGCCACTTGGCTCCTAGTTTTGATTCCCTCCAATCCATTCTTCTCAAGATGGCCAGAGTGAAGTTTTAAAAATATTCAACACATATCATAGAATGTTAAGAGGAAAGATGACAGTTAATCACATTGTGAACAGGACAAATATTTGTTACCTGCCCTGGTAAGTTTTCTTCAGCCAATTAAATAGTTCCCACTGGGTAAGGTCTCTTTTACCCTTATAGTTTTTGTTCTCATTAACATTTGAAAACACAACTTAATGGTCTTTATTAGCCAATATTAAAACTTTCTTTTTCTAGGAATCCTGTACTCAATTTCCACCTTTAGTTACCAAGACATCTTAAACGGCAGACTTTCTTATGAAAGGTTACAAACAAAACAGAAAGCATTTTCTTCAATGAAGGCTCAGAGAATGGGGAATTACCTCTAATAATTCAATGTCTCCATTATAGGACAGTCTTCATTACAGGATATATTCATTATATACTGTTTTTTAAAAATCTCCCAAAATCCTATAAGTTTGGAATTTTATAAATAGTAAATATGAACAATATAATAATTATGCTGAAGGTCACTATTCACCACACAAAATACTTTGTTGCATTTTTCTGTGCATCTGTTTTTGTGTATCTTATGCATGCCATTTGCTTTTTTAAAGTTTTCCAGAAGATTAAATGGTAGTGAAGAATCATTTCTCTTAGTTCCACATTCTTGTGGTTCAATGACATTGCAAAGACTGATTTCATGTCCAACTTCAGTTACACATAGGATTGCAGGTTTCTTAAAAGATTCAATGGCAAAACATTAAAAAATACATTATTTATACTGAATACCTACTAATGACTGACTAAAAAAGGAAATTTTTATGTAGTCAAAATAATCAACAGTATAAATCAGGTTAAAAGTACATTTTCTGAAGGCTGTTTATACCTTTTAGCCTTGAGTCATAACTCAGAATAGCACAAACCACGTTAAACATCGGTGGAAGGCTGATTTTTACTAGGAGAAAAGTCAAAACTGTTAAATATTGTTCTCAGGTATCATTTTTGTAGTGTTCTGTCTATTCCTTGTAAACTGTGTACTATGTAAATTATCATGTATCTAATTAAAAACAAGTTCTGGTGTGCAGATTAAAATATAATCAAAAGACACCATCATCATATAAAATACTTTGTTTCATTCTTAATTACAAGATAACTTTCTGAACTCTGTTAAAAATGAGTTTCGAGGTGAGAAATGAGGAAAAAATATACATCAGTATACTTTTCTATTAAAGACTAATATTAAAATAAATGTTTTGAGCCATATATGAAACATTGCCTTTGGTAGTGGAATGAGGTTTTATGTGCTAGCTAGCTAGCTAGACTTATTGAAAAACAATTTCTACAAAATCATGATAAAAGTGGTATAGATGACTAATGCAAATGTTATTTGTATATTAAGCCTCATCAGACCAGTGGAAGGTTAAATTCAGCATATAAATAATACCAGTAATGATAAAAGGTAAATTAGATAACATATGAAATCTAAATAATAATGGTCACTGATAAAGCACCTATAGGCTCTAATTAGACTTTTAGAGTAAGATCCTTTTTAGTAGTACCTATAACAAATAAACTGATTTTAATGTCATTTAAATATTATTTGTTATTAGGATTGTTAGGATGGAGCTCTAATAATTTGCATGAAGATCAAAGTCTCTCCACTATCCCACCTAGTGCCATTTGTGCAAATGAGGAGGGAAAATGCTCCTTCCTCAAGACTCTTTACTTCCATGTATCAGAAATTTGACATAATATCATGATTTTGTTAGAACAAGGCACTTTACTGCCATCTGCTGAAAAACTGTCATAATAAATATGCAAATCTATGATGTGACTAAATCCCCCCAACATGTAGTGTTGTATGCTGCACAACCTGCAAAACCCGTACGTGATAGCCCTGCCCATACTACTTTCAATAGTGGACACTATTCCTCCTACCAAACTTTAAAAAGTCCCCAGTCTGAAACACTATAAACTACTATCCAGTTGAAGTCTTAATCACTAACAGGTATTTATATTCAAAACAGTTTACATTTAGAATGTATGCTATCAACAGGAAAATAAGTGTGTAAAGAGAAAGTTTTTCAAAAGGTACTGAGGACCAACTTCAGTTTTAAAAGTTAAAACAAAAAATTCAAACTTTATATTTTAAATTAAATTTCAAAATTAAAAATTAACCCCACAAATGTTTTCTTAGAATTAGTGTTGTCAGGTTTAAGAAGACATTCTATTCAATAACAAAGTACTGATGTTTTATAAAACATTCTCATAATATTTTTGTAATACAACAGCATTCAAGATACTCCCTTAGATACCAAATCAGTATTACAACTCTTGCATATTTAAATTCTGAGATTTGATAATTAACCAAAGATTGTCATGTGTATTCCAGTTCCCCAAATTGGCTCTTAAACGCTAAACCAACCAAAAGAATAAGGCAAGAGAAAAGTTCTAGCTAAGGATATGTGGTATACCATCTTCTTCTGGTATAGGCAGAAGGAAATCTTTCTTCACAAGTTATTTATTTTAGTTAAATTTGAAAATTTCAGGAATGTATTCTTTTTCTTATTTTGGGTTGTATCACTTGCTTTCATCTAAGTTTTAATCATGCAAGAATAACCATATATCCTGGTTTTCCAGACAGTTCTGATGTATGGCTACTGGCCCAACACAACAATTTATAGCCCCCTTTCCATTTCAAAGTGTACCACTTTATACACTTTAACCACGACCCTTTCTTACTGATGAACAATTACAAATTCTGCAAGCTGAAATTTGGACTCACTATTTATACATGGCTTAGCAATAACTGAGATGAAAAGCAAAAGTTACAACAAAAGTTATCAGAGAAAGACTAAATTGTGATGTATAACAGTTTATCTACGTTAAATGATTCAGGCTTTTACAGTGAGATAAATTAGAAATACGCAATTACATTTATAGAGCTCATTTCAATTGTATTTCAATTGTATTATCCACCTTTTACTAAAAGTACAAATAAATATTTTATGTGTATTTTCTCCTCCAAGAGTTTCTATCTTCTATTGTTTTCATATGTATCCGTCAAATCCATAAATTACTTAGCATCTCCCGATTCTTTCTGTATGAAATAATCATTTGGGATTTTAAAAGTATTAAACTACCACAAAAGGATTGTTTGACATTGTCAGTTTGCTACTATATATATTAACAAAAAGCAAAGTTTAGAGCAATGTTTTTACAGTGTAACATTCTATGACATTTTCTATTTACTGAGCCTCACAGAGAAACCAAACCTAAATTCTTTTAAAAAAAAAATAAAGGACAATTGATGGATATGGCAATTCGTCCCACTGCAGTTTTAGGAAAATATTAGTTCATATGTAGTCATTCAACAATATCCCTTACTATACTCAAACTACTTAAATATTAAGTATGATCGCACAGGATAATTGGGAAATTAGAGTCCATTTTAGTTTTGTGTTAGAAGTAATGAAATTCATGAGTTCTTGCAAGGCGGCAGCCATACATGTGACACGTTATATGCATCTTAAAAATATATATATAATTCCTCAGCTATAGATGGTTTGCCTGTTATATCACTTCTACATGTAGGACTGTGATCACTTTGCATTTCTCCTGCAAACTAACATAAATGAGAGTAGGGGGACCAAAATGTTTTAAAAACCATATCTATATTCATTTTTAAGCAACAATACCCATATTTTTTTCAAAAAAAAAAAAAGACATTATGTTACTGCCTTTAAAGTTCAAGTTCCATTATCTTAAGATATAAACACACCTGGATATGAGATTTTTAAAAACCACACATACACACAAGCTCTAGGTAGAGCTGTAATAAACAAATTCCTTTTATAAACACAACTTTAACTGAAAAGCCACAGTAGATGGAAAAAAAGAAGAAAGGATATTACTTGGTAAAATCCAGTGACATCTACAATAGTTTTACAGCACATTTAAGCATTCTACGGTTTTATATCTTTACCTGCCTTCCATTTCTTAGTTGCTCCTTTAAAAATTGCCAATTACGTCTACAGGTTGAACCTCAAACTTAGTCCTGATTTTGAGTGCCAGGAAAAGCAAAACAACACTCCAAATTTCTATCTTAATGTTATAACCTTACTTCAAAAATGGTTTTATTTAAACTACAATGCCCATCTAAATGGAAAAAAAAAAGAAAAGAAAACCAAGCAGCAATATGTAATTATACATAATAGTTATTCATTATATGGGAAGTGTTTTTTAGGATGATATCTAGAATGCACTTGCTCTGTGAGTCTCTTCAAAAATTAAATCGACTAGACTGACACTATCAAAAGTAAGCATACTGTAATAAGGGGCACACACAATACTGCTAGCCTTAAAAGCAGTAAAGCAAAAGAAAATATACCAAACAGCACATGCATATCTTACAGAACTTCCACTGAACTATCAATGGCTTCTATGCAATGTGCTCTTTTCCATAACTGTATTAACTACCAAAAAAGGAAAGATGAGATTGAAATCAAAGGTACTGAACTGAATTGTCTGAAGCCAGTACTCCACATGTGGGGAAAAGTGCATTTAGTTCAGCAGCAATATAGCACAGTGTGAAGATATTGTGCTTAGACGCAGATATTCCAGAACTGAAAGATGTACAAGGCAAGTCAAGATATAAAACCATAGTACACTGTTAAATAACCTTGAAACATACATATATTGCAGTGTTCAAAGAAAAACATTCATTTCATTGTACAAGGCTAGGGAGAAATCCTTAAAGTTACCTATCGTAGTTTATGATATAATAAATACATATCTATATAGCATTGTATATACATATATAGAATGTGTGTTTATGTGTATCTTTGTCCTTTTTTTTTGCCAAATTATTCTGTTAGTTTTTGTGGATCTGCAACTTTCAGGAATGAAAACTCCTTTACACTACAAGTTTCTGTTCCCCCAAACTTAAGAAAAGATATTTATACTAGAAAAGGTCTCAATACCCTCCCCCCAAACCCAAAGACTCACTTCAGATATTTTGCTTCACAATTGATCAGAGAAACATAATTAAAGGAATTCTAGAATTTCTGACTGTATCTTTTCACTTTGCCAGTTGTTTTAACAAGCAAATATCGTTTAATATTTAAATCAGCTGATGCAAATTCTTTAGCAGAGGATATAAACTCTAGATTTCACTGATCAAAACAGAGCAAATCAAAACCAAAAAAAAAAAAAAAATCCAGTGATTTACTCTGACTGTAAACAATATATAAAATTCAAATCTCAAATTTCAAAATAAGTTAAAGAAAAATTATACCTTCAGGGCCTATAATACTATAAAGATCTGACAATTGGTAAGGGGAAAATATATATGAAAAGTTGCAACAAAATTGTTTGCCCAGTATTTTTGCTAAGAGAAAGTATATCTAACTATACTACCTCTGGCCCTTAAATTTAATAACTTCATAATTTGTTGGCAAATGTTTTAAGCAAACTGGCATATCATATTACACAACAGAAAACATCCATCAAGTTCAGCAAAGAAAACTTATATAAGCCTTTTGTACAGAATTTAAAAAAATCTAAATGGCTATGATTCCTCTATTAGCAGAAACACATAACGCAGTCTTTATAAATCTGCCAAATATATCAATATCTACATAAATAGATACAGATATAGATATGAAACATTAACGGCAGTCTATTTTCGAACAGTGTGTGGGACCAGCAGATTTGTATCAGACCATGGCACGATATGGACCCTGCATCTTTAGGAACTGAATGATGAAAGAAGGACCCCCAGCAACAATCTGAGGTGGAAGATGGCTGAGTGGACAGTTCTCAATACTCATGATTGAAAGCTTGCTGCAAAGAGCCAGCTCAAAGGGAAGGCTATGCAGGTTGGGGTTGTCATTCAAATACAGCTCTTCTAGATTCTCCAGTGTACCTGTTTTAAAAAACAAAATTATTTTTTAAGAAAATTAATTACTATTTAAAAAGTTCAACTGGGCATGATCCTTATCCTGGGTATTATGCATACTGAACACACATTTCCTTTTACTCTCTTCTCTTAGTTTTAAAACTCTACAACTGTGGATCTCAAACGTTCCCGCATATTCACATAAACTGATGTCCAGATCACGCTCTATACTAATTAAATCAGAATCTCTTCCTTTATGGTTAGTTTTCAAGCTTGGAGTTTATTTGAAAAAACATATACTACAACTCCAGAGACTCTGTTTGGGATAGCTTGGCATTCATGTGTATTTTTTCAAAATTCCAGAGGTAAGTTTATTATACAGTCAATGCCTATAATCACTTTCCTCTTGGAGAAAATGTGATAATCTCTCTCAGTAATAAATTTCTCATGTGAAAGGTTTTTATTACTTTGTATAAATCTTTCACTAAGAGAGTTATTACATATTTGACAGTAGGCCAAAAATCAATTTATGTAATCTTTTAAAATTTTTTCTTAGACTGTCTTAGGATACTCATACTTTCTAGGCAAATGTTTCTAGCAATTGCATGAGGCCAGATGGATAAACATACTAGAAATAAAAGTGTATAGTTGCCTTATTGTTTCCAATTTTTAAACTTCAAAATTTATAATTATTTGATAGTGGTATGTAGAAAATAAAAAAACAACAGTTACTAGGTAATGGATTTGTTCACATTTAAGATTTTATTTATTATTCAGAGCAACTCTATGAGAAGTTACTACTATCCTTATTTTACAGGTAGGAAACTTGAAGCTTAGGGAGTTTCTGTACCTTATCCAAGCCACAAAACCAATAAGCAGCAGAGCCAGATTTTGAATTGTCTATTTTACTCCAAAACCATTCTTAACCACTAATCTATAGTGCCTCTGAAACAGCATGGTATACAGATGGGAGAATATAATACATGGGATTACTAATTTTAGAATTACTATGTGACCTTAATCAATTAACTCTCTTTGTAAAATGAGGCAATTTACACTGCCTAAAATTTAAGGTGTTTACATTGATAGTATGAAATAATGGATATGAAAACACTTAGAAAATTCTAAAGTACTCTCAAATATTAATATTAATCAAATATTAGTATCAATCCTAAAACCTCACAAGGGAAGGTTCTTTTGGCATAGGACACTACTAATTTAATTCAAGCTTGTGTACTTTTTAAATTTGGAAGAAAAATAACTCTTCTAAATTGAGGTTAAATCTACTGAAATATAAGTATGCTAAAACATTGTCAAATATAGTATTAACCCTAAAACCCCACGAGGAAACCTAATCAAAACCAACCAACCAACCAACCACTACTGGTGCTCTATAAAAAAATCTTGAGCCTGATGTAACCTGATTAAGATGAAAAAAATAGTAGATTTGTTATATTTATCTGAAATACTGCTTGAACACACAAAAGCAAATTATTACTACAAAGTCAAGTATCCAAAGGGTTCATACCAATTTCCTCAGGAAGATGAGTAAGTAGGTTCTCTCCAAGGCCTAGATGTGTAAGATTGGTAAGGTGACCAATGCCTCTTGGAAGAGTGGTTAATTGGTTGTTTGTCAAGACTAATTTCTAAAAGATTAACAAAATAAAAGACGGTTACATATATATTTCCTATAACTGATGTAAATTTTTAAAAACTACATCTAAACTACTAAACCAATAAAATAAACATAGAAATTAGATTGGATAATATAAGAATCACTAAATAAGCTTTTCTTTCAAAAAATATCATTTGTTAGGAAGACAAAAGCAGATAGGTTACATGAACATAAAATTCAGCCCTAATGCTATAACAGGAAAATCTATTTGGTCCAAGAATAACATGCAATTTGGAATGCATTACAAAAACTTTAATTATATACCTATAAAATCATCAGAATAATGTTTTACCTGTAAATCCTTAAGATAAGCAATTTCATTTGGCAAGGATTCTAATTTGTTCTCCTCTAAATCCAACTCTCTTAACTTCCTAAGGTTTCCAAGACCATGGGGAAGCTTCTTTAGAAGATTGTTTGATAATATCAGAACCTAAAGAGAAATTTTTGATAATGTCTGACAGCTCACAAAACAGAATTATGTATTATTGTGTGGCTTAAAATTTATTAAGCAATGCTAATTTCCTAAACAGTGAATGTTAAGGGTAATGTTTAATTATATAACAAAACATTAAACTTACTATTCTAAAAAAAAATCACCATAGTTATTGGAAACAAAATAGTTTAAGACAAAACTAATAAAAGCAAAAGGAAAGAATTTAATTTTAACTAAATTACAAAAAATATAAAATTATTAACTACTTGCACTAAGATTCATACAGTTAATGGTATTTTGATACTGAATAGTTACAAATATGTATCTAATAGGAAACCAATTATTTATTCAAAACTCCTTACAAACCATCATTTAAGGGAGACAATTGACTTCTAAACTGCCCATATCAATCCACTACAGTTATTATTTGTAGAAAATTTATTACATTGCAAGGCATCCTGAAATATCCTGAAGAAGGAAAAAAAAAAGGTTGAAGAAGATAACAGTCCTTATTCTCAGAGAAGTTACAATGGGGGAGGGTTAGGTGGGGAAACAATACTGGGTACAGGGATAGTGAAAAGAGCACTAAATGAAAAGATCTATATAAAGTTCTGGCTAATTTTTTATGCCCACTTATTTCTCCCAAAGTTATACTACACATAATGAAGTAAACATATTCAGTAAGACCAAGAAATGATATCATTTATTGAGCTATCATTTACTGAGTTTACTACTATTTGCATTGTACTATACTAAATGAGAAATGTGCATTATTGCATTTAATCCTAACTAAAACTTTATGAGGAGAATACTATCATCCCCATTTCACAGCTGAGGAAACTGAAGCTTGGGCATGTTAAATCCATAAATAGAGAGAGTTCAAGTGGAACTGTACCCAGATCTGTTCGGCTTCAAAGCTCCTGCTGTTAACCACTACACCATACTATTTCACCTTACTAAATACAATAATAATAGAGAAATTAGATTTTTTTAAAACATGAATACAGAGGACATTTTTAGAAATGCTTATTTACTATTAGTAAACTTTTTCATCAAAGGGTGAAAATGTTAGTAACTTAGAGGCAGGAGAAATCATCCTTGACTGAGGAGGTGACAGGAAGATGGATCTTTAATTATGAGAAATAATTTTAAAAGAAAAATTTATGGGGATGAGAAGAGAGCATACTAGATATTGGGAACAATAAGACTAAAGGTACAGAGCTAGAAATATGCACACACTGCCAACAAAGAAAATAATCAACTTAGTAAATAAAAGAGGAGGTGGGTATTCAGGACAGAAAAGTAGGTCAGAATTACATGAAGGGTTCTGAATTCCCATCTGAGGACCCCATAATTATTTTAGAGGACAATGGTGCAACATTCTTAAACAGAGCTAAGAAAAAAATATGTTCTAAAAGATGCTAAGTTTTAGAGACCCTTTCTTTCAAAGATACTTTATAGCATTCAAACCTACCAACTTTTAGTGGGCAAGAGTAATTCAAAAGCATTGAGCCCAGATTAAGTCAACACTTCATCATCCTAATAGGGCTGCATGTTTAAGAGAGCACTAACATTTCTTTTCTTTTCTTTTTCTTAACTGATTAAATCTGGACTTTATCTATTTACTTATGGCCATGCTGCATAGCATGTGGGATCTTAGTTCCAGACCAGGGATGGAACCCATGCCCCCTGCATTGGAAGCACACGGTTGTAACCACTGGACTGCCAGGGAAGTCCCGAGAGCACTAACATTTCTATTGGGTTGGCCAAAAGGTTCGTTCGGGTTTTTCCGTAACATCTTACAGAAAAACCCGAACGAACTTTTTGGCCAACCCCGGTAATTATGATCTTCACCCACTTAGAAATTGTTTAACTGGAAACTTCACAAGTGAGAAAACTGTGGAAGAGTCTAAGGAGTTCTAGATGCTCTTTTATACTCACCTCAAGAGAAACAAGACCAGACACATCCTCAGGGATCTTCGTGAGCTGATTTGTAGCTAAATTCAATTCTACCATACTGGTCCAAGTTCCAAAATCCAAGGGAAGTGATGTCAACTGATTGTCCTGACAAAGACAAAAAGAAGCATTCAAGGTAAAACCACAAAAACAAAGCACCATATGTACCTCCCTATAGAAAGAGATTTCTTAAACAGAAAAAGTCATTCCCTTTTTTGATGTCTAAATATATTGAATGGGCCAAAAAGCACCTTTGGTTTTCTAAGTAAAAATAAAGGACACATTTTTTCATTTTCACCAAGAACTTTATTGAACAACGTATTCACCCTTTTGTTCCACTAAGTTCTGCCATTTTTCAGGCAACTTCATAATTCCATCTTCCCAAAACTTTTTATGTTTTTGAGCAAAGAACTGGTCCAGGTGCCTTTTACAGTCTTCCAGGGAATTGAAAATTTTCCCATTAAGAGAATTCTGTAAAGACCGAAATAAATGGAAACCCAAAGGTGCAATGTCTGGTGAATACAGCAGATTAATCAGAACTTCCCAGCCAAGCTGTAACAGCTTTTGCCTGGTCATCAAAGAAACACGCAGTCCTGCGTTATCCTGATGGAAGATTATGCGTTTTCTGTTGACTAATTCTAGACGCTTTTCGTCAGGTGCCGCCTTCAGTGGGTCTAACTGCGAGCAGTACTTGTTGGAATTAATCATTTGGTTTTCCAGAAGGAGCTCATAATAGAGGACTCCCTTCCAATCCCACCATATACACAACATCATCTTCTTTGGATGAAGACCAGCCTTTGGTGTGGTTGGTGGTGGTTCATTCTGTTTGCCCCATGATCTCTTCCATTCCACATTGTTGTACACTATCCACTTTTCATCGCCCATCACAATTTGTTTTAAAAAGGGAACATTTTCATTACGTTTCAGTAGAGAATCACATGTGGAAATATGGTCAAGAAGGTTTTTTCGCCTAACTTATGTGGAACCCAAACATCAAAGCGATTAACATAACCAAGCTGGTGTAAATTATTTTCAATGCTTGATTTGGATATTCTGAGTATGTCGGCTATCTCCCGCATAATATAATGTTCATTGTTCTCAATTATTGTTTCAATTTGATCGTTATCAACTTCAACTGGTCTACCTGACCGTGGAGCATCGTCCAGCGAGAAATCTCCAGCATGAAACTTCGCAAACCACTTTTGACACGTTCGATCAGTCACAGCACCTTCTCCATACACTGAACAAATCTTCTTTTTGCATTTCAGTTGCATTTTTACCTTTCTTGAAATAATAAAGCATAATATGCCAAAAATGTTGCTTTTTTCAATATTCTTCTTATTCTTCAATATTAAAATGGCTACACAAAAATTCACCAATTTGGTAAGTCTTTTTTTAAATGCACAATGATATGACAGCTGTCACATACAATCTAACAAAATTGTTTTGAATGAAGTTAAAGACAACTAAGTGCTACTAGAGCCATCTTAAGGAAAAAACCGAACGAACCTTCTGGCCCACCCAATAGAAAGAAAAGAAAAGGAACAAAAACTCTAAGCCTCCAAAGTTTTTCAAACAGTAATTAGGTTTTTATTTTTAAGTCTAAACTAGAAGTTTGTTCCCTATGCGATTATCTGTGTTGGATATGGAAAAATACACTATACAGATGAACACTTGAGATTTCAAAGGTCCCAGTGATAAATATAATGTTTTCCTCACTTCACAGTAATGTATAGAAATCACTGAATAAAATCTGAATGTTCATGAGCACAATGGAAGAAGACATATCTAACTATAATCCACAAGGAATCCAGATAAGCTCAGCAATTCTAGAGATGCTGAACAATAAAGTAGGAGAGGAAAAAAGTTGTAATAAGACAGCAAATTAAATCATTAAAACACTAAGTATTCATGATTTTACTTTAAAAATCCATACGAAAAGATGGTAAAAACATACTTATCATTAAATAATAAAAACAAATGATGAAACACTGTGATTCTAATTTTATTTAAAAATTAGATATAGCTATACACAGAAAATAGAGTGAAATACATGCCAGTGATTCATTAGTTTTTTTTCTCCGCTTCCTCATATTCACTTATAAAACAACTCTTACCACACTGTTGTGTGGTCAGGGTATTTTGGTACTGAGATGGGACCATCAGTATTCCCTGTCCCAGTTGGGTATCAATGATATGTGCCAATTTATTAACAGCAGTGGAATTTTAAAATTTTATGTCCTTTTTGTTCATCTGTATTTAAAATTTTTTCTGCAATGTACATTAATTACTGATCTCATTTTACACAAAATCATCCGTAAGAGAAATCCCAAGTAGCAAACATACATTTGAAAGCCAAGTTTTTCTTTTATTATAATATTTAAACTTATTACCTATTTAAACTTCTTATCTACCTATGCCCAAACCACTGATAGTTATTAGCACGATAAAGCATTTTCATTAAAAAAATTTACTACTGATGCTTATGTGAGGAGGAGAATGTCAAGCATCATTCTGACTTCTTTCAAGAAAATGTTTTGTTAACCATTTGTCTCGATTTTGAAGAAAAATTAATTTCAAAGCTCTATGCAATTTTTTTTTATCATTTCACTGAAAACAGCAAGCTTTTCCAAGCTAACATATTACAATTAACATAACATCCATAAAAATGTTTAACCAAATGGGACTTCCCTGGTGGCGCAGTGGTTAAGAATCCACCTGCCAATGCAGTGGACAAGGGTTCGAGCCCTGGTCCGGGAAGATCCCACATGCCATGGAGCAACTAAGCCCATGTGCCACAACTACTGAGCCTGTGCTCTAGAGCCTGTGAACCACAACTACTGAAGCCTGTGTGCCTAGAGCCCGTGCTCCGCAACAAGAGAAGCCACTGCAATAAGAAGCCTGTGCACAATATCAAAGAGTAGCCCCCGCTCGCCGCAACTAGAGAAAGTCCGTGTGCAGCAACGAAGACCCAGTGCAGCCAAAAATAGATAAATGAATAAATTTATTTTAAAGAAAATGTTTAACCAAATGAATACCTGGACTGCTGTCTAAGCCTCGTATTACAAATTGAACATTCAGAACTAATGCCATTACCACTGGTAAACCTCATATAACCAGATTAGTTAACAGTACATTTTATTTGTTTAAGATTATAAGACTATTTTGAACTTCCACTGGTTCACTTATTATATACTTCCAAACAATTATAAAAGATACATATACTTATGAAGAAGTATACATAGAATTAAAAATTATACAACTAGACTGTAGTTTAAAGAACCACAATTATTCTGAAATGGTTCAAAGACAAAAGGATGTAGTATGATACAATATAAAGAACACTATACCTGAAAGCAGGAAATCTACGCTTTCTGGATTCCTACCTCAGCCATGAATTACTTATGTGGCCAATTATTATTACCTGTGGGCCTAAAGTTTGTTCACTACAAATTAAATCACTGGACAAATCATTTTTCATTTCTTTCCTCCTTTTGCAATAAAATTCCTTTTTCTTATTACAAATGTGAAATTCATTCACTGTAGAGAATACAGACAAGTAAAAAGAAACTAAAAATCACCCGTTAGGAAAAAATATTTGTAAATCATCTTTCTGACAAGGGATTAATATCCAAAATATATAAAGAACTCATACAACTCAACAGCAAAAAAACCCCCAAACGATCCAATTAAAAAATGAGCACAGGGGCTTCCCTGGTGGCGCAGTGGTTGAGAGTCCGCCTGCCGATGCAGGGGACGCGGGTTCGTGCCCCGGTCCGGGAAGATCCCACATGCCGTGGAGTGGCTGGGCCCGTAAGCCATGGCTGCTGAACCTGCGCGTCCGGAGCCTGTGCTCCACAACGGGAGAGGCCACAACAGTGAGAGGCCCGCATACCGCAAAAAAAAAAAAAATGAGCACAGGATCTGAATAGATAGTTTTCCAAAGAAGACATACAGATGGCCAACAGATACATGAAAATGTACTCAATATCACTAATTATCAGGGAAATGCAAATCAAAACCATAATGAGATATCACTTCACTGCTGTCAGAATGGCTATTATCAAAAAGACAAGAAATAACAAGTGTTGGTGAGAATGTGGAGAAAAAGGAATCCTTCTGCACTGTTGGTGGGAATGTAAATCAGTGCAGTCCCAATGGAAAACAGTACGGAGGTTCCTCAAAAAATTAAAAAGAGAATTACCATATGATCCAGCATTTCTACGCCAATGTATTTACCCAAAGAAAACAAAAACACTAACTCAAAAAGAAATATGCACCTTTATGTTCATTGCAACATTATTTACAACAGCCAAGATATGGAAACAACCTAAGTGTCCACCAATGAATCAATGGATAAAGAAGATGTGGTATATATATTCAATGGAATACTATCCAGTCATAAAAAAGTATAAAAACCTTGTTATTTCTGAGGACATGGATGGACTTTGAAGGCATTATGCTAAATGAAATAAGTCAGACAAAGAAAGAAAAATACCATATGATCTCACTTATATGTGGAATCCAAAAAAAACAAACAAGCAACAGCAATAACAAAAACCAAGCTCAGAGAGAAAAAGAACATAATGGTGGCTGCCAGAGGCAGGGGGGTAGAGGGTAGATGAAATGGATGAAGAGAGTCAAAAGTACAGCATGATGATTATAGTTAATAATATTGTATTGCATATTTGAAAGTTGATGAGAGAGTAAATCTTAAAAGTTCTCATTACAAGAAAAAAAAATTCTGTAACTATGTATGGTGATGGATTTTAACTAGACCTACTGCGGTGATCATTTAACAATATATACAAATACTGAATCATTATGTTGTACATCTGAAATATAATGTTGGAGGTCAATTATACCTCAATAAAAAAGATTAAAAAAAAAGAGATCACCCATAAATAATTCTGATATTCAAAGATAAACATTATATTTTAGTAAACACTGGCTGTATGTATGCATATAAATCTACAGATATTTAATATATAATTGAACACATTAAAAACAGCTTTTAAAAACAATGTGTACAAAGAGAATCTTTACATGCTTCACTTTTTCCTACTTAATAAATTGAGAATATTTCAACTGCTATTTAATATTCTTCTACACTAGAGTATTATTTGTAATTGCTTCATATTATTTCACTGAAGATATAGTACTTTTAAGAAATGAAATCCCTATTAATTTCAATAAGTTGGTACCAGTTAAATGGAAAGCTCTGTAATAAATATCCCTACAACTATGCTTTATGGATATTCATGATTATTCAAACTGCTAAGGATATTGCATGGTTCTAAGCTATTTGTTGTCTAACACAAATTGTCCTGAAGTATCCTTATTATCAGTTTAGATTCTCATCAGCCAGAAACAAGTACCCATTCTGATAAACCATAAATATTAGAAGTACTAGTCATAGTAGTTATTTTCCCCTAATACAAATAGAGGCTTACCTTCATATTCAGCTTACTTAACACTTTTGCTCTGGAGAAAATTCCGAATGGGATTTTGTTGATTCGATTGTGTTCCATGTTGAGAGAATAGATGGTGGAAAACTGAGATGGACCACCTACTGGATATAACTGGAAGCAGTTTCTAGCTAAGGTCAAACTATTCAGTTTCACAAGACTTGATAAAAGACTCTGTAAAAAATAAAAAATGAAATAAACATAAGAATTAGAACTGTAACAAGACTTATTCTGTAGAGTACAGAGCAGCAGTCCCAAACAAATGCCTCAAAGGGCCTTGCAGGTAACAAATGACAGACCGGTTGGACCGGTTCTGTGATGCCTCATCTAGAGGAAAGTCACTCCCTACTCAGCTCTAGCTAACTGTTGCCTTGCAGGAATGTGGAGCCAATGTAGTCAGATTTCCAGACTTTACAAAGAAACAGGAAATTCATTTATTTATATTAAATCTCTTGATTTTTATTCTTTGGCTTTAATTTATTTAAAACAGTCTACAGGGTAAAGAAAATATATCTGTGGGTAAGAGGTGTTTCATGAGTGGCTAGTTTTAGACCTCTATAAAAGCAGAAACATTGGTATCAGACAGTCCTGGGTCTGAGTCCTGACTCTGCCACCTGCTATGTGATCAATCCTATCCAGGTCTTAGTTAAGTACCTATCTCTAAATTATTACTAAGGTTAATATAATGCTTAGCACAGAGTAATGTGTCATTCAGTAATTTAAATGTTCCTTTTAGGAATATTAAATTCAGAAGATAATATACTTCCTCATATTATATATTGCTTTTCCATACAGTAAATTTCTGAGGGAATATACATCTACCAAACAAGTATTTACTTAGCATATAACCCCATATTCCCTCTTATTTCAGTCTCCCACCATGAAACCACAGTGCTAGGTGTTATAAAAGAGTCTCTGCCATTAAGAAGACTAAATCCCACTTAGAGAAATAAAGCACACAGATAGGAAAAAGAAAATAATATATAACTGTATATAATCAGTAATAAAGTATACAGAATAGGCTCTTGCTATTCAAAGTCTGGCTCAAGGAAGAGCAGCATCAGAATCCCCTGAGAGCATGCTAGAAATAAGGACTCTTAGGCCCCACTCCTACAGAATCATAATATGAGTCTTAAGATTCCCAGGTAATCTGTATGCTCATTAATGTCTGAGAAACACTGGTACAGGCTATAAAGCAGTTTTATATCCTGGCCCTATCTTTTAGTAGCTTGTGACTTTGGGCAAGTTATTTCTCTGAACACTAGTTTTATTCATTTGTAAAATGATGATGCCTTATTTTATAGGCTATAATAGAGTTTTTTTAAAGAAATAAAAATATATAAACAGCTTTACAATACCTCGCATTATAATAAGTGCTCAAATTTTAAGTCACTTCTTTATTTAAATTCAAAGAAAAGAATAAATACTGGAATAACCAGAAAAGCAGGAAGAAGGCTGAGAGTCTGAGAGTGTGCCAGATCTTAAAGGATGAAAAAAAATTTTAAATACTCAGAGAAGCAGAAGAAAATATTCTGGATTGATGTAAAGGCCCAAGCAAGGAGAAAACAAACGTTGTGAGGTGTGTGTTTTAAATAATGTTCTAATTTTGGCTATCCACCATGAGGAAACTGAAGACTTAGTACCTGAAGTGTCAGCTGTGATTTGCAAGGCCCACTGAAGGAAAAAAATAACTATATAATTGAAGTTATAATTAGTGAAGTGAACTGAAACTTGTCCTTTATGATGAACATGAATAAGCTACTCAACATTTGTCAACTGCTATACACAGAAAAAAGAAAGAATAGAGAAGGAGAAAACTTTCATGGCAGTCAATTCAGGGAAAATGTCTACATCCTACTCCACTGTAAATAAAGGAGTTCTATTGAGTCTCATGGCAAAAATGTTATTTTTATTATTCTTAGAGCTGACTTACTTTATTGAATTGATATTCTTTTATGAAACAATGTTAACACCTGAGGATATTTGAAAAGGGGCAACAAGAATGCAGCTCTCCAGCCTTTCCATTCTTAGGTCATGCTATGAGGCTTTGGGGCTGCTCATCATTGCTTTAGAGTCAGGCACATCTGGGTTCCCATCTCACATCTTCTACTTACCAGCCTTGTGATCTTTGGTGAATTAATTAGATAATATATCTCTCACCATATTTCCAGAAAAAATATTTAAGCGTGACAAATTTGGCCAAAAACATGACTTTTCTTAAGTCTTATTTCCCTATTTGATGAGACTACCCCAATAACTAGTAGGATTATAGTGAAGATGTAAATGGAATAATACATGTAGAGCTCCTAGCCTTATGCCTTGAGTATATGTGCTTAAATTCATTAAGTTCTTTCTCCTTTTGTGTTTATGTCTACATTAAAACTAGTCCATTTTCAGACAGTCTTCAAATGGAAAAGTAGTCATTTTGCCAGCTCTGATTTCAGCAATATAATGCGCCCCCAGTGAAAACCACTTTCCTGATTTTTCTTGCCAGCTTGAACGTCTAAGTGCTGTTTAATGGATTTTATTATTTTTCTTATTGTGATTATAAACGCAGATAATTACACATTTGCATTAAGAATACACTACTTCCAAAGCACATAGACTACTTTTAAATAAAACAATGTTTTCCAATATTTGAACAAGGCCAATCAAGGATTTCCCCCATAGCTTCTCTATCTGAAAACAGGCCTGTTTAAATACACATACACCCTTTCTTCCACAGCCAGACTGAAGAGAGCTGTCTTCTTTATAATTCTCTTATCAAAAATAAATCCTAACTTATTTCAGTAACAAAATATTATATACTTAGCACGTGTCTTTATCCTAAGAGGTTTCCAATAACTATGTTTCCCTTCAGTAACAATAAGACTGGATATATAAATAAATATTAAAATTTCTCACTTGATGAAACTTGATATACACCCAGTCTTTATATTTAGGCATATTGACATTGTAAAAGCAGTCAGTCTTACTTAAGCTCACAAATCACATCCTAAAAAAATCCCAACAAGGTCTAATTAATATGCTAATTATTTCCCTTATTATGGATATGAATTACTGTTAAAAAGAGGATGACATTAAACAGTAGAACCTCACCCATTCTGATCACTGTAAATTACCAACATCACAGAAATTAAAAAATCCAAACAGTCTAGCTGTCAGGGCGATATCTACAATCTGTGGATTCTAATCCTTATCCCACTTAAACTACTACTAACAATAGTACTCTTTTGACACAGGTGATATACTGTCATAGTAGTTTTAGTGAACTGGTCCAGACTAGAAACTACAATCCTGGGAAACTCATTTTTGTACTCTGACCAAGTTTTTTCTGAAAACGCAAGCATCTAGATTAATAGGAACCGAATTAATAGGTGCTACTTTATTTCTGT
This sequence comes from Tursiops truncatus, assembly GCF_011762595.2. Lineage (NCBI taxonomy): Eukaryota > Metazoa > Chordata > Mammalia > Artiodactyla > Delphinidae > Tursiops > Tursiops truncatus. Next base: position 18,668,474 of record NC_047049.1, read on the forward strand.
ATGCCTAAGAAACAAATTAATTAAATAAATTTATTTGATAAAATAATTGCTACAAACCTAGAGCCTCACCTACTCAAATTGTTCATTATAAATCAAAGCATATATCTGAAAAACATTCATCCAAAGCACCTTTATTCTTAATTCAAATATACACACACACACACACACACACACACACACAGAGATGGGAAAATTAGTAATAATCTAAACATAATAGGCCTACTTATATAGTTTTAATTATTAGAGAAAAAAGACTTCGCAAAGTTCAATCAATAACTCCACAATTCCATTCTTTTGCTTGTTAGAATACTACAGTAAGATATTATGCTTGAATAACTACAAGCAAACTTACTAGTTGTTGGGTATGCTAAAACAGCAGGTAGCAAAAGAAGAAATGGCAAGAGTAAAAAATAATAAAGTTGAGAAAAACAATTTAAAAAAGAATATTGCATCTTGCCCAATTAATCTCTACGCAAAAGTGAAAATATTTTTCTAACAGAACCAACAAAACCCAAATTTAAAATAATGTGTTAAAAAAATAGCAGATTCTGGTGACTGGTATTGCTAAACAGGCTTTAATGTTATTGTATAAGCAGGGCAATAATTTGGGTCACAGGCATGTTGCAGCTCATATTAATCTGGATAATAAGTAGTGTATTCTATATAGTCATTCTTTTATCATCTTTCTACAATATCTTTTTTCTTTTATTACTGAACTGGGTGGGGTAGCTGAGTTTTAAAACCAGCTATACAACCTCTCCTCAATGGCTTTTATTGTCAAGTCCCAAATGACATGAGAAAGATTTACATGGTACTAAAGCGGAAAGTAGAACACTGATTTTCCACCTTCCTTTCTGTTCCTATAATCGTATCTACTCTTTCTTTTTCGGAATTTTTATCTTAGTGGTGGGCTATATGTCCATAGCATACCCATTATTTAAGCAATTTCAATCATCATATTATTTACCCAGCTGTAAAGACTGACTAGTTTTCCCTTCATTATCTTACAGGCTTGTTTCAAGAGTTTACCGTAATCCACTTCTTACCTCTGGTAAAGTAGAAATGTTATTGTTCTCTAAATTTAATTCTTCAAGTGCACTGCATTTTGCCAATGATCTGGGTATTGCTGACAGTCTGTTATATCTCAGACCAAGACGACTTAAACTGGACAGGTTTCCTGTGAACACACAAAAAAAGGGAATTTCTTTTAATCCGATGAGCCTGTCACTGTCCCAGGCTATCAAGCAGTATTTATGAATTACTTTGAAGCACTATTTCAGCAAGATCCTTAACTTTTTGTACCAAGAAACTGCACACTACACTCTATCAATTAGGATGAAACTGAAACCACTTTCGTGCCCTCTTAGAGAAATAATGAAATACACAGCTATAAGTCAATTTTTAAAATCAATTATTGGAAAGTATTGTCATACTTTAACAAAAAAATAACCTTTAGATAAGGCCTAATTGAATAACATCAAAGTAGTAAATATTTTAAATTTATAATAGTTAATCCCATTTGTATCTATGTGATGGTGATCCAATATAGAACAAGTGGCTATATATAAAAATGTACATGTAATTTTGAAGAAAAAATTTTCAAATTTCTAAAATGGTATTATTTAAAATATAAGATGCACAACTATTTTGTGAGATCAGAAAGGTTCAATATTTTCCATGAATTTAAATATAAACATTCCAAAATTTCTCTAAAAAGTTGACCTGATGGTAAAAAAATTTCTCAAAGTAATTTTTTACAAACAAAAGTGAAAGTTATAGTCTCTCTTATTATCTAAACATATCCAGCTTGAGCATATTAGCCACTATTGAATAACTAAAATAAGCAAAGCATAAAAATAGACATTTTCTACTTTTATTGCTAAGACCCATGGCAAGCTACATGTAAGCTACATGGATGAATATGATGATATCTGCTATCATAGAAGGTTTAAATCAAATTTAATTTCCCAAATATACATCAGAAAATAAGTTCATTTTGATAGCAAAAAAGATAAGAGTAATGAGAATTTAGTTCAATGTATTTCTTTGCCATGACTGGTTAATTTATTTTCTGATTCCACATTGCAATTGTTGCTATAACATTTTTAGTTGGGCTAGGTTAAAATGTTAAATGTAGCCTCTAGTTTTAAATTAAACAGTATTACCAGTATTAGAAATTATAGGCATACTTCATTTTACTGTACTTTGCTTTATTGTGCTTCACAGATACTGCAACTTTATGTATTGAAGGTCTGTGGCAACCGTGCATTGAACAAGTCTATTGGTGCCATTCTCCAACATCATTTGCTCACTTAATGTCTCTGTGTCCCATTTTAGTAATTCTTGCTATATTTCAAACTTTTCCATTATTATTATACTTGTTATGGTGATCTATGACCAGTGATCTTTGTTTTTGTTTTTGTTTTTGCGGTACGCAGGCCTCTCACTGCTGTGGCCTCTCCTATTGCGGAGCACAGGCTCCGGATGCGCAAGCCCAGCAGCCATGGCTCACAGGCCCAGCCGCTCCGTGGCATGTGGGATCCTCCTGGACCGGGACACGAACCCGTGTCCCCTGCATCGGCAGGCGGACTTTCAACCACTGCGCCACCAGGGAAGCCTGACCAGTGGTCTTTGATGTTACTAGTATAATTGTTTTGGGTTGCCACAAACTGCACCCATTTAAGATGGTGAACTTAAATTGATAAATGCTGTGTGTATTCTGTCTGCTCCACTTACCAGCTGCTTCCCTGTCTCTCTCCCTCTCCCCTAAGATACAACAATATTGAAATTAGGCCAATAATAACCCTACAGTGACCTCCAACCAAGTGAAAGTTAGAGTCGCATGTCTTTCACTTTAAATAAAAAGCTAGAAATGATTAAGCTTAGTGAGAAAGGCATGTGGACAGCTAGGTTGAAAGCTAGGCCTCTTGCGCCAGTCAGCCAAGTTGCGAATGCAAAGGAAAAGTTCTTGAAGGAGATTAAAAGAGCTACTGTAGTGAACACGTGAATGATAGAAAAGGAAAACAGCCTTATTGCTGAAGTAAAGAATGTTTTAGTGGTCCAGATAGAAGATCAAACCAGCCACTACATTCCCTTAAGCCAAAGCCTAATTCAGAGCAAGGCCCTAACTCTGTTCAATTCTATGAAGGCTGAGAGAGGTGATAAAGCTGCAGAAGAAAAGTTAGAAGCTAACAGGTTGGTTCATGAGGTTTAAGAAAAGAGATGGCTCTCCATACATAAAAGTACATGGTGGGCTTCCCTGGTGGCGCAGTGGTTGAGGGTCCGCCTGCCGATGCAGGGGACGCAGGTTCGTGCCCCGGTCCGGGAAGATCCCACGTGCCACAGAGCGGCTGGGCCCATGAGCCATTGCTGCTAAGCCTGCGCATCCGGAGCCTGTGCTCCGCAACGGAAAAGGCCACAACAGTGACAGACCCACATACCGCAAAAAAAAAAAAAAAAAAAAAGTACAAGGTGAACCAGCAAGTGCTAATGTAGAAGCTGTAGCAAGTCATCCAGAAGATGCAGCTAAGATAATTAATGAAGGCGGCTACACTAAACAAGGTGTTCAATGTAGACAAAACAGCCTTATACTGAAGATGCCATTTAGAACTTTCACAGCTATAGAGGAGAAGTCAATGCTTAGCTTCAAAGCTTCAGACAGGCTGACTCTCTAGACTTCTAGAATTAGAAGTGGAGCCTGAAGATGTGACTGAATTGCTGCAATCTTATGATAAGACTTTTAACAGATGAGGCACTGCTTCTTATAGATGAACAAAGAAAGTGGTTTCTGGAGGTGGAACCTACTCTACTGGTAAAGATGCTGTGAAGACTGTTGAAATGACAACAAAGTATTTAGAATATTACATAAGCTTTTATTGATAAAGCAGCGGCAGGGGTTTGAGAGAACTGACTCCAATTTTGAAAGAAGCTCTATTGTGGGTAAAATGGTATTACATACCATTACATGCTGCATGAAAGGAAAAGTCAGTCAATGCAGCAAACTTTATGTGGTTTGATTTAAGAAACTGCCACATCCACCCAAGTTTCAGCAGCCACCACCCTGATCAGTCAGCAGCCATGAGGACCAAGGCAAGACCCTTAAGGCTCAGATTATGGTTAGTACTTTTTAATCAATAAACTATTTTAAATTAAGATTTGTACATTTTTTAGACATAATGCTATTGCACACTTAATAGACTACAGTACTGTATGAACATAACTTTTATATACACTGGGAAACAAAAAATTTGTGTGATGCTTTATTGTGATATTCGCTTTGTTGTGCTGGTCTGAGATGGAATCTGTAATGTCTCCAAGGTATGCCTGTATAGAAGTGGATGCCTGTGTCACACTTAACTTTTTGGAGATAAATATTTTTATGCCTTTCAACTTTCAGCCACTTTCTGATGTTTGTCCATTTCTTTCTTTTTGCTTTGACCACTTTTCAAAAAGTTGTTGTACGAATAATTTTCTTTCTTAGATATGTCTAACATTACTTCAATATTTACAGAAAATATATATTAGCCTATAGAATAAGTTAAGCCTTAAAACCTAGGAGGGTAGTCACCATGCCTCATATTCCTTATCCTGTTATACTCATTTGCATCCTTCCCTTTTGCTGAAGAAAACAGTGATCAAGGTTCTAAGAAATGACTAAATGGAGCTAATTTTTACCCTTTACATTTTCAAGAGTTAGTATTGCTATCAAAAATACTCTGGGGAGGGCTTCCCTGGTGGCGCAGTGGTTGAGAGTCTGCCTGCCGATGCAGGGGACGCGGGTTCGTGCCCCGGTCCGGGAAGATCCCACATGCAGTGGAGCAGCTGGGCCCGTGAGCCATGGCCGCTGAGCCTGCGCGTCCGGAGCCTGTGCCCCACAACAGGAGAGGCCACAACAGTGAGAGGCCCACGTACAGAAAAAAAAAAAAAAAAAAAAAAAATACTCTGGGGACTTCCCTGGTGGTCCAGTGGTTAAGACTCTGTGCTCCCAGTGCAGGGGGTCCATGTTCGATCCCTGGCCAGGGAACTAGATCCTGCATGCCACAACTAAAGATCCCACATGCCACAACTAAATATCCCACATGCCTCAACGAAGACCCGGTGCAGCCAAATAAATATTTTTAAAAAATACTATGATAATTCTATACCATAAGTCCAGCCAACTATAATGTGAAAAAAACCTTAGCAACCATTTCAATTCCTGCAATTAGAACTATTATAGAGGTATGCTATGCTCATTTATATTACTTTCTTATAACAGTGCTTGGAAACTAGGCCGAGAGTTTGCTATTTATGATTAATTAAGATTCCAACAGGCAGAAAACTGAATTAAAAAGCAACAATAAAAACTACCACTTAGGGCTTCCTTGGTGGCGCAGTGGTTGAGAATCTGCCTGCTACTGCAGGGGACACGGGTTCGAGCCCTGGTCTGGGAAGATCCCACATGCCGCGGAGCAAATGTGCCCGTGAGCCACAACTACTGAGCCTGCGCATCTGGAGCCTGTGCTCCGCAACAAGAGAGGCCGCGATAGTGAGAGGCCCGCGCACCGCGATGAAGAGTGGCCCCCGCTTGCCACAACTAGAGACAGCCCTCGCACAGAAACGAAGACCCAACACAGCCAGAAAAATAAATAAATAAACAAATGTGGGGTTTAAAAAAAAAAAAAAACTACCACTTAGCAAAGACAAGTTAAATTTGCCTTTAAATTGTTTTCTAAATTAACTAAGGATGCTTCACTAGTATCTTTCTGATGACACTCCAGTGAGATGTGTCAATTTTGGAAGGGGAGAAAAAACAAACAAGCAGAGGGCTGGGTCACTTTTCAAAGCTCCAGAGAATTTAGAGATCAGAAATAAGGGCAAGAATAATATTTACTATTGTTGTCACTGCACTGTGACATTGAATTTGATACAAATGTTACTTAGAAGTTGGGATGGCAAAAAATAATCTGCTTTATGATGAAGTATGTTAATTATAGTCATATTTCTAATAGCAAAAAATGGGGACAACCTATATGTTCAAGAATAGATGAATAATTATTTAAATTGAAGGCACCACAGTGTAATAGAAAAAACAAAGGATATTATATTATCTATGTGACCCTGGGCAACTTATTTAACAACAGTCTATCTCCTCACTCATAAAGTGGGGATAATGCCACCTATCCGACAGGGTCACTCTAAGGATTAAATACAATGTGTGTAAGATACTTAGCACAATGACTGATACCTAACAGATCTTCAAAACATGATTTTATTCTATGGTATTTCTATATTCTGTTACAGTCTGTACCTATTAAAATTATGTTACAAAAATCTTTAAGATGTGAAAGACTAAGTTACGATATTAAATGAAAAAAGCCAGATAACAAAATCACGTGCTTTTTATTACCTCAACATTGTAAAAAACACATGCATGCAAAAACAGTGGGGAAAAACACATCAAAACTAACAGTTAGGGCTTCCCTGGTGGCGCAGTGGTTGAGAGTCTGCCTGCCGATGCAGGGGACACGGGTTCGTGCCCCGGTCTGGGAAGATCCCACATGCTGCAGAGCGGCTACGCCCGTGAGCCATAGCCGCTGAGCCTGCACGTCCAGAGCCTCTGCTCCACAACGGGAGAGGCCACAGCAATGAGAGGCCCACGTACCACAAAAAAAAAAAAAACCAACCAAAAAAACCCTAACAGTTATCTCTGCATGATAGAATTATGGAAGATTAAATTTTTTTCTGTCAACTTGTCTATAATTTCCCTAATTTTCTATAATTTTGTAATTTTAAAACACCCTTTTGATAAAGAAAAAGTCTATAATTCTAAAGTCATTTTACTTTTAAAAACTGTGATATCTTTATACCAGCCTTTTATTCAATGAATATTTTACATTTTGGAGAAGTTTTATACTAATGTAGACCAAGATGTTTGGACATTTTACATTGTGAGGCTCATTTTCTCCATACAGTGAGGATATGAGCTAAGTTGTGGAAAAACAGAGCACGGTAGTTTGAAGTTTTAGATAGCCATTCTGATAAAAAAGACAGGAGATAAGAAAGATACCCAAGAAGTAGCAGTAAGAGCCAACTGAGAGTACTCAGCACAGACTTTAGCATAAGATATGCAAAGTGAATTAATGGCAGAGCTAGAATCAAAGTCAGTTGGCTCCTTATCAAGTAATCATTTTTTGTGAATTTCATCGACTCTGCTCCAGTGAGCTTGTTTCCTCCTAACACAGAAGCATGATATGTTCATTCTTGCCTCCACACTGTTTGACTGTCCTTGTTGTGCTCATGGAATGCATTTCTATTCCATACTGAGTCCAGCATATTTGTTCATGAAGCTTTCTCTGGTCATTCTATGAAGACCTTATTGATTTCCCTATAAACTGGACTCATGGCCACACATTGTTTTCATCATACGTTGGCATTTACTTATATTTGGTCTTATGTTGTTAGTTGTTTCATGGATTAGTTACCTCCCCCAAAAGACTGAAAATCCTTTAAGTAAGGGAGGTTGCTATGTACTTCTGTCTCCACACAGAATTCAGTGCTAAGCACACAGCAGGCACTCATTCATACTTTCTTAATAATTATAGAAGCTAAAATATTTCACTTTGTCCTCCTTTCCATTAGGAACAAGATGCAAAAACTTAAAATTATATGAAAGGTTCATAAAAAGATTTTTTCTTTGACCCATTCTCATCTTATAAAATAGCCTGTCTATGAAACACAGATGTTAACTGGACATGGTTTTAAAATACATATCAGATTTGTCTGGTCTGAGTACAAGTTAGTTCTTTTACAAATATCTGCAATAATTTTTTTCTGAGACACCCAATGTCTACGCAGCCCATTTTTAGATATCGGAGAATGAACTAATCATTTCCAACTCTTTGCACTCCTCCCATCCCACCAAATCATTTTTTAATTACAAAATATATACGTGCAACTTACTCTCTTCCCCAGAGAACCATGGTTTGTAGTCTAATATGTACCTATTGAGACCTTTCTGTAAGCATTTACTTACACATATACAAATACAGGATTTTTTTTAATGTTTCCGTGTTTATTTTTACATAAATGGGATCATTTTACGTACTTTTCCCCCTATATAACAGGTCACAGAAATATTTTCTGGTGAGTAAATTCAGATATACTTAATTTTATTTAACCATTGTATTCTACGATGTGCACCATTATCTAAACATTCCCCAATTGACAGCATTTGTTTCTAATTTTTAAAAAGGAATTCTATAATGAACATTCTAATACATATCTGTGCGTACATGTGAAAATATTTCTGATGTATCAAAAGATATAGATTTTTTTTTTTTTTTTTTTGCGGTACGCGGGCCTCTCACTGTTGTGGCCTCTCCCGCATCGGCAGGTGGACTCTCAACCACTGCGCCACCAGGGGAGCCCCGATATAGATATTTTAAATCTTGATAAGACAGTGCCACTAGGCTATATCGATTTCATTCCCACCAAAATTGAAGGACAGCGGCCATTTACTCATATCCTTTCAAAATGGGGAGGGAGGGAAGGTATCAATATTTTATCCCTTGTCTATCCCGTGCCCACGGCCACTATAGCTACAAGGCTGGTAAAGGTGGAAATTTTCTTGCAAGCAGTGATAATGTCTGACTACAAAGAATGTCAAAATCTTCTGATAAAATTTTAATTTGCTATACAAAGTTGAAGATAAAAGAGGCTCAATCTTAAAAAAGAACTGGAAGTAAAGAAGCTCATCCCTTTCTCTCCTTCATACCACTGCTTTCCCTATGAAAGAAAGTTGTTCCATTGTAATAAAATGGCAGAAGCATTTACCAAAGGGTCTATGAAATCTGCCAGAAGAGGAAAGGGCTTATTAATAGCAGAAAGTCCCCATAATTTTGCTCCACCAACTGACATGCCTCAATAATTGTTTACAGTAGAAAAGTAGGTGAATACAATATTTTAACCAATTTTTATTCTCAATGAAACCCAAAAACTTTCTCTGGTAACAAAGATTAGTATGGTAACCAAATTCTAAATGCTTATCAACTCACAAACCCAGTAAATAGAACCACATTCCTGAAATTTCTCTTCCAAAAGCAAAATAAGCTTCTCAGTTTTAAAGTCAGAATAGGTTTCTAGAAGTTAAAAATTACAAAATGGGGAATTCCCTGGTGGTCCAGTGGTTAGGACTTGGTGCTTCCACTGCAGGGGGCACAGGTTTGATCCCTGGTCAGGGAACTAAGATCCCTCATGCCGTGCGGCACAGCCAAAAAAACAAAAACAAAAAAATTTTAATTAAAAAATAAATAAAAATTATAAGATGAAAACGAAGTAGTGAAAATGCCACATGAAATTATCTAGTACCAAAACTAGTGGTTATTTAAACAAAAATGATACCTCCTACTTTCCTAAACATTTTTTTTTCTTTTCTCCTTTTTTTTGGGGGGGGAGGGTGGTGTAGAAGAGCATGAACTTTAAAAATTGTAACGTATGAGAATATGCTATTCTGATGAAGAAACTAACATTTGCAAAGCACTTGTCACTTTCTTGAGAACATGGCATGTTCAAGAAGTCATCCACATTTTGTCAAAGTCCGTTACTCCCAGCAAAACAAAAGAGGTGAAAAAAAGTAAGGATAAAATATCAACGCTTTCTTATGCCAGAAGAAAACTTGACATCAGAAGTCTGGCATTTACTGTGATTCACCCCCTGCAGTGGTTTCAACTCTAACCTCTTTCAATAAGTGGTTTTAACCACAAACTAAACTGCAACCTAGAAATCAAGCCATAGCTTGCTTTAATATTGATCCATTGTGACTAAGAAATAAAATCAACGTTGCTGAGCTTCTGTGTATAAATGTAGGCTGATCACTGCCAATCACTGGCATTCAGTTGTGCTTAACTTTGACTGTAAGTTGCTCTGTGTTCTGCTCTGACAGCTTGCTTTCTTATGCTGTCAGATTTTTAAAATATGGAAACATCAAATGGCTAGGAGTTAAAATTAGATGCTTTCAATTTCAGCAAATATAATCAGCATTTTTAGGTTAATTTAGTCTTTTGAGTAAGACTCTACCTCAAATAGTCTTTATCTTATTTTAACAAAGTAGCAAAAAATCAGTAGAAAAGGCACACAAGTTATAACAATGAAATAATGTCAAAGGTACAATTTTTTCCAGAAACATTAAACTGAGAAACTGAAAATAAACTGAAAAGTTATACAAAAATTCTTAAAAGTTAAAAACTCAAAAGAATGCCACCATTAAAAAACAAACAAGTTGTTATATGTAAGCAGCACTGTAATTACCTAAAATTGAATCACTAAAACTCTGCTTGTTGATATAACCATAATTACTGTAACATTTCTTCAGAGACCACTGCAACAAAAAGACCTCTGTGAATTGTTCTGTGCTCCAGCCTTGAAGGCAAGGACTTGTTCCTTATTTCTCTCATTCTGAAAAGAAATAGAAAATAAAATATTTTTTCCTACTTCAGACCCTCCTCTCCCTGATTTCATAAAACCACCTGAGACCTCAGAAGGCTTCAAGATATCAGGTTCATAGCTTGAAACAAAACGACTTCTATAATGAATCTTAACATTTTCTTAAGTTTATAGCTGATTCTTGAATTAGAAAATATTCACATGAAAAGAATATACTTTATACTCTTCAACAGGGCAGATTAATGGTTAAATCAGAGAAACTCTAAATATGTTTTTAAGCGCTCTTTCACTTAACGGCAACCAGCTGCCCCTCTCCCCATTTCCTTCTGCCTCTTCTTCACATCCTGAGTTGTCAGTGATCCTGGCACTGCTCAGCCTGGAAGTAAATGGCAGTGCGTGCTGCCAAAGAATGGTAACTACTCTAGGAGTATTTGTGTTAAATAAAGAGAGGGTTTAAAATATCTGGGTCTACTTACAAGAAAAAGAAAAGGCAAAGAATTAAAGTGATTTTTGGAAAAGTGATTTTAAGGTGATAGAAGATTTGATTTTTCAATTGTGAGTTTAGGGCTAGTTTCTTTAGACCAGGGAAAAGAGCACGGCAACTTCTGTGGGACTAGCATCAACTCTCCAGGATAGGTGTTATTTTTTGTTGTTGTTTTTCATTTTAAGTTATACTTTTCAAGAAGCAGTCCAGAAAAGAGAAGAAAAGTATCAGGAGAACTATATTCTAAAAGTCTGCCACTGACGGTTTGGGGTGAATTGCTCTTCTCCAGTAGATGAGAGGGAGGATCTCAAAGGTCAATTATGACTGCTGAGATTTGTAACAGACCAAGACCCAAATGTTCTGATTTCTCACCAAATCTCAACCTTCCGCTATACAATCAAAATATGGGGGATGAGAGGGATGGAGAAAGGCAAAATAATTATTTTAATAAACACGGTATATGATAAATGACTACAATATTATAAAAACTTTCAATAAACAATACTTATTCACTTTGCTACTACTTGGAATAACAGCTGTATTAGTTTGCTGACAACTATCAAAGCATATAAAAATAAATGAGATATTTAAATTTTTATTACTGTTAATGTTTCAGTTCTCATTGATTTACAATACATATTTGTAATCTGACCATGTAGAATGTGCTAGAAGTGAGGCACCTGTGTTATTCTGAGATAATATGTCAACTGGTAGAGATTAATAATGAAGTCAAATGTTTTCATATTAATAAACACACTTGAAATACAGAAGAATTACTTCTGATAGAAGAGAGAAAAGAAATGTAAAATTAAGAAAGCCAGGAGAAAGAAGGATACATGGAGAAGTTACCCTTTGTCAGAGGAAGTGAATCCACAGCACCCTAGTCTTACTAACTGGATGATTTTACCATCCTCCACTACCTATGCTATCTCTGTTTGCCAAGACTATTCATTTTAGTACTTTAATTGCATCCCTCTTTGATTGTTATTTAACAAGACAGGAAAACAGACACATGCATAAAATACTAAATAACAAAATATTGTTAGATAATTTGAGAGTAAGAACAGGGCTGATTGATGACCATGCCCTTTATAGAACTCTATATATCCATATGATCAGTTGAAAGAGTAGAGGAAATTATGTGTATATTTAGGAGAAAAGAGTTCTAAGCAGAGAAACTGGGAAGTACAAAGACCCTGAGGCTAGAACTTGGCTGATATGCTCAAGGAACAATAAAGTATATGCATCTATAATATCCTAAGAAATATACAATAATTATCCCTCAATGAGAGTGATAAGGACATAACTTTATAACATTTCAAGCATCTTTAATTTCAGTTCCCCTGTCTGATTTGCTAGAGTAAACAATCTTTACTTTTTTCTAAGACTGAGCAAGCCTTTAATTTTATAAGTTTCTTTTCTAAAGTGCTTTCATGTTTCATTCCACCGAAAAGTGATCATGTTAAAATGCATTATTCTTTCTTTCCTCCTTTACTATTAAAATTAGTTGGTTGTTCAAAATAAGCAAATTTAGACATATTTCAATGTAAGAACATACAACACAAAGTAAATATGTCAATATGTAATTTAAGAAAACTATACTGAAATAAAGATTAAACCTATATGTTGAACTGGATCAGAGTATCCCAGGGAAATGGGCCCTGGGATATAATACAGTTCTTGAACTTTAGAAATAAAGAACACTTTGGGTGGCGAGATATAATACAGTTCTTGAACTTTAGAAATAAAGAACACTTTGGGTGGCCAGGCACAAAGATTAAGTCACTTATAATGGAAAAAAAATTAGACTGGCTTCATACTTTATATTCAATTCCAGAAGACAACAGAGCTACCTCCTAGTTCTCCTAAAATGCTCAAGGAAAAGTAGTTGAACCCAGTGATTTTTACATCCATCAAACTGTTCTTTAAGTATAAAGGTTACAAACATACAAGAACTAGGGAACTACTGTTCATGAACCATTTCTGAGAAAACTACTACAAGATTGACTTCAGCCAACCAAGAAATGACTTGGGCAATTATGGCAACAGCATTGATGATGAACATTATGACTAAAATAAAAATACAGACCGGCATAACAAGACATAACATAAATGTTGCATGTCCTAACAACAAAGCTAATAAAAATTGGGAGGAAAAGAGACCAAAAAGGGCAAGTAGTAGAATAAATTCACTGATTGCCTCATCTACATTACTCTACTCAACAAAAATAGAATACACATTCAATTGCACATGGAACACTTATCAAGATAGACCATACACGGAGCCATAAAATAAGTCTCAATACATTTAAATGATTCAAGTCACACAAAGTATGTTCTTGACCACAATGGAATTAACCTAGAAATCAATAACAGAAAAACCCTTGGAAAACTGTCAGATGTTGGGAACTAAATAACATACTTTTAAATAACACACAGATCACAGAAAACAAAAGGGTAAATTAGAAAGTATTTTGAACAAAACAAAAAAGAAAACACAAGATGTCAGAAGTTGTGCGATGTTGTTAAAGCAGTATGTAAGGCAAAATTTATAGCACTAAATGCCTGTATGAGAAGAAAGGTCTCAAATCAATAATCTCAATCTTCTGCCATAAGAAACTAGAAAAAGAACAAATAAAACTCAAAGTAAGCAGATGAAAGGGAAGAAGAAAGGTCAAAGTGGAAATCAATGAAACAAAAACCAAGGAAAGAATAGAGAAAAATCAATACTTTGAGACAATCAATAAAACTGGTAAAATTGATAAACCTCTAACCAGACTGATTAGGGAAAAAAAAAAGAGAGAAGATATAAATTACCAATATCAGGAATGAGAGAAATGGCATTACCACAGATTCTATAGATATTGAAATAAAAATGGATTATTATGAACAATTTTATGCCCATTAAATGTGGCAACTTAAAAGAAATGGACACATTCTTTGAAAGACACAAATGACCAAGTTTTCTCAAAAAGAAAGTGATAACCTAAATAGCCCTATGTCTATCAAAGAAATTGAAATTGTTTTCAAAAACATTCCAACAAAGAAAAATCCTGACCCAGCTGGCTTTACCAATTAATTTTATCAAATATTAAAGGAAGAAATATGTCAATTTTATACAAACTGTTGCAAAAATTGAAGAGAAGGGAGTACTTCCCAACTTATTATATATGGCCAGGATTACCCTGAAACTGAAACTAGACAAAAACAGGTTTTATAACATTATGTATGAATATATTGTTTGTTAAAATTAATTAAGTAAATCTAATTTTTAAAATTTCTACCAGAATGTATGTTTTTTCATTATTTCTTCTTGGTAAGCAATTTCAATCTTATTATCTGGGTTTTTGTCAAGTTCAGGGAAATATTAAATTATATTTTATAGCTTCTTCATTATCTTACTCTATTCTCTTTCTAGAACTTCTAGTCCTGTCTTCCATGACTTTTTTTTCATTTATTTTGTATTTATTTGGTATTTTTCTGTCTGTTCTAGACTCTAGGGCACAAGAATCAGAAAGATATAGGTTCTAATGGCTAGCTATTATATCCTGAAGAAGTCTCAGATTACTCTTCTGTGAACAGGTGTCATCTAACCAAAGACAGTCTATTGTAACTTATTAAAAAATTCCATAACAACTGCTTCTGTTTCAAGTAGTGGTAGACTAGATAATTCAAGCAACCCTCCCATTGAAGAAAACTAAAAACACTTCTAAAACAAAAACCAGAAAGCTAACAAGATAATGACTAGTAACCAGGCTGGAAACCAGCTGGGAACCCAGAAACAAGCAGAACACTGGAGAAGATTTTGTCCCGAGAGTGCTTTCCTAGCTAGAAGATGCAGCTGAAAGGCTAAGGCATGTTTCCACCAAAAGTCAAAATCTAGAGCCTGCCAAGGGCGGGGAGTCTAGTAATCAATATCAACTGAGACCCTACAGGGCTGCACCCTAGTACAAGGGGTAAAACGGAATTAAAACAACCCTCCAATTAGTCTGCCGCTTGTCTCTGAGTCACTTGGGGGACCAGAAAAATCACAAACCTTAGAACACAGATGGAATAAAGTGGTCACCCTAGGTACCTGAGAGAAGCAAACAAAAATCCTTCTGGAGAAAGATAACATTATCACAGGCCTCAAATGATTTAGTAAGAGAACCTTGTAAATATTCATTACCAAAATTATATAAACTTAGTATAGAGTAATTTTTTTAATGTAAAAATTCCCTCTACTGTTTGTATAAATTTGGGGTCATTTAGAAAAAGAAACAAGAATATATAAATATGGAACACATCAGAGTAAGTGCAATCCAACTTTCTGTTCTTTGGCTATGCACTTTCAAAACACATTTTGCACTCTGAGACATCTTTTAGTCCCTCAATATTAAGATGAACAAACTTTAAAATATACTGGCCATGTTTTAAAAACTAAACAGCAATGATTTTATTTTTCAGTGTGGTCTATTTTAGCAAAGAAGGGACCACACCCTATACAAGAGCATGCAACATTCTGAAATAAGCAAAAACAGAAAATGCACCCATTCTGCAATTTAAGCAGATTTATAGAACATATACATATTACTCAATATTCTGTCTTCTTTACAATTTAATTGAGATCATTTCCTAAAATTTAGTTATTTTCTTTGCCTGGAAATGGAAATTAAAAAATGATTTTAAAATACTGTCTTTTAGAAGTTTTACCACTTTGACAACACTGAATTTTAATTTTTTATTATCAAAATGGATTTTAATGTCCAAGTAGCTATAAATGATGAACAGTATCTTCTTTCTCCTCTCATACCTATAGTATCTGGGAGGTCTAGCAATTCATTGTGCTGCAAGTCAAGGTTGGTTATCTGTGTGCAGTTTCCAATCTCCTTTGGAAGGTGTTCAAGTTGATTGTGAGCTACATCCAGCGTAATGAGGTTACATAATTCACCTGTAAATTGACCAACATAAAAATTTAATAAGAATTTTTAAAGAATATATTAAATAATGAAAGAAAAAACATTTTCTATATCATAACTATACTTTTTCTGAAAAAGTAAAAGTCAAACACAAAATTTGAAGCTGTTATTTGAAAATGACATTTTACAAATACTGAATTATGAAGCTAATATAAGGTTATATGTCAATTATACCTAAAGAAAAAAGGAAAATGACATCTGATAATGTTAAAATGTTGGTTGTAAATCATTACCAACCAATATTATATATTTTTTTAACTTAAGTAACCAATTTAACCACATTTACATTTGTATATTCCATTACTTCAAAAAGAGCTTACTAATTTTTTAAACCAAATTCAACACAATAATATCAAATACATCTTGAGTTTAACTTGAGGGTCACCTTTACCTCAAAATATGTATGCTTTCAAATAAGCATATGTTCTGATGTTATATAAATATGTAAACTGAGATTTATAAATCAAAACTGCTTCTCAATTTAATAGTACTCCAAAAGGATAGAAAATAAGGTATTTTTCTCCTCATTCTG
Organism: Tursiops truncatus; assembly: GCF_011762595.2. Classification (NCBI taxonomy): domain Eukaryota; kingdom Metazoa; phylum Chordata; class Mammalia; order Artiodactyla; family Delphinidae; genus Tursiops; species Tursiops truncatus. The sequence continues at coordinate 18,684,870 of NC_047049.1, forward strand.
GTTGAAAGGACTGTATTTGGCAATTCAGATTATTCTTAGTGTTTTTCTGTCTTCAAAAACTTATTTATAAAAGTTATATTGGCTCTCTCATGATTTTCCTTTTTTTTTTTGGCAGAGGTTGGAAATACTGAAAAAGTAAGATAAGCAAATGAAGTGCATAAAACTGAAAAATGGGTGTAGGGCATATTATTAAGCCACATATTACAAACATAAGCAACAAAAGAGAAAGTAAATTGGATTTCATCAAAATTTAACACTTACATGTATCAAAGGACACTATCAAGAGAATGAAAAGACAACCCACAGAATAGGAGGAAATATTTACAAATCACATATCTGCTAAGGGATTAATTATCCAGAATGTATAAAGAACTCCCATAATTCAACAACAAAAAAACAAACCACCCAATTTAAAAGTGGACAAAGAACTGGAACAGACATTTCTCCAAAGATACACAAATGGCCAATAAACACATGAAAAGATGCTCAACATCACTAATCATTAAAAAATGCAAATCAATACGATGAGATACCACTTCATACCCATGAAGATGGCTACAATCAAAACAAACAAACAAAAAAACAAAGAAAACAAACAAACAAAACAAATGTTGGCAAGGATGTGGAGAAATTGGAATCCTTGTGCTTTACCTCCAGGAGGCCCACCCCAGGTTCTCAGGGTGAAGATAAAAGTCCCCTCCTATTGTCACTTAGGCATATCATATTCAAAATCATATACAGATAATCAAAGACAAAGAGAAATTTCTGAAAGAAGATAGAGGGGGGAAAAAAAACACCTTACCTATATAGGAATAAGGATAAGAACACATTGGACTTCTCTTCAGTAACCATGCAAGCAAGAAGAGAACGGAATGAAATATTTAAAGTGTTGAGAGAAAAAATGAAATCACCAACCTAAAGTCTATATCCAATGAAATTATCCTTCAAAGTAAAGGAGAAATAAAGACTTTCTCAGACAAACAGATATTGAGGGAATTTGTTGCCAGCAGACCTGTCTTGCAAGAAATATTAAAATAAGTTCTTCAGAAAGAAGGAAAATGATATAGGTCAGAAGCTCAGATCTACATAAAGAAAGGAAGAACTTTAGAGAAGTAATAAATAAAGACAAAATAAAATCTTTTATTTTCTTATTCTTAATCTAACAGATAACAGTTTGTTCAAAGTATTAACAGCAACAATATAGCAGGTGATTATAGATTAAGGATAAATGAAATGAATGACAGCAGTGTTACAAGGGACAGGAGGGAGGAACTGGGAATATTCTGTTATAAGGTACCCACACTACCCCTGAATGGTACAGTGTTGTTTGAAGGTGGACTTATGTTAGCTGTAAATCCTTACTGCAAACTCCAGGGCAATCACACACATACATACATACAAACAAACAAAAAAAATTAAAACAAGTATAAATGATATGTTAAGGAGAGAGAAAATGAAATAATACAAAATGCTCAATTAAACCCAGATAATGCAGAAAAATGGTGAAAGACAAAAAAAAAAAGAACAAGTTCAACTAATAGAAAACAGTTCCATATATAGTTGATATTATAAAGCCACTATACTCCAATAAAAATTAATTTAAAAAAAGCCAACTAAGTCAATAAACACTTTAAATGTGAATGTGAATGCACCAAATAAAAGACAGAGACTATCAAAGTGGATTAAAAAACGAAACCCAACTAAATAGTACTGTCTTCGAAAAACCTACTTTACAGACACAGTGGATTAAAAATAAAGGGATGGAGAAAGAAATACAATGCTAATGTTAATCAAAAGAAAGCTGAAGTAGCTACACAGATTTCAGACAAAGTCAACTTCAAAGCAAGGAAAATTATCAAAGATATAGAAAGCATTACATAATGGTAAACAGAACATATCTCCAAGACATAATAATCCTTAAAGTGTAAGCAGCTGCTCATCTCCTCCATATCTAGTATAGTGCTTAGTACACAGAACCATGTTCAACTGAAAGAATAAATGATGATAACTGGGGAAAATAAAACTTGGATTCTAATACTCTTCAGGCCAGAAGTAATAAATGTTTTTTGTATTTGCCGCAACTTTTCTAATAATACTTGAAGTTGTTTCAGTTCCCATGAAAGTAAATCCCACTACTTTAAAGGAATATGCACAAATTCAAAAGTGTATAGAGTCCCAGAAAGTAAATAAAGCAAGTCGGGAGGAGACTGGCTAACTTTAGCCTATTCGGAACAGATATGATTCAACTCAGGTCAATTATTGCTACACTACAGGACTTCTCAACTTTAATACTGAAATACTTCGGACCAGATAATTCTTTGCTGTAGGAGGCTGTCCTGTGCATAAGCAGCATCCCCGGCCTTTACCCATAAGATGTCAATAGCACCTCCCCACCAAGTCATGACAATCAAAACTATCTCTAGACATTGACAAATGTCCTTTTTTGTAACACTGCCAAAATTGCCCCTGGTTGAGAATCACAGCAATGTTGGGACGAGAAAGCTCAATATTGTCCAATTCTCATGCTTGTCAAAAGAAGTTGGAAATTTATATTTTCATATAAAATCTTCTAATGTTCAAATACTAACAACTAATTTTTAGGTTGAAACAGAACAAAACACTGTGTTATCGAACGTATCTGTGGGCTTTTTTCAGTGTTCAGGATGCCAGTTTGACACCTCTGAACACAGAAGCAGATGAATTACCAATATCTTAGGACAGGAACTTACATATGACTATCTAATATTAAACTAAAAAATAAGTGTTTTTAAAAAGCAGGGAGTATAATTATCTAGACTCAAATTAAGTTAAATCCTAAATCCTTTTTTGATTTATATAAGTCACCATATAATAACTGAATTATTTTGAGTATATATTCTCTCCCGAAAATTATCCTCCAGCAATACAACACTCTGCAAAGTCAGGAAATCATGTTAACACCGATACATTAAGAAGAGTGTCATCTAATAACACTAATACTTCTTTCTCACAATCTAGTAATGACGAAAAGTTTTGAAAATGCTTAAAACTCAGGAAATGTGATTTAAGTTTTTAACAGCATCAGCACACAAAAGTAACATGATTTTTAAATTTTATTTTAGTCCATGAAATACAATAAACTCACAAGTAAATTATATATATTATTGAGTTAAATTTGAAACTTTAGATTTTCCCCAAAATCCACGTATACATTTTAAAGGACTCATGCAAAACATTTTCTCTTAGGAACTTTGAATTTTCTTCAGTCTAATGAAAAAGATCTAAAAAACTTCAGGAAGTTTATAATTAATAAAAGATAGTTTCCAGGAAAATCTAAAATATTTTTGGAACTAATCCAAAATGTCCTATTAAATGCAATTAACAAAACATTTCTAGTGTGAGGAGAAAAAAAAAGGAGTTTAAGATCTCTCTTATTTAGAGCAACACTCCTAACTGCCCAAGCTTTTCTTGTTCATATTCAAATAATCAAAAACATTTGAAAATTCTGAATATATGATAAATTCTGCACTAGACAATACTGTGCCAGGATAAGAGCTCATGCTACAAATCACAAAAGACAGAATATTAAATATTTAAGGAGTTCATAAACTACTTTCACACTATTTATTATTTCTATACTCTGTCCAGTTAGTTAGTACTTTAAACATTTATTTTACTATATGATCCAAATATTATTAACAAAATATAAGTTCATCTCAGATGGTTCTAAAGGACAATAATCAAGGTCTTAACAGTGACTTGTCTCTGGCTGGGTTGAAGAGTGGTTTTTATTTTCTACTTTATATATTTGTATTTTGTGATTTTTCCTTGTTTTTACACATTTTTTAATCCAAAGAGAAAAAAAAAGGGAGATTCAAGAGGTAAATACTAGCAGTCTCTCCTACACTGTACATGGAAGAGCATTTTTTGACTCTTAAATAGAAGTTTCCTGTCTGTGGAGCAGATGTATCTTTTAGTGAAAATGAACACATCATGTTATCATATTGATGACACGAGCCATTAATACGATACATCTTATGACTCATATTCCATATTTAGTAAGCAATCTTTTAAGTTTGACTTCCTACATAGATTTGCCTACAGAGAGAACACGGACTTCATTCACTGATCCATTCTACAAATACTTATTAAGCACCTACCATGTACTAGGCACTATTCTAGGGACTGAAGATACAATAGGGAAAAAAGAGGTAAAATTCCTGCCTTTGGGCTTCCCTGGTGGTGCAGTGGTTGAGAGTCCGCCTGCCGATGCAGAGGACATGGGTTCGTGCCCCAGTCCGGGAAGATCCCACATGCCGCGGAGCGGCTGGGCCCGTGAGCCATGGCCACTGAGCCTGCGCGTCCGGAGCCTGTGCTCCGCAACGGGAGAGGCCACAACAGTGAGAGGCCCGCGTACCGCAAACAAACAAACAAAAAAAACAAAAAAAAATTCCTGCCTTCATGGAACTTATATTTTAATATGGAAAAAATAAATAATATATAACCAAGGTGAGGACGTATAAAAGCTATAAAAGAAAATAAAGCAGGATAAAAGAGTGTGATGGGGGAAGGGGAGATTAGAGATATTGATAGTAAGTAGAAGGGGAAAGTAACCCCGATGGAGTAGCATTTGAGTATACACCTGAATAATGGGAGAAGAAAGAAACAATGGAAATATCTGGGGGAAGCTGAGTGAACAGCAAACACAAAGACTCTGAGGCAAGAGAGTAGTTCAAAACACAACAGAAAGCCAGTGTGGCTGGAAGAATGAGTAAGGAAGAAAGTGATAGGAGATGAAGCAGCCCGGAGTCAGGGTCTTGTGGGCTAAGGTAAGGACTTCAGCTTTGACTAAGGCGGTAGTGGTGAGGGTAGTAAGAGTAGTTTTTTTGTTTGTTTTTAGAGCAGTTTCAGGTCTACAGAAAAACTGCACATAAAGTACAGAGTTCCCACATACCCCACCTCCCCACAGTTTCCACTATTATTAACATCCTGCATTTGGTGCATTTGTTACAGTTGATGAACCAACATTTATACATTATTATTATTAACTAGAAGTCCATATTTTACATCACCACCCACTCTTTGTGTTGTCCAGTTCTACAGGTTTTGATAAGTGCATAATATCATGTATCCATCATCATAGTATCATACAGAAGTTTCACTGCTCTAAAAATCCCCTGTGCTTCACTACTCATTGATCCATCTCTCTCCTGGGGCCCTTGGCAACCATCGATCTTTTATTTTGCCTTTTCCAGAATGTTGTATAGTTGGAATCATATAATATGCAGCTTTTCCAGATTGACTTCTTTCATTTAGCAATATGCATTTAAGGTTCCTCCATGTCTTTTTGTAGCTTGATAGTTCATTTCTTTTTTACCACTGAACAAATATTTCATTGTATGGGTGTACTAGTTTACTATTCACTCATTTATTGAAGGACATCTTGGTTACTTCCAATTTTTAACAATTATGAATAGAACAGCTAAAAACATTTTGTGTACAGTTTTTTGCATAGACATAAGTTTTCAACTCATCTGAGTAAATAGGAGCATGATTGATAGATTGTATGGTGAGACTATGTTTAGTTTTGGAAGAAACTGCCACTGTCTTCGTCTTCCAAAGTGTCTGTACCACTTTGCATTCCCACAGTTAATGAATGAGAGTTTGCACCAGCATTTGGTATTGTTCAACCAAAAACAATAGAATGAATAAATAAAATCATGGTATATTCACACTATGAAATATTATGCAGTAATGAGAAGGAATATTCTCTAACTATATACACCAATATGATAAATAATGTGAAGGACAGCTCTTCCTTATAGAAGAATTTCAATTAATAAATGCAAAAGGAACAAGGGAAATTTTAAAAAATCATCATTAGAATATAGTAATAATTGTTTTGGGGAAGAACCACCAAGGAACCCTCAGTATTTGTTTTGCAATTTTTCTTTACCTCTAAAATTTGTCCAAAATGGATAGCTTAAAAAAGATAAAGTTTAGGGCTTCCCTGGTGGCGCAGTGGTTGAGAGTCCGTCTGCCAATGCAGGGGACGCGGGTTCGTGCCCCGGTCATGGAGGATCCCACATGCCGCGGAGCAGCTGAGCCCGTGAGCCATGGCTGCTGAGCCTGTGCATCCGGAGCCTGTGCTCCGCAACGGGAGAGGCCACAACAGTGAGAGGCCCGCGTGCCACAAAAAAAAAAAAAAAAAAAAGATAAAGTTTAAAGTAAAAACGATGGCAATATATTATTATGGGATTTATGATATATGAATAACATAATATATAGAACGTATATTGTCATATATTGTATGACAATAATGGCACAAAAAACAGGAGAAACAGAAGTGTTCTATTGTAAGGTTCTTAGGATACATGTAAAGTGGTATAATATTATATAAATGTAGACTTATTGTTATGATATGCACTGTAAATATTAGAGCAGACACTTAAAAGAGGTATCAGAGATGTATAACTAATATGCAGCAGTTGAGATAAGTGGAATCTATAAAAAAAATCCAAAAGAAGGCATGAAATGAAGGGTAAAAGGAAAAGTAACAAATGGCACAAATAGAAAATAGCCAGCCAGCTGACAGATTTAAACCAATCATATTGATAACTATATTAAATGTAAATGGTCTAAACCCTCCAATTAAGACAAACTGTCACAATAAAACAAGAGACCTAACCATATGATGTCTACAAGAAACAATTTTAAATACATATAAAGACACAAAAAGTAAAAAGATAGAAAAAGATATGGCTATATCAAATAAAATCAGAATTTAGAAAAAGAGATACTACCAGAAATATTACCATAAAGACAGATGGTTCATAATGATATAAACTGCATCAGAAAAAAAAAAAATCCTAAGTATATATACAACTAGTAACAGAGTTTCAAAATGTAAGAAGCAAAAATAATAGCACTAGTGGGAGAAAGACAAATCTACTACTATAGTTGGGTATTTCAACACTCATTTCTTACTAATTGAAGAAAAAAGTAGACAGAAAATCGATAAGGGTATACAAGAAATTAATAACATCATCAACCAATTTGACCTTGCTCCAGAAATAACAGCAAAATGCACCTTCTTTTCAACTGCATATAGAATATTTACCAAGACAGACTGTATTTTATAAATCAGTAACAAAAAATAGGGAATTCCCTGGCAGTCCCAGTGGTTAGGACTCCACACCTTCATTGCTGAGGGTTCAGGTTCGATCCCTGGTCAGGGAATTAGGATCCTACAAGCTGCATGGTGCAGCCAAAAAGTTAAAAAAGGGAAAAAAAAAATATGAAAACATCTCTGAAATACTTGGAAATTGAACAATGCACTGTTAAATAATCCATGGATTAGAGAATAGCAAGAGATATTTAGAAAATACTTTGAACTAAATAATAATGAAAACAGAACATATCAAAATGTATGTGCTGCTGCTAAAATAGTACTTGGAGGTTTATAGCTATCAATGCCCTTACATAATGCAAAGAAGAAAGATACAAAATCAATCTAACAACTTAAGACAGAAGACAAAGGACATATTAAACATAAAGTAATAAGGAACTAGATAATTAAGAGCAGAAAACAAAAAAAATGGAAGATAATTTAAAAAATAATAAAACCAAAAGCAGTTTTTTTGAAAGGACCAATAAAGCCAATATCAGGAATGAATGAAAGAGGGATGTGATAATATATATATTACAAACTTTAGAAGAATAAAGAACCATTATGAACTTTATGCCAAAAAATTCAACAGATCAAATAAAATAGACAAATGCTTTGACAGATTCAAACTATCAAAGTTCAACTGAGAAGAAACAGAAAACCCAAATAACTTCCTATTAAGTTAGTCATTTAAAACCTTCCTACCAAGAAAACCCCAGTCCCAGATTACAAGACTGATAAATTCTTCTAAACATTTGAAGACATAATACTAATTCTTCACAAACTCTTCCAGAACATAAAAGAGGAACACTTTCCAACTCATTCCACAATATGAAGCCAGCATTGCCCTGATAGAAAACCATTACAAAAAAACAGAAGAAAAAAAAGAAATTACAGATCAATATCCATGATGAATATAAATGCAAAAACTCTTTAAATTTTAGTAAATTAAACCTAGCAACATACAGAAAGGCCCTATTAAAACATATCTATTAACAGGCACTCAAATACTGGTAAATAAATAATTTAGGTTTCTTTCATAAGTTGTGGCCTTCCGTATATTATCATTTGACTCACGTTAATAAGGACGCTTACATTTTTAAAGTAACTCTCGTTCCTGAGCTTATAGGGTTACTTTTCAAACATTCAGAGCTTAGCTCTATAAAAATCACATCAAATCTTACTAAAATACATTTGTAAAACTACATAATTAACAAGGGCTGGAAATACTTATTACACAAGCTTGAATAGATTTAGGGACTTAGGTCAGAATACACACTATTATATTTGCATAAATTTGTCTTGAAAGCTTAATTCTCCCTTTCATTGCAAAGAAAACTTTAGTAGTTCTTCTGAGCAAGTGCTTCTGTAACTAAGCAACATGGACAACAGTGTCTATATTCTTTGAATGGATAGCATGCTATCATTAGAGTACAATGATTGCCCTCCTCCCTACACCTTAGCAGTGTGGGAAGTCAAATGTATCCTCTGGTTCTATCAGATCCTTCTAAGATGGTTGAAGTGTTTTTTTCTGTTCTCTTACATCCTCCTTTAGCAATAAGAGTAACTTTTCCAGGTTTCTGTTGTTTAGTGAAACACCTGACAATTTGATAACAATCAACTAAGTTAACAGTTCATTTCTAGGCCTCTAAGGTTTCTTACTGATTTCCAGTGAAAAGAAGTTATTTATTAACAACTATGAACTCCCTTTCCTGATTTCGTTTTCCTGCCAAACTAAGTTACTCATTAGCACTTGTACAAAACACTCAAATGAGATCATTAAATAATGTTACCTGGACCATGAAAGCAATTGCAGCACCTCTGGCAGTCCTAGGAGAACTTCAAGAATTTTAGGAACTAAGGGTTACAATTTGGGTTAATATTAAAAATTGGGTAATAGTATTTGGCTTCACTAAATTCACTTCAAGCCACATTTACTGAAAACCCACCGTTTATTACCTGCAAAAATTCATAGAAAATTACATAATAGGGAATTAAATAAGATCTCTAAGGTCCTTCAACTTAAAAAAATTGCTGATTCTGTTCTTAGTATTTTTATATATATTGATTATACATATTTATTATATATTACTTGACATAAAAAATAACTGCAGTACTATAGTATATATAGTAGAAAATTGATTGTTTTCAATAAATGTTAATGAGTCATATGGGTTAAAAAATTGCTGTTTCTAATTTCTCATGTATCTGAATGCTGTGAGAGGTTTTTTTTAATGAGTAAAAATGATCTGGGTTCTCAAAAAGCATACATAACATAGCAGATCATTCTCCTAAGAGAAATTTACACAAAATTGTATACAATATAAATGATGTAGCATTTTATTGAACATACAATATATAGGACAAACAGATTTTTTTAAGATTCCCTCTAACTTAGCCGTTTTTATAAATAATAATAGGAGGATACTTTAAGGAGAAGCAATCTTAAACCAGCCTTTAATTCAATGAAGGAAAAGTTGTAGGAATATTAGTAAGAGACAAAGATGGAGTTTATTTCTGGTTTCAAAGAGTAATCATTTTCTTTCTAGAAAAATAAAATCATTTAAAACTTCACTAATCAGAGTTTCCTTAAGTAAAGTGATTAATTATTCAAACTGACAACCTGATGACCCTCACTCTAATCTATTCAGGCCCACCCAAAAAAATTTACAAAAGCACATCTCTAACATGAAACTCAAAGGAACCAGGCCAATTGCGGGGGGGTGGGGGTGGGGGTGGGCGGTGCAGGGAAGGATGGGGTAAGGGAGTGGTTATTCACTGTTTTCCCTCTGAAAACATGATTTCTTGAGTGCCTTGGTGTTCAGTGAAGAGTCTCTTTCAAGATTAAAAATGGTGAAAGGAGGTATGGGCAGGAATAATGAAACACTAATCTAAAAAAGCAATGACTAAGGTTTCCATCTATCTTATTTAACACAAAAAGATAGGACATTTACTTTATTTGTCCATGACTTACCATACAAAAGGAAAAAAGTAAGTCAATATTACCAAGTGAAGAGTTTTCTTGGCTGCTCTCTAATGTATTATGTCTGGCTCTTCGTATGTCTTTCAGTATCCTTTTACTGCTTTCTGCCAGTATTCACCCACGTGAATATGCATCATTAGTATCAAATCACATGGCATTAATAAAGATACTATTAATGCTTAAACAGGTATTCAGATTTTAACATAATTTCCCTATAAAGGCAACAGCACAGCTGCTAAATTCCAAATACATTATTTAAACTAAATACTAGGCTATGTTTCACAAACTTCTAATTTCTCACATTCCTCAAATATACTGCTGAACACAAACTGGATGGCATGATTGAAAGTGGTATACTCATAAAAACAACAGAGAAGAATAAGCACTTAATATGCATAATATAAATCTAATATATATATATCTCTATAATAATGTGGATCTAATACGTATAAATGAAAGTTTAACAAAATGATAATTAGCATATATTTTGAATTGTAAATTCTCTTGTTATGAGTTTCAGCAGTAAGTCAAATTGCATTAAAGACGTATAACTTTTAGAAATGTCAAATTCCATTTTATTTGATCTGGGTGCATGAGTCTTATTTTGTAAGCATTCTCAAAGGAGCTCAGGATTTTGGGGGTTTTTTTGTAATTAAAAAAGCAGTAAAGCAAGATCTGCATCACAGAAAATAACTATTTCTGTCTTTCCTTTATAATAAAAGATAGCCTTCAAGAGTTAAAAACAGATCAATAATAATCAGGAAACTATAAATAAAAAACATAATGAGATACCACTTCACACTCATGGAATGGCTATAATAAAAAAAGACAGATAATCACAAGAATGTTGACGATATAGAGGAATTGGAACCCTCATACACTGCTAATGGGAAGGTAAAATGGTGTAGCCACTTAAGAAAATAGTCCAGTATTTCCTCGAAAGATTAAACATAGAGTTACCATATGACTCAGTAAATCTACTTCTAGGTATACACCGAAGAGAAATGAAAACAAATGTCTACACAAAAACTTTTACACAAATGTTCATAGTAATTTTATTCATAATAGCCAGAAAGTGAAAACAACCCAAATGTTCAACAACTGATGAGTGGATAAACAAAATGTGGTATAATCATACAGTGGAATATCATTCAGCAATAAATAGGAACGATGTACTGATAGATGCTATGACCTGGATGAATTTTGAAAACATTATGCTAAGTGAAAGAAGCTAGCCACCAAAGACTATATATTTTATGATTCCATTTATATGAAATGTCCAGAATAGGTAAATTTATAGAAAAAGAAAGTAGATTAGTGTTTGCCTAGGGCTAAGGAGTTGGGAGAAAACATGGGTGGGGTGGGGTAACTGCCAAACAGAACAGAGTTTCTTTCTGGGGTGATGAAAATCTCCCATAATTGTTTGTGATAGTGAACAAGTCTGTGAACATGCTAAAACCCACTGAATTGTATACTTCGAATGCATTAATCATATGGTATGTGAATTATATCTCAATTAAGCTGTTAACATTGTCCCCTCTCAAAAAAAAAAAAAATCTACTGTAATAGCTTTCAACTGCAGCTACACTTGGAATAACCCAACTTACTCATTAAAAGTACAGATCCCCTGGACCTGCCAGACCAGTAAATCATAATCTATGGGATGAGACCCACTCTTCTAGACTAGTGGGAGCAGTACAGTGAGACCTAGATTCAAACTCTGACTATGCCATCTTCTTAACTGTATGATCTTTAGTAAATTATCTAATCTCACTAAATTTTCAGTTCCTTTTTCAGTACAATGAGGTGAGAAGTACCTATTTCATTGGATTACTGTAAGAATTTAATGAGATATTAGATGTAAATTTACGTGTACAAAATAGTGTATGTTCTATGACATACTGTGCTCAAACAACAGCTACTCTTATTATTACAATTATGTTATTTTTACTAGATCTTTATTTTCTTTTTCCCTATAAGGAAACATAACGCAGACTTCAGCAATGTTTGTCCCAAATCCATGCATGTAAGTTAAACCTTATAAATTCTAACTCCTTATAAGAAATATTGTTTTATTTTTTAAAGCAGTTTACTTTCTATCTGATGCCCTGCTCGGAATAAAATAAATGACATTTATGAAGTTACTATTTTTATAGAAATACAGAAATTACAGGAACACAAAACTTCAATGTCACTAATGGTGGGAGGGTGCTCATTAAAAAACAAATCAATGGTTATTTTATAAATTACAAATTTAGGAATAAAGTTCCAAAGATTAGGCAGCCACAAAAATCAACCATTTAATTAAATATAATTTGCCAATTTTTAAAAATAAATTCACTTTTTAGTAAAAATGTTGTAACCATCTGCTCAAGAACAAAGTGAAGTAAATTTAAAGTCCTATGAAATAATTTCCTGCTTAAGAAATGCATGTTCTTAATTCCCAGGTAATTTGACAACATCTTCTAAAGAAAAAAAAAATCCTCAAAGAAAGACTTTCATATGAATGAAAGCCAACATTTTAGAATGGAGTGTAACACATGCACAAAACAACAATAAGTACAAAGACTGGAAATAACATTTTATATTTCTACATAAAAATTCAGCATTTCTTTCCCCAACAGCTTATAATTCTATTCTACAATGAGTCATACAAACAGGTCAAATTTTGACTGAATCTGGTACAAAAATCAAATGTCATTCAACAACCACATTGTTATCTGAAGACATGGAAAGGAACATATCCATTCGAATTCCTAGGGATATTTTAGTATCTCATAAGTGTGTCACACTTTATAAATACAAGTACATTGCTTGAGAAAAATGACTGTGGATTTTCTAAATACATTTAATTAAACCAAAATTAAATTAAGTGTCTGGTTAGAGCTAAATATAATAGAACACCATACCTAAAATTTAAACTGCATCTTTCTCAAAGCTAAATAAAAATTTTGAAACACCTAGAGAATATTATATCTCTACATAGCTGCACAGCCTAAAAACAAAGTTTCCTTCATCACCCACTATAAGACCAATGCTCAACCAATATATTTAACCTGTTTTATTCAGAATAAATTTGTGTTTCACACAAAAAAGGGAAACTTCCCTTTAAAAGCTGTATAATCAATTTTTATGTCAATTTTTCAAACTCTCATAAAAAGGGCCCACAAAGATAATACCGTCTATCAATTTCTCAAAATCGGTAAGTCAACGGTTGACTACATTCCAAAAGTTGCTGAAATTTTTTTTTAATTAAAAATATCAAAACAACTAACTTCTTTTTACTGACTTGTTTACACATGTGTATTTCCTATTTTTTATTCTACTATCTATTCTTTTAAAAACAGTCCCCTTTTTTCAGTACAATTTAGCTTTACATATAAAAACAAGAATGAAATCTACCGAAATACTAAGTGTTGGCATTAACTATCGCTAACTTTTCTACTTTTCTGTATCCTTAGATTGTTTTTAATGAACATGTAAGTACTTTCAAAATGAAATTTTCTTTTCAACTTTCTTACAACCCTGCTTCTTCACAAGGCTCTGATATGCCAATCTTTTGTGGTAAATTAGGTAGAAAAGTAATATGAATTTAAACAAACACTTTTTAGGTAAAAAAGAAGGTGTCAGAGAATGAGAAAATGCAGGCTTAAAGCATCTTATATAATCATATCTTGTAAATACTTTAAAAACAGGTGGTAACAATTAAAAAATTAGGTACAAATTCTTTTTCTGCTTCAAATTTACTTTTTTCCAATGAAAATGAAAGCAGACTAGATTTGTGTGAAAAAGGCCCAATTACATATACATTCTAACTAATTATCTAGGTCTATAAAATAATCTCAAACCATGTACTATTAATACCGCTATAACTGATTAAAGTAAACCATAAAGAAGACAAAACTTAGAAACCAGCTGTTTTTTAGACAAGTATCAGATATTTTCTGATATGGAAAAGCACTGGACAAAATTATTGGGCATAACAAATACTACAAACAATAATAGTAACCCAAGGCCTCTTACCAATTTCAGCAGGTAGTTGTTTGATTTTGTTCTCTCGAATGCTAAGCATGCTGAGTTTTGACAGGTTTTTGATGTCTTTTTCCACAGTAGTTATTCGATTAAAGCGAAGGTAAAGAGTGGTAAGAGAATCCAGCCTATACACCACTGAAGGAATTTCTCTCAGTTTATTATGCCGTAAATCAAGCATCCGCAGCTTCTTCAAGTTATCAAGAGAGTCAGGCAAACTGGTAAGTGAATTTTCACTTAGAGCAAGTGTCATGAGATTTACTAGACAGCCCACTTCTGCTGGGAGGGACTGTAATTTGTTGCTATATAAATAAAGTTCTGTTAATTGAGTCAACTCTTTGATTGATGATGGCAATATGTGTATAGACCTCTTGGATAAGTCCAAACGCATTGAGTTCTCTTCCCGGCATTTGTTGAGCTCTTTAATCACCTCTGCATTGCTAGATTTCTTTCTAGTCCCAGGTGCTGGATTTGGCCGTTTGATCGTATTATCAACTGAAAAAGCCACCCCTGGTTGGGCAGCACTGGAGTCCTTCTTTCCATCTTTGGCATCTTTCCCTTTGGTCTTAGGTTCTTTTTCTTTGCTCTCTTTCCCAAAACCTCCAGAGGCTTTTGCCTCCTTTTCTCTTTCCTTGGCTGATGGTGCTTTGGGATCTTTCTCTTTAGAGTCTTTTTCTTTTCCTAAACTACTACTCATGGTGACTCAAGCTTGGGCAAAAACTACATGAACTCCTTTTATCTGCCAACAGCAGAAACTGGAATTCAAAGATGAAGAGACAAAAATCCTACACAATCAAAAAAGGTGTTGGCTTCAAGAAGTAATCGCCATCTGTTACGTGTTGGATCTAAAAGCACTATGCCCATTTCTGATAACTCATTCCAACTGGTAAAATGGTGCTGGTCAATCAATGATTCATTAGAATTCCTGAAATATAATACAGAGAGAGTATTATATTACTTTAGGTTATAAATTTATATTAAGTAAATGGGCTCTGAAAAACAATCTTACTGAAAATTTTGCTATTTTCCTAAGATTTGATACAGTAAGTATTTATCGAACACCTTCTACTTTGCAAAATCCATTGAAAAATTATAATAATTAACAAGGCGGGCTCTCTCTTTAAGGAATTTACAATCTAACAGGAAGAGGTAAGACAGGTATGCAAGTCACCAAACTGCAAATGTTTTTAAGAGCTGAAAAGTGGGAGAAATCACAACAGCAGCTAATGTCTGAGTGCTTTCTATGTACAAGCACTATTGTATGGAATTTACAAACATTATAACTGCTCTATGAGACAAATTCTTATCTCTATTTTACACACAGGGACGACTGAGGCACAGAAATATTTTTAGTAATTAGCTTTGTGATCCTGGAAAAGTGGCAGAGCTAAGATTCCAATGTAGGTGGTACACTGCCTATATTCTTAATCACTACGGTAAAACTGCTCTATCTGCAGCTAATTACCAGATTCTAGGAACTGCAAAGGTAGCTTTTTTAGTTGATAGTGAGAAGGATTAAAGGTTCTTAGAAGTAGAAAAGGTTCACTGGTAACATGACTGACCCAAAATGATCCACAAAGATTGAAAAGATGAGGGGAGATGGAAGTGAGACAGCACTAACCTAATAAGATCTATTCTTGGTATAAGATTATAATGATGATTATCACATTTAATAATTATTTACTTAAAAAACCACATCAATAGACCATATATACTAAATATATTCCTTAGTCTTACCTTAAATGCCAATGTGAAAGCTTTACAATATTGAATCTTGAATTACAATAAACAAGACTTCTGATTCCATACAAGATGGAATAAGCCCACTCTACCTTGTTCCTCACATTAATTACAACTTAAAACCCTGACAAAATACATGAAGCAACTAGCAGAATATTCTGAAAGGTAGAGAAAAGAAGGCAGACTGGTTAGGAACCTTGGTTTGCAGATGACCTGGTGGTTAGTACTCTAGGGGTTTTTTGTTTTGCTTTGTTTTTATTTCCTATATATCCTGGCCTGGGCAGTAGAGAAGCCCATAAACACAAAACACCAATAAGCATGGACTAAAACAAGGTCCAAGAAAAGTCTGCTGTCTCTAGTCAAAGGACTATGAAGAGAATAGCACTGCAGGATGGAACCCTTTTGACTATACCCCTCCTTATTCCACTTGAACACCACAGAAGAAGTCATGTCCCACCCCTCCCAACTGGCACTGAGGCCACAAAGACTGTAGAGTAAAACTCTGCCAACCACCCAGCTCTGCACTAACTTGAAGAGAAGCAGTACACATCCCCCTTGGCATCAGTACTGCAGCCATGGAAACTATGGAGGAGAGCCCTGTTGACCATCCCCACCCTGTACTTAGTAAATGTCAGCCAAGAAGTGGTAGCCCTCTCCCTCCCCACTGGTGCAAAAGCTGTACTATGAGGAAGAATCCTGTGGATCATCCCCTGCCGTGCACTAAGCAAATGTTAGCAAAGAGACAGCACACCACTCCTTCACAACTAGAGGGGGAAGGAGAAAATTATGGAGAGGAGGGAGCTGGAGAAAGGGATTCTTTCAATCTGTGTATTCCCAAGCACACTCCTTAGAAGCTCAGCAAGAAACCAACCAGAATGAAAACAACAAATGCTTTGAGAACTGAACTGTAGTGTGGAATATCACCTATTTTTCAGATTGGCCTTGGGGTGGCATACAAA
Source organism: Tursiops truncatus (assembly GCF_011762595.2). Lineage (NCBI taxonomy): Eukaryota > Metazoa > Chordata > Mammalia > Artiodactyla > Delphinidae > Tursiops > Tursiops truncatus. The sequence continues at coordinate 18,701,728 of NC_047049.1, forward strand.
CAGGGCAGACCAGAATACCCCTAAAAAGCACATTAAAAGGATCATACACCATGATCAAGTGAGGTTTATTCCAGGAATGCAAGGATTCTTCAATATATGCAAAACAATTAATGTGATAAACCATATTAACAAATTGAAGGAGAAAAACCATATGATCATCTCAGTAGATGCAGAGAAAGCTTTCGACAAAATTCAACACCCATTTATGATAAAAACCCTGCAGAAAGTAGGCATAGAGGGAACTTTCCTCAACAAAATAAAGGCCATATATGACAAACCCACAGCCAACATTGTCCTCAATGGTGAAAGACTGAAAGCATTTCCACTAAGATCAGGAACAAGACAAGGCTGCCCACTCTCACCACTCTTATTCAACATAGTTTTGGAAGTTTTAGCCAAGCAATCAGAGAAGAAAAGGAAATAAAAGGAATTCAAATCAGAAAAGAAGAACTAAAGCTGTCACTGTTTGCAGATGACATGATACTATATATAGAGAATCCTAAAGATGCTACCAGAAAACTACTAGAGTTAATCAATATATTTGGTAAAGTAGCAGGCTACAAAATTAATGCACAGAAATCTCTGGCATTCCTATATACTAATGATGAAAAATCTGAAAGTGAAATCAAGAAAACACTCCCATTTACCATTGCAACAAAAAGAATAAAATATCTAAGAATAAACCTACCTAAGGAGACAAAAGACCTGTATGCAGAAAATTATAAGACACTGATGAAAGAAATTAAAGATGATACAAATAAATGAAGAGATATACTGTGTTCTTGGATTGGAAGAATCAACATTGTGAAAATGACTCTACTACCCAAAGCAATCTACAGATTCAATGCAATCCCTATCAAACTACCACTGGCATTTTTCACAGAAGTAGAACAAAAAATTTCACAATTTGTATGCAAACACAAAAGACCCCGAATAGCCAAAGCAATCTTGAGAACGAAAAACGGAGCTGGAGGAATCAGGCTCCCTGACTTCAGACTATGCTACAAAGCTACAGTAATCACGACAGTATGGTACTGGCACAAAAACAGAAAGATAGATCAATGGAACAGGATAGAAAGCCCACAGATAAACCCATATACATATGGTCACCTTATCTTTGATAAAGGAGGCAGGAATGTACAGTGGAGAAAGGACTGCCTCTTCAATAAGTGGTGCTGGGAAAACTGGACAGGTACATGTAAAAGTATGAGATTAGATCACTCCCTAACACCAAAAGAATCTCAAAATGGATTAAAGATCTAAATGTAAGGTCAGAAACTATCAAACTCTTAGAGGAAAACATAGGCAGAACACTCTATGACACAAATCACAGCAAGATCCTTTCTGACCCACCTTCCAGAGAAATGGAAATAAAAACAAAAATAAACAAATGGGACCTAATGAAACTTAAAAGCTTTTGCACAGCAAAGGAAACCATAAACAAGACCAAAAGACAACCCTCAGAATGGGAGAAAATATTTGCAAATGAGGCAACTGACAATGAATTAATCTCCAAAATTTATAAGCAGCTCAATAACAAAAAAACAAACAACCCAATCCAAAAATGGGCAGAAGACCTAAATAGACATTTCTCCAAAGAAGATATACAGACTGCTAACAAACACATGAAAGAATGCTCAACTTCATTAATCATTAGAGAAATACAAATCAAAACTACAATGAGATATCATCTCACACCAGGCCATCATCAAAAAATCTAGAAACAATAAATGCTGGAGAGGGTGTGGAGAAAAGGGAACACTCTTGCACTGTTGGTGGGAATGTAAATTGATACAGCCACTGTGGAGAACAGTATGGAAGTTCCTTAAAAAGCTAAAAATAGAACCACCATATGACCCAGCAATCCCACTAATGGGCATATACCCTGAGAAAACCATAATTCAAAAAGAGTCATGTACCAAAATGTTCACTGCAGCTCTATTTACAATAGCCTGGAGATGGAAACAACCTAAGTGTCCATCATCGGATGAATGGGTAAAGAAGATGTGGCACATATATACAGTGCAATATTACTCAGCCATAAAAAGAAACAAAATTGAGTTATTTGTAATGAGGTGGATAGACCTAGAGTCTGTCATACAGAGTGAAGTAAGTCAGAAAGAAAAAGACAAATACCGTATGCTAACACATATATATGGAATTTAAGGAAAAAAAATGTCATGAAGAACCTAGGGGTAAGACAGGAATAAAGACACAGACCTACTAGAGAATGGACGAGGATATGGGGAGGGGAAAGGGTAAGTTGTGACAAAGCGAGAGAGAGGCATGGACATATATACACTACCAAACGTAAGGTAGATAGCTAGTGGGAAGCAGCCGCATAGCACAGGGAGATCAGCTCGGTGCTTTGTGACCGCCTGGAGGGGTGGGATAGGGAGGGTGGGAGGGAGGGAGACGTAAGAGGGAACAGATATGGGAACATATGTATATGTATAACTGATACACTTTGCTATAAAACAGAAACTAACACACCATCGTAAAGCAATTATACTCCAATAAAGATGTAAAAGAAAAAAAATTATATTGGAACCAAAAACCACAAAAATGGGTTAGGGCATGTATTCTGAAACAAAACAAGTTGACTGCTAAACAGAAGGCTTAAAAAGAAATCAAAATTTTATAAGTCTCAAAATGTCCTATTATGTAATCCAAAATTACTCATCATACCAAGAACTAGGAAAATATCAACTTGAATGGGAAAAGACAATCAACAGATACCAACAATGAGATGACAGATGTTGGAATTATCTGACAAGGATTCTAAAGCAGGTCTCAAAAAACAAAACCAAAAAAAAATGCTCCAACAACTACATATACTCTGGAAACATACAAATAACTATAAAGTCTCAACAAAGAAATAAAAGGTAAATCGAGAATCAAATGAAAATTTTAGAGCCAAATAACATAATAAATGAAATTTTAAAACTCATTGGAGGGGCTCAATAGGATAATGGAGATTATTGAAAACTCAGTGAATTTGAAGAAAGATCAGTAGAAATGATCCAATCTGAACAGCAGAAAGAAAAGAGATTTTAAAAACTCAAAAGAGGGCTTCCCTGGTGGCGCAGTGGTTGAGAGTCCGCCTGCTGATGCAGGGGACACGGGATCGTGTTCCGGTCCGGGAAGATCCCACATGCCGCGGAGCGGCTGGGCCCGTGAGCCGTGGCCGCTGAGCCTGCGCGTCCGGAGCCTGTGCTCTGCAACGGGAGAGGCCACAATAGTGAGAGGTCCGTGTACCGCAAAAAAAAAAAAAAAAAAAACAAAACTCAAAAGAGCCTCAGTAAGCTGTGGGACAGAAACAAAACGTCTAATATTTGTTTCTTCAGAATCCCAGAAGAAGAGAAGAATGGATATGGGGGTGAAAAATTATTTAAAGAGACAATGACTGAAACATCTGAAATTTGGCGGGGAGGGGTTGGACTTATAGAGACAAAAAGCTGAGCAAATCCCAAACAGGAAAAACCCAAAGAAATTCATTCCCAGAATATGATAATAAAATTTCTGAAAACTAAGGCAGCCAGAAAACAACATAAACCTATAGGGGAACAATGATTTGAATGACAGTGGATTTCTCATGAGAAATCAAACAGGCCTAAGGAAGTGATATTTTTCAAGTGTTGAAAAAGAAAAGAAGTCAAAAAGCCTTCTTCATTCAGCATAAGCATTCTTCAGGAATGAAGGAAATATAATGACATTTTGAGATGAAGGAAAACAAAGAGAATTTGATGCCAGCAGATCTGCTCTAAAATAATTGTCAAAGGAAGACCTTCAGACAAGAAAGCAAACAGAATGAAAATTAGAACATCGGGAATGAAGAAAGATCTATGGAAAGAGTAATAATATGGATTAATATAACTGGCAATTCTTTTCCTCTTCAGTTTTGTAAATTATGTTTGACTGCTGAAAGCAAAGAAGATATCTCTGAGGTGGTTGTCAATGTATATAGAGGTACTAAGACAAGTATATGACAAGGGAATGAGAGTGAAAGGACCTGAGTGATGCTAAGATTACTACATTGTATTTGAAGTGGTAAAATGTTGATACTAGTAGACTATGATAACTTAAGAATGTATGTTGTATTTCCTAGAACAATCACAAGAAAAAATATAGAAAGAAGTATACTCAAAAACACTACAGATAAATTGAAATCTTTGTTCAAGTAACCCAGAGTAAGACAGGGAAAGAGAAAAAAGAAAAACAGAGGGCACAAAAAGAAAATTATGAACTGGCACATTTAAATCCAAATGTAGCAATAATTACATTAAATGTAAACATTCTCAACACACCAATTAAAAGAATTTGTCAGAATGAGTTTTTAAAAACATGACGCAACTATATACCATCTACAAGAAACTCAATTCAAATTTAATAACAAAGGGGGAGGGTTAAAAGTATAGAAAAAGTTATACCATGCAAATGCTCATCAAGGAAAGTTTGAGTGGATGTATTAATAGCAAAATAAAATTCAGAGCAAAGAAAACTACCTGGGACAAAGAGGGAGATTAGACTACAAAAAGAAATGGTCATTTCTCCAATAAGATAAAACATTTCCTAACTGTGTATGCACCAAAGAACAGAGCTTCAAAAGACATAGTAAAAACTGATAGAACTAAGAAAAATCCACAAATCCACAATTACAGTTGGGGATTTCAAAACCTTCTCAGTAACGGACAAACTACAGTACAGAAAGTTAGCAAGGATATAAGATAACAAACAAATACCATAAATCAAATGGATTTAAATTGACATTTGCAGAATACTCCATTTGATAAAGTAGAATACATATTCTTTTCAAGGCATATGCAACATTCCCCAAGACAGACTATATCTTATATCATAAAAAATCTTAAAGAACTGAAATCATACAAAGTATGTTCTCTTACTATGATGGAATTAAACTAGAAATCACTAATAGGAAGATAACAAAAATCTCCAAACACCTGAAAATTAAACACCATACTTCTAAATAATCTGTGGGTCAAAAACAGTAATAAGGAAAATTAAACTATATATTGAGCTGAATAAAAATAAAACTATATCAGAATTTATGAGATGTAGCTTAAGTAGTGCTTAAAGGGAAATACATATTACTGAATGATTATATTAGATTACATTAGAAAAGAAGAAAAACTGCAGATCAATAATCTAAGTTCCCACATCAAGAAACTTGAAAAGGGCAAAAGGAACACGAAGCAAGCAGAAGGAAAATACAATATAGAACAGAAATCCATGAAATTGAAAACTGAAAAGCAATAAATAAAAATCAATAAAACTGAAAGCTGGTTCCTTAAAAAGATCAACAGAATTGATAAACATCTGGCAACTCTGACAAAGAAAAAAAAAAAGAGAACACAAATTACCAATATCAGGAATGAAACAGAGAATATAGTTAAATACTCCACAGACATTAAAAGAATAATAAGAGAACACTAAAAATAACTCTTTGGATTTAAATTCAACAAGTTAAAGTGGACCAAATCCTTGATAACCGCAAATTACCAAAACTCACCCAAGATTAAACAGATCATCTAAATAGTCCTATCTATAATTGCTAAAGAAACTGAATTAATAGTTTAAAACTTTCCAAAAAAGGAAATTGCTAGGCACAAATGATTTCACTGGAGAATTCTAACAAAGATTTAAAAAAGAAATAACACCAATTCTACACAGTCTCTTCCAGGAAGTACTCATTTTATGAAGCCAGCATTATCCTGATACCAAAACCAGATAAAGACAATACAACAACAATAAGGGGAAAAAAAAGCAAGCAAGCAAGCTACAGGCCAACAGCCCTCAGAAACAGAGATGCAAAAATCTTCAATGACATATAAACAAATCAATACAGCTTTTACTACTCCTATTGAACACAGTACTTAAAATCCTAACCAGTGCAATAAGGCAAGAAAAAGAAACAACATACAGACTACAAAGGAAGAAATAAGACTGTCCCTGTTTGGAGATGAAATGTTTATCTATGTAGAACACTACAGGGATTCTCAAAAAACTCATAGAACTAATAAGAGAGTTTAGCGTGGTCAAAGGAAACAAGGTCAACACACAAAAATCAATCATATTTCTCTTTGTTAGAAACAAACAAGTGGAAACCAAAATTAATACCATTTGCAATCACTCCAAAAAATTAAATACTTAAGTATATATATAATATGGCATATGTGTGCTTAAAACTATAAAACAATGATGAAAGAAATAAAAAATGACCTTCATTTAAGTTTCCTCCATTTCTTTCTGGGTCTGGATAGCTTTTTACTGCTACACAATATTCCATTGTCTGGATGTCCCATAATTTATTTATCTATTCACCTATCACCTACTGAAGATCATCTTGGTTGCCTCCAAGTTTTGGCAATTATTAATAAAGCTGTTATAAACATTCTTGTGTAAGTTTTTGTTCAGACATAAACTTTCAACTCATTTGGGTAAATACCAAGGAGAGTGATTGCTGGGTTGTAATGATAAGAGTATGTTTAGTCTTGTAAGAAACTAACAAACTGCCTTCCAAAGTAGCTATACCATTTTGCATTCCCACCAGCACTGTTGCTCCACATCTTCGCCAGCATTTGGCAACGTCCAGTTGATTTTGACAAACATGCAAAAGCAACCCAATGGAGGAGAACAGCCTCTCAACAAATGCTGTTGGAATAACTGGACCTCTATAAGCAAGAAAAAGACCTTTGACCTAAATTTCATACCTTATAAAAAAGTTAACTCAAAATGGATCAAAGATCTATGTGAAAAAAAAAAAAACTATAAAACTTTTAGAAGAAAACATAGGAGAAACTCTTTATAACCTATGGTTAGGCAAGGAATTAATAAGACAGTAAAAGCACAAACATTAAAGGGAAAAAATTGATAAACTGGACTTCATCAAAATTAAAAACTTTTGCACTGTATTTCACTCAGTTAAGAGGACGAAAAGACAGGCTACAGCCTGGGAGAAAATGTACCAAGAATACATAAAGGACACCTTTCATCAGTAAGAAAACAATCAATCCAATTAGAAAATGGGCAAAAGACTTGTAGAGACACTCCACCAAAGGTAAAAATGACAAATAAGCACATGTAAACATGTTGGACATCATTAGCCATTAGAAAAATGCAAATATAACTACACACTTATTAGAAAGCTAAATTTAAAAATACAGATGTTACCGAGTGCTGATGAAAATGTGGAGAAACTGATGAAAATGTAAAACGGTAGAGTCACTATGGAAAACAATTTGGCAGTTTCTCATAGTTAAACATACACTTGTAGCACACAACCCAACAATTGCACCCCTAGATATTTGTCCTAGGGAAATAAAAACTTGTGTTCACACAAAAATCTGTATACAAATGTTCACAGCAGCTTTATTTGTAATACCTCCAAAGTGAAAACAACCCAAACGCCTTTTACTGGGTGAACTGATAAACTGTGGTACATCCATACAATGGAATACTATTCAACAATAAAAAGGAACGAACTATCCTTGCACACAAAATCTTTGATGAATCTCAGGGGCATTAGGGGTTAGTGACAAAGTATCAAAAGGTTACAAACTACATGATTCTGTTCACATAATATTCTTAAGTGACAAAAGTACAGTGATGGGGACAAATCAGTGGTTATCATGGCTTAGGACTAGGGTGAGAGTGTGACTATAAAGGAGTAGCATGTGGGAGCTTCTTTGAAGTGATGAAATAGTTCTGTACTTTGTGGTGGTGGTTATTGGTGGTTACAAGAATCTACACATGTGATCAAATTTCATAGGACTATGAACCCCCATCCTCCAAAAAAAGACTGCATGGAAAAACTGGTGAAATCTCAAACAAGAACTGTAGTTTCATTAACAGCATTGTGCCAATGTCAACTTCCTGGTTTTGATAATTGTACTACAGTTATGTAAGATGTTATCATTGGTGAAAAATAAGTAAAGGGTACAGGAGAACTCTCTGTACTAATAATTTTATAAATTCTATGAGTCTAAAATTATTTCAAAAGAAAAATGTAAAAAATAAAATACAATGGACGATACAAATCTACCATATGTAGATTATAATAAGTATACTGGCGTTTCTTAAATAAGTGAAAGTTTGAAAGGCACATTTAAAAAAAGCATATTTTGAAAATCAAAATTTTTTAAAATAAGTGAATAAGCAATTCAAATTGGCTGGGAAAAGATTCTCTCAATCTTGTTCAGTATAAGATAAAAATATATACCCATTCATAGATATCACTTGATTTGGTTAAGTACATATTTCAACTGACTGGACTATAAGCAGAAAGAAAAAATTTAAGTGGGAGTGCAGTGAAGGAAACTTTAGGACAAGGAGCCCTTGATGAAAAGATATATATACAAAGATATAAAACTAGCAAAAGTACCACAGACCACAAGTTGCAAGCAGTTGTATCTGAAGAAGCAGGGTGTTTTTGTTTTTGTTGTTTTTAGGTCAATTCCATATTTTATTTGTATTTGTATTTAAGAAGGCTACAATGATGCCTGGCATATGACAAATATTTTTTGAGTGAACAAATCAAACAATTCATCTCTTCTATATAAACTGCACAAAATTATAAAGCTAACAATCAGATTATTGTTAGTGACTATATTTTGCAACACATTTTATACTAAGTGATTGTTCATATCAAGTTCTTTGATCTTTTATTCAATCATGCTACATGTTAGAAAAGCAGAGGTCAGAAAATCTTTATATATAAATTTTTATGAGTATCATTAATAGTAAAACCACAGAGTCAATAATAGAACAAAAATGAAAATAATCTGTCAGATCTCTCAAAATTTGAGTATTGTGCCATTAGGAACATTTTTGAAGATAATTCAGTAGTGGTAATGACTATCATGTTGGGGTGAGGTTAAAAAAGAAAAAAATGCTGAATATATTATGATAAGTAGTCAAGGAGGAATTACTGCAAAATGTTTTATGTATATGGAAAAGCATTAGAAAAGAAAATTGGAAAATAATGGACTGTTTTATTGTGGAGGTAATGGGACTATATATAATTTGAAAAATTTTTTTATTGGAGTATAGTTGATTTACAATGTTGTATTGTTTTATTTTTATTAATCATACCTTAATAGTACTTATACCAAAAAAATTTAAGCATATTCAAGGACATTGGCTAAAGAAAAAACAAAACTGTAGCATGATAGACAATCTCATAGTCTGAGTTTCACAGAAAATAAGGCCCGAGGCAAAACTTAGGTGCTAGAACCTGTTTCTCCATGCCTTCAACCTGAGCTGGCCTTTTTAACTTTCATTAACCTATAGAATGTAACAAAAACAATTCTGTACCAATTTAGACTGCAAGAGGCCTTGCATGCTTCTGCTCTCTCTCTCCAGACCCTTGCCTCTCTATGTGAACAGACCAGGGCTAGCCTGGTATAGTAGGGTGGTCTTTAAAGACATTGGATTGTAAAAACCTGCTGAGCCCACAGAAGCCACTTCAGGCAATGAGGCATATATGGACAGTAGATGAAACTACACAGGTGACTCTACAAAGCCCTCAATTTAGTAATTTTTATCTAAGTTTCATGCTACCCACATACTTAATAAGCCTATTTCCACTATTTATAACTCTTGTCATATCCTACGATTATTATGACAATGACCTCTAAATTATATGAAAGTATTTTACTCGTTGTTTCTTATATGTCTTTATACTCTTCCCTCTCCCCAACTGGCATGTAAGTTCAATGAGAGCAGAACTTTTTCAATGCTGAACGAATCTGCTCTTAAGTACTGGTTGAAACAAAAAACTACAGAAGACAGAGCAATGAGATTACCTCAGATAATGTGTTTCTTGGTTAAAAAATTCTATTTTTCCCCGAGGTCCCCTGAAAGCAGTCTTACTCCATAAGACTTCCATAAGATAGAGTCCTTGTCTCTCTTCTTCACAGGTATACTGTTAGCATCTGTATCAGTCTGGAATATAGCAGATGCTGAATAAATATGAGCTAAATGACTAAGTCAAATTGAGAGAGTATCCCTGATAGTATGGATAAATTCAAAACTTGTTTATAGCTTACAAACTAAGACTATATAACATATTAAAAGAATGAAATCAGATATTTAAACTTAATTTCAAAGAGAAAAGTGTTTTAAGAAATCATTGCACAGAAAATGACTTTACTATCCTTTTAATGCCAACATAAACATTTTCTTGTCACCTAACTAGGTACTGACAGCTGATTCTAGATAGCCAAGTCTTTGATTCTTTATTCACAGAGTCAATCAGTGGCAGAGGCAGGAATGAACCAAAGCTTTACTTTCTAGGAATCTTTCTGCTACCGCATTCTACTATACCATACATACATAACTAATGGATACGTTATTTCCACTTATACCCAGCTACTTGAGTAAATTATTACAAATTCTTTCCTATATAAATACATAAGAATTTAACTTATTAAAATCATTTACAAGAATCACACTTATTTGTATCTTCCCACAAAGTTAGGTACCATGTTAAGTGTTATATTAACTGAATTGAGGAAACAGAGTTTTTTCCCTTGGGAGCTCACAACTTAAGAAAAGGTATACTGATTTGGACACAATGTCAATGCTGTATGTTATTAGCTAGATCATATTTTAGGCTATAGCAGCCTTTGTTTTTCTCATGTAGGCTCAGAACCAGAAAATCACAAATTTTATTTGTTTTGAACCAACTTACTACTAAGGACTCCTGCCCCAAATAATTCTAGTTCTAAACATGTATATTCCTTTTCCTCTTCACATAAAAGCAGACAATATTTTTCAGAGTTTATATTTTGACATATTAATAAAAAACTTTCAGCATTTCCACACTGGTAAGTCTAACAGTCAGTTCCTCATCCTTGTCTTACTCAAAACTATCGACAGCATTTAACAAGACTGATCATCCTTCTCTCCTTGAAACACTCTACAATTGGCTTCCAGGATACCACTCTCCCTTGGTATCTCACTGGCACTCCTCAGTAGCCTGTGCTGGTTCCTTCCCATCTTCGCAATCTCCAAACATAAGAAATTCCCAGGACTCACATCTCTTCTCTGTCGTACTCACTTTCAAGTAGGGACTCGATGATTTCACCCAGTCCCATTATTTTAATGCTACCTACACGCTCTCGATGCTCAAATACCATCTCCAACCTGGATGTTTTTCCTTAACTCCAGAGATCTGTATATCCAGTTGCCTATTTGGCATCTCTACTTGGATATGTAACAAGCATCTCAAATTAAAATGACTTAAGTTGAACTCCTGAATGTGTTCCATCTTCTCAATCTTCTTCTCCATCTCAATAAATGGCAAGTGCATCCTTTCAAATGCTCAGGCCAAAAACCGTGGAGGCTTCCTTGACTTTTCTTTCACTCAATCTGACATCCAATCCATCAGAAAACACCATTGCTCTATCTACCAAGAATCCAACCACTTCATACTACCTCCGCATTTAAAAGCCCCCATCACCTCTTGCCTGGACTGTTAGCCTTCTGGCCTCCTACGTTCCATCTTTACCCCCTTAACAAACTGTTCTCTTAGCAATCACTGTGATCCATTTAACTGTTAAGCCTGATTATGTCACTCTTTCACTTTAAAAAATCTGATGGTTTCCCAGGCTCTTACTCTGACCTTCAAGAGCCCTTTCATGCTCTAGTCCTTTCTCTCTCTATATAGTCCTTTCTCCCAAATATCCACATTGCTTGCTCCCTACTTAAATATCTCATTCTTGACTACAACATATAAAATAAAAATATCTCTTTCCTATTCTTCTTCCTCTGCTTTATTTTTCTTCGCAGCACTCATTACCTGGCAAAAAATATACTTAATGATTGATTTTGTTTATTGTCTCCCTCTCTCCCAAGAATGTGAGCTCTCTGAAAGCAAGGACTTCTGATTGTTTGGTTTACAGCTGTATATTCAGAGCCTAGAACCTGGCCAATACTAGATGCCCATTAAGTATTTAACACATAAATGAAAGAACAAATGAAAAAACCCAGATAATAATTTTTTAGAATTCCTTCCTCTTTAGTAAATATAAATGATTAGTTTCAAAATACCTTTTATACCTCAATAAAACAAAAACTAAAATGAAAAATATAGAAGGCACAATATAGAATTGTGTCATTTCCCATACCTATCAAGAGTTACCACTACAATAACAAGATACAAAGGATTTCATTGAGTGATATTATGACATATACTATTCAACTTAAGATACTTTTGTTTATTTTAAGATTGCTTCTGTCACAGCTGTTTGTCAACTTGTTTGGGGAACAGAAACAGAGGAAACAGAAAGGCAGGAAATTTTAATAAATTTTTTTCATATAATTGAAAACAATTATCCTAAAATATATTTTATACCCTGCAAGTACTGACTTGAAATGATTACTTTTTGTCTCACATTTCTAATCCATTTATTACTATTCCCTAGAATTAAGGAAACATTCTAATTACGAATTCAAAAACTTCTGTCCAAACTTTGGACCTGAAAGGAAATACTACCAAGAAAACCCCAAGGGAGATGTGAGGAAAGAGAAAACAGTGAGTGTTTTTTACATAAAAAGGACACTATCATCATCTAAATAAACTTTTATCTAGTTCTCACTGGGCACCTGAATTAATGATGCCATGCATAAAAGATAAAATTAAACTAGCAACATATTGTACTAATAAGTAAGCAAAGCAGACTAATGCAAAAGGAGAAAAAGAACAATGCTGAATTATAATGAACTGATATGCTCAATTTTTAAAAAATGAAAACATTCCAATTCATATATTCCTTAATTTTTTTCATCCTATAACAGCAAGTAGAAATCTCTGGGAAACCTAACAAAATAGTAACATTAGCTGAAACCTGCTTGACACACAAAGGGAGCAACATACTGAAATCCACAACTTACTGTTTCCTTTATGTAAGGGGAACAAAGTCTCATAAGTGGAACACTCTTAGTCTTTTGGTGTTAACTAGCCCTTAATCATAAGTCACTGGCTTCATGTTGGTTTATCCTCTCAGTTTTTAACCTTCCACTGATTATATCAAATCTCTACTGTCCATATTATACATGAGGCCTAAGGTTTAAATAAACTTAGCCTTTTCTCATGCCATTCTCAAGTCACTAAAGTTCCAAACACTTCTCCCCTCTACCCACTAGAGTTCTGTATTGCATTCTCCTTTGTGTTCACTGTCTTCAGGCTCAGTCATTTTCCCATGTGTCCTCACAATGTAAGACTCTTACACTCCAGAGCTGCCAATCAATCAATTCTTAACATCTTAACAACTTGGGTCACAAGTCCCACTTTTGGAGCTGAGCTTGCTGATAATTTCTCCTTTGACCATCCCAGCATTTCTTAAACCAATTACCTCTTCACAGTTTTAATTTTAAATCCTAAACAATAATCCAATCTCTACACCAAGTTTTAGCTTTTTCTATTTCTTTTCCCTCTGGCTTCCTCGAATGATCAATTCCCAAGCGTCTCAAACTCCGTGTTACTTCTTATTGTGCCCAATCCCCACAACTCTTACCATATTCTTAACCTTCACTAAGCTATTACGTAAGATTCCAAATTCATCTCCCTGACTCTAAATTCTAAACAGCAACCCCTTCTCCATCCCAACCAGTGATGCCAGACTAAGCATCTTCAGGCTAAATCACTGATTTGAAGCCACTCCCCTACTCAACACACACACAAATAAGTACACATACATATACCTACACATATGTATAAACACACATTAGGTTTCTCCATAATCAGGCTCCAATCTATCTTTTCCATGTTTACCTTTTGCACCCTTAATACACTCTCCATTCCAGTCTTACCATACTATTGACACAGTAGGCTTAAAATGCTTTCATATAACCATATCTTTGCTCGGACTGCTCCTTCTGTGGGGATGATCTTTTCCTCCTCTCCACATTTACTCCCTAGTCTCCCTGGCCATACCCTGTATACACTATCCTCATCAGTATTCTATTTCCTGAACAGAAGGTACTGCTTCCTGTGTCCATACCTATACTCTTGCTGTTTGCTCCTCTGCTTGTACGTCTTCCCCGTTCACATCTGTTCCTTTTCCAAGTACCACCTTTCCAGATGAACCCATAAACATCTCTTGAGACTTCTGGGAATCACTTTTGCCAGAAAGTCTTTCCTACATTCTTCTGATTAGGCTAGGTATCTAGCCTCCTCCTCCTGGGAGGAGCTCTTATGAATGTCTGTCACTATATAACATGAATTTAAAAAAAATTACTGGTTTTATTTTAAGTTCCTAGGTAAATCTTTACACCTCAAATTCTTGTTAACTTTCACAACAGCAGTATACTTGTCTTTTATATATTCTCTCTGTTCCTTTTAGGATCTGTGTTTTTCTTATTTCTTTAGTAAATCTGTAATAACATTGTTGAGTGTCAAAAAATTAAGCACATCTATTCTGCATCCTGAACAACTCAATACTAAAGCAACTGAATGTTGCAGAGCAAGTTGGGCATCCACCCGAGTGATCGTGGGAGGTGACAAATCAAAATGTCCCACAGCAGAAAGAGTCATAGCCCAAGCAGATTAAAGAGGTATAAGTATAGAAGACCCACTGCATCTTGGATTGCAGAGCCTGGGTGAGATGTGAAAGACAATCCCACAAGAGGCAGCTCAGTATAGGGTATCAGAGCCTGAGCAGGACAGGGTGGATATCAACATGTACTGGTAACACACAAGAGGTATTAGAGTTCAAGTGAGGTGGGGATGGGTATCCTCATAGGGAGATGGCTCAGCATGGAGAATCAGAGTCTTATTGGGACAAGAAGAGCATCCACAGGTGGTGACAAACCAGTGTGCGATACTGGAATCTAAGAATGGTGAGGACCATGTCTACATGGAGGGGTGAGTGGTTAAGGGGTAGGTGGCATGGCATGGAAAGTTACGAGTCCAAGCAAGGTGAAGAGGTCATCTATGCAGAGTGGTCTGACAGGGGGAGTCAAAGTCTGGGTGAGGTGGGGGGTGGAGGTTTGGGAGGACTTCCAAACATGGAGGCCTGTCAGCACAGGATGTCAAAGCCAAGTGGAGGTGACATCAGAGAAAACAGTACAGTAAGTAACTCTGAAAATTCTCTCCTCCATAAAAACAGCAAGAAAAATGACAAAAACAGTTGGAATAAACTCTATCAGAACTCTCAAAATTAGCCAAGAGCTTGTACCCAGGATGCATTTATAAAAAGGAAGAAAGGATCTCAGTAAGAACAACAAGCTTTGTGACATTTTAACTTGCCCTAGCCCCTTCCCCTGCTCTCCAAATCCATGACAGCCTTGAAAAATTACAGTCCACATTCCCAGCTCAGCTTAGCAGACACCAGACGGAACAGAACAAAGCTGGAGCTCATTCAAAGCTTCATTCACCAACAGCCCCTCCGAATTATCACTATTTGACCTGTCTGGTGGCTCCTGGAAAGACCCCATTTGCAACACTACCTGTATTTGACTTAACTCAGAACTTACTCAGTGCAAAAGACCTTTTCCCCAAGAGGACGTTTGTTGAAAACAATTACAGGCGAGTATTTTATCCTCACAGTTGCTTAAGGCAGTGAACAACAGTTGGGGCAAACAGACTAATCAAAAAGATTGAAAGGAATATCTCAGAATGAGATATCATAGGAACTTTGAAAAGCTCCCACGTTCCTGGGAATCTAGAAGCTTATGTACACACTTAATGCTATGTGCATGGCTAGAGCTGTGTGTACACTCAGCAAGACCTGAGAAGGCCCTAAGGTATCACTTTTGACAAACTAACTTTGGAGCTGTGTACAAGCAGAAAGCAACAGCTAAGGCAGTTAACTGCCTGGATGAGTGCTGAAGGTATGCCCTAATACACACAGAGGTCTTTGGCAAAGACTGGGAGATTTACTGGTTGCAGGCATTTAAAGAAATCTCTGCCCAATCATTAGCCAACCACTAAGCTAACCAAATAGTGACTTCACTGGCCACATGAAACAGAATTAGTTCACAAAGTTACTACACCAACAGCAACCACAATAAGCAGGAACAATAAACACCCCCAGAAAGGGGGCAAAATCTAATTTCCATAATTACTACATTTTGTTATTTAAAGTGTCCGTTATTTGGACATTTTTATGCTATCTAAGATGCTCACGTTATTTAAATGTACATTTAGTATTTTAAATGTCCATAGTTTCTCAATAAAAAATTACAAGATAGGCAAAGAAATAAGAAAGAATGGCCCAAACACAGGAAGAAAAGCAAACAACAGAAACTGTCCCTAAGGAAATTCAGATGTTGGACTTACTAGACAATGACTTTAAGCCAGCTATTTTAAATATGAGCTAAAAGAAAACATGTCTATAGAACTAAAAGAAGGCAAGAGAAAAATGTCTCACCAAACAGAGAATGTGAATAAAGAGAAAAAAAGTTACTAAAAATATTAAATTCTAGGGCTTCCCTGGTGGCGCAGTGGTTGAGAGTCCACCTGCCGATGCAGGGGACATGGGTTCGTGCCCCGGTCCGGGAAGATCCCACATGCCGCAGAGTGGCTGGGCCCGTGAGCCATGGCCACTGAGCCTGCGCGTCCGGAGCCTGTGCTCCTCAGCAGGAGAGGCCACAATAGTGAGAGGCCTGCGTACTGCAAAAAAACACACAAAAAAACAAAAAATAAAATTCTAGAGTTCAAAGTACAATAACTTTGAACTCTAGAAATGAAAAATTCTCTAGAAAGGTTCAACAGCTGATATAAGCAAGCAGAAGAAACAATGAACTCAAAATAGGTCAACTGATATTATCCATTGAGTAATAGAAAGAAAAGAGACAGAAGGAATAGAAAGAAAAAAGAATGAAGAAAAATACACAGAGCATCAGAGATCTGCGCACACCATCAAGTGAACATTTTAAATAACAATACACATAAATAGAGTCCTGGAAGGAGACGAGAGAAGGTGGCAGAAATACTGGAAGAAGTAAGGGCCAAAAATTTCCTTCCAAGTTTTGAAGAAAAACATTAATCTACACCTCCAAGAAGCTGAACAAACTCCAAGCAGAATAAACTTAAAGAGATCTACACATAGGCACATCCTTACCAACTGCTAAATGACAAAGACAAAAAAAATAAATCTTGAAAGCAGCAAGAGAAGCAAGTCATCATGTATGAGACATAAGAAGATTAACAGTCACTTCCACAAGTCATTTCTTTTCAGAAAATATGGAGGCCAAAGGCAGTGGGAAGACATACTCAAAGTTCTGAAAGGAAAACCAAATAAACAAAAAATGTCAAGAATTCTATATGCAGCAAAACTACCCTTCAATAAAGGTAAAATTAAAACATTCCCAGATAAGCAAAAACTAAAAGAATTTGTTGCAGACCTGCCCTACAAGAAGTGCTAATGTGAGTCCTTCAGGCTGAAATGGAAGGGCACTAGACAATAACTCGAATACAAATAAAGAAAGAGCACTGGCAAAAGTAACTACAAAAATAAATATAAAAGACACTATAAATGTATTTCTTGCCCATAGCTTTTTTCTCCTATCCAATTTAAGAGAACTGCACAAAGCAGTAATTATAAATGTGTTGATGGGCACACAATGTACGAAGATGTAATTCTGTATGACAGTAACAGCAAAAGGTGGGGGGAGGAGTGGAGCTAGCTATATAGGCACAATGTTTAAGTAGACTGTTGAAATTAACGTGGTTTAATCCAAACTAGATTCTTATGACTTAATATGTTAATTGTAGGACAGCCACTAAAAAATGACAAAAGAATTTTAAAAGTACTCTAAAAAATATCTAACACAGAAGAAGACAGTGATGGAGGAAAAGAGAAACAAAAAACATGTGACACACAGAAAACAAAGTAGCAGGGTGCAAATTCTACCTTATCAATAACTAAATGTAAATAGATAATATTAAACCCTCAATTTAAAAGCCATTAGTTCGTAGAATGGATTAAAAAAAAAGTGATCCAACTGTATGCTGTCTACAAGGGATAACAGTTTAGATTAAAACACATGAATAGATTGAAAGTAAAATGATGAAAAAAGGTATACCACACCAATACTAACCAGACAAAACAGACTTTAAGACAAAAATTATTACTAAAGACAAGGGACATTTTATAACAATAGAAGGGTAAATCCATCAAGCAGATAAAACAATTACAAACACATATGCACCTAACAGAGCATCAAAATATATTAAATGAAAACTCACAGAATTGAAGGGAAAAAAACAGATGATTCAACAATAATAGTGACTTCAATACCCTACTTTCAATACTGGGTAGAACAACTAGACATATCAACAAGGAAATAGAAGACCTGAACAACACTATAAGCCAACTAGGCCTAAGAGACATTTATCAATACTCCACCAAACAACAGCAGAATATTCACACTCTTCTCAAGTGAACAGAAAACATTCTCTAGGACAAACTATATTTTGGAACGTAAAACTTTAAGTTTCTGTAAGTAAAATGGAAAATACATTCTCCAACCACAAAGTAATAAAATTAAAAATCAACAAAAGAAAGAAATCTGAAAAATTCACAAATATGTAGAAATTAAAAACCACATTCCTAAAACAATCTATGAAGAAACCACAAAGGGAATTAGAATCCCAAGCAGATGAGAAGAGTGTCCACACAAGAGGGTGTCCAATTCCCTAGCAAAGGAAGTCAGAGCCCCTGTAAGCCAAGGAAGGTGTTACTAGAAGTGGCCTGATGTGGACTATCAAACCTGAGCCAGATAAGGAGAATACATAGCTCTGCAGACCCAGGTATTTGGCAGACATTTTCTTAAAAATGAAGCAAGTGAGCCCATCACTTCACATAAAACAACTGAGAATATTTGTTGCCAATGACAAAATTAGAGTTAAAACAAAAATCAGAACTTTGGAAAACACGTATCTTCTTATCATGAGCTTGAAAAGCTACTCAGTATTTGAAGACTTTTCTTTCTTTTTTTTTTTGTGGTACACGGGCCTCTCACTGTTGTGGCCTCTCCCATTGCGGAGCACAGGCTCCAAACGCACAGGCTCAGCGGCCATGGCTCACGGGCCCAGCCCCTCCGCAGCATGTGGGATCCTCCCGGACCGGGGCACGAACCCGCGTCCCCTGCATCGGCAGGCGGACTCTCAACCACTGCGCCACCAGGGAAGCCCTTTGAAGACTTTTCTGATGAGATCAGTGGCATTATTAACAAATGTGGATGTTTAAAATATTGTACTATAAAGTGTGCCAACATTGAGGAAATCTACATAACTCAATAAAACAGTATTTTCCAGTTGACTAATTTATGATGATTCGAAAATCACAAATGGGTAACAGAGCCACTCAAATTACAAGACAAATGAATGAGCCATATTGTAATGGAATGAAAAGTCCACAGGTTGGCACTGGAAAAGCTGAACATCCATAGGCCAAAAGGAAAAGAAAAGAGGAGAGGAGAGAGAGGACAGGAGAGGAGGAGGAGGAGGGAGGGAGGAGGGAGGGAGGAAGGAGAAAAATAAAAAAAGAACCTCAATCTAAATCTCACACTGTACAAAAATTAATTCAATTAATTTAAAATTAATTAAATAAAAGCTAACTCAAAATTATGATATTTTTAGATATAAAATGTAAACCTATAAAACTTGGAGAAGTAAAGAAATGAGAAAATCTTTGGGACCTAGAGCCAGGTGAAGATCTCACAGGCATGACACCAAAAGTACAACCCATAAAAGAAAAAGATTGATAAACTGAACTTCATTAAAAATTTAAAATTTTGCACTGCAAAAGACCCTGTTAAGAGGATGGAAAGACAAGCTATGGGAGAAAATATGTGAAAACCTCATATTCAACAAAGGTCTTACATCTAAACACATAAAGAACTCTCAAAACTCAACATTAAAAAAACAACCCAACTGGAAAATGGGCAAAAGAGAGGTGTAAACATTTCACCAAAGAGCAGATACATATGGCAAATAGCACAAGTAAGGTGTTCAACATCATTAGCTATTAGGGAAATGAAAATTAAAACCACAATGAAATATTACTACACTCTGTCAGAGCACCTTAAATAAATAAAAAATAGTAATAACATTAAATGCGGACAAGAATGCAGAGAAGCCAAATATCTTATATACTGCTGGTGGGAAGGTAAAACAGAGGTGAATACAAAAATCCTGAAAAAATAGTTTAGTGATTACTTATAACTAATTAGTTATAACGTATAACTAATATGTATATGGTACATATACCTACCATATAATCCAGCATTTCACTCTTCGGCATTTACCTCAGAAAAATGAAAACTTGTGCTCACACAAAAAACCTGTAGACTGGGACTTCCCTGGCGGTCCAGTGATTAAGACTCTGCACTCCCCAGTGTTTAAGAATCTGCCGGCCAATGCAGGGGACATGGGTTCGAGCCCTGGTCTGGAAAGATCCCACATGCCACAGAAGCAACTAAGCCCATGCGCCACAACTACTGAGCCCACGCGCCTAGAGCCCATGCTCAACAAGAAAAGCCACCGCAATGAGAAGCCCGTGCACCTCAATGAAGCGTAGCCCCAGCTCACCGCAACTAGAGAAAGCCCACACGCAGCAACAAAGACCAAATGCAACCAAAATTATAAATAAATAAAATACTCCGCGCTCCCAATGCAGGGGGCCTGGGTTCAATCTCTGGTCAGGGAACTAGATCCCACGTGCCGCAACTAAAAGATCCCACGTGCCGCAACTAAAAGATCCCACATGCCACAACTAAACATCTCACGTGCTGCAACTAAAGATTCCACATGCCGCAACTAAATATCTTGCATGCCGCAACTAAAGATCCTGCACGCAGCAATGAAGATCCTGCACAGAGCAACGAAGAACCGGCGTGCTGCAACTAAGACCCTGCACAGCCAAATAAATAAATAATATATTTTTTAAAAAACCCTGTACACCAATGTTCATACCATTTATTTGTAATCCCCCCACCCACCCAAAAAAGGAATCAATCCAAAAGTCCTTTGGTGAGTGAATGGTTAAACTCTGGTACATTCACACAAGGTAACACTACTCAGCAAAAAAAGGAATGAGCTACTGATATATGCAACAACCTGGCTGGATCTCAAGGCTATTAAGTTTAATGAAAAGGTCAATCTGAAAAGTTTACATACTTTATAATTCAATTTATGCAACATTTTTTGAACTGATGAAACTATACAGATGGAGAATGGAACAGGAATTTTCAGGGGATAAGGACAAGGTAGGGAGGGAGAGTTCCTTTGAGGTGATGAAACCATTCCATATCTTAACTGTGAACCTATACATGGGATAAAAACATGCAGAATCATAGACACACACAAAAACACCTAAAAAGAAAGGCAAAAAACAGAATATGGTCTTATAGTCCCGTATAGTATCAATGTCAATCTCCTGGTTTTCATATTGTACTCCAATTATATAAGATGCTAACATTAAGGGATGCTAAGTGAAGTGTTATTTTTGCAACTTCCTATGAGTCTATCATTATTTCTAAATAAAAAGTTAGGGGGAAAAAGTTCATTAATATAGGTTTAAATTCTACATTGCAGTTAATCTTCAAGAAGTTATTTATCACTGCCATTTTAAACTAGTTATCATTGAATATCTTCAATTATCTGAAAAGGATATTAAAATATTCCAACTACATATGTTTGAGGACTGATTTTCTTCATATTCTTCAGCCAAAATAACATATTGCAACTGATTGAAACAATTATGAGAATTCAGCCATTATCTGTTAAGGAAGACATTAAGGAAATTTGCAAAAAATGTGAAACAAATCCACCTGTTTTGAAAAGTAGTTATTTTTCATAGAAGTTTTTATTTATATTACATGTAATATGTCTTTTAAAAATTAATTTTTAAATTCCTTAATTTTAATTTCTAATATAGTAAATATGAGTAAATATAACCGTTATATAAATAAGTTCTAAAGTTCCAAATAATTTTTTAAGACTGTAAAGTTGTTCTTAGGCCAAAAGGATAGAGAACTGCTGCTAAAATACTCAGGGATGATGGAGCATCAGATGAACATCTTACTCTCAATTAATTTGGGAAAAAACAGGTTATTTTACTGAACTCCAAACTTCTAAGTTTGTGAACATTTAACAACTTTTAAAATGTTAATTAGAAATAATAGAAACAAAAGAACATGCTACAGACTAGGAACAGATCTTTGTAACTCATTTCTAAAAAAGGATTTGAGTCTAGAAAACATAAAAAACTTAGCAGATTTCTAAGAAAAGGCAAATACTGCACTAAGAAGTGGGCAGGCAATTCACAGGAGATATTTAAAAGTCCATTAAATACTCAATAGCACTAATAATTAGAGAAATATGAAAAGCTGTAACTGCCATCAGGTTAGCAGGTGAAAAAGTCTGCTAAAACCAACATGGGAGAAAGTGGAGCTGTGAGAACTCACACTCTGCTGGTAAAAGTATCAATTGTCAAAACGACTTTGGAGAGTAACATGGCAAAAATTTGATGAATTAGAAAATGTCCAGGTAAACCCATTTGATCTATCAATTCTACTTCTAGGTATTTACAGTATGAAAACTTCTGTATTTGCACAAGGAGCCACTGCGGCAAGGTTATACTACCCAATGGAAAAATAAATCACTACACCTAAAGGAAGCAACAGAAACAGATCTCAGAAGAGATGGTAAACAATAAAAACAAGACAAAAAAACAGAAAATTCCTTCCAGAATTAGCTCAAGATAGCAGAGTAGAAGGATGTGCACTCACCCTTTTTTATGAGAACACCAGAATCACAACTAACTGTTGAACAACCATCCACAGAAAAAAATGCTAGAACCTACCAAAAAAGATACCCTACATCCAAAGACAAAGAATAAGCCACGACAAGACAGTAGGAGGGGTGCAACTGCGATGAAATCAAATCCCATACCCATGGGTGGGCAACCCACAAACTGGAAAACAATTATTCTACAGAAGTTCTCCCACTGGACTGAAAGATCTGAGCCCCATGTCAGGCTTCCCAGTTGCCTGGGGGTCTGGCAATGGGAGGAGTCCCCGTCAGAGAATCTGGCTTTGAAGACCAGCAGGATTTGATCACAGGATTTCCACAGGACTGGGGAAAACAGAAACTCCACTCCTGGAGGGCACACACAAAGTCTTGTGTGAACCAGGACCCAGGGGAAAAAAGCAGTGACCTCTTAAGAGACTGGGCCAGACCTAACTGCTAGTATTGGAGGATCTCCTGCAGAGGCAGAGGGTGGTTGTGGCTCACTGAGGGGACAAAGACACTGGCAGCAGTAGTTCTGGGAAGTACTCATTGGCTTGAGACCCTCACCTCCCGGAGGCCACCATGAGCCCCACCAAACAGCCTGTAGGCACCAGTGCTGGGTCGCCTCAGGCCAAACAACCAACAGGGAGGGAACACAGCCACACCCATCAGCAGACAAGTGGGTTAAAGTTTTACTGAGCACAGCCCTACCCACCAGAGGGACAAGACCCAGGCTCCACCCACCACCCCTTCCTCCCAGTCAGGAAGCTTGCACAAACCTCTTAGATAGCTTCATCCACCAGAGGGCACACAGCAGAAGCAAGAAGAACTACAATCCTGCAGCCTGGGGAACAAAAACCACAATTATAGAAAGTTAGACAAAATGAAACAGCAGAGGAATATGTCCCACATGAAGGAACAAGATAAAACCCCAGAAAAACAACTAAGTGAAGTGGAGATAGGCAACCTTCCAGAAAAAGAATTCAGAATAATGATAGTGAAGATGATCCAGAAGCTTGGGAAAAAAATGGAGGCAAGGATCAAGAAGATGCAAGAAATGTTTAACAAAGACCTAAAAGAACAAAAGAACAGATGAACAATACAGTAACCGAAGTGAAAAATACACTAGAAGGTATCAATAGCAGAATAACTGAGGCAGAAAAATGGATAAGTGACCTGGAAGACACAATGGTAGAAATCACTGCTGAACAGAATAAAGAAAAAACAATGAAAAGAAATGAAGAATATCTAAGAGACCTCTGGGACATTAAAACACACCAACATTTACATTATAAGGGTCCCAGAAGGAGAAGAGTGAGAGAAAGGACCTGAAAGTATATTTGAAGACGTAACAGCTGAAAACATCTCTAATATGGGGAAGGAAACAATCACCCAAGTCCAGGAAGCACAGACAGTACCAGGCAGGATAAACCCAAGGAGGAACATGCCAAGACACATAGTAATCTAAATGACAAAAATTAAAGACAAAATATATTAAAAGCAACAGGGGAAAACAACAAATAAGACACAAGGGAATTCCCATAAGGTTATCAGCTGATTTCTCAGCATAAACTCTGCAGGGCTGAAGGGAGTGGTACAATATATTTAAAGTGATGAAAGGGAAGAAGCTACAACCAGAATACTCTATGTAGCAAGGCTCTCATTCAGATTTGACAGAGAAATCAAAAGCTTTACAGACAAGCAAAAACTGAGAAAATTCAGCATTACCAGACCAGCTTTGCAATAAATGCTAGACGAACTTCTCTAGGCAGGAAGAGTCCAGCAACTTTAGCAAACCTTGTACATATACAGACTGCTATATCAAAACCTCATGGAAACAGCAAACCCCAAAACTACAACAGATACACAAAAGGAGAAAAAGCCACCCAAACACAACACTAAAGATGGTCATCAAACCACAAGAGAAGAAAACAAAAGAGGAAAGGAAGGGGTTTTCCCTGGTGGCGCAGTGGTTGAGAGTCCGCCTGCTGATGCAGAGGACATGGGTTCGCGCCCTGGTCTGGGACGATCTCACATGCCGCGGAGCGGCTGGGCCCGTGGGCCGTGGCCACTGGGCCTGCGCGTCCAGAGCCTGTGCTCCACAGCGGGAGGGGCCACAACAGTGAGGGGCCCGTGTACCGCAGAAAAAAGAGGAAAGGAAGAAAAAAGACCTACAAAAACAAACCCAAACAATTAAGAATATGGCAATAGGAACATACATATCAATAATTACCTTAAATGTAAACGAATTAAATGCTCCACCCAAAACACAAAGAATAGATACAAAAACAAGACCTGTATATATACTGTCCACAGGAGACCCACTTCAGACCTAGGGACACATACAGACTGAAAGTGAGGGGATGGAAGAAGGTACTATATGCAAATGGAAATCAAAAGAAAGCTAGAATAGCAATACTCATTTCAGACAAAATAGACTTTAAAATAAAGACTGTTAAAGAGACAAAGAAGGATACTACATAATGATCAAGAGATCAGTCCAACAACAAGATATAACAATTGTAAATATATATGCACCCAACATAGGAGCACCTCAATAAATAAGGCAAATACTAACAGCCAAAAAGGGAGAAACCAACAGTAACACAACAATAGTGGGGGACTTTAACAACCCACTTCCATCAATGGACAGATCATGCAGGCAGAAAATCAAATAAGGAAACACAGGCCTTAAACGACACATCAGACCACATGGACTTAATTGACATTTATAGAAGAGCATTCTATCCAAATGCCACAGAATACACGTTCTTCTCCTGTGCACATGGAACATTCTCCAGGACTGACCACATGCTGGGCCACAAAAAGCAAGCCTCAGTAAATTTAAGAAAATTGAAATCATATCAAGCACCTTTTCCAACCTCAATGCTATGAGATTAGAAATAAACTATAAGAAAAATATGTAAAAAGCACAAACATGTGGTGGCTAAACAACATGCAACTAAACAACCGATGGATCACTGAAGAAATCAAAAAATACCTAGAGACAAATGAAAACAAAAGCACAACAATCCAAAACCTATGGGATGCAGCAAAAGCAGTTCTAAGAGGGGAGTTTATAGCAATAAAACCTTACCTCAGGAAACATGAAAAATCTCAAATTAACAACATAAACTTATACCTAAAGCAACTAGAGAAACAACATCAAAACCTGAAGTTACTAGAAGAAATCATAAAGATCAGAGCAAAAACAAATGAAATAGAGACAAAGAAAACAATAGTAAAGATCAATGAAACTAAAAGCTGGTTCTTTGAAAAGAAAAACAAAATTGATAAACCTTTAGCCAGACTCATCAAGAATAAAAAAGGAAGAGGACTCAAATCAATAAAATTGAAAATGAATAATAAGTTACAACTGACACCACAGAAATGCAAAGGACCATAAGAGACTACTACAAGCAACTGTATGCCAATAAAATGCACAACCTGAAAGAAACAGACAACTTCTTAGAAAGGTACAATCTCCCAAGACTGAACCAGGAAGAAATAAAAAATATGAACAGACCAATCACAAGCATAGAAATTGAAAACTGTGATTTAAAAACTTCCAAAAAACGAAGTCCAGGATCTGATAGCTTCACAGGTGAATTCTATCAAACATTTAGAGGAGAGCTAACACCTATCCTTCTGAAACTGTTCCAAGGAACGAAAACTCCCAAATTCATTCTATGATGCCACCGTCACCCTGATACCAAAACCAGACAAAGATACCACATGAACAAAAAATTGTAGGCCAGTATCACTGATGAACACAGATGCAAATATCCTCAACAAAATACTAGCAATCCAAATCCAACAATATATTAAAAGGATCATACAACAAGATGAAATGGGATTTATCCCAGGGATGCAGGGATTTTTCAACATCTGCAAATCGATCAGTGTGATACACCACATGAACAAACTGAAGAATAAAAACCATATGATCATCTCAACAGATGCAGGAAAAAGCTTTTGACAAACTTTAGCACCCATTTATGATAAAAACTCTCCAGAAAGTGGGCATAGAGGGGACATACCTCAACATAATAAAGGCCATATACGACAAACCTACAGATAACATCATACTCAACAGTGAAAAGCTAAAAGCATTTCTTCTAAGATCAGGAATAAGACAAGGATGTCCACTCTCACCACTTCTATTCAACACCGTTTAGGAAATCCTAGCTACAGCAATCAGAGAAAAAAAAGGTATCCAAATTGGAAAAGCAGTTAAAACTCTCACTGTTTGCAGATGACATGATACTACACATCGAAAATCCTAAAGATGCTACCAGAAAGCTACTGGAGCTCATCAATGAATCTGGTAAAGTTGCAGGTTACAAAACTAATATACAGAAATCTGTTGCATTGCTATACACTAACAATGAAAGATCAGACAGAGTAATTCAAGAAACAATCCCATTCAGACTCTGGGAGGGCTCATGCCAAGGAGTACTTCCCAGAACTTCTGCTGCCAGTGTCCTTGTCCCCATGGTGAAACACAGCCACCTCCCGCCTCTGCAGGAGACCCTCGAACACTAGCAGTGAATATAAATTATATTTAATAAGGAACATTAGAGACAAGGGGAAGATGGCGGAAGAATAAGATGCAGAGATCACCTTCCTCCCCACAAATACACCAGAAATACATCTACACGTGGAACAACTCCTACAGAACACCTACTGAACGCTGGCAGAAGACCTCAGACCTCCCAAAAGGCAAGAAACTCCCCAAGTACCTGGGTAGGGCAAAAGAAAAAAGAATAAACAGAGACAAATGGATAGGGATGGGACCAGCACCAGTGGGAGGGAGCTGTGAAGGAGGAAAGGTTTCCACACACTAGGAAGCCCCTTTGCGGGCGGAGACTGCGAGTGGCGGAGGGGGAAGCTTTGGAGCCGCGGAAGAGAACACAGCAACGGGGGTGCGGAGGACAAAGTGGAGAGATTCTCGCACAGAGGATCGGTGCCGACCGGCACTCACCAGCCCGAGAGGCTTGTCTGCTCACCCGCCGGGGCGGGCGGGGCTGGGAGCTGAGGCTCGGGCTTTGGGGTTCGAGCGCAGGGAGAGGACTGAAGTTGGCGGTGTGAACACAGCCTACAGGGGGTTAGTGCACCGTGGCTGGACGGGAGGCAGTCTGGGAAAAGGTCTGGACCCGCCGAAGAGGCAAGAGATTTTTTCTTCCCTCTTTGTTTCCTGGTGCGTGAGAGGGGACTGGGAGCGCTGCTTAAAGGAGCTCCACAGACGGGAGCGAGCCGCGGCTATCAGCGCGGACCCCAGAGACAGGCATGAGACGCTAAGGCTGCTGCTGCTGCCACCACCAAGAAGCCTGGGTGCAAGCACAGGTCACTATCCACACCCCGCTTCCGGGGAGCCGACACTGCCAGGGTCCCGGGATCCAGGGACAACTTCACCGGGAGAGCACACGGCGTGCCTCAGGCTGGTGCAACGTCATGCTGGCCTCTGCTGCCGCAGGCTCGCCCCGCACTCCGTGCCACTCCCTCCCCACCACTGGCCTGAGTGAGCCAGAGTCCCCGAAGCAGCTGCTCCTTTAACCCCGTCCTGTCTGAGCGAAGAACAGACGTCCTCCGGCGACCTACACGCAGAGGCGGGGCCAAATCCAAAGCTGAGCCCCTGGGAGCTGTGAGAACAAAGAAGAGAAAGGGAAATCTCTCCCAGCAGCCGCAGAAGCAGCGGATTAAAGCTCCACAATCAACTTGATGTACTCTGCATCTGTGGAATACATGAATAGACAACGAATCATCCCAAATTGAGGAGGTGGACTTTGAGAACAAGATTTAAGATTTTTTCCCCTTTTCCTCTTTTTGTGAGTGTGTATGTGTATGCTTCTGTGTGAGATTTTGTCTGTATAGCTTTGCTTCCACCATTTGTTCTAGGGTTCTATCCGTCCGTTTTTTTTCTTTTTTAAATTTTTTTCTTAATAATTATTTTTTATTTTAATAACTTCATTATATTTTTTCTTACTGTATTTTATTTTACTTTATCTTCTTTCTTTTTTTCCTTCCTTTCCTCCTTCCTCCCTCCCTCCCTCCTTCTTTCCTTCCTTCCTTTCTTTCTTTCTACTAATTCTTTCTTTCTACTTTTTCTCCCTTTTATTCTGAGCTATGTGGATGAAAGGCTCTTGGTGCTGCAGCCAGGAGTCAGTGCTGTGCCTCTGAAGTGGGAGAGCCAACTTCAGGACATTGGTCCACAAGAGACCTCCCAGCTGCACATAATATCAAAGGGCAAAAATCTCCCAGAGATCTCCATCTCAACACCAGCACCCAGCTTCACTCAACGACCAGCAAGCTACAGTGCTGGACACCCTATGCCAAACAACTAGCAAGACAGGAGCACAAGCCCACCCATTAGCAGAAAGGCTGCCTAAAATCATAATAAGTCCACAGACACCCCAAAACACACCACCAGACGTGGACCTGCCCACCAGAAAGACAAGATCCAGCCTCATCCACCAGAACACAGGCACTAGTCCCCTCCACCCGGAAGCCTACACAACCCACAGAACCAACCTTAGCCACTGGCGACAGACACCAAACACAACAGGAACTACGAACCTGCAGCCTGCAAAAAGGAGACCCCAAATACAGTAAGATAAGCAAAATGAGAAGACAGAAAAACACACAGCAGATGAAGGAGCAAGATAAAAACCCACCAAACCTAACAAATGAAGAGGAAATAGCCAGTCTACCTAAAAAAGAATTCAGAATAATGATAGTAAAGATGATCCAATCTTGGAAATAGAATAGACAAAATGCAAGAAACATTTAACAAGGACCTGGAAGAACTAAAGAGGAAACAAACAATGATGAACAACACAATAAATGAAATTAAAAATACTCTAGATGGGATCAATAGCAGAATAACTGAGGCAGAAAAACGAGTAAGTGACCTGGAAGATAAAATAGTGGAAATAACTACTGCAGAGCAGAATAAAGAAAAAAGAATGAAAAGAACTGAGGACAGTCTCAGAGACCTCTGGGACAACATTAAACGCACCAACATTCGAATTATAGGGGTTCCAGAAGAAGAAGAGAAAAAGAAAGGGACTGAGAAAATATTTGAAGAGGGTATAGTTGAAAACTTCCCTAATACGGGAAAGGAAATAGTTAATCAAGTCCAGGAAGCACAGAGAGTCCCATACAGGATAAACCCAAGGAGAAATATGCCAAGACACATATTAGTCAAACTGTCAAAAATTAAATACAAAGAAAACATATTAAAAGCAGCAAGGGAAAAACAACAAATAACACACAAGGGAATCCCCATAAGGTTAACAGCTGATCTTTCAGCAGAACCTCTGCAAGCCAGAAGGGAGTGGCAGGACATACTTAACGTAATGAAGGAGAAAAACCTGCAACCAAGATTACTCTACCTAGCAAGAATCTCATTCAGATTTGATGGAGAAATTAAAAGCTTTACAGACAAGCAAAAGCTGAGAGAGTTCAGCACCACCAAACCAGCTTTACAACAAATGCTAAAGGAACTTCTCTAAGCAAGAAACACAAGAGAAGGAAAAGACCTGCAATAACGAACCCAAAACAATTAAGAAAATGGGAATAGGAACATACATATCGATAATTACCTTAAATGCAAATGGACTAAATGCTCCCACCAAAAGACACAGATTGGCTGAATGGATACAAAAACAAGACCCATATATATGCTGTCTACAAGAGACCCACTTCGGACCCAGAGACACATACAGACTGAAAGTAAGGGGATGGAAAAAGATTTTCCATGCAAATGAAAACCAAAAGAAAGCTGGAGTAGCAATTCTCATATCACACAAAATAGACTTTAAAATAAAGACTATTAGAAGAGACAAAGGACACTACATAATGATCAAGGGATCGATCCAAGAAGAAGATATAACAATTGTAAATAATTATGCACCCAACATAGGAGCACCTCAATACATAAGGCAAATACTAACAGCCAAAAAGGGAAAATCGACAGTAACACATTCATAGCAGGGGACTTTAACACCCGACTTTCACCAATGGACAGATCATCCAAAATGAAAATAAATAAGGAAACACAAGCTTTAAATGATACATTAAACAAGATGGACTTAATTGATACTTATAGGACATTCCATCCAAAAACAACAGAATACACATTTTTCTCAAGTGCTCATGGAACATTCTCCAGGATAGATCATAACTTGGGTCACAAATCAAGCCTTGATAAATTTAAGAAAACTGAAATTGTATCAAATATATTTTCCAACCACAACGCTATGAGACTAGATATTAATTACAGGACAAGATCTGTAAAATATACAAACACATGGAGGCTAAACAATACACTACTTAATAACAAAGTGATCACTGAAGAAATCAAAGAGGAAATTTAAAAATACCTAGAAACAAATGACAATGGAGACACGACAACCCAAAACCTATGGGATGCAGCAAAAGCAGTTCTAAGAGGGAAGTTTATAGCAATACAATCCTACCTTAAGAAACAGGAAACATCTCGAATAAACAACCTAACCTTGCACCTAAAGCAATTAGAGAAAGAAGGACAAAAAAACCCCAAAGTTAGCAGAAGGAAAGAAATCATAAAAATCAGATCAGAAATAAATGAAAAAGAAATGAAGGAAACAATAGCAAAGATCAATAAAACTAAAAGCTGGTTCTTTGAGAAGATAAACAAAATTGATAAACCATTAGCCAGACTCATCAAGAAAAAAAGGGAGAACTCAAAACAATAGAATTAGAAATGAAAAAGGAGAAGTAACACCTGACACTGCAGAAATACAAAAGATCATGAGAGATTACTACAAGCAACTCTATGCCAATAAAATGGACAACCTGGAAGAAATGGACAAATTCTTAGAAATGCACAACCTGCCAAGACTGAATCAGGAAGAAATAGAAAATATGAACAGACCAATCACAAGCACTGAAATTGAAACTGTGATTAAAAATCTTCCAACAAACAAAAGCCCAGGACCAGATGGCTTCACAGGCGAAATTCTATCAAACATTTAGAGAAGAGCTAACACCTATCCTTCTCAAACTCTTCCAAAGTATAGCAGAGGGAGGAACACACCCAAACTCATTCTACGAGGCCACCAACACCTTGATACCAAAACCAGACAAGGATGTCACATAGAAAGAAAACTACAGGCCAATATCACCGATGAACACAGATGCAAAAATCCTCAACAAAATACTAGCAAACAGAATCCAACAGCACATTAAAAGGATCATACACCATGATCAAGTGGGGTTTATTCCAGGAATGCAAGGATTCTTCAATATACGCAAATCAATCAATGTGATCAACCATATCAACAAATTGAAGGAGAAAAACCATATGATCATCTCAATAGATGCAGAGAAAGCTTTCGACAAAATTCAACACCCATTTATGATAAAAACCCTGCAGAAAGTAGGCATAGAGGGAACTTTCCTCAACATAAGAAAGGCCATATATGACAAACCCACAGCCAACATCGTCCTCAATGGTGAAAGACTGAAAGCATTTCCACTAAGATCAGGAACAAGACAAGGTTGCCCACTCTCACCACTCTTATTCAACATAGTTTTGGAAGTTTTAGCCACAGCAATCAGAGAAGAAAAGGAAATAAAAGGAATCCAAATTGGAAAAGAAGAAGTAAAGCTGTCACTGTTTGCAGATGACATGATACTGTACATAGAGAATCGTAAAGATGCTACCAGAAAACTACTAGAGCTAATCAATGAATTTGGTAAAGGAGCAGGATACAAAATTAATGCACAGATATCTCTGGCATTCCTATACACTAATGATGAAAAATCTGAAAGTGAAATCAAGAAAACACTCCCATTTACCATTGCAACAAAAAGAATAAAATATCTAGGAATAAAACTACCTAAGGAGACAAAAGGCCTATATGCAGAAAATTATAAGACACTAATAAAAGAAATTAAAGATGATACAAATAGATGGAGAGACATACTGTGTTCTTGGATTGGAAGAATCCACATTGAGAAAATGACTCTACTACCCAAAGCAATCTACAGATTCAATGCAATCCCTATCAAACTACCACTGGCATTTTTCACAGAAGTAGAACAAAATATTTCACAATTTGTATGGAAACACAAAAGACCCCAAACAGCCAAAGCAATCTTGAGAATGAAAAACGGAGCTGGAGGAATCAGGCTCCCTGACTTCAGACTATACTACAAAGCTACAGTAATCAAGACAGTATGGTACTGGCACAAAAACAGAAAGATAGATCAATGGAACAGGATAGAAAGCCCAGAGATAAACCCACGCACATACGGTCACCTTATCTTTGATAAAGGAGGCAGAAATGTACAGTGAAGAAAGGACACCCTTTTCAATAAGTGGTGCTGGGAATCCTGGACAGGTACATGTAAAAGTATGAGATTAGATCACTCCCTAACACCATCCACAAAAATAATCTCAAAATGGATTAAAGACCTAAATGTAAGGCCAGAAACTATCAAAGTCTGACAGAAAAAAATAGACAGAACACTCTATGACATAAATCACAGCAAGATCCTTTCTGACCCACCTCCCAGAGAAATGGAAATAAAAACAAAAATAAACAAATGGGACCTAATGAAACTTAAAAGCTTTTGCACAGCAAAGGAAACCATAAACAAGACGAAAAAATAACCCTCAGAATGGGAGAAAATATTTCCAAATGAAGCAACTGACAATGAATTAATCTCCAAAATTTATAAGCAGCTCAATAACAAAAAAACAAACAACCTAATCCAAAAATGGGCAGAAGACCTAAATAGACATTTCTCCAAAGAAGATATACAGATTGCCAACAAACACATGAAAGAATGCTCAACATCATTAATCATTAGAGAAATGCAAATGAAAACTACAATGAGATATCATCTCACACCAGTCAGAATGGGCATCATCAAAAAATCTAGAAACAATAAATGCTGGAGAGGGTGTGGAGAAAAGGGAACCCTCCTGCACTGCTGGTGGGAATGTAAATTGGTACAGCCACTATGGAGAACAGTATGGAGGTTCCTTAAAAACCTAAAAATAGGGCTTCCCTGGTGGCGCAGTGGTTGAGCGTCCACCTGCCAATGCAGGGGACATGGGTTCGTGCCCCGGTCCGGGAAGATCCCACATGCTGCGGAGCAGCTGGGCCCGTGAGCCATGGCCACTGAGCCTGCGCATCCAGAGCCTGTGCTCCGCAACGGGAGAGGGCACACCAGTGAGAGACCCGCGTACCGCAAAAAAAAAAAAAAAAAACTAAAAATAGATCTACCATATGACCCAGCAATCCCACTACTGGGCATATACCCTGAGAATACCATAATTCAAAAATAGTCATGTACCAAAATGTTCATTCCAGCTCTGTTTACAATGGCCCGGAGATGGAAACAACCTAAGTGTCCATCATCAGATGAATGGATAAAGAAGATGTGGCACATATATACAATGCGATATTACTCAGCCATAAAAAGAAACAAAACTGAGCTATTTGTAATGAGGTGGATAGACCTAGAGTCTGTCATACAGAGTGAAGTCAGAAAGAGAAAGACAAATATTGTATACTAACACATATATATGGAATTAAAGAAAAAAAATGTCATGAAGAACCTAGGAGTAAGACAGGAATAAAGACACAGACCTACTAGAGAATGGACTTGAGGATATGGGGAGGGGGAAGGGTAAGCTGGGACGAAGCGAGAGAGAGGCATGGATATATATAGACTACCAAACGTAAGGTAGATAGCTAGTAGGAAGCAGCCGCAAAGCACAGGGAGATCAGCTCGGTGCTTTGTGACCGCCTGGAGGGGTGGGATAGGGAGGATGGGAGGGAGGGAGATGCAAGAGGGAAGAGATATAGGAATATATGTATATGTACAACTGATTCACTTTGTTATAAAGCAGAAACTAATACACCATTGTAAAGCAATTATACTACAATAAAGATGGGAAAAAAAAAAAAGAAACACTCCCATTTACCATCACATCAAAAAGAATAAAAAACCTAGGAATAAACTACCTAAGGAGACCAAAGACCTGTACTCCAAAAACTATAAGATGCTGGTGTAAGAAATCAAAGATGACACAGATGGAAGGATATACCATGTTCTTGGACTGGAAGAGTCAGTATTGTCAAAATGACTATACTACGGAAGGTAATCTGCAGATTCAATGAAATCCCTATCAAATGCCATTGGCATTTTTCATAGAAGTAGAACAAAAAAATCTTAAAATTTGTATGGAGACACAAAAGACCTAGAACAGCCAAAGCAATCTTGAAAACAAAAAACGGAGCTGGAGGAATCAGGCTCCCTGACTTCAGACAATACTACAAGGCTATAGTCATCAAAACAGTATGGTACTGGCACAAAAACAGAAATATAGATCACTGGAACAGGATAGAAAGCCCACAGATAAACCCATGCACCTATGGTCAATTAATCTATGACAAAGGAGACAAGACCGTACAATGTGTAAAGACAATCTCTTCAACAAATGTGCTGGGAAAACTGGACAGCTATGTGTAAAAAAATGAAATTAGAAAAATTTTTAACACCATACACAAAAATAAGCTCAAAATGGATTAAAGACCTAAATGTGAGGCTGAACACCATAAAACTCTTAGAGGAAAACACAGGCAGAACACTATCTGACATAAATTGCAGCAATATCTTTTTCGATCCATCTCCCAGAGTAACGGAAATAAAAACAAAAAGAAACAAATGGGACCTAATTAAACTCAAAAGCTTTTACACAGCAAAGGAAACCATAAATAAAATGAAAAGACAACTCACAGAATGCGAGAAAGTATTTGCAAATAATGTGACGGACGATGGATTAGTCTCCAATATTTACAAACAGCTCGTGTGGCTTAATATCATCAAAACAAGGAATCCAATCAAAAAGTGGGTAGAAGACCTAAATAGACATTTCTCCAAAGAAGATAAACAGATGGCCAAGGGGCACATGAAAAGATGTTCAACATCGCTAATTGTCAGAGAAATGCAAGTGAAAACTACATTGAGATATCACCTCACACCAGTCAGAATGGCTATTATCAAAAAATCCACAAACAGTAAATGCTGGAGAGGGTGTGGAGAGAAGGAAACCCTCCTACACTGTTGGTGGGAATGCCAATTGGTACAGCCACTATGGAGAACAGTATGGAGGTTCCTTAAAAACTAAAAACAGAGCTACTATATGATCCTGCAATCCCACTCCTGGGCATATATCCAGAGAAAAACATGGTCCAAAAGGATACATGCACCCTGATGTTCATTACAGCATTGTTTACAACAACCAAGATATGGAAACAACCTAAATGTTCACTGACAGAGGAATGGATAAAGAAAATGTAGTATATATATATACAATGGAATATTACTCAGCCATAAAAAAGAATGAAATAATGTCATTTGCAACAACCTGGATGGACCTAGAGATTATCATACTGAGTGAAGTCAGACAGACAAAGTGAAATATCGTATGATATTGCTTATACGTGGAATCTAAAAAACAGATGCAAATGAACTTATTCACAGAACAGAAACAGACTCACAGACTTAGAGAACAAACTAATGGTTACTGGGGGGAAGGGTGGGGAGAAGGGATAGTTAGGGAGTTTGGGATTGACATGTACACAGTGTTATATTTTAAATGGATAACCAACAAGGACCTACTATATACAGGGAACTCTGCTCAATATGTACTAACCTAAATGGGAAAAGAATCTGAAAAAGAATAGATACGTGTACATGCATAACTGAATCACTTCACTGTACATGTGAAACTTACACAACATTGTTAATCAACTATACTCCAATATAAAATAAAAAGTTTTTTAAAAAAAGACAAAAAAATGTAAGTTGCAGAATGGTAAAGAATGGTTCCATGTGTATAAAGTTTCAAAACATACAAATTAATGTATATGGCCTGTGATTACATACATACATACATACATACATACACAAAGGATTGAGAAACATCAAATTTGGGATGGTGGTTTCTAAGCTGTAGTTCAGGGTAAAGACAAGGTAAGATAGTATGCTAACCCAATGTTTGACAAGTGGATTTCATAGAGTCCAAAGTTATGTTTTCATTTTGAAGCAAATGCTCAAATGAACCTTGAGTTCCTCTCCTGGCTGTTTGAAAGATCTAGAAAGACATCTTCACTAGTTATTAGAAGAATATTTATTTAACAAATACAATGAGAAGTAATGTTTTATCTATCAAATTGATTAAAAAATAAAAAAGAACCATGCTGGTGAGGACACAGAGAAACTTGTACCCTCACAGACTGCTGATGGGCATACAAGCCAGTAAAGACTTTCTGAAAATGTGGCGTCTTCATAATATGATTGACTTGGCACTTTTTGTTTGTTTGAAGAAAAATATAAATGTATGTGAGAGTTACACATCTGTGTAGGAACACAGAAAAAAATAAAAGAATATACTCTCAAACTGTTCATTTAAGTGCTTACTCCTCTCTCTGGAAAAAACAAAGGAGATAGAGGTTATGAGAGAGAGATAAGAGGAAATGCCAGGGAATGAGGTAAAGAAATGGAAGTTGAGAGCAAATCATAAAGGGCCATAGCTACTGAACTAAAAGAGTTTGGACTCTATCACAAATTCTTCACCTAGGATCTTACAAGCACATGGAGGACAGTGATGAAACAGCTATGCATTCTGAGCCTGACTTATCTGGAAAGGAAGTTATGTGTCTGCATGTGCCACAGTCTAGCAGTACTGAAGGAAGACAGATCTGTCATCAAGACTTCAGCTAAGCCCTTTCCCAAAAAGCAAATCTCCACTCCCTCTGCTTTTACCTGCCCAGTCCTAATGGCGTAAGACTTGTTACCTCAGCTTA
Source organism: Tursiops truncatus (assembly GCF_011762595.2). Classification (NCBI taxonomy): domain Eukaryota; kingdom Metazoa; phylum Chordata; class Mammalia; order Artiodactyla; family Delphinidae; genus Tursiops; species Tursiops truncatus. The sequence continues at coordinate 18,739,360 of NC_047049.1, forward strand.
GATAGGTTGAGAAGTTTATCAACTACTATCACATGATTACCTTTGATTTCCCAAGTAACCCTCTGTGAAGTAGGCACCCCGAGAGTGTTATTCTCATTAACAGATGAGTTAACCAAGGTTTATGGAAGTTAAATCATTTGCCCAATAGCACGGTGGGAATCTGACAATAACACCACTAGAGGTAGCAGCAGTGCTAAATGCTTTTTAGCTCATATATCGTTAAGTCCTTGCAACAATTCTGAAGCACATTAAAGTCCATTTATAGATAAGGAAACTAAGGCTCAAGAGCAATCAAACAACTTGTCAAAGACCACATAGACCATAATTGGCAAGTCACAAGACTAACACAGTTCTGACTGCAAAATCCTTGTCTTAACCAATATACTATTTCAGAATACATTAAGTGGTTATACATAATCATGTAAATAAGCAGGATTAGACACATGAACCAAGGAAAATTTCTGACAAACCAAGACTTGAAAAGGTAGGACTGACTGCTTTCTATAGTCTGAAGAAATGCTGAATAAAAAAAGCCAAAACAGAAAATCTAAATATCTGTCTTTAAAAAATTATCGCCCCCCATATAGATCACACTAGTAGTTTACTTAGCAATCTGGCATTTAAAAGGTAAATGTTTTCCAATAATATATTATTATATGTCTATATGCATAATTCATATAACCTCAAGTTCAACGAGTTCAACTATTTTCTACTGGGCTTCCCTGGTGGTGCAGTGGTTAAGAATCCGCCTGCCAACGCAGGGGACACGGGTTCGAGCCCTGGTCCGGGAAGATCCCACATGCCGCGGAGCAACTAAGCCCGTGCACCACAACTAATGAGCCTGCGCTCTAGAGCCCGCAAGCCACAACTACTGAGCCCACATGCTGCAACTACTGAAGCCCGTGTGCCTAGAGCCTGTGGTCTGCAACAAGAGAAGCCACCGCAACGAGAAGCCCGCGCACCGCAACGCAGAGTAGCCCTCGCTCGCCACAACCAGAGAAAGCCCGCGCACAGCAACAGAGACCCAACACGGCCAAAATAATTAATTAAAAAAAATTATTTATTACTGAGTGGTATCTTCTGGAAAAGTATGATAAAAGCAATATATTTTATAAATTAATTTGAATTCAGTACCTTAGAGTTTAACTCTACAACCATTTAGGCCCACTTTTCCATTAAAAGAATATATAAATAAATGTTTCAATAACTGACCACTAGGAAGTGATGATGCATCTCAATTTAGAAAAGAACCTGACTCAGGCATCCTTGGCCCATGCACTAATTATTAAAAACTAGCACTGACTATTCCCTTATAGTAATATTGTCATATAATCCAGCAATCCCACTCCTGGGCATATATCCAGAGAAAACCATAATTCAAAAATTACATGTACCCCAATGTTCACTGCAGCACTATTTACAATAGCTAGGACATGGAAGCAACCTAAATGTCCATCAACAGAGGAATGGATAAAGAAAATGTGGTGTGTATATATATATATATATATATATATATATATATACACACACACACACACATATATACACATACACACACACACACACACAGTGGAATATTACACAGCCATAAAAAAGAACAAAATAATGCCATTTGCAGTGACGTGGATGGCCCTAGAGATTGTCATACTGAGTAAGTCAATGACAAATACCATGATATTGCTTATATGTGAATCTTAAAAATGGTACAAATGAACCTATTTACAGAACAGAAATAGAGTCACAGATGCAGAACACAAACTTATTGTTACTAAGGGGGAAGGGGGGAGGGGGGAGGGGTAAATTGGAAGATTGGGATTTGACATAAACACACTACTATATATAAAATAGATACCTAAAAAGAACCTACTGTACAGCACAGGGAACTCTACTCAACACTCTGTAATGATCTATATGGGAAAAGAATCTAAAAAAGAGTGGATGTATGTATATGTATAACTGATTCACTTTGCTGTACAGTAGAAACTAACACAACATTGTAAATCAACTATACTCCAATAAATTTTTTTAGAAGAGTACATGCTTATTTTTTAACTAGTTTTCTCTTGTCTAGGATAAAGAGAATTATTCAGATAAGTGAGGGGGGAACTGGATGTCCAGAGACTTTGGGAGTTCTAGCTATATTAAATTTGACCCACCTTATAATCTAATTCAGTCTCTACCCTGTATTCTCATGTTATATGTAGGTATCACCTAGTTAGCTTCTGTCTCTAAAGGATTTTGGTTAAAAGTACTACAGAAAAACAAATGCAATTAAAAAAAAAAAAGCATAAGATCCGGGGCTGTGGGTTTGGGCTCCAAATCCCTTGATTAATTACAATGTGATTTCTACTTCCCTTACATTTCTAGGCCTCAGTTTATCTGAAAAATGAGTTTGGGGAGTTATATGATCTCATAGGTACCTTAAAGCTGTAAAACTCTTACTGCTAAGTCTTCACAGAAAGTAGTTCCAAAGACCAATTTTGGGTGTTCAACACATAGTAGGATATTTAAGAATTACCTTCAGACTGGAAAATTCATTCTAACAAAATGTCCAGGTCAAAACCCAAACCCTTAGAATTACAGAAAAGATACTTCCAAAATTAAGTGTGTTCTGATTATATTTACATTCTGCGACAGTAGTTACCATCTATATATATTAAAAAGCTTACTTGGTCCACATGGCTATAGGTAATCATAGCTGCAAATGTTTGGAAATACCCTTACAATGTATTAATCACAATATGTCCTGTAATACAGTCTCAGCATTTCCCAAAACGTATTTCTACAACATCTAGTTCCATGGTCAAATAGGTTTAGAATAAAATGTGTTTCTGCTGTCTGACAGCAGAAATTATTAGTACGTTTAATATAATAATGTACTTTTTTTTTTTTTTGGGCTGAGTTGTGTCTTCGTTGCTGTGCGCAGGCTTTCTCTAGTTGCGGCAAGCAGGGGCTACTCTTCGTTGTGGTGCACGGGCTTCTCATCGCGGCAGCTTCTCTTGCTGTGGAGCTTGGGCTCTAGGCGCATGGGCTTCAGCAGTTGCAGCACACGGGCTCAGGAGTTGTGGCATGCAGGCCTTAGAGCATGTGGGCTTCAGTAGTTGTGGCACATGTGTCCAGCAGTTGCGGCTCACAGGCTCTAGAGCACAGGCTCTAGAGCACAGGCTCAGTAGTTGTGGCTCACAGGCTTAGCTGCTCCGCAGCATGTGGGATCTTCCTGGACCAGCAATCAAACCCATATCCCCTGCACTGGCAGGCGGATTCTTAACCTCTGCGCCACTAGGGAAGTACCTAGTATAATAATGTACTCTTGATGAAGAATATAATATACAAGAGTTCCCAATTTATTTGCATCAGAAAACCTTTTCTGAGGAATATCTGTATCTCATAGTTTCAAGTGAAAAGCACAAATATTTAGCAGTAAATAAAAGTCACTGTTAGACAAATTAGAACACTGATAGAACTTTACAGAATTATTTAAAAATTTGATATTTAAAAAACACTGGATCAATAATTGGAGTAACAAACACTTAAAACTGAAATCTCCAATAATCTACCAGGCATTACAATTCTCTGTAAGGATATTAGAATGAGCTTTTGTATCTGGGGCTAACAAAGTAATATATTCAGTCACACAGTCATATAGGAATGGGGTGGAAAAAATATCTACCTTCTCTGAGCTGTCACCCTGCTCCTGCTAGTAGACAAAGGGTAGGTAAAACAGAACTGGGTCAAATGAATATATGTTCAAATCAGAGAACAGAAGAAAGCTTGCCCACTAAGCTATCAAGATTTTTCAAACATATTTCTTTTAATAGAGTCATTAAGTGAGGAAAATAATTGGCATTTCCCTTGAAAAACAAGATGCCATTCAGAATACCAGATTATTCCAGAACTAACATGTATTATGCCAAAAGACTTAAAATAAAAAATTCTAGTGGTAGCAACTAAAGTACAAAAGTTCAATTTTCAGATTCAACTGAAAAAGGAATCAACATCTAAATAAACTAAAGAACTAAAGAGTACTCTAATTCCTAACTACAGGCATTAGTTTCTAGTCTCATTTTTAATGCTTTGTAATGTACAAGGCTTCAGAAATATAAATTAAGGAATACAATCAAACTCAAATGTTTGTGTTTTTTTAATTAAAAAAATGATCTAAAAGAACCTCTGTAAATGAATTGTTTTCAACTTTCAGAAAACTACATCAGCACATATTTTATTCCTTGTACTTTTTCTTTTTTTCAACTGACAAAATAACTTTAATGACCTCTAAGGTTAACATTTAACTCTAAAGTCTATGATTTTTTTTTTTTTTTTTTTGCAGTACGCAGGCCTCTCACTGTTGTGGCCTTTCCCGTTGCGGAGCACAGGCTCTGGACGCGCAGGCTCAGCGGCCATGGCTCACGGGCCCAGCCGCTCTGCGGCATGTGGGATCTTCCCGGACCAGGGCACGAACCCGTGTCCCCTGCATAAGCAGGCAGACTCTCAACCACTGTGCCACCAGGGAAGCCCTAAAGTCTATGATTTAACCACATAATGAAGGCTACTAACACTATACATATATATATATATATATATATATATATATATATATCTCCCTTAACATTCAAGGAAAACCTGCCATGTTAACTTTGGAATTCCTATCTACAAATACCATGGTAAATATAATTCCCGAAGATCATAAAGTATCACAAAACCCAAACAAAACAAAGTAGATGTATACTTGAATCTCAATGAGAATACTGTATATACAATGGAGTAACATGTGAGCTAATGAATAAAAAGCTCGTTTAGGGGGCTTCCCTGGTGGCGCAGTGGTTTAACCCCTCATTTTTGGATTTCCTTCCCATTTAGGTCACCAGCGAGCACTGAGTAGAGAGAGTTCCTTGTGCTATACAGTAGGTTCTCATTAGTTACCTATTTTAGTACGGTATATATGGCAATCCCAATCTCCCAATTCATCCCACCCACCCCCATTCCTTGTACTTTAAAAATTATCTTAATTCTGACAAAATTGGACCTACAGCCCTTATGATTTTTGGTTTAAAAATGGCAGGGTAAAAAATGATGTGACCTCTTTCTCCTCTTGAAAAAATCTCAAAACTAAGAAAACAATGAGAAACAAATACAAACTACACTTTCATCCTTAAGCACACCAGGAGACATCCCTAACCATATGTGAGAATGCAATGGGTTAAAGAGGGATGCTGGATGGTCTCAAGCAAGGGAGAAGGCTTGCAGCTTCAAATCTCAACATTATCATACCTCAGTTCTCTAAAGTACTTGGCATGGCCAGAAGGTAAGGCCAACAATCCCTTGTTTGGCATATCGGAAGCTTTCACAGATTTCATTTTGCATCACTGAGACATAGGAAAATCAGAACTGAACAAGAAATCATAGAGTTTAAAAGGGTACATGTTTTCCCTGGGGTGGGGAAAAGACTATTGTACTTCAAGGATTCAAAGAGAATTCTTTGAGAATCTACACAAACTCACTGCTACCTAAAAATGAACAGGAGAAGGAAGTCAATAGCAGAAACAGCGGATCAATATGTATAGAGTCTTCAAGGTCAAAAAATCTGACCAAGAATTAATACTGAGTCTAACAATATCGTTCAGTATAAAAACAACAGGTAAATATTATTAAATATGTAAGAACTCAAGGAATATTGTGCCTATGAACTGCTCTTGAAGAAAACACTAGTTTATAAAGTTCAATCATCCAGAAGACAAGTAGAAAAACTACGACCTCCTGGGCCTCAGCACCACCCACCAGTGGCCTCCTGGGCCTCAGCACACCAAGTCTGGGACCCCGAGGTCCCACAGCCAGAGACCCCAAGACACAGCTCCATGTACCAGTAGGCCAGCACTGGCACCAGGACTCAGCCTCATCCACTGTTGGGCAGGCACAAGCCCCTAGAACCCCTGGGCCTCAGCCCCACTCACCAGTGGGCCAACATCAGTCCCAGAACTATTGTGGCCCCACAGCCAGCCATGTAAAGACCCACCCTACCCACCAACAGGCCAGGACCACCCCAGGACTCCTCTGGCCAAGTAGCCAAATGTGCCAGGACCCAGCCCCACCCACCAGCGGCCAGCAGCCTCCACAAAAGGCGGGGCCTGGCAACCAACTAGACTGGGGGCCAGCCATACCGGAGTGTGCCCATAATAGGCAGCCCACCACAACATAAGTGCTGACAGAGCCCACAAAGAGGACATTCCTAGGACTTACAGCTCTGGTGACCAGAGGGGAGTGTGCTATTGGGATCCATAAGACATTTCCTATATAAGGCCACTATTCCAAGATCAGGAAATATAACCAATCTACTTAATACATAGAAATAAAAGTAGCAAATTAAGCAAAATCAGGGGAACAGAGGAATATATCCCAAATGAAGGAACAAGTTAAAACCCCAGAAGAACTAAGTGGAGGTATGGAATATACCCAATAAAGAGTACAAGGTAATGATCTTAAAGATGTTCAAAGAACTCCAGAGAAGAATCGATAAACACAGTGAGAAGTTTAACAAAGAGTTAGAAAATATGAAGAGCAACCACAGATGAAAACGATAACTGAAATAACTAATATATTAGAAGGAATCAACAGTAGATTAGATGATACAGAGGAATGGAGCAGCAAACGAAAGTCAGAGTAGAGGAAATCACTGAAGCCGAAAAGAAAAAAGAATAAAAAGAAATGAGGACAGTTTAAGAAACCTCTAGGACAACATAAAGCATACTAACATTCACATTATAGGGATCCTGGAAGGGGGTGAGGGTTGGGGGTGGCGCAGAGAACATATTTGAGTAGATAATAGTTGGAAACTTCCCTAACCTGGGAAAAGAAACAGACATCCAGGTCCAGAAAGCACAGACAGCCCCAAACAGGACCAACCAAAAGAGGACCACGCCAAGACACACTGTAATTAAAATGGCAAAAATTAAAGATAAAGGGAGAATATTAAAAGCAGCAAGGGAAAAGCAACAATTTATGTACAGGGAACTCTCATAAGACTACCAGCTGTTTTTCAGCAGAAATTCCACAAGTCAAAAGGGGATGGCATGATATATTTAAAGAGATGAAAGAGTAAAACCTACAATGAAGAATACTCAACCCAACAAGGCTTTCATTCAGATTTGGAAGAGAGATCAAAAGTTTTACAGACAAGCAAAAGCTAAAAGAGTTCAACACCACAAAACCAGCTTTACAAGAAAGGTTAAACCCACAACTAGAAATATGAAAATTACAAAAGGAAAAATCTCATTGGTAAAGGGAAATATACAATAAAGGTAGTAGATCAATAAAACTTGTAGGAAGGTTAAAAGACAAAAGTAGTAAAATCATCTATATCCACAATAAGTAATTAAGGGATATGTAAAACAAGAAGATACAAAATATCTTACACCAATCAAAACAGTAAATGAGAGAGGGGGAGTAAAAATGGAGGGTTGTTAAAATGCATTCAAACTTGAGATCAGAAACTTAAAATACTCACATACATAGGTATAGATTGCTGTAATATAAACCTCATAGTAACTACAAACTAAAAATCTATAATAGATACATACACAAAAAAGAGGAAAGTATCCAAACATAACACTAAGGATAGTCACCAAACCACAAAAGAGCAAAAGAAGGAACAAAAAGCACTACAAAAATAACCCCAAAACAAACAAAATGGCAACAGATACATACCTATCAACAAATACTTTTAATGTAAATGGACTAAATGCTCCAAACAAAAGACATAGAGTAGCTGAATGGATACAAAAACAAGACCCATATATATGCTGCCTACAAGAGACTCGTTTCAGGTCTAAAGACACACACAGACTGAAAGCTAGGGAATGGAAAAAGGTATACCATACAAATGGAAAATCAGGGTAGCAATATTTATATCAGACAAAATAGACTTTAAAACAAAGACTGTGACCAGAGACAAAGGACATTACATGACAATAAAAGGATGAATCCAAGAAAAAGCTATAGCAACTGTAAATACATATATGCACCCAACAAAAGAGCAGCTAAATACATAAGGCAAATATTAATAGATATAAAGAAAAAAACTGACAGTAACACAGTAATAGTAAGGGACTTGAATACCCCACTTACATCAATGGACAGATCATCCAGACAGAAAAATCAATAAGGAAACACTGGCCTTAAATGACACATTTGACCAAATGGATTTAATAGCTACATAGAGAACATTCTATGCAAAAAGCAGCAGAATACACACTCTTTTCAAGTACATATGGAACATTCTCTAGGATACATCACAAGCTAGGCTACAAAACAAGTCACAGTAAATTTAAGAAGAATAAAATCATATCAAGTTTTCCAATCACAAGGCTATGAGACTAGAAATCAACAACAAGGGAAAAAAACTGCAAAAAGCACAAACACATGGAGGCTACACAATATGCTACTAAACAGTCAATGGATCATTGAAGAAATAAAGTGAAATAAATAAAATAAATACCCAGAGACAAATGAAAATGAAAATACAATGAAGCAAAATCTATGGGACATAGCAAAAGCAGTTCTCAGAGGGAAGCTTACAGTGATACAAGCATACCTCAGGAAACATTAAAAATCTCAAACAAACAACCTAACCTTACACCTAAAGGAATTAGAAGAAGAAATAACAAAACCCAATGTTAGCCAAAAAAAAAGAAATCATAAAGATCAGAGCAAAAATAAATGAAATAGAGACTAAAAAACAATAGAAAAGATCAATGAAACTAAAAGCAAGTTCTTGAAAAGAAAAACAAAATTGATAAGCATTTAGCCAGACTCATCAAAGAGAGGGCCCAAATAAATAAAATCAGAAATGAAAGAGAAGTTACAACTGACACCACAAAAATACAAAGGATCACAAGAGATTACTATGAACAAACATACACCAGTAAAATGGACAACACAGAAGAAAAGGACAAATTCCTAGAAATGTACCATCTCCCAAGACTGAATCAGGGAGAAACAGAAAATATGAACAGACCAATTACCAGGAATGAAATCAAATCATTAATCAAAAAATCCCCAACAAACAAAAGTCCAGGACCAGAGAGCTTCACAGATGAATATTACCAAACATTTAGAGAAGAGTTAATACATATTCTTCTAAAACTACCCCAAAAAATGGCAGAGGAAGGAATGTTTCCAAACTCATTCTATGAAGCCAGCCATCACTGATACCAAAACCAGACAAAAAACACTGAAAAAAAAAAAAAAAAGATTACACCCAATATCACTGATAAACAGAAGCAGAAATCCTCAATGAATGAAATATTAGCAGACCAAATTCAACAACATATTAAAAAAATCATACACCATGATCAAGCGGGATTTCTTCCAGGGGTACAACGATGATAGTTCATTATCCACAAATCAATCAGTGTGATACACCACATTCAGAAATTAGGGACTAAAAATCATATGACCACCTCAATAAGATGCAGAAAAGCTTCTGACAAAATCCAGCATCCATTTATGATAAAAACTCTCAACAAAGTGGGTACAGAGGGAACATATCCTAACATAATAAAGGCCATTATGACAACCCTAACATTACACTCAATGGTGAAAGCTGAAATCAGTTTTTCTAAGACCAGGAACAAGACTTGCTGCTTTTACTCACATATTATAGGAAGTCCTAGCCACAACAACCAGAAAAGAAAAAGAAATAAAAGGAATCCAAATTGGAAAGGAAGTGGTGAAACTGTCACTGTTTGTAGATAACATGATATTATACGTAGAAAATCCTAAAGACACCATCAAAAAAACCACTAGAACCCATTAATGAATTCCATAAGCCTGCAAGATACTATATTTACAGACAGAAGTCTGTTGCTTTTCTATACACTAACTAAACTATCAGAAAGAGAAATTAAGAAAACAATTCCATTTACAATAGCATCAAAAAGAATAAAATACCTGGGAATAAATCTAATTAACGTGGTAAAAAAAAAGACCTGTACCCAGAAAACTATATGACTCTGATGAAAGAAACTAAAGATGATACAAACAGATGGAAAGATACACCATGCTCATGGACTGGAAGAATTAATATTTTTCCATACTACCCAAGGCAGATTCAATGCAATTCCTATCAAAACACCAATGGCACTGTTCACAGAATTAGAATAAATAATTCTAAAATTTGTATGAAAACATAAAAGACCCCAAAAAGCCAAAACAATCTTAAGAAAGAAGAACAAAGCTGAAAGTATCATGCTACCTGATTTCAGACTATACTACAAAGCTACAGTAATCAAAACTGTATGGTACTGGCACAAAAACAGACACATAGATCAATGGAAACAAAGGGAGAGCTCAGAAATTAAGCTCATGGACTTATGGTCAATTAATCTACAACAAAGGAGGCAAGAATACACAGAGGGGGAAAAGACATCCTCTTCCATAAACGGTGTTGGGAAAACTGGACAGCTACAAGCAAAAGAATCAAACTAGACTTTCTCAGACCGTATACAAAAATAAATTTAAAATGGATTAAAGACTTAAATATAAGACCCTGAAAGCATAAACCTTTTACAAGAAAACAAGCAGTACACTCTTTGACACCGGTCTTAGAAGTATTTTTTTGTATATGTCTCCTCAGGCAAGGGAAACAAAAGCAAAAACAAACAAATGGGACTACATCAAACGAAAAGCTTTTGCATTAGTGAAGGAGACTATCAATAAAATGAAAAGGCCACCTACTGAATGAGATTAGATATTTGCAAATGACATATCTGATAACGAGTTAATATCCAAAATATATAAAGAACTCATACAACTCAATGCCAATAAAACAAACAACCTAATTAAAACATGGGAAGAGAACGTGAATAGATATTTTTCCAAAGAAGATACGGATGGCCAACAGGTACATGAAAAGATATTCAACATCTTCAATCATCAGGGAAATGAAAATCAAAACCACAATGAGATATCACCTCACACCTGTCAGAATGGCTGTCATCAAAAAGACAACAAATAACAAGTGTTGGAGAGGATGCGGAGAAAAAGGAATCCTTGTGCACTGCCAGAGGGAATGTATATTGGTACAGCCACTATGGAAAACAGTATGGAGGTTCCTCAAAAAATTAGAAGTAGAACTACCATGTGATCCAACAATTCCACTCCTGGGTATTTACCCAAAGAAAACTAATTTGAAAAGATATATGCATCCCTATGTTCACTGCAACATTATTTATAATAGCCAAGATATGTAAACAACCTAGGTGCCCATCAAATAGGTGAATGAATGTGGTATATACAATGGAATATCACTCAGTCTTAAAAAAGTATGAAATCTTACCATTTATGACAACATGGATGGACCTAAAGAATATTATGCTAAGTGAAATAAGTCAGACAGAGAAAGACAAATACCATATGATTTCACTTATATATGAATCTAAGAAACAAAACAAATGAACAAACATAACACAACAGAAACAGAGTCATAGATACAGAGGATAGGTGGTTGCTTACAGGGGTGGAGGAGAAGAGAAATACGTGAGGGAGATTAAGAGGTACAAACTTTCAGTTACAAATTAAATGAGTCACGGGTCTGAAATGTACAGTATGTACATTATAATGTACAGTACAATTACATAATATCTTTTTATGGTGACAGATGGTAGCTACACTTATCATAATGATTATTTTGAAATGTACAGAAATAGCAAATCACTATGTTGTGTACCAGAACTAACACAGTCCTGTAGGTCAATTATACTTCAAAAACAAACCAAAAAAACCTGAAAGAAAAATAGATCAGATCTGTGGTTACCATAGGGGGAGGGGAGATTAGATGAAGGCAGTCAAAAGGTACAAACTTCCAGTTATAAGATAAACAAGTACTAGGGATGCAATGCACAGCATGATAAACATAATTAACACTGCTATATGTTACATATGGAAGTTGTTAAGAGAGTAAATCCTAAGAGTTCTCATCACAGGGAAAAAAAAGTTTTTCTATTTCTTTAATTTGTACAAATCTTTAATTCATATCTATATCAGATGATGGATGTTCACTAAATCTATTATGGTAATCATTTTATGATGTACATAAGTCAAATCATTATGCTGTACACCTTAAACTTACACAGGGCTGTATATCAAGTATATCTTAATAAAACTGGAAGAAAAAAAAGAAAAACTACTGACAAAAGGACAAGTTTTGAGCATAAATTCCATTTCATTATTGGTCTTAGAATTTTAAAAAAAAGAGAGATGTTTATGGCTACAGAATATAATGTATATATTACAATCCCAACAATGCTGTTATATAACCAACAAAAACTGGAGAGGAAATGGACTAAGGTATGCTCACACCTTTATACTGTACGCTTTATACCTTTAAGTATACTTCAATTGTTACAGCTCGATCTATGTCTTAATCTCTTAGCTATAAAAGATGAGGAAATAAGCATAAATATAGATAGTATAATATAGATGAACTAAATACACTCATTAAAGGAAAAAGTCTGATAGTAGATCACAAAACAAAATATAACTATGCATACTAGATTCACCCCACCTCACCCAAATTTGAAAGAATGAAAATGAAATACAGGCAGATTCTATATGTTCAAAATGACATAGGTATTATATAGACACAAGAATATTCACTGTAACACTATATGTAACAATATATTCAAACAACCTAAATATCCATCACCAAGGGCCTGGTTACATAAATTATTTTTTATTCAGTGAAATATTATGTAATTATTTAAAAGAATGGGGCAACACCCATGTACTGGTATTAAACAATTGAGATAGTAAAGCATACTGGCTAATAGTAAGGACTCTGCAGACAGACTGCTGGAGTTGAACTTCCAGCTCCACAACTTATTAGCATTTTACTTAAAGTTTCTATGCCTCAGTTTCTTCCTCTGTAAGAAGGGGATAAATAATATTATCACAACTCTCAAGGTTGTGAAGAAGATTAATAATGAATACCAAAGTGCTTTTTAGAACAGGGCCTAGAACATACAAAGCACTGCATAAGTATTAGATTAGTTATAGTTAAGTGAGAAAAACCCAGCTGTAGAACAGCATAGTATGCTATCATTTATGAAAAAATTAATATATTAACATATGCTTATATATGTATAAATTATCTGTAGAGGTACACACAAAACTGATAGTGGTTTCCTAGGAAGGGAAACCAGGCAGAAGAGGTTTCAGAGTGGGAGAGAGATTTGCTTCACATGTCTATATCTTTTGGACTTTGTATCATAAGCATATACTGATCAGGTAAAGATCAGTACTTAAAAATCAGTACCCTTAAAAACGTTAAGGAATCTAGGATGACTGAACACAATGCTATTTTTCTGATTAGTTCTCTGACTACTATGCCTAAGGTACGTTTACTCAGATCAAAGGTCATAAATAGCAAACTCTCAGAGACAAATGTATTTCTTCAAAGTACCTATGAAAGTTCAGATATTTAATATGTTACTACATAATATACAAAGGGTATTTATCTTTGGAGACAACACTACAAATACAAATGTTAAAAAGTGTTCATAGCAATGTGCATATAAATAGCAAAACATTAGAAATAACCTACATGTACATCAGTCGTCTCAATAAATTATGGTGCCACACAATGGAGTATCATTTAGACATTTAAAATGACAGCATATACATGCAGTATAAATTTATGTATAAAATTATAACTTTGTTCATAAATGATAAACAGTAAATTATGGACTCTTTCTATACAAGAATACAGATATAGTTCGTTCCTTTTCATTGCTATAATTTGTGGTATGACTACACCATAATTTACTTAATCATTCTCATATCAACTGACATTTAGGTTGCTTCTATTAGCCTTTTTTTTTTTTTGGCCAGTACAAACAATGCTTCAACCAACATAAATCTTCATACACAGGAACCAGTATTCCCATAAAGCAGATTCCTGAAAGCAGACTGTTTGGTCAAATCTAATGTGCATTTTAAATATTTATGGGTAGTTCCAAACTGTCTTCTTCTAAAGAGATGGCATCAATTTATACTCTCCCAATATTGCCAATTATTATTTGTTCTCGTTTTTGTCAATCTGATGTATGAAAAATGATATATTATCTAATCTATACTTCCTTGATTAGTGAGGGTGAACAAATCTTTCCATTCTTTCACTATTTGTGGTATTCAGACAAAAAACAGACCATAGCTACACTATTTTTAACACACATTGTGGTTTAAATTTTTCTTACAGTGCCAATATTTAATAAATGGGAGCTTCACATACAAATTCAGACCTCTACTTTCATTTTAAAAAATTCAAAAAAAGTGGGCACCACTGGGTTAACATTTCTTAATGACAAAAAGCAACTGGTGCTAAATAGAAGTTGTGCCCACCCAGTGCTCTCCAACTTAACAATCTCATATATTAACCTTACTGAGTTCACTTATGTTACCTGCCTGATCTCCTGTAGGAATTTAAGTTTAGCACCCCATTACTATTGAGTTATTTGTTTACGTACTAGTTATCAGAATTCTTCCAATGAAGGAGATATATAGGTGTGTATATATATATATGCATATATATACACATACATATAAATACATGTAATTATATATAATATTTTCTCTCGATTTTTTTAACTTAATCATATTGTTCATCTATCTATATATATAAATATATATAAAATCTTAAAGTCTAAAAAACACCCATCAAATGATAGCAATGTTTACCCTTGGTTATTAGGATGGCTTTCACTTTTATTTATCTCTGTATTATTTTTTTAATATATACAATAAGCATTCCCTCCTTTTATAATCAGGGAGGGGGGGAAAGGTATGTTCATTTTGAAACAGAAAATGATAGTTTGGTTATGTTCATTTTTAACCTGACAAAGGATAATAAAATGTATTTATAAAGAAAACCTGAATATATAATACAAGAGGAGCTCAACATAATCAAAGCCCATTTAAATTAGTCTACAACAGCTCATGAGGAACTAAATATATTCAATACTTCAGATGTGAATTGTAATGTACATTGTTTTACAAGAGATATTCAAAAGTACCTGGCGTGATCTGATTCACACTGAAGTTATAAACCAAGTTTTTGAATATTGGCAGTTCAGAAACCAGTCTTTCCCTCCATTTATGAATATTTCAATTTTTATAAATATAAAAACTGTATTTTCATCCAGTCAACATTTTATTTAATACATACTAAATGCTATGCACTGTGCAAGATGCTAAGTATGCAACAATAACAAGGCAAAGTCCTTACCTGTAAGCTCACCAACAAGTGGAAAAGGCAAAAAACATAGTGTGGTAAGAGCTGTTGAAGCACAAAGAGAAGGCACTTAAACCAGCCTTGGAGTTTGGGGGACTCAGGCTTCTTCTTAAAAGAGATAACATCTAAGAAGGAATCAACTAAAAAGAGTGGGAGGGAGTCAGGAATCCTGGAATCATCCTGACTCCTCTCTCTCCTCCAACTTTCATATCCTAACAATCACTAAATCCTACCCATTCTTCCCATAAAACTTCTGACTCTTCAACTTCTCTTCATTCTCATTGCCACTACCCTGTTCCAGGGTACACTGAATACTCTCCTCTAATAGCTTTGTAACTGGTCTCACAACATGCACTCCCCATCCTGTCCCTAACCTAACCACTACACTGTAATTAGAGTGATCATTCAAATAGTCAAATCTAATCAAGCAACTGTCCAATTTAGAACACTTGGAGGGGAGAATAGGTGGCCCCACAAACACAGCCCTCAGGATAAAATCCAAAATTCTTGGCAATAACTACCAAGCCTTTCAATATCTGGCCCCTGACTTCGCCTGCCATAACTCCAACATTCCCCACCTTGTCCTCTGGTCACATGAACTTCTTTCAGATCCCATAGCAAGTCCTGCTATCTCTTGTCCCCAGGACTTTGCATGAGCTATTTCATTCGACCAGAAACAGGTTTACAGTTCTTCATTGAGCTAACTCCATGTATCCTTCAGATCTCAGTTCAGAAGTCAGGGAAGCCTTTCTTGACTACTCAAAAGCCTTTCTGAATACTGCCTCCCCCCGCTCTGTGCTCCCATTTAAAACTCCCTCATTAGAATATTTTTCACACTGTATCATATTTGTCAGGTTAGTTGTCTGACTCTCTCATTTAAAGTAGTGGGAAAACAGGGAGCCTTCTGTCTTTTTCACAGTTGTATCCTAATATTTATAAATAATACCTGGGAGTTATATTTACTGAAAGAATTATAAATATTTGTTAACTTGGCTTTATCTACCCTACTAAATAGCAGCCTCCTTACAATTTCTACTCTAAAGTACAACTTCAAAGATACTATTAACTTTTTGTTAAGCACTCAATAAGCATGTATTAAACACTTGCTGAAGACAGTTGAACAATAAGCAAAGACAAAAACCTTGTCTCATTGCAAGGTTTCCCTATACTCTACCTAAAATTAACTCTAAATCACTCCGATTTTTTAATGAATACCTAAAAATGGCAACATTTCAACTATTTTCCTTTGTTTTTAAAGATCTGAAATGCTCCTTACTCTTTTACGTAGTTTAAAGGACAATAAACTGCTCTCCCCTCCAAATCACATAAAGCTATATATTTTTGTAGTTCAAAAGTCAAAAAAAGGAATCTTCAAAACTGGAAGACCAAAGATCAAGAAAGCATCCAAAATTAACATGTTCAAGGGAATGTTATTGTTCAGAGAGAAATGGAAAAACACATCCTTAAACAGCATGAGTGAACATGAGGTGAGAGTACTTTTCATGGAGGCTAAAGAAATAGCTGTAAATAAAGAAATAAAATGCTCTGTATTAGTCCATCTTAATTAGAATCATGCCAAGAGTGTACAACTCATAGCACCTCTAAATTCATTCATTCAGCTTTTCCCCGCTGTGGTAAAGAGGCAAGATGAAATAGTTTGGACTGACATGGAGAAGGACTAAATTTTATATAGTAGCAAATACATGAGAGTTTTTCAAGAAATCTGGTGTTCTTTCTTACGGGAAAGAATAAGACTTATTACGTAATTTTGATTCTGAGCAAACAGAAGTTTTAAGCAAAGAATTGAAAATTTGTTTATTCAACCTAAAAGTCAATCCATAATTGAGACTACAGCCCTCTTGTATAACACTTCAACTCACTATATATATATATAAATTGCAAGATTCTCCAGCAAAAGAAAAGGCAGGGGTGGGGTAGAAGGGATTTAAATATCTCAATATGATTAAGATATAATAATAAACATCAAATATCTTGAGCAAACTTTATCTGAAAAACTCTTATGCCACACAATCTCAAAGATTTGCTTGTGAATATCTGTTTAAACTGCCTTTCTTTCCAATGAACTCAAATCGTCACACAGAACCTAAGTATTCCCAACATACACTTTACTCTTCATTTAACATGGGCTAATTGGCAATAAATCAAAAAGCTGGTTACCTAATTATCAGTGTAAAGCACAAGAGATAAAATGTAATTGCTATCTTAGGTTATAGGCACTAAGGTGACTACAGTATTCACAAAGTATTTTCAACTTAAACAAATGATTTTCAGTACTTTTAAGCTAAAAATTAATTACATTTAACTGCTTTGTTTTTGTATGTATAAACCCACACATTCTTTCACTAGGTCTTATCTGATTATAAATCCTTTCCATTACTCATTCTATAAACTATTTTTCAGAAACTGTCAGAAAAAAATATAAACAAAAAAAATGTACTACACATAGCAAGATTAGAAGTGTGGTCTCAAAGAAGGTATCTTACATTCAAGCATCAGTATTTAGTAAGTTGCCATTATTATAAAACAAATAGCCTTTCTCACATTCACAGAGTTCATTTTTGAAATTATTTAGATGAAGACCGTATGTTCAACTAATTATTTATCTAGTCGTCCTAATAGCTGTTAAAATAGGATTTACACCGTGCATTTTGGGCCTTAAAAATATAATCTTGTTATCTCTGTATTACATTTTTAAAAATATCCCAAAGCAAAAAATCCTCCTCATACAAGATCAAAAGAAATACGTTGAGCAACCCGGCCCAATTTAACTTAGGGTTAATAAAGAATTTCTCCCATCAGAAGCTACTCTAAATATTGACAGGCATCCCTCGCTTATAGTTTTGAATATACATTAAAAAAAAACCACACATTTATTTTTGTAACTTAACACATTAAATCTAACCAGTTCCCAACTGGTATGTACCATCTACTATTGTGTGACTATAACTGCAAAATACGATTCCCACCTACTTTACAGAAGCTGTGATGTAAAAAAATTCTTACACCACAAAGATGTAAATCCCATTTAGTAATGTGCAGGTTGCAAGTGATATAGTACTTAAATTATGCCAGAAAGGTAAAACATTATTTGGCCTTACTTAATTTCAATTACTCTCAGAAGCAACTCAAATATTATCAAATTGTTAGTTATAAAAACTGGATAATGGTATGGTCAGAAAAAAGATGTGTCAATTAATAAATTATTTGTATTTTTAGACATGAATCTACATTTGCAGATCATTCATCTTCAAAGAATCTGAATATAATAAAATATAGCAAAACTTCAATTATATGAAACAATTTCAACTTTCTTTGATAAAACAAAAATCTTCAAGATCTTACCACAGGATCATTATTATTATATCAATTATCACAGAGTGTGTGTGTGTGTGTGTGTGTGTGTGTGTGTGTGTGTGTGTATGGAAATGTCAGGCATAAGTGTGCTCCTGTTGAAAAAAGGTCAGATAAGTTTTTTATATTTTTGTATGCAGATAATTACTTATGCATCAAAGTGTTGTTGACAGAGCTGACTCTATAAAAATTATATAGCTGACTTTTAAGGCAAATTTATTGTCATTCCTTTTTCATATCACAAAAATCTTTAAACTGAGACATTTAACTCTAATATCCATTTGCTTGATATTATAATTAGTGTAGATCAACTCAGTCCCTTTTTTAATTAACAAAATAAGCTGGTAAAAGTATGTTTTACCAAATGCCTTCACAATATACTATCCTGAACAATGGATATAAACTAGTGGATTTCATTCTTTATATTTAGTTTCTAATCAGTTTCAGTATCTGGTTCTCACAGTCTGACACAATGCTGCAACGTTTGGGTTGCACAACATTCTAGGGGAAATGTTTAAAATTATTTCCACTGAAATATTTAAGTCCTGTACACAAGCATCATAGAAATGTTTACATCAGTTATCAAACTTTTTAAATAAAAATATTAAATTTTAATAGATTTTTTTTAATGTTTGTGCTTCAAAAATAGTGACTCCATTTTTAAAAAGTCATTTTTCTCAAGCCCCAAAACAATTCTTGCTTTTCATGCCTTATTTGCAACCTAAAACATTACTACCTGATCTATGTCACTCACTCACTCACTGACCATCATTATATTTGATCACCTTTAGGTCCTTACTGCCCAAAGCCCGACAGTCTCACATGTTTTGGCACTTCAATACACTTTGTTCTTGTCCTAAATACTCATGTTCTGTGCGTACTACTATAAGCTATTATATAACAGGAGGTGGGAAAAATTAAAAAATATTGCAGCACTACAAACCATTTAACATGCTGAGTTTCCACAGTTGCTTAGTGGGTGTTCTGAAACTAGGCCATATTTCTAGTATTAAGAATTTCAAATCCCTACTTCCAAAGTACAGAAATAACTATTTTCAAGATTAAATCATAAAACCTTACTATTTTAAGCTCCCTGGTATATAAGCATCCCATTTCTATGAGTTTAAAACTGTAATTAACACATGGTAGATAAACCAGTATTTGTTTTAGCAACAAATAAGAAATAACTAGCTCTTTTACCTATCCTTATAATACTCAGAGAATTCAACAGGTTACAAAACTAAGACAAAATGCAATTTATATGAACCAGAACTAAAGCCCTTCAGTGAAATATCAAATTCTTTATCCCAGAAGATATAAAAAACAAAGTTGAATTAAATATAATCTATTTCAGGTCACCCAAGCAAAGAAGTAATTATGACCTGCAATCTAGTTTTTCCAGTCCAGGTTACCAAGAAATACCAAAAATAAATAAATAAACAAAACTTACTCTCTTTAACAGTTTAAAAGTTGCAGAAATATTTATGTCATTTTGTCATATCGTTGCAACAGGTATGTTTTCATTCAAAACTGATGAAAACATGTTGTTACTCAATTTTACATATTTCATACCTCAGTACATAAAGAAACACATGGTAGGTATAAAACCTACAAACTTTAAGGCAGTAATATTATACTGCACTGATTCAGTACTTTCAGACAATTATTTGCTTCAACTTGGTTTTACTCAGTAAATACTTACAATACCTATTACGTTTCGTCTCATTAAGCGAATCTTCCCAATAACAAAAGGTTAACACATTAAAATTCTTAATTGTATCATTTTAGATGGAAATCTTTCTGAACTATAATACATGCTCCTGTGTCATCTTTAACAAAATTTAAAAAGATTTCAAATGTTTATCCCATAAATTTGCCTTAAACTGCTATATTCTTTTAAATGTGTTATATCTGCTTTTTAAGTATTTTACCCTTGCTCTTATTTTCAACTTTCATGTGGTCTCGAGGAGTACCCCAGTCCTTTTTACATTTGGTTAACAAACTCTTTTAAATTGTACATTTTAAGAGTTTAGAGAGCCCTCAATTAAGACCTAGGGGATTCAAAGAGCAGGAAATGTGTTTAAGAGCAAAAGCACTATGACAACTCTTTGTTCTTTTCAGTGGCCTGTTTGTTTGGGGGCCCGAGACTATTAATTTAAACTAATTTTCTATTAAGAGCCTACAAAGTCAAGACATTGTATACTGGAGAAATGGTAGTAAAGGCGGCGGACATACCTGATGCTCATCATGAAGCTTACAGTCTAGCAAAAAAACAAACACATCGTTACAAAAATAATTTAGTCTTATAAAAAGGAAATACAGGTGTGGTAAGGGACCTTAAAACAGGAGAACCTAACTAGAGATCAAAGGCCTCCCCAAGGATATGATATGGAGGCCTGAAGGGCAATTATAGGAAGTTAGCCAGGTGCAGAGAGCATGGGGTTGTATCCAAAGAGATGATACCAGAAACGTTTTAGTTTCCTAAAAGATAACCTTGAGATAAGTGAAATGTTATAATATTTATGAGGTAATTGCTAAAACGTGAACATTTAAAAAGGATTTCTCAGATTTCTATAATGAAAATAACAGGAAGAATCAAAACCAAAAAAAAAAAAAAGCAACACAAGAATTTTTAAATGGGAAAACTATGGCATTTTGGAGGGAATGAAGTTTGGAATGACAAATAAGGTCCCTCATTGTGCCCTCAAATAAGTATTAAATCATCCTATATGAAAAATTACTTAATATTCAAGTTCAGAGAACTTTTAAATCATATAAAGCCATATAAAGACTTCTACCAGGATGTAACTGCTGATCATAGTCTGACTTACCTAAAGCAAACAGTGACACTTTGAAATAAGTATGAGAAGAGGTTGTTTTTGTTGTTGTTGTTGTTTTGTGTTTCTTTTGTGCTTTTTTTTTGCGGTACGCGGGCCTCTCACTGTTGTGGCCTCTCCCTGTTGCAGAGCACAGGCTCCGGACGCGCAGGCTCAGCGGCCATGGCTCACGGGCCCAGCCGCTCCGCAGCATGTGGGATCTTCCCGGACTGGGGCACGAACCCGTGTCCCCTGCATTGGCAGGCAGATTCCCAACCACTGCGCCACCAGGGAAGCCCGAAGAGGTGTTTTTAATGTTCTCAGAAGAGTACGTTTTAAATGTTTGTATAATAAAACCTTACCGTGAGTTCTAAGGAAGGAAATTCATAAATGTTACTTTAACATGATGCATACATGCTGAGAAATATATATTTAAATATGATTTTGAAACATTTTATCATTATCCAAGTTCTAATTCTCAGAATTATTCCACATTAGGCTGATATGTTCTTGTATTTAATTAAAATATTAATGGAAAATATACAGTTAAAAGTTTTAAATAATAATTTGGAGCAGCTCCCCAACATTAATGGAGATCCATAGTTCAAGGCCCAAATTAAATGAGGTACACAAGACAGAACAATCTCTAAAAATGATAACTTTAATGAGAGCCTACTGTATCACTTAAAAGATTAGGTTATACATGGACTCCATATTGTTATTCCCTGCAGTTCTCCAATGGACCTTAACATCTCTAACTTCTATGCTTTTTCTACCCTCTACCTATCCAACTAATTCCTCAAGAGTTAGTTCAGGTTGTAACCTTCAGTAAGCATTGCTGGTTATACATGCAGTCTGAATCTTAACTCATCTGAGTTCTTCAGTGTATACTGCTATCAAAGCGCTTGTCACATTGTAAAACAATTTACTGTTTGTCCCATTCATGCAACAAACCGTGAACTTACTGAAAGCAGGAAACATAGTATATTTATTCCTGTTCCCTCACAGTATGGGACACACATGGCACTCAGTAGAAGGTCTATGACATTAGTGAGTATGAAACTAGTTAGTAAGAAATATTTATAGAACAAAATTTAAAAGTTAAGTTAAAGACTATCTGCAAAATTGTGAAAGTCCTGAAAGCAGAAAGGACTGTTGTACAACACAAAAGTGGACACTGAGAAAGCCCAAATTTAACTGATGAAACTAACTCAAAATTCTAGACATTATCTGTGTCAGAAAAAGTCATTCCACTTTACCTCAAAGACATCAGAAAAACTAAAAGAAAAAAGACTTATCTGTCAACTGTGAAATTACTTAATTATATTTTCAAAATTTATAAATAGTGTTTGAGGGCAAATAAAATGCTTAAACTGTGTGTTCACAGTGCTATGAACATTAGAAGACAGACATGCCAAAATACTTCATAAAAGTCTTTCAGGTTCATTTCACATAGGGACCAATTATACCCTCTTTTAAGGTCACCTGTAATGTTTTAGCTTCAAGCAATTTGTTCATTCTTTCCGATAAAAAAACCTTTACCTTTTACAGCATGAGCTACTTTTTGCAATCAGTTCTAATCTTTAGAAAAGTTGGAATGAGACATATAGTGTGAAATAATCTAATTAGTTCTTTAAATCTTGATAATGGCAATATCATACTTTCTCAAAAAGCACATATGTTACCAACATCTCAAAAGCTGAAGAGCCCTCTGTAATTAGAATACTCTTTTCACATGTTAGAACTTTGATTTGCTGAGTTAAAGATGATGTGCTGAAAAACTGGGAATCAGGAGAAAATGCCAAAGACGGAACATTAGTTTACCTTAAAATAATGCAGTTACGTATTTTAGAACATAACTCAGTTTCTTAGACTTATGCATGCTCTTTTCTACCTGCACTGGTTGACAATTAGATTTCAGAACACTCTATAATATATCAAGTTCAAGCACACCATAGGTCACCTTGTAACTCAGAAACTTTTCATATTTTAAAAGTCAGTGTAGTTAGGAAAATACAAACTTTATTACATTAACAGAAAAAAATATTTCCAGAAAGACCTACAGCACACAACTTTGATACAATGTAAAATTCAGAAGACAGGAATAGCAAATTTTACATATATATTCTTTAGCGGGTTAAAGATTTAACTTTTATATATTATTTAGCGGGTTAAAGATTTAACCTTAAATTATTAATTATAATATGCCTAATGTATAACATGTAATGCATGAAATGTAAGTCCAACAATAAGCAAAAATAGCAACCAATTTAGTATCTGAGGTAGTCATTTCTCAAGTACCACATAAAAGTACTTTACCACTCTGCTGCTAAATGACAGCCAATTTCTAATTCATCTATAACAAAGTATTTACTAATTCCCCACTAGTCTTATAAAACTTTGGCATTTCTGTATCTAAGTTTCCTCTCCTAATTGATATAAACTAGTTCAAGAACACTTCCACCACCACCACCACCACCACCCCAAAAAAAAAGAACACTTCCACCAAGCCCAAGCTATAGACCTCAGAACTGACTGAAGGACTTGGAGTCAACTTGTTTTTCTGGGTTTTTTTTTATTGTTTTGGGGGTGTTTTGGCCTTGTTTGGGGTTTTTATTACTATAAGCATAGATTCTATGCTTTTCCATTCATGAATGATACATGAATGATATAGTGAACTGAATCCTATAAAGATATAGTCTTTCATTTAATCTTCAACCTCCAAAAAACTTCATCCTTATAGCTGTATGTCAGGGTTAGTGTATATTTTTTAGTAAAAAAAACACAACAGATTTTGATATTTTTTCTCATAAGATGATATATAAAATCTAAAAACTATTTAAACTGTTTAAAGAACACGTCTTACAGAAATACTAAATTACACAACAGATATTGATAATCCAGCATATGTTTAAAACAAATATGAATGCAATTTAACTGTCTGGATAACAAAGAATTTCAATTTTATTCACGCTTCCCCTCAAAATCCATATAGGTAAGCCAAGGCAAAAAAAAACCCAGCAGCTATTCAGAAACTATCTATGAGCATTCCACATAGAATTCCAGTTTATATCTCTCTTGAACGTGGGACAAGCCCTGTCCCAAGTCACTGAAGAAACAATATTTAAAAAGTATAATTCCAGCAAGCATAACAAAAGAATTTATAATTTTAGTGCTCCTTTTGAAAAGTGGAATGTTTCATATTTCTGACTGGTTTCTAGTTCACAAGTTATTGTATGAGTCTTACTTGCTACAATTATCAAAACACAGCTCTGATCAACTTTCTGAATACAGTAGTTTAAAAACTAAAAAAAAATCCATCTGCAAGTTATTAATGTATTTCTTAATATCACTCTTTAATCCACAACAATTCATAACAAATAAGAGAAAATCTTAAACACTTGAAAATTGTATTATCAGAAACCAGAAAACAAGTGCCAACCTGAGATAAATGTTTTCTTCAAAAACTGAACACTTTGGGAAAAGTAGTAACCTTACAGATAGACCAAGTTCATACCTCCAAACTGGCATTTCAAGAATACAGTTTTATATGTCAGCTTTATCTTACATTTAAGCCATCTGAAAGTCACAAAACTTAAGACAAAGCCTTTATTTCTCAGCTATTTTTAAATGCATATTCATAAATAAAACTTTTACAGTGTACCTGATTTCCAAATTAGTATTTAAAAGATTTATCACATTCAGTCTAAGATCCTTATGTTGGGAATGGTCATTTACATACTTATTCCTAATAATTCTTGTCACTGTCACACAGAAAACATCAACACTTGACAAATTCAAGCTATGAACTAAGCTTACTGAATGTTACAAATTGTACCCAATAGCTACGTCTCTTCAAATACATAGTAACAAACAGTTACAAGGGCTATGGCATGTAAAGCTGAGGGTAGAGGTTAGCAACTAATAAACAGGTTTTTAAAATTAAGACAATCTTTCAGTGTTGATGCTACATTTAAATAAAAAATACTTAGTTACACAAGTGTACCCTAAGATTCTGAAAAACATAACAAAAAATAGTTTTAGATACAATTATCCATTACTCTGAGCAGATACGAGAAAGTGCTGACATTTATGAAGAAGTGTACAAAACTGCACAGGTGTAAGCTTAGATGTAGACTGTTGGTACTTATCGTGAGGGAGGCAAATACTATACAGTCCACATCTGCAACCCAATTTTGCTTCAGCATCCCCAAAGACTTAGAAAACATTTTTTTGGGTAGGTTGCAAAACACTGCTTCCTCTTTTATTCTCATCACCCCCATTATAATACAAAGCAACAGACAAGAAAATCAAATCACCAACTGCAAGGGTTGAAGGCTTAATTAAACACACACACACTCAAAAGCATCTTCTTTTCAACTACCGAAACGGTATTCATTTCACCTGTTTGTACATCCATATTAACACAATTACACAAACCCTCTTGATTTTTTTTTAAAAAGGAGCAATTAATGGCTTGGCGTCATTATTCTTCTACCTAGGAAAGGGGGGGAGGGGGATGGTACAAAACAATGGATACTGAGGGGCTGGGGAAAAATCGTTTTGTCCTGAAGCCTCTAGCATGGGGCGGGGGGGGGGGGGGGGCGGGAAAGAAGAGTACTTTTCCTCTGTCCCTAAAATCTACCGCGGAAAGAGGTTGCCATTAGGCATGTCCAACAGAGCAGTCCTGGATGCCTACAACTCGCTTCACCAAGCAACACACCCAAAGCCGACTCACCACTCTTCAAGGAACGGAGAGAAGACAGGGAGAGCGCGGTGGGCTTTGGGGAAGGGGCGAGGAAAGACTCCACCCCGTAGCACTACCGCCGCGCCAGGGCCCCCGCCAACGATTCACACGCCCACGGGGCGCCCGGCAGCTTGGGCGCGGTGACCCCGGGAGCCCAGTGGAGCAGCACCGTCCTCCGGGCGCCCCCGGCCCCGGTTCTCGAGCCGGTTTAGTCCTCGCCCGGGCGCTGTCCTGGTCGCCCGCCGCCACCGCAGGCCCGGCCCCGGACGCTGTCAGCCGGCCGGCTCGCTCTCGGCGCTCGGCTGTGGGCCCCGCACGAGAGCCAGCTACTAGGGCCCGGCCCTCCCGGAGACAGCACCCAGGAAAGCGGCGGCGGCGGCGCCTCCCAGGGCCCCGGCCCCTCGGGCCTCGCCCCGGCCCCGCCGGCTCGCGCCTGTCAGGACGCGCGGGGCCTCCCCCTATCGACAGCCCGCCCGACCGCCCGACGGGCAGGAAGGAAGGCAGGAAGAACCGGCCAACAGGCACCCTCCCGCCTCAGCGGCCCCTAGTTACCGTCAGGAGCCGCGACTCCGCCATCCTCCTCGCTCGCCCTCCTTCCTCCTCCTCCTTGGAGGCGACTCTGCCCAACCGCCGCCCCCCGCCCGCCCCTCCCCCACTCGCCCCGCCCCGCCCGCCCGCCCCCTATACACACTCTCGCTCCTACCGCCCCGCCCCACCCCTCCGGTGCAGGCCTGTCAATCGCTGGGGAAGAAAAACAGGCGGAGCCAGGGCAACAGACGCTGCCCAATCAGAGTGAGGCACTGTCGCCAGCGACGCTACCCAATCAGAGTAAGGTATGGGCGCCTGCTTCTCTCTCTCCGCCCTTTTCCTTTCCTCCGCTCCTCAACGCGCTCTCTCCCGCCCACAGGGCGCCGCTGGCTAGCTGGGCCACAGAGAGAGCCTCCAGCTGGGTAGAGAGACAACTCTCAATCCGAAGTTACTGTTGACGCTAAGGCAGCCATAACTGATAATGGCATCGGGAGTTTCCGGGCCTGCCGTCTCCTGTGTGACGTAGTTTTCCCTTCGCCCAATCTCACAGTTGCCCTGGGCAACAGTTGAGCCGTCTGGGAAGAGAGGCATCTGTAAGTAGGCCCGAAACAGAACCAAACGTGACCAGACATCCCATGTTAAACAAGTTAATTCCTATTCCGGACTACCTGCCCGGGTTCGGGGATAGAGGGAGCAGGTTTCCTGGCCCTTATTCTGCTGGGACGTCTGGTCACTTACTTAGGTGGACAGGAGTTTAGGGCTCCGGAATCCCCTGTCTTGCCCGGAAGTTGCCTTTGACACTTCTGAATGGGGTTATGGCAGAAGGATGGGAATAGCTTGCGCCCCCCATTGCCCCAGGGAGTACCCATTCTGACAGGAGTGGCGAAGTAAGGTAAGTGTCCCTTGGTCCCGAACCGTGGGTCAGGCCCGAGCAGGCCGAACGGCCCCTGGGAGACAAAGCGCAGATGGGGCTAGCCGAACTCAGAGCCGCTTCCGCTGGAAGAAGGTTTTCTTTCCGGGCTGGCCAGGCGGCGGCCCGCCCCCCACCCCCCTCCGCCCCTTTGAGGTTCCCTGTGGGGTGAGGCGGCTCAACCGGCTCCCGTCGCCGCGCTGCTGCAAGCTGGGACGGGAGGGGCCTGGGTGTGGCCCTTAACTCCCGCGAAGTGGAGCTCCTGACCACGCCCCCGCAAAGTCTGTTACGTACTTTCACCCCCTGACCTTTGAGGAGGGAGAATTCTGGAGCTTGAGGAAATCATTTTCCATTCCCAGCTATAAAGGAAAAAGATGGTTACCCACCACCGCGGCAACACCTCTAAGTCTTATTTTCGCACTTCCTGTCTTCAGATTCTGAATTTTCTCCCTTTTCTTTGTTTCTCCTCCGGTGGGGGTTTGTAAGCATTGACTGCAGCTCTGGATGAAGGTATACTGCCCTAATCCTGCGTGTCTACGGTTTATTAAACAATGTTTGTGAATATTCGTAAAACTATCGTATTAGTTTTATATGGCTCTTTACCAGAATTGTCACATATTATCTCATGTAGTTCCTTCTGTAGGTTTTGAGTCAACAGCTGTGAGTCATCTCGGTAATATCGGGTTGGGTGCCTAAAGCTGCGGGAAAAAGGATCAGGAGAACTTTCAGGTAAACTGAAAATTGTTTATATCCAGGTCAGTCAACAACAAGGGTGCACACCTACCTTCTTTGCTTAGTTTCTTTTTGTATCCTTAGTACTCATGCTCCAGCCAAAATGAACTATGTATTCTTTTCTCTAACAAGGTTTATCACTGAAGCACCAACCTTTTGTGATTCTGTATCCATGTCCTAGTTATAATTGGAGGTGTGTTTCCAGATTCTCCCCAGCAGGAAGTAATTTTCTCTGAGCTTACCTAGCACTTTCTGTACCTCTTTTATGACAACCACTATTTTGTATAACAGCTGCTTGTGTTCTTAGCTTCACTACCATATTTACTCCTAAATAGAATGGTTTGTATCAGATTTATCTGCCTGTTACTTTACCCTGCACATGATATTATTTTGATAAATACTGAAAAATGGAATATATTGGGTGTCTCCTGGATGCCCAAGATGTTGCCAGCAAAGTTGAAGGGAACTTCAGTTTATCAGAAATTCAGCATTAGTCCCTGTTACTCAACCTTTTCTTAGGCTTCCACTCTGAAGTCTCTTCAAAATTATTTCTTCCCCCCATATTTTATTAAAGAAATATTCATACATTAAAAAGTTTAAAGAATACAATAAACATTCATGTAGGTTTCACCTAGATCCAACAGTTGTTAACGTCGTGCCATATTTATTTCACTCCTTCTCATACACTGTTTGTCACTGAGACATTTGGAAATAGGTTGCAGACACCTATTGTTAGGCAGACATCTCTAAAATTCCCAACATGTATTTCCTAAGAATTATAAAGTTCTCCTGCAAAACATCATTATCACAACTAAGGAAGTTAATAATTCTGTAGTCTTTGAAATTCAATCCGAATGTATGTACATTTTCCCATTTGAACCAAGAATGTCTTTTATACCTTCTCCTCCTTGCAAAAAAGAAACAAAACCAGGATCCAGTCATGGTTTATGTATTGTATTTGGGTATTATAACTCTTTGGCCTTAATCTAGAACAGTTCCCCCATCTCTCTTTCCCTTGTGACATTGTCATTTTGAAGTGTTCAGGCCAGGGGTCTTTTTGAATATCTCCTTTTTTCTTATTTCTTGTAAATCAGAAGTTGGTCTGGAGGTGTGATTAGACTCAATTTAACATTTTTTGCAAGAATACTTCACAGTATTCATACTTTTCCAATCATGATTAAGTCTTCTCAAATGAAGCTACTTTTACCATACCATGAGCTGCTTGTTAAATCCATCCCACTTCTCAACATACCACCCTTCTATGATATCCTACAAAGAAGAGTTTGGTATTTAATCCTCTTGTCTACGTAGAGTATGAGAGTGCCCTGCAATGGCAACATAGACTGTCTACCTTTTAATAAAGTGTTGCTGCTACTTTGCCTACACTTGGAGCTGATGCAATGTAATCTTCAGCAAAGTGTACTGATGTCAGCATAGTTTCATGAGTTTTCAACTCCTGGCACCCCAGGGACAGTTGATGAAAGATGTGTGGGCCCTGCAATTCAAATACAGATGAATCTTGATGTTATCAAAGCAGAGACTGGGGCAACTGCTGGCCATCTGGCCACATCCAATTTCGGCAATGTTATTTTTCTCCCTGAAACTCTTGCAAGTCCTAATTAGTCCTGGTATTTCTGTGATAGGCTTTTGGTAGCATTCATCAGAGCTTATTAAAAATTGCAAAATCAAGATTATACTTAGCACTTAGTACATTAGGTACAGTCTGTGTCCAATGGATAGAGAAGTGTTTGCAGAATTTACTTCATAATCACAAGAGGAAAACTCCCCAGATTGCCAAGCTTATGTATTCCTTCTATCCTAGACTTATATTTGATCATGAAAGATAAGCAGAAGGAAGAAAATGCACTTAAGGGGACAGAAGAAAATGCTCTGGTAGGGCAAAAATTCTTAGATTGATATAGAATGTTTTTAGCCTTCATATTGAAAGTTAAGTAATGCACTCCTTCAGTCACTTCTTTTGTGTAGAAGAAAATTTGCTCATGGTGGGACTATGAAACAGTTTTAAGTTTACTCCAGATTCAAATAAGGCAAAATAATATACCAATTAAGACCACAGATTTTAGAATCAGACCTGGGTTTCAGGAACAGGCACATTCATTAGCTGGTGACTTTGGACAGTTTACTCATTCTGTTTACCATCTATTAAATGGAGCTGTAAAACCTCTTAGAATTGTTGAACAGAATGAGTCAAACACATAAAATGCTTTATTGTAGCATAGTATATAGTACATGGTATATGGTCAGTGTATGGTAGTTATTAGTAGCTTCTAAAGCAGTCCAATCTGAGTACATTGTAGGCATTAAATATTTATTTATTGAATGAGTGAATGACTTTAAGTTGGTTCTCCAACTTTAATGTGGGGAACTTAATTAAAAATTAGAGATTCTGATTCATGAGTCTGGGGAAGACTCCTGAAGAATCTGTATTTTTAATAATTGTCCAGGGGATTTTGATATAGGTGATCTGAGGTTCAGGCTTTCAGAAATAGTAAAGTATCAAACAATTCTTTATTTCCCCTTCCTTGCATACTGTTGAAGTAGGTTTATATCTCTGATGCTGAGAATATAAAAAGTTCTTCAGATACGTTTTTTAAAAAAGGTTTAACCCTTTTTTAAGGGTTAGTAGCTAACAGTTTTAGAACCACTTTCTAGTACTGAATTTTGAAAAAACAAATTATTAGAAAAAGGTATTCTGCATGAGTAGGATATGTCATTTTCTACTAACTTAACAGTAGTGTCTGCTACTGGAATGTAACAGAACCAATGGCATCATCCAGGTTCACCCAAGAAGAGCAGTTCCTGTTCTTAGGCCTAGGCATGTTTCAGAAACTAGACACTGCACATATTATTCACATGAGTCTGGATTAATTAGCCAAATTGAACATGTTGCAACATTTTTCTACCAGCAGATGCCAGATAGCAAAACAAAACAGAATCTACTCTAGTTTCCAACTACATGACATATGATGTTATTTGGCATCTCTGGTTGAACATTATCAATCCAAATTAAGCAGTCTGCTAGCATGTGGTCAACCACTTGAGTGAGAGTGAGCATTACTAATTTGTATCTGCTGAAAACCACGTTTTTTGGGACTCCCTCTTTCACCTTTTTTCATGTTAGTTTACATTCAGAAATCTAATATGCGTTTGAAAATTCATCTGTCAGTCAACCACACAAGTCTTGCATAAGACAAAAGATAAATTTTTTCATTTTTGTTCCTGCCATTCCTGCCACCCCCATCGACAACCTGCAGCAGGGAGATTGAACTTACTTAAAAGGAATTAATAAATAGTCACAAAAGAAAAATACCCCTTACTGTATTCTACATAAACAAGGTTGCTTCCAGTGCCTCCCTCGGTTCCCAGAGATTGTATTTTTGCTTCTTAATGCCTATTAATGATAAAAGAGGATCGTTTGGCATGTAATATATTGGCGTGGCTCTGTTTTACTGAAGTTGTGAAGTCAGGTGCCTATAGTTGCCGGGCAGGTAATGTTAAGGGAAACAATAGGCAGTGGTGGGGATTGGAGAACTCCCCATGCTCACCTAAATGGGGCATCACTTCCCAGCCCCAGCCAAATTTTGCCATCTGGGGATATGGACCTGGTGTTACCAGATTTGTCAAGAGGAACTAAAATGTGGACTTAATGTGAAATATCCTGATTTTTTTTAAATTTTTTTTTTGTTTTGAAATCTCCTGACTTTTAAACATTGGTTCGAATACTTTTTAAACATTAATCAAGCCAGCAAAACATTTAACTGGGTAACACCAAGGGCTACGAGTTTATGACCTCTGTGTTTCTTGCATAAAAACGCAATTGGTACTTTGGTTGAAAATCTCAGAATGCTTTAGAAATGTTTCCTTTTTTGCCGTATTTCAGGTGCATTTACTTCTCTAAGTAAGGTAACAAGTCACTTATCGCCTCCATCAAAAGTTAAAGATAGAGGGGCTTCCCTGGTGGCACAGTGGTTGAGAGTCTGCCTGCCGATGCAGGGGACACGGGTTCGTGCCCTGGTCCGGGAAGATCCCACATGCCACGGAGTGGCTGGGCCCGTGAGCCATGGCCGCTGAGCCTGCGCGTCCGGAGCCTGTGCTCTGCAACGGGAGAGGCCACAACAGTGAGAGGCCCATGTACCGCAAAAAAAAAAAAAAAAAAAAAAAATTAAAGATAAACTCTTATGTACACTAAGTGTCTATTTCCTTGATTGCAATTTAAAAGGTTTTTACTGTTTTCCACCAAATTAAAAACTTGTTCACATTTTCTCAACCTTGAATTATATTAGGAAATAAGTTTTCTTTATTATCATATCTTTAATATATTTAAGAAAAATGGGATTTCCCTGGTGGTGCAGTGCTTAAGAATCTGCCTGCCAATGCAGGGGACACGGATTCGAGCCCTGGTCCAGGAAGATCCCACATGCCGTGGAGCAGCTAAGCCCATGCGCCACAACTACTGAGCCCACGTGCCATAGCTACTGAAGTCTGCGCACATCTAGAGCCCATGCTCCACAACAAGAGAAGCCACTGCAGTGAGAAGCCTGCGCACCGCAACGAAGAGTAGCCTCCACTGGTTGCAACTAAAGAAAAGCCGGCGTACAGCAACGAAGACCCAACGCAGCCCAAAATTAATTAATTAAATTTAAAGAAAAGAAAGAACAATCCGGTAGCCCATGCTCTTTAAAAGTAAATAATTAAGACAGATTTTTAAAGGAAAACATCTTTAAATAGATCATGCTCTTTTGTAGGTACTGTGGTGGTGATGAGGATTCAGAGGGTTTTTAAGTGTGGGAAGGCACTTAACAGGAAATGTACAACAAGTTTTTTATTATAGAGATACGAAAATTAGACATGGAATAATAAATGTCACACTGTATTTCTAAGCACTTTTACATTCACTTTTCATTTGAACCTTGCAACTCAAGACTGGTACTAAACATGTTTTTTATGAGAAAATCAAACCTCCAATTGGTTAGGAAATGTTTTCAATGTCACAAAGCTAATTAGCCAGAGTACAACCCATTTAAAGTATAAACATGGAATATACTGACCCGAAAAAAATGAAAACAAACAAAAATGCCAGTACAAGCTTTTGTTTTAAATCATACATTGGATTATACTGTTGCAGCTTGTTTAAAATACTTGGGATCCTAGAATACTCTGAAGCATTCAATTTCAGAATTTAAAAATGGGGTTTTGTACCATTAGGATAAGCTGGTAAGTTTAGATAAATTAATGGAGGGAAAGAAATGATGAAAAGCTAATGGTGGACTAGAAGTGGTAGGCACACCACTTGACCCACAGAATGGCTCTTTTGGGGCTCCTATCAAAGATCAAATATTAGACTAAGGAGACTTTAGTATGACCTAGGAGGAGAGTTTTTAAAATATCCAAATCCTGGCCTGAGCATTTTTAGAAGCTAAGACTTGGCTTTGGCATCCACAGTATGTTTCCATTTTGATATTTCTGATCCATATGTATATGTTTTGAGTTACCAGGAATGGAATTTGGATTTGAGTAATCTATTCCTCTTCTCTGTCTGCCCCCATCTGACTGTAGTCTACATTTTCCAGCTGGCTAGATGAAAATAGAGTACAATTTAAAGCTAACAGTCCTGTTTAGCTATTTAACCCATGATCTTGGTCTCAACAGTATGTTTTCATATAAGCTAATCTATGAAAAATATGCAAAACTTGTAAGCTTTTCAAGTGTTGCTTATTGCTGATTAAGCTTGAGATCTGACAGTTCCAGTGGCAGCATCTTTTAAAAATAAGACTAATGCTATAAAACAAAACCCACAGACAAAAAGTATTTTTTCCTACTAAGAGATTTTTTTTAGCCATTAACTTTATTCTTTATGCTCAGTAATTATATTATTGATGTGTAATTTATTTTTATTGATTTTCACTAATAATTGGAATAACTCAATCCAAAATATTTTAAGTTTTCATTTAAATTTATAAACATTTTTGTGGCAGAGAAGTATGGTAGGATAATTACTAAAATATGTTCAAGCATGAAAACATACATTAAAATAAAATTAAGTGGAGTGGAAATAGAGATGTAGGGAGAAAAAAAGATACAAAATTTCTGACTTAAAAAAGAGTTCTTCGGACTTCCCTGGTGGCGCAGTGGATAAGAATCCGCCTGCCAGTGCAGGGGACACAGGTTCGAGCCGTGGTCTGGGAAGATCCCACGTGCCGCAAAGCAGCTAAACCCGTGCGCCACAACTACTGAGCCTGCGCTCTAGAGCCCGCAAGCCACAACTACTGAAGCCTGCACGCCAAGAGCCCGTGGTCCGCAACAAGAGAAGCCACCGCAACTAGAGAAAGCCCGCGCACCACAATAAAGAGTAGCCCCCGCTCGCCGCAACTAGAGAAAGCTCGCGCACAGCAACGAAGACCCAACACAGCCAAAAAAATAAAATTAAATCTTAAAAAAAAAATTTTTTTAAGTTCTTCATTTTTTATTAATGGATGATGGTAGCTATCAGATTGCTATGATATTTTGATTATATTATATATATTTTTAAGGATTAATATGTTATTTTTAAATATGCTGGAAATTTTATCCTTTGTAACTAAACTTATAACAAATTTATATGTCTATCTAGAAACGTGTAAAAGGTGACCTAATTTCTCTGCCTAGTTTTTTCAAAAGGGTTATACAAGGATAAAATTTGAGGACTACTGAACACATTCTTAAGGTTCAGAAGGACACACTAGTGCTCTTGTCCAGTCCCACACCCATAATTTAGTTTGGTTGTCAAAGTGAATCTAGTTTGGTTATCAAACTAAATCTCCCCAGAGATTTCTAACTTGTCCAAGTTGTATGACTAATTTATGTTATCAACATGTGTATGATTGACTTAAAGTACTAATCCTGCCTAGACATAAATGCTTTTCAACTCTCACACCAACAACTTAGTAAAATTTTTCATGACAAAGATTTGGTTTCCCTCTGGGTTCTTTTGTGTTAATTTTAGACATCTAGCTCAAATGCTACAACAGGTTTGGTTCCTTTATCATGATTTTGAAACACATTATCCGTCAAAACCATTATCTCTGGGAGAAATTACAAACTAAAGAAACTGGGGGGAAAGGAAACAGCAGATTATTTTCTAATTACCCAGACTAAAAGCTTCAAAAAGTGACTAATTGACACTGCATTCTCTAAGCATTAAAAGTTTGGGTTCTATTACTGTAGGAATTTTCTTTTACTTTTTTTTTTTGCGGTACGCGGGACTCACTGTTGTGGCCTCTCCTGTTGCGGAGCGCAGGCTCCGGACGCGCAGGCTCAGCGGCCATGGCTCACGGGCCCAGCCGCTTCGCGGCACGTGGGATCCTCTCGGACCGGGGCACGAACCCGTGTTCCCTGCATTGGCAGGCGGACCCTCAACCACTGCGCCACCAGGAAAGCCCCATTTTACTTTTGCAATTTGATGTTTTCTCTTAAAATATGGCTTGCCCATCTGTATCGTTTTAAAATCTGGCATAGTACTCCATGGTATGGTGGTTCCGTGATTTATTTGACCTGTGATATGTGCCTGAATGCAGTGCCCTAATGAACATTCTTATTCTTATATCTTTACACACTCATGCTTTGTTTCTTTAGTGAGCATTACTAGTAGAAGGTTTGGGTCAAAGAAAATGTGCATATTTAGTTTTAGTAGATACTACAAAATATTAAAAGATACTATAAATTATCCCTCTAAAAAAGCTGTACCAACAAACCCGCCCACCAATAGAGTGTCCATTACCCTATACATTCCCTAACTGAATACTAGGCTTCTGATTTTCTTGCAATCTCAAAAGATACAACACACACACCAAAATGAGACCACAATGATTTTCACTTTCTTAATGAGGCTATAATGATTTTCCTGTTCAAATTGTAATCACAACACCCAGCCCTCCTAAATCCCCTTAAACTATTTTATTTTCTATAACACTTACTACCATTATATTATTTCTCTCCCCATACTCTAGACTGTAAGCTCTGAAAGAGCAAACATTTTTTTCTCTTTTGTTCACTAATGAATGGTGCCTGGCACATGGTAGACACTCACATATTTATTGAATTGAATGATGTGGCACTTGAATAATACACATGAATTTCATCCCCAGCTGATATATTTCTTCTTTGGCCCATCTATCCCTGGTGGTACACACATATTACCTTACCAATTAGAAAGTACCCTTAGGGGTAGCCACAACTCCTTAGGGTGCATCACACCAGGCAAAACACCCATGCTTGGCTATTAGCAGTTACCCTGGAGAAGGATATAAATGCTCCTTCCTACGCTGGGCTCCCTGGGCAGTTGATTATCAAGACAGTGTAGCCTTGGCAGTGCTGGGCATCCAACCACCACCTTGCTTATTTTAGCCCTCCCTTCCTGTTCCTCTCCTGCCAATGCCTAGGGGGGCCTAGGAACAAGAATCAACCCTAGCAAAGTAGACACTCCACCCAGGCAAGTGACAGCACTGATCTTCCCCACACCAGGCCCAACCCACTCCCTACAAGGCCTTTGGCTCCACACCCTTTCCAGTAACAATGGAAGCTTACTCAGAGAACTAAGGTTTGGTAGAGCACCAAGCTTCATTGTTTTCCGCAAGCCAGATTTTGGATGTGAAAGAGGTATAAAGAAGAGATAGCAGGGCTTCCCTGGTGGCGCAGTGGTTGAGAGTCCACCTGCCGATGCAGGGGACATGGGTTCGTGCCCTGGTCCAGGAAGATCCCACATGCCGCAGAGCGGCTAGGCCCATAAGCCATGGCCGCTGAGCCAGCATGTCCGGAGCCTGTGCTCCGCAATGAGAGAGGCCACGACAGTGAGAGGCCCACATAACGCAAAAAAAAAAAAAAAAAAAAAAAAAAAAAAGAAGAGATAGCAAAAGATAGTGATTAAATTCTGAGTAACTAGAGTTGCTACTCTAAAACAGCTAAGAGTTAAGTATTTGTTCATCCATTTTATCATTTTGGTGATTAAAAATTTGGTGATATAAAAACCCTTAGGGCTTCCCTGGTGGCGCAGTGGTTGAAAGTCCACCTGCCGATGCAGGGGACACGGGTTCGTGCCCCGGTCCGGGAAGATCCCACATGCCGCAGAGCGGCTGGGCCCATGAGCCATGGCCGCTGAGCCTGCGCGTCCGGAGCCTGTGCTCCGCAACGGGAGAGGCCACAACAGTGAGAGGCCTGCGTACCTCAAAAAAAAAAACCCTTAGATGCTATGCATTTCTCTCACATTCATCAACATTTATAATGTCTATCCTCCCTTTCAGTAGCATATCATGTCAGATTTGTACCAAATAAGGGCCTAATGAATATTTTCATTGTGTTATCCTGAATGGAGAGGCTAAGTATTGTTTGTTATAGTTGTATTCAGGCTACTCAGAGATCTGCAATATTACTAACCTTCAACAACAACAACAAAAAGGAATGAACACTAGTTACCACTGGCAGGCCTAAGTAACAAGAAGGAAAGAATGTGTCAGAAGGAGAAGCTGTGCATTCTGAGTAAATTGTATATTGCATTTATCTCAGATTCTAGGTAGTGATGAGTTGCTTTATTCCTGGTCCATTCCCTACTTCATCTTCATTCCCAGAGAGAGCAGTATAGGGGTAAGTTTCAGTGACAGTTGTGGAAAGCAGATAGAGCTTCCTCAGGAACTTTAGATCTTCCAGAATAGGAATTTGAAGAAGAAGGGGAAGAGGCTTGGTGGATGGGGAGTATGAAGCTTTTTTTAGGAATGTCAAAGTAGAGGTAATGGGAATAACTAAGACCAGAAGCAGCTTCACTTGATTATAACTAATTTGCAGTGGGTGGTAAAGGCAGGCACCAAGCCAGCATCACCACATTATAAATAATCTTTCTTCTGTGGTGGTGATGTTGTGAAAGATATACAGTGAGTTGCATCAGTATGGCGAAATATCACAAAATGGGTGGGACTGTCTAGAGTAGCATCTGTGTTTGGAAAGGGGTCATGCTACAAGTTACAGTCCAGAACACCTTGAATATATATAACATGGCATAAACTGGGATGTAACACTGGGAACAGTTGTAATCAGCCAGAGATGACATATATGCTGGGATATTCATAACAAAATACTCACGTGAGGGTATTCACTGATGCTTCAGCATAGAGTATCTCTGTATTAGAGGAAAATAAACTGAGAGCACACCTCGCTTCTGGTATCCAAGAGCCAATTTCACCTGTTTGTGTTGCTTCCTTACAAATTGCAGCTATGTAGCCAGTAACTGATCCTTAAGATGCTTTTTGTCATTATAGCAAAGGAATTAAAGTAGAAACTGGCTGTTAGTTACTGAAGGAAGTGGGGATGTTAGGCAGTATTTACATACTACCTCCTCCTTTCCCTAACACTCTGCCTTACCCCACCTCCCAAATGGTCATGTCTTTTACATCACCCACCATTCAGGGGAGATGCTATCAGCTGCACATAAATCCCTTTGGTTTTCCTCAGCTGGATAGATAACTATTGGATAATTTACCTTTGCCTGAAAAACTTAAGCCCAATTTTCACTAGGAGGGGAAAAATTTAGAACATGCAGCCTTCCAATTACCACCACCACTTATGAATGAAAGTTGACAAGATCTGCATGCTTATATGAACTATCTCAACCTTGTTTCAATGAAAAGACTCACAGGTAATTAATGGGAAAATTATGCAAGGATAGGATAGTTCATTTTCTATAGGAATTGTGATTTTCTTAAACTGCAATTGAAATATCTATCTCAAGCAATATGCTTTGGTAATTCATTCTTGAATAGTACTAATAATTGTTTTCTCATTGAAGGAAGAAACTATCCAACAATTCAGATATGGCAGAAATGAAGTCAATGTTCCGGGAAGTTCTTCCAAAACAAGGTATCTAAGTTACAAATACTTAGGTCATAGAATATTGTAGGAACCTAAAAACTAATAGGCAGTGTCATGTAGCAGGCTCAATAGCTAAATATCTGAAACTATTTTGTGTTCTATACACCACACATACTCTCCACCTTTACTATGCTTTTGTCATGAGTAGGTTGTAAAGGAGTAATCCATTGCCTCCCCGCCCCCACTAGTAAAAGGATGTAAAATGACAGTTGGATTGTTTCTTAAATGTAGAAATTCTGTTACACTCAAGATTGCAGATTACAATAAGGAATTTCCAGTGGAAAAAAATAGCACCATAATTTACCATAATACTAAATAAGGTGTGAAAATGGGGGAAAAGAAACCTAAATCAAACAATGTAGCAAAAGCCGAATTACAATTACATTCAGTAATTTGAGTATTCATGTTAATACCATACTTTACTACATATTTGTTGTTGTTGTATTTCCATTTCTTTTTTTTATTGAAGTATAGTTGATTTACAGTGTTGTGTTACAGGTGTATCGCAAAGTGATTCACTTATACATACATATATATCTACTTTTTTTCAGATTCTTTTCCCTTATAGGTTATTACAAAATATTTAGTATAGTTCCCTGTGTTATACAGTAGGTCCTTGGTGTTTATTTTATATAAAGTAGTGTGTATATGTTTATTCCAAACTTCTAAGTTATCCCTCCCACACCTTTCCCCTTTGGTAACCATAAGTTTGTTTTCTGTGTCTGTGGGTCTATTTCCGTTTTGTATGTAAGTTTATTTGTATCATGTTTTTTAGATTCCACATATAAGCAATATCATATGATATTTGTCTTTCTCTGTCTGACTTCACTTACTATGAAAGTATCTAGGTCCATCCATATTGCTGCAAATGGCATTATTTCATTCGTTTTTATGGTTGACTAATATTCCATTGTGTGTGTGTGTGTGTGTGCATGTATGTGTGTGTATATATATACACACATATATATATACACACACACACATATATATACCACATCTTTATCCATTCATCTGTCAGCGTACACTTAGTTTGCTTCCATGTTCTTGGCTATTGTAAATAGTGCTGCAGTGAACATTGGGGTGCATGTATCTTTTCAAATTATGGTTTTCTTCAGATATATGTCCAGGAGTGGGATTGCAGGATCATATGGTAGCTCTATTTTTAGTTTTTTAAGGAAACTCCATGCTGCTCTCCATAGTGGCTGTACCAATTTACATTCCCACCAACAGTGTAGGAGGGTTCCTTTTTTTTGACACCCTCTCCAGCATTTATTATTTGTAGACTTTTTGATGATGGCCATTCTGAACAGTGTGAGGTGATACCTCAGTATAGTTTTGATTTGCATTTCTCCAATAATTAGTGAAGTTGATCATTTTTTCATGTGTCTATTGGCCATCCGTATGTCTTTGGAGAAATGTCTATTCAGATCTTTTGCCCATTTTTTGATTGGGTTGTTTGTTTTTTTGATATTGAGTTGTATTAGGTATTTGTATATTTTGATGATTAATCCCTTGTCAGTCTCATCATTTGCAAACATTTTCTCCCATTCTGTAGGTTGTCTTTTTGTTTAGTTTATGGTTCCCTTTGCTGTGCAAAAGCATTTAATTAGGTCCCATTTGTTTCTTTTTGTTTTTATTTACATTACTCTAGGAGACAGGTCCAAAAAGATATTGCTGCAATTTATGTCAAAGACTGTTCTGCCTATGTTTTCCTCTAGGAGTTTTATAGAATCAGGTCTTACATTTAGGTCTTTAATCCATTTTATTTTTCTGTGTGGTGTTAGAGAATGTTCTAATTTCATTCTTTTACATGTAGCTGTCTAGTTTTCCCAGCACCACTTACTGAAGAGAGTGTCTTTTCTCCGTTGTATATTCTTGACTCCTTTGTCATAGATTAATTGACCATAGGTGAGTGGGTTTATTTCTGGGCTTTCTATCCTGTTCCATTGATCTGTATGTCTGGTTTTGTGCCATACCATTACTGTTTTGATTACTGTAGCTTTGTCATATAGTCTGATGTCAGGGAACCTGATTCCTCCAGCTCCGTTTTTCTTTCTCAAGATTGCTTTGGCTATTCAGGGTCTTTTGTGTTTACATACAAATTTTAAATTTTTTTGTTCTAGTTCTGTGAAAAATGCCATTGCTAATTTGATAGGGATTGCATTGACTCTGTAGATTGGCTTGCATAGTATAGTGATTTTGACAATAATGACTCTCCTAATCCAAGAACATGGTATATCTTTCCATCTGTTTGTGTCATCTTTGATTTCTTTCATCCCTGTATTATAGTTTTCAGAGTTAGGTCTTTTGCCTCCCTAGATGGGTTTATTTTCCTAGGTATTTTATTCTTTTTGATGTGATGGTAAATTGGATTATTTCCTTATTTCCTCTTTCTGATCTTTCATTGTTAGTGTATAAAAATGCAACAAATTTCTGTGTATTAATTTTGTATCCTGTGACTTTACTGAATTCATTGATGAGCTCTAGTATTTTTCTGGTAGTGTCTTTAGGATTTCCTATGTATAGTATCATGTCATCTGCAAACTGTGACAGCTTTGCTTCTGCCTTTCCAATTTGGATTCCTTTTATTTCTTTTTCTTCCCTGATGGCTGTGACTAGGACTTCCAAAACTATGTTGAATAAAAGTGGCAAGATTGGGCATCCTTGTCTTGTACCTGACCTTAGAGGAATGCTTTCAGCTTTTCACCGTTGAGTATGTTAGCTGTGGGCTTGTCATATATGGCCTTTATTATGTTGAGGTATGTTCCCTCTATGCCCAATTCCTGGAGAGTTTTTTTTTTATCATAAATGGATGTTGAATTTTATCAGAAGCTTTTTCTGCATCTATTGAGATGATCGTGTGGCTTTTATTCTTCAATTTGTTGATGTGGTATATGGCACTGATTTGCAGATATTGAAAACTCCTTGCTTCCCTAGGATAAATCCCACTTGATCATGGTGTATGATCCTTTTAATATATTGTTGGATTCAGTTTGTTAGTATTTTGCTGAGGATTTTTGCATCTATGCTCATCAGTGATACTGGCCTGTAATTGTCCTTCTTTGTGGTATCTTTGTGATACCTGTGGTTTTGGTATCAGGGTGATGGTGGCCTCATAGAAGGAGTTTGGAAGTGTTCCTTCCTCTGCAATTTTTTGGAATAGTTTCAGAAAGACAGGTGCTAACTCTTCTCTGAATGTTTGGTAGAATTCACCTGTGAAGTCATCTGGTCCTGGACTTTTTTCAGGGGTATTTTAATCACAGATTCAATTTCAGTGCTTATAATTGGTCTGTTCATATTTTCTATTGCTTCCTGGTTCAGTCTTGGGAGATTGTACTTTTCTAAAAATGTCCATTTCCTCTAGGTTGTCCATTTAATTGGCATATAGCTGCTTATAACTTCTGCTTTTTCTAGTTTTACTGATTTGGGCCCTCTTCCTTTTTCTTGATGAGTCTGGCTAAAGGTTTATCAATTTCATGTATCTTTTCAGAGAACCAGCTTTTAGTCTCATTAATCTTTTCTATTGTTTTTGTTAACGTCCCAAGCAAGATGTTAGCCTTCAGATGAGTACTCTTGTATGTTTGCCACCAGCCTTTATGTCCTGAGAACCACAGTCACCTCACATCTCCCCAGCAGACCCTCCAAGACCAGCAGGTCCATCTTGCCCAGGCTCCTATCAAGTCACTGCACTTTTGCCC
Organism: Tursiops truncatus; assembly: GCF_011762595.2. Lineage (NCBI taxonomy): Eukaryota > Metazoa > Chordata > Mammalia > Artiodactyla > Delphinidae > Tursiops > Tursiops truncatus. The sequence goes on from NC_047049.1 coordinate 18,782,357, forward strand.
TGGGTCCCAGGGCACACAATACCTGGTATGTGTGTTCCAAGAGTGGAGAGTCTGTTTCCCCCAGTCCTATGGAGCTCCTGCATTCAGGCGCTACTGACCTTCTAAGCCAAATGCCCTGAGGGCTCCCCTCCTGATGCCAGACCCCGGGGCTAGGGAGCCTGACGTGGGGCTCAGAACTCTCAATCCTGTGGGAGAACTTCTGCAATGTAACTGTTCTCTCGTTTGTGGGTTACCCACCCTGGGGGGTATGCGATATCATTCTATTGCGAGTGTGCCCCTCCTGCCATCTCACTGGGTTTCTGCCTTATGTGTTTGGATGTATCTTTTTTGATAGGTTTCAGTCTTTTTTATCGACGGTTGTTCAGCATTGTGATTTTGGTGTGCTCACGAGAGGGGGTGAGCTCAAGGTCCTTTTACTGTGCCATCTTGTTCCTCCTCTTATTTTTATGTACATTGTATTTCCCCCAAATTTTTTTTTGAGATTAAACGTTTGACACAAAAAGTTGTCTCATTGTAGCTTAGGATCTTAAAAAATTCAATACCTTATGAACTTCCTAGTATTAAATGTTGCTTTTATATTGAAGATATGCTGTAGGGTAAATGTTGCTTTTATATTTTTATACTGAAGATACACTGGGGGGGGAACTATGAGAACAAGAGATTTTTCAACGTCAATGGATTAAGTTTTTACACCTTAATTCTAGCTGCAAATCCAAACCACCAAACAGCTGTGTTATCTCACTCCAATTCTTCTTTCTTTTTAAACTTTAGGGCAGTTGTCTGTAGAAGATATAACCACAATGGTGCTGTGTAAACCCAAACTTTTACCCCTAAAATCTCTGACTCTGGAAAAACTGGAGAAAATGCAGCAAGCAGCACAGGATACAATTCGCCAACAGGAAATGGCAGAAAAGGAACAACCGCAAATAAGTCACTGAATGATAACTTAGCACTTCTGCAGAACACCCTACACCTTCCTTATTATTAACAATAGCTAGAAAATAACCTGCATCTGTATGCTGAAAGCAGTATGTATTAATAAAACAGATTTTATTCCCATAATATAAAAATAACCAAGATTAATAAAACTTGGATTGTGAATTTAAACACTCCGATTTGGGGCTTCCCTGGTGGCGCAGTGATTAGGAATCTGCCTGCCAGTGCAAGGGACACGGGTTCGTGTCCCGGTCTGAGAAGATCCCACAGGCCACAGAGCGGCTAGGCCCATAAGCCACAACTACTGAGCCTGCGCGTCTGGAGCTTGTGCTCCACAACGGGAGAGGCCGCGACAGTGAGAGGTCTGCGCACCACTATGAACAGTGGGCCCCGCTTGCCGCAACTGGAGAAAGCCCTCGCACAGAAACGAAGACCCAACACAGCCAAAAACAAATATAAAATAATTAAAACAAAAAACACTCCAGTTTGTACTAAACAGAAGCAATTTTAAAACTTTGAACCCAGATTTTGGTTTTTTTTAACCCAAGTTTTTAGAACTGCCAATTATTGTTCACCATTCCCATCAATTTTCTAGATAACATTCTTAGGCACAAGTGAGTAAATGCACCTTTTATAGTCAGAGAATCCTGTAAATGTTTATTAAAAACTGAATTTGAAGAATTTTGTGTCATGACACATTTAAGGCTATCTTGCCTGACCAACTGATACTACTAGTAATGACAAAACTGTATTTCTTAAACAAATTTAATTTTTAAGAAACCCTCACCTATCCAGTAGTTACCTAAGCTTTTAATTATACTGATTTTACGGACTTACCTGGCCACCTTTGTCTTCCAGGTATCAAACACAATTTTAAAACCCTAAAAATGGAAATTAATATGGACTTGAAAGAGCCCATGAAGTAAATATGAACATAAAATTGGAAGTTTTCGTTCTAAAAGACTGTAGCTAAACCTGTAATGGGTATGTTCTAAGAATACCTCTGTGAATTCTCAATATAATTCTTGGTTGGTTTGCTGCAGTCAGTATCAGACAATTTAAATTAGTATGGACCTTGAGGCCTTGCTGAGTATTTAGGCTTGGCAAAAGAGGTCAGAAATGTGATCATTCTTTAGATAACTTATTTATTGGTAACTATTTTCTCAGACACTGGGTAAATGTAAAACTATGAGTCTTTGAAGAATAATTTTTTGTAACACAAGCATTACTTGGTAATAGAACTTAAGAATTATGAAAGGTATATATGTTTTAGAAATTTCATTAAGCTCTAGATAAGATCAAAAACAGGTAAGTGTGCAAGTATTTCCCACCAAGTATAATATTAAAATAATTCATTTACTACTGTACTCTTGTTTTTAAAAGTTTTCTAGGAGCAAAGTTTAAAATCCACTAGGTTCAAACATGCTCTTTTATATGATTTAAAATTTGTTGTGTGAAATATGTTTTTTGAAAGCCCTAAAATAAAGGTACTCCCAATAAAGAATCAACACTGCTTCACATGTTTTATTTTGTCATACATTCTTCTAGAACTGGGTTCATTCGTCCAGTTTTGTAGAAAAATAGATGTTCCAGCCACCATTTACTTAACTGTCTAGTCTTTAAGACCGAGCAATGTTCCCTGGAAAGATGAATAAGTCTCATAACTAAGTCATTTTTTTAAAATTCTTTAAGACAAAGAAATAACTTTTTTTTTTTTTTTTTTTACTCCCAAAGCACAGTATTTCAACAGCAGCAGCCAACATGGGGTTTTAGCAGCTTAACTTTACCCCCTAAATAAAGCTTTGTATAAACCAGTGATTTTACTACAAAAACACTGTCCTTGAAAGAAAGGAGTGGCAGTCAGACATCAATGCAAAACTTGGAATGATTATGTCATAAACATGGCACTTAAAAAAGGTAGCTTATGAGAATATCCCACTTAAGAAGTGGTTACTTTTCTGTCCCTCCTTTACACGCTCAAAAAAGAAAAAGAAAAAACACTTACTTTAAAAATTTCCCTTAAATGTAAGTTTACAAAATTTCAAAAATGCCTTGTACCCAAAACAAGTGCTAAAAAAAAAAAAACCAAAAAACTGTGCTAACAACTCTTACAATTCAGATATATATATTTTTTATAACATCTAAGACTGCAAGAGTTCTTATATTCAGTAGCTCTCTGGTTTAAGACGACCTCCATCTCCTTCACTTACAAAACGTTTTCTGCCCCTGCAATGAAAAGAACACAAACATGAAAACAGATACAAATTCTGACTACAGTCAACTAAAAGAATTTAAAACTTCATCTTTTTTGGTTATTCATTAATTTCCAAAGCAATCTACAGATTCAATGCAATCCCTATCAAATTAGCAATGGCATTTTTCACAGAACTAGAACAAAAAATTGCACAATTTGTATGGAAACACAAAAGACCCTGAATAGCCAAAACAATCTTTAGAAACAGAGCTGGAGGAATCAGGCTCCCGGACTTCAAACTACACTACAAAGCTACAGTAATCAAGACAGTATGGTACTGGCACAAAAACAGAAATATAAATCAATGGAACAGGATAGAAAGCCCTGAGATAAACCCACGCACATATGGTCACCTTATCTTTGATAAAGGAGACAAGAATATACAATGGAGAAAAGACAGCCTCTTCAGTAAGGGGTGCTGGGAAAACTGGACAGCTACATGTGAAAGAATGAAATTAGAACACTCCCTAACACCATACACAAAAATAAACTCAAAATGGATTAAAGACCTAAATGTAAGGCCAGAGACACTATCAAACTCTTAGAGGAAAACATAGGCAGAACGCTCTATGACATAAATCACAGCAAGATCCTTTTTGACCCACCTCCTAGAGAAATGGAAATAAAAACAAAAATAAACAAATGGGACCTAATTAAACTTAAAGATTTTGCATAGCAAAGGAAACCATAAACAAGACCAAAAGACAACCCTCAGAATGGGAGAAAATATTTGCAAATGAAGCAACTGACAAAGGATTAATCTCCAAAATTTACAAGCAGCTCATGCAGCTCAATATCAAAAAAAAAAACAACCCAATCCAAAAATGGGCAGAAGACCTAAATAGACATTTCTCCAAAAAAGATATACAGATTGCCAACAAACACATGAAAGAATGCTCAACATCATTAATCGTTAGAGAAATGCAAATCAAAACTACAATGAGATACCATCTCACACCAGTCAGAATGGCCATCAAAAAAATCTAGAAACAATAAATGCTGGAGAGGGTGTGGAGAAAAGGGAACCCTCTTGCACTACTGGTGGGAATGTAAATTGAAACAGCCACTATGGAGAGCAGTATGGAGGTTCCTTAAAAAACTACAAATAGAACTACCATATGACCCAGCAATCCCACTACTGGGCATATACCCTGAGAAGACCATAATTCAGAAAGAGTCATGTACCACAATGTTCACTGCAGCTCTATTCACAATAGCCAGGACATGGAAGCAACCCAAGGGTCCATCAACAGATGAATGGATAAAGATGTGGCACATATATACAATGGAGTATTACTCAGCCATAAAAAGAAATGAAATTGAGTTATCTGTAGTGAGGTGGATGGACCTAGAGTCTGTCATACAGAGTCAAGTAAGTCAGTAAGAGATAAACAAATACCATATGCTGACACATACATATGGAAGCTAAAAAAAAGGTCATGAAGAACCTAGGGGCAAGATGGGAATAAAGACACAGACCTACTAGAGAATGGACTTGAGGACACGGAGAAGGGTAAGGGTAAGCTGGGACAAAGTGTGAGAGTGGCATGGACATATATACACTACCAAATGTAAAACTAACAGCTAGTGGGAAGCAGCCAAATAGCACAGGGAGAACAGCTCAGTGCTTTGTGACCACCTGGAGGGGTGGGATGGGGGGGGGAGGGAGACGCAAGAGGGAAGAGATATGGGGATATAATAATATGTATCACTGATTCACTTTGTTATAAAGCAGAAACACACCATTGTAAAGCAATTATACTCCAATAAAGATGTTAAAAAAAAAAAAACAAATTCTGACTACAGTCAACTAAAAGAATTTAAAACTTCATCTTTTTTGGTTATTCATTAATTTTTGAAGGGGTGTATTGTCATTTATATTTTTAAAAGTCAGCATTCCTCTAAGTCTTTTGAAAAGACTTCCTCTGATACGTATCCTAGAACATATCAAATGAACTGCTTAATCTGAGCAGTTTTTAGTTAAATAAAAGCTTGATGATTGAAATAAGTTCACTGTCCAAATGAAGTCATGTAAAAAAAAAAATTAAAATATAAATAAGGCAAACATTATTATGCTGTCTGGAAATTTAATACAAACATGCCTCAAAATTATTGTGGGTTCAGTTCCAGATCACCACAATAAAGTGCTATCACATTACAATCACATGAATTGTTTGGTTTCCTGAATATAAAACTATGTTTACACAATACTGTGGCCTATTAAGTGTGCAATAAGCATTATGTCTAAAAACCCAATGTACATATCAAAATTTAAAACTACTTTATTGCTGAAAAATGCTAATTATTATCCGAGCCTTTAACAGGTCATTAATCTTTTTGCTGGTGGAGGGTTAGAAATACTGAGAACTACCAAAATGCAACACAGACACAAAGTGAGCAAATGCTGGTTGGGAAAATGGCACCAATAGACTTGTCAACGCTGGGTTGCCACAAACCTTCAATTTGTAAAAAACACAGCATCTGCAAAGCACAATGAAATGAGGTATGCCTGTATTTATTTCTAGTATGTCATTAATATTATTTGAAAGCTAAACACTGAACCAACTAGGAAACACCAACATGATTGGGAATTATGCAAACTAGAGCTACAGAAGCTATCAAAATATCTATGTTTAAAAATGTTTAATTTTTTTCTCAGATATAGAAAAGCCATAACCTGAATGTGGAAAAACAGAGTCCAGTTAATTCCAGTATATGCCCCTTTTTAAAAAATATTTACTTATTTATTTATGTTCTTTTTTTTGGGCTGTGTTGGGTCTTCATTGCGGCATGTGGACTTGTCTCATTGCAGCACGCAGGCTTCTCTCTAATCGTGGCATGCAGGTTTACTCTCGCTAGTTGTGACTCGTGGGCTCCAGGACGCATCAGCTCTGTAGCTGTGGTGCGCGGGCTCCAGGGTGCATGGGCTCTGTAGCCACGGCGTGCGGGCTCCACAGCACGTGGGCTCTGTAGCTTGCAGCACGCAGGCTCTTGTTGAGGCACACGAGTTCAGTAGTTGTGGTGTGCGGGCTTAGTTGTCCCGCAGCATGTGGGATCTTAGTTCCCCGACCAGTGAATGAACCCATGTCCCCTGCATTGTAAGGCGGATTCTTTACCACTGGACGTCCCATATGGAAGTCCCATATGCCCCATTTTGAGATTTCTGCTATTTCAAACTCAAGAGACCTTCCTCTATAATGTAACCACACACTAGCTACATGTAGTGACAGCAGCCCAAGAGGAACAGTTGAACAGCAGCCTAAAGCAGTAAGTGCTAAACAGAACTTGAGCAGGATTAGCCCTTATTATTCTCTGACCCTAGACCAATACACACAGGCATTCAAGGTCACACATAAATGTGCACTCCGTCCAAATAAGCAAAAGGATAGAGATAAAAAGTAAAAGTTCTATGGAATACATAGAAGGTTTAGACATCTCTTCAAATGATCCTTGAAAGTAAAGCCACAATAGAAGTAACTAGTTAGACCTTTGAATAGAGGCTGAAAAACTTTTTAAAAGAGCCAGTGCCAAAGTTAACCCCTTTTCATACTAAGTCTAAATGTAAACCAGCTATATTTTCCTGAACGTAAAGGCTTCACACTATAATATTAGGAGATCAAGGCTGGAAATGAAGCAGCAAGTAGCAGAAAGCCTTGCCAAAGCTGGCAGTTGTTACTGATGTATACCACTTGGCACATCAGTACATCAATGATGCCATCACCAAAGTAGAGATCTACATTTTCAAACATTTTTATCAAAGCCATTAAAATGTATATTCCACCATTATCTTTTTCTTCTCTCTTAATGGCTTCTAAACTTTGTAGAGCAAAGGACACTATCGGGAAGTATTTTTTGAGATTTAATTCTCACAGTGCACTTACATAAAAATACATAAAGACTGAAACTTCTTCATATAAAAATAACAAAAACTTAAAATATAAAACAGACCCAGACCAGAGGGTTAGCTGTTGCTAAACTTTTATATCTATTACAATACAAACTTCATTGTAAGCTTTAACAATAACAAAAAAAAATTCATCAACTCCTAAGGAGTTTGAACCTAGCAGCACATATATAATACCTCCAAAAGAATCACACACACACTTTCTAGAGCGGTAAAATCCAATCAGTCCCAATTCTCCATTCTATGAGGGAGCAAAAGGAACCCACATGAAATACAGGAACGAACCTAGATCTTAAAAGCCAGAAAAAGTCTGGATCCATCCTTGGCTTCTACCGTGACCTTAGAAAATGTACATTACACTGCCGTAAGCCTCAATTTTTTCATCTCACTGGTGATATCTACTCTGAAATAATATTTAAACCACTTAGAACAGAGCCTGGTACACAGAACTACTCCACAAAATTATTTTCCTTCCAATGAACTGTGGCTTCATGAGGTAGTCCTATACAGATTTACAAGAGAACAAAATAAGCTTCACCCTTGTTTCTCCATAAATTCAGATGATTTTCACTGATGAGTGACTTCAGGGAAGATACTATTATTTTTCAGACACAGCTGGAATAACAGAAAATTAGCTTAGCCCTCCCAAGCACCTCAGCCAGTATTTCACGTTGAGAAAGTAATAAACAAAGTACCTTGACGGACAAAGATCTCTGAGTTGTCTGGAAATTATTCCAGCCTGAAAACATTCTTCTACAAATCGCTCAAGCACAGAGTATGAATGTGGGACATCCAGATTAATGTCTGGAATTTCACTGTAAATTCTCTCATAACCCTAAAAACAATGGAATTACATACAGAGTTGTTAGCCCATATAAAATACATAATGCCATACAATCCATCACTATTATCAATCTATATTTAAGGCCAAATGTTCATATAATTAGACTGCAGTCAGATCCTAACCTCGAAAAGTACAAAGAGTAAGTCTATTTTTTTACAGAATATTTTCTTTAAAACTGTTCTCTCAAAAGAGCTTCAGGCAGACATTAGACGTTGGACACATTTCTTCCCCATCTACTTCTCTATAATACATTTACTACATTTTTAAAAAATAAAAGGCAAGTAAGAACCTCACCAATATTTAATAACAATGCATACAATTTTAAATAGGAATAAATTAAGTACTTTATAAATTTGTTAGAAATTCATGTTTCTCTCTAGATATAAAAAAGAAATTATCGTATCTTAGAACTCTTGAAGAACACATACACATCACATTTTTCAAAATACAGGTTCAAAAATACTGGAGTATTTATTACTTGCCAGGAAATGGCTATAAGAGGTTCAAACATAAACAGTACCATTTATATATATATATATATATATATATAGGCATAATATTACTACACAAGCCTAAAAGAAAATTCATTGACAATTTGTAATCTGTATTCAATCATATATATTTAAGATGTAAGCCTAAAAATTGTTCAAAATAATGTTATACTTACTCTTTTCATTTGGTCTAGAGTAATGGTAGAAGATTTCCAAAGAGATTTTAATAAGTCCAAAATCATTTTAAATGTACTTTCTCCAGTTGACTCTAAAACCATTACAATGGCCTAAAAATGGAATAAATGATTGAATTATTGCTCATTTTCATATAAGAAACTACTCCTAAAATCTATCAGATCTCATCTCTAATATGTGTATATACATGTATAGATGAGGATGATTATAATTATAATTTTTGTGACTTTGTTTGAATAAAAAAAATCCAACAAGGACTCAGAGGCAAAAAATATACAAATTAATTATCACTGCAAAGTAAAGGAGCTGTTGCAGTGGAGGATTACTGGACTGAACGTCATATGACATAATATGAGTGTGTTTCGTATTCAGTAGTTGCAATCATTGTTGCTTTTGTTGCGATCATCCATTTACAATGCTTGGTGTCAGTTTATTTATCTCTTGTAAAAATAAAATACAGTGTGTGTGTCGGGGGGAAATAAATAATAAGATGAGGAAACTAATACTTTAAAAGTTAAAATGAATCACTCAAAAGCACACAGATGAGAAGTGCAAGGCTAAGATTTAAATCTAGAACTGCTAAACATTATCTAAGTACTTTTCATTTAACTCAAACCTCCTGGCATTATCATTATCTGAGATAAAATGACAGATGCTATATAGAAATTAAAGCCAATGCATTGTGTTAACATATTGCCAAACATCTAATACAATATGTTAAGGGGGCATATTCTGGAATGAAAACATTATTTTAATAAAGATATTATAAAATAAAGGAAAAATCTGGAAAGTACATATCATGAATATGAATGTTTTTATAAAGTTAAAAATACTCTTACTGTATGATCCAGAAATTCAACACCTAGGTATTTACCCGAGAAAAATGAAAAGATATGTCCACACAAAACCTGTGAGTGAATATTTATGACTGCTTTTTTTTAATAATCACTCAAACTGGAAACAATATGGTAGGTCTATTAAATGCAATATCACCCAGCACTAAAAAGTGAATTTACTGTTACATAAAATGACATGGACATATCTTAAATGCATTATGCTACCTGAAGAAGGTCAGACACACAGTATGATTCCATTTATATGACTGGTAGTCTGGGAAGGGCACAACTATAGGGACAAACATTAGATTAGTGGTTACCAGGAGATGATAGTGGTAGGGGAGCAGGTTAGCCCCAAACTTTTGGAAGTGATGGAAATGTTCTATATTCTGAGATAGTGATTATGTGACTTGATACATTTGTCAAAACTTCATTGAACTGCACAGCTAAAGAGTATATTTTACTCTAAATTATACCTTGATAAAAAAAGAAAAAATTGTAAAACCCTCTCCCCCTTAATATTAAAATTTTTAAAAGAAAACAAAAATGTATGTTATTAAAGAAGCATTATGTCACTGTGGTGCAAAAAGGAACACTTAATAATTCTTTTTGGAATGTCAAAGTAATCTTACTTCATATACAAGCTCATGGTGAAAATGAGGTACTTCCAGTTCCTTAAGGCAATGTTCAGCTTCAGATATGTCTCCAGAGAGTAAATACTCTTTCAGCAGCATAACAATCTATTAGATTTCAAGATTGAGATGTGTTAGAATTCTTGATTTTTAAAAAATTCTGTTTTGCCTAAGGATTTATTTACCCTCATCTCAATATAGTACATGATAAATAGGTCACAGACAGTTGTCTAAGAATAGTCTTGACATGACACTATCATAACAGAATTTTTTAATAATTAAAAAGCAAATTCCCAAATTTTAAATGGTTCATAGTCATGAAGGTAATGCAGTGTTTCGGTGTGTTTCAATAATCCACTGCGATCGATGAGTAGACTTAAGATGTGTTTGGCCTGAGTTGTGACCATAATGCTTCAATGCTCCCTGTAAAACAAGGGACCCTAAATACCACTAGAGGGCACTAACTGAAAGTCTCAAAATGAATTTTTAAAGTGGTGCAAACCCATTTCCATCGGCATGACATTAAGTGGGAGCCAAAAAATGAGAGATAATAGGGCTTTACTAGACAGGGCAAAGATTTCCAAAGCAGTTTTCTCTTTTCTCTACAACTGAAGATTTGAGGACCATTATTTAAAACGTTCGTCAGTAATTCAGCTTCCAGTTATAGCTAAGGAGGCAAGTCTTGACTCTCCTGTTGAAAGTTGCACAAGAACATCTATGGCTCCAGAGAAAAGAAGTTTTTCAACACAAGAACTTCAACGAGGAATGTCCTCCCCTATACATCGCCTGTTAAAATAATCTTTGCACCTAGTAGACACTCAATGAATATTGGCTGACTGAAATCTCATTTAAGTATGTTCTACTTTCAACTTCTACAATGTATTTCCATTAAAAGTATAGTAAAATTTGATCAACAGAATATATCTTGATGAATAATTGCTATTATGCTTTAGGAAAATAAATATTTGAAGCATGTTACTTGAATAAAGTATTTTCACTTTATAATTATAAGCTAATATATTTATTATTTAAATTATATCACTTAGTTTTTTAACTTTGTTATTAATTTAAAGTATTTAAGTGTTTCCCATTGGGTCCCATGTATTGTTGAGAACGATAAATTATAAATACATGTATATATTTCTGAAAGTCCTCTCTGTCCAACTCATCCTTCCATGTAAAATAAATGAATATCCAAATAATGTCAACCTCATATATTGGTAGTTTTACTTCAATTTCATCGTGACCATTTTTTGTTGTTGTGATAATTCACATACCATAAAACAGTTCGGCAGTTTCTCAAAATATTAATTTTGAGAAGCATTATCATCCTAACAATATTAAATCTTTCAGTCCATAAACATGGGATATCTTTCTACTTATTTAGGCCTTATTTAATTGCTTTCAACAGTGTTTTGCAGTTTTTGGTGCACAAGATTTGCAGTTCCTTTGTTAAATTTATTCCTTTGTATTTTAATCTTTTTTATGCTATTACAAATGCAACTGTTTTCTTAATTTCATTTCAGACCATTCATTGCATTGCTAGTGTACAAAAGACCTAGAATTAAATTCTGTACACTGATCTTGTATCCTGCAACTGTGCTGAATTCGTTTATAATAGTTTGGTGTTTTTGTTTTTTTGAGAATTCACTTGGATTTTCTGTATACAGATCATGTCATCTGGGAACAGAGATAGTTTTACTTCTTCTTTTCCAACTTAGATGCCTTTATTTTATTTTCTTGCTGAACTGCTCCGGTACTTCCACTGTTTTTATACCTCAATTTTTGTAATAACTTTAAAAATTTTTTAAAACAGATATTGCAATCATGACATTACAAACACCAACTCATCTACCTTAACATATATAAAAACAAAACTGGTCAAAGCTCTAACAATATTTAGAGCTCCTTAACACTCAAACTTGGTATACATATCATTAAAATATTTATTAAATATCAAAACTATAGTCACATGAAAGATTATACTCAAAAATCAGAAGCACATGTACTATATAAATCTTCTAATTTTCTTAAAAATCTTCAAATAGGATTAACTACTTTTTCTGGTTTCTTATTATAGAATATCACTTTGCTGCCAGAAAAAAAAATCCAGAGAGAATAAATCTGGTATTAATGCAAAAACCAATTACTTTTTCTTTTAAAGAATGCATACAGGTAGTGAACTTCCCTACAAAAATCTACCACTCTGATCTACTCTAGTGTTCATAATGCATAACTTACAATCTGAGACCATCCAGTTTCAAACTGCTCTTATAAATATGGACATTTACTGAATAACTACAAAACAGAAACTCAACAGTCTGAAAAATTTTACATTCCAAGAAAAAGACTTTAGGTATTCCTTTGAGGTTCCTACACAGCCTTCTTCATGAAAACCCCTTTAACTTCATGAAAGCCCCTTTAACTTAACACAGTCTTAGTTTAAGTCAGAGAAACCATAAAAATTTAATAATGACTATATAATTATTGTATAATTTATAGCAAAAGGGCATAAATCCAAATATATAAGGATTATTCCATTTTCCACTTGCAGCTATAAGACTGAAATTAATTTTTGTCCACAACAATACCAGCTAGAGGGTAGAGTTTGTTTCCTTGAAGAATACATATAAATTAAGCTAAAGACAATGCCCAGTAGTTACCTCTTTAACAAGGTGGTTAAGAGACTGCTGCCCACCTCCAGAGCCCCAAACACTGTCCTTGCGCTTTCCACCTTTAGACATACTCAGAAGCACAGTAGCCTTGTCCAGAGCAGCTCTACAAAAAAAAAAAAAAAGTTAATTTTGACATATGGACATGCTTGAGATTGACCAAATTATGGATGAAGTTGGGGGAAAAAACCCCATATACACTAAAAGCTTTCATATAACATAAAAGCAACCTAAAGTTCAGAAGTCTCTTAAAAAACTATTTTTCAAGATAAAAAGTTGGGAACAAAAAAAAGTTGCTTCTCATATTAATATTCTCTCACTCATTTCCATTTCTTGGTCAACAAAAGCCTAATAACGTTATTTCAAAATTACTGATCTAGCCTGAGAAGCAATGTTTCACCTAAAACTAACTTTTACATAGATCCATGCCTTTCCACCAGGGCAACCATGCCACTCTGACCTGAAGTAGTCCTAGAAAATTAATATCTATACCTGTGAAAACCTAAGACATGGCTAAGTACAAGTCTAAGTTTCCAGGAAGTTATGAAAAATCACTGAGCATAACTCCCAAATATCACATTTAGCTTAAAATTATACCAAAGAAAAAAGTGAAAAACATTATTTCCTAAGATTTCTATAGCAAATAAATACAGAATTGAAAACAGGGCTCCTTTGTTAATACTGTCCATCTTACTAGAATATTAAATAATTACAGAATATTAAAACCTAAAGGGACCTTAAAAAACATTCCAAGTCCCATCCTTTCATTTTATAAATAAGGAAACTGAGGCCGAGAGAAAAGTGGCTTGACATAAAGGTAGCTAACAGTTTAGCTAAAACCCAGAACTTCTGCATTATAGTACTGTCTTCTTTCTGTTATATCATGTCAAGAATCTCTCAATTTTGTTTTAATGGTAAAGAGTACACAAAAATGACAAATAGGCGTCCACAAAGTCTGATTAATTCAAGTGTCATTTCAACAGAATCCTGTAGAACTTTCCCCTATTTTGAAAGTCTAAGTAGAAAAATTAATTTACTTACCTAGCCTGTACACAATCTACAGTTCCTTTGTAACTATCAATATAGGTATTACATAAAATTCCATCTCCAACAGCTCTAGCAATAAACTGGCCCACCAGCTATAATAAGAAAAAAAAAAGAGCTATATAAAAAAATCTAAAATAAAGCTTTATAGGACACAATTTCTAAAAACATAAATGATAAAGACTGGTTGAACTACACAGTCAATACCTAAGACATGTTGGAGTATTCAAAAAACACCTATTTAGCACCTACTGTTTATGCCTGGCATACACTCCCACATCTTAACCTTCAAGTTAAAAGCCATGGGGGCATAAAATATCTGTTTTGCTCACTACTGAATCCCCAACACATTGCACACTGCTTGAAACATAGCATATAATCAAAAATACTTGCTAGTAAGTCAATGACTTAATAGTCAAGAGAAACATCTCTTCTGGAAAGAAAAAAATTGGACTATGGTCTCTCAAAACTGTTTGATTAAAGGAATTTATCTGAGGGGGAAAAGCTGTGCACAAATATTTATCTGAAAGTATGTTCATAGCATTATTTCTTAAAAAAACTGGAAACAACTTAGTGTCTAACAGTAATTGTGTGGCTGAATGGTATTTATGTAAGACGGTACACCGTGTGGCCAAATATGTTTACCACATTTTATGGTGTAAGAAAAATGAAGTTTACCAAGTAACATATACAGTATGATTCCACTTTTTATTAAAACAAAAAACGTAAGGATATGTAAAAACCATACACTGATATATACCCACAAAAAGTAGAACAGAAGATTTAAACACCAAAATGTTAACAGTGGTTATTTTTGCTGTCCTTTCTTCCTTTTGCCTTCTATTTTTCAAAACTTCTATAATGACTATTAACTTATGTACAGTTTTTTTTTAAAGTATGGGTATTGTATAAAAAGAAAAAAAATTCATGTTTGAATCACAGCTCAATACTGACACAAACTACTTACTGTCTGTCACAGGAAAGTAAAACAGAAACAGCATTTATGTTAACCTACCTATAGTCTATTCCTAAATTAATGTTTAAGTGCTCCTACCTTGCTTTAAAACTCTGCTCAGGTAAATAGCAACGATTTCACACATTTTCAATTTCAAACCAGAAAGTCGTATTATAGTGTCAGCATGTATGAAATCTAATAAAAGTAAAAAGCTTTGAACAGAATCTAAACAACAAAAGCATACATAAGTCATGAATTTTCTAATTATTTCCCCACAAAGCTACAAAAGGGAACAATCTTATTTATCATTATTTTTATAATAAACATTAGTGAAGCAAACTCAATCCTCAATTATAACAATCTACGTTTTTTAAAAATCCTAGCTCATGAAACAGCTTAACTACATGTAATAGAGAATATACAGACAGCAAAAAAACATGACCTAGAAACTATACAGAGCATGGGGGGGAAAAGTAAGATATAAAATTACAGTGTGATGAAAACTATGTTGCGGGGGTGAAAACAGCTAGGGAAAAAAATACACTAAAACATTAGAGGGCTATCTTTGTGTGACAGGGAATATGGGCCAGTTTTTCTTCTTTCATCTAATAAAATTTCCTAGGAGTATGTATTAGTTCTATACTTGCAAGTGAAGTAAACGGAGAGAATGAACAAGAGGAAGAATCATACAAACCTGTGGTGCTCTAGGAGTATCCAATGCTAATTCAGGTAGATCTTTCAACAATTTATCAAATGATTTTTCTACATCATTTGTGCTCATTACTGTCCCACAAAGGTCAGAAAGAAGCTTAGATGTCATTTCTCTATGACTAGCTTTTCCCTCCAATGCCAATGACACTGCCAACACTGGTACTCCACTTTTCATTTCGCCAAGATTTAAATCTCTTAGCATTTCCTATTCAAAAAAAAAAAAGTATGTCACTGCCTATAGTTCAATTTAATTTAATTTTATTTTTGAAAAAAATCAAGATATTACCCATATATCCTTCTCTCTCCTTGACTGGAAAAAATCAGAGAAACACTCAAAATTTGGGGATAAGATAAATACATCTTTTTCTACATATAAATACTGATCCACTTTAAGCTTCAACTGTCTGAACATCACTAAAATCAAGAATGTGAACTACACCTAAAATAGTTTATTAAACTACATAGTATTGCTAAGTTTGGTGTTAGGAGTTAACTAACCCTCTGCCTTATACTCTATTACTTCTAGAAATAGTGTTTTATGAGCATTTGTAGGGAAATTCATTTTACATTATCATAAGCTGTTTATACTCTCTTCACCCAAATATTTATACTTTCATATAAAGTTTAAAATGAGATCTTAAACCACTGTTTTTAAGTGGGATTATTGTTTTAAATGCTGGGATAAAGTAAAATTTTCTCTTAAAAAATATAATAGCAGCAGCTAATACTTACTGACCACTTACAGTGTATCAGGAATTATAACAGCCACCTTAGTTTATACTCTTTGAGGGAGGTATTATCATCATACTCACCACACCCAAAGCACAGAAAAATTAAGTATTTGCTGAGGGCACCCAGAGGAGTGCCCAGGTTGGAAGTGGAATATAGGCAGTATGACCACAGAGACTAACTTGTAACTCAGTTACTTAGAGTAACGACTACTAACAAGGACACCGGTTAGGTAAGCTGAACAAATACTTGGTTTTATTCCTACAAAACCTCAAAGCTATCAAACCTCATATTATCAGACAAACCAAGAAAACCCAGTCTAGGGGCTGCCCTGGTGGCACAGTGGTTGAGAGTCCGCCTGCTGACGGGTTCGTACCCCGGTCCGGGAAGATCCCACATGCCATGGAGCGGCTGGGCCCGTGAGCCATGGCTGCTGAGCCTGCGCGTCTGGAGCTTGTGCTCCGCAACGAGAGAGGCCACAACAGTGAGGCCCACGTACCACAAAAAAAAAAAAGAAAACCAGTCTGAATTAAAAGAATCTAAATTATAAAAATCTTCTATGGAGATGCAATTTTATTACTTTAAGTCAGTAATACTAAACTACTGAACTAGACCAATAATTAAATTTTACCCTTTTAGATTTACTTTACAAACAATTTGTAACACAGTAAATGTTCCCATACAAATTATGCTTCAAAAACACATTTGTGGGGCTTCCCTGGTGGTGCAGTGGTTAAGAATCCACCTGCCAATGCAGAGGACATGGGTTCGAGCCCCGGTCCGGGAAGATCCCACATGCCACGGAGCAACTAAGCCCATGTGCCACAACTACTGAGCCTGTGCTCTAGAGCCCGTGAACTACAACTACTGAAGCCCGTGTGCCACAACTACTGAAGCCCATGTGCCTTGAGCCTGTGCTCCACAACGAGAAGCCACCACAATGAGAAGCTCGCACACCACAACAAAGAGTAGACCCCGCTCACCACAACTAGAGAAAGCCCGCACACAGCAACCAAGACCCAAAGCAGCCCAAAATTAAATAAATTAAATAAATTAATTAAATATATAAATTTAAAGCAAAAAACCACCACACATTTGTTCTCTTGATTTCTGCATGCATTCTTTTCCAAACTTTTGTATCTGTGTTCTTTTCTGGACAGAGTACAAAGATAAATTTTATTCTAGTCCTAAGCATTGAAATGAATGTCAAAAAAATGGAACTGAGGCATTTTTAATGAGATCCCTAAGGACATTTTAGAAGGTCCATAAATGCCTTGAAATTAATTATATTTTATAAACTATCAATTATAAAAATGCTATAATTATAAAAATTATTGTGTTGTGCCATTTTTCAGAGAAGAAAATGGCACAGAGCCCTCATCTGATCCCAAATAGGTAAGAAGTGGTCTAAATAAAATTTTAGTCCATTTCTTAGTTAGAAATTCATTTATGCATAAGAAAATGCTTAAACTTTTTCAGTGATCCAAGATCATTCTGAATACGATGTTTTGCTTTTGACAGTGTCTGCTCTCCTATATTAAATAAATTATACTTTCAACTTTAAACCTACCGCAACTTCATTAGTATCTCCGTGCTCAAAATATTCCTGTATGATTGGTGTTAAAGTCTTCTCAAATGCCATTTCATCCAAAGGCAAAACTACAGTTTCATAAACACAGTTTTCCTGGAAAGGGAAGGGGCAGAAAGTTATAAATTAAAGAACAAAATATTCAGATGAACTGAAATTGTTTCACAATTTTATACTCCAACTGGTTAGTAATACCCATTCAGGGCAAGAAAAAGAGATGCTACATACTTTGATCACTTGTATAATATAAAAGCAGAATCTATGTCACTGTTCTTTTATAAAATCTGAATACAATAAACCAACATACAGATTAAAACCACTAACTACAGCAAATATATGACTTGCTTCTGATCCCCCATATCTTCTGTTAATTTTTTTTCTCTCTCCCACAAAACCAATACTTCAGTGACCAAAAAGCTTTAAGCTTCCTATCACACCTAGTAGTTTCATTAAAACGTCACTTAAAAAAAAAAACAAACAGCAGGAGCCAAAGCCTTCATGATTAGTATTATGATAATAAAAAAGCCCTTATAACAAAAATCAATGTTGTAGTGACCAAAAAATCTCTTAAGGAAAAAGCATTATTCAACTGAAATTTCAAAAAGAATAAGATGTCCAATAATCTTCTATCCCCCTTCCCTGCAAAAAAAAGCCCTGAAATGTTTATATGCAACTCGTGACTGGCTTCAGTCTAACAACATACTTTCAAGTCTTTCAAGACTATATATTAAAATTAGAACATTTAGCAAAGATTTTATAGTACTTGAATCCTACTAGTTTTAAAATATATTTTTCATGTTCCCTTAGAAATATTTCCATGTTTAATTATTAAATTCAGAAACCAAGTGCAAATTATTCATACATTACTATCAGTTAACTTGGTTTTCTAATCCAAAATTAACCTGACAGTCTGAAAGGACTGAATATATATGATTTAGATATACATACTAATGTGTGTAATATGTGTACACACATATATACACACTCATATACATATCAGATAATCACACAAATTATAATGACACATTATAAAATTATATATATATATATGATTTGAATGGTATAGACTATACATATAGAATACATGATTTGACAAATATGAGTATACTACAAACATGAGGTCAAAAAGTTTATAAGTATTTTAAGTATATATTACAGAAAGTAAAACACTTCTACCTGGTCATCATCATAGTTAGGATCTTTCACATCCACCTCCTCCACATCATATACCTGTCCAGGTGTACCCCAGACACCTTTGCCTCCAGCACCACCTGAAAAAGTTTAGAACTGAGAAAGGAGAGTGCATAATGTCCATAGTTCATAAATTTTAATTGAAATCTGAAATAATTCTAGATGTTCAGGTGTTAATTCAATAGCAGTTAAAAAACTGTATTTTAATTTCTATGCTAGTGATTTTGCCAGTTGAGAATTATATGTTAAGCCTCTTTTTATTCAGATCACTGATTTTTCAGTAATGATTAGATATTACATAGTTTATAACCTATTTCCAGAAAAACAAGTTGAAATAGCCTACAAAGTTAAAACTAAAAAGGCAGATGCTTTAAAATAAAAGCAAAAACAAACAAACGAAAAAAATCAGAAAAATAGCTGTAGTGGTGACCTCAAGGCAAGTGATACTGCAGTGGAGCTCTAAATTCTATCTGACATATCTTGGGAACAGCAACAACAAAAAAGAAATATGCTGAGCCAGAAAGATGTGGCATGGAAAACGCCACAAGGGAGAAATTATTCAAAAACGAAGTACACTGACCACCATCAAATGTTTTAAAGTCAAATACTCTTTAGATATAAAAAGAAACAAATACTTCACAACTAGAAATATGTTACAAATAACTAATTGCTATTGAAGCATTAACAGAACTAATCATCATTTCTACTTCTCTACATACAAATTCACCAGCAGAAGTTTAACAATTCCAACTTTCAAGGTTGCTTTACTAAATAAACGTATTGAAATGTTTTTATAAGCTCAGTATATTGCATTATTTTTAAAGAACTTGTACAGTATCACCAGTTTTGGGGGGGGAGGTTTTTATTTTACACATAGAGTATAATTCTTGCCACCACAGCAAAACAGAATCTGATAACTAGGTTTCATTTTGACCCAGCCAATGGTTGCAGAGCCATTCAACAAAAAAAACAGTTTCTGACAGGGCACAAAAACATTTTACAAGTATCCTAGGCCATAATTTGAAGCTCCCACCATTTAGAAGTTGGTGAAATCTCCAAATTGCATCAAAATTCTACGACAGACAGAGGCTGACAGACCCCTCATTCAACAAATATTTAAGTACCCAGATTGCTAGTCACTACTCCAGGCACTGGAGATACAGCAGTGAAACAAGACCATTCCACTCCAGTACCTAAAACAAACAGACCTGAAAAGAACTCAGAACCAGATCTACAAAATTATTAAAATTCTGACCCAGATATTACCAGTCAAATTATATTTATCATGTATTCTTAACAATGGACATAACTAATTAGATTCATTAGATAATAGACATGATGAATTTCTGACCCTACTTCTTTCAAGCAGAATTAGAGAATACATGCACAATTCTTAACTGTGAAGAACACTGGTGTGTATTTTGCTGGAAATATGAGATAAAGTACTGCTCAAGAAAACTAATCTACTCAAACAAGAAAAAAAGGTTCAACTTAAAAGAAAAAGTGGTATGGTCCTCAGATTATTACTATGTAAAAACATATACAAGCCGTAAAACCTTAACATTATCACTGTTTAAATTTCTCTCATTCTTAGAACAAGGAAACTGTAGTATAATAATCAGATAATATTTTTTCCATTTGTGTCTTTGGACGTGGTATATACTAACCTTTCTTTGGTAGTCCCCTTCCTTTCCCAGATCTGGATCGCCTATCTAGCAACCTTCCCTTTGGACTGGTTGGTACAGTTACTCCACTTCTAAGGCCTTCACTTCCGTTATCACTGACGGAATCGCCTCTGCCGGAGTCCCGGGACGAGTTTTTCCGTAGCCGCCTTTTCACCTTGGCATTAATTTTAGCTTCATTAATGGAGGATGCCGAAATCCAATTTCCATTTATCTCATTCTTTATTTCCTCAGTCCCAGCATTTTCTTCATCACCAGAAAAGAGAGAGTCACTTAAATTATCAGGCTCTTAAAAAGAAAATGAAGGAAAAGAATTCTAAGTATTTTAACCATCTACTGCTATACCAGTTATAGTCATAAGTTATACCAAGTTGAATCACATGAAATTATCATTTTTGTAGGTTACAGTCACATATTGGCAATTTCATATGGCTCAGTCCAATACATGACAACAAACTAGTAGTACTTTTCACATTACCATGCCAAATGAACTAAGGCACTGAATGTTAATGAAAAATTTTACTGAAAGCACGTTATTTCATGTGTTTGTATCATAAAACCTTCGTTAATATAAACACCAAATACAGTACAAAACCTTTGAGACTTTTATGAGCTAAGACAGTCAAGCAATTGGAGATAGTAAGAAAAGACTAAGGATCTTTAGGGAAGGTAGATAAACTAATATTTACAGAATGCCTATTTACCAGGCACTAGGCTGGGCACTTTGTCATTTATCCACAAGTTTGAGAGCTATTTACTACATTATTTATACAGATAAGGAAACTAAGGCTAAGACTGTTTAAATAACTTGCCAAATACCTCATAATTAATTGTGGACACTTAGAAAATAGTACTAATCCAAAGAGCATGAAAGGCATTTAGCAAATACGTGATCATATACGATTACTGTGCCAAACTGCTGATGCTTCACTGCTTTCAAAGAAAGCCATCATCTCAAAGTTCTAATTCATCTCTCCAAACCTGACTCACACTACTTACCAATCTCTGAAAATCTTCCAGACTGTGTAAGATTTGTACATTATCCCCTGAAAGACAGCAACATTAGGAGTTCCCAAAGGTCCTCCATTTAGAATGTCATCCTCACTGCTCTTTTCAGTTACCAAAATCCTTTAGGATATACAGCTGGAGTCTTACTTCCTCCATGAAAACTTTCCTAACAATTCTAGCCACAATAACACTCATACACTGCTCAGTTACCACATCATGGAAATCACTTTATTTCTTTTTATATGTCATTGCTTTTCCAAATAAGTCATAAGCCTCAAAAGAGGAACCATGCTTATACTGTAGTTTTTGTATCCTCAGCACCTAGCAGAGTATCCTTTATACCATCAACTCCAATGTCAATGGAGATCAAATGACATGGAGACACTGGGCATTACTCCAAAAACTTTTTAAGTCAGAAAGCTACTGAATTAGTTATCCCTGGGCCCAAGTTTTGTTCATTATGACTCACTCAACTCAGAGCTGAATCCCTCAAATGTTTTTAAATATTCCTAATAATTAGGATGTATCAAGTCTATATGCATGGGCTTTAACATGTTTTTTTTAAGTAATAATATGTAGAAACTAAAAATTTTTTAAATCAACCTATAAAAAGAAGCACAGATGTGTTAAAATCTTTACAATTCTTGACAAAAAGTATGAAAGTGAGTAACAAACCCTGTGGTAATCAAAAAACAAACAAAACATTAAGTAGAGCCAAATTACTTCGGCAGTCTCATAAGTAGTCTGCTGCCTTCAGTCTTCAAACCATTCTCCAAACTGCATGGAGACTGATTTCTCCCACTGAAAACCCTAGGTATTCCTATTGGGTCGAAATGAAGTGTAAACTCATTACACTGCAATGTTAGGTCCTTCATGATCTTGCCCCTATCACTAGAATAGCTGCTGACCACTCCCACATTCAAATGGGCAGAGCTGAGATTTGATACCATAGGTAGATGATGGGGGAATTAGTTTGTCAGAGGAATACAGGATATATTAGAAAAAAAGAGAAATTATAAAATGAGAGACCAGCTAAGAAAATGTTGCAGTATTCAGTCACAAACTAACTGGAAAGGGCAAGGTTAATAACTTTGGGGTAAATAAGAAAGTGACACTTTCAAAGAAAAACTAAAGGGCTTTCAAACAGAATAAAGAATAAAATCGTGTTTTAAAAATTTTTAGACTAGGAAAGGAAGCCAGTGTTAGGAGGGTCAGTTTGAGACATCATCATAACTAAACTACTATGACTAGTAGTAACAGCAGTAGCAGTAGTCAGTCATAATAGTCGTATTACTTCTTCTATCATTACCATCAGTACTGTTACCTACTGTATCAGGTTCCAAGCACTTTACATACATGGTCTATAATCCTCACAAAGCTCTATAATGAAGCTGTTTATCCTCATTTTTCAGAGAGAAGATGTTTCATAGAAAAGTTATATATCTAAAAAGGACTGTGGCCAGGATTCAAACCCACATTTGAATCTTAGACGACTATAACTATAGAAAATACAAAGCTAGAGTACAGCAGAGTGGTGACAGCTAAAGAAATAGGCAACAAGGGAATGAATACAAAGAGAGAAAAGAAGAGGAGGAAAGGGAAGGAAAGACCAGAGATCAGACAAATCAGATGGCATTTCATGTAAGAGTGGATGACTGAAGAAAACATTAAACATCTACCTCTAACATATTGCTTTCATTATTCTACAATTAAGGTAAGCTGCCACAACTGATCCAGAAGATAAAGGCCTCTCTTAGAATGCTTTAAAATGTCCCTCAGAGTACTAAAGTATTCAAGCAATCATATGTCCTACACTTCAGTTTCTTCTCTTCAACTATTTTAATATCCTTTCAAATACACATTTATGTATCTACAACAGTAGACACATCTAGGTATATTTTATATATTAGATCTTATAATTTTTAACCCATGTTTGTATCAACTGCTCTTTTATATTCTGCTATTCATACTCACCTAAGTTTTGGGGTTCCATAACCACCACTGATCTGACTTTAAGAAGACCAAAATTAAAAAGATAAAAACCCTGAGTACAGAATCTGGTGACTTCTTTTCTACTATGTACTAATTCCCTCTTTCTGAATTCTCTGACATCTCAATAACCAGCCCAACTTATATTACACCACAGTACCAGATGATCACATTTTCAATTACTGGTCCACTGAGTTATATAATTAACAATATTAGCTCATTTTCATTTGTGACATACATAATATGTGCTATGGGTATGACACACATGCACGGTATCTCACTTAATCCTAACAATAAACCTATAAAGAGGGTATTTATAATCCCAGCTTTATACATGAAGAACTGAAGGTCAAAGCAAATAACCCACTTTCCCCAAGTAACAGAGATGGTAAAAGTAGAAGTTGGAATTAGTACACTAGTCTGTCTGACTTGGACTATTTGTTACAGGAAGCATTTATTGCAAAGAAGGTCTGCCTTAGGCTCATCGAAGTACTGAAGTATTTAAGGAAGTACTCAGCAGAGACATCAAGAACAAGATTAAAACAAGGACTTGTTATAGTTAGAAAACAAAAAGTATAAAACTTAGAGCTGTGCCATCTAATAGAAATATAATGCAAGCCAAATACGTAATTTTAAATTTCTCAGTATTCATATTAAAAACTAAAAAGAAACAAGTAAAATTTATTTTAATATATTTTATTTAATCTAATAGATCCATTATATCAATTCAACATGTAACCAATAGAAAAAATTACTGAGGATTTCATCTCTTTCTTTCATACCAAGTCTCTTGAAATCTGGTATGTAATTTTGTACCTACGATACATCCCAATTCAGGTAAGTCACATTTCAAGTGCTCAACAGCCATATGTGACTACTGGCTATACCAGACAGTGCAGAGAAGAAACAATTACCTATCTGTGAAATATATTCTTAAATTTTATTATTACCATTCTCACCTCAATGAAGCAGGGACATGATACCAATTTGTAATCCTAAAAAACAAGTACTCATACAGCTATTGTATATAAAGCAGCACCAAAATAATCATTAATTATTGTAATTTTTTCAACTATAATTTTCTAGTACACTTTAAATCAGGTTCGTAAATACAAAATAGCAAAGAAGTTTCAACTTCAAAGTATGCATTCAGATCAAAGAAAACTATGTAACTGGACACAATAGTGAATTAAAGTCACTGAAAAAATGAAGCTGTAGTATTAAAAAATGAAATACGTTAAACATATTTACAGAGATTTTTTCAATATTAACCATCAAGCAAAGAATTATCTAAAGTGTACCAACATGAAAAGTTCTCACTCTTGAGACTATTTCAAAATCCTAATTAACTCTCTACAAAGATTACTCTGAAAACTATATATACATTTTCAGTGATCTGAAGTTATTTAGCTTTTGGACATATTCCACAAAACTGTTTTTATGATAATAATGTACTACTGAAGCATTATGGAAAATCAGGGGAAATACACAGTTAATTTGTAATATACAGATTATTAGTTAGGAAAGATATCAATGATACCAATAGTTTATATTATAAAGACCACTAACTAGCTCATGTGAGAACAGTAATGAGCAGGTTCACTATTCTTCTCCTTTTCTACACCATATAGTTTATTATGAATAGTGGAGAATAAACATATGAAATGTGAAAGGACAGGCAGAAAAATACAACATGTGATGAATTTCATAAAAATAAGAATCACAAACTTGATTTTTAAAATATGACCTGTTTTCTTATAGCATGAGTAAGATGGTTTTTAAAGTAAAGAAGTTTTCATAAAATTTGGTATGGCCTGAAACTTGCTCACAATACAGTCAAGGTTCCTTCAAGATATTATTTACCTGTAGGGTTTACATTCAGTATCTGCTCGTTTTCTACATCCATCGTTCCTTAATTTCACTTGCACTGATTAAATTACCAAATGGAACTCTTCCTCTGGGATGTTATTTCTTTAAAAAGAAAAAAAAAAAAAAGCTTCAACATCTTCCAAACCAATATAATTAACGTAAATTCAATTTACTTAGACTGTTAAAAAAAAAATCACCACATAGTTCCATTTTTTTTAAAGTATTCACTTTACTTTCAAAGAGCTTCCCCTAATTAACATTTGGTTTCAATCTTCTTGATAAGTTTATCTGTGTCAAAAAAAAAAAAAAGCCCGTATTTCTGAATGTGCCAAAGCACCCCTTTAACTTGGAATTAAAAGATGTGTTTGCTACCATACGACCCAGTAATCCCACTACTGGGCATATACCCTGAGAAAACCATAATTCAAAAAGGGTCATATACCACAGTGTTCATTGCAGCTCTATTTACAATAGCCAGGACATGGAAGCAACCTAAGTGTCCATCAACAGATGAATGGATAAAGAAGATGTGGCACATATATACAATGGAATATTACTCAGCCATAAAAAGAAACGAAATTGAGCTATTTGTAATGAGGTGGATAGACCTAGACTCTGTCATACAGAGTGAAGTAAGTCAGAAAGAGAACGACAAATACCATATGCTAACACATATATATGGAATTTAAGAAAAAAAATGTCATGAAGAACCTAGGGGTAAGACAGGAATAAAGACACAGACCTACTGGAGAACTGACTTCAGGATATGAGGAGGGGTTAGGGTGAGCTATGACAAAGCGAGAGAGTGGCGTGGACATATATACACTACCAAACGTAAGGTAGATAGCTAGTGGGAAGCAGCTGCATAGCACAGGGATATCAGCTCGGTGCTTTGTGACCGCCTGGAGGGGTGGGATAGGGACGGTGGGAGGGAGGGAGACACAAGGGGGAAGAGATATGGGAACATATGTATATGTATAACTGATTCACTTTGTTATAAAGCAGAAACTGACACACCATTGTAAAGCAATTATACCCCAATAAAGATGTTAAAAATAAAATAAAATAAAATAAGAAAAAAAGAAAAAAAAAGCTTCAACATCTTCCAAACCAATATAATTAACGTAAATTTTATTTACTTACTCAGACTGTTAAAAAAAAAACCACCACATAATTCCATTTTTTTTTAAGTGTTCACTTTACTTTCAAAGAGCTTTCCCTAATTAACATTTGGTTTCAATCTTCTTGATAAGTTTATCTGTTGTCAAAAAAAAAAAAAGCCTGTATTTCTGAATGTGCCAAAGCACCCCTTTAACTTGGAATTAAAAGATGTGTTTGCTACCATACAACCCAGCAATCCCACTACTGGGCATATACCCTGAGAAAACCATAATTCAAAAAGTCATATACCACAGTGTTCATTGCAGCTCTATTTACAATAGCCAGGACATGGAAGCAACCTAAGTGTCCATCGACAGATGAATGGATAAAGAAGATGTGGCACATATATACAATGGAATATTACTCAGCCATAGAAAGAAACAAAACTGAGTTGTTCGTACTGAGGTGGATGGACCTAGAGTCTGTCACACACAGAGAAGTCAGAAAGAGAAAGACAAATACCATATGCTAACACATATATACGGAATCTAAAAAAAAAAAAATGGTTCTGACGAACTTGGGGCTGGACAGGAATAAAGACAAAGATATAGAGAATGGACTTGAGGACACGGGGAGGCGGAAGGGTAAGCTGGAACGAAGTGAGAGAGTGGCATGGACATATATACACTACCAAATGTAAAACAGATAGCTAGTGGGAAGCAGCCACATAGCACAGGGACAGCAGCTCTGTGCTTTGTGACCACCTAGAGGGGTGGGATAGGGAGGGTGGGAGGGAGATGCAAGAGGAAGGAGATATGGGGATATATGTATATGTATAGCTGATTCACTTTGTTATAAAGCAGAAACTAACACACCATGGTAAAGCAATTATACTCCAATAAAGATGTTAAAAAGAAAAAGATATGTTTGCTATACATGCTTATTTCAAGTTAAAGGAATATATACACATTCCAAACTTTTTAGGAATACCAGGCCTCATAATTAATCTGCTATACATAGATATTGATTAGTTTGTTACCAATGAACTCTAAGAACTAGTACTCTAAAATGCAAACAACATGGTTTTGGTTAAAAAAAAAGACATGATTGACTTATTTTTCACACTAAAACATATCTGAAGGCAGATAAATCTGCCATTTTATCACATAGGCATCTGTAATTACTGTTCTAAGACTCTGAGATCAGGAGAAATTTTTTAACATCTTTATTGGAGTATAATTGCTTTACAATGGTGTGTCAGTTTCTGCTTTATAACAAAGTGAATCAACTATACATACACATATATCCCCATATATCCTCGCTCTTGCATCTCCCTCCCACCCTCCCTATCCCACCCCTCTAGGTGGTCACAAAGCACCGAGCTGATCTCCCTGTGCTATGCGGCTGCTTCCCACTAGCTATCTGTTTTACATTTAGTAGTGTATATATGTCCAAGCCACTCTCTCACTTTGTCCCAACTTACCCTTCCCCCTCCCCGTGTCCTCAAGTCCATTCTCTACGTCTGTGTCTTTATTCCTGTCCTGCCCCTAGGTTCTTCAGAACCTTTTTTTTTTTTTTTAGATTCCATATATATGTATCAGCATACGGTATTTGTTTTTCTCTTTCTGACTTACTTCACTGACAGATTCCAGGTGCATCCACCTCACTACAAATAACGCAATTTTGTTTCTTTTTATGGCTGAGTAATATTCCACCATATATATATATATATGCCACATCTTATTTAGCCATTCATCTGTCGATGGACACTTAGGTTGCTTCCATGTCCTGGTTATTGTAAATAGACCTGCAATGAACATTGTGGTACACGACTCTTGTTGAATTATGGTTTTCTCAGGGTATATGCCCAGTAGTGGGACTGCTGGGTCATATGGTAGTTCTATTTTTAGTTTTTTAAGGAACCTCCGTACTGTTTTCCATAGTGGCTGTATCAATTTACATTCCCACCAACAGTGCAAGAGGGCTCCCTTTGGGAGAAATTTTTTAAATCAGCATTTTCTATAATGAGAGAATTACTTTTATAATCTGAAAAACCCATTTTTTTTTTTAAATCTTACCTATTTAAGAAAGGAATAAGTACAATGACATTAGCATCTCTATATTTTAGACCTTGGTTTCAAAATGGCTTAAAAATTATTAATGCTGGAAGGTTCTGGTTGATGAAATCAGTTACCTTTTATTTAGACAATTAGTGATAAAAAATCAACTGTTACTTGTAAAAAAAAAAACCACTATCAAAATTTTCATAAAAACTATCACCAGAAGATTTAACCAAATGCGATTTCAGAATCTCTCTGGAAATATTTTTTAAATAGTGGTTTAGAGTACTTAAGTATTTATCTGTTTAAGAATTTATCTGTTTAGGTAACATAGGTTAGATGTAAGTCCTTCCGGCCACTTATAATCATTTCCCCAACAGTGTGACCTTTTTTTAAGATATAAAGTGCACAAATTAATAAGAATGACTAATAAACTAATTACAAAAAAGCATTTAGTTTTTATATAACATAACCTACTGTTAGTTGTCATTTTAGAAAGACGATATGATGCCTCCTGAAACTCAAAGGGAAAACTGACTTTTAAATTCCTCAATATATACCATTCTAACATGTTACAAGTTTTACAGCCCTTTTCTCCAGAAAACTTCTCCTTTCTCCTACCAACTTCAGATTTAGGGGGAAAAAAATGAACCTCAGAAATAAGTACATAGAGATAATGGACATATATACACTACCAAATGTAAGGTAGATAGCTAGTGGGAAGCAGTTGCATAGCACAGGGAGATCAGCTCAGTGCTTTGTGACCGCCTGGAGGGGTGGGATAGGGACGGTGGGAGGGAGGGAGACGCAAGGGGGAAGAGATATGGGAACATATGTATATGTATAACTGATTCACTTTGTTATAAAGCAGAAACTGACACACCATTGTAAAGCAATTATACCCCAATAAAGATGTTAAAAATAAAAAAAAGATATATATACAAAAATAGTTTGTAAACATAAACATTTAGTATCCTCCAGGACTGAAAATGCCTTATTTGTTTCATTTCAGTATATGAATTACATGTCATAGGAAAGTGAAAATGCCACATGATACGTGTGTGAGATTTTTAAACTGGAGTTACATTTAAAAAATCATTTTCATTCTTGATACAAATATGATCTTCAAGAGAATACTTTCTGAAGAACCTAACTAATAAAGGAAATGATTATAACTAATGTTTTAAAAGCCCTTTATAATTCAAAAAGAATTTTACACGCATTATTTCATGTACCTCTCAGAACAATCTTGAGGTAGGAACTCCACTTTGCATACAACTAAACAGATTCAGAGAAGGTAGATCACTAATCTCTCCAAAGAGAGATAGCTGCTCACTGGAAGAACCAGGATTAGAACCCAGACCTTCTAAATCCACTACTGTTTGCACAAGTTCAACGCAAGACTTTAATATGCCACAGGAAGACTCTTTTCTAGGGTTAACAGAGAGAAGCTTACAAAAACACAGACCCCTACTGTTACAACAAATTTTTAAATACTGCTTTTCAAACACTAAAAATAATACCTAAACTATTACACAAACGGCAGGCAAAGAAAATTATCAGGTAATTGACTACAAATAACTTACCAGGTTTGTTTTTATTAAATAATTATCACAACAACAAGAAAAAGTCCTGTCTGGGTCTTTTGGCAATGATAACACATTCAAGAACTCAGGCACACTTGATAGCAACACAGGTGTTTTAAAAGAGTTTACAGAAAGATAAAGATGGGCTCCCTGTTTTTACTCTCTTCAAAGTAATGAGGGTTTCCAGTTACTTAACAATCCTTAAAATTTTTGCCCCAAACTTAAATGTAAAGCAAAAAATCTAAACTCCACATCCTTCATACTAAACCATAAAATTAATTTTCAGTAAGAAAACAAAACTGTAAGTTAGACAAAAGGCTGAAATTAAACATTGTTTTCATTTCTCCAGTGTGTTTCACAGAAACATACAATCAGAAGTATTCAATTGCCAAGACATTTACTAAAAGAGTCTGGCTTTCCCACCCCACCTCCCCCCAAAAATGTATTTCCTGAAATATACCTCATAAACCACTTCAACATTTTTTTGGAGTCAAGTTTAGGCCATACATTAACTACTACTTGTATTCATTCCAGGGCTACAATCATAGCTAACTAGCCTTTTAAAACAAAATCAGCTAAAAGCATTCGAC
This sequence comes from Tursiops truncatus, assembly GCF_011762595.2. Lineage (NCBI taxonomy): Eukaryota > Metazoa > Chordata > Mammalia > Artiodactyla > Delphinidae > Tursiops > Tursiops truncatus. The sequence continues at coordinate 18,813,224 of NC_047049.1, forward strand.
CACAATGATGCAAAAATAAGCAGGAAAGAAAAGTATCATTTATTTTTGCACTCCTAGCAACCATGTTTCCTTTCTCATTACTACAACAGAAAAACCAATCAAAATATAACTCAAAGACGCTTGCTGAGATATTAAGGAGTTTAATAAACCTGGAATAAAGGAAAGTTAAGGGCATAAATACCAATAATTTACAACACATCTGCAGTGGTCCTTTTTTAAAAAAAAGTGAATGGTGGTTCCTAAAAAGCCTTACATTAGTAAGAATGCCAAAATTCTAAAATTTAACAGTGAAAATGCAACAAAAACACAGGCGGTGACTTTATATTCCCCCAGAGGAAGGTGCATTTTTAATCATTTTAATCATCTGTAGATATCACACAGTTGCTAGCTATGCGGTCAGTTCTCACTAGGGTGTAGGGAGACAGGCGATTTTGACGTCTGCAGTTTTGAAGCTCTTGGAAAAACAAACACCCTCCCCTTGAACACTGCAGCACCAAATTGACAAATACAGCCTATACAGCAAGCGTTTCACAGAAGGGGGCTCCCTTCCTGCCTTTGTTTTCTCCTGGAAATTTCATTTAAACTAAACAGCGACCCTTTAACCGACCGGGGGGTGGGGGGGGGGCGGTCTGCGAAGTACGTGCAGAGCCCGGGCGGCGGGCACGTGTCCGCCTCCCAGAAGCCACTCCCGCCGCGGCCCGGCCCGCTTCCCCGCCGCGCAGGCCGGGACTCTCGCAGCACCCATTCAAGGCCGACCCCCGGGGGATGCTGGACCGGGGCGGCCGGAGGGCCGGGTCTGGGAAGACGGGCCGGGGGCCCCAAGGAGGCCAGGGGGCGGGGAAGGCGCAAACCTTCCTCACAGGATTTCAGTCAGGCCAGAAACTCGCCTCCAGACGCCCACCCCCAAAGGAAAATATAAACTCGGCCTTCTGGGGGACGAGGAGCCCCTCGCCGGCGAGCGCCCCGCGCGCCCCTCTAAGCCCGGAGGGGGTCCGGGAGGCGGTGGGCCCGCGCCGCCACGCTCTGGGCCCAGGCCTCCCCAGCCCGGGGCGTTGGGGCGGGCGCGGCTGGGCCTGCCGAGCTCCAAAGAGGCAGCGGACCCCTCCCCGACGGCTCGGACCTGACCTGGCCGCGGCCTCCACGCCCCCTCCCCCTCCCAACGAGCGGCTGCCTCCGAGAAGAGGCAGGGGCTGCGGGAGAGGTCGCAGTCGTCCCAAGCGCGTGAGCCGCGCCGCCGCTACTGACCCCTCAGGCCGCCGCCGCCGCTCGTCCACGTCCCTGGTCCGCCGGCCCCGACACAGCACCTCAGCCCCTGCAGCCGCCTCGAAGCGTCTCGGACCAGTTTCGCTCTGTTTTTGTTTTGTTCTACCCAGTAACACGGAGGCGACAGGTCAGCGTTTATTGGCCGAGGCGAAGAGCTCTTCTGGCCAATCGTGGCGGTAGAGCGGGAGTTGCGGAGGGAATAGGAGGGAAGTGAAACGTGGAAAGCTGGGCAAGGGCGCGGGAGGGCGCATGCGCGTCGGGCTCCGGGGCCTGGCTGGAGCGGGAGCAAGAGCGGGGAGGGAGGCTGGAGTGGGAGGAGGCTGGGAGGTGCGGCGGGATGGAAGTGTGGGAGAATCGGGCTGCGGACTAGGCTGAAGCCGCTCACCCATTCTCCTCACAGGCCGGTCAGAAACTCGGCGGAAGCAAAGGCTTTGGGCTTCCTGAGGGGCCCTGCCTCAATTTCCCGACACTCCTTAAGGGGATACCCTTAACCTCTACATTTCCTTCTCCCGCTGGCCCCTGCTCTCTCCTTAGCTCCTACTGTGTGCAAACCCCATGCTAAGAAGATTTGCGAATGTGCTCGGTCCTTTGAGGTTGAAATCACTCCCATTTCATAGATGAGGAAACAGACTCAAAAACTCTTTGAAGTCCCGTTGCTAAGTATGCCTAATCGGTTCCCTGGGGTTCAAACTCACACACGTATATAGAATCTAAAAAAAAAAAAAAAATGGTTCTGAAGAACCTAGGGGCAGGACAGGAATAAAGACGCAGATGTAGAGAATGGACTTGAGGACACCGGGAGAGGGAAGGGTAAGCTGGGACGAAGTGAGAAAGTGGCATGGGCATATATACACTACCAAATGTAAAATAGATGGCTAGTGGGAAGCAGCCGCATCGCACAGGGAGATCAGCTCCGTGCTTTGTGACCACCTAGGGGGGTGGGATAGGGAGGGTGGGAGGGAGACGCAAGAGGGAGGAGATATGGTGATATATGTATGCATATGGCTGATTCATTTTGTTGCGCAGGTGAAACTAGCACAACGTTGTTAAGCAATTATACTCCAATAAAGGTGTTAAAAAAAAAAATCTCACACATTCCCGGCTCCAAGGTTGAGGTTTTCAACCATGGCTATAATTTCTTCATTGAACCTTTGGCCTCCCGTGGCTGTTCTCTGCATCTTTTCCTCCTGGCTGCCTTCTCTTTGGCTAGTCTTTTCCTCACATTCTCCCTAGTTTCCCTATTCCCTGAGATAATAACCAGAACCTTCTGCTATCTCTGTCCTCTCAGGAGAGGACTTAGCCAGTATCTCTGGCCAGATTTTCTGATTGTCTGATGTGCAACACCTGAATGGTCAATTAGTCTTTCTGGAACCGAAGTGAGCTCCTTCCCCTGGCTTACCCCTTTCTGCCAGTCATCCTGCCTGGGAATCATCTCTAATGCTATTATTTCCCTACACACACGCAACACACATACACACACACACAACAAAAATCTGTTGCTAGCTTCCCGTTGCCTGCTTGGAGCATCACCTCAGCCAGGCATTCAAAGCCCCATGGATGGGCTTCCCTGGTGGCGCAGTGGTTGAGAGTCCGCCTGCCGATGCAGGGGACACGGGTTCGTTGACCCGGTCCGGGAAGATCCCACATGCTGCGGAGCGGCTGGGCCTGTGAGCCATGGCCGCTGAGGCTGTGCGTCCGGAGCCTGTGCTCCGCAACGGGAGAGGCCACAACAGTGAGAGGCCCGCATACCACAAAAAGAAAAAAAAAGCCCCGTGGTGTGACTTGAAGACTTTCTAGCCATATCTCTCCACACCCCTCCCAGTCCACACACACCCGGTGACTGCAACCCACTTGGACCACTCACTGTTCCATATGCTTCCCCACCACTTTGAAATGCCTCTCCTCTTAGCTCTGCTTGATGCAGTCCTATCCATGCCTCATGGGTCTCCCACACAGTCCTCCTTAAGCCTCTTACTTGATATGATCTGCCAGTCTCCTGATTCCTCACGGTATTGGCTTGTTGCACCTCTAGAGGCGCTGATCACATTCTACCTGACGTTTTATCTGAGTCCCTGTCTCTTCTCCTCCATTAGACTGTCACCTTGTTGACAGCAAGACCTGTGTCTTACTCATCTGTTATTGTTGTAGTGCTTAAGAAAATGTCTTGCACATTTATTGTACCAGTGCAATAAATACAACTTGATCCAGGTTCACAAAGGTTCTCAGCAGTTGATGCTAATCCTCATCTCCTGGCCAGGTGCCTCCTGGCATGGCCAGGTTCTGAATTAGCTTCATGAGTCACTTTTTAAAAGCAAAGCTTCCTGGTCAAATTCAATTTTGTTTTGTTGTTTTTTTCCATCACCTACAACTGTCTCCTTTCCCTTCTCTGTCAGAGCGCCACTATCCTCCACTGATCACTGACTTCTGGCTCCTTTTTTATCCATCCCGTTCTTTCTCCCCATTTTCCCTTTCTGACTCCTGCTAGATTCTTTCATTTACTCATTTAACACATAACCTATGGCACACACAGGCTGCAATGGGCAGGCACCCCAAGAACGATGAGATAACAAGAGTGGGATAAAATTACCCATTTTTAAAAGCATCTAAAACAACCGCTATCTTTAAGCAAATTACCCCCAAAAGGACCTATTATAAAGTAAAATGTTCACATTCTTTTTACCTATTATCTCAAAGACCACCCACGATGCCTGGCATCCCAGGACCCACCTTAGGGAATGCCCCTCTAGTTGGATGTGGTTGACCAGTTTGGACCAGGCAGTCAGGAAATGAGGTTCTAGTCCTAGCTCCCCTCACTAGCTACCGGAAAGAACTTCAGCCCCTCTCAGGACCTCTGTTTTTTCACTAGTAAAATTCAGAAATTGGCCTCTGTTAGTAGTTCCCAGGATGTTTTCCAAAGAACCTGAATTTTGTGGAACTTTAATGGACATCATTTTTTTAAACGGGGGAGAGATTGTTCCATAATTAAATTGACTTGAAAATAAATTGTTTAAACAAAGTTAAAACTGGTTTTCAGTTTTTTGTTTTGTTTTGTTGCCCCAAATCTTCTCAGTATCTTTAATAAGCTGATGTGCCTTGAGAATCTTGAGGGACCAGAGTAGGAAGCTCAGTAGTGTTTCCCCAACTGACTTAAACACAGAACCTAAGTAACAGAATCAGTGTTACTCAGAAACCACTTTGGAAAATACAGATGACAGCCTCTATCACCAACATTCCTGCCAGCTGTTTTGAACACTGGCCACCTGTTCTAAACATTTTAAAAGAATAAAAAAATCAAAAGAATAAGCTGAAAAATGGAAAAGTATCCAAGCGCCAAGAATTTTTGCCCACCAAATCAATCCACAAATATTTGTTGTGTGCCAATTCTGTGAAAAGCACGGAGCTGATCCACGTGTGTTCTTGGCAAAAGGCATTGTGTTCTACCTTAGGGTAGGTGATGCCTGAAGCACAGAGCTGCCCAGGCTTCTGGGCCACAACGTACCTTTTCATTTCACATTATAATTGCTCACAAACTGACTTTTCCATTTCCTAAAACCCTGTGCCTATGGGTTATGTTAATTTAGCTGTCGGATGAGAGAAAAGGAGAGAGCCCTTCCCCCTCTCCAGAATGATGGAATTACTACTTCCATTTCCCTTAAGAATGACCTACTCCAGGAGCTTAGGCCATGAAGGGCCACCGCTGTGGCCCAGGATGAGATAACTGTTCAGAGGTGGCAACAGAAGCTCTGTGCTGTGTGTTCAGATAGACATTATATACCTCGTCTTCCCCAGACCCCTCAGGTTTAAGCACTGTTGATACCTAGAGGTGCACAAAGAGTGTTTAATTTGTTAGGGTGTATGGAGGCAAGGTGAGGGTAGAGGGTGGTTTCTAGTCTTTGCTTCTTGAGATAAGTTATTGACTATGTCCCTAGCTAGCTGTGTTGCTTTGGGTGTTTCACTTCCCCTCTGGGTTGATCAGATGTCTCTGATTTCTTGCACTGTGGAATTGGCCCTGCAGGGAGTCCTTAAAGAGCCATTTCACTTCTGACACCCCATGATGCTGGGCAAGGCACTGAGATGGCACCTCTGGGGTCCTGGTAGTGGGGGACAAGAGATGAGAGGGTTTGCTGCTGGTGGCAGGGGAGAATTCTACCAGGTGTGAACAGAGGGACTGTCACTCTCAACCCAGGGGCTTTCTCTGAATGCAAAACTCAGATAATATCACCTCCCTCCATCCCAAAGCCCGGTGTAGGGTTGGGAGTACTAATGAGTTAATGTGGGTAAGTTACTTAGAAATGCACAGATGCTAGGCAAAAGATAAGCACCTCAAATTACTGCTATTGCCTGTGGAACTCTCTAAGCCCTTTTCATTTGTTGGGCAAAACCCCATTTGAGAACATGAGTTTCTTAGCAACCACTGTTTATGCCCGTGAATGAGATCAAGAAGAGGCAAAAAAAAAAAAAAAAAAAGGCCACCTCTCTCTGGGGACTGAGGGATGCCTTAGCCCACTTGCTTCCGAAGAACTTTCAGATGCTACCGTCACTTACAACAACTTTATTGCTTGAACTGATATCTCGCCTCCTATTCAGTCAAACCAAGGACTGAATTTTAGGAATTCCTTTAAGGCACTGAATTCTTCTTTAGCACAAATGGTAAAAGACATGAAGCATGCTCTGAAGAAAGAGAGCTGCATAAAGAATTCTAATAATGATGACAGTAGCTGACATTTGTGTCGTTTTAACACTTACTGAGCACTTTCACATATACTTTCACGCCCTCCCTGTGAAGTGGACAAGCAGATAGCACTCTCTCTGCTTTACAGGTGAGGAAAATGAGACTTGAGTAGATCACTGGTAACCATGGGACTTTTATACTAAAAGGAAATTTGGGGATCTCTAGTCCAAACCCTTCATTTTACAAATGGAGAAACAGAGACCCGGAGAAGTTAAGTGAGTTGCCCAGAGCGATACAGCTAGTTAGTAGCAGAGCCAGAGTGCAAATGAGTTCCCAGTGTCTCAGCCTTGCACAGGCTAGGGAGCATGTTGACAGGAAGAGTCCAGACCTTCTGGCACTCAGGCCTGGCCTGGACTATCTCTGCCACTCAACTTTGAGTCTGTTGGATAAAAGTTAAATATATGAACATGGGTCCCCAGAGCCTCCTGCTATCAGATGAGCACATTTTAAGGAAGCGGGCTTACTGGAAGTGAGGAAGGAGGGGCCGTAGGGCCTGGGAGGCTTTGTATGTTCAGAAGCTGTTGATGGAGGCATTTTCAAGAGTCTCTTTCCTGAGTAAAGAGCATAGAGTAACGTGAAGCACAGCACAAAGAAGTAGATGCAATGTTTAAAAATAGTGTGTACCAAGAAAGGCGAATGAGGTTTTACTTCCCCAATTCGAGTTTTGAGGGCTTTTCTTCGTGCATTCGTCTTTGTGTTCTTCCCCCCACCAAATCACTCCTGCTACCTGAGGGTTTAGAAACAAGCAAAATTAGGGTTGAGAAGCTCCACCAGATCATCTTTTCCCAAAGAGTCCATAAATTATGACACATCTCCTGCACCTGGCCTGAGTTGTAAGCCTGTGAAAACTCCAGCTCCTCAGAACTGTGCAATCAGGGGACCATTCAGCCCAGTGCTTCCAGCGCTTGCTAAAACTGCCACATCCTGCATTGAATTCATTGTGTTGGGTCTGAGTAGAGAAGAACTCCTCCAGTTGTGTCTCTGGGGCTTTTTCTTTTTCTCTTTTGCATTCTTCTGGAACCCTGGGTCCTCAGCTAGGCTTCACACTTCTCAGAGTTCCTTCCCTCTTCTCCAGTGAGCCCTGAGTGCACATAAACTGCCATTACGCCCTCGTCCAGTCTGCATCCGAACAGTGCCCGCTTGCCTCCCAAACGAGGCAGCAGAGCCCAAGGAGCCTGGTGTGAAATGATGTGGACCTTTTTTTTTTTTTTTTTTTTTGTGGTACGCGGGCCTCTCACTGTTGTGGCCTCTCCCGTTGCGGAGCACAGGCTCCGGACGCACAGGCCCAGCGGCCATGGCTCACGGGCCCAGCCGCTCCATGGGATGTGGGATCTTCCCGGACCGGGGCACGAACCCGTGTCCCCTGCATCGGCAGGCGGACTCTCAACCACTGCGCCACCAGGGAAGCCCTGACGTGGACTTTTTACCCTGGGAAATAAGAGTGAGTGGTCATGGGTGGTGATTAAGAGAGGCTGATCTACAAAGAAACACAACCAGGGAAGGCTGGAGGGGGTGGAGAGTGGGCTTAAGAGGTCACTGCTGGACAGAGGGAGACACACAAAGAAAAGGAAGTTAATGAAGGGAACGAATCAAACCTCTATTTATTTTGGGAAAAAAAAGAAAGAAAGTAGTGGAAAGTAAGAAAAGAAAAGGGCTAAGCCAAGACATATATTTCTTTTTATTATGAAATGTTTATAATAAAATGAAGTTAGCCCCATGTAAGGTCAGAGACAGAAGAAGATCCTGGGAGATGGCCTAGTGAGACCAACTTGCTCAGAATACAGATGAAAACACTGAGGCCCAGAAAGCGGAAGAGGTCTGGCTCCAGGCGAGGTACAGACAGCCACAGCACCCCTCCTTGCTATGTTCAGCTTTCCTCTCTCAGTATGGTTCTCTGCAGCGTCTTGGCCTTCAGTCCTCACTCTTCCTCCTTTCTTCCCTTCCTCCCTTCCTCCCTCCTTCTTTCCTCCCTTCCTTCTTTCCTTTCTCCTTTCCTTCTTTTCTCTTCTCTCTCTTTCCTTCTTCCTTTCTTTCTTTCTTCCTCCTTCCCTCCGTCTTTCTTTCCCCCTTCCTTTCTCCCTTCCTCCCTCTTTTTCTTTCTTTCTTCTTTCTTTCTTTCTTTCCTTCCTTTCCTTTCCTTTCCTCTCCTCTCCTCTCCTTTCCTCTCCATAAAGGGCAGCTTCCACAAAGAAAAACCAGGACTGACATTTTAAGCAGCCTCAGGAAATCCCCGAACTCTACATTTAACACAGTGTGATTGGCAGCCCTCCAGCACAACTGACAAAGCCAGCATCTCAATAGGAACTAGCAGGCGACAAAGTACAAGAACCAAGAATTCAAAAGAAAGAAAAAAAAATAACTCCTGAGGGGGCCACTTAAAATCTTACCACCATTTCTTGTGTTGTGTATGTGTATGTGCACGTGTGTGCGTGTTTTGTTTTTAGAAAGCTCTCTTTGAGGTCAGTGAATCTAGGTCAGTGATTTATTGATGAGCTTCAAAGGGTACAAGAACCTTTTAAAATTTTATGCAAATTTTATTAGGAATATGTATTTTCTGGTCCAAGGAGTCTGTAACTTCTATTAATAAGACCCCCAAAAGAGTCATATCCCAGAAAAGATCAAGAACTTCTGGAATACAGCATGCTATTATGTTGAGGCTCATCTTCAGAGTGAATTTTCCACCAAGAAATGCCACTGGCTTCTCCTTGGTACGTCAAACCAGGTGCAGAATCAAAATACCTTCAAAATAACCACAACAAGGAAACAAATCAAAATCAAATTGGTTGTGGAGATAGCAGTGGTCCTAAAAAGAGCTGGAATGACATTTTGGGACAGCCTAATACACACTCCAGTCAGGTATGACAGCTACCTTCTATTTTGTTGACTTCCATGGGTCAGTTATATAAACTGAACCTACCATGTATCTTTAACAAAGGATATAGCTCCGATATCCACAAATTTATCTTTTAAAAACTCTTGAACTTACTTAAGAGAGAAGACAGTATATGTTGTCTCTCAAAATATGCTCCACAGATGTTCCAGCACAAAAGCTAGGATGAAGTAACTTGGAGAAAACTCCTGAGTGTCTCCCCTGTTGTGGGATCACAATAAACAATGGTATTTTAAAGGTTCTGAGAAATCCTAGCATAAGTAAACTCATTCAATTTTCTTTAACCCAATGTTTGCTGACCTTGCTTGACCATGGCATTCTTTTTTACATAATGTCTATTCAAATCTTATGAAATACACACTGGAAAGCAATGATACAGTAGAATGGGACCTGAGCTAGAAGGCAAGAGGCCTGGATTACAATCCTAGTTCTGCTACTCATTGGATGTGTGACTTTAGGCCATTTGACTGCCCTAAAGGTGCAGAACTTAAAACGTCTCCCAGATTCTTTCTGGGGCTGTGATCTGTACAATATGACGTCTTGGATTCTGCTTATAGCCATTTTCTATGATTATGCATATTTTCATCCAGGAGACTGTACAGTAGTACCTGCTATCCTGATAAGCCACTGTCTCTTAAGAATCCTTCAAAGAGAGAAAGTAAATATCTAAGCACTAGACAGGATGAAACCACACTGCAGAGTGGGGGAGGCTTTATCACTGTGATGAGTGCATGTGAGAAGCTCAAAGCCATAGACCTTAGTAAACAAAAAGGCTGCTGACAGGAGGCCGTGTACATTTGATGGGGCTGGTTTTTTTGAAACTGCACAACCTCTTTGAAGCCAGCAAGGTTTTACCAAGCATGACCTTAAAAGCGAATGCCTCTTTTCAAAGGACTAAATGTATTCCCACTGGCGTTATTATCCTCTGGGAGAATCCCCTATCTCAGAGAAAAGGAGTGCTGACTCTAGCTCACTTTCAAACGTGTTTGAGTCTGTAACAGCCTGACGGCAAGCTTTCCCAGGGACTACTAGAGGCCTGGGAACACTAAGTACCCCCTGTGAAGGTCCTGGGCTCTTGCACAATCAGTGAATTAGCCCAGGGTGACGCACTAAGACTACATACGCTTTTCTGCATCCGAGGCAAAGGAAGCTCTATAAAAATTTTGCAGGCATAACATAGGGAAGATGTCATAAAAAGCAGGGGCCCTGGGCTGCAGGGAACAGGGCCAGAGATAAGCTGGGACGTGTTCCACAGAAGGGCTTTCCCCAGCCACCACTGTGGCAGTGTATGTGTCCTTGTATCCAGGAGGGGCCACATGTCCACGCAGGCTATGCTGTGTGGCAGCTTCTTGCCACGTATAGGGACTCTTTCAAAAATAAATCTTTCTCAGGAGCCCGCAAGTCACAACTACTGAGCCCACTCACCACAACTACTGAAGACCCCGTGCCTAGAGCCCCTGCTCCGCGACAAGAGAAGCCACCGCAATGAGAAGCCCGTGCACCACAATGAAGAGTAGCCCCCGCTCGCCACAACTAGAGAAAAGCCCGTGCGCAGCAACGATGACCCAACACAGCCAAAGAAATAAAATAAATTAAAAAAAAAAAAAACAGGGAAGATCTCTATACACTTCAATGGAAGATTCTCTAAGACTGCATTAGGTAAATATTAGTGTTAATATATGACAATTTCTGTTACAAGAAAGAGGGAGAAATATGAATATTTGACTTCTTTATATTTACATAAAGAAAGGATATACAAGAAAAGAATATAACTGTTTACATCTATAAGGGCTAAGGGGAGATGAGGTATACAGGGTCCAGGATGGAGGCAAGATTTCTCAGCATATACTTGCTTATATTCCTATCATTTCTGGACGTATTAAAAAGTATAACAGGGCTTCCCTGGTGGCGCAGTGGTTGAGAGTCCACCTGCTGATGCAGGGGACGCGGGTTCGTGCCCCGGTCCGGGAAGATCCCACATGCCGCAGAGCGGCTAGGCCCGTGAGCCATGGCCGCTGAGCCTGCGCGTCCGGAGCCTGTGCTCCGCAACTGGAGAGACCACAACAGTGAGAGGTCCACGTACCACCAAAAAAAAAAAAGTATAACAGCCTAGGTTCTGGAATCAGCAGAACTGGGTTCGATTCTGGCTCTTGTGTTTCCTAGTTTTGAGCAAGTTATCTCATCTTCCCTGACCCTCAGTTTCCTCACCTGTAAAATCACCTGGATCATACGTTACCTATTGCGTTAGGGCTGTTGTTCAAAAATAATGTTTGTAAAGTACTCAGCAGGATGCCTGACATATTGTAAGTACCTAATTAATAATAATACTTTGATTGATGTTGATATTATTTTTACTTATTGAATTCTGACTGATCCTTCAGACTCGGGTAAAATGTGAGAAGTTTTGCCCGGGCCAGGCCGAGTGAAGCGTTTCTTTCTCCATCCCGCCCACGATAGGCCTGTCGGGTCTTATGCTGTTCTCCCAGGCTCAGCTTTTTGTTTTCACACTGGCTCCCCAATAGACTATGGGCTCCTGAGGGGCTAAAACCCTGCTCCTCCATCAGGCACAGCGTAGGGGATCGTCAATAAATGTCTGGCGAAAGAATAAAGGAACTAATACAATCTTGATTTTCTGTACAAGAGCCCGTCTGAGGCTGTCAGTGGGAGTTTCACTTCCTGGTTTGGCCCAGCAGATGCCTGCCTGTCACTCGCTGGGTCTGCAGGGAGTTGCCAGGAGAATAAACTGCAAGAAGCCGCCTTCAATGCTCGTAGCTAAAGCCTGGCTTTGCTGAGAACATTCCAAGGAGGGGAACTGTGGCAATGTGTAGGGGCCTCCAGGAACGGCAGGAAGCCAGAGCTCTCCTGGGAGGCCAGGCACGCTGGATCTGGGCAGAACGTGCAGAAGAACACTCCAGCTGTCCCAGGAACACGCTGACCTGATGGGCTGGGGCAGGGTTGATGTTTCTGTCTCAGCGCAGGGGCCGGGCCCAGCCCCTGAGCTATTCCTGCTCTCACTGAGCCTGCTTCACTGGGGAGAGCACAATTCAGAGGAACAGCTGACAAAAATAAAACCAGAGTGCTGAAGTGCTGCTCAGGAAGTTGCAGGTCTGGGAGCCAGAGCAGAGCACAGGTACTCGGGTGACACACCACAAGAAAGCTGCCTGAGGGTCAGAGCGTACAACACCTTCACTTGATGTGCATCTGGGTGTTTCTTCTTTTCAAGAGTCAAGTCAACAACACCTACTGTTGTCAGGCAGATCAGGGTCTAGGGCTGGCCTCTGCCACCTACCAGATGGCTGAGCTTAGACAAGTGGCCTCTCTGAGCCTTATTTTCCAGAGCCTTTGGGAGACTTAAGCCAAAAACATATACTAAAGGATTAAGCATTTACATAATAAATATGTTTCCTTCCTTCACTATAGAGCACTATTGAAGGTGAAAGACAAGGTCTCCAGTAAGAAGATGAAATCTTATTCTAGAGATAACACACACACTACGCACAACATACACATACACCACATACATACACACCACACACACACACATATACACCACACACACCTATACACACAATGTACATATACTATACACATACACACCACACACACCTATACACACCGTGTACATATACTATACACATACACACCACACACACATATACACACCGTGTACATATACTATACACATACACACCATACACACACACACCACACACACCTATACAAACCGTGTACACATACAACAAACATATACATCATACACCACACACATACTCCTGCTAAGTTTAAAACATTCATGAATCAACAACTCCAAATTTCACAGCTCTTCCATTGGCTGCTCCCTAAATGGAAACAGGTCGTCTTTCTGCCCAGCTGTTTCTGGGGCAGAGTTCCTCTAAATGTGGGTCTACTCATGGTGATTTTGTTTCCTTTTCTCGGTCAACAGTATGCGACACCACTAACCCAGGTGTTCTCCATAGCTCTGTCTTTTTATTAGTTTATAAACCTGGGAACTGAGGGAATGCTTCCAAAAATTCCTAGACCCCACCATTGATTGAGTGACTACTGTGTGCGTGGGTGTATTCATGGCGTCTGATCCTCAACACAGCCAGCGAAACACTTCTGTTATCCCCTTACACACCAGATAAGAAAACTGAGGCTCAGAAAGATTTTTTAAATTGCCCAAGTCCTTCCAAGCAGTAAGGGGCAGGATTTGAACCTGAGGACCTATAAGCCTGAGCTGCTTCCACTGCCCACTGCAGCCTGGCAACACAAAACCCAGTTGGAGCCCTTGAGGAGTTCCTACTCCACGGCCCTGATACCACCCAGGCTGTTTCCCTCCCAAGTTTCTAACTTGGGTCCCTCTTGGCCCAAGCGCTCTCTTCTCCTCTCTGCCCTCCTCCCTCTAGGAGCAGCAGGCTTTGCCTTCTTGGCGCAGTGCCCTGAAGGCAGAAGGCTGGAGGCCTCTACTTCCCTTGCCCCCTTCATCATGGCCAAGGCAAACTTCTCATTGGAAAACACTGTGCCCTCCGGCCAAAGGTTCTGTGTGATGTTCTAATACCTGCCTGATGGGTTTTCTGTGAAAAGACTCATCTGGGGTGGCTGGGCTGCCAGGTCTGGGACAGGCAGAGTTCATAAACAGCTTCTCCAGCCACAAAGCTCAGACGAGACTGGAGCCAGGTGCTGCCTGCCTCAGTGCCTAAACCCTCCCTGGCCTTGGTCAGCCAGAGCCCCCTTCTGGGAAACCAGCAGGACAGCTGGGTGTACAGGGGCTGAGGCAGGGGGCCCTTTCACAACAGAAAATAGGTTTTGGGCTCAGGCAGACCCAGGTGTCAATCCCAGCTCTACCAACTTCTACCTGTCTGACTTTGGGAAAGTGGCTTCTGCTGGCTGAACCTCAGCTCTCTCAGCTATAAAGGAAACAAATAATATCCACTGCCCCTAGCCCTATGCTTGGGTCTCAGTCTCCCCGTCTCTAAAATGCAAGGGAAGGGTTGGGCCACATGACCTTGAGGTTTCTGTGTAAAATGCGCTCCATCAGGCTGGGTTGAACGTGTCCTTTCTGCTCATGGGACAGTGGAGAATTTGATGTCTTGCTGTGTCTCTCAAGGTGAACTCAGCCCTGGGGGAGAGTTTTCAGTTAAATTCAACAGTTCTTACTGAGCACCCCACAGCAATCTGTACCGTTTTAAGGACTCAGGGTACAAAGATAAGCGTAGGCCCTACCCTTCAGGAGCTCATAGACTAGACCAGTAGGAGTGATAAGACCCATAAAAACAAGTATAATATGCAGTGCAAAGTGATAAGTGTACTAGGAGGGGTACAGATAAAAGACTATGAAGGCTGAGGGCAGAAAGAAGGTGATTCTAGGCTGGGAGGGAGATAAAGCTGTGGCTAGTCCAAGAAGGGTCTTGAATGGTAGTTTGGACTTTAGGGGGCCAGACTGTTGGAAGCTGTTAGAGGCTGTTGACTAGGGCAGGGGGCAGATCAGAGCCATGGCGACCGGAGAGTTTTATTAGTCCTCTACCACCTGGAAAAACCAGACTGTGGAATTCCTAAAAGAGAAAGGCTCAGCTTCCACCATTTTTACAAGGGCTTTATTTCCTGAATACAGTAGTTCAGGATTTGCATAAAATGTGCAGGGGTTAAAAGCTGCCCTTTGTCCCTGGTCTTGAATGTTCCACAGCCCGATGCCCACTCTCTCCTCTGTGCCCTCTTACCCAGCCACCTCCCTGCATGAAAGACGTGAGAATGAGGCATATGGGGCAGGAGGCCGGCACCCAGCTCAGGGAAACGGTCCTGGCTCAACAGACAAAGTGTCCTGGGACCTCTGCCGCCCTGCCCGCTTGCCTGGGCTCAGCTTACAGCCTTCTGGGAAGGAGTTAGCCTGTTGAAGAAAGGATGTGTCACTGAGCTGCAACTGGCTTACGTTGCCTGAGAAGTGTGTGTGCGTGTGTTCAGAACTACGTGTTTTGCAGTTGATATCAATCTGGGTCAGAACTGTGCAGCCCTCAGCACATTGCTATCTAGAGACGATAAGCTGGAACTATACCCTCTAGGACCGAGCAGTGATCAACAAGCCCTTAAGATGTAAACACAGCTGTTCGCCAGGCTCTCATTTCTAATGATGAAGGGGCCTGCTTCGTTAGCAAAAGGGATCCAGATGGAACCTAGGTTTGGTGAAGCCTCCCAGGGAGGCAAGGGTCTACAGCTGGCCCACTCTTCTGGTGGGAAACACAGAAGAGGCGATGCTGAATTCTGCAGTGATGAATCCTGCCACTTGCTTCATCAAAGAAAGCACGTCCAGGGCTGGGCCCGACACCCATGGGGCTGAGGAAGACCCCCAGGCTTTAGTGCTTGTTCTGCCTCTCAGCTACCACTGTGACCTTGACCAAGTCACCTTGTCTCAGTGGCATTTTGTTTCCTCATCTGTAAAGTGGGACTAATGCTTTCATCAATGTGAAAACCAGGAAGAACATCCCAAAGGCTCCTGAGTAATCAAAACAAATTAAGAAATGAATCCACCTGTCCGTCTATCTCGTTCTTTGCTCAGAGAAAACTTGCCTTTGCCCCTCTCTCGGAGCCTATGTTTTTTTAGTTCACATATGATGAGAATATGCTTGGTTTTCTTGCTTCCTGGCTGACCACAGTTGACAAACAATTGATTAGCAGGGAGCTGGTCTGCTAGAGATAGGCATACGGGTGACTGACAGACACAAAAGGCAACCAAAAGAGCAAGAGAAAGGCAACCAAAAGGAAAGAGAAAAAACAAATTGTTGGGCAGAAACAAGATCTTTGAAAGCAACACAAGCCATGTAGTACTCGAGTGAATACGGTTACACATGTCAATAGCTCCAAAGGCCATCACACCTAGAAGCCTAGTGTGATAATTGACCCTTCAAGGACTTTCCAAGGACATTTCAAATGACCGCACTCTATTTCTACTGTTTAGCAAGGCAGGGCTTTACAGAATATTATTTTAGAAGGATTTCCTTGCAAGTGTTTCAAATAAATAATGTTTGGGTGCTTAAAGGGGAAATTCTCCAATATCCTGAACCATCAGACATCGGGAAAGACATACATATTCCACGAGTGCTCTGGAGGGCACAGTCATACATGTTCTCTGCACACTAGTGTTTGGCCCAAGGATCAAAAATCAAATAATGGGAATGGAGAAACTATTGAAAAGGTATCAGACACTATCCAGAGTGACCATTGGGATAGTGAGGGGCAGTCCCTTGGTTTTGAATTGTTCTTGAAGACTGTCTAGGAATGATCCTAACAGGCATGCTGGTTGAAGAGTTGGCCTGGAATGTTCATTTGTTTTGCCTTGGCTACTGTTTAGAGTGTGGACTCTTCCCAGGGTATGTGGCAAGCCCACTGTGGGAGGAGGGAGGGAGGGAGGAACCAGGAAATACAGTTTCTGTCCAGAAGAAACATCTTTTTCAACGAGCCAAGCCATGGTCTTCACATCTGTGTGGACACTGTGGGCTTGTACAGAACTTTAACCAATGGAGCTGCACCTTCTGCTGCTGGTCAGGCCCCGTGCTAGGTGCGTGGGAGGGGCACCCAAGAAACATGGGGCTGCCCTCAAGAAGCTTATAGACTTGTTGCTTTTCAAGGATGGGGCCTAGGTCAATGGGAGATATTAGGTTAACTGCACTCTTCCTGATACTTCTTTCTTTAAATACACTTCAGTGCACAGATAATAGTTGTTTATGTAGCAAAACAAGAAAATACAGATGAGAAGAGAGAAAAATTAAAAGCATCTTCAATCCCATCACACAGAAATAACCAATATTAACGTTTGTATTAATAACCAGCATTAACAAGCTATAGAATTGTTCATATGAATGAGTGCATGAATAGGATCACACTGCACACGGGTCTTTTTTACTTAAAAAATTATGGGTCCCTTCATGCATTCAGAGAGTTGAGAGAAGAAAATCTCAGAAACATAGCATCTATGCTGGGAACATAAATTCCTCATCTACTCCAGATAGAAATTCCTGTAATATTAAAGATATGAATGTAGGGGTTTCCCTGGCGGCGCAGTGGTTGAGAGTCTGCCTGCCGATGCAGGGGACACGGGTTCGTGCCCCGGTCCAGGAAGATCCCACATGCCGCAGAGCGGCTGGGCCCGTGAGCCGTGGCCGCTGAGCCTGCGCGTCCGGAGCCTGTGCTCCGCAACGGGAGAGGCCACAACAGTGAGAGGCCCGCGTACCACAAAAAAAAAAGAATATAAATAAGTGAAGCCATAAAAGCATTACAAGAAAAGAGAGTAGACCAATTATGTAATATGAGGATGGAGAAGACTTCTTAAGCAAGACAGGAAACCCAGAAGCCAGAAAGAAAAAAAAGACAGGTTTGAATACTGAAACATTTAAACATTTAAAACTCTTACATAGGAGGCAGCATAGATAAAGTTTAAAAGCAAGTAGCAGACTTGGGTAAAATATTTGCAGCGTTTAACAGACAGAGGATTAATATCCCTAATGTCAAACAAAGACTTCTGGCACCTCAGTACCTGCTCCAGGTGGCCCACCGCCACCCACAGGTGCTTCAAAATATAGTTGTTTTAGATGTAGAGAACGAACGTATGGACACCAAGGGGGGAAAGTGTGGTGGGGGAGTGGTGGTGTGATGAATCGGGAGATTGGGATTGACATGTAGACACTAATATGTATAAAATGGATAACTAATAAGAACCTGCTGTATAAAAAATAAAAATTTTTAAAACATTTTAAAACACAAAATATAGTGTTTTTTCTTCCTACCAACAGATGTCCATGGTTAATGTACAAAGAGTGCCTACAGCTAAGAACAACTCAAACATTCAAACAGAAAAATGGGCAAGGAATATAAACAGAGAATTCACAGAAGAAAGGCAGGTGGCCAATAAACATTAAAAGAGGTTCAACCTCACTGCTGTGGAAAAAATGCGAAAATTTTCCAATTATTAGAACCCAGTTCTTGCAAGGGTATGTAGAAGTGAGTACTCTCGTCCACCTCGAGTGCAAGTGTAAATCGGCACAACTTCAGGAGGAGGGTGATTCGGCGGCATCTAAGGCGAGCACTTTCAACGTGCGTACTTGTGGACCCAGCAAGGACCCCGCAGCCGGAAGAAAAGAGAAATTCTGGACCTAAAGGAAGGAGTGAGTCTGTGAATTGCTCAGCCTCCCAAGAGGACAACCCCTGTGTCCTCGCTGTGCTCAGGAGCCCTGAGCCCACGGAGTCTAAGGCTTGCCACCCTCCTAGCCACGCTCTGCGGAGAACATAAAAGAGCCCTCAGCACAGGCAGCCGTGCTCCAGACGCGGCTCACCTCCTTTTCATCCTCTGGTGCTGCTTTTGGCTAAACTCTCTGGCCTCTTGCCTGAACCAATAGGACAGAGCAACCCTATCCTGGTTGACGTTCCTGGACTTGGCTTCTCTCCTGCTGGCCTCATGGTACTCACCTGATCCTACCTTCCTCACACACCCTTCTGGAACTTCTCAGAGCGCTTCTGGGCAGCCATGCCCTGGCCAAGGTGACCCACTGTCAAGCTGACACATTTAAAACTCCAGAGTTGTTCGTTGTCATTTTGACTTATCCTATAGACCGGCACACACAGGCTGGTGAATTTCCAATGACCTGACCCTGGATTGTCAGTTCCCTGATGGCAGGAACCAAGACGACTTTGAACACCAATTCTATACACTCAGGACCTAGTAGCTACAGGGTCCCCATGAGAACTTGTTGATTGAATGAAAACTGGATGAATCAACTTAAATTCCCTTCTCCCCACCACGTGTGGCAGTTTAAGTCAGCCCAACACAGCAGATAATCCGCTTAAGCAGGGGTCAGAAAACATTTTCTGCAAAGGGTCGGAGAGTAAATAGTTTAGGCTTTGTAGGCAAGAGGCAAAATCAGGACTATTATGTATCTCTTAAAAAGCAAAAGAGAAAACAAATTTCTATGATATTTTTAATGATGGAGTTCAAAATATAATAATGATAATAGAGTACAGTATTTTTTTTAATAATACAGGTCTCCCGATGAGAAGTATAACATTCTTTTTTGAGGAGTAACATTTCACTTAACTGGGGTTCAAAGTCAGTGCCTCTGTCTTCAAAAGCTATTGCAAATATTCATCTGTTAATGCTGATGTGTAATGAGATTTTATGTATTTCATTTTGAAAGTTGAATTTCATATAATTTTCACGTGTCATAAAATATTACTCTTTTCGCTTTGTTTTCAATGAAGCTCAGCTCACAGGCAGTACAAAAAGAGGCAGTGGGGTGGGTTCGGCTTCAGGCTGTAGTTTATTAACTCTTGCACTTGAGAGTAAAACCGAGGAGAATATTTTCATTCTCGCTCTTACCTCAGCCCCCAAATCCTACATTTCCTAGACCTTGGGGTTTCTGAGACACTTTCACGCCTTTCCTTCTCAAGGAACACACAGGCTGAGCCTGGCAACTCCCCAGAAGGGGTTCTGGGAGTTTCGTTATTGCCCAAGGGCCCCAGAAGCACAGAGTGAAGTCAGAGAGGCTGCATGCCCTTCCTTCTCCAAGGCTGGCGTTAGCTTGTTGCCAACCACACAAAAAACCACTGGGAAGGGCCTGCTTGTGCTTCTTCTCCAGCCCAAACCACAGAGAGAAGGGAGGCCTCAGAGTGGCTGGATTAATGGGAAACAGTTGTGCTTGCCCAGCCCCGTGCACAGAGGGAACAAATCTAAATGCCTAAAATCTCACTGCATCCTGAAAAACGTATCATTTGGAAAAGACGACTGACCGCAGAACAGAATTCAATGCGAGCGAAACAAAATAAATAATGCACTAAAAGGACCTCACTTTTTGTCCATAGAGAGTACCAAGGAGATCAGGGACTTGTGAAAGCATCAGTCATTCATTGACTCATTGATTTATTCAACAAATAATTTTCTAGGGTCTACTATGTGCCCGGCACTGTATTAGGCCCTGGCATACTGCAGAAAATAAGACTTCCCATAGTTTCTGCTCTCATGGAATTTACAGTATTGTTCAATGGCATTTGCTAAAGTCCAGTATTGCATGGCATATTACTAAGTATCCTCTGAATTACAGTGATTGCATGGTAAAATAGTTGGGGAAAGAAAGGATTAAGTCAAGTCAACCAGGTGACCTTACTGTAAGACCTCAGAACCTTTAGTATGCAGATTTCCACTGAGAATCTCCAAGAGAGGGATATATAAAATGCAGCCTTCCCAATCTTATTCAACTATGGCATCCTTTTTGTGAGTTGCATATTGTGGCATCAGAGTCAAATGGAACATAGTTTGAAAAGCTATGGCTCTTAGGACCGCTGGGTATGACCATGTAGGGTGTGCACTGAACAGCTTCAGTGGGACCACTCACATAGACTACCAATCCATGGTGCCCTGGAGTTTTATGACAGTGGACCTGATCTCTGTAACCACAGGGCAAAGCATGGGTAACAGAGGGTTCATATGGCTATCACTCAGCTACCTGCCACTTGGCTCTTTCTCACAAAACAGGCCAAGCACAGTACTCAGGAGCTGGGAAAACTGACCTAGCTGCAGAGATAGCCTTAGGGAAGGTCGAAGCACAACATTCATGTGAGTCTCTGGGTAAAAAGCAACCAGCAGAATGAATTGTTTTAAAAAAGGACCACACCAAGGTACAATACGGTGATGTGTAAAACTCTGAGGATATAAAGAAGACCCCAAAAACTTCCAGAGGGGAAAGAAAAATCAGGTCACAAAGAAACAATTATAAGAATGGTATGGGAGTTCTCAAAAGCAACACTGGAAACTAGAAGACAATGCAGCAATGTTTTTAGTATTCCAAATGAAAATGATTTTCCACCCAGAAATCTCTACCTGGCCAGGCTCCAAATCAATTTTGAGAGTAGAATAAAGACATTTCAAGAGCTGAAAAACCTCAAAACTATTACTTCCCATGCTTTTCAGGAATTATTTGAATATATGCTCTACTGAAAACAAAAGTAAATAAAGAAAGAGAAAGGTATGGGCTCCAGGAAGTAAGAGATACAACACAGGAGAGATGCAAAGGGCATCTAGGATGATGGCAGTGACCGTCTAAGGACAACAACTTCATGGTAAGTCTGGAGGATAACTGGCTCCTACTGAAACTGGGTGACAGACAGAAGTGGGGAAAGAGTCCTACAGAGAAGATCCAGGCAAAAAAAAAAAAAAAGAGAAAAAGAAAAGAAAAGAAAGGAACCAAAAGATTACTGACCCTGTGGATAATTCTATTTACAGAACTGGGTTCAAAGGACACTAACGACGACAACAACAACAAAAAGAGGTAATTATTAACCAAGAAAAAAAAAGTGTAAGAAAGACAGTGTGATCACAGCTTTCTACTTGGCTCGGGAGTGATTCATATCTATTTAGCTATAATAATAAAAACACAAATATCAATTTAGAATGGGAGGGAGGGAGGTTGGGAAGGGGTAGTGTAAGCAAGCTAAAATTCTCCTCTACCATACCAAGAAGTCAGTAGAGAATGTCTAAAACTCATTCAGCAAGAGCGAATGCATTGTATGCATATTATTTAGAAACATGGAGGACTTCCCTAGTGGTGCAGCAGTTAAGAATCTGACTGCCAATGCAGGGGACACAGGTTCAAGTCCTGGTCTGGGAAGATCCCACATTCCGTGGAGCAACTAAGCCCGTGTACCACAACTACTGAGCCTGTGCTCTACAGCCCACGAGCCACAACTACTGAGCCCCCATGCAGAAAACTACTGAAGCCCGCACACCTAGAGCCCATGCTCCGCAACAAGAGAAGCCACCACAAGGAGATGCCTGTGCACCGTAATGAAGAGTAGCCCCCACTCGCCACAACTAGAGAAAGCCCGTGTGCAGCAACAGAGACCCAATGCAGCAAGAAAGAAGGAAGGAAGGAAAGAAAGAAAGAAAGAAAGAGAGAGAGAAAGAAGGAGGAAAATAGAATAGCTGAAACAGTGGGGAGTGGTTAGAAGCTGGTTGTAGGTTGTGGATGGCTAAGCAGGCAACACAGGGAACTGCCATTTCTTTAATAAGTCTTTTAGTGCAATTTGATTTTTTTGTGTTAAGTGTATACATTACTTCGGTTTTTTAAAATGCAGTTGGTAGGCTGTTAACCAGGTCGTCACTGGCTAAGCAGCTTATACTATTTGTCAGTTTCAAAGCTTGCCTAATTAAAGTTCATGGATTAATAAAATGACAAATCACTGCACATTCTGGACCTTTGGGACTTCCAGGGAAGAGTACAAACTCTGGATGTCAAACCTGAGAATAATAAGCGTTTATTGCCTCAGTAATACCCACGGACCAGAAGTATGGGTATCACCTAGGAACTTGTTAAAAATGAACAACCTCAGGTACCATCCCAGACCTATCGCATTTTAAAAGATCCCTAAGTGATTCATATGCACATTAGAGTTTGTACTGGGATGAGGATGGTGTCAGGGCAAATGGAGTGGAGGGCAAGTATACAGGCCCATGAGAAAGTCAATGGTGACAGATCAAGAGGATCATTTTGGTGGATGTTTTAAGGGTTCCCTGGCTTTAGAGGTCCTAATCCACATTCTAACAATTCCACATTAAAACAAAATGTATATATCTACATACAAGATGGGTTGAATTATATGAGACTGGTTGACATATGTCACATTTTGTAGGCATTTAAAAATTAAACCTTTATCAATTAAAATCAACAAAAAGTACAATGTCCAGAGGGCGTCCAGTTTAGGCATGAGCCAAGGACAGAGAACCCTGGGCCAGCTCATCAGGCAGATGGGGCTATTGTCAGAACGCTTGTTTGCAAGTGACAGAACCCCAACTCAACTGGGCCGAAGAAAAGAAGAAAGTTTTAAGTCAATGGAAGTCATATCATGTCAGACATCGCAGTTCTAAAATGGCATTTGCTCAAATGCAATTCTACCTGTCTAGGCTGTTTCACATTTACCATTTCATACTCTGCCTCTTCTACTTGTTTATGCTCAGAGGCACTCATCTAATATAATCTATCAGGGTTATAGACTATCAATTCAACCATCCAGCTCTGGTGACCAGTACTTCCCTTTTGAAAGACTTTCTTACTTGGGTCTCCTTGATGTCATATTCTCCCAGGTTTCCTCCTAATTCTACGGCTGCTTTTTCTCAGACTCCTTTGCACATCCCTTCAATGATGGTAGTCTTTGGGGGCTCTGCCAGAAAACCTCCTTTCTTCTCTGTAGGCAACGTGATCTGTCCCTGTGCTCTCAATTACCGCCAATTTCTTTCTTAAAACCACCCCCTCGTCCCTTCAGCAGGCACACACACATTCTTTGTGTGCGAAGCCCCTATCTATACTTTCCTCAAGGGCCTGGGATAATCAGAGCAATTGGTACGCTGCTGGCACCAAGGCCATCATAAACCCACACATACAAGGAGGACTGAAATCAGGTCACCGGATCATCCAGATGTTCAGACTGTGGTGTATGTGTGTATGTGTCTGTCTATCCATCTCTCAGACTGTCACTTAAGTGAAAAATACGTATAGGAGAGGAACTGCAGCCCCCTGGGAATATATGATTGCTCCATAAAATTTAATTGAGTAAATGGGTTCCTACGATGTGCCAGGCTCACGCAGTAAATGTTGTGAAGGTTACAGGGTGAAAGAGTCAGTGTCCCTCCAAGGGATGGGTTAGCACTGGGGAGACTAACAAATGCAGGACTGTTTCAGAATAAATTTAAGAGCCTGGCACTGCCTAGCCCCTGCATGTTGTTGCATTTTAAAGAATCTAAAGTAGAAGTACTGTATTCATATATTTTAATACACACAATTTTTCACATTTTAACATTCCTTAAAGTCAGGTTGCATCTAACAAACGATTTGATAAGAATACATGTGTTAGAATTTAATTGGCAGTGTTTTTTCTTTCCTAGTTGTACAAAAAATAAAGATAAAATTGATAATTGATGCTGTCTTAGATAAGACGAAAATATTATTTGGGTCTCTCAAAGAACTTTAAGATCAAATTTGTAATCCACAGCAACGTGTCCTGAAATCCCTGCTTTCTTTTGGTTTCCAACTCTCAAATACCTACAGCTGCCCAGAAGCCTCTCTTTCCATCCCAAACTCTTTGCTCTCCACCAAAACATCATGAAACCTCCTTGACATCTTCCCCAGAGAGTGCATCCTCTTTCTTCCTCTCCCTCCTGCTCTCTCTCCCTCCCTCCCTCCCCTCTTCTGAGAGTCAGCTTCAACCATCTTCAAAGGACATCACCCCAGGCTCACTCCTCTGTTTCCTCCCCAGCCTGGCAGATTGACCTGTTTTAGCTACTAAGAAAGAGAGGGAGGGGCAGATGCTTGGCAGTTAAAATTTTCTTTAGCAAGGAAGGGGAAAGGCAAAGAGGCTTTGACTAATCCCACAGAAATAATTCAGGAGTGAGAGAACAGGCAGATCTCAGTGTCGGTTAAAACAGAGGT
Source organism: Tursiops truncatus (assembly GCF_011762595.2). Taxonomy (NCBI): domain Eukaryota; kingdom Metazoa; phylum Chordata; class Mammalia; order Artiodactyla; family Delphinidae; genus Tursiops; species Tursiops truncatus. The sequence continues at coordinate 18,837,567 of NC_047049.1, forward strand.
GGGTGCCCTGGGCCGCAGCAAGGGGCAGGCTTGGAGTGATCCCTAAGATGGGGCAACCTGGGAAGGCTCAGATTTTAAGACCTCCAACTGTGAGCACTGTTCTTCAGAAGCTTCACGTACATGTATCACACATGCGTGCAGGGAAGCACAGACACATGCACACATGTGCTTAAATAACAGACTGAGGCCTTTCTGTCCCACCTCACAAAGCACCAGGAGGGAGGAAGGTGGGGTGAGGATGACTGCCTGCCCTCCCGGGGTTGAGGAGGCCCAGGGACAGAGGTTAGGCTGTCTGGCTCAAGGCCAGAGCACCACGGCAGCTGGAAAGCCCACTTCTCCCCACCTAGTCCAAATAGAAACTAACCACAAAAGGCTGGACAATGTACTAAAAGAGTGGCCTCCACTGGGCGGGAAAGGCCTCTTAGCTCTGGGGAGATGCAGAGCAGAAAGGAGGAAGGATGGCGGGGGGAAGGTGGCCTCTGGGGAGGAGATCATGCTTCCTTAGGACCTTGGAAAAAATAGGGGACAAACTATAAGGATGATCTGCAACAGGGGAGGGAATGAGTGGGCCCCGCTTTGGCCACCTAGCTGAGCCCTGGTATGTGGGTCCTCAGCTTCCAAGTTGCCCAGCAGGCACCCAGAGTCTCGGGGTTCTTGTGGCCAGAAAAGGACTGTTGGGAGAACTTAGGAGGCCCCCAGTGACGAGGGCAGAATGCAACCCGGCTGACTGGCTCCCACCTCCCTGAGCTGAATGCTTTTCCCGTGCCAGGATCAGACAAGGTGCCCAGTGTACCCTGCCCTTTGTAGAGCTCTGGGCAGCGGGAGTATAAATAAGAGAGGGGAGAGGCTGCAGAAGTCAAGATGGAGTTGAGGAAATCAAGTGTCAACAAAGGTGGAGCGCAAGTCCAATCTGATCTGCAAATTCCACCACCACCACCCCTCCCTCCGGAGAGGGCCACCCAGGCTGGCTGCAGTCTAGGAATTGCCCAAGGCCTGCCCGGAGCTCAGAGCCTGTGGGAAAAGTCAGGAAATATTTATTTGGGAGGTGGACTTGTAGGACCTTAGGTAGGTGAGGAGAAACCCTAAGACTCTCCCAAACCCCCGGGTGGTTGGAGCTGGGCCCATGCTGAGCTTCCAGGCCTCCTTCTCTACCCCTCATCTCTGCTGATTCCTGGCTCGGATGTGTTAACTGGGAACAGGTCATCTGACCTGTTATTAATCATCTGACCAGCCTATTCAGCCTAGACCAAGGTCTCTCTCTTCCTGAGCTGTGACATCCCCACTCACCAGCTCTCCTAGCTTTCCAGATGCTAGGAGAGGAGGGTGTGAGGCGCCTCCCTGCAGCCCCTGGGTCTTTAGGAGGCATTGGTTAGGTGTGGGCACCAAGCAGCTGGCAGGCGTGGTTTCCAAGATGCAGGATGAACTGAGGCCATCTACCCAGTGTTGACACAACTGTCATAAACCGTGCTTTGTTCCCAGCTCTACCCGGGAAGGTCCCTGAGAACTGGGTGGGCCTGACTAGGTGGGGATGCAGAGTGAGGACAGATGGGTTTGGAGAGGGGATGCCCCTGGGGGCACAGAGAAATGAAGCTGGCACAGGAAGCCCAGCCCTGTGGCTGTAGAAGAATCTGTTAAAAGGACAAGCTTTGGGCAACACAAGCAGGGTTTGTGTCACCAACTGTCAGAGCCCCAAGTCCTCGGTAAGTGGGAACCCGGAAGGAAAAGATGGACAGGGCCAGGGCGGGGAAGTGGGAGGTGGGTGCTCCCTGGCACCACTCCAAGGACACACCGTGTTCCTACAGCACAGCTGGTGGCTGGGCAGAGATCCGGGGCTCAGGCATCTGTTGCTGCAGCCAGTCCCAGGGATGGGCAAGGGGGCTGCTTAGCCCTTCAACTAACAGTCACTGGTGCCTGTTCTGTGGCGGGCACAGGGCAGCAGGACACACTCCCTGCCCTTGTAGACTCAATGGCTCATGCAGAGACAAACCTATAAACAGATCACAGGGCAACCTGATAAGGGCTATAAAAGCGAGGCGTGTGTGTGTGTGTGTGTGCGTGCGTGCGTGTGCGTGTGTGTGTGTGTGATGCGGGACTGTGTCCTGGGACACAGTGCAGGAGAAGTAACACCTGTGGGGAGAAAAAAGAGGGTCAAAGAAGGCTTCATAAAGGAGGTAACGCTTACTTAGAATGAATGCTAAAGAAGGTCATAGTTTCCAAATAGAAGGGAGAAGGGCATCCACGCAGTGGACCAGGCGCAAAACCGAGGAGCTGAGAAGGGGCCTATTTGGGGACCGATGTAGCACTGAGCATGGCCGGACCACAAGTAGAGGTTGTGGCGGTGAGAAAGCGGGTGGAGACGAGGCAGGCAGTGAGTAGCTCCAGCGATGCCAGTGGAGGCACATGAGGATCCAGAGCCCAGAGGCCAGGATGGCACAGGAGTCAGCCTGCCCCGCAGACGCACCCATGTTTGCTCCTGAGAGGGACCTGTCCCCCGCAGACGGTGGACCGCCCCAGCGGGGATGGGAAGACGGTAACAGGACCAGATCTCCCGGCAGGCCTGTGGCACGCAGCACTGGGGCTGGGGGAAGTGCAGGGACAGAGGCGACCACCGCCCCTCGTGACTGGCCTCGAGTCCCACTCAAGTCCCACTTTCCCTTCAACAACCTCGGGCAAGCTCAAGACAGCCATCAAGCGCAGACGGGAAGACTGAGGTGGCGGGACGTCCGCATTCGCCCAAGCTTGAGTGAGTTCACTGTGGATCTGACACAGGGGCTCAAGGCCCTGAGGCCTGGCACAGGGAGCGGCTCCTGAACCAGAAAGTTCCCTCCCTCCCTCCCGGCCTTGCAGACGGCAGCAAGAGAGCTCTCACAGGCGGGTCCTCTGCGCCCCTCCTCCCCAGGGCTGGTCCTTGTCAGGCAGGTTTGAGGTGGCTTCCAGGCTCAGCACTGAGGGAATCAGTGCTTCCCAGTATGGCTGGGTTCCCTCCTGGCTGAGGTCAGCCCATGGGGGAGCCGCAAAGAGTAAATGCCCTCGAGATTTTCCCAGAACCCAGACTGGCAGGGTCCGCACCCAGAGTGTTCTGTTCTCAGGTGGGTGTGCTGAGCAGTCAGATGGTAGCGATGACAGTGGCCTCCTTGTCCTGTGGAGCTCAGCCAAGTAACAAGAGAAATTTGAAAAAGTTTGGAAAAAAAGCTGAAACACACCAACTCAAACCAGCACACTGGCTTATGTGGGCTAGGCGGGCATGAGCAAAGGTCAGGCATTTGGACACTTGGGAGGCCTAACTGTCACATCAGGAACCACTTCACACAGACCAGGTACCATCCTAATGTCCCCTCCAGAGGGGCCGCCACTGTGTTCTCTTCCAACTTCAGGCTGCCAGCTACCTAAGTATAATCTCCAAGCCTCTTAGTGCCTCTGCCCATACCATGTACAGTCTCAAAGGAGAATTCTTCTGGAGTATGGAATCGAGTAGAACAATTTCCTCAGATTAACTGGCATGCTCTCTCTATTCTAAGAAGGAAAGCCAAGTAAGGGAGCATGCTTGCTCTTTTTGCCTTGGCTCCCAGGAGGCTCCCAGTCACATTTCATGCTTCTTCACCACCACCGCATCAGCCCTTACTGCTCACACACTTGCTGCCTCCAGGTTTCCTCAATCCTCACTTAAAATATCTTCTCTCTGCTTAATGTGGTCACACATGGCCTGTGTTGTATATTATCTCAGCTCCTTGCTGTTAAGAGGTTCCCCTCAGGAAAGAAGGGTTAAAAGTGCAAAGCCTGCCCGCATTTTGGGGCAGTGGGAAATCCCCTTCTGATCACAGCCCTTATACCCCGAAATTCCCCAGGAACACAAAACAAGGCACTTTCCTCCCTGCCCTGAAGCAAAAGCAGCACCCCCAGCACCCGGCCCTCCCCCATCCCTCACCCCCTGGATCCAGCTCCCCGGGTGGAAGCTCCTGAGTCGGGAGAAGGAAGAAGCAGTGTTTCTCTGGCACCTTCAGCCTTCCTGCCTGTTTTCCTGCAGTGCGTGGGTGGAGGCCTTTCTTTAGCTACATTCTAAGGAGGGGAAGTGTTGAGGAGATCAGTTTCAGGAATTTAACCATCAGGAGGTCAGTCATAAGCACCTGAGTCTAGCTAAATTTGGCTCTGTAATCCTCCCAAGCCGGCTATTCCTGGCCCACCCAGGGTCTAGAGGTTTCAGCAAGAAGCAGGAACAAGAGAAGACCCCAGCCCTGAGAAGGGCAGTAGAGAATACTGGTTAAAAGCATTGTTTGAGAGTCACCTGGACCTGGGTTTGAATCCCAACTCTGCCACTTACTGGCTGCCTGTCCCTGGGCAAACCACTTTGTGTCTCTGAGCCTCATTTTCCCCACCTGTGAGATGGGAGAATAACGGAGCCTGTCTCTCAACGTTGTAAAGAAGCTGAGAGACAGTGTCCCTACAGAGTGCACACTGCGTGTGGCGTGCAGACAGGCTTAATAATCTGCAGGGCTAATACTGGTATTCGTGGTGGCTCATGGAGCGTGGGACAGTGTGTGACCCCAGGGTTCCCCGCCGGCAGTGACAAGGCCCTGGGGAACTCCCCTGCTGCCTGTGCCTCCAGTCTCCTCAAAAGGCCTGCTGACTGCACAACGCTCTGCCCTGAGGGGGCCAGCCTATCACCAGGAGTCTTCTTAATAATCACAGTGCGTTCAGCCATTAACGAGGGTAAAGAGACCTTTGGAAGACTTTTGCCTAACCCCAGTAAGTATGAATTCAACTGAAAAAAATCCTGACACATGCTCCAAACCCAGCCCCCTCCCACCACCAGCTCCCACCATCTCCATCTGCCATGGCGAGACCATAGCTCCTCCCCACTCTGTCTCCCATCTTGAAGCCTTTTCCACACTGGAGTCTTCCCTACCTTGAATGCTTTCCATTCACTTCTGTTCTGCCCTTCCCCCCAGCAAAATAAATGTCCCTTCTATTCCAGGAGCTGCTGGGGAAGTCCCCGGTTGACATCTAGGGCAGCGTTTTTTAAAAGCGCCAGCAGCGGACTCCACCTGCACTGAATCACCCAGGAGGCTTGCTGAGATGCAAATGCCTCGCCCCCAGCCCCCATGACCTAGCGTGAGGCAGAACCTCCAGGCAGGAGGCAGGGAATCTGTAGTTCTAACGAGGTTCCCCAGGTGATTCAGATCCACGCAAAGCACAAAAATCAAGGGTTTGTTTTGAGTCCTTGCTGATCGCTGGAGTCCAGCTAGGGCTAGACCTAGAAAATTCATGAAAGAATTTGGCTGAAAAAATCCAGGCTCCCCATGTGTTCCCAGTAGGACCTCCCAGGACATCTGGATTCCATTCTTACCTTATACCAATAAGTGGTGTTACCTTAAACAAGTCACTTCCCCTCTCTGGGCCTGTTTTCTCATCTGTAAAAGGAAGGGCCAGGACTTGGGGGTCTCTGGGGCCATCCTGCTCTAACATGTTTGGAAATCCACTTGGGTTAGGCTGCTTTGTAGGGTCAGTGTGGTGGGAAAGGAGAATGGGGAGCTGTTGAGGGTGAGCCCAGATGTCCCATGACTGGCTTGGGGGACAGTCAGCAGTTGCTGTTGATGTTCAGAGGGGCACAGAGATCTCAGGCCAGATGAGGGCCAAGGTCAGTCCCTAAGTGGCCTGGCCTGCGAGGGCCGTGGCAGAGTCAGGCTGGGGCGGTCTGGTGCCGATCCTTGGGGGAAGGAGGGAGCCTGGAGAATGGGTCTGAATGTCAGGGCTCCGGCCTGGTAGACTGGATCAGAACCTGGCTCTCAGGCCCTTAGGAACCCGAGAGAGCAAACGGGAACCCCCAGGCATGGCAAGGAGCTGCAATTCAGGGGGGCCCCTGGCAGGATGCTCCATTGCACAGCTCCGGGGGGTGGGTCATCTCACAGAATACAACGTGCGTCGTGCCCCCAAGAGTTGGGCCACGTGGAGGGACGCGCTGGGACCAGGCACCAGGGTACCGCCAGCCATTCTGGATCCTGAACTTAGGGCAGCAGGACGAGCTCCAGGCCCACCCACTGCCTTGGCCTGCTAGGGCGCAGCCAGCACTTGCGGGGAAGGATGTTTCTCCACCCCTCCTGGTTGGGAACTGGAGGCCTGAGCTCAGCCCTCCCATGGCCACAATAGGTGGGTGGGGCGGGGGAAGGGTGGCAGCAGCAGGCTTGACGGGAACTTACCTCAGATGGACCAATCTGCTCCCACTAATTACAGGCAGCCCCAGTCACTCTGCCCTCTGGGGCCAGACTGCCCAGCCCCTCCCCGTTGACTCAGGAGCACTGCCAACAGGAGGGGAAGGCCCAGAGAAGGTTCCAGGCCATTCAAAGGACTTGCTAACTGGTCCCAGGAGATTGGCATTGTTTTGCTAGAAGAAATGGTTGAGAAAGAACTTAAGAACCACTGAAAATTGGAGAGTTGTTGTCCTGAGCACAGACTCCCGAAACAAAAAAGATTCAGGGCTGTGCAGCAGAGCAAGTGCTTTCACCAGCAATCATCTTAACCCTGAAACAACCAGAGAGGTGATTAATACCATTACCTGCCCTTACACCCAAGCAAGCGGGAATTCGGAAGCCACAGAGCTAACAAGTGCCCAAGCTAGGCGCTGACCACTTCACAATGATGGAACCTCCAGAAACAGCCTGACCCTGGTGTAGGACAACGAAGTTTGGCCACTAGAAGATCCGAGAGTGCTGGGTAGAAGGGCCGGGGGGTATAAGAGGCCAAGAGGTTTTTCTATCTGACCCTTCTGGGGTGGGGAACAGCAGCTCCCCACTTTCCCGCACTCAACCCTCCTGGAGGTTCACCCCTGAGAAGCTCTGATCCCCCGAGGCCTGAGTGGAAACTCTTGTGTCCTCTTTTTTCCACTCTTCAGAAACATTCTAGATTCAGAGAGGGACCAAATCCCAACTTCCGTGCTCGCTGAGCATCCCCCAGCCAAAGGTTGAGGGATCCCTATGTGACAGAGGGCTACTCACTCAAGAGCTTTCAAATTCCCTTTATTAAAAATCTTTTTTTTTCCTTTTGTAAAAACGAACACTTGCTGTCAGTTATATAGATTGGGAAAAGTGGTGACGATTTATGGGACACTCAGCAAATTCCAATACTTTACAAATTCAAACTTAAGTGAACTAATGTTTTTTTCATAAGCTCAAAAGTCAAACTCTGGTCCAGTTCAAGTATAATCTAACAGATCACAGCCTCAGTGTCAAAGGAAACCCTGATACTAACAGCTGCTGCTCACAACAACATCAAATTTACCAAATTCTTTGGGAATACTCTGTGGATACACTTTATTTCAGGTGTTTACGGTAAGAGACAGTATACAGGCCTTTTGTTATGTTAACCCCGGGGTACGAATACATTTGTTGCAGCAGTTGCTCTTGAACGACCTTTTCAGGGAGACATTTTGAAATGGTTAACAAACACTGAAGAAAAGCTTTAAAAAAAAAAAATCAGTATTTTCCTGGTTGCTTTTAATACTGCGCTGTGTATGACACACGGAATAAAAAGTGCAAATTATAGAGTGGGTGAAACTATGCCAATGGAATTGTATAAAAATAAATAAAAATAAATATATATATATACACACAAAAAAAGGATCTTAGATGATTTTTTAAACTAAAGGTTCTGATTGACCGCAAAGAGCCTCTTCTCTCTCCTTCACAGGGCCATTCTCCAGCTGTAAAATATGGGGAAGGTCAGCCTATCAGCAAGGGAGACGTTACATTACTAGGGAATTCAGCTGTTGGAACAGCCATCCAGATTTCCATGGAAACGCTGCTTGGGGGGATGAGCTGGCAGGGTCAGCTTCCACTTTGCTGGGAGAAAAGACTGCCAGCATCTCTGAAAATGCAGTTTTAGCCTTTAGGTTTTTCCCAGCAAGGTTCAGCAAAGGAGGCCAGAGAGCTGTCTCCTGACTTCCCACCAGTGGGAAGGAAGACACACAGGGTCAGAGGTTTCCGAAAAATGGAGGAGGTGGGTTTCCAGAGCACCAGGTAAAAAAAAACAGAGGAGTCAGCCCGGGGACCAGGTCTGGGCTGAGTCACCACTTTCAAACTCTACTCTCTTTGAGACACTCACCTTGCTAAGGCCCCCAGCTGCTTGATGCCAAGTTCAGGTTCCCTGCTGCCTCCAGCCTCTCCCTATACCTGTCCAAGCTGGTCTGTTTGCCTCTGGTGCTCGCCTGAACTCTTCCCTCTCACAGGTCCCCAACAGTTGTCTCCTTGCCAGCGACCACTTGCCCCAAGCCTTACACGTGATCCTCTTATGTTCTGTTTTTCCTTACTTTCTGCGCCTCAGTTCCCTCACTGATAAAACATCAGTGTCCAACTCAGATAATCTCTCTACCCTTCTGCCTTTAGTGCGGAGGACAGAATGTGCAGTATAGTCTTATCTACCATTGAAAGAAAAAAGCAAAAAATTAAAATAAAACACACAATCTCGACCCAGTCTACCTGCCTGTGGTCAGGAATAGAACAGGAACGGTCTTCCAGGGGCAGAGCTGGGGCGGCCGCCTCTGGGCAAGTGTCTCAGCTTGAGGCAATAGCACCAGGCTCCCCTCTGACCTTCTCAAGGGTTTCTCCAGGGCTGCAGCTGAGCCTCATTTTCCCCCAGCACCTTTCCCCAGACCCTTCCAATGGATGGCAGACCCTGCAGCTTTTTCTGTCTGGGGCCTGAAGCCACTGACCTTTCAGTATCGCAGAGCCTGGTGGGAAGGAGCCCTGTGCTGCATTAACATTTAATATCAAAGTCTGCACACGGGGTCAACTCTCAGATGCCCTTAACCTTCTGCCCAGTTGGAAAGGGTCCACCTACAAACACCTGGCAACCCTCAAATGCTCCGCAGTCCTGCAGTCTTCTCTCTCATTTGTGTCCCCTGCCTCCAAGAGACCATTTAAAAACCATCCCGCTATGAGGCTGCTGGGGCCCAGAGTGTAGGCTCCAAAGGGCGAGTCAAGGGCAGATGCCACTTCCTCGTTTTGGTGTCTCCCAAGCCAACCATTTACGGCTGGGAGGCCAACCTTCAACGGAAGCCCTGACCTTCTGCTGTTTTAACCGGAGGGGGAAGACGCTTCTGTTTTCATTTTTACTTAAAGTGAGTCTAGACCAAATTCAATGTCCAGAGTAGAACAAACCCTGGCATCTCCTGAAATCAAGAGGAAGGAAATACATTGGGGGGAACTTATCAGAGCTTCCAAAATGAAGGGCTCTTTTCCTCCTCAAATTTTATTCTAAGGCATGAATCTGGTGGGCTTCTAGAACGACAGAGAGGATGAAAGAGTTATGAAAATCAGGGCTTTTCAGAAAGGTGGTCCAGCTGGAGGAACTCCCAGCTTCTGCCCCACTGACTGTCTAGGGTCCCCCCCTCCAGGACTGCAGGACCCGACTCAGCTCCCCGCACACACAGGATGCCAGGCAGAGAAACGGCTCCAGGTTCACTGGCGTGGTTCTCAACCCAGGAGTCTCCGTGAAATCTTTTTTTTTTTTTGGAAGACTCAGCCTGGCTTGACCTGTCCTATCCCATCAAGAATCGGAACACTGTAAAAATCCCTGAGAAGTTGGATTTTATGAAAAGGAAATGACACTGGGCACAGAAGGAGGGGGTGGGATGGGGAGGAAGAGAGAAGCAAACTGAAAGACTGAAGGAAACAGGAGTCGACAGGGAGCGAGTGGGTGCCCCTCAGCAGACTGGACACACCGCGGTGAGGCCTCCGGCAGGCACTGCAGGGGCATCTCGTGAGTCTCTGAGGACGGACCCAGGCCACGTGGCCTGCCTGGTCTTCCTTCCTCTCTGGCCTTAGTTCCTGTCCCGGAGGGTGGGAAGGCCCCACCTCTCAGACCCTCCTCTCCCCGCTTGCAGCAGTGGCAGGGATGTCAGAGCTTTTTCCTTTCAAAGTGCGGCACGATTCCGCTGTCCTCGGGCCGAGGGCTGCCTGCCCCCTCGGTCTCCATCAGGCCCTCCTGGGCCAGCTGGGACAAGTACTTCTGTGGGACAAAGACGGGGGGCAGAGAGAGTGGTGAGCTGGCGGGAGAGGAAGGGAGGTGTGCCTCGGCCCCCTCTCCTATCACCTTGCCCAGTGGGTGGGACCCCTCTTCTTCCTCCCCAGATCCTTCCAGGGCTCCAGGACCCATGCTGAGTGGTGAGCTCCGCCCCCTTTATGTTAGTTTACAAATGACCCATAGAGAAGGTAGAAAGTACAGATCCTAACCATAGCAAACACATCCACAGGCCTTATCCCAGACCAAGTGCTGTTCTAACTGTTTTTCTTCTATAAACTCATTTAATGCCCACAACAACTCTACTTGTTTTCCAGAAAGATTTCTAGTTCTAGTTCCAGATTCTCAGGCCCCATGCTAGAGAGAGAATGAATAAGCAAGTATAGGGTAGGCCCAAGAAGCTACATTTTTAAAAGATTCCAGCTGGTGTGAAGACCAAGGTTTGGGTTCCAGGCAGCACATCACGTGTAAAAGGCAGAGTGACGAGAGGGAGGCTGGAAGTGTGGGGACGGCAGCAGCTCTGTCCTATAGCGACTGTGAAAGACAAAACCGCAGCCTGATGTTGGAGACTCCAGCAGACAGGCTGGCAGGCTCAGTGTCTCGGAGGTTCCATGGTGGGGGCCTACCTCCGCCCCGCCCCACAGCACTCACTGCTCCCGCTGGCCCCCAGCCCAACTCGGCGAGCCTGTCGGGCTGCTCCTGGGAGTCTGGATTCAACGCAGTGAGGTGGAACCGGAAAATGCCTGGCGCCCCAGCTGCATATCCTCTGATGGCTGGGACAGCCAAGGGCGGTGCAAAGAGCACTGGATTAAGAGTCAGCAGGGTTAAGTCCCCTGCAGTGGTCAGGTGTGTGGGCTTTGCCATCAGATGACCCCGGTTCAAATGCTACCTCTCAGCAGGCAAGTTCTCCAATATTTTCGACTGTAAAGTGTGAGTAATATAGTAACTACTGCATAAGGTTGCTGTGAAGTCCAAGAGAGGTACCATAAAGGATTGGGCACACTGCCTGGCATGGAATAAACACTCAGCAATGTTGCCCTTTATCATGAGTGGCACCAGCTGTCTGATTTGGGGAAAGTCACTCATCTTTTCCCAGCTTCAGACCCGAAACCGTTGAATGGGAGAAATGATATCTTCCTCCTTCCTCCTCCAGGGTTGATTTTGAGGGTCAGACAAGATGATGTGCTTGAGGTGACGGGGTTGACCTGCTTTCTTTAGGAGAGACTGTGGTTGGCTTTGAGTGGTGGGTGAGACTGATGGGGAGAAGGGCAGACCGTGGATCTCTCTGGGCCAGGCTGCTGATGGAGGGCCAGGTTTCTCCTCCACCTCGTCTCAGGAAAGGCATGCGGGTGGGTGTACCACCAATGGACCGAGCAGGCGTCTAGTTTTCCCATCTAGCACTGACTCCACCTGCTATTCCGATCACTCTGGTGGGTTCTCTCAGAGCATTGCCCAGCAGTGGGCACAGCCGGGATTGCAGAGAGAAAACGAAGGATACTTCTACCTTGCCTCAAAGAACAACCCAACTCCTACTTCAAGGCCTCCTGGGGATGCTAGGTTTACAAGTTGCCTGACTTAGGTGTCAGCCAGCACCTGCTACTTGGGGCTGAATTCCTCCCTTTTCACACGTGTAACACGGAGTGCGGTGCAGTAGGTGTGACTGTGTGGACAGAGACATTCTGTCAAGGCCACTTCCCAGATAGGAAGAAACCCTATCTGGGTAGCCTGCAATGGAGGCTCCCATCTTCAGGACAGGTGCGCCAGGGCAACCTGAACTGCAGTTGGCGGGCGTAAGGGGCTTAGCCAGCATCTGGATCTGACATGCCTGGGACCACAGGAATGGTCTGCTGTGGGGAGGCGAGTCTGCCTGGGGGTTTGGCCCGGAGGCCCTGAACATAGTGCAGTCGGCTGCCCTGCAAAAAGCACAGGGTTTAGAATTCAAGGCCCTGGCAAGTCTGCACTCACTCTTCCTACCTTCCTGGTTGACCTTGAGCTGTGTGTCTCCCTGGGGGCTACACAATCCAGCCGAGAATGCCGGATGAGATCACAGGTTCTCATGTTGAAGTATCATAATCTGCTGGAAAGACTTTTTAAAATGCAGATTCTCAGGCCCCACGCTAGAGAGAGAATGAATAAGCAAGTATAGGGTAGGTCCAAGAAGCTACATTTTAAAAAGATTCCAGCTGGTGTGAAGACCAAGGTTTGGGAAAATCAGGACCTGATGATCTTCAAGACCCCATCCAGCCGTGCCGTTCTAGAGGTTTAATCTTCTTGCGGGTGAGGGATGATGATGTCTTCAGGGTAGACAGCTGCCCTCGGCTGGCGCCGGGTAGCCCATTCTGAACCCTTGGCCTGGCCAAGTCACTGCCTGCCCCCAGGAGAGGCTGGGACCTGGGCCCCAGACCTCGTGGCTTCCTTGGTCATAGAAGAGCTGCTTTCCAGGGGGAAATCAAGAGGCTTAAATGACCTGAGTTTGGGCATAGCCAAGGACAGTCCCTTGCAGATGGTGACCCAGGCCATGACATGGGTCTCAGTTTGCAAGACCAGCTTAGTAGAGTGAGAAGAGGAAAGGGGTTAAGAATTAGGCAATCTGGCCCCAGGCCTAGTAACTCACCATCTACATGGCCTTGGACAAATCCAAAGCTTGGACGAATCCTTGGCTTCTCTGGGCCCCAGTTTCCTCAATTATAAAACAAGAGAACTGGCCCATATCCGAGTTTTCTTAACTGGGGTACACATTCAAATCATTTGGAGAAATTTCTCAAATTACATATTTGAGAAAGTTCTCAAATTCTACTGAACACCTGGCCTAAGTAGTATAAATACTTTTGAAACACTGTCTAGGGATTTTGGTTCACATCCCAAGAACCACCAGAGCAGCCATTCTTTAACAATTAAACTGATAATAATGCCTGCTCTGGAATTACGGCATGCTGCTACCACAAGGATGTTCTAATGTCAAGGCCTTGTGCCTCAAAAATGTAGTTTGATTCCTTGTAGTAAAAACAGGAGGTGCCTTGATATACTTACCCCTGAGTGTCTGATCTTCCATGGTTTGTATTACATTACTAATCCCCAGCTTATACCAGAAGTTATATGAAAATCACATTCTAATATGCTATATATTGTATAGGTAAATATTATAGGATATATTGCTATATCTTGTGATTTTAAGAAGTGTTTTTTCCACACATTAACAGTTCTGAAATTGAGATGCGTTTTACAGTTGATGGAGTCTCACCGTTTAATTTGTAACATGTTTTTGCTTGTTGATATCAAAAAATAGTGATGTGTCTTACCACTGATGGCACGTTAGATTAGATAAAATATGGTATATAGGGTATTTTTTACATGCCACGGTTAATATACTATGAAACGTACTTATTTTATTTTTTGCTTATCTCCTACGCTAGATGGAAGGTCCATGAGCGCAGGGATTACTGTCTGCTTTTTTCATTGTTGTCTATCCAGTGCCTAGAATAGTGCCTGGTCCATGGTATGCCTGTGATAATAGCTGCAGTATGGACGGACATTTCAATAGAACATAATAGTGGGTTTTATTCTAGCAAACAAGGATAGTGCACAGGGGAAGAGAAACATAGAGAAACATCTGCATCTGGAACATCCAGGTGAAAAGGGACCAGACCCAACCAGGGGCCAGGTGAACACTAACACGTCATTCGGTCTAGAGGGAGAGGCAGTTACAAAAAAAACCCAAGCCAAACAGAATGCTTTGTACCAAGGTGGAGACAGATGCTCTGAGAGCACGTGGGAAGCAGCTACCATACGGAGCCACCTGGTGGAGTCAGGACAGAGACAACAGGAGGAGTTTTCCATGAAACGGAAGGAGACAGCAACGCACAGAAACTGAGACCAGGGAGTACTCCCCACACCCTCCCCGGGCGCTAGGCAAGGAAGGCCGACGGTTACCTGTAAGTTCCGGTAGTGGACAGCACTGCGACAGTGGCTCATCTTTGCCATCTCCTCGCTCGTGTAGAACAGCCCACACAGTTTGCAATAAAAGCCGGTCCTGGGCACCACGAACTCCACCCCTGCAGAAGGATTGGAGGTGGACAGGTAGGCAATTAGGAAGGTGGAGGGAGGCCCCCGGCGTCCAGACAGCAGTCAGGTGGTAACAGGAGCAGTGCACTCCAGCCCTTGATTACTGTGGACTTTGGCTGGTTACCCAGTTTCTTCAGGCCTCAGTTGCCTCATTTGCAAAACAGGCAGGAAGAAAATAGCATCAACTTCATTCACAGGCTGCTGTGAATGTGAGGGATGTACTCCCTGAAGTGTGATGGAGGGCTTAGCAATTATATGCTCTGCACCTGCCTTTGGGAAGTAGGTCCAGGCTCTACTACAATCAGCCTATTTCCAGGGAAAGGAGAAGGAAGGAGGTTTCTTACATTTCCCTGGGTGGATTTTGTTTCTCCACACTGTACCCCTCTCTGCAGCTGTTGTGGCCAGGACTCTGGAAAAATGCTCTCTCTCTTTTTTTTTAAAAAAGTGAATGGTGTTTTTTTTTAATTTATTTAATTAATTTATTTTTGGTTGTGTTGTGTCTTCGTTGCTGCACCCGGGCTTTCTCTGGTTGCAGCGAGCGGTGGCTACTCTTCGTTGTGGTGCACAGGCTTCTCATTGCGGTGGCTTCTCTTGTTGCGGAGCACGGGCTCTAGGCGCGTGGGCTTCAGTAGTTGTGGCACGTGGGCTCAGTAGCTGTGGCTCGTGGGCTCTAGAGCGCGGGCTCAGTAGTTGTGGCGCACGAGCTTAGCTGCTCTGTGGCATGTGGGATCTTTCCAGACCAGGGCTTGAACCCATGTCCCCTGCATTGGCAGGCGGATTCTTAACCACGGTGCCACCAGGGAAGTCCAAAAATGCTCTCATTTTTGTTTGCTTATTTTAGAATTATGTTCATTAAAGAAAAATTTTAAAGATAAAATTGAGGAAAAATCACCCAGAGTCATTCCAATCAAAATACTTTCTTCCACACTATCTACATAGAGAGCCTTTTTTGGGGGGAGGGGGACATTTTTAATCACACCCTAAGTGTAATCCTATCTCCTCCTTTTTTCATGTGATGATCTATCATAAACATTTTTCCATCTTTCTCCAGTCTTTACATCTGAACCATTAATTGGTAGCATTTTATTTATGATGCGTTAAATAAAAGTCCCAGGATTCTGGGAGGCGTTTTGATTCTGAGGAAGGGAAATGGTGGCCCAACAGCCAGACAAGTGACAGTGTCACAGCCCAGAGGATTCGTCTTTGAAGTGGGACGGTGGCCACTCCAGCCTCCACCAAGGTGTTTGAGCGTCACAGTTCTCCTCTTGAAGACACAGACAGCAGACTGGAAAGAGCCCAGGTCTGAGAAGGCACAGACCAGAGGCTAAGAATCTGTGTAGCCTGGGGAGAGCTGGCTGAACCCCTCCTGGGTCTCAGTTTCCTCAGGCACCTGATCGTGAAGCACCAGCTAAAGAACAGGGTGTGAGGGCCATGATGAGCAGGACCCACTGCGGCACTAAAGGAAAGGGGCTGTGGCCACTCAGGACACCCAGATCCCGCCTTCAGACTGGGGCCGCTCCCTGCGTGCTGACACACTTCAGCTGGGCTTTGCTGCTGCCCATCTGGTTGGTTCTGCTGGGGGCGGGGGAAGGTTGGAGATCTGGCCTCAAGGGGTGGCAAGGAGAGCGGGGCTGTGAGCGGCACACCAGGGCCAGAGCGGCTTCTTGCAGAGAGGGGAACAAGCCAAGGCACTACGTGTGACCACAAGCCTGGGCCTTGCTTCACTTTCCTTCTCCTGCCTCCTGACAGACAGAGCTAAGTGCACAGGAGACCCTGTCATAGAGGAGCAGCTTAGACTTGTAATAACTTTTTTTTTCCATTGCAAAAGAGCCATTTATCAGGGCCTTCCCTGGTGGTGTAGTGGTTGAGAATCTGCTTGCCAATGCAGGGGATATGGGTTCGAGCCCTGGTCTGGGAAGATCCCACATGCCGTGGAGCAACTAGGCCCGTGAGCCACAACTACTGAGCCTGCGCTCTAGAGCCTGTAAGCCACAACTACTGAGCCCACGTGCTGCAACTGCTAAAGTCCGCGTGCCTAGAGCCCATGCTCTGCAACAAGAGAAGCCACTGTAGTGAGAAGTCCGTGTGCCGCAACAAAGGGTAGCCCCCGCTCGTCGCCACTAGAGAAAGCCCACGTGCAGTAATGAAGACCCAATGCGGCCAAAAATAAATAAATAAATATAAAGTTTTTTTTTTTTTAAATAAAGTTTTTAAAAAAGCATTAAAAGAATATTAGTTTCCAGACACATGTTAAACCTTTCTGCACAGGGGCCAGAAGGCCCTCCAGCCTTTCACCAGAGCCGCCTAGAGAACCCAGACTCCACGGCTGCCAGCAACTCTCCTCCCTGCCTCCACTGGCCTCTGGGGCTCGTTGGGCAGGTGGTCAGAGACAGCTCTGAGGAAGGAGAAGCTGGGGCAGGATCCCCAAACACCTGGGAACTCACCCTTGAGTAACCGGCGGTTGCACGGCCACTAGGATACCAACACTGCCTCGGGATGCCTCTGGAATGTGAGGGCCAGGGGAAGCAGCAGCGTCAAGAAAAAACTGCCACGGTCCCAGTGAGTTCTGGAGCGACCTGGTCCTCCCATTTTTCAGCCTCTACTAAGTACAATAACTAAAGCTACATCTGCCTTCTAGTAATAGCTCCTGGCACTGGTAATTACAACTCTGTCATCCCAGCAAAGCCTGGGATGGGTGGCGGGGGAGCTTGCATTTTGCAGGCAATGCCCTTTGGTTCTGGGAAGAGCAGGCCTTGGCAGGCTCACACTGGCTGGGGTCACCCAGAGCTGGCCTGAAACACATAGGGTGCCCTTCCCCACCCCCATGCCCAAGCCAGCCCCTAAGCAGCAGGACTCTGCCCCCCTCTCCTCCTCATTCTTCCCCTCTGCTCTCCACAGGGACCAAGCCTGAGTTGTTCCCCCACGCCCAGAAGTCTCTCTGCTGGGAACAGACCATGGAGGGTGAAGAGTTATGTAGCCCCAGTGAGAGGAAGCATAGTAGGTCTCAATAACTATTTCATAAATGAGTAACAATAGACAATGTGTATTAAGTACCTTCTACTGGAAGACACTGAGACCTTACCAGTACTCATTCAGCTAATCCTCAAAATAACCCTACATGGTAGGCATCTATTACCAGCCCTTATTTAGAGATGAAGAAAGCCAAGGAGAGAGGTTAAATAAGCAGCTTTTTGTCCCGCAGCCAGCTGGGATTTGAACCCAGGGAGTCAGATTCCACAGTCTGTGCTCTTAACCACTGCACCCAATTGCCTTCCCTCCACTGTGCTGCCTGAACTGGAGGAACAAGAGGGTCTCCAATTAGGAATCCTCAGTTCTGACATGAGCTTGCTGTGTGATCTTAGGTAAGAAAGTCTCTGGGCTTCAGTTTCCTCACCTGTCAAATGCAGAAAATAGTACCGTATGCCCGCTACTGAGAGGGATGAGACAATAGGTCTCAAAGCTAATCAGAGGGGAGACCTTCAAGATGCGGGAGGAGTAAGACCTGGAGATCACCTTCCTCCCCACAAATACATCTACATGTGGAACAACTCCTATAGAACACCTACTGAATGCTGGCAGAAGACCTCAGGCTTCCCAAAAGGGAACAGACACCTGAGGGCGGCCTACATGCAGAGGTGGGGCCAAACCAAAGCTGAACCCCAGGTGCTGTGCGAACAAAGAAGAGAAAGGGAAATTTTTTGGTGCAGCCTCAGGAGCAGCGGATTAAATCTCCACAATCAACTTGATGAAACCCGCATCTGCGGAATACCTGAATGGACAACAAATGTTCCCAGAATTGAGGCGGTGGACTTTGGGAGCAACTGTAGACTTGGGGTTTGCTTTCTGTGTCTGATTTGTTTCTGGTTTTTATGTTCCTCTTAGTTTAGTTTTTAGTGCTTGTCATCATTGGTGGATTTGTTTATCGGTTTGGTTGCTCTCTTCTTCTTTTTTTAAAAATTATTATTTTTTTTTCCATTTTTTCTCTTTTTGTGAGTGTGTCTGTATATGTTTCTTTGTGTTGTTTTATCTGTTTAGATTTGCTCTTACCATTTGTCCTAGGGTTCTAACTGTTTGGGGGTTTTTGTTGTTGTTGTTTTCTTTTTATGAGTGTGTGTGTATATGATTCTTTGTGTGATTTTGTCTGTTTAGTTTTGCTTTTACCATTTTGTTTGGGGTTCTATCTGTTCATTTTTTTTTCTCCTATTTTTTTCTTCCTTTTATTCCGAGCTGTGTGGCTGGCAGGGTCTTGGTGCTCCAGCTGGGTGTCAGGCCTGACCTCAGAGGTGGGAGAGCCGAGCCCAGAAGATTGGACCACCAGAGACCTCCCAGCCCCATGTAATATCAATCAGCGAGAGCTCTCCCAGAGATCTCTGTCTCAACACTAAGACCCAGCTCCACCCAATGGCCAGCAAGCTCCAGTGCTGGATGCCCCATGCCAAACAACTAGCAAGACAGGAACACAACCCCCTCCATTAGCAGAGAGGCTTCCCGAAGTCATACTAAGTTTACAGACACCCCAAAACACACCACTGGACGTGGCCCTGCCCACCAGAAGGACAAGATCCAGCCCCACCCACCAGAAAACAGGCACCCGTCCCCTCCAGCAGGAAACCTACACAAGCCACTGAACCAACCTTACCCACTGGGGGCAGACACCAGAAACAATGGGAATTATGAACCTGCAGCCTGCAAAAAGAAGACCCCAAACACAGTAAGTTAAACAAAAACAGAAGACAGAGAAATATGCAGCACGTGAAGGAGCAATGTAAAAACCCACCAGACCAAACAAATGAGGAGGAAATAGGCAGTCTCCCTGAAAAAGAATTCAGAGTAATGATAGTAAAGATGATCCAAAATCTTGGGAATAGAATGGAGAAAAAACAAGAAACATTTAACAAGAACCTAGAAGAACTAAAGAGCAAACAAACAATGATGAACAACACAATAAATGAAATTAAAAATTCTCTAGAAGGAATCAATAGCAGAATAACTGAGGCAGAAGAATGAATAAGTGACCAGGAAGATAAAATAGTGGAAATAACTGCCACAGAGCAAAATAAAGAAAAAAGAATGAAAAGAATTGAGGACAGTCTTAGAGACTCTGGGACAACACTAAATGTACCAACATTCGAATAACAGGAGTCCCAGAAGAAGAAGAGAAGAGAAAGCGTCTGAGAAAATATTGAAAGAGATTATAGCTGAAAGCTTCCCTAACGTGGGAAAGGAAATAGTCAGGTCCAGGAAGCACAGAGTCCCATGCAGGATAAATCCAAGGAGAAACACATCAAGACACATATTAATCAATCTATCAAAAATTACATACAAAGAAAAATATTAAAAGCAGCAAGGGAAAAGAAACAAATAACATACAAGGGAATCCCCATAAGATTAACAGCTGATCTTTCAGCAGAAACTCTGCAAGCCAAAAGGGAGTGGCAGGACACATTTACAGTGATGAAAGGGAAAAACCTACAACCAAGATTACTCCACCCAGCAAGCATCTCACTCAGATTCAACAGAGAAATTAAAACCTTTACAGACAAGCAAAAGTTAAGAGAATTCGGCACCGCCAAACCTGATTTACAACAAATGCTAAAGGAACGTCTCCAGGCAGGAAACACAAGAGAAGGAAAAGACCTACAAAAACAAACCTAAAACAATTAAGAAAATGTTAATAAGAACATACATATCGATAATTACCTTAAATGTAAATGGATTAAATGCTCCAACCAAAAGACATAGACTGGCTGAATGGATACAAAAACAAGACCCATATATATGCTGTCTACAAGAGACCCACTTCAGACCTAGGGACATGTACAGACTGAAAGTGAGGGGATGGAAAAAGACATTCCATGCAAATGGAAATCAAAAGAAAGCTGGAGTAGCAATACTCATATCAGACAAAACAGACTTTAAAATAAAGACTATTACAAGAGACAAAGAAGGACAATACATAATGATCAAGGAATCAATCCAAGAAGAAGATATAACAATTGCAAATATTTATGCACCCAACATAGGAGCACCTCAATACATAAGGCAAATGCTAACAGCCATAAAAAGAGAAATCGACAGTAACACAGTAAGAATAGGGGACTTTAACACTTCACTTTCACCGATGGACAGATGATACAGAATGAAAATAAATAAGGAAACACAGCTTTAAATGGCACATTAGACCAGATGGACTTAATTGATATTTATAGGACATTCCATCCAAAAACAACAGAATACACTTTCCTCTCAAGTGCACATGGAACATTCTCCAGGATAGATCATATCTTGGGTTACAAATCAAGCCTTGGTAAACTTAAGAAAACTGAAATTGTATCAAGTATCTTTTCTGACTACTACACTATGACACTAGATATCAATTACAGGAAAAAAACTGTAAAAAATACAAACATATGGAGGCTGAACAATACGCTACTAAATAACCAAGAGATCACTGAAGAAATCAAAGAGGAAATCAAAAATACCTAGAAACAAATGACAATGAAAACACAACGACCCAAAATCTATGGGATACAGCAAAAGCAGTTCTAAGAGGGAAGTTTATAGCAATAAAACCTGACCTCAAGAAACAAGAAAAATCTCAAATAAACAACCTAAACTCACACCTAAAGCAATTAGAGAAAGAAGAACAAAAAACACGCCACAGTTAGCAGAAGGAAAGAAATCATAAAGATAAGATCTGAAATAAATGAAAAAGAAATGAAGGAAATGATAGCAAAGATCAATAAAACTAAAAGCTGGTTCTTTGAGAAGAAAAACAAAATTGATAAACCATTAGCCAGATTCATCAAGAAAAAAAGGGAGAAGACTCAAATCAACAGAATTAGAAATGAAAAAGAAATAACTGACACTGCAAAAATACAAAGGATCATGAGAGATTACTACAAGTAACTATATGCCAATAAAATGGACAACCTGGAAGAAATGGACAAATTCTTAGAAAAGTACAACCTTCCAAGGCTGAACCATGAAGAAATAGAAAATATGAACAGACCAATCATAAGCACTGAAATTGAAACTGTGATTAAAAATCTTCCAACAAACAAAAGCCCAGGAAGAGATGGCTTCACAGGTGAATTTTATCAAACATTTAGAGAAAAGCTAACACCTATCCTTCTCAAACTCTTCCAAAATATAGCAGAGGGAGGAACATTCTGAAACTCATTCTATGAGGTCACCATCACCCTGATACCAAAACCAGACAAATATGTCACAAAAAAAGAAAACTACAGGCCAATATCACTGATGAACATAGATGCAAAAATCCTCAACAAAATACTAGCAAACAGAATCCAACAGCACATTAAAAGGATCATATACCATGATCAAGTGGGGTTTATCCCAGGAATGCAAGGATTCTTCAATATACGCAATTCAGTCAATGTGATACACCATATTAACAAATTGAAGGATAAAAACCATATGATAATCTCAATAGATGCAGAAAAAGCTTTGGAAAAAATTCAACACACATTTATGATTAAAAATCTACAGAAAGTAGGCATAGAGAGAACCTACCTCAACATAATAAAGGCCATATATGATAAACCCACAGCCAACATCATTCTCAATGGTGAAAAATTGAAACCATTTCCACTAAGATCAGGCACAAGACAACGCTGCCTACTCTCATTGCTATTATTCAACATAGTTTTGGAAGCTTTAGCCATGGCAATCAGAGAAGAAAAAGAAATAAAAGGAATACAAATCAGAAAAGAAGAAGTAAAACTGTCACTGTTTGCAGATGACATGATACTATACATAGAGGATTCTAAAGATGCTACCAGAAAATTACTAGAGCTAATCAATGAATTTGGTAAAGTAACAAGATACAAAATTAATGCACAGAAATCTCTTACATTCGTATACACTAATGGATGAAATATCTGAAAGAGAAATTAAGGGAACACTCCCATTTACCACTGCAACAAAAGGAATAAAATACCTAGGAATAAACCTACCCAAGGAGACAAAAGTACTGTATGCAGAAAACTATAAGACACTGATGAAAGAAATTAAAGACGATACAAACAGATGGAGAGATATACCATGTTCTTGGATTGGAAGAATCCACATTGAGAAAATGACTATACTACCCAAAGCAATCTACAGACTCAATGCAATCCCTATCAAACTACCAATGGCATTTTTCACAGAACTAGAACAAAACACTTTACAATTTGTATGGAAACACAAAAGACCCTGAATAGCCAAAGCAATCCTGAGAAAGAAAAACGGACCTGGAGGAATCAGACTCCCTGACTTCAGACTATACTACAAAGCTACAGTAATCAAGACAGTATGGTACTGGCACAAAAACAGAAATATAGATAATGGAACAGGATTGAAAGCCCAGAGATAAGCCCATGCACATACGGTCACCTTATCTTTGATAAAGGAGGCAAGAATATACAATGGAGAAAAGACAGCCTCTTCAATAAGTGGTGCTGGGAAACTGGACAGCTACATGTAAAAGAATAAAATTAGAACACTCCCTAACACCATCCACAAAAATAAACTCAAAATGGATTAAAGATCTAAATGTAATGCCAGAGAGCATAAAACTCTTAGAGGATAACATAGGCAGAACACTCTATGACATAAATCACAGCAAGACCCTTTTGACCCACCTCCTAGAGAAATGGAAATAAAAGCAAAAATTAATGAATGGGACCTAATGAAACTTAAAAGCTTTTGCATAGCAAAGGAAACCATAAACGAGACAAAAAGACAACTCTCAGAATGGGCGAAAATATTTGCAAACGAAGCAACTGAGAAAGGATTAATCTCCCCAATATACAAGCAGCTCATACAGCTCAATATCAAAAAAACAAACAACCCAATCCAAAAATGGGCAGAAGACCTAAACAGACATTTCTCCAAAGAAGACATACAGATTGCCAACAAACAAATGAAAAGATGCTCAACATCACCCATCATTAGAGAAATGCAAATCAAAACTACAATGAGGTATCACCTCACACCAGTCAGAATGGCCATTGTAAAAAAATCTACAAACAATAAATGCTGGAGAGGGTGTGGAGAAAAGGGAACACTCTTGCACTGTTGGTGGGAATGTAAATTGATACAGCCACTATGGAGAACAGTACGGAGGTTCCTTAAAAAACTAAAAATAGAACTACCATAGGACTCAGCAATCCCACTACTGGGCATATACCCTGAGAAAACCATAATTCAAAAAGAGTCATGTACCACAGTGTTCACTGCAGCACTATTTACAATAGCCAGGACATGGAAGCAACCTAAGTGTCCATCGACAGATGGATGGATAAAGAAGATGTGGCACATATATACAATGCAATATTACTCAGCCATAAAAAGAAACGAAATTGAGCTATTTGTAATGAGGTGGATAGACCTAGAGTCTGTCATACAGAGTGAAGTAAGTCAGAAAGAAAAAGACAAATACCGTATGCTAACACATATATATGGAATTTAAGGAAAAAAAGTGTCATGAAGAACCTAGGGGTAAGACAGGAATAAAGACGCAGACCTACTGGAGAACGGACTTGAGGATATGGGGAGGGGGAAGGGTGAGCTGTGACAGGGCGAGAGAGAGTCATGGACATATACACACTAACAAACGTAAGGTAGATAGCTAGTGGGAAGCAGCCACATGGCACAGGGAGATCAGCTTGGTGCTCTGTGACCACCTAGAGAGATGGGATAAGGAGGGTGGGAGGGAGACGTAAAAGGGAGGGGTTATGGGTATATATGTATACATATAGCTGATTCACTTTGTTATACAGCAGAAACTAACATGACATTGTAAAGCAATTACACTCCGATAAAGATGTTAAAAAAAATCTAATCAGAGACTATGATCAAGAATAAAAGTACAATATGTAATAGCCCCCAAGCCAGAAACAACCCAAATGCCCAAGAACAGCTGAATGAATAAACAAGATGTGATCTACCCATAACCACAATGCAATACTCCTCAACAACAAATAGAAGCCAACTATCCATACACCCAACAATTTGGATGAATCTCAGAATAATTATTGAGTGAAAAAAGCCCGACAACAAGAGTACATACAGTATAATTCCCTTTACATAAAATTCTAGAATGCAAACTAATATTTAGTGACAGGAAGGAGGGCAGTGGTTCCTTGGGGTCTGCGGGTGGGAGCGAGGGATTACAAAGGAGTATCAGGAAATATGGGGGGTGAGGAATATGTTCACTACGTTGGTTGTGGTGATGGTCTCACAGGTGCATACATGTGTCAAAATTCATCAAATTGTGCACCTTATGTGCACTTCATTAACATCAATTATACCTCAATAGAGCTGTGTTTTAAAAACTAAAATGAGCTACCATTTTCCTCCTAACATGTTGGTAAAGATTAAAAACTGATAAGATCCAAAGTTGGCGAGGATGTGGGGAATGAGTACTCTGACTTGAGGTAGCACTGAAAACTGGTATAATCTTTTTGGGGAGCAATTTAGTGGCAATTATGAAAATATGAAATACAAATATATATGGACATCCCCCCTCCCCTGGGCTAGGACATTATCCTCCAGAAATCCTGGTTCACACGCAAAGGTGACAGTGCGTTTGGAAGGCAACCAAGCTCAGAGGCAGCATGGCACAGGGACTCTAAGTGCTGGGGTTTGAATCCTGACTCCAGTCTGGGCTGTTCGTTAGCTCTGCAACCCTGCATCTCATTTCTTATCTGTGATCTAGGGATAAAAATATTACTTACCTCACAGGTGTTTTGAGAGTTCAATGAGAAGAATACTAGAAGTGGCGCCTACATGGTAAATGGTAAAAGCCTAACTATTATAGCATTTTAATAATGGAAAAAAAAAAAAAGAAAACATAATGTTCATCAGTAGACAAACGGATCGAGAATGTATGGTACAGCTTTTAAGATGGAATATTTGCAGTGGTTAAGAAGAATGCATTCTCTATGTACTGATGTGAAGAGATCTCTAAGACCCACTGTTACGTTATAAAAGCAAATCGCACAACATCATGTGTATAGTCTGAGCCTATTTTTGTGGGAGAAGAACTATCTGTGGGTATGACAGTGGCTACCTCTGGCGAGGGGGAGAGACTGGAGGGAAGAGATACAACATTTAATATTTACTTCATATGGTTTTTTAAATTGGTTATAATAATCTTTCACACTTTTTATAATAAAAAATAAAATAAAACATGAATTATAAGGTAGCAGAATTTATTCTTAATTTTTGCCTGTGTGTGTCATACAGATTTCTAAGTTCCTAGATGCCAAGAGACTTGTGTTCCATTTTTCAGTTCCCCCTGAGTGTCTCATGGAGTGCCACGTTATCCAGGAGGGGCTGCTGACTAAGTGAGTGCATAAATGAACTGTCTGGCACCTTTTTCCTGAAAGGCAGCCTTTGCAACTATTTTCCAACATTAAAAAAACCCAGGGCCTTCTGGCAATCATCTTAGTTCATTCTAAGGTCAGTGTGTATTTGCTTTTTTTAGTTTTTGTCCTGGAGCATACTGGACGCTATGCAGCAAACTCATCCTTTAAAAAAAAAGAAAGTTTGCTCTTCGAATCTGACTAAATGGCGTACTTGGAGGACTGGAAACAGAACGAAATTTTAAAAAGCAGATGAAAAGGAAAAAAGGAAACTTGATGGAAAGGGTGTGCCTCCATGTTGACTAGCCCCTCGGGGGCTAATTGACTTGTTAATAAAGGACTTGCAGTGACTGGAAAAAAAAAAAACCCAAAACATTCCTGGGTATGACTCGTTTGAGGACATGCAGTTACCCAGCATGGGAAGGACAGGGGCCCACGTCTCTTTTCAGTGCTCTTCTATCAACTATATAGGGTCTGCCCAAGACGCAGTCTATTCAGCATCTATGGCTCAGAGAAGCTGGTCTCTCAAAGAGAAAACAATGCAGTGTTGTTTTGAGAAGGGCTGGGGCCAGGAGGGCAGGGAAGACCTTAGCAGAAGAGGTGCGTTTCTTTTTTTTTTAACATCTTTATTGGAGTATAATTGCTTTACAATGTTGTGTTGGTTTCTGCTGTATAACGAAGTGAGTCAGCTATTGGCCTTACGGCAGCTGCTGGCCTCTCTGCTTCCCTGGCTGAATAAGGGCTGTATGATCAGGAATAAAGCATTTCCTGACAGGGAAAACAAGGCTCTGCTCTGGCTCCCAGGGCAGTGCCGTCTGGCCCCATGAGGTATCTGGTCTACTGTGGGAGACTGAAATTTCAAGAAACTTTAAGGCAGCACGCACATCTAGGTAATTGCATCAGACACGAAAGACAACAAAATGACAAAAAGCCCTCTCAAGCTCTTAGATGTTATTACAGGACTATCCTTTCCTGGAGCCAAATTCTCAGGAAGGACTGTGTATTTCACCCACCTAGAGGAATGCTAAGTTCACTGAACACATCCTCAGGTTCCCAGGAAGGCAAAGAAAGGGGCTGTTTCAGCTCCACTTCAGCGTATTCCAGTGACCTCACGTCCAGAGATTTCATTTCCATGTACCTGGAGTTATCTGCAAAACATGAGCCAGGGCAAAGCGGTAATGAAACACAACATGCCTCAAAGAATCCCTGCAATTGTACTCCTTGCGCTGTGTGATGGGAAACAGTCCCTTGTGCTGCTTAATAACGTGAGACTAGGCCAGGGCTGCTAATTAGAACCAAAGTGCTATAACAAAGAGCTTTTTCCGCTGCCAAAAGAATGCCACACGCAAGAAAACTTGGCAAGCAGCAGCATCAGGTCTGTGGGGGGATGGGCTGCTGCTGCCTTCGGTTGGGATGATCTATCCCCGTGTCCCCGGTTCAGTAACAACTCCATCTCTGCAGGCAGAAGAATTATCGAAGTGCAAAAATTGTGCTGATGTCCACAGAAGCACTGAGGCGGGCAGAAAAGGCAATGCCATTCCCACCCCAAGCCTGTCGAGCAGTGTTATTAAATATGAACTCCAAACACTGGCTAAGCTAATAAGCCATTAACACCAGTGCATGTCGAGACCTATACCGCAAAATACAAGGGGTTCAATCAGAGCAAGGTGAACAACACTTCGCTCCTTTATTCTTGCCTTCTGTAGACACAGCCCAGGCCTCAGTGTTTCTCTAGCAACAAGGCGGCTCACAGCAGCGTTTCCATGGAGACTCAGATCCACACAGGTGAAAAATAGCTCAGGTCAGCTTGACATGGAGGGAAGTCCAAGCCCGCCTACCAGCTCGTGCCAACCACAGAGCACTGGGTTGACATGTTTATTTTTAAGCCTTTCCTCTATATTTTCTGCCCTCGACTCTTATCCCCCTGACTTCAAACTCTGGAATGCTGCAGGCTTTCTGCAAAATGAATTTCTAGCTATTTTCATTGAGAGAAAATTGAGGACTACTCTCCCCTCCCCCACAGCCCTTGATGGATGTTTAGTTTCCACTTGGCACAGAAGACAGGGCTTAGCCTATTTTAAACTCTGTCTTTCATGATGTCACAGTGCCAGGCACAGACACACATCACCTCCACTGGAGGTGGAGGAGCTCCCGGGACAAGTCTTGCTTCACTGTCAGACGCTGGAGAAAAGTGGGTCTGAGGTGGTGAGAATGGGAACCGGCCATGCCCCTTCGTGAACCCCTCATTCTTCCCTCTGCCCGTTCCTTTCTCGGCCTCCCACGCTCCCGCCCCCTCACTCAGGCCTCACAGAAACAACGGCCTGGGTGGTCCTCGGTGGTGCAGGCAAGAGAGGCTGCTTGCCGATCCTTAGGAACCAAAGCTCCTTTGATAACTCCAAACATTTGCTAATTTAGTTGGCACAGTCCATCTGGGATCCCGTAAATTCAGAGAAGTCCGTCCTATCTGAGCTTGCTTCTCAGAAACGTGTGGCCACCCATCCGACTTCCTTTACACCAATTGCCTAAAAGCTCTAACAATTTAGCCAGGCTGTTAAGCTTGCCTTCTGCACCAGCTTTCAGGCTGGCTGAAACCTTACTTCTGTTCGTTCCAGCCTGCACACGCCTCTACGCTGCTCTAGGGAAGCAGTGGTCCGATCAACCCAACCGCACAGGAGAAAAAGGAGGTAGTTACCCTGGGTCGACACTCCGTGGCAAGCCTGGCTTTGGAGGTCTGTTTCGGTGAGGGGGCTGGCTTTCTCCTCCAAGGGGCTGCCTTCACCAGCCCCATCTTCCAGGGTCCCCCTGGCCTTACAGTCATCAAGAAAGGGGCCAGGCTGCCAGGCCCTCTCCTCTGCTGGCCTGGGGGAAGACATTTGCTGGAGTGTAGGGGCCAGACGAACATCTGAGCTCTCTGCTCCCTTTGCCTGCATCTCGTAGCAATCTGAGCCCTCCAGTGCGAGGCCCGTCTCGCATTCAGCTGGCTTCCGCTCAACATCCAGATTTAGGCCAGGCGTTTCCACGTCCACGTCACTGGGGCAGCTCACGGAAGCAGACGGCAGTTCTTTGGGCGACTCGAGGCTGATTTCCGCAGCCTCCTTACCTACGGTCTTGACTCCCTCCTTGGTGAACTCTTTGGTTAAGTCCAGGTCTAAGGTGGTTGTCACACAGGGACATATCTCTGGACAGATTGTGTCCTTCTGTTCGATGGGCACAGTTTCCTCCAGTTCTGGGATGTCCGGTTCCATGATAAAATCTTCTTCCTCCCCCACCTCGTCCACTGTAACCAGCTCCTCCATGTTCGTGGGGCACCAGCTCTCCCCCTCTGCCTCACTTCCACTTTCTGAATCTTGCTCCTGAATACAAATGAGGAATGGAAGTCAGAGGGTGGCTGAGGAATGGGTCTTGGTATTTAACCAGAAGAGGGTGCAAACCTTGACCACAGGACCCCTCAAACCAGAAAGATGCTGAGCAATCTTACTCCTACCTGGGAACATTTACTGGGTAACTAGCAGCTGTAAATCACTGTGATGAGCGATGAGAAGTCTCTCATCATTGATTTATCCCTAGGATGAGGCTCCGAACAGCACAGGAGTTGGAATAAGCCCTTAATGTTTAACCCACCAAGTGGACAAAGAATTTCCACTCCTGGTATATAGTAGGTGCTCAATAAATAGTTTTTTTCTTTTGTTTTGTTTAGGTGTTTTTTTAGTTGTGGGCAACACATTTTTATTCAGGAATGTGGCTTAGAGGTGTTTCTATATCATCGGATCTACATCTACACCTTAACTGTTAATGCCCATGTAGGATTCCAATGAAAGTTACTTAGCCTGCTTCCTATTAATAGATATCAATCTCTGCTCATCTTTTTCTGATCAATTTCTGGAAATTTTATTTTTTTAATTCTGAAAAATAAATAGTTTTTGAACAAATGAATGATTGAGTTGTAAGTGCTACACACATCAACTTTCTGGAGCTATTTCCTTGCAAGTAGGGCATCACTAAATGTTAAGTGCAGCAAAGTCCCTACAAAATTCTCCCAAACAACCTCTCCCAGCAAGGGTGCAACCCTCCGTAGCCATGGGTCAAACTTGGCCCCTCCTGAAACTTTCCCCTTGCTTCCCCAGCAGCCCATGGACCCAGCAGCCAGCTTTAGGAGATCAGTTTCCCTGCCAGCGATACTCATCTCTCTGCCTCTCCTGGCCGGAAAGGCACGAAGCTGGCCACGTTCCAAGGACACTTCTTTTTGCTGTGGCAGCCCCAGCCCTGTAACTGGGTTTTTCATTTTAATTAAGTAAAATAATCTTTACAAGCACGGTAGATGTTTTGTTAATCCCAGGGTCAGGGCCTGCTGAGGTTCAGGACCCCAGCTTGAGTACCCAAAGCCCCCTTCCTCCTCCAGCCCCTCCCAAGGCAGCTGCCTATTTTGGGAGCCTGGCTCTGAAGGCTGAGTCTTTTTTGGGCACATGTTTTCTCTTATAAGCGCAGCCAAGTTACTGAAGACTGAGGCAGAGCCCAGGCATGTGGTAAAGATTTCCTCAATAAAGACTGGGCAAGGATCCCAGGCAAAGCCATTCCTCCAAGAAGTGCTGGCTTCATTCACAGACCCGCTGGTGGGGTCTCAGGCACATCCCATGCAGCAAGCAGGTCATCACCCGGCAGGATGGGGATGCCTGTGACTTGGAGCCCAGTGGCTGTTGTGTTGATGCGGCTACACTGCCAGCATCTGGGACAAACTTTACCTTCCTCGCCTTTGTGTTCGCTGCATCAGAGGACTCTGTTTCTTTCTCCTGCCTGCCCAGATGCAGGGGGCTCTCTTCCATGCTGTCCTGTTCCTCTTTTTCAGCCTTACCAGAGGAAGAGCAGAACAAATCAAGTCAACAGTGAGAAGTGGCAGAGGGCACGCCAAGAGGAAAGCAACACTATTGAGCACAGCTAATGCTGTCGGATGTGTTTCACACACATCACTTCCTTTATCCTCACAGAACCCCTCAGAGGCAGGTGCTATTATCATCTTCATTATATAGATGGGGAAACTGAGGCTCAGAGAGGTTAAGTAACTTGTTCAAGGTCACACAAACGGAGGCACAGAAATGTCTTCACAGCTTTAGGGAGGCAGACGTCCCTGGCAAACTGGGTACTTTTTGCAGCTGTATAATCTGTAGACAGTGAGGGTGAGTAAAGGGGACAAGGGGGAACCGACCCTGGGGTTCACAACCATCATGGTGACACCTCACCAACAGATCAGTCTTAGCCATAAAAAAAATCACCTCCAGGCCACTTATGGGTAGGAAGGGTGTTGTCACCCAATCAGGGCCCCTCTCACCTCTCTTTTGCCTTATCTCTGTCGTAGAGCTATAGCCCCAACTAGCAATCCCACCCCGTCTTCCTTCCTCCTATTCCCTCCCTCAGATTAAGTCCCTCACACTAGTACTCATGTCTGGGAAATTGAACAACTGAAAGCAGATGTTTGCTTTGAGAATTAGGGTCTCTGACCAGCCTTGAAAACAGGGGTCAGCCAACTATAGTCCTCAAGCCAAATCTGATTCAGCTCCTCTTTTTTGTACAGTCTGCGAATTAACAATGCTTCTCATGTCTCTAAATGGCTGTATGTTAAATGCTTATATCATATTAGCTACATAATATCCTCAATTTTGCCTCGTGGCCCATATGCCTAAAATAGTTACTCTCTGGTGTTTTGTAGAAAAAGTTTGCCAATTCCCATTTCAGAAGGTTGAGGAGGACGTTCTCCCACGACAAACTCTGGCCACCAAATCAGTCACTGTTCCTGGGCATTCTTGGGAGGAAGTTGCATTTGCTCGACAATTTTGGCCGAGGTTGGCTCAAAGTAAACCACTCTCGCTCTGATTTCTTAAGAGAAGACACACCCGTCTTTGCCGACAAGGAGGCAGCCGGGGCAGGAGCTCAGGGCTGACGGGTTTAACCAGTTGTTATGGGACAGGAGAAGACGGTTTAAATCCTCGAGTCTTTGCTCTTTCCGGTGTTCAGAGCGGAAGCTCTGCTCCAGCCTTCTGAGCCGACCTGAGCTCAAAGCAGCTCCAAATGTCTTTTTAGCCCTCAGAATCCAGAGCTTCTACCAACAGGGGACCCCTTTTCTTTATTTTTGTCTTCCTGAATAAATTATCCATGGCCCTCCCTTGTCAAAATAAATAGCCCTTACCCTTCCCAGGCACTTCCGGCAGCACACGCCCAGGTCAACACAGTAAAGAGACTCCCTCCAGTTCAAGCTGGGAGAGGCAGGGACAGCCTGGCCGCCAAAAGCCCCCCCGCCAGGCGGACCTGCTCTCCCTCCCTGCAGGCAAAGGAGATAGAGCAGTGCCTTTCAGCGCACCCCTGGCCCTGGGAGCATTTCCAGGTGACAGCAGCTTACAGGGAACAGACAAATGCAACCAAGGCACTCATCCCATCCCGCCACCAAGCAGCTCAGGGAGCAATGTGTTAGGTCCCAACTGCTGCAAGCAGGGCTGCCACCACAGGGCCGGGGTTACTGCTAAACCACCTCCTAGGTGGTCTTCCACTTCTGCTCTGTAGCCCCCTCCCAAGTGTATTCTCCCCGAGGCGATGAGGAATGATGACTCCAAAATGCAAAATCTATCATATCCTCACTGCACCTTCTTGCTTGAACATTTCGTTCTCTTCCCCTTTGCTTCACCCAGTAAATACCCACCTTTCCTTTCAATCCCAGCAGCCGCACATCCTAACCAAGGAGAGCCTCTGATTCGTTACAGGCAGTGGTCCCCAACCTTTTTGGCACCAGGGACTGGTTTCGTGGAAGACAGTTTTTCCATGGACGGGGAGGGATGGGGGGGGGGGGCGGGGGATGGCTCAGGCGGTAACGCCAGTGACGGAGCCGCAGGTGAAGCTTTGCTCGCCTGCCCGCCACTCACCTCCTGCTGTGCAGCCGGGTTCCTAACCAGAGGTTAGGGGACCCCTGCTTACCGGCACTAAGAGCACTGTATCCTCCATCTCCTTAGCACTTCACACTCACACTCGTGTACTCATTTAAGGAATTATTTGATTAGCATGCTTTTCATTAGACCATGAGCTCCATGAGATCAAGAGTCATTTTAGCTTTGGCTCACAACTGCAGCCCCAGTGCTAGGTGCTCCACGAACACTGGTCAGTACAAGAATGGAGACAGGTAGGAGAGGGTGGAGTGAATAACAAGTACACACCTGCCTCCCAGCATGCTTGGGTCTCTGTCTGGGCTTTGAACTGAACATACGTGGGTTTGCTATTTCTGTCTCCTAGGGATTGTTTATACTGGGGGCTGCATTCTGGGGACACCTGGGGCTCCATCTGGCCCACAGACATGTTTTGTTCTATACAGTTTCTAAAACGTGGGAAATTTCATACAGATACCTGCATGTGGACTTTGGTCTTGCTCTAAGAAATGGGAAATCTGACAACACAGGGCAGCTGTGCCTGAATGGCAGCCACAGAATGGAGCTGATCAGTGGCTGCCCCAGCAGACAGGTACCTCCTGCTTGGTCCACCACGGTCCCAGCTCTCCACCTTGGCTTCAATCATGCTGCCTGGCTTCCCTTCTCTAGGCACCTGGTTCTGTAAACCCTGATGCCCCTTCCAGGAAAGTGGGGGAGCGCTTCTTTCCAAGTCTCCCTATTCAGTGACTTGACTTCTTTCTTTTACCTCTGGTCTCATGGTCAGGGCTGGGCCTCATGTCTGGCTGTGGCCACCCAGAAACACTGAGCAGCGCACACACTGGCTTCCCCAGCACTGGGCACTCTCTCCAGAAGCTCCCAGGGTTTCCCGTGAGCACAAGCTTGTTAAAGTCCTACAGCAGCCTTGTGATCACACCCATTTCACAAACAAGAAAACTGAGGCTGAGAAGAACAGGGTGTGACTTGGTTCTCAGATGCCAGGCCTCTACCTCCAGAGTCTGGGTTCAGTCATTCATTCCTTCAACAAATACTTATTGAATGCCCACTCTGGGCCAAACCCTAATCTAGGAGCTGGGGGCAGGGCAGTGAGCACAGCAGACAAAAATTCCTGCCCTCATGGAGGTTACATGGGGGATGGGGGTAGGGGAGGGTTGGGAGGGAGAGCAGACTCTAAATAAAATAAATAAAGACATTAGGGGATAGGTCAGAAGGAGACAGATGCCACCGAGAAAAAGAAAGCAGGGAAGGAAAAGAAGTGGGTTGGGATGTTGTGATTTTATGTGGTGGCCAAGAATAAACGTTGGAGACTGCGACAGTGAGTAGGGAGCCACATGGACTTTGGTGGGGGAGGAGCTCCCAGGCAGGGGAACATGTGCAAAGGCCCTGTGGTGGGAGGTGCCTGGTATATCATAAGAAAGGCAGGGACCCTGTCCGCAGCCCTGCTGCCTTCATTCCCCAAGTTTAGTCACTGCCTGTTCTCGGACTCCTGGAGCAACCCTGTGGGTTCTAGGTTGTTTTCAAGATTGTGATGAGAAGTTTGAGATCAGTGAGGAAAACTCTTTGTTCTGCTGTTATTCCATCAAATGGTATTGGCTGCCTGGCTCCAAACCCACAGAAACAATCTGCTGGGGACCCCAACAAGTCCCTACTGACCCCACTCTAGGGCTATTAGAGGTGGAACCTACTAGAAGGACAGAATTGTGGGGAAACCCACGGGGCCTTTCTGGGAAGCTTTTTTTGCATCAGGGGCTCTTGGGATGGTCACAGCATGCGTCACCATGAATGAGCAATGTTGTGCAAACCAGTGAAAGTAGGGTGGGTACAACAGGAGAAGTTACCAAAGAGTCTCAGAAGCGTGGGTAGGAGGGCAAAGGGGCAGCTCCGCCCCTTTGCCATGGGGGACAGAGGGTTCCAGACTGGTGGTATGTGTATGAGGCCTTGAGGCCCTGCTAACTCTCACTCTCTTTCCTTCTTTTCTCAAGGTACTGACCCATCACCAGCCCCTTGGACACCTCCGAGCATAGACACTCTTCTTAAAAACATCCACTAGTTCACAGCTTCTCTGGATCCAGTTCAAGTACAAACAAGAGGTCCTTCATGGGCCCACCCCACCCACTTCCCTAATCTCATCTCCTGTGCTTCCCCTGCTCTGCCAGGGGAAGTTGTGGCAGACTTTGAGATGGGCAAAAAAGATTGCTGGGAGTCCTTCCAATGGAAGGCTGGGCATTTGTCTAGCACCCTTCCAGGGTACTTGATTCTATCGGAGTCTGCACCTTTCATTAGCTTGAACTGAGCTATTTCACAACTTTGTAAACTGCAGAAATGTGATAATAGTACAAATGATTCTTGTTCATAGAGATGCGAAGGAACTTTATCTGCTGGAGATGCCACTGATTCCCACAGAAGAGGCCAGTTTCACATCTATTAGCAAATTCACCTCAGCATTACTGAGTGCCTCTATATGCCTGCTCTTTGGATTCTCCTCTGAACAGCCTTTCACATCTTACTGGTTCCCTCATTAATTAATGAGTTAAACAATACCTTTGACATGTATTCATTTTATGTTTGTATGAGAGCCATGATTTTACTTCTTAAAAACATTACCCTTTAATATGCCCTAAAGGTACAGCCACGTTGAGTATCTCCAGGTTCTTCAAAACAGTCTTCCCTGTTATGAAGAACCTGGAGTATTACTCGGCCGTAAAAAAGAATGAAATAACGCCATTTGCAACAACATAGATAGACCCGGGGAGAATTATGTTTAGTGAAATAAGTCAGACAGAGAAAGACAAGTACTGTATGTTATCACTTATATGTGGAATCTAAAAAATAAAATGAATGAATATAACAAAACAGAAAAGAACTCACAGATACAGAGAACAAAAGAGTAGTTACCAGTAGGGACTGGGAAGGTGGGAGGGTCAAGATAGGGGTAGGGGATTAAGGCGTATAAACTGCTATGTATAAAATAAGTAAGCAACAAGGATATATTGTAAAGCACAGGGAATACAGCCAATATTTTATAATAACTTTAAATGAAGTGTAATCTATAAAATAGCAAATCACTACGTTGTAAACCTGAAACTAATATATTATAAATCAGCAATAAAAAAAGTCTTCCTTTCTCACTTTTGCCCTTGCTGCTTCCCATACTGCCTTTTTCCCCACTTTCGATGTCCAGCTCAAATGCCACCTCCTCTGTGCAGCTCTCCTTCTCTCCTGTGCAGAGCTGACTGTCCACTTGACTCCAGCAGGGGCCCCACTGTATGTAAATTATTTTTGTAGGTTAGCTTCCACCACTAGAACTTAATCTCTGCCATAACATGACTACTTCCTACTCATCTTTGAACCCCTGTGCCTAGCACACCCCCCGGCAATGCATGTAGGAATAAAGTCGTGGCCAAAGCACGGCCCTTCAGTGTTCATGGAGTTGAGGCCTGGGATGCTTATTCGGACTTAGTCATTGTCAACAGCTCCTGGGTCAGACTAGAAGATATGCACGTAGGATTTTTTTTTTTCTTTTTGCAGTACGCGGGCCTCTCACTGTTGTGGCCTCTCCCGTTACGCCGCACAGGCTCCAGACGCACAGCTCACGGGCCCAGCCGCTCCACGGCATGTGGGATCTTCCCGGACCGGGGCACGAACCCGTGTCCCCTGCATCGGCAGGCAGACTCTCAACCACTGCGCCACCAGGGAAGCCCGCATGTAGGATTTTTTAAGTGGATTCTTTATGCAGGCCACCCCCACCTCCTCGCCCACCTCCACCATCCCACTCCTACTTAAATGCAGGCGGCTCTGGCAAGAAAGAAGCGCAAGCCAAACTAGGGTATAAACCTGGTACCCAGAGTCCTCCTTGTGACCCCCTGTGTGAACTGAAGGCGTGCAGCACGTTGTGAGCCCTGGCTGAAGCACTTGGATGAAAGGTGCCAGCCAGCTACTGAGCATTTTTATTCCAGTGGAAGGAAAACACTGTGGACTGGGTCTAGAGAAACACATCAAGCCCTGGGTGCCCAGTATCACTGAATGGGTGGTGGCTGCTTCTCCTTTACCACCTCTCATCAAAGCTCCAACACTGGTAGACGTTTTCGGCAGGAGAGAGGATGGAGCGAACCAAAGGTCTAATCTCCCCCGGCACGGTCTGTGGGTACAAACACCTCAGGGCCGTGCCACTCTAGACAAACAGACAAAATAGAAGGACTTTGCATCACGTCGCCGCCTAATTTCTAGTAAAGGCAGCAGGGTGCTGTGGAGCCAGATCACCATTCCAGCTCCACCATTTCCTGACTGTGTGTCCTTGGGCAACTAACTTAAACTCTCTGTGCCTCGGTTTCCTCATCTATAGCAATGATAGTATCATTACTAGTATTACCTCATAGGCTTGCCGTGAGGATTAAATTGAGATAAAGTGTTTAGCACAGTGCCTGGTACAGAGTAAACATTCAGTAAATCTTTCATTCACTCAATAAACGTTCATCACCATTCTATTAATAGTATTCTCCCGTGGGACCTGCCTCTCCTTACCTGGCGGAGGGGATTACATTATTACCTCATTCTCTGCCATTTTGCTTTCTTTACTATCAGCTCCGTCTTGGTCTCTATCAGGTCTCTTGGTTCTGGTTTTCTCACTCTGCTTCGACTTGGTGCCCTTCGGTTCCAGCCCGTCTTCCCTGCCCGAGCCGTCAGGGGGGGCGTGTCTGCCTTCCCGCAGCCTGGCCTCATCTTTCCTCCTGGACCTCCCAGGGACATCCTGCTGCTGCTTCAGATACTTGTCCGATTTGCCCTTGGACTCTTTGCGGTAGTAGCCGTCTTCTCGGCTTTTGTATCCCGACGCGGAGTGGAGCAGGTTGGGGGACCCAGACCTCGGGTGCCTTTCTCGGTAGCCCCTCCCTCCTTCCAGCCGTTCATCTAACTCGGCCTTGTCCAGTTGCCGGGGGTACTGTTTGCGGTCATGCGCCCACGTGTCCATCCTGTCCCTCTTGTCCTCCCCGTTCTCCCTCCAGGGGACCGGGCCTCGCTCTTCCTCCCTCCTGGCGTAGGGCGAGTGCTCCCACGAGTCTCGGCCGCTGCCCCAGTCAGCCCGAGAGGGACCTGGGGGGCTGTGAGAAGAGCTGCAAGAGGTGAAGCTCGGAGTGTGGGACCTCGGGGACAATGACCGGCTCACCGGACTTCGAGATCTCGGCCTTTCTGGGCCGTATCTGTGAGGGAGCAAAGGAGCCGTTTTAGAATCTGCACCTTCCTCAGCCTCCATCCCCAGATACACCCCGTCTCTGCAACAGACATACTGTGCGCGTGACCCCACCTGGCCATAACACGCTTCACCACAACTGCGCAGAGCGCACAGAAAGGTCCAGGAACAAGCTTTTCCTCCCTCCAGGCTTCTGGGAGGGATTTTCCCTGAGCACAGTCCTGGGGGCTTTCTGCCCCTTTACTCATTCTGCTCCTGGGAACTGGGATGAAAAATTGGCCTGTTCTGGCTCACCCCAGCTCTCTTCCTCTTGGAAATGAGCTACGCTCAGGGAGGAGGAGACTCTCCTGGTGGGCGGGGGCGGGGTGCGCCGAGTTGCCCTGGTCCAGCCTGGTAGGCAAGACTGCCTAACCCCGGGGTTCAATCAGCCGACCTCTTGACTATGAGACTGAAGCCGCCCCTCCACCTGGCCTCTACCGAAATAAAGGCCACCTATTGGGTTCCATTTTTCTAGGAAGGCATTTTGGGGTTGGAAGAATCCTTAGAGCCCTGACCTGCTCATGTATCAGATGAAGAAACAGAAACACAGAAAAAGACCCCAGCCTGTATAGGGTTCAGAGCAAGACCTCTTGGTCACCTGCACCCCGACTCTACCACAGAACTGCAGGGTCACGGTGTGGCTTCACAGTCTTTTAAAAACCCAAACAACTATAATATTAAAAACAAACAGACGAACAAAAATCCCAAACTTGAAACAGCTACATAAAAGATACACATACACACACACACACACACACACACACACACACACACACACAGGTTGTTATTAAGCAGGTCAACTGAGTCATCCACCTGACATTCTAAAAGGACAGGCAACTTTCATTTGGTTCCCAAATACAGGAAAACCACGCAGTCCTCACTGACCAGGGGACAAGAGACGTGGCTCACTGGGACCAGCCTTGACCTCCACTGGGGAAGCAGCCTGGGCCGGGCCCTCTGCAGCGAGGTTAGGGTGCCATCTGCGGCAGCCCTGGGTAAGAGCCACAGAATGTGCCGGCCAGGTGCCGCTCCTGCTTTTTCCACAGTGGCCTCTGCAGGGACTGTCTCCATAGGGCAGTGACAGTGGTGAACTTGTAGCCCGGGCTTGGCAGGGTCACAACTTCAGCTGGGAGAAATGAGTTGGAAATGTGACTGCACTCGATGTTCAGAGTAAATGACTGGTCAGGTCATGGATGTTTCTACACCTACATTCAGCTCAAGAAAAATCAAGGGCTGGCTCTAAACAGAAGACACACACACCACACATACACCCACACCACACATACACACCACACACATACACCCACATATGTACCACATACACACACCACACACACTACAACACAACACACACCAAACACACACACCACACAATACAACCACACACCACACACACCAAACACAACACACTACACACACCACACGCACAATACAACCACACAACACACACCAAACACACACACCCCAAACACAACACACACACAATACAGCCACACTACACACACTAAACACACACAGAACACACCACACACAAACACACCACATACACAATACAACCACACAACACACAATACAAACACACACACACACCAAACACAACACACACACAGTACAACCACACACCACACACCAAACACACACACACACAACACACCACAAACACAGTACAACCACAACACACACCAAACACACATGCACAACACACACAACACACAGACACACTTCCAGGCTGTTTTAGCAGAGTGTACATTTGCCCTTGAGAGCTGTATATCAGCAGATCCCCTCCTATACTCCTTGACAACAAAGGAGGCGCAGCTGAGGGGAAGCTTAGCATCTTGAACTTTTCTGAGGTTTAACCTGAGCACTGGACTGGACTGATGCGTTCCATCAGGCACATGGAAATATAGGGCCCAGAGAGGCTGATGGACAGGGCAGAGGCAAGGGCAGAGCACAGAGTGACTCAAATACCCCTGAGAAAGAGAAAGGGGAGAATGTTCCAATGACGCAGAATCTGCCCTGAGACCTGAGACCGGGCCTCACCTGTCTGCTTCCCGGAACATGTCCCTCTCCCTCTGGGAATGGATGTCCTGGATGATGGCAGCCACGGCTTTCCCAGGTTTCTAGGCAAAGTCAGAGGGGTCACCATCAGACCAGAGATGGTCTTGCAAACACCAGAAGGAAGCAGCTAGGACTTGGGTTCATTGCCCTGTCCACCAAAGGGGGAAAAGTGCCTTTTTAGGGGAAGAAAAAGTTTAATCCAGAGGATGAAGAGTATGACCATAATGCTGAATGGTGGTGGGGCTGCGTGGTCCAGGGCACGTGGCATCCCTTGAGCTGGGAAGGAAGGAGCCTGAGGCTCACCACCCACATGCTGGGAAAAAGCAGCATTTGTTAATACCCACCTCCCACCTCCTTCCAAATAAAAGCAAATATCTAAAATGTGAAAGGAAGGAAGGGAAAGAGGGCGGGAGGGAGGAAGGCATTATAACTTGGAAAGAGACTTGAAGATCACTAACATGCAGCCTCCACATTTTACACCTGAGGAAACTGAGACCCAGAGAGGTCATTGAGGCAGAGTTCTGCCTGGCACAGTTCCAGCCGC
Organism: Tursiops truncatus; assembly: GCF_011762595.2. NCBI lineage: Eukaryota > Metazoa > Chordata > Mammalia > Artiodactyla > Delphinidae > Tursiops > Tursiops truncatus. The sequence goes on from NC_047049.1 coordinate 18,877,761, forward strand.
CAGCCACATTGTGTTCTACGGTGACTCCTGGGGTTGTGCTGTGTTAAGGAACACATTCAAGGTCACAGAGATCATTAGAAAATCAGGACCTGACAACAGGCATTTTAACTCCAAGGTCCTTTCTATGCCCCATGCTTCCTGCAACTCCTGACTTCAGTGCGGGGATCCACAGGGGTCATTTGGTGCTCAACGTAAATCTGCAAGGTGGGCAGCGCAGGCTGTGAGCCAGGCTTCCCAGCTGAGGAGGCCAGGCACCCAAAGGCTCTGCCCTTCCCAGAAGTTACTATGGGATGACTGTGCCAGGACAGGACCACGCCAGCTCCCAAATCCCAACCCAAGCCCTTTCCTAAACCCACACTGGCCAAACATTAACAAAACAATAAAAAATAAATGATTAAAAAAAGAAATTCATGAGCACAGAAGGATGGAAGCATTTTCCAAAAGACTACACAAAATTCATCCAATTAAAGTGTATGGAACAGGCTGAATTTATGGTATGTGAATTATATCTCAGTAATACTGAGGTTAAAAAAGACCTAAAAACCCTCAGTCTATGATGTCAACTTTTTTTTTTTTTTTTTTTGCTGTATGCGGGCCCCTCACTGTTGCGGCCTCTCCCGTTGTGGAGCACAGGCTCCGGACGCGCAGGCTCAGCGGCCATGGCTCATGGGCCCAGCCGCTCTGCGGCATGTGGGATCCTCCCGGACCGGGGCACGAACCCGCGTCCCCTGCATCGGCAGGCGGACCCTCGACCACTGCGCCACCAGGGAAGCCTGGTGATGTCAACTTTTGACAAAGAATTTTATTAAGAAACTTAATCAACTGCTCTTTTTATCCTCAATTTTTTTTCCTACGTACTTAACAAAGGATCATGAAATCTTAGAGCTACACAAATGTTAGGTACCATCAAATATCTCATTTTATAGGTGTGAAACCCAGGACCAGAGATATGAATTGAGCTCTGTGATTAGCTGGGACTAGAATTCTGTAGTCCTCTGAGTGCACAGCTGCTTATCTGTGTTATTGTTAAGATTGAAGCTCGGGCTGGGAAAACAGTTCAGGAGAGAATAAAGGAGGAGCTGCCTGTGGGTTCAGGGGAGAAGTCAGAGCTCGGACTTAGGGAAAGGATGTAAAATGTTCAAGCCAGGGAGGGATCTCTTGTCAACTCGAAATGCAAGAGGAGAGAACGTCAAAGAGAAGGAAGTGACCGCTAGCCCTGTGGTTGTGAAGAAGGAGGAGGTCAAGAAGGTAGTCAATCCCCGTTCAAGAAAAGGCCCAGGAACTGAGCACTGGTCAGGATACCCACCCGAAAGGAGCCTCACACTTTTGGCAAATGGTCCCTTTCATCTGACTGTAGCTATAAAGGTTGACCCTCTGTAAGCACATGGAAGTGTCACCTACAAGTAACGAGATCACCCAAGCCCTGCACTGTCAACTAGCACCTGAGCTGCTTAAACTGGACCAGAAGCAGAGACCGAAGGCCAAGCAACAAAAGAGCTGGGGCTGTGGGCCTGGGCGGAGAAGAAGGCTACTGCCCAGGATGCTTCCTTCCACCCCACCCGAGACCATCTGTCCTCCCACCAGCGTTGTTGGTCACCACCTGTGGGTAGAACAAGAAGGTTCACGTGGAGGTGATTCCACTGAGTGGGTCTTCCTTCTGCCTCCCCACCTTGGGCCACAAGGTGGAAGTTGCCTACTGCACCATCATGGGAGAGGCCCGCCTGGGATGGCTGGTCTGCAGGAGACCCACTGCAGCACTGCCTCCATGCGGGCCAGCTTGGGAAAGCCGGAGGGAGCCATCAGGATCCAGTGCAGGGACGTGTGATAAGATCTCCTGGCACCGGGGAGGCCACATCCCAAGTCCCAAATCTGTCCTCATCCTGCCAAGCTGGAACAGGCGAAGGCTAAAGAATGTGCCCCCAAGCTGGGTACAATGTACCATGGCGACTTTTCAGAGCACACAAATTCCCTGAGGGGGTTGGATCAGGGACTTTCTGTGGCAAAAAAGAGTCCCCAGAGTCCCCAACACTTTTCTTCTGCTCTCTGGAATCTCATATCCTCGTGACTGTTCCTTCCAGTCCAGATCCAGGAGAGCCTGGGGTGAGAGGAGGGGGCCTGGTCAGGGAGCAGCTGAGGTTCTGCCGGTTACCCAGGGGTAGCATGGGTGGTGGGGTTAAGACCTGCAGGGACGGGCAGGTCAGGCCAGGGTCAGAGCCAGAGGTGTTCTAGGAGCTCATGGTGCCTTCTGCATCTCTACCACCACAGACAGCAACCCCTCGGACCCTTCCCCTCCGGGTGCCGCCTGATGAGGGCAGAGCAGCCAGTCAAGCACCACAGATGGAAACACCCTCTAGTGGCCCAATGTGGTCCCCTGGGGGTCAAAGAGATGCATCCAGAGTTCTTTGGGGGCTAGAAGAGCCTCTTCTGGGCTTAACTATTTCCTTGCCCCTTATTTTCCCAACCACAGAACAGCCTCCTGGGGCCATTGTCAGCCCAGCACCCCCTGAAGTTCCTTCTGTTCAGGTCACACGGCCCCAGTGAGGCAGGGAATGAGCGCTCCACGATGACTGGCTGGAGAGATGGAGGGATGGGCTGACGAGAAAGGACATGACGATCTGCAAATGCTATACGCTGGGGCTGGCGGTCACAGGCACTGTGACCCCCCTCTGAGGACCAGAGGTCAGTGTCTCTCTTTTAAGTGATAATTCCAAATTGTTGGCACTCTCTGGCCCAAACACCCTGCCAGCTGCCATCTGAGAAGGAGTCAGAAGTGGCCAAAGATTTTCAAATAACAGAATCAACTTTTCACTCTAAGAAAATCCTCCCCATCTTCCTCTTCAGGCCTGGCCTCGTTATCCTGTGGTTAAAGGTATAAAGGAGGCAGGTACAATAAAGCTGTACTCGCTGCAGGGGAGTAGAAACGGAAGAGAACGGAGTAGGTCTGCGATGATGTTTGGGGGAACCTTTTTATTGCAGAACATTTCAAACACACACAAAAGTAGACAGAATTGTATATTGAACCCCCCCCCCCCGCCACCCACGGTGAATCCATTTCCACTGTCAACAAGCCCCCAGGGTACCATCCACAGTGCTCTTGGTCAACACATCTTGCTACTTTAGGACAAGGGTGAGCTTCCAAGCCCCATACAGTCCCAGGAAAGTGTGCCCTCAGAGGGAGGCAGATGCTGGGCCAGCATAAAGGAAGCTGCCAGAGAGTTTTGTGCCTCCAGACCCCTCCGCGGCTGTTCTACATGTCTCCAGAGTCCCAGGAAGATGCTGAAACCTTCCAGATGAGCCCTGAACTTGTCAGAGCCAGATCCTGTCCCAGCAGCCCTGACTGTTTCTGACATGAGTGTGCTTTCCAGGCTCTACATCTCTTCTCACCCGACTGCTGCCCAGAAACCCCCTCTCTGTTTCATTAAGTTGCCTCACCCTTCAAGGCCCTACTCAGGAATCTCTCCCTTCTTTACATAAGCAAGTCACACTGCCTTTTGCCACTGAACTTCTAGGAGCTCCATACGTACGCACTCAGGTTGAAATCACGAGAATTGTTTATCTCCCCAGTTTATCTCCGCCAACCCCAGCATATAGTATTTGCAGATCGTCATGTCCTTTCTCGTCAGCCCATCCCTCCATCGCTCCAGCCAGTCATCGTGGAGCGCTCATTCCACGCGGGGCCCTGTGCCACTAACGGCTGCGATCCATAACCCCATTCCCTGCCTCAGCGGGGCCGTGCGACCTGAACAGAAGGAACTTCGGGGGGCGCTGGGCTGACAGGGGCCCCAGGAGGCTGTTCTGTGATTGGGAAAATAATCACAAGTGAGACGGCAAACTTTCCCCAAGTGAGGACTATTCTCATATTCATTGTAGCTCTCGGCACCACATGTTATATGGAAAAGACCCTCAATCATCATTTGCTGATTTATTCTTCCTAACCAAGAGCATCATGGACCACTCACAAGACTGCTTCCCAGGGCCAGGGACCATCTCTGTGGCCAGGAGGGCTGGCAACTTACCAGTGACACTGAAACCAGGCCCGCTGTCCCCAAACCACCTGGGAGCTTCAGTCCCACCCCAATCCACTAAATGAGAACATCTGGGCAAGAGGACTTGAAAACTCCCCTGACAGTTTTCTGATGGAGTGACTGGAACACACAGATTTAAACTATTCCAAGTTCCCTTCTGCCGGTAAGACACTGTGACTCTGGGGAAGTCTCTATAGAATAACCAATCTTGTCACGCAGGTCTGCAGGCAGGAAAACACTCACTTTTTTATTGTTCCTTCAGATTTTCTCCTTCTCATTCATTTCACACATTTGTTGGACACCTATTATGTGAAAGTTTCTGCCCCAAACGCCCTGAGGAATAAAATCTCTGCCACAAAGAGTGAGACAAGATTACTGGCATGAGGAAATATTCAAGAGAGGAGAGGAGAAAATGCCTTAAAATCTCTCCTTCTTCTCCCTCCACTTTGCCTGGTGAGCAAAAGGTAAAGTTCCAGGACACAGACCCATCAAAATGTCCCCCACCTCTGCAAGCCCTGGCGGGACCCCATGTGGTAGCCCTTTGGCCCAGAGACACATGAGGATACAGTGACACATGTGGATACAGCGCTTCGCTGTCTGCCTCCCCAGGAACCATCCTCTCTTCTGCAGCCTGCTCCCAGGACATAGCAGGTGACACAGGCCTGGCCAGTCAGAGCATGGCCACAGAGACTGGCTCAGGGAAGAGCATGTGTCCAAAGCTAGCCTGATTGGAATGACTTTCAGGACTTCTGTGGGAGCTACTAGGAAAAACTCCAGCTTTCTCTTGGTGAAGGAAATGGGAGGCTGAGGCGCCAGTGCTGCTGGAATCACTGAAGCCATCGCGCCGCCTAGAGGAGAGAGCCGGGGGCTGTCAGGGGCCACCGCAGGGAGACCCCAATGACAAAGCCAAGCGAACCGAAAGCAGAGTGGAGAGAAACCAAGTCCTCATGAGAGCATTTGGGCCCTGAAAGCAGCCCTGCCTGCAGCCAGGGCTACTCCTGGTCTTTTTAGTTACATGAGTGAAAACATTCCTTTTTTTACTTTAGCCATTATGCTAAAGTTCTAGCTGATTCAGGTCAACATAGGGACCACAAGGCACATATTTCTATGCAGTGGAAACATGCCTTGAGATGCCTGCACATAGAGGCAGTGTGACTGCTTGGGAAGCAGAAAATCCTTACTAAAGGTCAGGAAAAATGTTTTCTAGCCACTCAAAGTGTGCTCTGAGGACCAGAAACAACAGCATCTCCTGGGAGCTTGTGAGAAATGCAGAATCACCACCCTGCCTCAGACCTACTGATTCAGAAATTTTAATGAGATCCATAAGTGATTTGTACGCACACTGAAGTTTGATAAGCTCTATTAGAATACCATCTCTGCTGCTTACTGACTGGATGACTGTAAGCAAATTACCTGATTTCTCTGTTTTTCACATGGACAATAGAGATTATAAAAACACAATATAGAGATGCAAATACAGTGCAAAACCAAAGCAGTCCTAGGTTTTAATCATGGCTCTTCCAGTAACTATGATCTTGGGTAAGTTACTGAACTTCTATGAGACTCAGTTTCCTCATCTGTAAAACTGAGATAATAATACCTGTCTGACAGTACTGACGCCAGGATCGCAGTAGATAATGTATTGAAGTGCTTGGCACATTACTTGACCCAGGACTCAATTAAAGGTATATATTCTTGTTATTATTGTTGTACTATTTTAATTACTGTTATTATCCACCCTACACACCTCATAGGGGAGAGTGATTGTGAGCCTCAGAGAGACCATGTATGAAAAAAAATGCTTAAAATCAAAGAACACAAGTTATAGTCCTTTACTGATCTGGAAACTGAGGTTCACAGAGGTCAAGCAATTTGCCCAAGGTCATCAAAGAGGGAAGGCATAGAGGCTAGGCTGGCCCTAGCACTCTACAATCTAGCGTAGGTCACATAGCTGTTGATGGTTCTATGTTATGTGTTCTACCTCCCCAGACTTGCTACCTCCAAATCCGTGGGGCCTGGCCCAGTTCCCACCCACAGTGAGCACTCAGAACATTTGCTGAATGCAAACTTTGACCATCTGACCTCTTTAACCCACAGTTTTGGCACCACCCCAAAGGACCTCTCTTGATAAGGGACTACAAACACCTTGGTACTTTAAGAAGGAGAGTACTGCAGTTAATCCTAATTAGAACCTTATGACAACATCTCATTTGGAGACCAAAGCTCCCCTGGGAATTCAGTACAGTAATTCAATTCTAAGCCCCAGGGCAGAATCCAGGAGAACAAGAACTTTGGGTACAGAATGGGGTGGGATCGTTGACTTGTCTGAGAAAAGCAACAGGCTTTCATGAGCTGGAAAAAAAAAGTGCCAGGTTCTGCCTGAAGCAGAACTGTTGACAAACGAACTTCAGAAGCAATAATGCAAGTAAAGCAGAATCAGGACTTTGACAACTGGTTGACATATTACCGATCTACATCTGTAGACTTGTCAGAATGCTAGTCCTAGCTAGAAACAACCACTGAGGCTTTGTCTTCTGACTTGAACCTTGAAGGCAGATTAAGAGCTGTGAGCCTTGAACAAAATGGACCCTAACTAAATATGGAATGAGCTGAAGTCAACTGGAAAATCCCATTAACTAGGACAGTAGAAAGCACAAAATAAGAAGTTAGATTTAACCACAAATGTGGCACTAAATACAATAAATCCAAACGGACTCATGGCTCCAGCCAAGAGAACTCCTGCAAACCAATAGGAAGATACAATCCAAAAGAAAAGCATGGGCAAATGGCTTAAAAAGAAATTTCCCACTGGAGAAGACCTAGATGGAATAACCAACAAACACATGAAAAACTGCTCAACCTCAATTAATATAGAAAATAAAAAATAAAATCATGATAAACCATTACACTCTCTCCAGAGAGGCAAAAATTTTAAAGTTGGACAAGACAAAGTGCTAGCAAGAAGGTGAGCTATTGAAAACTCTCAGACACTACTAGTAGGAATGCTATCATCTAGTACAGTTGAGGGTAAGCATGCCTTGTGATCCAGCAATTCTACTTCTAGTTATGTACATTCCCTGGTTATACGCACATGTACATGGGTACTGGGATAACATGTTTGAAAATGTTCATAGTAGCCGTGTCTCTAATACCCTAAAACTGGAACAACCCAAATGTCCATCAACAGTGGAATGGCTAAACAAATTTATAGTCACACAATGGAAATTTATATAACAATGAAAATAAAGATGCACCCAACATAGATGGCATAACGTTGAATGAAAGAACACAGTATGATTCCATTCACATAAAGTTCAAAAATAGGTAAAACTAAACTATAATGTTAAAAAAGGCATAGAGAGGGGGTAGAATAATAAGGAAAAGCAAGGAAATGGTTATCTCAGGGTCAGGAGAGTGGAGAGGGAGGGGTTGAGCACAAGAAGGGACTTACAAATCTTCTTGGTGCTGTCCGTGTCCTATTTCTTGACTTTGGTGGTGGTTTTGTGGGACTTATGGGAGTTCACCCATTATTACTTTTTCAACTGTGCAATACAAAATTAGTCACTTTTCTGTCTGTATGTTATACTTCACGATAAAACAAAAAAGAAGAGAATGGTAGAGCAAGCTAAAACGAAAACAAAAGCCCTGTTTGGAATTACCTCAATTCAATCCTTATTTCGGACAATGGCCAACTCAGTCATGTGCTGCATAGAAGGCTTTCTATGGGGCTTAAGACAATAAACATAGAGAGGATGGAGGAGAGAATAAAAGATCAAGGGGGCGACAGATGAAGAAAAAGTTACCGAAGACCTGTCTGGGTTTCATTCAGGGGTTTATGCTTGGAACTCTCACCTCTGAAAAGCAACCACCTTTCCCTTCTTTCTTCATCTTTCAAGACTTCTCTTAAAATCCTCCTTGGGTCCCAGGTAGGTAGTCACCTTGCCCCAAGCACCCCTTTGCATCTTGTACTTACCTCAATGAGCACTTTTCTTGCCATGTTTAATGGGTTTGCCTTACCATGTGATATCCTCAAAGGCAGTGGGTAATTTTTGGATCTTTTCCTGTGCTCTCCTTCCCACCAGCACTTAGGCAAGTGGCTGACAAGGAGGAGACACTTAGCTGTTGCTTGTTGAATGACTGAATGAAGGAGAGAATGCTTTACCTTCAGCTGCAATTCCTTGTATCTCTTGGACATCCGAATGAGCAACTTCTCACCATTGATCATGGCAGATTTTTCTTGGTAATACTGGACCATGGCCTGGGCAGCCTCTGTGTAAGCCATCTCTAAAAAGGCCTAGGAAAGAAAGGAAGGACAGACATTGGACTTGACTTGAATGGTCTTAAAGAAAATTCTGTTCAAGGTATGACTCCATGTATATGAAGTTCAAGAATTAGGCAAAACAAACTGATGGTGGTAAAAGTTAGAGCTGAGCTTCCCTCGGGCTTGGGGGTGAGACACTGACTGGGAAGGGAAAAGAGGAAACCTTCTGGGGTTCTGGAAATGTTCTATATCTTGACCTGCATAGCAAATACATAGGTGTACACATGTAAAAAATTAATGGAGTACATTTAAGACGAGTGCATTTTAGAGTATGTGTTTTATACCTCCATAAAAAGGAAAAAATTCAGTACAAGGAAGAACTTTCTTTGATCCCATCTGTTCAAAGAGACTTATTTATTAACTTCAGCAAAAGAGCTCATTATAAGATGGCCCCTCTCCTGATCCCCCTGGTTACCAAACATTATTCTTAATTACATATGTCCATCCTGGGCTACATCATGCCACAGGAGTCCCTCTGGATGGGAGGGTCCATTAACCCACAGTTCCCCCGAGGGAAGGGGGTGTGGGGGAGTGAGTCTGCTGCACAAGTGACCTTGGGCTCATCCCTGAAAAACTTGCTATTCGGTGGTGGTGATGACAGGAGACAGACACAAGCCCTGGGTACCTGAGCTCTCAATTTCTTTGCAAAGAAAGAAATACACTAAAAAACTAGGGGGCTCCCTAGGCTTGAAGGAAGGCCATGTCTTTGTAAGATGGAGAGAGAGGAGACCCTCAGTTACGTTTCCACAGCATCTCTCCTCTTTAACTTTTCTGATAAAAACCCTTACAAAGAAACGGGTTTTCCACTCAGTCAGTGCCTACAGGGAGTTTCTAAATAGCCTGTTTTGACTGACCTGTCAGCTGACCCCAGGAGCCGCTGTGGCAGATTCGTCACTGTTATTGTCTTAGATTTGTTGGATTTGTACTATACTGATGCTGCAATGATCTGGTCCCTCAGTGTTGAAAAGGAAACATGGTTTGTGGTAAGGGAGCCCTTGCTGTGGGCCCTCATCTCCCATTTCCTTGAACTGCATGGGCTTAACAAGCTCATCCTCCCTCCTTCCCTCACATGTGCTTTTGAATTTCAGACATGCCTTTCTCCGTGCTGTCACAGTCTATGCCAGAAGCCCGGGAAACCAAAAAGTGAGGGTTCTTTTACTCTAAGATCAGGAACAAGACAAGGTTGCCCACCCTCACTGCTATTATTCAACATAGTTTTGGAAGTTTTAGCCACAGCAATCAGAGAAGAAAAAGAAATAAAAGGAATCCAAATCAGAAAAGAAGAAGTAAAACTGTCATTGTTTGCAGATAACATGATACTATACATAGAGAATCCTAAAGATGCTACCAGAAAACTACTAGAGCTAATCAATGAATTTGGTAAAGTAGCAGGATACAAAATTAATGCACAGAAGTCTCTTGCATTCCTATACACTAATGCTGAAAAATCTGAAAGACAAATTAAGGAAATACTCCCATTTACCATTGCAACAAAAAGAATAAAATACCTAGGAATAAACCTACCTAAGGAGAAAAAAGACCTGTATGCAGAAAACTATAAGACACAAATGAAAGCAATTAAAGACCATACAAACAGATGGAGAGATATACCATGTTCTTGGATTGAAAGAATCAACATTGTGAAAATGACTATACTACCCAAAGCAATCTACAGACTCAATGCAATCCCCATCAAACTACCAATGGCATTTTTCACAGAACTAGAACAAAAAATTTCACAATTTGTATGGAAAGACAAAAGACCCTGAATAGCCAAAGAAAAAGAAAAGAGAAAGAGAGAGAAAGAGAAAGAAAAACGGAGTGGGAGAAATCAGGCTCCTGGACTTCAACTATACTACAAAGCTACAGTAATCAAGATAGTATGGTACTGGCACAAAAATAGAAATATAGATCAATGGAACAGGATAGAAAGCCCAGAGATAAACCCACACGCATATGGTCACCTTATCTTTGATAAAGGAGGCAAGAGTATACAATGGAGAAAAGACAGTCTCTTCAATGAGTGGTGCTAGGAAAACTGGACAGCTACATATAAAAGAATGAAATTAGAACACTCCCTAACACCATCCACAAAAATAAACTCAAAATGGATTAAAGACCAAAATGTAAGGCCAGACACTATCAAACTCTTAGAGGCAAACATAGGCAGAACACTCTATGACATAAATCACAGCAAGATCCTTTTTGACTCACCTCCTAGAGAAATGGAAATAAAAACAAAAATAAACAAATGGGACCTAATGAAACTTAAAAGCTTTTGCACAGCAAAGGAAACCATAAACAAGACGAAAAGATAACCCTCAGAATGGGAGAAAATATTTGCAAATGAAGCAACTGACAAAGGATTAATCTCCCAAGTATACAAGCAGCTCAGGCAGCTCAATATCAAAAAAACAAACAACCCAATCCAAAAATAGGCAGAAGACCTAAATAGACATTTCTCCAAAGAAGATATACAGATTGCCAACAAACACATGAAAGGATGCTCAACACCACTAGTCATTAGAGAAATGCAAATCAAAACTACAATGAGGTATCACCTCACACCTGTCAGAATGGCCATCGTCAAAAAGTTTACAAACAATAAATGCTGGAGAGGGTGTGGAGAAAAGGGAACCCTCCTGCACTGTTGGTGGGAATGTAAATTGGTATAGCCACTATGGAGAACAGTATGGAGGTTCCTTAAAAAACTAAAAATAGAACTACCATAGGACCCAGCAATCCCACTACTGGGCATATACCCTGAGAAAACCATAATTCAAAAAGAGTCATGTACCACAGTGTTCACTGCAGCACTATTTACACTAGCCAGGACATGGAAGCAACCTAAGTGTCCATCGACAGATGAATGGATAAAGATGTGGCACATATATACAATGGAATTTTACTCAGCCATAAAAAGAAACGAAATTGAGTTATTTGTAGTGAGCTGGATGGACCTAGAGTCTGTCATACAGAGAGAAGTAAGTCAAAAAGAGAAAAACAAATACCATATGCTAACACATATATATGGAATCTAGAAAAAAAAAAATGGTTCTGATGAACCTAGGGGCCGGACAGGAATAAAGACGCAGAGGTAGAGAATGGACTTGAGGACATGGGGAGGGGGAAGGGTAAGCTGGGACGAAGTGAGAGAGTAGCATTGACATATATACCAAATGTAAAAAAGATAGCTAGTGGGAAGCAGCCGCATCGCACAGGGAGATCAGCTTGGTGCTTTGTGACCACCTAGAGAGGTGGGATAGGGAGGGTGGGAGGGAGACTCAAGAAGGAGGGGATATGGGGATATATGTATATGTATGGCTGATTCACTTTGTTATACAGCAGAAACTAACACAACATTGTAAAGCAATTATACTCCAATAAAGATGTTTAAAAAATAAAAAGTCAGGGTTCTTTCAAATTCCGCCACTCAGCTTTCTAGGTGCCTCTTTTTTTTTTAAATATTCTTAAATTTTTTATTTTTATACAATTTTTAAAGGTTACTTTCCATTTAGTTATTACAAAATATTGGCTGTATTTCCCGTGTTGTACAATACATCCTTGAGCCTATTGTACACCCAATAGTTTGTACCTCCCACTTGCCCACCCCTATATTGCCCCTTCCCCTGCCCCACTTGTAACCACTAGTTTTTTCTCTATATCTGTGAGTCTGCTTCTTTTATGTTATATTCATTAGTTTCTTGTATATTTTAGATTCCACAGTATAAGTGATATCATACAGTATTTATCTTTCTCTGTCTGACTCTAAGTGCCTGTTTCTTCATGCAAACATTTTAGCACCTCAAGCTCTCACTGGTCACATGGGAATGAAACAAATTCAGTGAATCTCACTGCATTCATGTTGCAAGCTGAATTTTGGAAATTTGCCCAAAATAGAATTCTGAGAAGGAGGAATGAAGAGACTAAATGGGTAGTCTAAGCCCAGGTTGACAGAGGAAGACCACTGATGATCCAAGGTGGCTTTGAGTCTCCAAAGTTCAGGCCTTAATTAAGAAAAGAATTTCTCCTATGCCTGTTCCTGATTCCTGAAGTTAAAATATTTATTAAAAATAAAGACTAAATATTGTTACTTCTGACCAGTCACTGTATAAACTACCCCCTTTGACTTTAGAAATGAAGACAAACATATTAACCCCCAAAGGTTCAGTCAATCCTCATAGGTTAAGGGTTCTTAGTTCTGTAGATTCACCAGGCATCCATTAATTCCCACCTACTCTTCTGCTCTGAGAACCAAGAACCTCAGTTGCTAACACCAAGGATCAGTGAAAATAACCTGTTCCCCGTCAGTTGTTGGCTGGCTCAAAAATCCATACCCTCAGAGATGAGAAACTCAGAAGGTAAGAAAGACAGTGGCATTAGCTCAGGGGGTGGGTAACACAGTGAAAAGACTCAAGTGCATGGATTTCTGTTTTAGGGACCTGCTAGCTTTTCTGTGATAATGAGCACCTCATTCCAAAGCACATCCTCACTTCTAGGTAACTCACAAAGGCCTGGATCCATCACAAGAAGGGTCAGGGGAAACAAGAGGAAACAAAACACCATCATCAATGAAAACCTCTGTGCTGTACCAGCAGGAGGCCAGCTGTGTATTACCCCTTTATGTTATGAACAGCTGCTTTTTAAAAAAATTATGTAGTTTCCCTCCACCAATGTGTGGTCTATCTGGTACATACCAGTGTGAAAGTGCCCAGACCTACCTGATTAGTAGACTTCATGAGGATGTAATTAGTGACCTTTCCAAAGGGCAGCCCCAGGTTAATGACGTCATTCTCCGTGCAGCTTCCCTCCGGCAGATTGCAGATGTGTACCACGCGGCCAGCACCCGTTTTCCGCTGCGCAAACGGGAACAAAGAGCAGTGGTTTGGTCTTCAAAAGACATTTCCTCCTTGCCCTCTATCTATTCTAGATGCTCCTATTGGCTATCTTCCCCCAAATAATGATCAAAAAACTATAATTTACAAAATGAATGCAGAAAAATAATCCATTTGCAGAGATATGTAAAACATTGATTTTATGCCATCTCCTTACACAAAAGATTCGTAACAATTTTAACGAGAAATCACATCCAGGGCTGTCGAAGAGATAAGGAAATGGGCATAACATATGTTGCTGGTGGGAGGTTGTGTATCTACAATCTTCTGAGAAGATACTTTAGCATGTTGAATAAAACTTAAAATATATATAGCACAGGATCCTGCCATCCCATTTTTGGAAATCTAGCCTACAGAAATAAATACACCAATATGTAAATACTTATGTACAAGGACATTTATTGCAGTTAATTTATTATAATAAATTTATAATTTATTGCAAAAAGTTTTGGAAACAGCCTGAATGTCCAAGCATAGGATAATGATTGAGTAATTGATGGTTCACACCTACAAAGGAAAACGATGTAGCCATTGAAAGAAGGTGGTAAATGAGCTGATCAGGAAAACATTTTTAAGATAAAGTAAAAAGCAGGTTGCCAAGTACAGGTGTAATATGATGCTATTCTTGTAAAACAAAGCAAAAATCCAAAAAAATATAAGAAAAAGATGAAGCAAATGTAAAATTTTGATAATTATTGGAATTGGGGGATGAGTACACGGGGGTTAATTACACTTGTCTCTACTGTTCTGTATGTTTGAAATTTTTCACAATGGAAACATTTTAAGGGATATCAGCACAGACACAGAAAGGTATGGGACAATACATATCAACCTATCAGTACTGGTTATCTTCAAAGGGTAGAACTGGAAGGGAGTAAGGGGGAGATGTTTAACCTATTTCTTGTATGTCTCATATTGTTTGACTTATAATTTTTTAAAAACCCAATAAAGAAAATGAACATAGAAAGGATTTCTGAACTTAATACATATACATAGACATTCACAGCGACAACCTTTGGTCTAGGGCAGTGGTTTCCAAAACTTTTGTTAGCCTTGAAATCCTTTCTTCAAACAAAAGCTTGCCCACCAGCCCAACATATTCAACAAATAAAGAGGTGCTGCTCTAGACAAACCTTGCGATCCAACACCCTGCCACCAACCCCCATCCAGCAGTCCCAAAGGCATCTCTAAGGAACACAGTTTAGAAATGAAGACCCGGGCCTAATCAAAGCTCCTGGAGGGAGGAAGTGTGTCTGTTTGGTCTGTGCAAACCTTAATCAGACTGGAGTCTCCAGGAGGTTCAAGAGTTAGTAGCCATAAGCCAACCCAATGTGGAAGAGAAGGATGCAATTTTCTAAACCCATACTAATAGCATAGCCCACATTTGCATAATCACTATCTTCTTTCTATGATAAAGTGAACTTCAACATCTAATTACATTTGATGTGGGTCCTACTCTGCTATAGTAATACAGTGGGAAAGTCTGAGGTCTCATCCCTAACAAGGGCTAATAATTGGGTAATTCTACCATGAAAAGCCCTCGTTTGTCTCATCTGGGCTGAGGACAGTAAGAGTCAATAAGAATTTCCTTGGATGGTTCAGCCCTGAATTGGAGAAACCCAAGTGCCCCTTGCAGACCTCCCTCTCTACTGTGTCCAGACGTCAAGCACTTTCCCAAAGGGAAACAGTCTCCAGTGTGTGGCCCAGGCCGCTCCCAGAGCATGCCCACACCTCCCTAAAGTGCAAACGGTGCTCTCCATCAGCTGGGAGACTTTGAGTACGAACCTGGCTAAGGAGGACCGAGCCCTTCTCCAGGGAAGACAGGAGGAGGGCTAAGAGGCAGGATCTTTGCCTCTCATTAGGGTGAGGGGTCACACAAAAACGCAGACCCCACTGAGCTCTCGGGCTGGGCAAAGTGGCCAGTCCTCTGAGTTCATCAACAGGAGGGCTGAGGCTGGGTGCTCTGCTGGCTCCTCTGAGCCAGGCACGTTTCTGCCCATGTGACTCTGCTGTGGCCGGCCCGGGCTCACGCGTGCTTGGACAACAGAGCAGACACGCAGGGTAGTTCTGGACCGACCCTGCTCCTTGCCTGTCCCGTTGCCTAGTGACTGGGCACGAGGGCCAGTGCCTTTCTCATTGTGTCCTCCAGACTGAAAGAGCAACTCAAGAGGCTTTTATCCAAGTGTAAGTGTAGCAAGTACTGCTGAGAGCAGAGCATGCCTCCCGAGGAATAAACACCCTCACCGCTGCTGGTCACCAAAGAACGATATGAAGTCACACTGCAGACAAGTTAGAAAGGTGCTAAAATGAGTGAGTCTAAATTAAGATTTTCATTTAAATTTTAAAAGTACATTGCAGCAACATGGATGGACCTAGAGGATTGTGACACTAAGTGAAGTAAGTCAGAGAAAGACAAATATCATATGATATCACTTATATGTGCAATCTAAAAAAAATGATACAAATGAACTTATTTACAAAACAGAAATAGACTCAGACATAGAAAACAAATTTACGGTGACCAAAGGGGAAAGGGGGTAGGGATAAATTAGGAGTTTGGGATTAGCAGATACACACTACTATATATAAAACAAATAAACAACAAGGACCTACTATATGGCAGAGGGAACTATATTCAATATCTTGTAATAAACTATAATGGAAAAGAATCTGAAAAAGAATAGACATATATATGTATAACTGAATCATTTTGCTGTACACCTGAAACTAATACAACATGTAAATCAACTCTACTTCAATAGAAAGTTGTTGGTTTTGAAAAACTAAAAAAAAAAGTATCTATTTACATAGAAAAAAAAGTACATTTCATTGGCTCTTTTTCCTCCCAAGATTTTAATCAGCAATAGAAATTGGATTTTATTGACACCCTTGTCGTCACTTAAAATACTCATGAGATTTTTAGTAATCTTCCAATTAATCATATTAATCTGGAGTTTCTCCACTGGTGAACTGCAGATGGGTTACAGGTATGCCAAGATACTGGCCCCTTGGGGCAAAGCACCTCCAGTGGCCACAAGCAGCTTCTTCACTTTAACCAGTTCCCTTCAGTGTATCATTTTCTAAGGGACCCATGAAATGAAAATCTTGCCCATCAAAAATCTGTGCTGTGTCTGGTGTCAGGGCATGTGAGAAATCTTAACCAGTTAGAAACATTTTTTATGTGTGGTATTCTTTTGCAAATATTTGAGTTAGGGTAGTTCAGTCTACTTTCCTTTCTGTCACTGAACTAAAGTATCTTTTTGTTAAACTCAACTAGGTTCAAAATCATATTTGATTCATAAAGGGTGTGGGGTTATATGTATAATCACTCTATCCTTGAACAGTTCATATAAACATGGCTATTATTTGCCTTACATCCTATGGGAACTCTGGACGATGGGGGAGAAGGGGTGAGAGGACGCAGAATACGGTCTAGGTGGTACTCTTCTAGAGTAAAATCTGTCCACTGGGGTCACAGACGATCCTGAGTGCCTTGGAGCAGACAGCATGATGCCTTATGCTAATTCCCAACCTGGGTTCTCTAAGAAGTCCAAGTCCTGAAGGGTCTTGAAGGTAATATATCAAGGAAGAATTGTTATTTTTGACATTTAAAAAACCGGAGTTGAGGGACTTCCCTGGCGGTCCAGTGGTTCAGACTTTGCCTTCCAATGCAGGGGGTGTGGGTTTCATCCCTGGTCAGGGAGCTAAGATCCCACATGCCCGGCGGCCAAAACACCAAAGCATAAAACAGAAGCAATATTGTAACAAATTCAATAAAGACTTTAAAAACTTTAAAAACAAACAAACAAAAGAACCTGAGTCGAGATCATACTTTGAGTTTCTTTACTGAGATGCTAATCTTGGTTAGATCCTTACCCTGATGAGAAAGTCTGTTTGGTGTGTCTGTGTTTTTCGATTCATAAAAATGGGGAGCTAGTTAATTACTCACTAATGTAAGTACTTTGGCAGATACAGTACTTTTGCCAAACATGAAATGCAGGACAGGTGCTGCTCGAGGTAGGAGTAATAACCGAAAACGGTTTGGGCTGTAAAAAGCACAAGACTTCCTGATGTAGTGAAAGAACCTGATCTTGGAAGACAGAGGGCTGGGTTTCAGTCCCAGCTCAGCGACCGATTAGGTACACGACAAGGACAAACCAGTTTTCCTTTCTGGGCCTTAGTTCCCCAGTGTCTGGAATGAGGAAGTTAGTCTATACGTCTTAAGTCCTCTCCAGATGTAAAATATCCATGCTTATGTGGCTCAAAGTTCTAAAATTCCACTCCTCTCAGAAGCCTTGCCAAGCTAAACCCTAAGATCCAGGTTAATGATAAGTTTCCCCAACTGTGTTGGGCAAAAACAGGAAGTCTGTGTTTTTCCCACTCCCTGTCCCAATGAATGTAATGTTTGTCCTCCCACTCTGTGTGCTCAGCCGTTTCAGCATGCATGCATATGTGCACAAGCACGGCCACTGTTCAGACAGGCCTGTATGTGCTGGTGCTGGTTTCATCTTTACAGGGCTGAAGATAAGCTCCAAGCAGTGAGCACCTTGCCAATGTGCTCTGCCCTGAGAAAGACTCTGCTCCCTGAATGAACGAGGGGAGTTGAGATCATATACCGAGATAAACTAAAGACACGTGGGAACGCTGCCTCTCTGAGGACAGACACACATCAGGTGTGTGCCGCCTCACGGTCTTCAGGCACCAGTGCCAGGCCAGTGGGAATATCAGACAGACCTGGGTCTGTGTCCCTGCTCCCCAGTGACTACCGTGGGCAAGTTACTGAATTTCTCCAAGCCTGAGTTTGTTTGTCTATAAACCAGGGAAAATAAACATTGATTCCACAGGACCGTTTAGAAGACAAAAATGCCACAATGTATGTAAAGTGCCTTTGTGCAAGGCCTGGCATCAGCAGGCTTCCATAAATAAATATTTGTCTCCTTCTTTCCTCCAGTGGTTAAAGGATGTGCTATGATGCTCCTGGACTGGGGAAAAAAAAGTAACTGTACTGTGATTATGTAAGAGAAAGTCTGTGTTCTTAGGAAATTCATGCTGAGGTAGTTAGGAGTGAAGAGGTACCATGTCTCCAATGGTTCAGGAGAAATACGCATAGATCATTAGATGGATGGATGGATGGATGAATGGATGGATGGATGAACAGATAAAGATAGAGATGGTTGGAGAGACAGATGATAAAGAGACAGAGACAGAAGAGACACAGAGAGAGAATGATGAAGTAAATGGGCCAAAATGTAAAAACAGTAGTAAATCTAGGCAAAAGGTATATGTGGGGGGAGTGTTCCTTATACCTTTCTTGCAACTTTTCTGTAAGTCTGAATTATATTAAAATTAAAAGTTACTAAAATAAATTTTAAAAGATGTGCTCTGGGGCAGAAGAGCAGCTGGGTTTAGAGAGAATTGTGAGACCTGGTGTTGATGAGCTCCGCTAACATCCCACCTCATGGTCTGCCTGCTGAGCTCCCAGGAGGCACACATGCGACAGTGCATTTGGAACTTCCCAGTCCAAGGTCAAATCTCTAAGAGAGCTAAGGCGTCTGGGCTGTAACTGAAGCCCTCATTACTAACCTAAGGGGACAATCGTCCTTCACCAGCCCGGAGGACACTTCAGTCCGCTCGTAGACCAGCACGACCCGAATGCGCCTACGTGTAATCAGGCGCCTGGGCTGTACATTTTCACAGGCTGGGGTCACTCATTTAAAACCAGATGCTGCTTCCAATGGTTCACGCAGCCGAGTCCAAGACCTCTCAAGTCACCCACAAATCTTTTATAGATGGGTGGAAATGTGAAAAGAGCAGACTTGTGTAGGAAGATTCTGAGACCTTTCAATGCCCTCCGACGCAGGTGGGAACGGGCTTCGCAGATGAGTTCAAAGAACAGCACCAGTTCAAATAACTCACAGAGCTGCAATAAAAATGTGGCTCAGGGCAAGAGGCCTGCGGGGTGAGAGAAGTCTCTCAAAGTGCTTCTTAGAGCTTCTAAGTGCTTCTACGAAATGTAGATTCGATCTTCAGTAAACAATAAACAATTTTCTCTGCTCCAGCCTGATCTCCTTTGATGTGACCTAATTTCCTCTGGCACACAGTCTGTGGGCCTCTGCTGGGTTTGTGCTAAACAAACCTGAGGACAGACACAGGGCAAATGTTTATTTCTCATGATGTTGATTTCGAACATACTATGCAGAGATTGAATGGGCATGAGTTCCAAAGCTATGGACCTTGGTGTAACTTGGAGGATAGAAAGATGTCTTTATTGATACTTTCAAATATTTTATAAAGTATATTACCTTTGACTTAGAGAAAATCTACTTTTATTGGTGCCGGATTGCCTACGGGTCTTGGGTGGCTCATGTGATGAGCAACTTCAACATTACTGTAAACTTTAGAGTCATGGAACCTTAAAACCAGGAGGTCATCTGGTCCACACTCATCAATGTGTATGCAGACACTGATGCCTGGGAGAAGGTAAGGAACTTAATCTGTGGGCAATGAAGTAGGGGTAGATGTGTGATAACAACTCTCACTGAAAAACCAGTCAATCACAGACTTGATAAATTACGGTAAACGTACACAATAGACGGTGTTACAACATCTGAGAGTGTTTTATGTTCAGATGTGAAAAGATGTCTATAAATCAATTAAAATATGTCTTGAGAGTTTATGTTTAGTGAAAAAAAACCAAGTTGCACAACAGATGATATGGGGTAATCTGACTTTCCCCAAAATATATACTTTTAGAAAATGAACATGCACATGTACACTAGCTAGAGATAGATAGCTATAGGCAAAGACATTTACCTTTGGCTTTCTCTGCAGGGTTAGAGTTTCTATTTTTTATATCTCTGTTACCGTTTAAAATTTTTTACATCATTTTACTGGCTTTGCAACAAGAAAAAATAATTCAGATTTGTAAAAAGAAAAGGAAAAAACCCAGAAAACAAAACCTACCCAGGTCTCCTGTTTCCCCACTCGTTGCTCTTTTCGAAAATGTACAAGGTGACCCCTGCCCAGGGGACAAGAGCGAGGACAGAGCTGGAATGGTGAGGGAGGGTGCCACATCAGTTAAGAACTCTCCATGCTCTTTGGCGGTCAGGAGACCAGAGTGCTCTGAGCCACGGACCCAGAAGGCCAAGCTGGACAGACAGATGTTCAAGAAACAGCCAGCAATCTGAGGGACAACGTATGACTTAAACCTCTGGTCTTTCAAAAACATTTCTATTTTCCTGTGCCTCAGTTTCCTTATTTATACACGTTTTCTGGTGTGCAGGGTCCTGGAGAGAAAGAAACCATAAAAACAATGTGTATCGTCCCAGGCCAGGGAGGCCCCATCTGAGGCACCAGCACTAAATAAACTCCAAGGTGGCTGTGAAAACTACAAGGCGGTTTTCCGGGGACAGCCAGCAGGCAAAGTGCATCTCAGGCAGGCGCAAGAAAACGATTTACAGCCTGAGAAGGCCCCTATGGCCCCTTCTAGAAACCTGATTACTCTGTTTATGACAACTCAGGCAGCAAAGGATAAAGTGCGTCTGCTCTGTCAAATGGCAGAAGCTTAAGTGAAAGTGAATGCTCCTCTCCCAGGACTCTGGGGCTGGAGGACCCTGGGGTTGGAGGGGACAGACACAAAGCACCCACCCTCGGCAAATGCAGCACACGACTGTCACTTCAGTGCCCCCATCTCTGTCAGAAATAAACATGGAAACAAAGGGCTTGCATTCCCACCGAGCTGAGACAAATGTAAATTCAGCCAAGCCTGGGCTTGGGGGAGGCCGTAGATGCGTCATGTGGTCATTATAGATGTCGTGGCAGTTCAGATACCCTCTGAAGCCTCAGTCATGACACGGAGCACCCTGTCACTGTGTTCCCCTGCTTAAAAACAGAGGGCTTTAGAAGGAAAAACTGCTCTTTGCTCCATAAACAATAGTGATATGACAATGGCTGAGTCCTGGCTGTTCCAGCTTTTACTCAACGAAATGTGTTTCTGAAAAGACTCATGTAAACGGAATCAGGCAGAAAAAGCCCTGGCACTGGACTGGAACACACTCCTGGAGGAAAAGGCATCAAAGACTTTATGGGTTCTCTATAGTAGCTGGAAGGGGGGAAGTGGGAGGAATTTCACTGTCCTCCTTAAATATTTCTTTTCTGTTTGAATTTTCACAAAAAGCAGAAATATGTAAACAGAAAAAACCAACAGAATGCAAAAGGAGCTCGCTGGCCACTCGTGGAGCCCAGAAAAGCATCCTCTGGTAACACAGTAACCACCCCTTGATGTATCTACTTATCTTGGTAGGTCAGCATTTGTAGGCAGAAAAAAACCCAATAATTTTTCTGAGGAACTCTCCTGCTACTTAAAGGAGCCTCGCAGAGCATCGTAGCAGATTCATCAGCTCTTCATTTCTCGGCTCTTCTCCAGAGGTCAATATTTTTGGATTTCAGGTTTTTCCAAAGTGACATACCCACATTCGATAGCATTTGCCAGAAATGGCAACAAGAGGACCAGAAGCCGACAGAAGGATGTGAACATCTAGGCACTGATGATGCAGGGAGTGGCTGGGGCAAACTGTGTCCTCATCCCCCAGATTATCCTTGGGAAGCTCACGTGACCAGCAAGGCTTCGCAGCACTTGTAACGATAAAACCAGTCAGATGAGAGCTCTTCACCTCCAATGGGTATATAGAAATGCCTCCAAATGTCGGGTTCATCTTGGGAGACACTGTCACGGTACAGGAGAATTCGGCTGCTGGGTCTGATGGCCTTTTCACCTTTTGCTCCACGGCTGCTGGCCAAAGCCTGAGAAGTCCTCATCGCCCCAGGCAGCCTCAGAGCCTGCTAAGCAGCTTGTGGAGTGGGAGTGGGGGAGGAGGGAACTTACTAATGAGAGAATCATCACGAGGGAGAGAAGTCAGAGACCCTCAGAGCTGGGTAGCAGCACTTAGCGGTTAAAAATGAGGCTTCTAGATAGAGCCGGGTTCCCTGGGTTCAAATCCCAGTGCTGCCATTTACCAGCTGTGTGACCTTAGGCAGGTTACTTAGTGTCTCTGTGCCTCAGTTTCCTCCCCTCACAGAGTTGTCTGGAGGATTAAATGAGCTAATACATACAAAAAAATGCTAAGAATGTGTTGGGCACTATGTAAATGTGCTATTATGATCATATCCGACAATTTCTGGGCTCTCCATCATCTTCCTGCTGCTGCCAGTGCTGAAAGCAAAATGTTCCTTGGGTTGCTTCTCAGGCTCAAGCCAGATGAATGCCCATCTCTAGGCGTCTGGAGGAAACTGTACTCATGAATGGTCACGTGTCAGCAGATCGCTCGTGCCTGCCCCTCACCTAAGTAAAGCCCTTCCGTGGGAGCCTCTCAGCATCTCTCGGGCTGGGGAGGGCAGATATGACTACAGGGATTCCCAGACAGATTCGCAAGGAGGAACGCTGACACTGAGACTGGCCCCAAATCACATGACCAGCGGACAGAGCTGGCCTTAGCACAGGTTCCCCACAGCAGGCTAAACAGACTCGTTACACAAAAATAGCCATTATTACTTCTTACACACTGCATGGTTCACAAAGCATTGTCACCTACATGGTCTCATTTGACCCTCACGAGGGCAGGACGATGCTGGTCTACCCTCAGACCATCGAATCAGGAGACTGTGCTCAAATGGCCACATAAGATGTTCCGAGATTAGAGGCATAATCAGAAGGATCAAAGCCAAGTGAAAACCTAACTTCAAAAGTCATTATTAGGAGAGTATTTTCCCCATTTAAGGAAATAGAGCCTCAGAGAAGTAAAGCCATTTGCCCAAGGCCTCTCAGCTGCAGGATCCGGAACTGGGACATGAACTTAGGGCCTCTTGCCTCCCTATCCACAGCAAAGGGCCTCTGGTTCACTGGTCAGTGCCGGAGGACGCAGTTGAGGCACAGACAGACACAGAGTCACCCTGCCCTTGCCTCTCCTCGCTCCCTCAGCCCCTGCCCCTTCATAAAGGGACTCAGTTGACACGGGCTCTCTTTCCCGTGCCCAGACCCCTGGCCCATCTGGCACCCAGCCCTGCCTCCCCTGTCTGGGTCACAGCCCCTTTCCGCTCAGTGCTGGGGTCTCAGAACTGGCTCCGTGGTCCACAGTGTGGGAAACAGGCCCTGGGGTAGGTGGTGCTGGAGCGGACAGCGCCCCCATGGGACACAAGGTCAAGTCATCGGGCGTCTGACTCCAAGACAAATGCCAGGTTCACTGAACCCAGCCATTCTGCTCTCCTAGGACTGACCCCAAGCTGTCACTGACGGGCCATGGCTCTCAGCCTGAAGACTGAAGAGGGAAACCACAACATTCCTTCACACACGGGCTTGCAGACAGGGGCTCCATCTTGAAGCACGTCTCCCCGAAACACAAATAAACAGACACAAACAAATGGAAATCTCGGCCCAGACAGGCCTCACTTCTCATCATGAACCTCTTCGCCTCCCCACTCACTCAGCCCCCAGGGTCTAAAACCTACACTTCTCTGCTTGCTCTTCCTGAGTTTTGCTCAAATGCCCCGACAGACACGTGGAAGGGACGGCACGTGGAGGCCCGCTCTGCTGAGCGCAAGAAGAAAGAGCCTGCAGCTGCTCACATCACGAATTGGAAAAATACAGGCACAGGCAAAACCACACAGACACGCGCCCTCGAGCAGGGTTCAGTCAAACACAGTTTGCTTTACAGGTGGCTCTGCGGCTCCCACCCCCTTCCCCACATTTGCCAGGGAGGAAGAGAAGCTGGGCAGCTCCTGGGGGACCAGGCTACACGCAGGGGGAAAACTGAGGTGGGGAGAGCGAGTTGTCACAATTGCTGGAAAAAGGAGGAATGAATCTTTAGAGCTTTGGGGGACGAAAGTGCCCGTTGTAGAGAGGAAGGAACACAAACACAACTAAAAACGAAGTATTGATATTATGCAGACGTCACCATTTCCCCAAGGGGTCAAAAATACCACTAGTGCACGGTCCGTACTTTTCAAACACATTTTCTCTTTCTGTTCAAGTTTCAGAATTACCCACTCACAGGAAATGGTCCACTTCAATAAAATGTCCAAGTCTTAGAAAACACACAGCACACACACACACACACACACACACACACACACACACACACACACACATATACACACACACACACAAAACCCTCATACTTATTTTTTTCTAAACCAGTGCTGAATGCTAGAAAATCTTTGAGTGCTTTCAATTTTAAGAAATTATGTCAGCTTTTTAATCTATGTGTTTCAACACCAGCTGGACTGAATTAAACAACTCTTTTTTAAAAAAAATATTCATCCATTTATTTATTTATTTGGCTGTGCCGGGTCCCAGTTGTGGCATGTGGGATCTCCAGTTGCGGCATGCAAACTCCCAGCTGTGGCACACAGGATCCAGTTCCCTGACCAGGGACTGAACCCAGGCCCCCTGCACTGGGAGCGTGGAGCCCCAGCCTGTGGACCACCAGGGAAAACCCTGAATTAAACAACTCTTGACCTCTGCTTTCCTGCTCTGCACTAAGCCCCATCTGTGCCAGCTTCACCCCAGCCCCTTCTGTACCTCTACACCCAGGCAGAGCAGGTGATACAAATGCGTTGATGATGACAAATGACAGCGGAGAAAATGCTTCTGTACTCACATTTGTCCCTGGGGAAGCTGAAGGGAATGCGGGATTTGACTGAGTAAATGACCTCGCAGGAATGGCCGCATATGATGTTCCAAGATTTGAGGAGTAATCTAAACGGTAAATTACACAAAACTGGGTGAAAACCTAGTCATTTCCTTGACCTTCAGAAGTCATTATTTATGGATATGTGCAAGAGTAATGTTCCTCCTATTTAAAACTAAAAATGACATTTTACTAAATGTTCTTTTAAAAAAATATTAAATTTAGCTTTTCTTTCTTGAAATAAATCATTCTTTCTCATAAATGTTTAAAAGTCGTAAGGCAAACATAATAAAATAACTGGTTTAAGCCCCCCAAAATAAAGTCATTATTAGGACAGAAGTGGGAAGAGAAAAGTGAAAATTCCATTTTAACACAGTGATTAGTGATTGGCATGATTATACTTCTGGGCATGTTGATAACCAGCAAAGCTTTACGTCTAAAACACGTAGAAAACACTGAGGAGGCCAGAGAGCAGACCCAATGCATTTTAGCATCTTGGGATCTGTTTGCTTTATAGATGTGTCCACAAAGGCACATCGGGGACATTTGGTTATTAAAGATGGGGAGTAAATGTCAAACAGATAGCTAGTGGGAAGCAGCCGCATAGCACAGGGAGATCAGCTCGGTGCTGTGTGTCCACCTAGAGGGGTGGGATAGGGAGGGTGGGAGGGAGGGAGATGCAAGAGGGAAGAGATATGGGGACATATGTATATGTATAACTGTTTCACTTTGTTATAAAGCAGAAACTAACACAACATTGTAAAGCAATTACACTCCAATAAAGATGTTAAAAAAATAAATAAATAAAGGTGGGGACTAAGAAGCCTTTGGAAAACTGATTTCTGCTTCAAGCTGCTGATCTGTGGGGCCCTTTCTCACCTTCGTTCCCAGCAGGGTTATAAACGGCTGTGCTGTTGGGAGAGGCACACAGTGTTCCCTCTGCAGAACCGAGTACACACCGGACAGCGGCGCTGGAGAGGGGTGAAAAAGGGGAACCAGTTACTCAATAAGTTAAACAAAGAATTGCCATGTGACCCAGAAATTCCACTCCAAGGCTTAGACCCCAAATAGCAGAAAATAAATGTTCAAACAGAGATGTTCACAGCAGCCCTATTCATAATAACCAAAAGGTAGAAACACCCCAAATACAGATCAAAAGATGAATGGATAAACACAATGTTTTTATATATATATATATATATATATATATATATATATATATATATATAAAAAATATTATTCAGCCATAAAAAGGCTACATACGCTACAATGTGGGTAAACCTTGAAAATATGCTAAGTGAAAAAGCCAGTCACAAAAGGTCACATGTTATATGATTCTATTCATATTCAATGCTCAGAAGAAGCAAATCCATGAAGACAGAAAGCAGAGTAGTGGTTGCCAGGGGCGGGGGGTAGGGAGGGGGAATGGGGAGTGACTGCCTAATGGATATAAGTTTCCTCTGGGAGTGATGAAAATGTTCTGGAACTAGAGACTGGTAGTATTTGCAAAACCTTGTGAATGTGCTAAATACCATTGAACTGTACACCTTAAAGTGGTTAACATGGTGAGTCTTATCACAATGAAAGAATGGGGAGCCAGAAAAGAAATGCCTTTTTAAAATCACTTTTTTAAATTGTGGTAAAATACACATAACATAAAACGTACCATCTTAACCATTTTTAAGTGTACGGTTCGGTGGCATTGAGTACATTCACACTGTTTGGCAACCATCACTACCCTCCATCTTCCGAAGAACTCTTTCCCATCTTGTAAAACGGAAGCTCTGTACTACCTCCCCAGCCCCTTCTCCCCGCCCCTGGCAGCCACCCTTCTACTTTCTGTCTCTATGAATCTGACGACTCTCAGTACTTCCTGGAAGTGGAATCACACAGCATTTGTCCTTTTGTGACTGGCTTATCTCACTTAGAGTAACGTCCTCAAGGTTCACCCATGTTGTTGCCTGTGTCAGAAATTCCTTCCTTTTGAAGGCTGAATAATATCCCACTGTAAACACAGACCACATGTGTTTATCTATTTACCTGGCCTGGACATTTGGGTTGCTTCTACCTGTTGGTTACTGTAAATAAGGAAGGGAGGCCTTTTGGATGAGCTCATTTCAAAACACTTAACCCCATCCTCTGTTCTACACCCCTGGGCCCAGGCTCCTCTCTTCTGTGTGGGTATCTGGAACCCCTTCCTCACTGGTCTCCCCGAGTCTGCCTTTGCCCCCATCACCTATTCTCAGCATGGCAGCCAGGGTCCCAGTCAGTGAAGCCAGAGCACATCCCTTCTCTGCTCAGCCCTCCAGGGCTCCAGTCCCATTCAAATCAAAAGTGAAAGTCCTCTCCACAAGCCCCAGTGCTCAGGATGCAGCCCCACTACTTCCCTGGCTCCTCCCCCCAGGTACTCCGCACTGCTCACACTGATGCTGCCTGAGCATCCCTGGACCACGCCAGGGCCCTCAAACTCGCTGTTCCTTCTGCTGGGAGTGCATGTCCCCCAGACGGCCACAGTTCATTCCATGCCCTCCTGGGATGTCCTCAGTGAGGCCTTCCCATCACCAGCCCCTCTGAGTGTGCACACACACACACACACACACACTTCCTGCCTCTGCCCTGATGCCGTTTTCTGCTTAGCGTTTAGCACCAGAGATGCTATAGAGTTCACTAGTTTATCGTCTGACACTGCCCCACCCCCCTGCCATTAAGTGTAAAGCTCCTTGAGAACAGAGATTTGCTTGTTTTGTCCTCTGCTCTTTCCCCAGCAAGAACAAAGCAAGGCACACAGTAAGTGCTCAGTGAACGTGCGCTGAGTGCATGCATGAACCTGTCCTCCTGGACAGCACTTACTTTTCAGAGAAGAGCAGGCATTTCTGAGCATGGAGTTTCCCTTTCACATGCAGCTCCCAGTCCTAGGCCAGAAGGAGAGAAAAATGACCGAAGGAGAACTGAGCCCCCAGGAAGGCAGTGGATGAGTACAGATTTCCTCCTAAGGGCAGGGAGGGCAGAGTGCCCAGATGCTGGACCAGCCCTGCTGATGCCTCTCCCTCCCCTGCTCCCCTCCCATCCAGGCTCCTCCCCCGTTCCTGCCTCCCTAACCAGCCGTCACTGTCATCATCATCATCATCATCATCGGCCTCCACCTGCACATCCCATGCCTATCTTGGACAGGAGCCCAGATTCACAAGTCCGATTTCCTCTTCCCCTCTCAGGGGGCCCCTGGTCCCACCACACCTCCGATGTACATATGAGAATCTGGCAGGTGGACTCCCAGGGAGTTGCAAAGCCTTACAAAAGACTTATGACAGACAAAATCCTCCATCAACTCCCACGTTAGCCGGCCCCCTCCTGAGACAGGAGGTGAGAGGGTATGGTCCACCCAAGTGACAGGGATGCGTTTGCATGACATAATCCAAGCAGGGGTGAATGACACACTGTGGTGTGTTGCCCGCTAAACAAGGATTACTATGCTCTGCAGACAAGATGAGAGACAAGAGGCCGTACAGCTCAGTGATAAGAGGCACAGGCTCTGGGAGGGTCAGACCCACGTTTGAATCTCCACTCCACCACTTTCTGGCTATGGGGCCCTGGACAAGTCATTTCATCTCTCTGGGCCTCAGTTTTTGCATCTGTAAAATGAGTATAATAATAGTATCTACCTTGGAGAGTTACCGCTGACACAGAGGAAGGGTTTAATATCTGCTAACTGCAATTATTCTTGCTTTGGAATATTTTACTGCGTCATCAATACATCTTGGGGGAAAATTTATACTACCATGGACTTTTGTTTGCAGGGGCCCAAAGCACTTTACAACCACTGAAAAGGTGTAATAAGGCTCTACCTCCATTTTGCAGATGCAGAAGCTGAGGCCTCTATAACAATTTGTCTAGGTCCCACCTGAGAATTACTCCCTTGCCCAACTCAAAATTCTGCTAACACTTTCCCCCTTTTGTACCCAGTACAGTATACGTTCTCAAGGAATGTAGGCAAGGAGGCAGAGGCTAATTCCTGAGTCTCTTTTCCATAACCCAAGTGGGGTCACTTGGTGCTCCACTCACCCTCATCTCTCACCTATAACCATGGGTAAGAATCTCTTATTTGCCTTAAAGCAAGGGACTGGCCCTGATACATTTCTGAAATTCCTTCTGGTTCTAATACCTAGGCTTTTCGTCAAGGGTACCGATGGCAAAATTCTGTTACCCAGTCCCCAAATGTCACAGTTCCTTGCCCGTGAGCAGCAGGAGTTGGGCTGTGGTGGAGAGCCCACAAGGCTCCGCTGTGGCTCCCAGCCGGTCCTGGATGACTCACCTTCAAATCAAACACCTTCTTGTCGCAGATGCTACAGACGTGGGGCAGGTGGAGGGGGGTCACACCGTGAAAGTCATTCAGCTCGTGCGCCTGCAAGGGCTGCACAGACAGCATCGCCTGCTCCTCCGTGGCCCGCCGCCAGGCTCCGCTGAAACCCTGTTTGCTGTTGTTGAGCCGACCCCCAAAGGAAGGAGGGGTCCTGTCTGGGGTGGGCTCCTCGGGGTCATACAGCTCATAGGGCTGGCTGGGGGCTGGAGGCCACAGGTTGGGGACTGCTCTAAGGTCGGGCTTGCTTTGGCCAGAGAATCCATGGGGGCTCTCCCACTGGCTGTTCGGACCCTGCAGCAGCGGACCTACCTCGCCTTTCAAGCCCCCGGCCGGCTCAGCCGCAAATCCACCTGCCACCTGTGACCCTTGGGCGTTGGGTCCGTAGAAGTCCGTGGGAAAGGCGGCTTGGCCATCTTGCCCTGAGTGGCTGTAGTGCCCTTCATAGGTCACGCCGCCCGAGGTAGAGGCCGAGGCTGGCAGGAAACTGGGCTGACCATCAGTTTCAGAGCCATATGCCTGGCCCGAGTTGGCTTTACCATACTCGTAGAATCCCGCTGCAGCAGGGGTGGGCCCAGTCTTGCCGATGTCCAAGATGACTGCTGGCTGGGCAGGGGTCTGAGGCATGACCCCGCTGAAAGGGTGCATCACAATGGCATTGGGGGGCTGGCTGGGGAGACTCACAGAGGGCCCTGGGCCTCGTGTCTGGCCCTGGGGCGAGAAGGCAATTGCATTAGAGGGAAACCGGGCACTGGGCATGGTTGCTGCGTGTTGGGGCACCCCGGTGTGGCCATGGGGGGAGCTGATCATGGACGGATGCCTCAACTGGTTGAAGAGAGGCTGGGACATGGCCACTTTGGAGAGGACTTGGTTCAGGACGGTGGCGGCCGCGGTGTTGTTGGTGACGGCCGTCTGTGCCAGCTTTAGCCGGTGGAGGGTGAGCTGAGCTTGCAGCTGAGCCAGCTGGAGGCTCGCGGGCGAAGGAAGCAGCGGGTTTGCGTTACTGACCGAGAACGGGGTCTTGTCCAGGAGCTTGGCGGCACTGCAGGGAGACAAAGGCCTAGATGCACAGCTGTTTTCCACCCAGGGGGACAACAGGCTGTTTGTTTGCTCATCCGTGGTCGCCCCTCCCATACAAATAAGACCCTCCCACACAGGCCCCACATGTAATCGAGTCTGCAAAAACCTATACTCATACACATCAATTAAACAATTATTCTAAAACTCCAACAGAAAAATTCTTATATGGTATAATGTTCAATCTCACTGGTAATCAAAGAGATACAAGTAAAACCATTAGAAACAAATATTTGCCTAGCGAAGTAGCAAATATATATATATACACACGTATATATAACTATATAGCCATATATATATCTCACAGCACTCAGTGCTGGTGAGATAAAGCAGAATGGATACGATATCAATGATAGTCTAAACTCGTGCGACTTTGTCCAAAGGTAGTCTGGCGACATGCATTCATTACAGCCATACTCTTTGACCCAATAATTCAATTCTATAAATATAGCCTAAGAAAATGAGCTAAAATGCAGACAAAACTTGATACCCAAAGGTGTTTAATGATACTACATTATTTAAGAGTCCAACGTTGAAAGTTACAAATAACTGATAATAGTAGGGAGGGGAGTTTTAAAGTGAGTAAATTATAACATATTTATAGAATGAAATGTTCAGTAACCATTCACTACTGGTGCGTACATTTCTATTGTATCATGTAATATTTAAGACATTCAAAAAAGTGTTCCCGGGCTTCCCTGGTGGCGCAGTGGTTGGGAGTCCGCCTGCTGATGCGGGGGACACGGGTTCATGCCCTGGTCCGGGAAGATCCCACATGCCGCGGAGCGGCTGGGCCCGTGAGCCATGGCCGCTGAGCCTGTGCGTCCAGAGCCTGTGCTCCGCGACGGGAGGGGCCACGGCAGTGAGAGGCCCGCGTAACGCAAAAAAGCCCAAAACAAACAAAAAAGTGTTCCCATCACCGAGCTTAAGACAGAAAACATGCCACCACACTAAGTCCTCCTTGGGTATCTGCTCTCCCATCCTCATCCCACACTCATCCTTGCCGGTCATAGGCTCCATTTTGAATTTGGTAAGGTCATCGTTTACAAAGGAAAGAAAAATTAGTGACACGAGAAAAATCCATAGACTCTAATGTTAAATGAAAAAAGTAGTCTTCAAAATTGCACACAGAGTGAATCGTGTGTGTATATTTCTGCCTAACACATTTTCATCCTTGTCCTCATTTCACATCCAAAAGCAACAAGAATCATGTGCCCTTCAGTTCACTCTCAAACCCAACTAGCACAGGAAAAAATCAAAAAATTACAAGTGAAGAATCTGAATTTGAGATCACAGGCAGTGGTGGGCTCTCACAAAATCTTATTTCGGGGGTGTTCTGTCTGACACGTGCCTTTCACGTGACCCCTGTTGGTTGGTTACGGTGTTTTCTAGACCAAAAATCAGGACCCGTGGACTGGAAAGGGAACAGACTTTCCCAGAAAATCTGGGACACGTGGTTACCATTGTCATGGCTCTTTTGTAAGACCCTATATTTCCTGGTCTTAAAGTCCCCTTCCGAGGAGTGGGTGCAATCAGGAAATGTGTTCGGGATGTTGATAAACTGGAATTCTCAGGACATTTTAATGGGAAGAATGGGACCGTGCAATTGAGATTGGGATTGCCATGGACAGCCCAGGCTGCACGTTCAGCATGTCTACGGCAGTGTGGGATAGAAACTGCAAAGCTGGGACACTTTAGACAAGGTGTCCACTGTCACATGCTCTGTCCCATACAAGTCTGATGACAATGAAACAAAGGAGAAGGGCCAGAGGTAGGGACAGGCGAGGGAAAAAAGGGAGGTATGTGGCATGTCACTCCTCTCCCACTTTGGGTTGGCGCGTTACATTGGTCCAAGAGAATGAGGGGAGGCAGGTGGGGGAGGCAGGTGAGTGTGAGAGATTCTCACATTTACTGCGACACTGTGTGGCCAGTGCTTTGCCTATGTTATCTCATGGGATCTCGCCATTAGTCCTATGGGCTATGGGTAACCTCACCCCAGTTTTGCAGGGCAAGAACCTAAAGCTCAGAGAGATTACGTGATCTACTTAACGAATACCCATTGTTGGTGAGTACAGACCAGGGAGTCAAACCCCAGCCAGGCTTTGCAAAGAAGAGAAGGGGCACAAGTGGTTAAGTACACAGCTCCTCAGCCCTCCCCGAGGACTTCTTCATGGCCTGCTTCACTGTTTTGCCTGAAGTGAGTTCTCAGAACATTAGGCACACCCACATTCAAATTCAAGTACAAAACACACTTCGCAGCCAGACAAAAACGACTTTGTCTTACTCTTTCTCATTCTATGAGAGATCAAGAATTTGCTGTAAGTCATTAAAGAGACAGGACCTTCACCCAGCCGGCAGCCCTGCTGTGCTCCAAGGACAACACAGGCTGGCTGCGTTTTAAGATACTGGGGGGCTGGTTAAAGGTCGTGACAGACCTTTTCTCCTCTGGGTAGTTGTGCTGGTTGCAGCCAAGCCTTGGTGGCCCCAGTGTGGCCCGGGCACAAACCATGGCAGCAGCAGAGTTGCGAAAGTGCTAACTGTCCACGTAGGCAAGAATATGAAAGGAAAGGGAGGATGCTCTAGAGTCTGGTGATAGGTTTCTACTTGTGTAGTATTAAGTAGCTGAGCTTTGGAGGAGCAATTAAGCTTAACTCAAAACCCTGCCCACACAGTGCCAACCCTTCCTACCAGGGTTGTCCTGCAACGCAGCCTGTCCTTGCTAACAAGGCAATGATGAGGTGCCAACTTGGTTTCCATGAGAGAGTAGGACAAGGTTGGTTCCGTTTTTCCCAGAGAAGTCAACTGTGTTTTCTAAAACTGTGTTCTGGGCTGGAGGGAGCTCTTGCTGGAGTTTCCCCTTTGCCTCTGAAAGGACACGCAAGGAAGAGCCGTCTTTCCAACTAGGAGAGCCAACCTCGCTGGGTATTTGTAGGTCAGCCACGGGAAACGAGTGCTTTTCTGAGGACAGTCCAGGTTACAGAAGTTTACTCATTCACATGCAGCATGAATTAAGAAGACTGGCTAGATTTTCTTCCCAACTTCTGCTTTGCCTAGCAAATTCCTATTGTCCTTAACTTGAATCAACCTTGAATGGAAGTGATTTCACAGGAATCATCAGAGCTAGATAACTTTATGAACCAAAGACCCTTCGATAAAAAAGAAAAGGCACTTTATCCTACTTATAAAAAGCCTTAAAATTCTTAGCCTATCAGCATTAATAACTTAAAATTCAGGTGCATATAACAATCATACTTCTGAGCCAAAAATTGGGGCATGTCTACCCTAAAGGGTAGAACAGAGGTCACCCTCCTGTCTTCCTTGGTTTTTCACTGTCACATCACTGCCTTATATTGAAAATAACTGCTTATGTGCCTCTCTCCCTCCACTAAACGTAAGTAAGCTCCACCAGGGCAGGGAGCACATCTCGGAGATTCTCGCATTTTCCGGGCACACTGCCTCGCACTTGGTGGGTACTTGGTAACCGCCACGAACAGAATGAAGAAGGAAGATAATGGATGCATTATAGGAAGGAGAATCTAAATATATGCAGAAAACAAATGGATTTTGCTGTTGTATACAGCTTACACTTCACTCAGGTACAGAGCCACCGGCCTAGGGAGCTGTCTACAATTCCCCATTCCAAAGCAAGAGTTCCAATACTTTCACTCCCTGTCCAAATCTAGGTTTTGAAATCAAATGGATAATCCCTGTGGTAGGCTGAATAATGAACACCCCCCCACAAAAAAAAAATCTCTACATCCTAATCCCCAGAACCTGTGAATCTTACCTAAAATGGTAAAGGGGACTGTACAGACGTGATTAAATTAAGGATCTGAGATGGAGAGATTATCCTGGATTATCTGAGTTGACCCAATGTAATCACAAGAATCCTTATAAAATAGAGGCAGGGGGATCAGAGTCAGAGAGAGAAGATGTAAGGATGGAAGCAGAGTCAGAGAGGAGAAAAGATGCTATGCTGCTGGCTTGGAAGATAGGGGGAGGGGCCGTGAGCCACGGAAATGCAAGTGGTCTCTAGAAACTGGAAAAGACAAGGAAACAAAATTTCCCCTCGAGCCTCCAGAAGGAACCAGCCTTGCTGACACCCTGACTTTGGCCCCGTGAGACTGATTTCGGACTTCTGATCCCCAGAACTGTAAGAAATTTAAATTTAACTGTAAATTACTAAATTTGTGGTAACATGTTACAGAAGCAATAGGAAATTTATAAAATCCACCAAGAAAATTAGATGCAAAAGAGGCTTCCACTCAGAGAGGCAGCAGTGGGTGTGGGGACATTGGCTGGATCTTTCTGGTATGAACTCTTGCCCCCAGAGATCCTGGGGAGCACAGACCATCTGACCCAGGATCTGAACACCCTCTGGGAACTTAGCCAAGAGCCAGAAAAACCCAGAAGTCTCTTCCTTTTCCGAGTCACATTTCTCTAAGCAGCTGGAGCAATGGCACCCTGGGAGAATTACAGACCCTTAGCGATCAAGTCATCCACCCCTCTCATTAACAAAGAAAGTGACTTGCCCAAAGGCACACAGTTGGGTGGCAGTAAAACCTCAATGAAAACCCAGAGCTTTCAAACCAGCTTCTAGTGCCTGACAGAATAGCCTTGCCTCCAAAAGCCTTAAGTTCCAGAACTATCTATTTCATCACCAAATTATCATCTCCACCCATATTTCCCTGTGGTCCTCCCCTCTGTTCAGTGAGATGCTGACTACCTTCCATATGCAAGGCACTTGCTGAGCCCTGGGGAGGTGCAGAGATACAGGCCCTTTCTGGAACCCCTGTCAGCTCCAGAAGTGAGAGCAGGGATGCCCCCTTGTCTGGGGAACAGGTGGGGGGCAGGGTTCTATGCACCTGCCACATCCTCTCTTCTTCTAGGTCTTGTGCAGCAGCTCTGTTTGCAGTCATATGGTCAAACCTCATCTCTCGGCAGGAGGGAGTGCAGCCCAGTCAGGCACATGACCTGGGCATCCGGCACAGAGCTAGAATACCTACCACACAACCCCACAGAGGGCCGGTCCACATTTGCAAAAGAAACAGCACAGCCGCTCTGATCCATCCAGGCCTCCATGAGGCTCACTTCCCCCAGGGCTGAGGTTTCTTTTCCTTTCCTGAGCCGTTAATTGTAACAAAGAATTCACAGTGCAAAAAAAAAAAGGAATTCACAGCGAGTAATTACATTAAAAACTTTGGTTCCCTGCTCACTTAGAAAGTTGGTTTTTTTGTTTGTTTTTTGGTTTTGTTTTTCAGTTAAAGCAGAATTTCTCTCAAGAGTTTTAGAAATAAAATACAACATAAAGGAGAACGAGTTGCCTTTATAATACTGGGAGATTTAGGAGCTCCAGATGAACACTGTTTCTAATGGTTTAATCCCATAGTGTCAAATGGATGTGTGACATATTGCACCCCCTGGGACAGCCAACATCTGTCTCTAACCCTCACTCTTTGTCCCAAAGCTCTTTCACATTTTATTCTGAGTCCCCAGCAGGATGTCATGATGGATTAGTATTTGGGCACAAGAAGTGAGGCACTGTCCTTCTTCAGTTTGAGTCGGGGTGCTGGAAATTCAGCAAGAGTTTTGTGACATAATCCATCCTGTTCTGAAAGGAAGGGAGGGTACCCATGACACAGACGGGCCGCAGGGCCTCTGCTCTGAAACAGACTCCAGCAAAGGGGCCAACGGGGCTTCACGAGTTTGATTCAGCCCACAGGGACTGAGCATCTATTCTGTGCCAGGCAAAGGTGCTAGAGATGGAAAAAGAGAAATCTTCCCGAAACCACAGGGGAGACAGGTCAACACAGAGAGGATGAATGTTCCGAGGTAAGCACAAAACAGTAAGGTACACCAGGAAGTGGTTCAAGCCTCAGACATTTCACAGAAATGTAACAAGTGAAAGAAAAGGCCAACTCAAGGGCCTTCCCTGAACTCTGAACAAAAACTTGCAAACATTCTGGGTTTATTAATCAACGTACAGATGCAAAGATGCATCAGCTGTTGGTGAAAGGCAGCAATAGGGTGAGTTGTGGTCAGAGACCAGGCTTCCGTCTGCCTGTTACTGGTTGTATGATGAGGGAAAGTCGCTTAATTTTTCCAACTCTCAGAATTTTCTCATCTATGCAAGAAGAATAGTAATGCCCACCCAATGTGACCCAGTCCTGGACAGTCAGAGCCCCTGGCCACAGTGACTGGCTCAGGAATGGACACTCCTGGATACTGCTGGAGCTGTCAAGAGAGGGACACTTGTCTTCTTGTCAGGCCACGGCCAGGTTGCTCAACTGGCAGAATTTAAGCCACCACTTAAGGATGCCTGA
This sequence comes from Tursiops truncatus, assembly GCF_011762595.2. Lineage (NCBI taxonomy): Eukaryota > Metazoa > Chordata > Mammalia > Artiodactyla > Delphinidae > Tursiops > Tursiops truncatus. Next base: position 18,914,440 of record NC_047049.1, read on the forward strand.
GAATAAAGCCCACCCAAAGACACTGGCCTGGAGACAGGGGCACAGGCCACTCCTAAATGTCTGCATAGGGATGCCTCATGCCGGCTTCCCCTGGATCTGCTTGGACTTTTCTTTCCATGAGCCAATGCATTTCCTTTATGTGCTTAATAAAAATAACAATGTAAAAAGAAAGCCAACCTCCTTGAACCACCTGCATGGAATTCAGACGGTTCCCTCCATGGCCTCACGTTGACTCAAGAGCTCCCTGTCACGCCCCAGCTCCTTCTGCAGAGCAGAATGACCATACGGACCCAGCGGCTGGAGGCGAGGGGTTACTCAGGGGACGCTCGGGCAGGTACTTTGGTGTATCTGCTGACCAGAGAGACCTGCTTCCTGGAGGTTCAGGAAACAGAACGCTCCTCCATCCTCCGTGGACTAAGGGCCCCGCACCGTGGTCACGAGGCCACGTATGAATAGGGTGCCAGGGGAGAGGCCCCGCAAGGGTGTGGGCTGCAGGACTTTCTACAGGTTTGGAGAGCCGGCTCTGGCCACACAGGTGCTCCCGTGCGAGGGGACATAATGCCTCGGCCCTCACCTGGGAGCAGTTTCTAAGCCATGCCTTTCATTCCTCAGCACCTAACAAGCCATTTTTTGTTGTACTAAGAACTGGCTTTATTATGCAAGGCATTCATTTATCCCCCAGGAGGAAAAGTTCTTTATTACAGATATGATGGTTCTCTGGTCTTCTTTCACTTGGAGGAGAGGTAAGTGTACATATTGGGCTGTGGGCTGCCCTGTACAAACCAGGGTGGGAAATCAGGCATCCTGGGTTCCAGTCGTAACTCAGCGCTTGTCAACTGAGTCACAGTGGACAACAGACCTTACCTCCCTGAGCCTCAGCGTCCTCAACTATGAAAAGAGAAGTCACAGTCTTTCCTCATTTACATTATGAGGGTTGATGCGGGATACACTAAGGAGTTGTCAGAACGTTCTGGAAACTGTGCCGTACAGACGTAAGGACGTGGCATTGGCCGAAGATTACTGGAAAGAGAACATCTTCTGTGTGATCACAGCACACTCTTCCCTTTCAGAAAACATTCCTCTACAGAGGAAGTGATATTTGTCACTCACGTCCTCGGAGATAATCTCATTGCCACTAGGATTCAGAGTAGAAAGAGGTAAAATCGATTCAGCCATATTAATGGAATACCAAGCATACCGATGTGATTGAGCTCTGCATCACACATGGGGGGCGGGGATGGGAAGGGGCATTGCCCAGAGGCTAAGGGCACAGGTTTCAGAGTTTGTATCAACCTGGGTATGAATTCTAGTTTGCCACGTATCAGCTGGTGACTGTGGGCAAATACTTATTCTCTCTCAGCCTCAGTCCTCATTATTAAAGCAAAGATGGTTATATCTGAGCTGTAACCTAAGCTATAGGTTTGTTCTGAGAGTTAAATGACAGGGTAGGCATAAACTGTTCCACACAGCTCCTACACACAGTAATCAGTCGCTAAACCAATGCAGCAGCGAGCGGCACAACTACTAGACTTCTTACCACTGTCATTACCATTACTATTACTACCATCACCGTCATTGTAGTCATCATCAGGGCAAAGGGCAGGTGAGCTCTGCCAAGGCAGAGTGACAAATCTTCCTCAAAGACAGACAGAGATGGATGACAGAGAATACAAAGAGATGTAAACACAGAGAGAAAGGAAGTAAAAAAAAAATAGAGTGGACATGTGCTGGGAGAGGAGAGAGCAGGAGTGCGGACTGGCACTTGGGGGGACACAGAGCGTTACCACAGCTGCTTGGTGAACTGGATAAGGAGTCAACAGTAGATCTGAAGGCCATGCAATAACGCAAGGACGCAGCTGAAGTTCAGTGGTATGAATGTGTGTGGACTCACAGCAAGCTCTGCCCTGATAACGTTTGGCCATCCAGAAGCAGAAGCCAAGAACCGCAGCTCAGAGCATGGTGGCACCTACCCCAATGGGACCGGTCACATTTTCAGTAAGCACCATAACTTCCAAGATACACAATCAGGAATTTAAATTTACTTCCAGTTCAACACAGTCCCAATGAATATGCCATTTCTTCTCACATGGTAAGATACAAATACCATCCGGGTGAGAGAGCTCATGACCAGACAAGAGAAGGTTTTCCAGGTTTGTTCACACTTTACGGAGCAACCAAATCAAATCAAGTGCACTGGTCAGGGTCAGGGTCAGGGTCAGGCTCAGGGTCAGGCCTTTGCTGGGTCCTGCCCTTCCACTGCCTCCTGGGAGCTGAACCTCAAATCATAAATTCTCAACTCGCTGTAACACTCTTAGAAGCTAGGTCAGGATATGAACCACAGGGAACAGCCCTAAGTGTCAGGTTACAAAGATGACGATGATGATACCACAGTAATATTGGGGCTGAAGTTTACCCTGTAGCTAATTATCACAAGTGTTAAGAGCAAGAAGAGATCTCAGAGACTAGTTTAACACACTCATTCTACAGAGGAAAAAAGGGAAGCCCAAAGGACTTGCCATAACATGTGAATCAACCAAAGGACTTGCCATAACATGTGAATCACACAGCGACACAGAGGAGAGCTGGGACTGGAAGCCAGCGCTCATCCTCGTTCCTCGGGGCTCATGCAGGCACTAGGGTGTACCGTCCCCATCAGCATGCAACAGGTGAGTCTTCTTTCTGGGAGAAGAGTGAGATCACACACGTTTTTGACAGTGCTGTCTTCCTGGTAACAAGAGAGCTCCTGGATTATCACTTGAGAGGCCTCTGTGACTAATTTTGAGATGACTGGGTTCATGCTGGCATTATCCCATGTTTGGGTTTTAGCCTGACATTATCATATGATGATTCATATCACCATGACACCTCTTGGAATGATTCATAACAGCAATGATAATCCTATCATCTCTCTTTTGTTTCATATTTTTTAGTTGGAGTCTTAGTGTTTTCACCTCATTGGCTATCTGACCTCTAGGACAACCATATGGGTAGGTAAATCAAATATGACCATTTCCAGTTTATATTAAGAAGACTGAGTGAGACCAAGAAAGGTCAGAAGAATCACCAAAGGGCATCCAGGGACTAGGCTGGGACTTGAATGAGGGTCTCTTTACCGTAAGGCCAGTTTTCTATCCTCGGTTTCCACATTCATGAAAGGGAGCTTCTAAAACCACATTCCTGTACCTACTTCCTTGGGTGCAGTTTTTTTGCCTGGGGGGGAGTTGTTTGTTTAAAGGTACTAAATATAAAGCTATTTCCTTTATTTTGTGTTTTTTTCTCCCAATTTATCATTTTCCAGCTTTATGAGTATATAATTAACATATAACATTGTACAAGTTTAAGGTACACATGTAATGATTTGATACATGTATATACTGCAAAATGATCACCACAGTAAGTTTAGCTAACACATCTAGGATGTGACGTTAAATAACACATTTGATACCAGATCACCAGCCTTTTGGTCCATTGCACTCTGTACCACTTCAATCAGTCAGAATAAGATTCTAGGAACCTGTGGGACGTGCAGTCACAAAGGGGCAGCTAGTGATTTTATAACTGACAAGAGAGGGCCTGCCTTTCCTGCCGGAGTTATTAGAAGTGCTCAAAGTGTGCAAAAGAGACCTGATAATGCAGCAACTGCAGAGAAAAGAATACACATCCTGCTAGTGTCATAACAGGAAAAGACTTAAAGCAGAGAGAATTAACGTCAACTTAACCACCAAGAGCCAGATATTAGCTTTGTTTTTTCTTTTCCTTCCTTCTGTACCAATTTTCTTTCTTTAAAATATCCTTTATTTTATAAAACGATGGTATTGTAGGTGGTAATTTATTTTTCATATTCATATTTGTTTTGTTTTGAATTATAAAACTACAAAAATCTAAACAATATAACCAATACTTACTAATTAATTGCTCATCACTCCAAATTAACAAATGCTACCATTATGGGCATTTTGGGCCCAGATGTTTTTTATCAAAAAAATAAAATTATACAGATAAAGCTGATATCCTACTTTGAGACACTGCCTAATTCCACCTTCATCTCACCAATAACATCTACATATGTGTGTATATCTATTTATCTATATAGCTGTCAGTTTACCCATCTATATATAGAAAAATTATAAAAGTAAGAGACTTTTTCTGTACCTGCATGAGCTCATAAAACAGCATGTAAGACTGGTTTCAGCATTTCCCTTAAAGAAACAAATGCATATTCTTCCAAGTTTCTTTTCACACACTGAAGATTGAAAGCAGTGTGGTGGAGTGAAGAAATTGGCGAGCTAGAACTCGGAAGACCCAGGCCAGGTCCCACAGCCGCCATTTACTCCCAGTGGGATTACATGTCAGTCAACTTCCCTTTTTGTGTAACATGAGAAAGCTGGATGAAAGGATCTCCAAGGCCTCTTCCACCTTTGAAATCTGATGACTCTAAAGTTTAACTTCCTCGTCTGTCAAACGGAGATAATAATGTCCACCCTGCTAGCTGTTACAAAGATCAAACATGATGTACAGGTGTTCTGCAAAGCACAGTGATGATAATAATAGCAGTTGAATAATACTGAATTATTATTATTATCATTACTTACAAATTGAACTATTTTTAAGCTCCTGGGAATGCTTTTAAAGAAACTATTGTTATACTATAATTGTTATATATATCTTGGTTCAGATAGATGTGCTGCAGTCCAGCCAGCATGAAATAATTTAATTTCTTCTAACCCTCCTTTCTTGGGCAGGCAGTTCTACACAAGGAGAGGCTCTCAACTCTGTCCGTGAAGACTAAGTGAATGAAATACTAAAAGCGCCTCGCCATAAGACGCTCTCCTCTACGAAGCATGCCACAGACAGAACCAGCTTTCACAGTAAAATGCAGCTCAGAGCCATTCGGGACTGGAGTTGGTTTGCCTGAGACACAATTCTTCAGGAAATTCATGCAGAATTTCACTCATTTTGTGCAGGCTGAAATCAAGGCGGGTGATTTCACTTCCAGGGGTTAGGAGAGATCTGTTTTCTCAGTGACATAAGATACGGTGACCTCTCAACCCACAAACTTTTCCAGGGAACATCAGGGTCTTTGGGGATGGAAAAAGAAGCTGTTTTTTTTAAGAAGCTGTTTGAAATGTATATTTAAGGGAATTCCCTGGCGGTCCAGTGTATAGGACTTGGTGCTTTCACTGCAGCACTTTCACTGCTGTGGTTCAAGTGCAATCCCTGATTGGGAACTAAGACCCTGCAAGCCGTGGGCGTGGCCAAAAAAAAAAGTTGAAATGTATATTTTTAAACTGCTATATAAGTTCTCTATGAAGCCAAATGTTAATGTTTATACAAGCAAATGAAATAATTCGGGGTTTATAGGCCACTCCAGCCCCAGGGAAGAACAATGGGCACACGAACACCTTTGCAATATACTGCTCCCTGCAGCTGGACAACCTCCCCGCTACTCTCCCTCACCTGGGTAACTACCATCCTTCAACACGCAGCTTAGATGGCACCTCCTCCAGGCAGCCTCCTCTGACTCCTGCCCCCATCCAGTGTGTGCTCGTGCCCCTTCGGTGAGCCCCCACAATGCCCCGCCGTTCTGCTAAGCCTCAGTTACACTCTAACCCCTACCACCCTCGCTACTAATTGTCTACTCCATCACGCATCTGATGTCCTCACACCCAACGGTCATTTTGAAGGCAGAAACTACATGGCCATTTCACGTCACAGTGCCTGGTACACAGTACGTGTGTGGAGCCAATAAACACATCTATACATGTACACACCTGCTCCGTATGTGTGTGTGTGTGCAGAGATAATAGCTGTGTATCACATTCTCAATTTGTTTCCCTAGCTAAATGTGCCACGTGTACGCGGCTAAAAGGCTTTGAAGATGAAGCTCCGTGGAGAATGTAGATTAGACTCTGTCTTTGAACACTGTCAAAATTATGTAAATACCACCACCACATCAAGGATAAAATTCTAAAATATTCAACAAACAGACTTGTTGCCACATTTTTCCTTTTAACTAAGTCTGAAGAAAATGCAATTTCAGTGTGTGATCTGAGGAGATATGTGCCTAATCTACATGATTCTGAAATGAAACACATGTTCCAGGAATGGTCCCTATGTTTTCTAAACTTTATTTTCAGTAGTTTATACCACTGAGATTTTTCTGGTAAATGTACAAGGATGATTATAAAACTCAAGCCAATTTTAAATCAAAATAAAAATTTAGATTAATTTTAAAGAATTTAAGTTCTCGCTCAGTAAAGCTGGTCTTTTCCTAGAGTTGCCTGATTATTACCTGGACATATTAATCAATGTGATTTAAGCCAAATACTAGGAGTCCACATGAAACTGAAGAGGCAGTGTGGGGTATTTGGGGAGGAGGCCAGGAGAGACACTACTTTGGTTGTTAAGTAGACCCCCTTCTTAGACAGGCTCTGTCACCAATAATCGTACATCTTATTGCAGTCAGTTTACCCTGCAGACCTTAGTTTTCTCATCTGTGAAATGGGAGGATCAGATGAGATAACATTTAAGGTTCCTTTATGCCTTGTGATTTCAGGATGGTGGGTGTTTTTCTAAAGCTGTTATTTATGGACACATGGAAAAGCAAGGATGATCTGGCCACAGTGTAGAGACAGGTTTCAGCCCGAGAGATCTGAGTTTCTAGTCTCTGTTGCTCCTCTAGTCCTGGATGACTTCAGAGGCACTTAATCTCCACTTCGATCTGACTGTGAAATAACAAGGTGAAACCAGAACAGTGATTTTCGAGTGTTGAAAATCAGAACATCAGGAAAATCAGGGGCATCAGGAAAGTTTCAAAACACAGATGCTGAGCTCACCCCAGTCTCTATCTTAGGAGGTCTGGGTTGGGACCTGAGAATTTGCATTTCTAACAAGTCCAGGTGCTTCTGATGCTGCACTTTGAGAACCACTGAACTAGATGATCTTGAACCAGTCTTCCAACTCTAAGAATCTATGGTGAGTTATAAGGAATTTAGTAACAGCTGTATTTTTTAGGAGCCGCCTCTATCTACTAGTTGTGCAGTACCCCAGGAAGGAGCTTCCTTTTCCATGCAAAGGAAAAATGTGATTATTCTTATACCTATCTTCCTTTAAGAGACTCAGCCCACATGTTCAACAACATTTGGCCTCCTGGAATCAAAACACTCAAGGTTCACAAACCTCAGGTAATTTAGTTGGTAGACTGATTGGCTCAGTGTCATGTTATCTTTGTTGAACAGGAAGAAAACATGCCTCCATTTACACTGAGTTCACTAACACAGAGAACAGAAGAATCAGACTGCAGAATGTCAAAAGTTCTTTAGTCAAAAGCAACATCATCATGAGAAAGTCCACCTTCCAACTCACCCTAGGCTTAAAAAAAAAAAAAGTCTTTGATAAAATCATCTATATCACTAGATTTCAATGGCACTGCAATTACTTGAGGTGTTTTTTAATGTACTGATGCCCATTTAATGTACTGGGTCCCATTTCCGGAGACTCCTTTTCACGCTAGGCATTGGAATTTTTAATAGCTACCCGGGAGACATTGTGAAACAAAGTTTGAGATTCACCAATTTCTAAAGGAATAGAATCAATCTGTTCTTCATTACTCTGATCCCCACAAGCCGTTTTTGTCACTACAAACAGCATGACCATTTGTCTTAAATTATACTTAAGAACAAACACCGAATTTTTTATATGCCCACAAAGGGTCACAAACACGGTGGGTGATCCGTCGATATTTCTTAGCTATACTGAAGTGTCTTTCACACAGTTCAAAAAATATTTTTTGTGGCAAGACTGCCCCAGAGTACATATACAGTTCCTGCTGTAGGAAGCCGGGTGAGGTTTGCTGGGGGATGACTGTTGCCTTCTAAATTATAAGCTCCTTGAAGACATCCACATCCTAAAATCTTTCAAATTCCTGAGTGTCTGTCTGGCTCAGGGCCGGGCAAATTAGAGGCACTGAACAAACACCTATTCAACTCACTTGAATTTACGACTGTCTCTAGGCCTATGGGAACAGAGACCTTAGCAGAATATGCTAAGTGATTCATCATGGAATATGAGGTATATGTTTCAGTGCATGTGCTGGGAATGTGCCCTTTTTAATTCCTTAGAGTAAATTCCTTAGAGTAAATGAGAATCTTATGGTTGGGACTTTTTAAAACACCATGTAACTATTTATTCGAGAAAGTAGATGGAAGTTTCTGGTGCCTTAAGAAACATACCTTTATGACTACAGCCAACTAAACACAGGTGCCACCCAAGGCAGAGAATATTCTATGTAGGTGACTTCTGGCTTTTGCCTCTGTTTTGCAAAGCGGTGGTCGTATGAAAGTTACTGTGGAGAGGAAACTGAAAGCAGCCACAGAGGGACAGGCCCATCTCGGTTTCACGTGCACATGCCCTTGTAGATATTTTCTCAAATCGCCACAAATTAAACCTGTGGTTCGGATCCAAGCAGATTGAGAACTGCCTTGGCTGAAGCAAAAAAAGAATGGTTAAAACCTGATGGCTGGCTTTTCACTCAAAACTGCTCTCCAGCCCTTTCCTCTGCTACCCCCATTGCTAATTAGGGGCAGCCGAGGCTTGACATGTACACAGTTCTCTATAGTAAAATTGATTATTATATTACTACGGAAAATAAGGAAGTCATTTCGTTCAAAATATCAAATTCCACAAAATCATACGTGGCAGCTGTTAGTGTACACATGTGGGGGAGGGGTGAGTGTGTGAAAGTATTAACCTCTCCCCTTCAGTTTTCTGACATCTTGGCAAAAACGTGCAAAAAAGAAAGAAAGGAAAAAAAAAAAGATTCCAACACATGGAAGGCAGAAACCAATGGCAAAGCTACACATGGATTTTTTTAAGGTTAAAAACATTCCCATGATGTAAGATACATCATACACACCATTTTACGAGAGTGTGGATTTACTTTGACACGCTTGCAAGCAGAGAACCAGCATTCCTCTCCCGAATATGTCAAAGCGACTTTTAATTGCATCAGATAAAGAAACGAGGTGAGTCACATTTGGTTGTGCTTGAGCCTGCTAACAGATCATCACATCCATGTCCAAATACGTCCCCTGAACCTCATGACAGAAGCTTATATACTTGCTTGTTTGCTTGCTTGGGGACTATTAAAATAGTTGTATTTTGAAATGTAATTTACTTAAAGATCCCTAAAGTTGCTGAAATGCATATCACGGCTCCTTCAGACGTGCTCAGAAGCAACTTTCATGCATTCTTTTCTGGCAAAATATTCCTGCTCATGAATCCTAACACAGCACTCCCCTCCGGTTCATGAGTCTGCCTCTATACTGAACAGATACGAGACATTTCAAATGCCTTAAGGTTCATTTTCCATCATAGACAAATTCCAGCAATTAACACAAAACACCTCAACCTTAGGAAACCCCCATTATTCATAAGATTTCAGGATTTCGAAAATGTCCCCTTACATTCCCTCCGATCTGGTGATAATGCGATCTGGTGTTAATGCAATCTGTTTTCCTGTAGCCGTACGACTTTTCTTTATAAAGAGTTTAGTAACCAGCATAAAAAAAGCATCTACACTTCCTTCATACTGGGATCGCTGATTTCACTGGGGTCATGAGGAGCTGTTGTAGGTCACATTTACCCTGCTGTTGTGAATCATTTATTACAACTTTTTTAAACAGGAAGGGGTGGGGATACAGGCAAATAGCATACTCATGCACAAATGCTTAGCGCCAAGAACATCGTCAGAAGTGCTGCCCGGAGTAAAGAATTAAACAAAACAAAACAAAACAAAAAACCAAAAACCCCACCAAACCCTTGATTTCCTGCTTGGGCTGGGGAAAGGTAGGATGACGTCATGCAACCTTACCTTTTGGAAAAAAGAGCAGGGCTCCTGGCATGGAGCGCTCACCTGAGGCCACTGAAGCCGGGAATCATTTTGGGTGTCGCGCATGTGCCTCCCTAGAAAATTCCAATAACATTCTACCAGCTTTCCGCATGCCAGTCATGACAAGCGTCCACTTAGACTCTCCCTCCCGAGTCTGGGAAGGGGCAGAGGAGGGGGAATATGAACGAGGGAGCTGGCGAAAGAGAAAGAGAGGTCCCAGGCACCGCGCACCCGGCTGGAAGGGCAGTCACATGCCACCAGGAGCCATTCCTGCTGCATTACACATGCTGAGTGTAAATGGCAAACAATATCAGTCGATGTTTATGCCACATGTTCTCAGCCTCTTCACATATCAACACCCAGGCCAGCTCTATGCAGACAGGACTCCTGAGACCGCTTCAGAAGGAGGGAGTCTGGTGCTAACCATGAGTCCATCTTTAATAAAACTCCAAAGCCTTCAGTCCTGGTTTACTTTCCTATTTTTGGTGGGTGGTGGTGGTGATGGTGGTTTGTCTGTTTGTTTGTTTACTTGCTTGTTTTTGACTGTGGGTTTTCACGTGTGGCGATTTAGTCCTGAAGGTCCCCCAAAGGACCCCATAAGGACCCTTAGCGATGTAGCCACCTCAGACAGCACGGTCACACTGACTCCCAACCCACAAAACTCCTGAACAGCTGGCCCCTCTTTTTTATATTTTTCTGGAGCAGGAAGAGATGGGGTGAGGTGACCCACCGTTTCACCTTCCCAAGTAGTAACTGCAACACTTTGCAGCAGGAAAAACCGGCTGCCTTCTGCTCTAAGCAGGGGCCCTTAACTGGGGGAGAATTTCCCCCAGGGTATGCTGCAGACATTTTGTTTCAGAATTGGGGGCGCTACTGGTGTCTACTGGGCAGAGGCCAGTGGTGCTGCTAAAATCCTAAACGCTCAGGACAGACCCATAAGCAAGGATTACCAGCCCAAGATGTCAACAGTGCTGCAGCTGAGAAAATATCCTACAGCTAAGTACTTCTGAAAGTCTTGCCAAAAATATGACACCAAGAAAAAAAAAAAAAAAGGAAGAAGGAAAGAAAGGAAGAGAAGAAAACAAAGCCAAGAAGCCCCTCTCTGTGAGGCACTGACTGAAGTTCATGGGTCCCGTGATGGGCTTGGCCTGACTTACAGTTTAATTACTTAGGAACTTGCTCACTTTTCTCTTCCGGAGCCATCGTTCTCCTGCCACTTTTCTTCCTCTTCTCTTTCCAAATCTCACACTGTCATACTTAATCAAACCAACTAAACCTTCACGTGATTTTCTAAGTCAAAAGCTGCTGTCTGCAGGTACCTAATTGCCAGGTTACATAGAGCAGCCATCGCCCCTTTGTGCCCTGTCCGGACCATCTGATGTTCATCTGTGATGGCCACAATCCAGTATAACACCCTCTCAAAACTATTCAGGAGGGCACACCTTTTACAGGGCAAAACCTCCCCGAAAGAGCTTAGAAAGGACTAGAAATTAAAGCTCACAACATTCTCCTATTTGATTGAGACTCCTTGCGGGGGGGTGGGGGATGGTCACCAGCATCAGGGAGGCTGCCCTCCTGTTAGGACTCAGTGTGTGACGTTCCTGCAGCCACTGAGAAGCCTGTCTGAACAAACGGCTCCCAACTGCCCACCAAAAGCCAGTCCACCGCCCACTTGCCCACTGAGCTCCTGGAGAGCCTGAGGGCTCTTTCTTCCTAATTTAGTCACAGCCCACAGGCTGCCCCAGGCACCCTGGCTCTCTGCCGCTCGCTCAGTCACAGACACCTAAAAGCGCCAGTCCCAGATCCTGACCCACGGGATCCAGCCAACCTGGCCACAGCCGCACTTCTGCTCAGGCCTTGGGCCCCTCCCATGATCTACTAGGTCTCCCCAAGGCACAAGGCTAGGCTCCAACCAACCATTGAACATTTTGCCCTACCTCTGTCTCTGTCTCATTTCATTATACTTGGGACTTTCTTAGAATAAGAGTTTACTAAAAGGCACTCCACCACACACATCTCCCGAAACCCGTATCTAAGCCTCTGCCCTCGCTTGTCCCGAAGGAGAAGCAGTGGTGTGTGGTTAAGAACGCAGGCCCTGGAGCCAGACAGCGCAGGCGGCCACAGGAAATGGGACGAGGACTGTGCCTACCTCCAGGGTTATGGAGGAAGGTGTGTGTCCAACAGCCCAGGGCCTGGGGCAATCAGCGCCGGCTGAGGATGTGCAATTGTGAGCTCCACGGCATGATACACTGATGGTGAACTTAATTATTAAGGAAAAAAGTGCCCTATACATGGCCTGGAATGCAATTCCCAGGAGAAGGAAAGTCAGTCCTTAGAATGAGCCCCTGTGATGGTGCAGTCCTAGCTCTTACCCAGAGATTAGGACACAAACCCTGGCCCCACTTGGAAATGAAGAGGCACAAACTGACCATCACAAACTGAAATGTAGTGAGCATATGTTGAGCACCTACTGTATACCAGCACTGGGCCAGGCAAGGAGGGAAGGAGGAACAAGAGGTAATACTGAGGGTGGATATGCAAGGCATTACACTACCCACACATTCTCTTGATCTTCACAAGTCTTAAAAAAATAAGATCACTATCCCCACTTTATAGGTGAGAACACTGAGGCGCCAACGACTGGGTAACTTACCCGAAGTCCCAAAGTCAGTATGTGGTGTTTTGAAAAAGGTCTGCTTGATTCCAAAGGCCTTGTCCTTCCACTAAAACACCTTCCGGTGTGCAAGGTGAGTTGTAAGTGTGAATAATAGAGTAAAATAAGATGAATGCTGCAGGTAAGGTGTGTTCCAAGTGTCATAAGAGCAGGACGGGCTCATAATTTGCGGGGCCCAGTGAAAAATGAAAATATAGGATCACTGTTCAAAAATTGTTAAGAATTTCAAGATGGCAGCAGAGGAGCGTTAAACCTTCTAAGCAAAGGGCCCTGTGTGAACCCATACCCACGAAGCCTGTCCTGAAAAGGAGGAAAGAGCTCAGAGAGGGAAGAGGAGGGGTAGGAGACTCACCATCCACCCACCTTGACGGCAGCGATTCCCAGAGCACCACAGCCCAAGGCCGTTGGCTGGACATCCAAGCCTGTCCTTGTTTTCTCGGCTAATCCTTTCTCCTGCTACAGAGCCAGCATGAACACAGCGGATGGGAAGGGTTCAGTGGTGGACCTTGGGCTGGGAGAAGCAGAAGGCAAATCTGGCCGAGATGAATGCTGCTACTTATTATGAGACTATGAGTTCCTTGAGGTGACATGATGGAAGGGGATGATTTGGCCCCCACTCCTGGGGCGACGTGCCAAAGGGGGTGGTGTAGTGACCCTCAGTGGAAGGTGGGTGAGGGGTTACACACAGTAACATAACAAGAGACACACCTGACAGGGGTATACAACCCATGGGTGAGGGATGAAGGCCGTGGAAGGTTGAGAACCGAGTGTAAGGAACTCTCGCCTGGGAGGAGGGAAACGTGGGGTCTGCACCTGGCTTCAGTGTGTGACCTCCAGCCCATTACAGAGTCCTTGTGGCTCAAAACACCCAAAGTGCCAAGCACACAGGAACTTAAGGGCATACCATGTGGCCATGAAACGTGAAGTCTGCGGTCCACTTGCTATGTAATGTAAAATTAAAAACCAGTGCTGTTGGGAAAGCTAGACAGATGCATGTAACTCAATGAAGTTAGAACACTCCCTCACACCATACACAAAAATAAACTCAAAATGGCTGAAAGACTTAAATATAAGACAGGACACCATAAAACTCCTAGAAGAGAACCTAGGCAAAACATTCTCTGACATAAATCACAGCAATGTTTCTGTAGGTCAGTCTCCCAAAGATAAAAAAATAAAAGCAAAAATACACAAATGGGACCTAATCAAACTTATAAGTTTTTGCACAGTAAAGGAAACCATATACACAATGAAATGATGACCTATGGACTGGGAGAAAATATTTGCAAATGATGCCACTAACGAGGGCTTAATTTCCAAAATAACAAGCAGCTCATACAACTCAATAACAAAAAAAAACCAAACAACCCAATCAAAAATGGGCAGAAGACCTAAATAGACATTTCTCCAAAGAAGACATACAAATGGCCAACAGGCACATGAAAAGACGCTCAACATCGCTAATTATCAGAGAAATACAAATAAAAACTACAATGAGGTATCACCTGACACCAATCAGAATGGCCATCATCAGAAAGTCTACAAATAGTAAGTGCTGGAGAGAGTATGGGAAAAAAGGAACCCTCCTACACTGTTGGTGGGAATGTAAATCGGTGTAACCACTATGGAAAACAGTATGGAGGTTCCTTAAAAAACTAAAAATAGAGCTACCATATGATCCTGCAGTCCCACTCCTGGGCATATCCGGAGAAAACTCTATTCGAAAAGATACATGCACCCCAAGGTTCACAGTAGCACTATTTACAAAAGTCAAGACATGGAAGCAACCTAAGTGTCCATCAACAGATGCATGGATAAAGATGTGGTACATATATGCAATGGAATATTACTCAGTCATAAAAAAGAATGAAATAATGCCATTTGCAGGAATATGGATGGACCTAGGAATTATCATATTAAGTGAAGTCAGCCAGAGAAAGACAAGAATCATATGACATCACTTATATGTGGAATCTAAAATGTGATACAAATGAACTTATTTACAAAACAAACAGACTCACAGACATAGAAAACAAACTTATGGTTACCAAAGCGGAAAGGGCAGAGGAGAGATCTAGATAAATTAGCAGTTTGGGATTAGTAGTACAAACTACTATATGTAAAATAGATAAACAGCAAGGTCCTACTGTATAGCACAGGGAACTTGTAACAACCTATAATGGAAAAGAATATGAAAAAGAATATTTATGTATATGTATAACTGAATCACTCCGTTGTACATCAGAAATGAACACATTATAAATCAAATGTACTTCAATAAAAATAAATAAAAATTTTTTTTAATTAAAAGCCAGTGCACAAAATTGCATATATGCTATGGTTCCGGACATGTAAAAGGCAAAATAACCCTTAGGTAGGAAGAAAAAATATTAAAGAACACACCAAAATGTTAACAGGAGTGGCTGTGTTTAGATGGTAGAATCTCAGGTAACTGTTTCCTCCTTTCTCCTTTTGTAAATGTTCCAATTTTTCTCTAATAAACATGTTTATTTTTCAGGGCATAAAAGTAATTTTTTAGAGACAAATGAATTCAGTTGGGCAGATACTGCCCCATCTAGCTTATAAGGACCTTCTAATGAGTTCCTGTATATTAAGTTGTCTATCACGGCCTCTTTGCCAGAGCACACACCTCTCTCCTGGAGAACCATATGCCAGAAGGTAAGGGCAAGACACCTGGAGAAGCAAGGCATCCGCGTTTGTCCTCTCATGAAGGCCAAGCGCACAATCCAGGTGCGTTTTCACACTTGTACCGGGAAGGCACTTGTACAAAGCAGGCAGAGCAAGCAGCACGTTGCTCAGGGGTCAGCACGTTGCTCAGGGGTCAACAACGGCGCATTTTATGACCTCAGACTCCTCACTAGAGAGATCAAGGTCGCCAGCATCAAGACAGCTTCGTGGCACATGCCGCAGTTCAAAGTCCGCAGCCTCCTGCCCTTTCCCACTGCTGGCTTGGGGGTGGGGAGGGGAGCTCTGAGTTCACTGCAGACGGCCAGGCAGAACCGAGGGGAAAAGGCAGGGTCACAGCTCAACCCCCGGAAGCTGGTTTGGACCCATGGCCTCAGTCCTATGTACCTGTCAGGGTGGTACTAAGTAACTGTACCTCCTTTGGGGTGTGCAAATGCAGAGAGAGTGGTCACCAATGACTAGTCCAGGCTGGACCTGGACTAGAGACTATAGCTGGGCCTCCTCTAATCTTCAGCACGTTGACCCTGGAGCGGCCACCTCATCTCTGTTTTCAGCTGAGAATCTTGCTGGAGACGAATCTCCACCTGCACTGGAGGGGCAGAGCTGGTCCCTGCCACTCCCCGCCCCCCTCCCCCGCCCCAGCCCCGGGATAAGCCAAGACCTGCTTGGAATAGCCCGATGCTTGCAATCGGTACAGAGGCTTCCATGGCCTAGGAGATCCCAGTGCATGTGCGGCATGTGAGAAAACCACTGCAAACGTTCCTGGAGCCTTTCTTTGTCACTCTTCTCCTCTCCTCTCCTCTTTCTTAACCCTTTCAACATAAGTGGAAAATCACAGTGAAACTCTCTCGAAAGACCAGTTTCTCTTTATAAGCAGGGCTGACTGTGCCATCTTTAGCAACAGGGTTGGGGGAGGGGGAGCTAAGCCAGAAAAGATGGGGCCTCAGGCCCCTGGGATGAATGGAAGGCAGTAAGAAGAATGCAGAGGGACCCCTTAAAAGAGCAATAGCAGAGGTTCCAGCCTCTGGTTACAAAAAGATGCAAGGAAAGAACAAAGACAGGATTCATTCCCAGAGTGAACAAGCAAGGTCTAAGTAACAGTTACATCCTGCACAGACAAAGGCCAGCCCCAGCCCCTGAGTCGAGGAAACCAGTTAAGAGTTGTGAGTCAGACAATGTGGGAATGAGCCCTTCTTAAAGGAAACAGGTTCTTTGTTGGGCCGGGGTTTTTAATTCCCATCTGGTTAACTGTTGTTCCTCTGTGGGTTCTCCAGTGACCCACAAAACACAGGCAGGAAGCAATTTTTTTTTTTTTTTTTTTGCGGTACACGGGCCTCTCACTGTTGTGGCCTCTCCCATTGCAGAGCACAGGCTCCGGACGCGCAGGCTCAGCGGCCATGGCTCACGGGTCCAGCCGCTCCGCGGCATGTGGGATCTTCCCAGACCGGGGCACGAACCCGTGTCCCCTGCATCGGCAGGCGGGCTCTCAACCACTGCGCCACCAGGGAAGCCCAGGAAGCAATTTTAAGTTTTCCAGATTTGCTCTTTGAAGACTGAGCCCAGTTTCCAGACATAGATCCCATGCTGGGTTCTCAGGGGGACCATGTCCTCAGGACCTTTGCACAATCTGTTCCCGGTCCTTGAAAGTCCTTCCTCTAGATCTGCACTGTTCAAGAGGACAGCTATTAACACACGAAGCTGTTTAAGTTATTAATATTAAATACAACTTAAAACTCAGTTCCTCAGTTGTACTAGCCACATTTCAAGCATTCAATAGCCACATGGGACGAGCAGCTACCACACTGGATGGTACGTAACATCGCCAGCACTCAGAAGGTTCTACAGGACAGCACTGCTTCAGATCTTCATGTGACTGGTCCCTTCTCAACCTCAGGCTCCTGTGCTACCGTCCCCTTCCCAAAAAGGCCACCTCAGACCTGGGAACCTAAAGGACATATGGTCACTCTGTCCCCTTATCCTACCTTTGTCAATATCTGAAATTATCTTGTTTGTTTTGTGCTTTATTGCCTATCCTTCCCCTGGAATATAAGCTCCATGAGAACAGGGAGCTTACCTGCCTCTTCTGTTGCTGCCTGCCCAACGCCCGTACCTGGCACAAGCAGAAGCTCAGTAAATACTGTTGTATAAATGACTCACAGTAGGGTTTACCCCAACACTCAGGGATCAGAGAACACCAGCCACCCAACAGAGCTGCAGCTTATCTTCCAATGGGCCAAGATGACGTCCAAGCATGGGCCCATAAGAGCACCTGGGGAGACTGAGTGTTGCAGGGGTGCCCAGGTAGTAGCAGAGAAGCCCAAACCCAACCTTGTCCTGATTCTCCTCCAAGAACACTGGTTACCTTGTGTCACTGCTATCAACCCGTCAACAGCGCCCAACACACTTGCACTGTCTTCCTTCTCTGCTTTTGTAAAAGATCAAAATAACCTCTAACATAGTATTAGATACTCGCCAACAGGTGATCACTTTTCCTCCACATGTACATACAAAAGCAATGAGATTTATCCTAAGTTTAAGGAGATGATATTTTAAGACTCTGCATACTCTATGAGTGCTTTCTGATGCCTCCTCTGGGAGAAGAGAAGAAGGAAAGGGAGGAGGAGGAGGGGGAGGGAGAGGGAGGTAGAGGGAGGGGGGAGAGGAGGAGGGGGAGGTAGAGGGAGTAGGTGGGGAGAGGAGGAGGGGGAGGTAGAGGGAGGGGGGAGAGGAGGAGGGGGAGGTAGAGGGAGGAGAGGGAGAGAGGAGGAGGGGGAGGGAGAGGGAGGAGGGGGAGAGGAGGAAGGGGAGGTAGAGGGAGGAGGTAGGGAGAGGAGGAGGGGGAGGTAGAGGGTCCAGTCTACTACAAGTGTGTTTTGCTATTTACATCAATTAAAATTTAAATGGCAAGAGTATTACATTCAGCAAAACATGATCCCCATGGCCAAACGCCAGAGGAGTATAAAGATATAAAAGTTGGACAACATACCACATGTCACATGTTACTGAACTTCCACAACAAGCTGAGTACAGAAGTCGCCCTTGTTTGGGATCAAAAGACTCAGCAGGACAATCAGAGGAGCAGGACATGGAAAATAGCATGTGCAATGAAAGAAGAGTAACGAGCAAACAGAAAACAAAAATAAAAGCAAGCGGAATCTGTGCTCAGAATCAAACTAGGAAGGAATTCCCATTGTCAAGGAAGTTGGCGGCTGGAAACTAACAGCCTGATGAGTGCTTGCCAAGAAAGAGAGGGGCAGCTTGGTGAAGCTTTTGAGTGTATCCTCTAATTCTTGCTGAAGAAACAAATCTGATTTTAAGCTGGTTTCTCCTTAAAGGCACATGTGGCATTTGTCTAGTGAAGTTCTACCTGCTCTCTTAGTGGCATTAATTAAAAAGTGCATCAAACTCATCTGTGTAGAACAATGCAGAACAGTGACTTTTGAGCGAGCTGGTGAAGAGAACACATCTTTCACTCCAGCCATGTTTTATTAATCAAATTCCAATATCCATTCTAAGATGATTTCCAGGAAATTGAGTCTATTGTGATGCATAAATCATGAATCAATTTTTGTTTCTTTGCGTGAAGCTTGGTGATAGGGAGCAAGATTGGTTTCCACCTTTCTCCACTTTGTCTTTTACTAAGTCTTAAAAAGAGAAGCACAGCCACCTTTATACTTGACCAAAGGACGGGCCTCCTCCAGGTGGAAAGGTCACACTCACAGATATGAACCCAGATTGGGGAGGGATGCTCACTGAAGTGTGGGGAAGGAAAAGAACCCCAGCCAGCCCGGCCAGCCAAATCAAACCTCATGAGCAATGGGATGACAAGCATCACAGGTGGCTCTCACAGTCAGCCTCAGGGGCCCCCCCTAAATCTCAGTTTCTTTCTTAGGTGACCATTCTTACTTAATTCTTTGCAAGATTTTAAGCATCCTGGGGGCAAGGATACCACAATACCCAGCATGCTGCTTTCCAGACAGTAGAAGTCCGTTAAATGTTTTATGAATCAACAAATGATTTACAAGCTTTTCCTCATGTTGACTGTCATTTCAGAGGCTTCCATCCAAATCTGGGATTGGAGGACCAAGGGGTCAAAAATTCATTCCTGACATTTGGGATTTAAAGTTTTGAAAGCTTGATCCAAGACTAACTGGCCAAAGCGTGATGCTGAGCGTTGGCCAAAGACTGGACTCGCAAACCTGGCCCGGGCATATCTACTTATCCATGGCCAGAGTCAGGAGTCCACCTTCACTGTCATAGACACACGTTGCAGTGCTAAGGCATCAGGCCATGAGAGAGGAGGCTGCTGACTAATGCTGTCTCTACCATCTGAATCAAAGCCAGCTGCCCTCACAGCTGCCCCGGATTTGAAAAAGCTGGACCTTGGCCATCACAGGGCAGCTCAGGACCAGGCTGAGGTGTCAGGGAAACCAGCTAAGAGTGGTTTTCCTTTGGTGGTTATTTTTTCAAGGCAAGGATGAAACTTATTAGCCAACCAACTGAAGTTACCCCTTGAGGAAAGAACAAGTGGTGTCAAGCAAGATGAGCTCTTCAATTTCATAGTGTCACTGGAACAGTCCATCAAAGTCTCACACCTTTTTTCCCCCAAATCTACACCAGACCAGTCTTCCACAGGATGACTACTAATCTCTTAACACACACACGCACACACAAAACTTGTGGGCCCACCTTCCCTTGATCTTTTGGCACTATAAATCTCCTAAAGGTAAATACAGTGCATAATTGTACACAATAAACATATAAACATGGAACAGCTGTTTCCCACAGGGAAGACTAGGTAGGGGATTATTCAGCTAAATCCTCTGGCTGAAAAACACTCTGGATAATCACCTTTAAGCACTCAGGAGTGGAAAAGATAGTGCAGCCCTGCCAGGCCAATTTGCGGGGGAAGCTTGAACTCAAAGAAACTAGAGAATTATTTGAGTGCCCAAGTTGCTTTCACCTTGAAGACACTGGAGGGGTAAGGGTGACAGGCAACCAGGCAAGGAGTACATTCAGTGTAAAGACTTATAGGACACTTTTTCCTGCATGAAGCAGGGTCCCTGAGTACACTCTCAGAATTAGGGTAAACCTGAACTAATCTGCTACTTCCTATTCCTCCCCAACCCCACAGGCCAAGAGAAGGTTGCTCTGTACTTAAGTAGAGCAGGAGAAGGAAAAGGAAGGGGGATAAAACAATCTTGAGAAGATGTGGCCATAGACCTGTCCTCACACACACTTCACCCCAGGAATGTACAGCACACATGGGCAATGAATTTGGTTTGATGTGGTCCCCAACCTGTAGCGCCCCTAAAAGCCAGCCATAAGGAGGAAAGTACACTTATGCCAAGCCTCAGAAAATCCCCACAAATAATGTTTTAAGGGCAATGACTAGCAAAACAGTTAATGATAATTGGATGCATAGGGAAATAAGGCAACATTAGTGAGAACCAGTATAAACAGCTGAGAACAGAAACACACCTGGACAGGCTTCAGATATAGACTTATTAAGTTTAAACATGCTTACCACATGAAAAAAGGAAACTACAAGTTTGCAAATATCTGCAGGGAAAAAAGCAGTAGAACGTGACTTAGCAGATCTGGAAGAGGATCAAACAAAACTTCTGGAAAGGAAAAATACAATAACAAATTAAAATTTCTATAGAAGTGTTTGGCAGCAAACTGAAAACAACAGAAGAGAGAATTATAAACCAGAGGTTAGATCAGAGGAAAATGTCCAGAATATAGCAGAGAAGAGTAAAAGTATGGAAAACAGAGAAGAGTGAGTTTACAACGTGAAGGATACAGTAAAAAGGTCCAACATACATTTCACTGGAGTCCCAGAAGAGGAAGAGAGTGAGGTCGGGCTGAGATAATTCTGAGGAGATAATAGCTAAGGATTTTCCTGAGCTATTGAAGGACACCACAGATTCAAAAGACCCACAGACTCCCAAACAATAAATATAAAGAAATGTACACCTAGACGCATCATGGTGACCAGCAGTCACAGCTATCAAAACCAAGATTAAAATACAGATTACCTTAAAACAAATGATGGTTAGACTGAGATGATGTCTCAACATCAAAAATGGAAGCCAGCAAAAATATACAATGGAGAAAAGACAGTCTCTTCAATAAGTGGTGCTAGGAAAACAGGACAGCTACATGTAAAAGAATGAAATTAGAACATTCTCTAACACCATATACAAAAATAAACTCAAGATGGATTAAAGGCCTAAATGTAAGATGGATACTATAAAACTCCTAGAGGAAAACTTAGGCAGAAGAGTCTTTAACATAAATTGAAGCAATATTTTTTTGGATCTGTCTCCTAGAATAATGGAAATAAAAACAAAAATAAACAAATGGAACCTAATTAAACTTAAAAGCTTTTGCGCAGCAAAGGAAATGATAAGTGAAATGAAAAGACAACTTACAGAATGGGAGAAAATATTTTCAAATGATGCTACCAACAAGGACTTAATTTCCAAAATATACACACAGCTCATACAGCTTAATATAAAAAATAAACCCAATCAAAAAACGGGCAAAAGACCTAAATAGACATTTCTCCAAAGAAGACAAACACATGGCCAATGGACACTAGAAAAGATGCTCAACATCACTAACTTTTAGAGATATGCAAATCAAAAGTACAATGAGGTATCACCTCACACTGGTCAGAATGGCCATCATCAAAAAGTCTACAAATAATAAATGCTGGAGAGGGTATGGAAAAAAAGGAACCCTCCTACACTGTGGTGGGAATGTAAATTGGTGTAGTCACTATGGAAAACAGTATGGAGGTTCCTTAAAAAACTAAAAATAGAGCTACCATATGATCCTGCAATCCCACTCCTGTGCATATATCTAGAGAAAACTCTAATTCGAAAAGATATATGCACCCCCAATGTTCATATCATCACTATTTAAAGTAGCCAAGACATGGAAGCAACCTAAGTGTCCATCAACAGATGCATGGATAAAGATGTGGTACATATATGCAATGGAATACTACTCAGTCATAAAAAAAGAATGAAATAATGCCATATGCAGAAATATGGATGGACCTAGAAATTATCATATTAAGTGAAGTAAGTCAGCCAGAGAAAGACAAAAATCATATGATATCACTTATATGTGGAATCTTAACAAATGACATAAATGAACTCATTTGCAAAATAGAAATAGACTCACAGACATAGAAAACAAACTTATGGTTACCAAAGGGGAAAGGGGGAGGTAAATTAGGAGTTTGGGATTAACATATATACATTACTATATAAAAAACAGGTAAACAACAAGGGCCTAGTGTATAGCACAGGGGACTATATTCAATCTCTTGTAATAACCTATAATGGAAAAGAACCTGAGAAAGAACTGAATCACTTTGCTGTACACCTGAAACTAACACAACATTG
This sequence comes from Tursiops truncatus, assembly GCF_011762595.2. Lineage (NCBI taxonomy): Eukaryota > Metazoa > Chordata > Mammalia > Artiodactyla > Delphinidae > Tursiops > Tursiops truncatus. The sequence continues at coordinate 18,937,130 of NC_047049.1, forward strand.
TAAACTAACTATCCTTCAATTTTTTTTTAATGGTTAAAAAAAGTGGAAGCCAGAAGACAGTTGAATCATATCTTTAATGTAGAAAATAATTATCAACCTATAGTTTTATACAGTCCTGTGCAAAGATGAATAATGGCCTCCAAAGATGGTGAGGTCCTACGTAGTCCCTGGAACCTGTTGCCTTATATGGCAAAAAAGACTTTGCAGATATGATTAAATTAAGCATCCCCAGATGGGTGGATTATCCTGGATTATCTGGGTAGGCCCTCAATGCAATCACAGGTGTCACTACAAGAGAGAGGCAGAGGGAGACTCAACACAGAGGAGAAGGTGATGTGAAAGAAGGTGGAGATTTGAAGATGCTACAATGCTGGCCCTGAAGATTCGGGAAGGAGTCATGAACCGAAGTATTACAAGGAATGCAGCTCTAGAAGCTGGAAAAGGCAAGGAAACAGATTCTCCCCTAGAGCCTCTGGAAGGAGCACAGCTCTGCTAACACCTAGACTTTAGCCCAGTGACATGGGGTTCGGGTGTCTGGCCTACAGAACTATACAAGAATAAATTCTTATTGTTTTAAGTCACCACGTTTGTACAGCAGCCACAGGAAACTAATATAACTGCCAAGCCTACCCTTCCACAATGAAGGTGAAATTCAGGAGTTTTCAGGCATGTAAGACCTGAGAGAGTTCATTACCAGCAAAGGAAATTCTAAAGGTTGTACATCAGGCAGATGGAAGACTGGAAACACAAAAAAGAATGAAAAGCAAAGACAGTAACAAATGCATGAATAAATCTAATTGAACGCTGACTGTGTAGAACAATATGTTTTGCAATGTTCTTAAAAATGTACAGAATTAAAACACACAGCAATGAGAGAAAATAAGTGAGAAGGGGGTAAATGTTTTAGATTGTTCCAAGGACCTGGTATTACCCAATGGGAAATGAAAGTTTTGCTCAACTTTAAACTCCAAGTACAAATATTGTAATTTTTAGAATACAAAGAGCATATAACTTTCAAAGCAGTAGAGGGAAACACGGGTGGTAAAACTATAGAGAAAAGTAGGCATTTACCATAAAAGTGTAAGTGAGGGAGGAGGCTGGGATGGGTCAGGGCCCCTCAGAGACCCTGGGAGTCAGTAGCATCCCATTCATCGACCGGGTGATAGTTACACAGGTGTTTATTTGTCAACCTCTGCATATACGTTTTAATTATTTTTTTGGTATATACACAATATTTTACAATGGAAAATAACTGCAAACAACAATCACAGATGTATCCCTTTCAACTATACTCTATGTCCAGACTCTTCTATCCCAGCTCAGTGTTCAGCAAATCAAAACTCCATAGGTGAGTTCTCCAGGGACCATCTCATCCACCCTCCTGTCTACAGACAAGTATATTCTTATTCTACGTAGGTTACAGGTGAGCAACTGAAGTCTAATGAAGTTGAACGATTTGTCCAAGACCATAGTGATTTTACCCAGACAGTTAACTGAGAATAACTTTTACTTCTGCTTTTCAAAAACAAGCAGATTCTAGGGGCTTTCCTAGTGGCGCAGTGGTTGAGAGTCCGCCTGCCGATGCAGGGGACACGGGTTCATGCCCCGGTCCGGGAGGATCCCACATGCCGCGGAGCAGCTGGGCCCGTGAGCCATGGCCGCTGAGCCTGCGCGTCCGGAGCCTGTGCTCCACAACGGAAGAGGCCACAACAGTGAGAGGCCCGCGTACTGCAAACAAACAAACAAACAAACAAAAAGCAAGCAGGTTCTATTTTTCACTTGCCTCCCCCCAGACACATACTCCATTTGTCACAAACACATCTGAAAATTTCCCAGGGTTGTATCTGTTGCACTGAAAGAGCCCCAGAACAGAGTCTGAATCCTCTTGCCTCTAACTATTCTGCATATTTAAGAGACATGCTAGTGGCCAAAAACGTGAGAGCGCCTGTAATTAACAGTGCTTTTGCAAGACTCTCCCTTAATATTGATGCAACAGTGCAAGACCAGGGATTAAAAAAACAGGACACATAATCAAGCCTGGACTTGAGGTGGATTCCCAGTGAGATGCTCACCAAAAACAGCACTGCTAAAACCGCAAGTCGTGCATCAAACCGAAGGAAAACAGCACCATAGTAGGTGGAAGCTGCCACTGCCCCAGACCAAGGCATTCGCTCAGGGAGGAAGTATCACACAGCCCTGGGAGAGGGGTGGGGAGAGGTGGGCAGGGAAAGTGGTGGAGAAGGAGAAGCACAAATAGTAGCAGTGGCTTAAGAAATAAATCCGGGGATTGCCCTGGTGGCGCAGTGGTTAGGACTCCGCCTGCCAATGCAGGGGACATGGGTTCGAGCCCTGGTCCAGGAAGATCCCACGTGCCGCAGAGCAACTAAACCGTGAGCCACAACTACTGAGCCCGTGTGCCACAACTACTGAATCCCGCGCGCCTAGAGCCCGTGCTCTGCAACAAGAGAAGCCGCCGCCATGAGAAGCCTGCGCACCGCAACAAAGAGTAGCCCCCGCTCGCCGCAACTAGAGAAAGCCCACACGCAGCAACTAAGAAGACCCAACACAGCCTAAATAAATAAATAAATTTTAAAAAAAAAAAGAAAGAAATCCGTACTCTTTTAAAGAAATCAATTTCATCTTAATACTAATACTTAGGGAGCAACTTCATTATTGCTAATTTGTGTGTGTGTGTGTGTGTGCGTGTGTGTGTGTGTGTGTGTGTGGTACACGGGTCCCTCACTGTTGTGGCCTCTCCCGTTGCGGAGCACAGGCTCCGGACACGCAGGCTCAGCGGCCATGGCTCACGGGCCCAGCCGCTCCGCGGCATGTGGGATCCTCCCGGACCGGGGCACGAACCTGTGTCCCCTGCATCGGCAGGCGGACTCTCAACCACTGCGCCACCAGGGAAGCCCAATTGCTAATTTTTAATTATAATCTCCTAACAGATCAAAACAACTGCCATAAAACACAAGATTTTCAACACTGGTCACTGAAAACAGGAACTTCACATTTGCCTCTGGGCAATGTCCACTTTCCCCAGGTCCCTCTCACTCTCAGCCTCTGCTATGCAAGTGCTATCCCTTCACTGAACTCGCTCAAATAAGGACGCTCTCCTCATTGATGTCAACAAGCTAGTGATGAAGCTTAAAAGCTACAAAGTCAAATCACAGCCAGTACTTTGGGAACCACGGGTTTCAAAACGCGTGGCCGTTTTCGCTCCAATCGTTCAGGTCACAGAAAGACACAGTGGATTTGTTTTAGGGCATCTCTAGAGCCTACCCTACAAAACACTGTTGTGACGACAGAATGAAGCCTCTGAAGGATTTCTCAAACCACCTCGCAAGGAAAGAACCCAGAAGATGCAAAGAGGAGATGGCTAAATGAAGTAAAGAGTGTAAGAAACAGAGGAGAGAGGAGAAGATAGGAGTTAGTCTGTGGCAGAAAATGAATTTCTTTAGTACTTGCAGCGGAAAGATCAAGATGAATGTAGGGAGACTGTGTGCCTACACTCCCAATCTGATCCTGCTACAACCAGCTCTCCATTTAGATCAACTGAGTCTCTTAAAATTCATTCCTGTGGCAAAGAGGGGCCATTAGAGGATGCCCTGCCTTTGCATTCTGATTTTCTTGTCATTAAGCAACCAGACGGGTTTTACAAGGACATCATGTAAAGTCTGAAGCATGTGTCCACACACAGAAATTATTTAAGATGACTGAGATCTTGGTTACACTCCCTACTGGGATTGAGAGCAGTGATAACTGTAATTATAAATACTCAGCCAGTGGAAAACTGTTCCCCATCCTCTCCCCCGCCCCCCACCTTCTTCTTGTTTGCAAAGCCCTCTCTCTCTTTGCAGGTAAAAAGGAAAGGATCCCCTACATCACTCTAGTCTCATTTGGTCAGCTCCATTTCACAGGTGAGAAAACTGAGGCTGACAGGCCAGCAGATCCATAAGTGAGAGGTAGGATTCCAAGACTCCTGTTTCTAAATGACCAGCCCATAGACAACCACCTTGATCAAAGCACTGGTACCTCCTTGGAGACCCCTGACATTCTTCCTTGCTCCACCCCACCATACCCGGGTGAATTTCTTATCTCTTTTTCAGGCTCTGACTCCAGAACAATAATGGAGACCAATTAAGCTGAGACATCCATGTCAGCAACATGCCGCTCCTATTCAGTCCCAGCTAATTAAGAATCTCTGCCACTTGACAGGGAACACACTTATCATTACAGGGCACCCAGATCCACCCTGTGGAGGAAAACAGCAAGGTCAAGGGTTTAACAGAAATCAGGCACGGCCCATGAATTAAGAGGTCAGGCAAACAGGAACTGAATGCAGTGATAATCACCTCCCTGAGCTCATACAGAACTTCTGCTTGTGAAAATGCTCTTCCCTGTGCATCTTCCTTTCCTGCTCCTCCAGCAGCTGTAACCTCTCCCAAGAAAAGAAGAAAAAATGTAAGAGCTGGTAAGGGAGAGGACATTAGCAGACTTTTGTTTTCCAGAGTGAAAAGCCCTGGAGACAGAAGGTCTTACCCATGGACACAGCTTGCTGATGGCAGTGCCAGGATCAGAGTCAGACTTTTGGGTCCAGGCAACTTCCGTAATACAACTGTACCTTCCACGTTGGTTGCCGATTTGGGTTGGGAGTTGCTATGTGTTTTCTTGAAAACAATTTTAAATACAAAAATACTTATAAATAGGTGGATAGGGAGGGTAAACTGGAAGACGGCAGTCAAAAGGTACAAACTTCCAGTTACACGGTAAATAAGTACTAGGGATGTAACGTACAACTCTGTTGTATGTTATATACGAAAGTTGTTAGAGTAAATCACAAGCAGAAGCTTTTTTTCTATTTCTTTTATTTTGCACCTATTTGAGACGATAGATGTTTACTAAACTTACTGTGACAATCATTTCATCACGTATGTAAGTCAAATCATTAGGCTGTACACCTTAAACTTATACAGTGCGGTATGTCAATTTATCTCAATAAAACTGGAAGAAAAAAACTTTTAAACTTTATAAAAAATATTTATAAATATAATAAGTTTTATGTTCCCACCATCCAAAATTAACCAATGTTAACATTTCCTCGCTTTTTTAAAATAAATTTATTTATTTATTTATTTTTGGCTGTGTTGGGTCTTCATTTCTGTGCGAGGGCTTTCTCTAGTTGCGGCGAGTGGGGGCCACTCTTCATCGCGGTGCGCGGGCCTCTCACTGTCGCGGCCTGTCTTGTTGCGGAGCACAGGCTCCAGACGCGCAGGCTCAGTAGTTGGGGCTCACGGGCCCAGTTACTCCGCGGCATGTGGGATCCTCCCAGACCAGGGCTCGAACCCGTGTCCCCTGCATTGGCAGGTAGATTCTCAACCACTGCACCACCAGGGAAGCCCCTTGCTTTTAACATTATGGATAAAGTTGAGTTCCCTGTCTCATCTTCCCCCCTCCGTCACTGACCAGAGACAACATCTATGTGTATACTTCTAAGCCATATCCTTATACTACACATCAGTAAATAATAATACTTTAACATAGTCAAATTTATCAACCTTTTTACTTCTGAGTTGTGTGTTTTGGGTCTTTTCTAAGAAATTCTTTTTAACCCCTGAGGTCATAAAGGAATTCCCCTGGGGTTATCTTCTAACAATGACTTTTAAAGTTTTGATTTTCACATTTAGGCGTGGCCAAAATTTATCTTTGTATATGTTGTGTGATAAGGATCTAATATTTTTCTATAGAAAGCCAGTTATCTCAGCATGAGTCACTGAAGGACGCAGACTTTCCCACTGATTTATAATGCACTGCTACCCCACGCCAAGTTACAGGAATCCTTAGGTCTGGTTTTTTGCTCTCTAATCTGTTTTATTGATCTCCTTGTTCCTTTTTTTCCCAAAAAAATCAGACCTATTTATGTACCTTACTTTTCCAAAATAATTTTAGAATTGTTTTTTGTAGTTCTAAGAGAAATTCTGTTGGGATTTTTATTAGAATTGTCTTAAATGAGATGCTTTTATGCTAATAAGTTGTCCTGTCTATGAACATATCATTGTTTATTTATTTTATACTCCAATAATGTTTTACAATTTCTCCACTAAAGCCTTATATATGTCTTATTTAATTGATTCCTAGGCACCATACAGTTTAGTTGTTATTATGAATAATATCTTTTTTCCTACAGCATTTCCTATAGGTTATTGCTATACTGAAATGCTATTGCTGTTTGTATGCTGATACTGTACTTTGAAACTGTTTACCTCTTTTGTTATATATAATGTTTTCAAAATTCTTGAATTTTGAAGGTAAGAAATCATATAATCTTCACATAACAAAAACTTTGTCTCTTATTTTCCATCCTTATGCTTCACTTACCTTTCTTGTCTTGTTGCATTGGCTAGGTCCTCCAGCACAATGCTGAACAGTGGTGATAGCTAGCATCCTTATCTTTGACTTTAGTTGGGAAGGTAACTAAGGTTACCCTAGTAAGCATGATGTTGGCCACAGGATGACAGTTGCCTTTTTTATGTTCTCAGATGGCATCTTCTCAACTAGTAAGCTCCTTCAGAGCAAGGCCTAAATGGCATACATCTTTCCACCCATTACAGCACAGTGCTTGTCACAGAGTAAGTGCACAGTAAATGTTTGCTGTTGTCTATATACATTTAAACTCTACTAATTGGTGTTTATTTTGACACTTCCTGCTTCTCTAACCCTAGTGAATGTGGTAGACACTGCAGCAACATTTGGCTAGATGGTTTTAAGATGAGTGTTCTTCGTGTGTGTGTGGGTGTGTGTGTGTGGGTGTGTGTGTACTTAACTTTATGAAGATGATAGCTTTAGTAGTGAGGCTCTGAGGGTTCATGAAGAAAACAAAGGATTCTGGTTTTTAAAAAGTGAATTCTTTCAAGGATTTGGGATTTGATTACCCGCTGGAAACTGTTTATCTGCTCGTTCCTTGTTCATCCCATATAAGAGAGGATTAATTGAAAAGACTAACTGTCCCCTGAACGGGTCACTGACTTTTTCGGATACACAAGGACCTATTCCTTTGTGTAGAGCAGCAACTCCACAGGCAGGAGGGAGCTGCCCTCACAGTTCAGTTGGAGTGATGCCACACACCTCTGGCTTCTCAGCAAAAATGCAATTCCTGGGAATGTGGCCAGCATAGTCCCCCTGAGGCTATGCCCACAAAACCACCAGGAACTCCATTCAGTCCTGATGAGAAAATGCCTATGGTGAGGAAGAGAGAAACAGAACTGCAGTCTGTGCTTCCTTCTCACGCTCAAGTTCCTGCTCCCTTTGCCCCTGGCTGAGCCATTGGCTGCGACCCCAAGTCATTTCCCCAGCGATAAGCTCACTTGCCTGACATACACGGAGGAACGTGAATGTCGGGAGATGGGATGACTTTCACCGCCACCCCAAACTCTCCTTAGCCTTGTCCAAGCAAACAGCTGGAAAGGGAAAACGGGAGTGATGCTGCACATCTGGGGTAAAATGAGGAAGACTGAAGGCAGTGACCCGCTCCTTGGCAGCAGGGTGCAAAGGCAGGAGCAGGCACAGGTGGTGAACAGAGGATCGGGCTCCTCTGCAGGCAGGGCGCCTGGGTTCAGGTCTTGACCTGACCACTTACTTGTCATATCACCATAGGCAAACTTTCAGTCTCTAAGTACCTCATCTGTAAAACGGGGACAGGCACTATGGTCCCAAGTTCAACTGCAGCATGGGCCAGGGTCAAAGGACAGTCTGCTTAGTCCCTGAAACGTCTGAAGCCCCTGAAGGAAGTTTGCACTGAGGCTAGAGATTGAAAATCCCTTAATGGTTGGCTTGAAGGACCAGGGCAAGCTGAGAAGACCGGGGATAGGTTATTAGCTGGGCTCCGCCAGAAAGACCCATAAAGCCTTCCCTCACAGTGTCATGAAAACTCCTTTATTACTTAGCAACTCAATGTGGAACAAAGCAGAAATGAGAGAAGCTGAACAGCATGGCTGGGCAGGGCCTCCTTCAGGATCCCCTTGGGCCCACCTTCACTTCCTTACCTCCCTCAGACCCCAGAGCCGCGCAGAGGCCAATTCCTTTTGAGTCCACCTCCACTACGAACGGCAAAGTCATCTGCTCCTCGCTGTTCCCACTGCCAAGTCACCACTCGGTATTCTTGCCTGAATGATTCTAATACCCCTTCCCATCACTCCCACTCCCAGACGGAGCTCCATAATGCCGCCACGCTGTCCTCCTAAAGAGCAGGGTGGAGCACGTCACTCCTCTGCTCAAAACCTTCAATGGCTCCTACTTGACATTGAATGAATCCAGACATTCCAGAAAGGCATTCAGCTCTGAGCTGGGTTCATCTCCCACCTTGTTTCCCTATAGGCCTCATGCGTCAGCCACCCAGGCCGTCGGCAGTTACCCAAACACACCTTTCACCCCTGAACTTGAGTGCTCTTTCCTGTATCACCAGTGTCACCACTTTGTGACAGAATGAACCAGACACACGCCTCTCTTCTCCAGCAGACAAGCACCCTTAAGGGCAGGAACTATGTTTCATTCTTCTAGTCATACCCCACAGTGCCCTTTACGTGGTGATCTTTCAGGAAGTAAAACTAAGGTTAAACAACATGGATGGCCTTTGAACACACTATGCAGAGTGAAAGAAGCCAGACACAAAAAGTACGATTCCATATAGGAAACAGCCACAGTAGGCAAATCCACAGGGACCGAAATCAGATCAGTCGTTACTAGGGGCTGAGGCAGGAGGGAGTGATTGTTAAATGGGTGCAGGGTCGCCTTTGTGGGTGATGAAAAGGTTCTGGAACTAGACAGTGGTGATGTTACACAACAGTATAACACTGAAATGTATACCTTAAAATAGCAAATGTATACCACACCCACAAAACTGAGTCTGACAGATGAAAACTCTAAAGATACATGCACTCCGATGTTCATAGCAACACTATTGACAATAGCCAAGATATGGAAGCAACCTAAGTGCCAATCAACAGATGAATGGATAAGGAAGATGTGGTATATACACACAATGGAATATTACTCAGCCATAAAAAAGAATGAAATTTTGCCATTTGCAGCAACATGGATGGACTTAGAGATTATCATACTAAGTGAAGTAAGTCAGAGAAAGACAAATATTATATGATATCACTTATATGTGGAATCTAAGAAATAATACTAATGATTTACAAAATAGAAACAGACTCACAGATAAAGAAAACAAACTTATGGTTACCAAAGGGGAAAGCCAGTGGAGAGGGATAGTAAATTAGGAGTATGGAATTAACAGATACACACTATAATATATAAAACAGATAAACAATAAGGATTTACGGTATAACACAAGGAACAATATTCAGTATCTTGTAATAACCTACGATGGAATAGAATCAGAAAATATATATATATATACACACACATAACTGAATCACTTTGCTATACAACTGAAACTAACACAATATTGTAATTCGACTATACTTCAATTTTTAAAAACTGAGGCTGAAAAGATATAAATTATTCTGAGGGCACAGGGCCAGTAAATATGACTGTAAGAGGTGATTTTTAAGAGTCTAGTTTTTCACTGCAATTTTAAGAGTCAACAGACAGCTATCCTCCTACATCTCCACATCCTGCCCAAGTCCAGGGCATTCTCTCTGACGCCCCCTCTGAGTGATCCAGGCCTCAGGAGCCTCTGTTTCCAGAATCGCCCATGGTACACAGCTCAGCACAAAGGCATCACTACTCTGTGTTACTCTCTGGCGGCTTCATGCACACTGGTCTGGGTCTCCACAGCTAAACCCTGAGGTCTTTGAGGGCAGGACCCGTGGCACAGCCTTCCCACCCAGCTTACTGACCTCACTGGTGTGGCGGATACTGACAAGCATGCTGGGCACTGTTATATGTTTTCAAGGTTTTGACTTGCATTTTAACGGAAAAGTTCCCATGCTCTTTGGTCAGCAGAACCTCACAGTCTCCTTTTGCCAGTGAGTCAATCTCAGGAAATACCTTTTTGCCACAGATCTACTAAGCCAATTGCTACCTATTGTTTTCTCATTGGTGGGAAAAACAAAAGTTAACACCACTTTCTCCACTTATTCATAAAAGAAAGTTTCATTTCTCTACTTCAAACACTGGGTGAACATCATAGGCTGCGTTTTTGTAGAGCAAGCCAATAAATAAAAACATGTGAAATAATGGCTTAGAGTTTAAACATGGAAACTTCAAAACAAGTTTTATTACTTCACTTGAAAAAGTTTTTTCTCGTTTTACTCTATTTAGGAATTGGCAAGGAAAACCTAGGTTAAAGGTTAAGACTCACATGTTAGCCTTGGATCCGTCTCTTATGACCTAGGGCAAGTCCCTCACCCATCAGAGTTAGTTTTCCTATCCACAAAATGGGACTAAAAGTGCCTTCCTATGAGCCTTGGAGGAGTGTTATAAGACACTATTAATACTCCAAATGGGAAAGTGCTTAATAAAAGGCAGAGCCCTGAATGTAGGAGGCACCCGGAACAGGACCTCAGTCCAGAGGGGAATAAGGAAGGTGAAAGCACCTCCACGTCCTTGGCTCTAGCCCCTGTGCACAGTTGGTCAGCTGGTCTAGCAGGTGCTCTGCGGAAATGGCCAGTGGATCTGAGGGGGGAGGAGAGGATGCTACTCTGGCAGAACAAGCAAAAAAATTTTTTTAAATCGAGGCTCAACTCTCTTCTCTCAAACAATAATGCAAATACGAGTAAAACACAAGCAGGTGGGGGTTATTTATAGAGAGGATTTTTTTCTCACTTTCTATTCTGAAATAATTATAGGCTTACAAGAAGTTGCAAAAATAGCACAGAGAGGTCTCTGTCCCCATTACTCAGCTTCCCCCAGTGGTAACATCTTATGTAACTGAATTACATTATCTAAACCAGGACATGACCTTGGCTCAATACGATGAACTAGACTACAGATCTCAATCAGATGTCATCAGTTTTTGCTCACACTGTCCCTTTTTTTTTAATAGATCTTTATTGGAGTATAATTGCTTTACAATACTGTGTTAGTTTCTGTTGCACAACAAAGCAAATCAGCCATGTGCATACACACGTCCCCATATCCCTTCCCTCTTGAGCCTCCCTCCCACCCTCCTATCCCACCCCTCTAGGTCATCGCAAAGCACCGAGCTGATCTCCCTGTGCTATGCTGCTGCTTCCCACCAGCCAACTATTTTACATTCGGTAGTGTATATATGTTGATGCTACCCTTACTTCGCCCCAGCTTTGCCCTCCCACCCCAAGTCCTCAAATCCATTCTTTATGTCTACCTCATTTATTCCTGCCCTGCAACTAGGTTCATCAGTACCATTTATTTTTTTTTTTAGATTCCATATATATGTGTTTGCATACGGTATTTGTTTTTCTCTTTCTGACTTACTTCACTCTGTATGACAGACTCTATCTAGGTCCATCCACCTCACTACAAATAAGTTTACAAACAGCTATAACGGTAGAGGATAGAGAAAACACTGCTATAGAATAATTTGCAACACTGTAATGAAATCAATACAATGTAATTTTGATAGGTAGCTCATGAGTACACAATTACAAACAATATTACAAACAGTATTTCTTCGTGTTGTGCCCATTGTGATGGGATGATATTTGAAGCATCTTATTTGCTTATATTTACAGAATCTCCCATCCTAGGAGGTAAAGAGGCTTCACTGATCTTTGTTCCCACAACAGTTCTGTAAGAATAAGGAAGAGGTGGTGTTCCCTTTTCCAAAGGGGTAGCCAACACCCATCTAGGTTCTCATTCCAGGCCCCCTCTGCGATCAGCACCACCCAGCCCAATTATAGGAGTCCTCCGCTTTAAGGGCATGTCTAGGTGGAATTTGGTGCTGACCTTGAAAACTCCAGGTTGATTTAGCAATGCCGCCATCTGGTGGTCAAAGAACTAAGAAAATCGGTGATAATGGGTAGCTCTTTGTAGACCTTGAGTTACCTACTCACTTTTTAAATCTACTCCAGGAGGCTCTACTTAAGGCACTGAATATTCTAATAAGGAATGTTTTGTAATGAGAAATTACTCTGCTGTAGATTAAACATGGCCACAAATTCTTTGAAGCCCTTTCCGTGAAGAGGTGGCATCTGTCTCTTGACTCTGGGCTGGGCTGGTGACGATGCACAGGAAGTGATGCTGCTTGACTTCCAAGCTGCTGCTTCAAGAGGCTTCAGAGCTTCCCACCTCCTTCTCTTGGAACACTGCCACTTTTTGAACAAGCCCAGGTTAGCTTCCTTAAGTATGGGACTCCACGCGCGGGGAGAGAGAGAGAGGAACAGCTATCTCAGTCATTTCTTCTAAGGTCCCAGACATGTGAATGAGGCCATCCAAGACCAGGCAGTTCCAGCCGAACCACTACCAAGTGTAGTGATGAATAAGTGCAGGCAAGACCAGCTGAAGCCAACGCAATCATGAGAAACAGTAAATTGTTCTAAGCCACTAAATTCTGGCGTGGCTTGTAAGGGAGCAACAGATGACTAACACACACTCTCAAATTTATGTTGTAAAAATATGTATTCTGAACTGTAAGCTTAAGGTTTCTTATTACTATTTTAAACTGGGTGGGGGGAGCATACATCAATATTTTCACATGATGAATCTTGACTCACACAAATTTTGAATGTTGTATATGCTTTGATTGTCTCATGCATTTTTCGGACCCTGCCATGTGTTATCATTCATTCATTCATCAAATATTAACTGAGCATGTCACAAGTAATAGCTACAGGGGAGGCATGAAAGACTTGGCATTGAATTAGATATGATGCCTACCCTTAAGGTCACGGCTATTGGAGAATACACATATACGAATGCATCATAACAGTGTGGTATGTGTTAGGTTAGAACAGAGGAGCAACTACCCGAACAGGGTAGGGAGAGGGGTGGTTGGACAGATATATTAGTCAAAACCCAATTAGGAAAAGAGAAACCACTCCAAGTATTTAGAACAAAGAGGATTTAATCCAGGGAGTCTGTTATACAGGTGAGAAGGCAAACAAAAGATGGTGGGACGGGAAGAGGTGGGTAGAGCCCTGGAAGATAGTCAGTTACTGCCAAAGATGCCACCAGCCATAGTGAAGGAAAGGCAGAAATGCCTGGGTATCTCCCTTTCTCCACCCTCCAATCTCCCACCAGTGCTTGTCACTGGTCAAACCCAGCAGGAGCCAAAGAGATGCTACCTGCAGGGATCAGCGTCCTGGGATGTGGAACACAGCACTGGAAGAACAAGGAAAGAATGCCAGCAAACAGGCTTAGGATTTGCCACACGAGGTGCTGTGGGCTAGAAAGGCTTTGCAACTGAGGAGATGATCAGATTATTTCATGCCATCCATCCATTTCTCTACCTGCCTCTCCCTCACCCCCGGAGCAGCACCAGGGTCTCTGATGATCTTTCATCCTGGTGCAATTCTAGCTCTGCCAGGAAAGATGGTCAAAGGCCACCACAGTAGAGATGACATGATTCCTTTTGTGTCTACACGGGCCCTTTTCAAAGGAGAATCTCAGTGAACACTTGAATAAGAAGCATTAAACTATGTGGGCTAAAGGACAGAGTACTTGGCTGAGTCAAGATCTCAGCCAGAAGAGAAACCTTGGGGAAACATGGGCAGCTCCCTGAACGATGGCAGTCTGGGCTAAGAAGGGTTAAGGGCTCTTTTGGGTCTCACGTTCTTAGACAAACCTGGAAGAGGACCCCGAGCACCTCCACAGCCTGTGCAACTCGTGAGATCTGGGAGACACTGTGGCTTGATGGTGGACAGCGGCTACCGGGGCTGTGGGTTCAAATCCTAGCTCTGGTGCACACTATCCATGTCCTGCAGCAATCTGTTCTCTCCCCTAGCCTTTGTTTTCTTGTCTGTAAAATGGGGCAATAATTCCTGACTTACAGGGTGTTGTGAGGATGAAGTTAATCCGCTGAGCACCTGTCAGATGATCTAGGTCTGTGGCTTTCAGAGTGGGGTCCCTGGACCAAAAGCATCAGCATCACCTGGGAACTTGTTAGAACTGAAACTTCTGGGGCTCCAGCCCAGACATACTGAATCAGAAACTCTGGGGTGAGCCCAGCGATCTGTGTCTGATTCTACCCTCTAGGGATTCTGATGCCTGCTAAAGTTTGACAACAAATGATCTAGCTAGAACATAATGGACCCTCAATAAATGGTAGCTGTACTGTTACAGCTTTAAGGAATGATTTTGGAAAAGGAACATCCGGATGTATCAGCAACTGCTGGAGTCATCTGGGAGGAGCTGGAACATGAGGACACCCAAACCTTTAAGCTCCAACACCAACTGTGAGTGGGATGGGGAATCCCCCTGCCACCCCCACAGACAGGCCCCACTGCCCAGATAACCTCAGAGCCACCCTTCCCAGGTCCCAGCTGTAACAGGCCTGCCCAGGGCTGTTACTGATCCTACCTGCTCAAGATGAGATGTTCTTTCACATCCCGGAGGAGTCTGGGAATATCTCAAATCAGGGAGGGGGAAAGGGACAGAGAGGCTTTCTGAGGGAGGGAGAAGATATGAAAGAAAAAAAAAAGAAATATTCAGCCTTAATAAAGTAGAAGAACATCTGAGCAGAGAAAGATCTCAACCCAGAGATTTGGGGGGTAAGAACATTGATAGAAGAGGAAGAAGAAAAAGGGAACAAGTAGCCTAAAAGATTCATGACACCCAAAGAAAGTATAAGAGGGTGATGTGATGGTTTCAGAGGAGCAGGAAGCAACAGAGACAACATACAAGGAGTTAAAGAAAATAATGTTCCATTCCTTAATTGCCCCTTCCTTGCAGATCTTGTATTAGGAGGGTCTTATCTTCTGTGGAGAGCATTGTGATATTTGTTGTGTCACAGGTACAGCCTGATTCCACCAATTATTGTGCGATCGACACTCATGGGTGCTCAGACAACTCCACTGCCACTAGATGGGGGTATTTTGCTGAACTAGGTGGGAGACGCTGAGATAAAGGTAACTATTTTGAGATGTTCTGCAGTCACCATTTGGACTTGCCCAGGAAGAACAAAGATGACAAGGCAGAAGGTCTGTAATTGAGCAACTGCTTACAACACTGACCCCAAGAACAACAGTGAGAGAGAAGGTGCAGAAGGAAGATGCTGGCACACCAAAGAAGCAGAAAGAACCTCTCACCCCGGGCTCTCGTCGGCGCTGGGAACAGGCGAGTTTGAGGCCACTGTTCAGTGTCCCAACTGCGGCTTCTCTGGTCCACACGCCGGCCACTGTGCTTCACCACAAGACAAGCAAAGGATGGACTCACTGCCTTTGCTAGAAACAGAGCTGAGCCCCCTATGCACAGATTCCTTTCTTTTCTCGTCTTGGTACAAGTGAACGTATCTTTAGATTTCTTCCTCAACTGCTACATGTACATTTAAACTTATTTGAAATGAAATAAAGGATTGGCTCAATTCTAATGCATGGCTGACAAATTTCAGCAGGCATCAGAATCACCTGGAGGGTGCGTTAAAGCACAGTATTGCTAGCATCCACCCCAAGAGTTTGTGAGTCAGGAAGCCTGGAATAAGGTCCAAGAATTTGAATTCTATCAAGTTTCCAGGGGACGATGCTGCTGCCCCAGGACCACACTTTGAAAAAGAATGTTCTACGGTAATAGCTTCCCTCCAAGTTCTTTTACTTTATATATCAAGTCACCTTCATACTCTCATCCCATTGGTAGCCACGCCCATCATCCAGATAATAAATAAGCATCAGCCGGCTGCTTGTGAAACTACACTTTCCTGCCACTTTCTCCCCACAACAGGATGTGAGAGTCTGGAATGCCCTCCTCATGGGCTCCTGGTTAGCTGCATCAGGACCACGGGCGTCCTGCAAGCCTACCGTGTGCCAGGCATTTGCTAAGGGACTGACAGGCGCTACTTCATTTAATCCTCCTCGGACTCCTACTTGCATTTCCTCTTAATGGATGAGGTATCTGAGACTCACAGAGGTGAAGTAACTTGCCCAAAGTCACACAGCTGGCAAGTAGAGAAGCTGGGGTTCAAACTCAGGATATGTGGCACCACGGCACCAAAGTCCCAAGATCTTGATAATTCTGTTCTATTTCCTCCACATTAAAAGGGGTCTGGTTCTCCACCTGCTCGGAGCCACCTTGTCTTCTTCCAGCTGACTTCACATCTTTGAAGTTGAGAGAGAAGGCGTCACAGTGTCTGCTAGGTTCATGCATGTTGTTGCATGCTTCAGCAGTTCGTTCCTTTTTATGAAAATCCCAGATTACAGGAGGATCTTCAAGATGGCGGGGGAGTAAGACATGGAGATCACCTTCCTCCCCACAAACACAGCAAAAATACATCTACATGTGGAACAACTCCTACAGAACACCAACTGAATGCTGGCAGAAGACCTCAGACTTCCCAAAAGGCAAGGAACCCCCCACGTACCTGGCCGTGTGTCTGACAGGGTCTTGGTGCTCCAGCCAGGTGTCAGGCCTGAGCCTCTGAGGTGGGAGAGCCAAGTTCAGGACATTGGACCACCAGAGACCTCCCAGCGCCACGTAATATCAATCAGTGAGAGATCTCCCAGAGATCTCTGTCTCAACACTAAGACCCAGCTCCACTCAACAACCAGCAAGCTCCAGTGCTGGACACCCCATGCCAAACAACTAGCAAGACAAGAACAGAACCTCGCCCATTGGCAGAGAGGCTGCCTATAATCATAATAAGGTCACAGACACCCCAAAACACATCACCAGACGCACTCCTGCCCACCAGAAAGAAAAGATCCAGCCTCATCCACCAGAACACAGGCACCAGTCCCCTCTACCAGGCAACCTACACAACCCACTGAACCAACCTTACCCACTTGGGGCAGACACCAAAAACAATGGGAACTACGAACATGCAGCCTGCGAAAAGGAGACCCCAAACACAGTAAGTTAAGCAAAATGAGAAGACAGAGAAATATGCAGCAGATGAAGGAGCAAGGTAAAAACCCACCAGACCAAACAAATGAAGAGGAAATAGGCAGTCTACCTGAAAAACAATTCAGAGTAATGATAGTAAAGATGATCTAAAATCTTGGGAATAGAATGGAGAAAGTACAAGAAACATTTAACAAGGACCTAGAAGAACTAAAGAACAAACAAACAAAGATGAACACCACAATAAATGAAATTTAAAATTCTCTAGAAGGAATCAATAGCAGAATAACTGAGGCAGAACAAATGGATAAGTGACCTGGAAGATAAAATACTGGAAATAACTACTGCAGAGCAGACTAAAGAAAAAAGAATGAAAAGAATTGAGGACAGTCTCAGACCTCTGGGACAACATTAAACACACCAACATTCCAATTATAGGAGTCCCAGAAGATGAAGAGAAAAAGAAAGGGACTGAGAAAATATTTCAAGAGATTATAGTTGAAAACTTCCCTAATATGGGAAAGGAAATAGTCAAGTCCAGGAAGCACAGAGAGTTCCATACAGCATAAATCCAAGGAGAAACACGCCAAGACACATATTAATCAACCGATCAAAAATTAAATACAGGGCTTCCCTGGTATTGCAGTGGTTGAGAGTCTGCCTGCCGACGCAGGGGACGCAGGTTCGTGCCCCGGTCCGGGAAGATCCCACATGCCGCAGAGTGGCTAGGCCCGTGAGCCGTGGCTGCTGAGCCTGCGCATCCGGAGACTGTGCTCCACAACGGGAGAGGCCACAACAGTGAGAGGCCCATGTACCGCAAATAAATAAATAAATACAAAGAAAAAATATTAAAAGCAGCAAGGGAAAAGCAACAAATAACATACAAGGGACAGATAGCCTCATCCACCAGAGGGCAGACAGCAGAAGCAAGAAGAACTACAATCCTGCAGCCTGTGGAACTAAAACCACATTCACAGGAAGACAAACAAGACGAAAAGGCAGAGGGCTATGGACCAGATGAAGGAACAAGATAAAACCCCAGAAAAACAATGAAATGAAGTGGAGATAGGAAACCTTCCAGAAAAAGAATTCAGAATAATGATAGTGAAGATGATCCAGGACCTCAGAAAAAGAATGGAGGCAAAGACCGAGAAGATGCAAGAAATGTTTAACAAAGACCTAGAAGAATTAAAGAACCAACAAACAGAGATGAACAATACAATAACTGAAATGAAAACTACACTAGAAGGAATCAATAGCAGAATAACTGAGGCAGAAGAATGGATAAATGACCTGGAAGACAGAATGGTGGAATTCACTGCTGCAGAACAGAATAAAGAAAAAAGAATGAAAAGAAATGAAGAAAGCCTAAGAGACCTCTGGGAAAACATTAAACGCAACAATATTCACATCATAGGGATCCCAGAAGAAGAAGAGAGAGAGAAAGGACCCGAGAAAATATTGGAAGAGATTATAGTCGAAAACTTCCCTAACATGGGAAAGGAAATAGCCACCCAAGTCCAGGAAGCACAGCGAGTCCCATACAGGATAAATCCAAGTAGAAACATGCTGAGACAAATAGTAATCAAATTGGAAAAAATTAAAGACAAAAAAAATCATTGAAAGCAGCAAGGGAAAAATGACAAATAACATACAAGGGAACTCCCATGAGGTTAACAGCTGATTTCTTGGCAGATACTCTACAAGCCAGAAGGGAGTGGAATGACATATTTAAAGTGATGAAAGGGAAGAACCCACAACCAAGATTACTCTACCTGGCAAGGATCTCATTCAGATTTGATGGAGAAATCAAAAGCTTTACAGACAAGCAAAAGCTAAGAGAATTCAGCACCACCAAACCAGCTCTACAACAAATGCTAAAGGAACTTCTCTAAGTGGGAGACATAAGAGAAGAAAAGGACCTACAAAAACAAAAACAAAACAATTAAGAAAATGGTAATAGGAACACACATATTGATAATTAGCTTAAACATAAATGGATTAAATGCTCCAACCAAAAGACACAGGCTTGCTGAATAGATACAAAAACAAGACCCATATATATGCTGTCTAAAAGAGACCCACTTCAGACCTAGGGGCACATACAGACTGAAAGTGAGGGGATGGAAAAAGATATTCCATGAAAATGGAAATCAAAAGAAAGCTGGAGTAGCAATACTCATGTCAGATAAAATAGATTAAATTAAAGAATGTTACAAGAGACAAGGAAGGACACTATATAATTATCAAGGGATTAATCCAAGAAGAAGATATAACAAGGGCTTCCCTGGTGGCGCAGTGGTTGAGAGTCCGCCTGCCGATGCAGGGGACACAGATTCGTGCCCCGGTCCAGGAGGATCCCACATGTCATGGAGCGGCTGCGCCCATGGGCCATGGCCGCTGAGCCTGTGCGTCCAGAGCCTGTTGCTCCGCAATGGGAGAGGCCACAACAGTGAGAGGCCCACGTACCGCAAAACAAAAAACAAAAAACAAAAAAACAAACAAAAAGAAGATATAACAACTATAAATATATATGCACCCAACATAGGAGCACATCAATACGTAAGGCAACTGGTAACAGCTAAAGAAGAGGAAATCGACAGTAACACAGTAATAGTGGGGGACTTTAACACCTCACTAACACCAATGGACAGATCATCCAAACAGAAAATTACTAAGGAAACACAAGCTTTAAATGACACAATAGACCAGACAGATTTAATTGATATTTATAGGACATTCCATCCAAAAAGAGCAGATTACACTTTCTTCTTAAGTGTGCATGGAACATTCTCCAGGATAGATCACATCTTGGGTCACAAATCAAGCCTCAGTAAATTTAAGAAAATTGAAATCATATCAAGCATCTTTTCTGAACACAACGCTATGAGATTAGAAATCAATTACAGGGAAAAAAACGTAAAAAACACAAACACATGTAGGCTAAACAATAAACTACTAAATAACCAAGAGATCAGTGAAGAAATCAAAGAGGAAATCAAAAAATACCTAGAGACAAATGACAAAGAAAACACGACGATCCAAAACCTATGGGATGCAGCAAAAGCAGGTCTAAGAGGGAAGTTTATAGCAATACAATCCTACCTCAAGAAACAACAAACATCTCAAATAAACAATCTTTGTTTCTACTGCAATCTAACCTTACACCTAAAGGAAACAGAGAAACAAGAACAAACAAAACCCAAAGTTAGCAGAAGGAAAGAAATCACAAAGATCCATAAAACTGAAAGCTGGTTCTTTTTTTAAAAAATTTTATTTATATATCTATTTATTTATTTATTTATTTTTGGCTGCGTTGGGTCTTCGTTGTTGTGCACGGGCTTTCTCTAGTTGCGGCGAGCGGGGGCTACTCTTCGTTGCAGTGCGCAGGCTTCTCATTGCAGTGGCTTCTCTTGTTGCGGAGCATGGGGTCTAGGCGCACGGGCTTCAGTAGTTGTGGCACGTGGGCTCAGTAGTTGTGGCTCGCAGGCTCTACACTGCAGGCTCAGTAGTTGTGGCCCACGGGCTTAGTTGCTCCACGGCATGTAGGATCTTCCCGGAGCTGGGCTCGAACCCGTGTCCCCTGCATTGGCAGGCGGATTCTTAACCACTGTGCTACCAGGGAAGCCCCCTAAAAGCTGGTTCTTTGAGAAGATAAACAAAATTGATAAACCATTAGCCAGACTCAGCAAGAAAAAAAGGGAGAAGACTCAAATCAACAGAATTAGAAATGAAAAAGGAGAAGTAACAACTGATGCTGCAGAAATACAAAGGCTCATGAGAGATTACTACAAGCAACTATATGCCAATAAAATGGACAACCTGGAAGAAATGGACAAATTCTTAGAAAAGCACTGAAACTGAACCAGGAAGAAATAGAAAATATAAACAGACCAATAATAAGCACTGAAATTGAAACTGTGATTAAAAATCTTCCAACTAACGAAAGCCCAGGACCAGGTAGCTTCACAGGCGGATTCTATCAAACATTTAGAGAAGAGCTAACACCTATCCTTCTCAAACTCTTCCAAAATATAGCAGAAGGAGGAACTTTCCAAAACTCATTCTACGAGGCCACCATCACCCTGATACCAAAACCAGACAAATATGTCACAAAAAAATAAAACTACAGGCCAATATCACTGATGCACATAGAGGCAAAACCTCAACAAAATACTAGCAAACAGAATCTGACAGCACATTAAATGGATCATACACCATGATCAAGTGCAGTTTATCTCATGAATGCAAGGATTCATCAATATATGCAAACCAATCAATGTGATACACCATATTAACAAATTGAAGGAAAAAATCCATATGATAATTTCAATAGATGCAGAAAAAGCTTTGGGCAAAATCCAACACCCATTTATGATAAAAACTCTACAGAAAGTAGGCATAGAGGCAACTTACCTCAAAATAATAAAGGCCATATATGACAAACCCACAGCCAACATTGTTCTCAATGGTGAAAAACTGAAACCATTTCTACTAAGATCAGGCACAAGACAAGGCTGCCCACTCTCACTGCTATTATTCAACATAGTTTTGCAAGTTTTAGCCACAGCAATCAGAGAAGAAAAAGAAATAAAAAGAATCCAAATCAGAAAAGAAGTAAAACTGTCACTGTTTGCAGATGACATGATACTATACATAGAGAATCCTAAAGATGCTACCAGAGAAGTTCTAGAGCTAATCAGTGAATTTGGTAAAGTAGCAGAACACAAAATCAATGCACAGAAGTCTCTTGCATTCCTATACACTAATGATGAAAAATCTGAAAGACAAATTAAGGAAACACTCCCATTTACCACTGCAACAAAAAGAATAAAATACCTAGGAATAAACCTACCTAAGGAGACAAAAGACCTGTATGCAGAAAACTATAAGACACTGATGAAAGAAATTAAAGACGATACAAACAGATGGAGAGATATACCATGTTCTTGGATTGGAAGAATCAACATTGTGAAAATGACTATACTACCCAAAGCAATCTACAAATTCAATGCAATCCCTATCAAACTACCAATGGCATTTTTCACAGAACTAGAACAAAAAATTGCACAATTTGTATGGAAACACAAAAGACCCCGAATAGCCAAAGCAATCTTGAGAACGAAAGAAGGAACGGGAGGAATCAGGCTCCCTGACTTCAGACTATACTACAAAGCTACAGTCATCAAGACGGTATGGTACTGGCACAAAAACAGAAAGATAGATCAATGGAACAGGATAGAAAGCCCAGAGATAAACCCATGCACATATGGACACCTTATCTTTGATAAAGGTGGCAGTAATGTACAATGGAGAAAGGACAGCCTCTTCAATAAGTGGTGCTGGGAAAACTGGACAGGTACATGTAAAAGTATGAGATTAGATCACTCCCTAACACCATACACAAAAATAAGCTCAAAATGGATTAAAGACCTAAATGTAAGGCCAGAAACTATCAAACTCTTAGAGGAAAACATAGGCAGAACACTCTATGACATAAATCAAAGCAAGATCCTTTTTGACCCACCTCCTAGAGTAATGGAAATAAAAACAAAAATAAACAAATGGGACCTAATGAAACTTCAAAGCTTTTGCACAGCAAAGGAAACCATAAACAAGACCAAAAGACAACCCTCAGAATGGGAGAAAATATTTGCAAATGAAGCAACCGACAAAGGATTAATCACCAAAATTTACAAGCAGCTCATGCAGCTCAATAACAAGAAAACAAACAACCCAATCCAAAAATGGGCAGAAGACCTAAATAGACATTTCTCCAAAGAAGATATACAGACTGCCAACAAACACATGAAAGAATGCTCAACATCATTAATCATTAGAGAAATGCAAATCAAAACTACAATGAGATATCATCTCACACCAGTCAGAATGGCCATCATCAAAAAATCTAGAAACAATAAATGCTGGAGAGGGTGTGGAGAAAAGGGAACACTCTTGCACTGCTGGTGGGAATGTGAATTGGTTCAGCCACTATGGAGAACAGTATGGAGGTTCCTTAAAAAACTACAAATAGAACTACCATATGACCCAGCAATCCCACTACTGGGCATATACCCTGAGAAAACCAAAATTCAAAAAGAGTCATGTACCAAAATGTTCATTGCAGCTCTATTTACAATAGCCCGGAGGTGGAAACAACCTAAGTGCCTGTCATCGGATGAATGGATAAAGAAGATGTGGCACATATATACAATGGAATATTACTCAGCCATAAAAAGAAACGAAATTGAGCTATTTGTAATGAGGTGGATAGACGTAGAGTCTGTCATACAGAGTGAAGTAAGTCAGAAAGAAAAAGACAAATACCGTATGCTAACACATATATATGGAATTTAAGAAAAAAATGTCATGAAGAACCTAGGGGTAAAGCAGGAATAAAGACGCAGACCTCTTAGAGAACGGACTTGAGGTTATGGGGAGGGGGAAGGGTGAGCTGTGACAGGGCAAGAGAGAGTCATGGGCATATACACACTAACAAACGCAGTAAGGTAGATAGCTAGTGGGAAGCAGCCGCATGGCACAGGGATATTGGCTTGGTGCTTTGTGACAGCCTGGAGGGGTGGGATGGGGAGGGTGGGAGGGAGGGAGACGCAACAGGGAAGACATATGGGAACATATGTTTATGTATGACTGATTCACTTTGTTATAAAGCAGAAACTAACACACCATTGTAAAGAAATTATACCCCAATAAAGATGTTAAAAAAAAAGAAAAAAAAAAAACAACCCAATCCAAAAATGGGCAGAAGACCTAAACAGACATTTCTCCAAAGAAGATATACAGATTGCCAACAAACAAATGAAAAGATGCTCAACATCACCAATCATTAGGGAAATGCAAATCAAAACTACAATGAGGTATCACCTCACACTGGTCAGAATGGCCATCACCAAAAAAATCTACAAACAATAAATGCTGGAGAGGGTGTTGGGAAAAAGGAACCCTCTTGCACTGTTGGTGGGAATGTAAATTGATACAGCCACTATGGAAAACAGTACGGAGGTTCCTTAAAAAACTAAAAACAGAACTACCATATGACCCAGCAGTCCCACTACTGGGCATATACCCTGAGAAAACCATAACTCAAAAAGAGTCATGTACCACAGTGTTCATTGCAGCTCTATTTACAATAGCCAGACATGGGAGCAACCTAAGTGTCCATCGACAGATGAATGGATAAAGAAGATGTGGCACATATATACAATGGAATATTACTCCGCCATAAAAAGAAATGAAATTGGGGCTTCCCTGGTGGCGCAGTGGTTGAGAGTCCGCCTGCCGATGCAGGGGACATGGGTTCGTGCCCCGGTCCGGGAAGATCCCACATGCCGCGGAGCGGCTAGGCCCGTGAGCCGTGGCCGCTGAGCCTGCGCGTCCAGAGCCTGTGCTCCACAACGGGAGAGGCCACAACAGTGAGACGCACGCGTACCACAAAAAAAAAAAAAGGAAATGAAATTGAGTTATTTGTAGTGAGGTGGGTGGACCTAGAGTCTATCATACAGAGTGAGGTAAGTCAGAAAGAGAGAAACAAATACCGTATGCTAACAGATATATAGGGAATCTTAAAAAAAAAAAAAAAGGTTCTGAAGAACCTAGGGGCAGGACAGGAATAAAGAGCAGACATAGAGAATGGACTTGAGGACACGGGGAGGGGGAAGGGTAAGCTGGGATGAAGTGAGAGAGTGGCACGAAATTATATATACTACCAAATGTAAAATAGATAGCTAGTGGGATAGCTATGTATAGCTCAGTGCTTTGTAACCACCTAGTGGGGTGGGAGGGAGATGCAAGAGGCAGGGGATAGGAGGATACACGTATACGTGTAGCTGATTCACTTTGTTGTACAGCAGAAACTAACACAGCAATGTAAAGCAATTATACTTCAATAAAGATGTTGAAAAAAAAGAAATCTCAGATTAGAGCCACAATAACCTTGTAACATCTTTATGTAGATATCAACCTCCAAACTTGTATATCTACATATATGCATAAATAAATAAATATGTGTGTATAAAAAAAGGGGAGTCTGGAGCCCCCAGTGGCAGACATTTGGATGACTGACAAATCTCTCTGGGGACGAGAAGTTGATTTCTTCCAGCAAGGAACACCTAAGAAAAATATAACAAAGGGACAATGCAGGCACTGAGTGTGTCTGTGTGTGTGCCTGTATGTGTCTGTGTGTGTCTGTGCGTGTGTGTGTAAACTCTGGGTCAGCAGGCTGTAAGAAAGTGGGAAGTGGGCTGTAAGAAAGCTGACCAGAGTTCGAAACCCAGTTAGTTCATGAATACTCTCACACCCTTGGGCAAGCCGCTTAACCTCTCTGTGCCTTGGTATAATGATCTATAAAATGGGATTCTTTTTCCCCATTGGAGGTTAAGAGAATGAAGTGAGATAATGTATGTGAAAGTTTCTATTTAGCTCATAAGCCATTAAAAATCTTTTTCTGGTAAAATACACATAACATAAAATTTACCACGTTATCATAAACCTTTCAAAAATAGTTTTTAAAATTCAGTTTGTCTTAGCTCCCCAAACAAAGCAGTGATTAAATCATGAGGTTCTCAGAACCTCTCGCAGGCCTGAGCTGCTCTGAGAGGGATGGCTTGTGTCAGCAAGGAAGTGTCCAGAACCTCATGTGACAGCCCAGGCCTGTTCCCAGCTAACAGGTCTTTCCTTGGATCTGGGGGATCCAAGCCCCCCAGAAAGCAGATCTTCCATGGGGGGAGATGGAGGCAAAGAATGTGGTTGAAGAAGATGGAAATGAATGTTTTTGTGTTTCTGGTATCAGCCCTGCGCTCAATAATCAGAGGAGTCTCTGCTTTCTGCACATGCAGCTTGGGGCAGGGGGTGGTAACACATTAACAGAGCCTCCCAGCTACCACCAGGTGCTTTTAAAACAGAAAATGCTAAGAAGAGTTACTAAAATATAGTTACTGGACCAGCTGTGCCTGAGCAGTGGAAGACTACAGTACTTGGATTTCGGTCTAAAGTTGGGGTTCATTTTCTTTCAATATGTCCTTTGTAAAAGAAAGAAATAGTTGTGAGAAACTAGAACTTTTATACAAGGAAGTTTGTGGATGAAGGAAAAACGCTAGTTCAGCTTCTTTCCTTTTTTTTTTTTTTGCCTTAACAGATCCAGAAAAAGTCCAGATGAGTGTACTGCAAAGGAACTGGCCCAGGCCACACCCTCTAGACAAAGGTCCAGGGGTTCACCTTGCTAAGGTTCCAGACTTCAGTTGCTCAAGCAGCAACGCTATCTATGTCCTCTGTCTTGGAGCTTGTATATGGGGTACCTGGGGAAGGGTCTCCAGGCTGGGAGCTAAGGAAGGAACGGCTCAGGAAGCTAATGAAAGGCCAAGGTCTCCCCTCTCCCCAGCCCCTGATCTGGGCGAAGGTGGTGCAGAAGGCTTCTCTGACGACGAAGAGCAGATGGAAGAGTCCAACTGGCAGCAGTGGACACCCACTGGCAGAATCTCAGAACATGAGGACAGGAAGGGACTTTGGAGCTGCTCCTTGGTCTATATGGTCAACCAAAATGGACAGGCGTTCTCTGGGTGGCTCCAGGGTCCAGGCAGCACCTGGTGTCCCAACTTTCCATCCACTGGTTTTTCCTCTACATTCCCCTGCCTCCCTTGAATCAGGCAAAGACAACTTTAGCCACTTCTGGGCTCTGCCCTGGAGGAGTGGCTGATCTGGGGGGAGGCAGGTCTGTAAACTGACCATTCCCACAGCAGTGGGCATCTAGAGGAGCAGGAGCCTGGAAGAGGGTCCCCACTGGATGCTCCTGGGGAGAGAGCAGGGAACATGGGCTTTTAGTCCAGGAGGGCTCCCTAGAGGAGGTAAGGTCTGAGCTGAGGCTTGGTGAAAGAGTAGGACAAAGACAGGCAAGAAGCAGGGTTTGGGCATCTGGGGAAAGGAAGGGAAGTAAGGGGGGAGTAGGTGGACAGTGCAGGCACAGGGTGCAGCACCTGCACAGCTGCAGGGAATTGAAAACAATTTCAGCCTGCTGCAGAGCTGTGAGTCGGCGAATGCCAGGGGGTGGGGTGGGGGTGGGTGGGCAGTCCTGCTGAAGAGATGGATTCATGAAATATTTAGGACAAAAAGCTGGCAGAACTTGGACGTGGAGGAGTGGGGTAGAGGGAAAGAGATAAAGAGATAAAGGAAGGAGTCCAGGATGACTTGTAGAGCTCTGGCCTTCTGAGTTGGCGGTGGTATCGTGTGGAATAGGAGGACAGGGGCCAAGAGCATGATGAGCTCAAGTTCAGACACGTGAAGTTTTTGGTGCCAGGGGACATAAGGTGGAAATGGCTGCAGGCCCCTGGATGCCCAAATCACAAGCTCAGGAAGATCACAGAGCCCATGTTTCCTTAATATTTGTGCTTTCCGTGGTACCTGACAGTGTACAGTTTCTTCTCATTTGTATCCACTCTAAGGTAACGTAAATACCTGTGCTATACGATCTAGCAAATCCACTTCTGGGTATATACCCAAAGGAAATGAAAACAGGACAGTGAAGAGATAGCTGCACTCCAATGCTGACTGCACCATTATTCATAAATAGCCAAGATAAGGAAACAACCTAAGTACCTATCAACTGATGAATGGTTAAAGGTGCGGTGTGTGTATATATATACATATATTATATATTATATATGTGTGTGTGTGTATATATATATATATAATGAAATATTATTCAGCCATAATAAGAAAAACGATATGCCCTTTGTGACAACATGGATGGACCTTGAGCACACTATGTTAATGAGCACATTATGTTAAGTCAGACAGAGAAAAGTGAGTACGGTGTGATATCACTTATATGTGAATCTAAAGAAGCCCAACATAAAAACAGAGAGTAAAATGGTGGTCGGGGTTGAGGGCTAGGACAGATGCTGTTTAAAGGTACAAACTTACAATGAGTAGTAAATACGCTCTAGAGATCTAATAAGCAGAACGGTGAATACGGACCATACTGTATTATAAGCATCAAACGTGCTAAGAGACTAGAGCTTGATGATTCTAATCACTAAAAAGAAAGGATAATTATGTAACTTGATAGAGGTGCTAATTATCACTACAATGGTCATCATATTACAATATATAAATGCAACATATTAACAAGTTGTACACCTTAGATTTACACAATGTTATATGTCCAATATATTTCAATTAAAAAATTATTTTAATGTGTGTGCTTTTCAGCTTATTCACAGGAGCCTCTGGCATGGGGAGGGGTGGAAGAGGCCCCAGATGAAAAATGGTGTGGAAGGCAAAGACAAAGAATGCACTGAGGGGGATGGGAGACACTGGAGAAGCAAGACGAGCCGGAGGACGGGCCGGGGAGCTGCTGAGGGAAGCACAGCCTACCCAGAGGAGGAAGTTAAGGAAAGCCCAGCTGAATACCACAGAATCAAAGGAAAAGACAGGTGCAGATAGTAAGGGAGAGAAGGACCTGGACTTCAGATATGAGAGCCACGTTACCCAAGACAGAAGCTCCCAACACGGGGACCACAGAGGATCCAGCTGGCTTCTGAGTCCTCTCTCTGAACTCACAAGAGCTAAAGTGCATGTCCTGTGCATCTGCTGAGCACCATCTGCTGGGTTCACTGTGTTACAGGTTTTCACACGAATAAGGATATCATACCTGCTGCTGTTCTCCTGAGTAAGGTGAGGAAACCAAATCATCTTAGCCCAGGAAGGAGCTCCCCCGTCCATTCCCAGTGGAGGTCAGGTTGGCCACAAATTGCCCTCCAACACTCCCCACCGAGTCCCATGGGAGGGGAAGCTGTGGAGGGGAGAGGAGGGAGGGTGGGCTCCATCTCTCTGGCAGATGCTTATCCTGGCTCTGCAGAAGGCAGCCTCCACCCTGGGTTCCCACCAGCCCCCCTGCAGCCTTCCTCTCCAGCTGGACCTTGGCCGACCTCCTCTCCCCAGACCCCACCCTCACCCATGAAACACTCACACCGGCTGGTACCAAGTCAGGGGCCCGGGTCTGCCTGGCCCATTCGGGTTTGGCTGGCTCAAAAACACCCAAGCTCAGAAAAAGCATTCGTGTTCTCTCCAGCACACAAGCCTGGTGACCTACACTGGGCAATTCCATCAGAGACAAAAGCATCCTCACCTTCCAAGGTCAACACTATTCCACGCCAAGACCATCAAACACACACCCAAGCAACAGATTTTTACAAAATCCTGAACAGCAATCTTTCCAGAACTCTGAGGCGAGCAGCCCTGGGGCCGCCGACCAGACTTCCTTCCTTGGCCCCAGCATTGATTGCAAACCTTGTCTCAGCTCAGCATTTGGCCGCAAATGCCAAGCTGCTTTAGCGCCCAAGTTCCCAGACAAGCCTGCATTGCTGAGGATCAGGGGAGGCTGGAGCAGGCCTGGGCACTGGAGCAGGGAGCAGTGGAGGACAGCCCAGCCTGGGCTGAGAACAGCAAGAACAGGTGGGGCCACTGGGTGAGGTTTCCTTGTTGCTATGAGGGGTGCATTTGCAAAGCCCTGTAACCTGAAGGCCAAGAGAGCCGCCCACCAGTCCTCAGGCCAGAGTCTTGACTTACCTCTGCAATCTCGGTTCATCTTCGTAACAATCCTGCCAGTGGGGATTACTTTGCCTTTTACAGACCAAAGGTGGCCTAAACCATACCTCCAGGAAGTCACCCCCTGAAGTTTAAACGGACGCCAATGTTCTTTCCTCTACTCTGCCTTCCCACACAGATGGGTCCTCTGAGTTCTATCTGGAAGGCTTTCTAATTTCTTCCCTACTTTCTTTCTTCCTTATGCATATACATAAGCACTGTTTCCTAATGTAAAGTTGTCTGAGATGTTAAGAAATCAGGCAGTTCAACAAAACACCCCTATTCTGAGAGAAGACTGTGGATGAATGCAGCATCACAAGGATGGGAATTTTGTGTTTTCTCCACTTCGTAATGTCTGGTGTCCAAGACAGCGCCCAGCACATACAGACATGGAGAAGGCAAAAAGGCACCCAATCAACGTTTGCTGAACAAACACCCTCCTAGATTGCAGATTCTTGCAAAGATACCATGGCTCCTGGTCAATCCCCTTCCTGAAAACAAGGCAAGGTTTAAAGCACCCTCAGCTGGGCTAAAGCAGCCACACGCCAGCCTAACTCAGACGTGTGCAGACACCAGTCCTCATGAGGCCAGCCTACACTCAACAAACAGAAAGACGTCTATCTGACTTCCCCTATCTGGCTTCCCTTGTCCAGCCAGAAAGGCCCCCCGCAACAGTGGGATCCTGGGAGGAAACTGACAAGCCCCACCCCCTTTCAGTTATGTGTCAGCTCCTGAAGGATTCTAAGCGGTTGTGGAAAACTTCAAACACTTCCCACTAATTCTGCAGCAAATGGGCTCTGCCCACCCAGTCAGTGCTGGGCTCCCAACACAGGTCTCCTGAGTCCCCTGGGGAAATGACAGATAGATGGGCCCCTCACATCTCACAAAGTCCCTGAGCCAGATTCCCTGTAGGGCTGC
Organism: Tursiops truncatus; assembly: GCF_011762595.2. Lineage (NCBI taxonomy): Eukaryota > Metazoa > Chordata > Mammalia > Artiodactyla > Delphinidae > Tursiops > Tursiops truncatus. The sequence continues at coordinate 18,967,583 of NC_047049.1, forward strand.
TGTGGTTGAAGACCCTGCAACACCACTTATTTCCTTTAGCAGAAGAGCAGCCTGATTGCTCTGAACCCCCTGAAACTGAGCAAGCTGCCCTGGCCCCCACATTATTTCTGCTGACCTGCAGGAAAACCACACCTAAGGGGCTGGGCCACCCGTCAGCTTGGGAACGGCCCCCAGATAGGACTAAACTAAGGTCCTGGTCTCAGGCAGCTTGCAACTAGTGTGAAGACCAAGACAATTTTTAAATTGGTTTACAAATGTTTTAAATTTAATGAAAACTTTAAAAAATATATTTTAAAATAATGTTAAATTTTTAATAAAATAAAATAATGTTTAATTTTTTATTGTGAAATAATAAATGTACAATAAACTACATAAAAGGCACTAATTTTGTTAACATGTATATACATCTAACCACCATGCAGATCAGGATATATAAAATAGTTCCAGTACCTCAAAAGATTCTCTCACATATCTCCCTCCTGCTTTAAACCTCCCCAAAAAGGTAACTATTTTTCTAATGTCAGGTATTAGTTTTGCCTGACTGTGAACTTCATATCACTAGGCTTATGTCATACATATTGAGTCTGGCTTCTTTCATTTAACATATCTGTGAGATTCATTCATATTAAGTGTGTGCCAGTAGTCTGTTCTTTTACATTTCTGAGTGATATTCCATCATATAAATATACTACAATTTCTTTATCCATTTGCCAGTTGATGGAAACAACTAAGTTGCTTCCCAAATGGAACTATTATGAATAAAGTTGCCATAAACATTCTTGCACAAGGCTTTTTGTGGATGTATGTACTCAGTGCTCTCGATACATAACTAGCAATAGACTGACATGGTTATAGGGTAGCTATATATTTAACTTCAGTAGACATTGCCTGTGTCCCTAAATGGTTGTATCATTTTACCTTCCCACAGCAGTGTATGAGAGTTCCAGCTGCATGGTTGAGTATTTCATTCCTTTTTTCTGGCCAAATAATATTTCACTGTGTGGACAGATTGCATCGTTTATGCATTCATCAATTGATATTTATTTGAGTTGTTTCTGCTATTACTATGAATAATGCTGCTATGAACAATCATGTACAAGTTTTTATGTGGACATATGTTTTCATTTTGCTTGGGATATACCTAGGAGTGGACTTCGCTGGGCCATATGGTAAATCTGTGAGGAACTGCCAGACTGTTTTCCAAAGTGGCTGCACCATTTTTTACCATCTCACCACCAATGAATGATGGTTCCAATTTCTCCACATCCTCACCAACGGTTGGTATTGTCAGTCTTTCTAAATTTCAGTCATTCTGGTGGGTGTTTAGTAATATCTTATATACGACTGTAATTTGCATTTTCCGATAAGCACCTTTTCATATTCTATACTTTCCAGCTCCCCTTATGCCCTACACAGAGGAGCTAATACCCATCCACCCCACTGAGAATCACTAGACAAGAATATCTGCCTGGTTTTAATTCCTACAGGCTCTACTATAAAAGTGGGGGGTTGTTTCATTAATCAGAATTTATGTTAAAATACAAACAGATTGTTTTCAAAACCTCCCTTAGGAAATTCAGCTAATCACCCATCCAAAGAAATGTTCCAACACTGCTTCTGTCCCCAGTCACAACAGTAGTTGTTAGCAATAGGAAAGGGGCAAATAAGCATGAGTGGGAGTAATCAGGGAAGGCTTCCGGTGGAAGTAACCTCACCTGGGACTTGAACAGGTTAAATGAATAAACAGGGACACATTCTATGCAAGGGAACATTGTGAAGGAAGGCAGAAAGTGGACTCTGGGAATGCTGGGGCCAGGAAGGAGCCTCGCTTTGGCAGGAATGCTGCAGATGGGGTGTGGGACCAGGTAAAGTGGAAGGGGTTTATCAATGTGAGATCTGTAAAGACATTTTCATGTCGCAGGTGCAGCTAGGTTTTAGGATGGGAGTCAGTTGCCTTTTTTATGGGGAACGTGCCAGAACAAAACACACAAACAAAGTCCAGTGGGAGAGGTAAGAAACAGAAGAAAGACGAAAAATGCCTTGATTACGTCCACACGGCGACACATAAAACCCACACAGACCTAAAAGGGTCATTAGCCAACACCCGGTCCAGATAAGTCGGGCCCAAGAGAGGTCATCCAGTTGGCTGATGGTCCCTTCTGAGAGCTGCCATTCTTATACTCAGAGCTGCCAGCCCAGCCTCATCTTGTTTCAGAGGAGGACAAACAAACAGAAGAATAAGGGGAGAGGTCCTCATGGCTCCTACAGGATCACGTGACTGCCTACTCAAACACCTCAATGGCTTCCCGTTGCTCTCAGAAAAACACAAAGGCCTGCAACCCCCATGCCCGCCCCAATCTCAGCCTCACTCTCTCTCTACCACCTAATCCCAGCTCTGTGCTCTGGCCATCCCGGCACTCCTTCAGCTTCAGGAATGTGGCCCACACGCTCTCCCAAATGCTTGGAAAGCTTCTCTCATCCCCAGCTTACTCCTCTTCAATTTTCAAATCCCAGCTGGTGTCAATTCTTTAGGGAAGGCTTCCCTTACATACCACTCCTTGTCTGAGTCCAGATCTATTTCCCATGTTGTACGTTCTCTTGGAATCCTGCTTCCTTCCCCTTTAACACTCATCTCTGTTGGGATTACACCACCTCGTCTTGGTGTATTTGATTAATGTCTGCACAAGAGCAGAAGCCGCATCAGTTTCTGCTCATTACCACATCCCAGTGTCCTGCACAGGGCCTGCCACATGAACGAACGAATGAATGAATGACCACAGAGAGTCTAGTGATGGGCAAGACCTGGTCACCTAGTAAGACACCCAAAGACCCAGCAATTCTACAACCTGGCAGAAACGTGTACATATGTTCTCCAAAAGGCATGTACAAAAAATGTTCATGACCACATGATTCGTAACAGCCAGAAATTAGGACAGCCTAAATATCCGTGAACAATAAAATAAATAAATAGATTGCGGGTATGTTCATTCAATGGGATACTATACCACAGCGAAAATTCACAAAGTAACTGCTTACAACATGATGCATGGCACAAACGTAACACTGAGCAAAAGAAAGTCAGACACAAAAGAGGACATACAATATAATTCCAATTATGTGAAATTCAAAATCAGGCAAACTAAACTATGGTCAGAATGGTCAAAATTGTAATGACCTTTGGAGGGAAAGGGGCAAAGGGGCTTCTGGGGTGCTGGCAATGTTCTGTTTCTTGATCTGGGTGTGGGATTTTCAGGATGTGTTCATTGCATGAAATCTATCGAATTTACTTACTATTTCTGTAGGTATGTTATACTTGCAGTAAAAAGCTTACCGAAAAAAAATGGAAGGACAACTCCTTCATTAGTTGGGGCTGGATCTCAACAAGCCAAGAGGGTGTTTGAGCCGTTTCGGAGCACAGCCTCCAGGGCTGCTAGTGTGTTCCTATGCTCCCAGCACATGTGGGTACTTGCAGACACCATGCTCCTCTCTGTTTCTGTCATCTAGGTTGGCCCTTCCTTTTTTTTTTTTTAAGATGGGGGGAAAATGTTTAAACTTGCTTTCCCAAGAAAGACAAAATAGAAACAGGATTATTCTTGAATGACCTAATCCAAAAATGTATGAAATTTAATGCAAAAAATAAAACACAACACTTTCTCCTATACAGCTGTAAATGCGTTGACAAACACAAATGGTGTGTGATTGGGAAAGGAGCAAGTAATGGAATTCAGTGTGAACTGGGTATATTTTGTGCAAACCGCATGGTAGAGAAGCAAGCAAGCGACAGACTGTAATCTGGGCAAGTGGACTTCAATCTCATTAATTTTTGTAAAAACTGCATTATGATCTTCTTGGTAAACTTCGTCCCAAATCCTATGGCTAAAAAGAAGTTGTGACTTTGTGATCCTAAATGCATGTTATTTAGTATTTGCTGCCCAAAGATTGAGTTTCATCCTCTCTGGGTCTGAAAGTGTGAATGTTTTGTGCAAATGCATTTGTGCTCTAACGCAGACCAGCTGGCATGGGGAAGGGACAGGTTTGCCCACGGCCCAGTTAATCAGCAGTTAGGACAAAGGGGAGGAAATAGTGTTTCCTCATAGCTGTGATACTGTGATTTATAATAAGAAATATATATTGGGTCTTTACCCAGTTTCTGGCACAGAGCTCCTAAAACTCTTGGAATTCCCTGAAGAAGCCTTGTAATGAAGAAGCCTATGTAATGAAGCCTTGATCCAAAAAGGATAGGGTTTGGAGAGCTTCCAGGCTGGTGAACACACAGAGATTCAGTGAAAGTGGCGGCCTGGAAAGGGCATGGAAGCTCCGCAATCTTTCCCTGTACCTTGCTCTATGCATCTCTTCCATCAGGTCTGTGAGCTGCTGGAGCTAATTAATCAAACCCAAGGAGGGGGTCGCTGGAACCTCCAATCTATAGCCAGTTGGTTAGAAGCACAGGTGACAACATGGCATCTAAAGGTGGATGACATTGTGAGGGGACAGTCTTGTGGGACTAAGCCCTTCACCTGTGGGATCTGACACTATCTCCAAGTACAAAGTGTCAGAATTGAGTTGAAATTGTAAGGCACCCAGCTGGTACCAGAGAACCATACACGCACAGACACCTATTGTGCTGAACCTTTAACAGCCTAAGCTTGTGGTTAAATTCCTAAGTCTTTCACTCCCTGGGCTGAATGCTCAAGCCAATTCCCCCCATGGCAATCCTAGGCAATCATGCCAAACTCCTACTAAGATGCATGTTAATCAGCAACTTTGCTTATATACCTTTTGTATGTGGGTCAGTGTCCTGGGTTCTATATATGGTAGCAGGTGTTTAGAAGGCATAAAATCTAGAGACAATGGCAGACTGGGGGGCAGACAGGCACTCTCATACCTTGGATAGTTATTTTTATCAAACTAGAGAAGCATATCCCTTCCACCCAGTAATCCTACTTATAGAAATATATCCTCCAAGTAGACTCATACAAAAATGCATGTGCTAGCATGCTCACTGCAGCCCTGTCAACAGCAAAATATTAGAAACCTAAATCAACAGGGACTCTGCAAATAAATTACGGTAACTCCTACAGTGGAACACATTCAATCAAGACAAAAGCACAATGTGCCCACAGGCAAATTCTTCAGAGACATATTGTTAAAGCAAAGTGAAATAAGGTGGCTAAATAGTGTGAATATGTTACTTTTTGCATAAAAAAGATATGCATGCAGATACATGTTTTTATAAGTAGAGAAGAATATCTCTAGAAAGAGACCCAAGAAACCAAAGAGGGGAAACAGAGAAATGAACAATGTCTCAGAAAGAAGGAAGATTTACTGATTACTATTTATACCTTTGCACCATTTGCATTTTTATCATACGTATGCAAGTTTTTCAAATAATACATTTAGTTTAGTTTTATTCACTGGAAAAATATACATAACAGAAAACAGAAACTTGATTTTTGCCCAAATCAATATGACCCAAATAATAACTTAGATACACAGCTTGTGAGGAGACATAAAAGCAAGTGGAGTTATCTGGGGTATTTGGGGATGACTCCAGAAGTAAGTCAGGGGCCAGAGGGATACAACAAAATGAGATGCCCCTCCCTCCCCAAAATATATAATAAATCTCTGAAATGTTTTATACCTTTGGTCTGCCTGTGAAAGAGCTCAACCCACTTTCCCTCCTGGCCTCAGGTATCTTGGTGTTATTATTATATTCATTAAATATACATTTCTCTAGGAACTAGTTAAGATCACACGTTTAAGGCCAGACGGGCTCGGGCTGAAATCCTGGTTTGGCCCCTTACTCGTCATGTGTCATCAGGCAGATGACCCTTTCTGTTTCCTCATCTGTAAAGTGCAGACAGTAACACTTCCTTGTAGGGTCCTCTGTGAAGGTTAAATGAGGTTTTGGAGGTAAACTTGGTTAGCCCAGTGCCCTGATCACCAGGGCAAAGTGAGCGCTTAGTAAATGGTAGGGAGTGATCACCGTCACTTTCCCCATTTTGCCTCTCACTGAACCAGCCACTCGTGAGGACAGTGGCGGTTAAAATGGAAGCATGCCTGGCTTCCAACGTTTTTCCATTTGGCTTTCCAGTGAGGTAGGCAGGTGGAGTCTGAGCGCTGTCCCAGGGGCCTCGTAAGAGGTAAGGAGCATCACTGCGCCAACCCCATCAAGGAGCCCCTGAGGCAGTTGGGCACCCAGTTCTGACACTCAAGCTTCAGAGAGGCAGGAAGGGACAACTGTGCCCTGCCATGGATGTGTCTCAAGGGCCACCTGAGGCCAGCCCGATGCCCACAGGGCAGACAGCCTGGCCTGGACTTCCCTCGCTATAATGGCTGAGCTGGGCTGAGCAGGGGCCGCTGTGGGGAAGATGATGACAGAGCTACCTGAGAGGTGTGCGGGCACACGCATAACCTCACCCCATCCTCTCAGTAACTCTCTTTTACAAATGAGAAAATGTCCACCATTAAGATTAAGAGCACTACTCATCTCAGTGGGTTGGGGTCTAGGTATATTTAGGACCTGCTTGAAATGGGAATATGAGGGAATTTTTATACAGGATCCATGCCAAAGTTTTAACATCTTGGCCTATAGGATAAAATGAATTCACCCACAGGACTGAATAAAGTAAGCTAGAACGTAAAAAAAATTTTTAAATCTCCGTACTTTGGTTTATTTTAGAAAACAGTTTTCTTACATGTATGTAAACTGGCTTTAAGGAAGAAGATTACACTGGTAAATATTTTAAAGAATCGAGATTAATACAAAGTTTAGGGAATTAATGGAATGTAGTATCTGCTGAAAATGTCCTCTATTGAGGTGCATTCCCTCCTATTTGAGGAGTTGTCAATTTGGGGTTTATTTCTCTCCCTTTAGCTTTCAATTTCTTCCCATACTTTTTGCCCCAACAACTGTCTTCCCACCAACAGTGCACAAGGGTTCCCTATTCTCTGCATCCTAGCCAACACTTGTCTCTTGTCTTTTTTTTTTTTTTTTTTTTTTGTGGTACGCGGACCTCTCACTGTTGTGGCCTCTCCCCATGCGGAGCACAGGCTTAGGACACGCAGGCTCAGCGGCCATGGCTCACGGGCCCAGCCGCTCCATGGCATGTGGGATCTTCCCGGACCGGGGCACAAACCCGTGTCCCCCGCATCGGCAGGCAGACTCTCAACCACTGCACCACCAGGGAAGCACTCTCTTGTCTTTTTTTTTTTTTGGTACGCGGGCCTCTCACCGCCGCGGCCCCTCCCATTGCGGAGCACAGGCTCCGGACGCACAGGCCCAGCAGCCATGGCCCACGGGCCCAGCCGCCCCGCGGCATGCGGGATCCTCCCGGACCGGGGCACGAACCCGCGCCCCCCGCCTCGGCAGGTGGACTCCCAACCACTGCGCCACCAGGGAAGCCCCTCTCTTGTCTTTTTGATGGCAGCCATTCTAACAGGTGTGAGGTGATAGCTCATTGTGGTTTTGATTTGCATTTCACTGATTAGTGAATGTTCAGCATCTTTTCATGTACCTGTTGGCCATCTGTATGCTTTGTTTGGAAAAATGTCTATTCAGGTCCTCTGCCCGTTTTTAGATCATATTATTTGGGTTTTGTTTGTTTGTTTTTGTTTTGTATTTTATTTTTTTTGCTATTGAGTTGTATGAGTTCTTTATGTATTTTGGATATCAACCCCTTATCAGATACATAATTTGCAAATATTTTCTCCCATTTCACAGGCTGCCTTTTCATTTTGTTGATTGTTTCTTTTGCTGTGCAGAAGTTTTAGTTTGATGTAGTTCCAATTGTTGATTTTTGCTTTTGCTGCTTGTGCTTTTGGTGTCATATCCAAAAATCATTGCCAAGACCAATGTCAAGGAGATTTTTCCCTTTTTTATGGTTCGAGGTCTTACATTTGTCCTTTGTCAATTACAAGTTATTTTTTGTGAGAGGTGTAAGATAGGTGTCCAATTTCATTTTTTTGCATGTGAGTATCCAGTTTTCCCAGCGCTATTTATTGAAGAGACTATTCTTTCCCCATTGAGTATCCTTGGCTTCCTTGCCAAATATTAGTTGACTGTGTGTGTGGATTTATTTCTGGGCTCTAGATTCTGTTCCATTGGTCTACGTATCTGTTTTTGTGCTGGCATTATATTGTGCTGATTGCTACAGTTCTGTAACATAGTTGGAAACCAGGAAGTATGATGCCTCCAGCTTTGTTCTTCTTTCTCCAGATTGCTTTGGCTCTTTGGGGTCTTTTGTGGTGCCACACACATTTTCGGATTGTTTTCCTATTATTGTGAAAAGTGCCATTGGAATTTCGATAGGGATTACCTTGAATGTGTAGATCACTTTGGGTAGTATGGATATTTTAACAATTATTCTGATCCATGAGCACAGACTCTTTTCCCATTTATTTGTGTCTTCCTCAGTTGTTTTCATCAGTGCCTCATAGTTTTCAGTGTACAGATCTTTTGCTTACTTGGTTAAATTTATTCCTACGTATTTAATCGTTTTTTTGTTTGATTTTTCGTTTTTTTTAACATCTTTATTGGAGTATAATTGCTTTACAGTGGTGTGTTAGTTTCTGCTTTATACCAAAGTGAATCAGTTATACATATACATGTGTTCCCATATCTCTTCCCTGTTGCGTCTCCCTCCCTCCCATCCTCCCTATCCCACCCCTCTAGGTGGTCACAAAGCACCGAGCTCATCTCCCTGTGCTATGCGGCTGCTTCCCACTAGCTATTTTACATTTGGTAGTGTATATATGTCAATGTCACTCTCTCACTTCGTCCCAGCTTACCCCTCCCCCTCCCCGTGTCCTCAAGTCCATTCTCTATGTCTGCCTCTTTATTCCTGTCCTGCCCCTAGGTTCTTTAGAACCTTTTTTTTTCTTAGATTCCATATATATGTGTTAGCATATGGTATTTGTTTTTCTTTTTCTGACTTACTTCACATTGTATGACAGGCTCTAGGTCCATCCACCTCATTACAAATAACTCAATTTCGTTTCTTTTTATGGCTGAGTAATATTCCATTGTATATATGTGCCACATCTTCTTTATCCATTCATCTGTCGATGGACACTTAGGTTGCTTCCATGTCCTGGCTATTGTAAATAGAGCTGCAATGAACATTGTGGTACATGACTCTTTTTGAATTATGGTTTTCTCACGGTATATGCCCAGTAGTGGGATTGCTGGGTAGTTAAAATGTAAAATTTGGTGCAGATGCAAATCCAGTTTTAATGGGGGGAAAGATTAAACAGAGGGAATCATTCCCAATGACACCTGAAGTTCAAAAAATACTCAAAACCATACCTGAAAGTAAATTACTTAAAAATTACAAATATGGTATATATATAACTGATTCATTTTGTTGTAAAGCAGAAACTAACACACCATTGTAAAGCAATTATACTCCAATAAAGATGTTAAAAAAAATTACAAATATGTATGAGCTCCTTGAGCCAAGTCTTGAGTTCATTTCTAAACTGATAAGGCAGTATCTCTGGCCCTAATTTTCCCTGTTTCAGTCTCTTCTCCCTTCCTCTTTCTTCTCCCACAATCTCACCATCCTTTTTGCTCAATATCTCGAGTAGGTCAGCATCAAAGGAAACACAAATCAATTTCTTCAAGGACACAGATGAGACCTTCTTATCACACTCTATGACATTATAAAACCTAAATCCATCAAGAAGAGATTTTTGAGTTAGCATGCTTCTTTCAAGTTCTTGCCCAAAGACCAATAATTCAAGACAGAATGAAGACTTTCAGTAAACCATGAAAATGATCACTTCATCCAACAGAACGAAGGGGTTGGTTTTAGTTTTATGAAAAAAGGGAAGGAATGAATCTAGTGAATGTGGTTTAACAGACAGTTCCAGGTACACTGAAAAGACAAGGAAGACAGGTATGGCTAAATATCACACCCACACAAGCTGCTTAGCTGAAGTCACATGGGAGACTGCTTTTTTGAGAAAGCATTCCAGAAGGGAAAACCAAATTACTGAGAATAAAATATGCCCATTACCTTGCTTTAGAGGCAATAATCTTTAATGGGAGAGTGAAGGTAGCTGAGCGAGCAGTTCTTGGTCATTCTTGGGCATCAGGTGGCCAGAAAGTGCTGAGTCACGAAATTGTGGGCAAAGCGTAGCCAGAGCAAAGCCAATATTTCTATGGCTAAACAGAAACCCCAGACAAGATCCCCAGGGATCATACAAGGGGCTGCACCCCTGATTTTCCATGACCTTAATCAAGGCACACACACCAAAGAGCTTGCCATGCATGGGTACCTCTACTCATAGTAACCACAAATCACAGTGTTTGCCTCCTCAGTGTATCTGGAGATGTTTTGCCCAGAGGCTGCTTCCTCCAAAAGACACCCACCTGGGTAGACATTTGGAAGCCACATGGACAATCCTCTCGTCCGTACACCTGGCTCTGTGCTTTGTGGTTTCATTTCGTAGTTCTGCTCATCCCTACACAAGAAGCATCCCCAGCAAGAAGTGAAGGATGTGAGGGGGTCACCGATTCGGCCCTAGAAGAAATGTCAGGGTGGGACAGGGATGGATAGAATTGAGACACCATGACCCAGCTGTGGAGCTAAAAGGCTGGAAAGAGGCCCCAAGAATGGCTTCAAAAAGAACTCCATTTGCTGCGAGCAAATGGCCTGGTCAAGGCACATCTCATGGACAGGCAGTCAGCAGAAAGGGGGATCAAACTTCGGTCTTTGATGGTAGCAGTAGTAGCAGTAGCAGTGGTGGCAAGTTTCGGAGCAAATAACATTTGGGTGAATAGTTGTGGAATTCTCTGATCTTAAGAAAGTACATCTGATTCAACCTTTATTAGTAATAACGTATTAGAAGTCACAAAAACCAAATCTCTGCACATGAGTAAGTACCTCCTGATACTGCTGGATTTTGCAGGTGATTGAGAACCCCAGGGAACCCTCAGGCTTCCCTGCCACTTTGGATAGAAATGCACTCTGGGGTTGTTATTGTAGAGTGACATTGTTTATTCCCCAAACTAGTATGGATGACACTACAGTTCCTCTATCAACATCATCATCCCTTAACCATTACCATCATCGTTATGCTCATAATTGCTTTGTGAGAAGAGTAAATTTGCATTATTTTACTGAGACGTTATCGGGTATTGACATTTTAAAGACTTAAAACAGTGAAGACAATAACATAATATCTTACTATAATAAATTGGCCCTTTATTTATGTTGTTTCAAAAAACAAAAAAAACCTCCATTTGCCAAAAAGGCATTGTTTGTCAAGGGTGCATCGCTTTAGAGCCTTACCAGCTTCCCTATTGCTGTATTTTTAAGTGGTGATGATGCTAAGACAGAGACAGGAAGGGAGCAAAGAATCTTGACTGAGGTAGGATATCCAGCAGGGATTCTGGTACCCACAGAAATTGATTCCATAAAGGAAGTACTGACTTAAAGGAAGTCTTCTGAGCCTGATGAATAGACCTGATAATACAGGGAACTGAGATTGGTCATCACTGATTTCAGGCCAGATCCTGCTGCCTGGGAAGGTTTACTAGGGCTTCCTGGGGTCTGTTATAGGGAACTAGGTACTGCGGGGGAAAGGACTGCTGATGGTTCCAAGGGTGAGAGATTTCCAGCAAGGTCCTCAAGTCTCCTAGGCTCAGAAGGCCAGGTTCCCACCCTTACCACCAGCTCAGTCTTCTTGGGGCAAGAAAAAGAGCAAGCCTCTGCCACAGAATTTCTGCTCCAGAATCCAACAATGGGGTGTCAGCAACCGGCAAGGACAGACTCAGTGTCAGGGATTCACACTCAGCCCAGAAGGCCCCTGGGCCCCAGGATGGGAAAACTGGCATTTGGGAAATAAAAGAAATTTAGAGAATGATTTCAGAACCTACCAAAGAATGAACCCCAACTCTTGGGGACAAACAGGGGACTGAATGTGCCCTTGAAAACCCAATGTTACCTTTGTCAGAAGTCGGTGGCCAAATGACATTGCTTATACCTGGTGAAGAAATGAAAGCTTCCCCCAAATTCTTAACAGAAATCTGAGAGAGGAGACTAAGGGCAGAGATGCCTGTCAACACAAGAAATGCTTCTTGCAGAAGCAAGTACAGACTAACGGTGGGTCAGGGAAAGAGAGTCTGCGCTAACTGCCCAAAAACCAAAGGCAGGGAAGAATAGGAAAAGGCAGACATAACAACCATTAAAGAGATAAGCAAACAAAACTGCAATATAGAAATGCTGGAGGCTGCTGCGTAAAAGAAATACCCTGGAGAAAAGACAGAAAGGGGAGGAAAAGACCGTCAGAATCAGAAATAAAGCGTGATTATGAACTCATCAAAAGTGGCCGTTATTTGAGATACATTGTCCTTTTAGAAAAAACTAGGTGGGAAGCTTAAGACAAGAAATGGCTCTCGAGGTGATGAAGGTAAACCCATGGGGTGAGATCCATCTTCTGTGAGATTAAAAGGCATCTAATGCCAAGTGCATTGAGTGAGCATTCACTGGATGAAAGAAGACCAGGTTTATATCTCAAATCTTACATTTTGCAAATTCAGCTGAAGAGAACACTATACTCAGTATGAAACTACAGAAAATTCCTGCAGAAGCCCAAACCCTAAGGAAAGCAATTTGAGGCGGACAAAGAAAGGTAGCTTTTGCCTTTGGAAGCCATTCGACCATAAAGATTTCTATCTTCATTAGCACATTCTCCGAAAAGTCTAAGTTGAGTCAGCCTAGACAACAAAACGAAGGGGGAAAAAGGTACTCTCTACAGGGACCTCCCTGGCGGTCCAGTGGTTAAGACTTTGCCTGCCAATGCAGGGGGTATGGGTTCAATCCCTGGTTGGGGAGCTAAGATCCCACATGCCTTGAGGCCAAAAAAACAAAACACAAAACAGAAGCAATATTGTAACAAATTCAATAAAGACTTAAAAAAAATGGTCCACATCAAAAAAAGATCTATAAAAAAAAAGATATTACCTACAAATGTGTAAGATACAGGGCTGCTGAAATATCATTTTAAGGATCAGGATGGTAGCACATATAAAAATGAAAGAACTGTAACTAAAGCAGATTTATAAATTCAGCTAAAAAGCCCGGACTCCTGGATTTTTCAGAAAGATATGGGATATGACAAAGGAAATCTGTGGCCTCGTGAACAAGTGTAAGATAATATGGAGGGGACATCACTGCTCTAACTGAAATTCCAAACACGCTTTCAACTTTTCCCCTCATCCATCATCCATCCCATCCTTTCATTGTTAGCTGAGAAATCAAATGAGATGCCTCCTCTTCCTTCTTTCATTCTCTCAAGGAAAGGAATAAAGCAGGGAGACTAGCAGCTCCTTGGCTGGCTTGCCTGTGTTGTGTCTGAGTTTGAGGACAGGCATGGGGAAGGCGAGAGGAAAGCAGGAAGGAGCCTGGCTATTTTCCAACAGGGTTAGTAACCAGCTCCCGAATATTGAGAACTGGCCGCACTCAGAGTAACTGAGAGGATGATGACCTTTCATACCAAGAAAGGATAAAACAAAACAACTGCATGCCTAAAACTTACCTTAGTCATTGAATGAAATACTAAGAGACTTAGAGACCACTCAACACAAAGCGCGTACGCTACACGTTGAAGAACAGATCTAGCACGCTGGTTTACTAGGACAGTACGGGGTGACTAAGCCTACGTGCCCACCCTAAGCAGGAGGGGGGTGCAGGGGGAAGGCAGGTGGCACTTCAAGTACAAGTGTGCGGAGGGAGGAAGAAACCAAAAAGGACGCCTCCCTTCTTTCCTCCTGTTTTCCCTGCCTGCCGGCCTCTGACACATGATTTTGCCCTTGCATTGCTGTTAAATAGGAAGAAGAGAGAAGAAAGGGGAAGCAGGCACTGAGCACAGGGTCCCAGGGCTCTTTGTCCTGGCTCAGGAAACTGAGAAGGACTGGAGGGGGGCATCTCCATCCCACTGTGACGAGCTTTGGAGGGGAGGACATGGTGACATGGCCCGAGGGCCAGCCACAGGCCGGACGCTCTGTCCATTTTACAGATGAAGCTCTGAGCAGCTTAGAGCTTATTCAAAGCGCAGATGTACCAGCACAGCCAGAAGGGAACCCCAGCTTGTCTGAATCCAAAGTCGGCACAGCACTGCCGCCCCTTCCGAGGCTGGAGAAGGAGCGCTCAGGACCAAGCTATGTTCATTCTGCCAGCGGACTTGCAGAAGGGGTGGAGGTGTTAACGGAGTTAAGACACCCAGGGTAGGGAGTGGGGTGGACAAGCCAGGATTCACGAGGTTATAATTGGGAGCCTTCAATTTGGATGTTCTTAAATCTTTGTGTAGAGGCTTTGCCTGGGCGCTGCTATGTGAACGCACAACGGGGAGGACACCAGTGGTAGGAAACCATGTCAAATGCGGTACAAGCAACCACCTAGCTGCTGTCTCCCATCCAGGAAGCTGCTCCTCCCGGGCAGCATGCAGAGCTAAGAGCCAGCACAGGCGAGCACCTGGCATTTGGGGCTCCTCGAAAAGGAAAGGAAATGATGATAACATTCCCCAGAGAGAGGAGGTCAGCAGAGCATTCCAACCTCCTACATGGGGTGCAGTCCCCCTAGGGCTGTGGGCACTGCAGCCAGGGCGCCAAGGCCAATGTCTCCCAAATGGGAATCAAGCCCTGGAGCCTGGAAGAGATGCCCCCTACCCCGGCCATTATGACTGCAGCACATCACGATGGATCTGGGAGATCACATCCCAGCTTCCTCCCGCGAGGGGCTCAGAGCCTAGCAGAAGAGATAGATATTAATCAAACTGTCAAAGAAATGTGAAACTGTGACTGGATAAATGTTTCAAAGGAAAGTGTAAAATGTCGGGGTGTGAGCCTCCACTGGGGTCAGAGTTGGGCGAGGAGGAGGCAGTGGAGTTTCCCAGGAGAGAGGAGAGGCCAGGTGCCTGGAGCTGAAGGTAGACACACCTGGTAGCAGGACGGAGGTTTGGGAGCAACAAATATTGTTTCATAGACTATTTAGCTAATTACCTGGTAATTATCTAAAAAGGAGGAATGACTGTGCCATGAGCTGCCTTCTTTGTTTTCAAGGTAACTTCTCATACTGAATTCCTTACGCACTTAGCAAAACACTTAAGTTATTCCTGTCATTGTGACAGTAGCAATAATAGTGCCAAGTGTTACTGTGAGTACCGATGTTCCACCTCAGCTACCAGTATTATGAGTCTAGCCTTTACCTGCTTGCCCTCACGTGATTCTGACAACAATCCTACTGGGCAGGGGAGCAATGAAGGAATCTGCCCAAGATCACGCAGCCTGGGTGTGGCAGGGACCAGATCTGAACCCAGGCCCACCTGGTTTGCAGCCGTGCACATGAACCAGAGAGGCACTACTTTGGGGATTGGCAGGAGAAGCTGATAGATACCCCAGCCTCCTACCCTTGTCCCTACGGTCTGTCCTGAGTCCTGGAAACTCAGCAAGCCTCCTATGACCTCACTGCGTCACCTGTAAAATCAGGATAATAACACCTATCTACCCACCTCGTCAGGTTATCGTGAGGCTCAAACAAGCACAGGTGAACCTCACAGGTTCAAAGCACCAAGTGAACAAGAGGCCTGATTATTTGGCAAAAACATACCCCATATTAACTTCAAATAGGCAAGGTGAATGACACCCTCGCAAGACCACAGACACAATCAAAGAGAAGGGAGAAAGAAGGAGAATTGAGGCCACGCCCCCTCACCTTGACCCTGAGGCATAAAAATGAGAGCCAACAGCAATTCGCTGAAGTCTACCCCATAGCAGGCACTGTCTCTGTGTAGTGAAGAATCAAGCTTTGGGCTTTCCTGGTGGCGCAGTGGTTGAGAGTCCGCCTGCCGATGCAGGGGACACGGGTTCGTGCCCCGGTCCGGGAAGATCCCACATGCCGCGGAGCGGCTGGGCCCATGAGCCATGGCCCCTGAGCCTGCGCGTCCAGAGCCTGTGCTCCACAACGGGAGAGGCCACACAAAGAGAGGGCTGGCCTTCATCTTGCTCTTGGTTCTGAGAGGCAAACTTTAAGCCCTTGCATTGTCCTGCTTAATAAAAGTGTCTGTTACCTGGGCGCCCGGGGCCTCACCGGCCAGTCTAACAACGTGACTTATGGTGGGGGCTCTGGCCCATATGGTATCAGCTTGACCTTCAAGAGGCTGGAGACTTGAGGTCAGCCTCGCAGGCGGACGACT
Source organism: Tursiops truncatus (assembly GCF_011762595.2). Classification (NCBI taxonomy): domain Eukaryota; kingdom Metazoa; phylum Chordata; class Mammalia; order Artiodactyla; family Delphinidae; genus Tursiops; species Tursiops truncatus. The sequence continues at coordinate 18,983,783 of NC_047049.1, forward strand.
GTGTCTACAGCGGGAGACGACAATCAGAAGCTCTGCGCATGGAATTTTCCTGGACTCTGCCCTGTGTTTCTCTTCCTTTGGCTTATTTTAATCTGTAAACTTTCAACATAACTGTAATTATCACAGCTTCCAGTAAGTTCTGTAAGTCTTTCTAATGAATTATTGTACCTGAGGGTAGTCTTGGGCTCCGCGGAATTTGCAGCTGGTGTCAGAAGTGAGGGTAGGGTCTTGGCAACCTCCGAACTTTCGAGTCCCTCTGCATTGTCATTTCATTCGCACATAAACCCAAAGAAGTAGGTGTTATCATTCCCACCTCACAGACAAGGAAACTGAGTAGCTGAGAGAGGCCATCACTTGCCCACAATCCCATATCCAGCAGGTGGGGGACCTGGGATTAATCACTAAGCTGCAGCATTAGTGAAACTCTCACCTGGGCACGAGTGGTCCTGCCGCCACCTGCCAGACCACATCTCAGGCTACCGCGAGAGCTGCAGACCCATGAATAGAGGGCCTCTCTTTGAACAGCAGGCCACACCGTGGGAGGATAAGGGGAGAACTTAGAAAGTGTTTTAGTAGGAAAAATAAAATACTATGCTGTTTATAGATGCTGGGTGGTATTGTGACCTTACCATTGCAACCTTGAGACATGCCACCTAGGACAGAGACACCACAGCAGCCCTGAAACCCAAACCTCAGCCCTTTCATGGTCAGAGTCACACCAGCCCTGGGAAGCAGGAGCCTGGACAGAGTGATGCAATGCCTCCCAGGACAGGACATTCCACCAAGAGGCCGGTCGAGGGGCTGTGTCAGGGGAGCAGAGAGGAGGGAGTGCGGAGGGAGGACTCCGGCAGGAGGGGGGCAGATAGGGTGGCCAACGGTGGCACCAACGCCTGCCAGCATGGGGAGGGGCAGGAAGGAGGCTGCACACACAGCAGATTCCCCCCCAGCACCGAGACCAAGCTGTGCCTGTCAATCCTGCCCCCGCGTCTCAGGAAGCCTGGCATGGCCAATGCCCTTGGCCTCCTACGTACACGCCACCCCAGCTCTGTGCCATACAATCAGGTTGACAAGAGCAGTAGATTTAACACTGTCCCCTCCAAAAACAGTTCTGTGGGCTCTGCAGCCCCCAAAATACACAACCAAGCAGGATGTCATACCTAAAATCCAGATTTATGCGCTTTGTATATATTCTTTTTAAAAGTCTGCTCCTATGTCATTGTCTTCTACTTTATTTTATACATGTATACAAGGACAGAAGAAAAATCTGGTCAATCAGATTACCCTGCTTTTGCTTTATCCTTGGGGTTCAAGAATCTACAATAAGTAATATCTCGTCATAAGGAACATTTAGAAAATGGTATTTTGAAGAAGAAAGCTTTCTGACAAAGAAATAACTGGGCATCAGTATTCTAAATAACAGTAATATGAATTATCATCTGGGATCTTAAAAACACCCTTCAGGAAATAAGCTCTGAAACAGGTGTTAACCTCATGGGGGTCCGTGGATGGGTTTCAAGATATGCATAAAAGCCATGCAATTGAAATTGTCTGCAAAATCACATGGGTGTGTGCCCCAGAGTAATTTTTCTGAGGTGAAAGTCCAAAGTTTTCATCATCTCTTTAAAGGGATCTCTGACCCCAAACTGTAAGCGCTACTAGCACATTCAGCGCTGACACATCCTTGGTCTCATTTGCTCTCAAGACATCCCTGTGAATTAAACAGGGAAAGAATGGGCAGGAGGGAAAGGGCAGTGAGGGTCCAAGTTCACAAGGTTATGTCTGTCACTTTATCAGCAGCTCAGGACCTCTTTATCACAGCAGTGGTCCACAGACGTTTCTCCAAACCAAAGACTTAACACTTCTTGAAAACAGAGACTGGGCCTCAGTCACCAAACACCCAGCACATGCTAGGTGTGCGATCAAGGGCCGACAGGTCAGGCTCCTGGTGGTGGGGAGAAGCCGGGCACAGCCATACTAAACCAGGCGCACGCACACAGCGTGCCGGATAAATGCTTTTCTGTGACCATGGTGATCCTGCCTTCCTTGCCTGCTGCTCTGACTCCTCACACGCAGCAAAAATATCTGCTTTGGCTACAGAAAAACAATGTACCCTCTCTCAGTCTCCATATTGCTGCTCGCAGGGCGACAATATGACCCAGCATACCAGTGGCAGCAGGGACGTCACCAGGCATTCATTGCAGGGCAAATATTTGGGAGGAAGAGCCCAAGAGTCAATGGAAGGATGCTGCGCAGCCTGAATACTGACCACTCTCTCCACTCACAATGGTAAAGTGAGTCAATGATCGAATGACCCAACAATCTGTCTTCTGCCCTAGAAACAGAACTGAGGACATCCTGACAAAGCACCCCTGCAGAGCAGCAAGGAAACACCTTCACACTCCCTCCCCTTCAACAGAGAAGTGGTGACGGGCTGTAAAGCCACCTCGGTGCTACAGCTCCCAGCTTTGAGCTGTTCCAGCTGGAGCAGCCTGCAACCCGTGGGAACAACTTACACGCCACAATTTCCTTCTGGGTATGAAAATGTTTGGGAATGAGACAGCAGTGATGGATGTAGAACTTGGTGAATATACAAAAAAAAAAAAAGAAAACACTGAACGGCAAACTTTAAAAGGGCGAATTTTATAGTATAGCGTGTGACATGTATTCCAGTAGAGCTGTTACCAACTGTAGGGTACCCACCTCCTACCTCCCAGGGTTGCTGGGAGAATTACCGAGCCTGTTGCTGCATCACCCCTGGAACCCGGGTCCAGGGGCTCCTTTGTCAACAGTACTCAAGGTGGAATTAGTACTAAAACCCTGTGCTCCAGGCTCCCTGCGGAGCAAAGCGAAGGATACACAGGGGTAAGAGGATTGGTACTGGGACAGGTTCTGAGATTGTGGGTGGTGGTGAAAAAACAACACCTTAGCTTTATATGTAATGTTTTATATTTTAAAGCAGAATATATTCACATACTACTTGAGTAATTAAAATTAATTTTTTTTTTTTTGCGGTACGCGGGCCTCTCACTGTTGTGGCCTCTCCCATTGCGGAGCACAGGCTCCGGATGCGCAGGCTCAGTGGCCATGGCTCACGGGCCCAGCTACTCCGCGCAGCATGTGGGATCCTCCCGGACCGGGGCACGAACCCGCGTCCCCTGCATAGTCAGGCGGACTCTCAACCACTGTGCCACCAGGGAAGCCCAAAATTAAATTTTAAAATGCCCGCTACTATACTTAAAATACCTTTTTCTATTAATCATTTCAAATCGTCTGTCCTAACAGTCATTTAAGCACTAATAGCAACTAAGAGCCAGGAAGGCTCTACGGAGGAAACACTGCCACCGAAAGAAATACAACTAAATTCATTGCTCCGAACTACTGACAACAGTCCTCCCCAGCCACCAAAACTAACCAAAGGCAGAGAGGAGGAATCGGTCAGAGGTAGAGGCAGGAACAGGTGCCCAGTGGGAAGCCCTCCCCTCCCCAAATGGGAGGGTAGACGAGACTCTGCCCGCCACATGCCTCATTCTGACATCTGAGGTCTTGGGATGCATGAACTGAGAAGGTGTGGGAGATCCAAATACCTGGCTACATTAAAATGTCTCATGAGAAGCAGGGAGACGCTTTCACAAGCAAAACCAGAGTCGGATGCCACAGGGTGTTTTTGAAGATGACACCAATTAGGGAGGCTGCTGAAGAGCTTGCTGATTTGCCGTTTGGTCATGTGGGCGGGCATGGTCTGGGCAGCGATGATTTACTGCTGGGAGGACTCTGCCTGCACAGACCCAAACATGGGCAGACACACGCAAACACCAACCCCTTCTGTCCCAACCGAGCCTACCTGAGCCCAGAGCCCGCGGGAAATGGCGTTACCAAGAGCAAGCGTTCCCATAGCCCGCATCCCCCAGCTGACCGATGAGAAGGCAGCCAAGCTTCTAACAGCAGCCTTGGCCCTCATCAGGAAGAGCCCAGGTTGGACATGTTCATTCAGCAAATAAGTGAGGGACTTGGATATGCCAGGCATTGCTCTGTGTGCTGGAGACTCATTCGACAGGAAACAAAATCTCTCTTCTCATGGAAGTTACATTGCAGTACAGAAAAATTGATAAATGCATAATGTGTCAGGCATTGGTAAACGATAAGAGAAAAACCGAAAATGGAAAAAGGGCCTCTGGATAAGGTGACAGTTGAGCAGATGCCCGCATGAAACAAGGGAGTGAGCGCAGCAGGCATCCGGAAGGAGAGGGCTCCGGACAGCAGGCACAAAGGCCCTGGGGCACCGGAGGAAGAGCAAGACACCCAGTGGAGAGTGTCAGAGAGAAGACAGGAATGAAAGAAGAGGACCGTAGGTAAAAACCATGGAGGGCCTCCAGGCAAGACCTCTGGATTCTATTCTGAGTCACCTGGGGAGGGGCTGGAGGGTTTTCAGCAGAGGAAGGAAGTGACTGGACTTGCATTTTAAATGGTCCCTCTGGCTGCTACTGGAGAGCAGACTGCAGGGGGAGAGGATGGGAAGGACACCGCCGTGTCTGGGTAAGAGGCCATGGTGGCCTGGCCCCGGTGGTGGCAGAGGAGGTGGTGAGAAGTGGTAGGTTCTGACTGTGTTTTAAGGTAAAGCTAATGGGATCCGCTGATGGATTGGATGTGGGGGAGAAAGATGAAAGTCCCAGATGACTTTAAGGTCTGGGGTCTGAGAATATGTTTGAGTCTCAAAGTTAGGGTGCAATCTGTGCACTAAGAGAGCGGACATGAGAAGAGTTTTGCTTTCTGAGGATAGCAAGTGAGGTCTTGGGTACTCCCTGGAAGCAGCTAGTCACCCACTAGTGGCAGGATGGACACAGGATTCCCAAACATTGTGCCCAAACTCCGTGGCATCAGAGAAACAACTCTGACAACACCATTATGAAGAAAGGAGGCTTCAATGCAGTGCTTGGAAAAGTAGGAGGTCGGAGGGGGAGACAGGAGCCTTTGCACATTATCTCATTCAACCCTCAGGAGGTACATATGTCTTCATCTATAGATGACGATGACAGTGCTGGATGAAATATCTGAAGTTTTAAAAAATACCCATAGGAGAAACTGTTTGTAATCCGGGATAGGAAAGGCCTTCCCAAGCAAGATGCAAAACTCTGAAGCCATAAAGAAAAAGATTGACAAATTTGAATTCATAAAAATGTAACAGGTCTGCCTGATCAAAGGTAAAAAAAAAAAAAAGACGAAACTTAAGGCTACATACACATACCCAATAGACAAAAACAAACACAAACTCAAACCCATTTGTAAACAAAACTAAAAACAATACCTATGAGAAAATATTTACAACGTCAATAACATAGGGTTGGTTATCTATAATATGCAAAGAATTTATTCAAATCAATAAGAAAAAGACAAAGAACCACATTTTGAACAAGCAAAAACTATGGATATCAACTAACACAAAGGAGAAATTCAGAACTTCTGTGAAAGGATGCTCACCTTGCCAGCATTCAGAGGAATTCACGAGAGCAAGGACCTCATGTTTTCACTTTGGAGATTAGGAAAACGGAAGGGTTCTCAGCTTCAGTGTTGGAAGGGGGTGGGAAACACTCTACTCTGAGTAATCAGTCTTCCCTTTTAGTAACATGATTTGGCAGAATCTGTCCAAACATTTCACGAGTATGTCCTATGACTCAGCCATTTTACTAGAAGGCTCTACCTACAGATATATCTCCGTATGTATGCAAGAAAACACACCAAATTATTCACTGCAGCAGTGCTGTAACAGAAAGAAAAAGGCATGACAGTAATAATTAAATGTCCATCGACATGGGATTATTTAAGCAAATTATCCATGCTATCAAATACAATGAAATCTTTTAAAAAGAATGAAGCAGAACTATGCGTAGTAGCATTAAAGACTTCCTAAAAAAGCTGAAAAAAGTTACAGAACAATATACATAGTGTGTTACTCTACATGTTAAAAAATAAAACACAAAGTATATGTGTGTGCATACATGTATACGGATGTAAATGCAAAGAAAAAAGGCTAGAAGTATATACCCCAAACTGTTCCCAGCAGTTAGACTTTGGGAGAGGGGGCTCATATCAGGCAGGGGTGGGGAAGAACGGAGCCCCCCACTTATTACTCAATGCCTCTAAGGAAACACTAAGTTGTTTGAATGTTTCTAATTAGGAATTCATACTGCTTATACATTTGTTTAAAAACTAGAGGATGATGATACTTGTTCAAACTCTTTTAACTGCACATAACAGAAACCCAGCACAAAGTCACTGAAACAAAAAGAGGAGGTGATGGAACTTGGGAAGCTGGAGTAGCACCGACCCCAGGCCCGCTTCGTGCAGGGGCTGAGACAGCGTGGCCAAGCCTCTATCTCCTGCCCCAGCTCTCAATCTCCTCCTCTCAGCTCCTCATCATCCTCAGAGGATAACACCACGTGACAAACAAGTGGGCTGCCTAAGCCCCAGACACACATCCTCTCTGCAGAGCAGCCCTAGTGCAAAAGGAACTGTTTCTCTCCATCGATAAGTCCCAGGGGAAACTTGACAACGGAGTACTTTGGGTCACCAGCCCACTCCAGTGAGTGAGGAAGCCCCTCTTCCAGATTCCATGATTGACAGCCCCCAGGACCATGTGGAATGAATGGGTGAGGCATGTCCCCAAAGGAACCCCAACCAGAGGAAGTGTGACAGGCAGACCAAGCAACAGACAACACGATCCACGACAGACTAGAAATGAACAAGATCTGAAATTACTGCCCAATGTTGCACAGCTAGTCAATGGCCAAGGGACGCCACTCTCAGAAAGACCTGTGTGTGTGAAGGGGATGCTGGGAGCTTGTCATCCAAGAACTCAAGCAAACCCATCACATTCCTTAAACTTCCCTCAAGATTATTACCCTTAGAACAAAATGAAATTTGTACAGATAGAATTTTGCCGGAAAAAGAGAAGTGAAGGGCGAGAGAGGGCAGTAGAATATTTATGAGCTAGGAGGGAAAAAGATGAGATGGGTCCCAAAATTCTTTGAAAGAATAGTAAAGTATGAGGGTGTAGTGAATTAAACATAAAGACCACCTCACCAACTTCATCATTTATTAAACACTGCGTTTTGCATTGCAGAAGTAGCTGTGTAAAGAGAATGGAGCAGGTATATCACTGCTCTGTCTCCAGAAGCTTGCACTGAAGATGGTCACACGGATGCACGTGACCATCACGGGATACCCAGACAAGATAAGCATGACATCAATATAGCCAACCAGCTTTTCTTTATACAGAATCCAAATGCAAAAGGAAGAAAGCCCAGCCAACAGACAATTTCAAATACACTTACAGGAAGGATAACAGGCACAGTTGCAAATTCAAGTTTTCCATATTGTTTAATCCTTTTACTCCCATACTCCAGACATTTATTTAACAGATATTTGCTTACTCAAATACTCACTGCCTTCTGAAATCCTGACCCCTTTCATGCTTCATTCTAAATTAGGACATAATCTACTTCTTGTATTATGGAACCAACCAGATTACCCCAAACCCAAACCACACTCTTTCAGTGGTGGTTGAACGTATAAAGGTAAACAAGGCATTTTTTAATTACGTTGGCTGCCACGTAATTAAGATTGGTTTCACCCAGGCCTGGAGAGCAAGAGAAGCCAGCACTCTGGTGTCCAGGCGTGTGGTGATGCTGCAGTGCCTGCCCTTGTTCCATGGTAGGAAATGAGGTCAAACCTTGCCTTGGATCAAGGGATCTGGGCCTGCTCTAACCACCCTCCTCTCTGTTAGTAGGAAAGATACCATCACACAGAGGATGCCTAAACTACTTGTTACTAGTCTTTTCCAAACTGGGCAATTAGCAATGTATACTTCATTCTTCTTACTTCTTCTTACTTACTTACCCTTTTGCAAATCGTACAATATATTAAATATATTATATTTTAAATATAATAATATATTTAATGTATTTAATATATTTAGCAATATATTAAATATATTTAATTTTTAAAATCCCTTATCAATATCATAATTACTCAGATTAAGGTACTAAATTATTAAATAACTATTCCGGCCCTTAAGTATGCAAAGTATCACAAGAGACCCAGAGAGGCTGAAGGCCTGGTCCTTGTTCTTTAGTGACTTATCCTCATCAGGGTTATAATCTAATTTAAAATATGAGTGGAGAAGACTCAGGATATCATCCCAGCCATGTCCCTCACTTAACAGGGAGGGAAACTGAGGCCCAGAATGGTTGACTAATAACCAACAGCAGCTATAATGCTAACACTGCATGTTACTCTGTGTCGGAGACTTGCTTAGGATGGCGCAGCAGGACTGAGGCCCAGCCTGGGACCCAAGTGTCCAGACTGCTTGGCCGGGACTACTCCTATGTACCTACAAATCCACTTCTGTGCCTCTGCCCTGTTAGTCCAGCCTCTATGTCCACTACTTACCTTTTGTGATTCTCATATTGAAAGTCCCAAAGAACAGAGAAGAAAAAAGCAAGAACTGAGATAGTGGGCAGAACAAAAGAAGATCACAGGAGGTAGCCCAGAGGAACCGAGGCACTCAAAGAGGACGAAAGAAACACTCAAAATAGGGAAGCCGAAGTGCAGATGACCAAAATGACTGGAAATCATTTTAAGATACTCTACAGAGAGTATGATAGATGTACTAATAGATGTGCTGGGGAATTACAGAAAAGCCAAAAACTGTTTCTGCCAAAGAGAAACATATATTTGAGTCCAGGTGATAAAGTATACACCTATGACATAACAGAAGAGTAATTTATTGGGGCCTCCAGAACAATTTATTAGCCTCAATCAATAAAGGCTGAAAAATTCTAAAAAGTCTTCTCATGCCATGACTGGACTATTATAGTAGCTGCTCAATTGCAGTAGCCTTTAGTTTAAAAGGACTCAGCTCTGTTCACAATTACTACAACTACTACGACTACACACACACACACACACACACACACACAACGACCTCATCTGTGGTCTCTGGCCTCAGGGACACTGACAAAAGCCTCCCTCCCAAGCCACTCCTCTAGAGGAACCTTGGGAAATCTGGATGCACCCTTCCAGGGGTGACATCTCACGACAGCATGTGGGCGCCTCCTTGTTTCTCAAGCAATGTCAGTCCCACAGACTGTGGCCCCAACGTCACCTGCCCGCCTCCACATTCTAGGGTCTGGGGCTCATGTGGGACCTGTCCTGGAGGTGGGGGACCTGTCCTATCCCTGCTTCTCCCCCTGGGCCAGGAGCCCAGGGCAGGTAGCAGTTCCTGAGGAAGCAGATATCCAACTGCGAAGCCAGCCTCTTGGGTGCCTGGTCTCCATGAGAGACTTTGGGAAAAGGAAGCCCCGCCCCTTCTCCCCCAAACCCAGAGAGGGAGGGAGGGGCCAGCCTCTCTTGAAGAAAACCTGCACTGCCCCAAATGTGAGCTTCTCTCTCCCTCCTCAGCCCTCTCCCTATTGGTGAAGTAGGCTCCAATGGGGCTGGGGGCTTGGCTGGGAGGCAGAGAACTGAAAGTGGAAAGCACCTCTCAGGAGCCCCCATATTCAGTTACTCTCTAAACTCAGAACCAGAGGTGCTGTGAAATGGGGATAAAAACACTATTTACCTCGTGGGGTTGTTGTGAGGATTAAGTGAGTGAAATGGCAAGTGCTTAGGCCAGTGCCGAGCACACAGTAAAAAAGCACAGCATGGACCAAAGCATTTCTGCCCACAGACAAAAAAATAAAAGATGACCCCAGGGCAGAACTTCCCTTTAGCAAAGGAACTGGACAGAGGCTGCCTGGAGTGGGGGTTATCCCAGACTGGCCTGGTGTCTGGTCCAGTGTTCCCAGCACGCCCGCAGGGTTGCCCTCTCGCAGGCAGGCGTCCAGCAGAAGAACGACCCTGGTTACCCCCTAGTGCTTTTACTCTCAACCCGCCTGCCAATGCAGGGGACACGGGTTCGAGCCCTGGTCCGGGAAGATTCCACAGGCTGCGGAGCAACTAAGAAGTGTTCGCGTTATTGTCCTCCTCACTGGAGTCCTGGCTACATTTCCAGACTATTGGGGGAAAATATCCTGCTCAGCTTGACCACCAACCTGCTGTGCTAAAAGCCACCGCAAATACAAAGCACAGTGTTCAATACGGTCACAGCCCAACTGTTGGTATCTGCTTTCACTCATCAGCACAAGTGTTAGTGCTAGAGTGATGGCAGATGTTACTAAGGGTCAAACAGCATCATTAACAGATGGGTCAAATTCTGTAGTTTTCACACGTCCTGCTTTTTAGCAATGAACACTTTCCTCATGTGAAATAGTAGGTGGAAGACTAAAATATAATGCTGATGTGATTGAAGGAGTTCTGGGAAATGTGAGGGGCAAGAACCTAGAGGGGACTCTTACCCTACCCGGTCCCTTTGCAGCAGCCCCCGGGGCTCCAGGGGACACAAGGTAAAAAAACAAACTAGCTGAATGGATCGAACATGACATTCTCTTAACCTCAGATGGGTTTTCATTCTGCTCTACTTTGAGCCTTGTAATTTTTGAAATTATAATTTATCTTTAAAAGGCACAGCAAAATATCCATTGGCAGTTGAATGGGTAAAGAAGATGTGGCACATATATACAATAGAATATTACTCAGCCATAAAAAGCAACGGAATTGAGTTATTTGTAGTGAGGTGGAGGGACCTAGAGTCTGTCATACAGAGTGAAGTAAGCCAGAAAGAAAAAAAACAATTACCATATTGGAACACATATATATGGAATCTAAAAAAAAAAAATGGTACTGATGAACCTAGTTGCAGGGCAGGAATAAAGACACAGAAAATGGACTTGAGGACATGGGTTGGGAGGTCAAAGCTGGGGCGAAGTGAGAGTAGCATCGACATATATACACTACCCAAATGTAAAATAGTTGGCTGGTGGGAAGCAGCAGCATAGCACAGGGAGATCGACTTGGTGCTTTGTGATGACCTAGAGGGGTGGGATAGGGAGGGTGGGAGGGAGGCTCAAGAGGGAGGGGATATGGGGACATGTATATGCATACGGCTGATTCACTTTGTTGTGCAACAGAAACTAACACAGTCTTGTGAAGCAATTATACTCCAATAAAGATCTATTTTTTAAAAAATCAAAAATAGAGAAATTAAAAAAAGAAAAGCACAGCATAGGGCTTCCCTGGTGGCGCAGTGGTTAAGAATCCACCTGCCAATGCAGGAGACATGGGTTCGAGCCCTGGTCCGGGAAGATTCCACAGGCCGCAGAGCAACTAAGCCTGTGCGCCACAGCTACTGAACCTGCGCTCTAGAGCCCATGAGCCACAACTCCTGAGCCCACATGCCACAACTACTGAAGCCCACGTGCCTAGAGCCCGTGCTCTGCAACAAGAGAAGCCACAGCAGTGAGAAGCCCGTGCACCACAATGAAGAGTAGCCCCCACTCACTGCAACTATAGAAAGCCCGCGTGCAGCAATGAAGACCCAACGCAGCCAAAAATAAATAAATGAATAAAATAAATGTATTTAAAAAAAAATCACAGCATAGACCAAAGCATTTCTGCCCACAAACAAAAAATAAAAGATGACCCCGGGGCAGAACTTCCCTTTAGCAAAGGGACTGGACAGAGGCTGGCTGCTGGAGCGGGGGTTATCCCAGACTGGCCTGGTGTCTGGTCCAGTGTTCCCAGCACGCCTGCAGGGCTGCTCTCTCGCAGGAAGGCGTCCAGCAGAAGAACGACCCCCGGTTACCCCCTTGTTCTTTTACTCTCAACCCGGCATTTAATTCCTGGCCATTTCACATGCAGCAGGAGGGCTTTAGGGGTGTCACCATGCATAGCAGTGGGGTGAGATGTCAACAAGAATTTTGAAGCCAAAGCTGTTTATCTCACACTGAATCTGACCACACATCAGAAGAAGGACAGCCCTGCCCTGGTACAAAGGCCAGCTGCAGCTCTGGCCAAAAGCAATGCATTTCTGACCTGCTATTAAACTGTGAGAGGAGCATTTAAAACAAGAAAAACACATACAAGACTATAGTTGATACACACACACACACACACACACACACACACACAAGAAAAACCAAGAAACACAAGAGTTGATAGCCAAGGACTGAAAATGAAATAAGATTCCATCAGTGCCTCATGTAAAATTGGATACCAGGTCCAGATTATCCCCAAGTTTACTAACACGCACTGAACATTTCTGCCAAAACAGTACCACTCGCTCTCAGCCACACTCAATCCAAGCCACCTTTTGACCCCTGCTAACATTTCTGTAACTTCTGGGACTGCCCTGCAGGAATGGGGACCCCAGCACCCCAACTCTGCCAGGCTGCCTGCCAGAATCAAAAGGAGCTGTTCTTCTTTTTAAAGCTACAACGAATGAATCCGGTTGGGTTTTTTTTAGCTTTATCGTTTCTCCCCCCTTCCCACATTACAAAAATAATTCCTGCTGGTCGTAGAAACTCGAATTTGAGCCATAAAACAGAGAAAGTGAAAATCCTCTGAAATCTCAGCCTCCAGAAACAGCCACTATTAATAATTCGAGAAACAAGAGTGTCACTTCACTTTTTTTAATCTAGCAAAAATATACGGAACCTACATATTTTAATAGATATTAGTCAAGAAATGGGATTTTGGTTTTATATCATATAACAAAATTAAAATGTTCAAAAACACAGCCTTATCCATTACTTAGAACTTTGAAAATAGTTGAAAAGAAATATATCTAAATGAAAGGTCATTAGTCCTTTATGGTCCTGGTCCTCACAAATTCATATTTAGGGAAAAAGAGCTGGTAAACATCTGGTTAGGATTAAGGTGGAAATTCGAAAGCCCCAAACTAGTTTAAGGTGAGTTACCAGGTGGCTGAGTCATGGGACCAGCTACCTAATTTGCAGAGCTCAGTGCAAAATAAAAACGTGGGGTCCCTTGTTCAAAAATGATTAAGAATTTCCAAACAGTGACAAAGGAGCATAAAGAAGCATAGGACCCTTCTAAGCATGGGGCCCTGTGTGACTGCACATGTCACATGCCAGTGAAGCCGGCCCTGAATACGCATGTTAATTTAACCATATGATTACCAAATGTTTACTTTTCTTTGTATTTTTAAGGCTTCAGATCTATCACGTTTGCCTTTAAGACCATTCGTTCTGTTTTCTAAAAATGTTTACCATTCTTTAAAGAATGAATAAGAATAAGATGAGAATAAGGCCAGGAAGAATGTTGAAAAAAACAAAACAAAAAAACAGTATATTTTTAGCTTGACCTTGATTAAGTTATATGTTTTCTGACGTATTTTCCAGTCAAAAGGCACTGGCCATGCAGCTAACATTGGAGAAACACAAAACATTCTGGAATATCAAGTTAGCAAAAATAAAATCTTAAGCTCCATTTCACATTCAAAATTCTACATTTGAGATTATTTACAACATGAGATAATTTTCTAGGATAAATTTTGTAATATGCTTTCAGCTTTTTAAAAACAACAAGATATGTACTTCCTTTCCTATACTCCAATAAGCCATCACTAAACAGATTTCCCCTAAAAGCAAAGGAAAAGAAAACCTTATCGCTTGGCAGATTAAACTGTATAAAATTAAGAATTCTCTTTAGTCCCTTTAAAGTGCAACAGGTTCACTGTACAACGAAAAAAAATTGCTACATAAAATAGTCACCCTAGCCCCTCCCTGGGTCATTTAAAGGTATTTCCATGTTTAGCATGAGCTGGGTCCTGAATAAAAATAGCTTGATCTTTTAATACATGATAAGAATACCAAAAATTCTTTCTAAACTTCTATAAAAGGCTCACAAAAGCCACCCAAAGGCCTGGACCATATTCCTTGGCAATTATCAGTATGAGGAGGTGGCAGAGAAGGAGGGGGAAAGTAGTTTGTAAAAGGCCTCGACTATACCCAAGCCTCTTCATTTAAGAGAAACAGCTGCAGAACCTCTTCTCTCCCCAGCAAAGGAGAATCACTTGTGTTCCTGAGGGTTACCCTTCAGACAGACAAGCTGGACACACTGTCCTGACATTCCCCACCTTTCAGCCCAGGAGAGACCAGAATAGCTGTCCACACCCAAACCCGCATTCTGATGGACTCTTCTGGGAATCCCAGGGAATGTGTTCAGGCTTCTCCTGGGCTTCAATAGAGTGGCTCAACGAACACTACTTAACCAGAACAGCGGCTTTTCCTGGGGGAACGTCAGAAACAGGACGAGAAGGGAGGCAGGTCTGTGACTGGCCGGCCTCAGCTCCCTTCTCAGGGTCCAGGGCTAGTCCCAGAGACACACAGATGTTGCCCATTCCAGATGGAGGAGGGAAGACAACTCACATTTCTTAAGAACGTACTGTGCCCCAGAGCCTACTCCAGGTGCTCTCTGCAGATTACAGTATCAATATTCACCTGCACAAAACCTTACCATTTTGCAGATAAGCAAGCTGACTATGGCTAGTAAAGTAACTTGCTCTAAGTCACAGGGCTACAAACAGGCAATGCCGGGCTTCAAGACCTGTTCAACCGAACTCGAAAAGCCCCCGCTTTTCATCAGTGCTGAAACCCAATGTGGGGCTTGCCCAGTGCAGGCCATAAGGCAGGACTTTGTCTCTAGAGAATTTAAAACAAAAACCATGAAAAGTCACCTGCTTTTCCATATCACCAAGCATCAGCAATTCTAAACAATGTCAATGAGAAGCTACTCCTCCTGGAAAGTATATTTTGCTGGCTTAAGTTCTAAAATACCCCCGCAGTTACTGCTGAGTTTGAGTAATATATCTGTAAGCTTCAAATGAGCTTATTTGTATTATTTATCCTTTGATAAACATTGTATTTACATGAAAGGTAATCTGGAGCATCCCTAGCTTTGCAGTTGGCCCCCATCCATGCAAACCAGACTCCTATTGATTTCAAAAATAAATTCATGGGCTTCCCTGGTGGCACAGTGGTTGAGAGTCTGCCTGCCGATGCAGGGGACACAGGTTCGTGCCCCGGTCTGGGAAGATCCCACATGCATCCGGAGCCTGTGCTCCGCAATGGGAGAGGCCACAACAGTGAGAGGCCCGCGTACCACAAAAAAAAATAATAATAAATAAAAAATAAATTCATAATAGGTCAGAATCTTTTGATTCCAATTCAGACACAGTCCATGTCTGCAATCCCTGCAGTACTATATATTCCTGTGTTTAAGCCGATTTAAAATAAACAGCGATAGCAGTGCTTGTAAAAACGAAGAAACAGAACTTGAGTTACTTCAATTCAGTCACACTACGGGACCACTTGGAGCTTTTGTTCATGTTTAAAATTCAAAACAGTAAAACAGCAAACTGCAAGACGTGATAATTTTGCTTGGAAGCATAAACTTTAATTCAGATGTGAAATATCTTATTAAATTTGAGTAGTATCTTTAAGCTTTAAATTATTCTTTTTCAATCTTTCATTGTTTACAAACTAAAGAAAACGATCAAGAAAATAATGACTACTGATTACATGGTTTTTACTGGAAATAATTTTGTCATTCAGAGGATAGAAATGTGAAAAATTATCTACTCCAGATGTCAGACATGCTAGGTGAGCTTTCACTGCACTCCGTCGAACCGACCCCCCTCCACAGGATGAACCAGCGTCCTTCTAGGGCCTGGGAAAACCAGCGAGTGACCTGGCCAGGAGTCCAGCCTCTTTGTCCACAACGGTGAAATGTGAAATCCAGCTGGTTTTCCAGCAATGCCATGCTTCTATTCTCTCTTGTAAGTAAAGAATGCCCTTATGAAGGAAGTTATGATTCTATAATGATCCTATCTTTGAACAAAACAAATATTTCATGCAAAATTGATGCTTTTCCTCAAATTCAAATATTTCCAAATTTTTCTCAAATACAAAAGACCATGAAATTCCTGATTTCAAGCACTGGTGGCACTGACATTGACAACCCTTTCCCAAACCTCCACTCTCTCCCCATCCTGCACCTCCCACCTCTGCACTGTCCACTGGGCTTTTCCAAACTGTCTATAGTCAGGCAGTACACAATTTTTATATTTGGGCTCTTATTTGCAACTACTCAATTCCCACACCCAAGATGAAACATTTCCTAAAGACAAGAACCAGTCACCATACCCTTGCCTGTCTCTTACACGTCTTGGATACACTGTAAAAGTCAGTGGCCCATTTTTACTTATTTAACACATACTAATACAGTGCTTACTATAAGTCAAAGAATTGAACATAAATTTATTGTTGGAGGTGCAAATTTAAATAACAAAGTGTTATACCTATTACAGTAGCAAACCTAACATATACCATACAATCCAACAACTGCACTCTTGGGCATTCCTCCCAGAGAAATGAAAACTTACATTCACACAACAACCTGTACACAAATGTTCACAGCAGCTCTACTTGTAATAGCCAAAAATTGAGAAAAGCCTAGATGTCCTTCATTGGGTGAATGGTTAAACATCTATGCCATGGAATTCTATTCAGCAAGAAAAAGGAATGAACTATTGATATACTCAAGAACTTGGGTCAGTCTCCAGGAAATTAATGCTGAGTGAATAAAGCTAATCCCAAAAGGTTGCAAACTGTATGATTCCATTTATATAACATTTTTTTTTTTTTTTTTTTTAAGGCTGCACCACACATCTTACAGGATCTCAGTTCCCCGATCAGGAATCGAACCCATGCCCCCTTCAGTGGAAGCCTGGAGTCTTAACCACTGGACCACAAGGGAAGTCTCTAACATTCTTAAAATGACAAAATTTTAGAAATGGAGAACAGATTAGTCTTTGCCAGGGGTTGCTGGAAAAGGAGGGATGTGGGTGTAGTTACAAAAGGGCAACATGAAGAATCCTTTTGATGATGGAGCTGTTCAGTATCTTGACTGTGGTGGTACAAACATGAACCTACACATGTGATAAAACTGTACAGAACTAAATGCATACACACATACAAATGAGTACACATAACAGTGGGGAAATCTGAATAAGAGAAGTGGATTGCATCAATATTAATTTTCTGGTTGTGATATTGTATTACAGTTTTGCAAAATGTTACCATTGGGGGAAACACGATAAATGGAACATGTAACATGAGAACTCTGTATTATTTCTTACAACTGCATCTGAATTTACAATCATCTCAGAAAAGTTGTAAGCCAACAAAAATATCTCAAACTAATAAGATTTATTTATTTAACACTTATAAGGAGCTTACTAATTGCCAGGTAACATTATAAGAGCTTAAATGTTAACTCCTTGACTCCTCCTAACCACCATAGGGTGTCATGACTATTACTATTCCCATTTTACAGACAGAAAAACTAAAGTACAGAGGAGTTAAATAACTTGTCCAAAGGACACATAGCAAGTAGGTTAACTGATTGAATTGATCCCAAGGCAGGCAATTAAGATCCAAAACTCTGGGACTTCCCTAGTGGCGCAGTGGTTAAGAATCCGCCTGCCAATGCAGGGGACACGAGTTTGATCCCTGGTCTGGGAAGATCTCACATACCGCAGAGCAACTAAGCCCGTGCGCACAACTACTGAAGCCTGCCTGCCTGCCTAGGGCCCGAGCTCCGCAACAAGAGAAGACACCGCAACTAGAAGCCTGCGCACCGCACGAAAAGTAGTCCCCGCTCGCAGCAACTGGAGAAAGCCTGTGCGCAGCAACGAAGACCCAACGCAGCCAAAAATAAATAAAAAATAAAATGTTAAAAAAAAAAAAAAAAGATCCAGATCCAGAACTCTCCCCTCAGAGATATTTGCATTTCACCCTAGAAGTCTGGGGACCACCAAGCAAACTAGATCCTGAATGCTGACAGTGGCTCTTCTGGCAGATTCCCCAAATCCAGGCCGAAGGTTTGACAAATCCTTCTGACCATAAAGCCAATCATAAATTTCACATGCTGTCAACTTTAAAGGCAGTAAACAGAATGATCAGATTCTAGTGTAAAAATCTTCCACCGGGTGAGGGGATGAAAACTTTTAACACAAGAACAACTTGCCACAGAGTAAAATCTACTCTTGCCTTCGTCACTTTTGCCAGCAGAGGTTGGAAAATGGAGAGAAGTGTTGGGCACATTTGGGAGCACATTTCAGGGAAAGAGTGAGGAGCTATCAATAGCAACATGTACCTGGGAGTAGATGAAAGAGGAAAGCTGAAACAAGACCACGGGACTGAGTCAAGCTCCACACACCCTGGCCCCAGCTCTCGCAGTCCTGCTGCCCTATCTCTGGTATCGTGTCTTTCCTGGCGCTCTGGGAATGGCCCTCCGTAAGCTCCCCACCTTATCAGCTTCAAGCCCACCAGCTCTTACAAATGCGAGCCAATGAGGACCCTGGCGATTGAAACCCTGAACCTATGTGGCATTCCAGAGTCGCAGGTCTATAGCAAGGCAATCTGTCTTGGAAGATTTTCAGATTATCAAGTGGGGAAAGCAGGAATGTCACGGCCTCTGTGGGTGGACATGGGGACATCCATCAAAAAGACAGCTACCATGAAACCGCAGTCTCCCCTTCCCGCTGGAGCGGCTCAGAGCTGGGGTATGTGAATGTGCATGTGGGTGTGGACATGCACGCGTGCATACAAACCAAAGTTATTTTAGCAGAGAAATCATTTCCCAAGATTCAATGCTAGAAAGGGCAAAGGGAGGGCTAGACCCAAACTTTTCAAAAGACAGACTCCCAACCAGAGGGCACTGTAACTTAACACTAATCGTGAGAGCTGTGGCTCAGAGTTCCCACTGGGTAAATGATGTGAACAGTATGTTACCCGTGGTCCAGGCTGATATGATGCACCATTCAGAAAAGGGGGAATGGGTACCAGACCTTAGGGGCCAGACTTTATTGGTTTCTAAGGCAAGGGCTCATAGCCATTCTTGGGTGAGCCTTGGCTCATCAGTTGATGAAAATTAAGCCCAACTATGAATTCTGGGCTGGAAGAAACTAGCAGAAAATAAAGTTCTCCTCAATCTGTGATTTTGAGAAAGAACAATTGGGAATGGAGTTGGAAAGGGGCACAGGAAAACGGAGTCTCAGCTCACTCTGTCACAGATAGCCCCAAATGACTCAGATCCACGTCAGTTTTCACATTTAAACAGCATCTCCTTTGCAATAAGGATCCAAAATTTTCTGCTCCCAATTAAGAGAGAGGTAAACAAAGAGATCATTCTGTTGCCCACCCTCCATCCCCACTTCCTGCTTTGGTTGCTGGCATAAAAGTACTGTACCTGATACTTGGAATCTGTGTCAGCCACCCTGGGAAGAGGAGGCCACGGACATGAGAAGAAACACACCATTGCACACGGAGAGGTGGAGGGATGGACAGACCCTGGGGTCCCTGAAGACCCTGTTGAACCACTAAAGCAACCCTGGGCCACCTGCCTCCAGGCTTCTTGTTAAGGAGATGATAAATGTCCCTCTGGTTTAACCCAGCGTTTGTTGGGTTTTCTGTTGTCAGTCAAACATTTGCTAATTGGCATAAAGCTCCCATAATGACTTTGCTCAACAACTGTATTATAGCTTCCAAAGTCACATTCCCTAACTGGCCCATGGCTGAAACTTGGATGAAACCTGTAGATCTCTCGATCCTTGTAACTAAATCTGAAGCTCCCAAGTAACAGAATGTAGCACCTATAAACCTAGTCAGCATTGTCACCTGGACATCGGGGGTTAGTGCCAAAGGCGCAACGAATAAACACAAAGACATGGAAAGGAGGGGGAAAAGGAGAGTGGAGAGTGGGGAGAAACAGGAAGGCCCAAGTATAAGGGAAGAAAGAGAGACAGGAAACAAGTGCGCTTTAAGGATGTGCATTATTGTTTTTGAGGGATGCCCTCACACTTTCAAAATCAGCACACTCTAAGTCAAAAACCACTGTGTGCCTGACCTCCATCGTCACAGAGCTCTGGAAAGGCCAGATCCCATCAGCGGAGCCCCTTGGCCACATGGTGCAGACATGTGAATGACCGATGGGCTTCTTGCACTGCCTGTGCATGACTTGGCGGGGCAAAGCATATTTTACATTAGCTTAGGTCCTGACATTCTATCATGTTCCCTGTCAAGAGACCAAGTAGTTCTTGGAACCTTGCACACCAAGCGACATATAACAGAACCCTAGCAAATGAGATGGCTATTTGCCAAGCGTCCTTAAATTAAAGGCTCCTCTTACCTCTCCCACCTCCACTGCAGTGGTCTGGCTGGCTGAGCTGGGCACAGAAGTCCACTAAAGAAAGGTCATCATCCTTTGCCAACATCTAAGGTACTTTTCAAGGAGGCAATGTTACAAGGTGTAACCTATTTGCCATTAGGTTGCCGTTAGCGATCAGTATCACCAAGTTAGGAACTAAAAGTGGGACAGAGTGAGGCACCCAGGCTCTTGATGGAGCACAGCTGGGGGTACAGCCATCAAAATGCTACTTTCCCTTTCTAGCCACTGGCTGTCTTCAGTGAACCTTGTCCTGCCACCCCCAGGGACACTCTGTCAGGCTGTAAGGGGAGAACCTCAAAGGCCACCTCACATGACACTGCTCGGAATGCCTGCAGCCTGATGGCCAGCTGGAGTGTGTGTCTCTCCATGTGTGTGTCAATGCTCTCACAAGGACAAGCGGTCCTCACAGGCCAGATTCCTACCAGGCGACTGCCAGTGAGGGCATCTCCTAGTGTTTTCCCCTCTGCCCCCTCACCCCAGGTGCTGCCATCTGCAGCCTCTTCTTTTGGGGCTCCACTTACTTTCCCAGACCATCTCCTGTATTTACTGGGCACCTTCTGTATGCTCAGAACCATGCAGGGCATTATGCAGCTATGTCAGGAATTATGAGGCAAAGCCTTTGCCCACAGGCCATGCCACCTATAGTTTAAGAAAAAAGGCCTTTCTTTTTTAATGTGAGGGAATCAATGACACAGTCCATTGTTTGGTGGTATAAGAAACACATTGATAAGGAATTCAGAGGAGGAAGATGTCCCAGGAGAAAGGGATGGTCAGCGAAGACTTCTTGGAAGAGACAGGACTTGAGCAAATGCTTGAAGGATGGGTGAGGTCCAGACAGGGAGGAAAGAGAGAGGGGGATGGTGATGACAGAAGTGGGACAGTTATAAGTCCCTGGGCTCAGGGACCAGGACACAGCCAGCATGGGTGGCACCCAAGGGGGTAGTGAGAAGTGAACTCACAAAGATGGGACATGCCACACATCTGGTGAGCTTCACCGCAAGCTAACGAACAATGCATCATCTTTCTTCCCATGAACGCCTCTGTATTCCCAACACCTGGCATGTGCCTGACTCACAGTCTGTGCTTAATAAGTGCTGATGAATCAACGAATAAAAATTATTAAGTACCCTCAGCCATGCTAGAGGCCCCAAACCAAACAATACCTAATGGCAGGGACTGCAAAGTCAAATGCCCACAGGACCAGGCAGGCAACAAGCGTAGCCAGCTAGGAGTGAGCAACGGGGGCAGTGGGAGTTACTAAAGAGGGGACACCCATCTTCTGGGGGGACAGTCCCCACCCAACTGCAGCCCAGCATCACTGCCAAGGTACGTGAGCCCTGTGTTATCAGAGCTTTTGATTGTTATGAGAAATCCCCCATTTTTTTGGCAGTAAATTTTTTTTAAAACAACTGTATAGTCCAAACAAAACATAATTTGGAGGCATATCCAGCCTGTTAGTGACCTCTGACTATCCAGGATAAAGTTTCTGTTCAAGAAGTTTATAATCTAAAAAAGTCCCCAATTAAAAAACAAAAGAAGTCCCCCACAGAAATTAACCTGTGGTGACAGAGGTGAGAATGGGGTTTCCTTTGGGATCAGGGGCCTATGCACTAGAATGAGTACAGGGAGGCTAGAAATGTCCCATATTTTGATCTGGGTGGTGGGTTATAAGAGTGAGAACACATTTAAAAATTCATCAAGCTGCAAATCAAAGAGCCGTACCCTTTACTATATGTACTTTTTAACTCGATTTAAATATAGAGTCCCCGAATCTGAGTAAAGCACTCTCTAGAGCGCGATTTCGGCGGTGCCGCTCCTTCCACCCAAAGTTCCCTTCTGCCCCTCCCTCTTTGCACCCTGCTGCCACCCTGCCTATCCAATAAGAGGTGGCCCAGGCAGAACTTCTTCCAGGAAGGCTCTCCTATCCCAGGCTGGCCCAGGTCTGAGCTGGGCTCATCTGGCTACTCCCAGGCACAGCCCAGTGACTGTCATCTTCACACCCCACCCCCAGCACCTATCACCTCCTTGTCTGCCTCCTTGGGAGCTCCCGAGGTCGTGGCGACAGAGGCTGTGTACTGTTCACTGGGGTCCAGGCCTAGCACACAATGGGCGTTCAGCAAGTGTCTGACATTATAGCTCATCCTCCATCTGGCAATCAGCAAATAGTAGGATGCCTCCCAGCTCACCCCATCTCTATTTTCCTAAAGAGACAACATAGAATCTGGAAACATGAGATCTGCAGAGAAAAGCCAGGAGACTAGCTGCATCCTGGGTGGGAAGCTGTGGGGGGTGAAGAAACACATGCATGTAAGGATTTTAAACGTGATTCTCTTGCAACCAGCTGTGGTGACTTCCTACTGAGAGAGGAAGTGGGTATGTGTAAGATTATTAAGTCACCTCTCCGGCTGAAGCACCTCTAGGCCAGGGGTGCTCAAACTTTAGCGGGCAACAGAATCTCTGGAGGGTCTGTTAACAGTAGATTACTGGGCTCACCCCAGAGATATGGATCAGTAGGTCTGGAACAGGGTCTGAGAATTTTGATTCCTAACTAGCTCCCAGGTGATGTGCTAGTGCTGTGGCCCGGGGACCTCCCTGGGAGTGGCACCAGACAAGACCACAGCTGGGAAGTGTGAAACATCACGATGCATCGGTGTTCTTTCCTTTGCACATTTAACAAACTTTCATTAAGTCTCTACCAGGAGCAAAGCCATATAAAAGATGCAGACATAATTAGAACGAGTAGCTGTCTTCTCAACTTTGGTCACCAGAAAATGGATTGCTACTCCTCTGTGCCCTTCACAAGATTTGCTGTTGAAGCAGAAAATGACACCAACTTTTTTTTTTTTTCAGCCATTCCCCAATGCTCAAATGGTCTCAGGTTCAAACTCCTGACTCTGAGAATAAAGTTTTCAAGGTCCACTCCCATCAGTGAACTCATCTGCTTCTCCAAAGGTCTCCAATTAAATGAGCGATTTTCCTGGGTCTCCCTTCAATATATCACCTCCTTAATTTAATCAGAAGAGGAGATGGTTATAGTTTTTTGGACTCAGGGCTAGATGCAGGGAAGATGAATTTCCCTGGAGACCAAGCCAGCAAAGGGTCTCCGGAAGAGTCAGAGGGTAGAGGCAGTCTTCCAGCAGACAGGCAAGCACACTTCTCTGAAATAGCACCCTCTCTCTGTCTCAGGCAGGAGCCACATTCTGACATATTCAGTGACAAGTGAGTGCCTGGGCATTAAATCGAAATGGCCCACGGTATGGAATGCCCGGGCAGCATGCGGTTGGATTATTTATGCCCTCTGCACTTGTGGAAGCCGAGATTTAATTATTTATCTCGTGTTAGATTTCCAATCCTGGGCTTCCAGTCTGCAGACGAATAAAGCACCTCAGTTAAACTGCAGGGGGACTCTGGGTCACCACTCGGCAGGGGCCAGGAAACTTAGCAATTTCAGCACCCTGGGATATCATCTCACTCTCTAAGGATGTCCTCACGAAATTCGATCATGTGTGGAAGAGTTTTAAGAGTGCTTTGAAGTGACAACCCTGAAAAATTCAATTCTGTTCTCTCAATGACAATGTGACTCAGGACGTAAAGCACAATGTTTCAACCACGGACACAGTACTCTTGCTGAAATGTCTTTCCTGACGCTCTCCTGACTCGTGGTAGGAGGCCACTGGCCAGACGTACTCTGATTCCTTGGGTAGAAGGTATTTCAAAATTGTAGGAATTCTCAAATTAAACGCCAGTCAGCTTCTCATGGACTGTGATTAAAATGCAAAACTAAGGTCTGTTCTAACAGAACGAGTTCTCTTAGGGTAAGATCCAATTCGCCGTTGTTGAAAGGCCTATGGCTTGGAAATTACTTTTTAACCCAAACCATCCCCAGCTCTTCACTTCAAGCAGAGCAACTCAGAATTCAAACCTCAACTCTTTTCCATCGGTCTGTCCCTGAATTTGTAGCTTGAATCCAATCTTCTGTTTCAGTGAAACGGTTAGATTCTCATTTTGCCATATTTCGCTCTGTGGTGACAATATCACTTTTCACATATAATTCTGGAAGGCTTCCAAGGCCCTGCACAAATTTACCTACTACTTCATCACAGTCTTCTTCCCCTTTAAGGGGCCACTCAAGCTTCCAACACAAGGGCCAACCCAGCACCAACCAAGATGACAGTGCCTGGGGATGGAGTCAGTTCATTAACAGGAACAGGACAAAAAGGTTCTAGACTTTACTGTTTGCATGGCAGAATCATCTTCTTTTTGAGGACCAACCCTGCCTTTTGGTTTTGGTTTTATCCCTTGGTTCTCCCAAGACACAGGAAGTTGCTCTTTTTGTGTGCTTCTGTGTTTTGCATCATCAGGAGAACTATGGTTACAAAAGTGTGTGGCACACAGCAGGTGCTCAGTAATTAACTCTGAACGAATGACTTTCTACCAGAAAACACCCAGCCTGAGGACCAGATGGAAGCACAGGGGAAAGTCACAAGCTCTCATGCCACACAGATGGGAGCTGCTTCTCTTGGCTCTGTCAGACCCAGTTACTGAAAAGAAACTTAAGAAATTGAAACTTGAGCCAAATATATAACTGGTTCATTCTGTTGTACCAATTAAATGGGCTAAAACAAACTACACGAAAACAGTCAGTTTATAAGAGTAAGAATAATTTTTAGTCTATTCTGATATTGTACCAAAAACTCCACAGAAACCCTGTAATCTAAACTATAAGTAATTAGTATGTTGGAAATAGTTTCATATACCCTGATAATCTTATGTATACTTTTTCACCTTTAATGAGTCACAAAACACAAAGTATTTTATTAAGTATCTGACAAAAATAGAATACACATCAACAATAATATATACAACCAAAACTCTCATATTCCTTTGGTACTTTACTTTGTAAAGAAACAACATGTCATTTAAAATGAGAGTTTCACTCAGGCAAGAAAGTAATAAAATCAGACAGAAATAATCTGCCAAAAGTTCAATTTTTAAATGGTCATAACTGAGATGGACAAATACCTAGCAACATACAATTTGCCCAAACTGACCCATGAAGAAACAGAAAATCTGAGAAGACCTATAAAAAGTAGGAGATTGAATCATTAATCTAAAACCTCCCAACAAAGAAAATCCCAGGACAAAATAACTTTATTGGTGAATTCTATCAAACATTTTAAGAATTAACATCAATCTTTCTCAAATTCTTCCCAGAAAAATGATAAGGAGGGAACACTTCCTAACTCATTCAATGAGGCCAGCATATCCCTGATACCATAGCCAGACAAAGACACTACAAGAAAAGAAAACAACAGGCCAACAATATCCCTTATGAATATTGATGCAAAATCTTCAATAAAATACTAGCAAAGTAAATTCAGCGGCATAATAAAAAAACTCTGCACCACGACCAAATGGGATTTATTCCCAGAATATAAGAATGGTGCACTGTAAAACAGCAATCAGTGTAATATACGGCATTAAAAATATGAAAGAAAAAAACCACATGATCACCTCAATTGATGCAGAAAAGTATTTGACAAAATTCAACACTCTTTAATGATAAAAACATTCAGTAAACTACTAACAAAAGACAACTTCCTCAACATGATAAAGGCATTTATGAAAAACCCATAGCATGGGACTTCCCTGGTGGCACAGTGGTTGGGAATCCGCGTGCCAATGCAGGGGACACAGGTTCAGGCCCTGGTCCGGGAAGATCCCACATGCCACAGAGCAACTAAGCCTATGCGCCACAACTACTGAGCCTGCACTCTAGAGCACGCAAGTCACAACTACTGAGCCCGTGTGCCACAGCTACTGAAGCCCACGTACCTAGAGCCCATGCTCCACACCACCGCAATGAGAAGTCTGCGCACCGCAATGTAGAGTAGCCCCTGCTCAGCACAACTAGAGAAAGCCCACGTGCAGCAACAAAGACCCGATGCAGCGAAAAATAAATAAATAAATAAATTTATTTTTAAAAAAACCGAAAAACCCATAGCTAACATCATACTCAATGGCGAAAGGCTGAAAGCTTTTTCCCTAAGATCAGGAACAAGACAACGATGCCTGCTTTCACCATTTCTGTTTAACACAGTACTGGAAGTTCTAGTCGAAGCAATTAGGCAAGAAAAAAAAGTAAGAAGCACTCTAATTGGAAAGGAAAAAGTAAAATTATTTCTGTGTGCAGAGAGCATGATCTTATATGTAGAAAATACTAAATAGTCCATGAATAAAACTGTTAATGCTAATCAACAAGTCTGCAAAGTTGCATGATACAAAACCAACAAAATCATTTGCAGTAGCAATGAACAAACCATAAAGGAAATTATTAAAATAATTCAATTTACAGTAGCATCAAAAAGAATAAGATACTTAGGAATAAACCTAACAAAGAAGGTAAAAGATTTGTACACTGAAAACTACAAAGTATTGCTGAAAGAAATTAAAGAAGACAGAAATAAATAGAAAAACATTCCATGCTCATGGATTGGAAAACTTAATAAAATTGTTAAGATGTTAATACTACCCAAAGTGATCTACAGATTCAATGCAATTTCTATCAAACTCCCAATGAAATTTTTGGTAGAAATAGAAAAATCCATCATAAAATTCATATGGAACCTCAAGGAACCTTGAATAGCAAAAACAGGGCAGACTAACACTTCCTGATTGCAAAACTTACTACAAAGCTATAGTAATCAAAATAATACTGGCATAAGGACAGACATATATACCAAAGGAACAAAACAGAGAGTCCAGGGAAAAACTCTCACATCTATGGGGGAAAGGCCATCTTTTCAACAAATGGTGCTGGGAAAACTGGATATCCACATGAAAAAGAATGAAGTTGGACCCTTACCTTATATAACATACAAAAACTAACTCAAAATGGATCAAAGATCTAAACTTAAGAGCTAAAACTATAAAACTCTTAGAAGAAAACATAGGGGAAAGCTTCACGACATTGGATTTGTCAATGATTTTGTGGATATGACACCAAAAGCACAAGCAACAGAGAAAAAAAATGGACAGGACTCCAAAATTTAACTGTTTTGTGCACTGAAGGACATCATCAAGAGAGTGAAGAGAAAACCCACAGAATGGGAGAAAATATATGCAAATCATATATCTGATAAGTGGTTAACATGCAGAATATATAAAGAAATCCTACCATTCAACAACAAAAAAACAAGCAACCCAATTCAAAAATGGGCAAAGGACAAAGGACTTGAATAGACATTTCTCCAAAGAAGATATGTGTGTGGCCAATAAGCATATGAAAAGATTCTCAACATCATTAGTCATTATAGAAATGCACATCAAAACCATAATGAGGTATCATTTCATACCCACTAGGATGGCCATAATAAAAACAAACAAGCAAAACAGCAAGCATTTTTTGAGGATGTGGAGAAGTCAGAACCCTTGTTCATTGCTAGTGGGAATGTACAATGGTACAGCCACTGCAGAAAACAATTCAGCAATTCCTCAAAAACCTTACCATAGAACTGTCATATGATCCAGCAATTCCATTCCTAGGTATATACCCAAAAGAACTGAAAGCAGGAACCCAAACAGATGCTTTTACACCAGTGGTCATGTCAGCATTATATTCACAATAACCAAAAGATGGAAACAACCCATGTGTCCACCAACAGATGAATGGATAAACATAATACATACAATGCATGTACAATGGAATATTATCCAGCCGAAAAATGGAATGAAATTCTGACACATGCTACAATGTGGGTGAACCTTGAAAACATTATGCTAGGTAAAATAAGCCAGGCACAAAAGGACAAATACTGTATGATTCCACTTATACAAGATACCTAAAATAGGCAAATTCATAGAGAAGAAAGTAGACTAGAGCTTACCAGGGGTTGGGGGAAGGAAGGAATGGAGAGTTATTGTCTAATGGATTCAAAGTTTCTATTAGGGATGATGAAAAAGTCCAGGAAATAGTGTGGATAGTTATACGTTACAAACGTATATAACGCCACTGAATTGTACACTTAAAAATGGTTATGTAAAAAAAATGCTTATGTTATGTATATCTTACCACAATTAAAAAAATGGCTTGAGTGCATTTGAAATCACTCATTTCCAGGGCTGTAAAATGACTGACATCATTCAGTTTACTGAGCTGAAAACCCCTTTTCAGTATTTTTTAATACCCATGATGTGGAAGCGCTTAAAATGACGAAATCACTTTTAGAGAGTGACACAATTTGACAGTCAGATGAAAAGCCCATTCTAAATATTTGCAATCCAAAACCTTCCCCTTCCCTCTGATCGTGCCACAACCTCCTTAGGTACCAAGAATACTAAGAAGTAAAAACACAGTAACAGGCTTTTTACACTTTGTCTGTTGTCACTAAATACACAAAACGCCGTCACTGTGAGGCCAGACCCTACACTGTGGGACGAGAAGCAATGGAAGCAAGGCTCTCCCTGGAGTTTCACTTAAAGATTTTTAAAGACTCACTACCCCCCACAGAACACCAAGGATTTCCAACAAATGGGGTGTAAAATAGTTATACATGATTTTAATGAGAAACACAGATTAAACAGTTACCCTGTCAAAAGCAAGCAGCTGCTCTGAGGCTCCCGCCCCATGTGACCAGGGCTCTGGATTCTCACAGGAAGCTGGAATTCTGGATTTCCTCCTCTTTCTCAGTCCACAGCCTCTTGATTTTTCTTCATGGCACTGATTAGCTGCCATCCTATTATCTCTGCATGTGTTTCCTTGTTCATGTCTGTGTCCCGGAAGCTAAGCCCCAAGAGGGTGGGTTTGTCTCTCTTTTCAGCCCTGTCGCCCCAGGACTCCAGCAGGGCCTGACCCACAGGAGACCTCAGTCAACATGCACTGAACCAAGAGGCTCCAAGAGTTGGGCTGGATGACAGATACTTGTGTGGGTGGGAATGTTCTGTAACTTGACTGTATCCACATCCTGGTTGTGATATCAGACTGTGGTTTTCAAGGTGTTGCCATTGAGGAAAACTGGGTAAAGGGTCTCTCTGTATTACGTCATACAACTGCATGTGAATCTACAATGATTTCAAAATAAAAAGTTTAATTTTAAGAAGCTTACCAAAATTGAAGCAAATAACACAAATGCCTAAATGACATTCTACGAAACACCTGGCCAGTATTCTTCAAAGATATCAAGGGTATGAAAAATAAGGAAAGACTGAGAAACCGTCACTGGAGGAGACCAGAGACATGATGACTAAATGTCATGTGGGATCCTGGACTGGATCCTGGAACAGAAAAAGGACATTAGTGCAAAAACTGGGGAAATTTGAATAATGTCTATAATCTAGTCAATAGGATCGTACCCAATGTTATCTTCTTAGTTTTGAC
Source organism: Tursiops truncatus (assembly GCF_011762595.2). Taxonomy (NCBI): domain Eukaryota; kingdom Metazoa; phylum Chordata; class Mammalia; order Artiodactyla; family Delphinidae; genus Tursiops; species Tursiops truncatus. Next base: position 19,013,346 of record NC_047049.1, read on the forward strand.
AAATGTAAGCTGGTAACATTAGGGAAGCTGGGTGAAGGCCATATGACAACTCTCTGTAGTATCTTTGCAACTTTTTATTAAATCTAAAACTATTCCAAAAGAAAAGTTTATTTTTTTAAAATGTAGTGTGATAAAAAAAAATGTGTGTTGGAGGAGAAACATCTGATAATGCACCAGGTAGTTAACTAGAAATGCACCTGCTTACTTTTCAGATAAAATCATGTAAATTTAAGCAATAAAAAAGTCGAGGTGTCCGCTCTTATAAACAATTATGCTGTGGTTTGAATCCACAATCCTTCACCCCAAATCCTTGGGGCCAGATTTGTTTTGGAATTTAGAATCTATCTGATTTCAAAGAACATGACACATGTGCTGTAGTGAAACCCCCAGCAGAGTCCAGACAGCAGTTTATTATCAAACATATGAAGAGTTCTTCAGCAAGATGCATGAACAGTCACACCATGCAGGGTAAATGAACACCACAAACAGCCACCGTTCTTCAGGTAAGATTTTGTTGCCAAAAAATTTTGCTAAAAACTTTCAGTTTTCAGAGCTATTTGGATTTCAGAATAGCAGATAGGGGATTATGGATTGCATTACTAGGATTCCAAATGAAAAAAGTTTTGACTTTTAATGTTAGACTTCCAAATTTCTAAAAATTATTACCACCTCAATTCTTTTTTCTCCCTCTCTCTCCTTCTCTCTCTCTCTCTTTTTTCCTACATTTAGGAGTCGCACTCAAGCCCCAAGGTGGCTTCTAGAATGCTGATAATATCAACATTTTATCTCATAATCCATGGCTGGTTAGAAGTGTGAAAATTCAACGAGCTATGCACGTATGATTTGGCCACTTTTCTGTGTGTACGTTAAATGTTGACAACATTTTTTTTTTTCAAAAGCAGCAATCACAGAATTAAATTCAAAGTCACAAAATGTTAACACCGCAAGAAATCTTCTCTCATTTAAGATATGTAGTCCCATGTCCTGCATTCCACAGCTCTGGAGTGGTGAAGTGAGCTGCCCAAGGTCACAAAGCAATGCAGTGAGAGAGCTAAGACTCCCAGCTTGACTCCTAGTGCAGGGTTCTTTCCATTTTGCAAAAACATGAGATTTCTGTTTCAAACATTTGTTCTACAATATTTGTTACTAATTAACTGGGAAAACTGGTAATATCATCACATTGGAGTTAATACCAAAACACTTTTTGCTCATTTAGATTTATTTTTTCCCTTGGAATTACTGAACTGATGTCTGGATCAGATGCCCCTGTCTAATTTGGTGTAACTATGCTTCTCTCTAATAATGTGTAAAACCATCAATGACCATAAATACAATTTAAGTGTTTTGTCACGTCATCCAACTCAATCATTCAGCTATAAATATATCATGGATGACTTAAATCACACTGATTGGGCTCGTCACTAAAAAAAAACAAAAATAAAAAACCCTCTGGTTAACTATGACTTTTTTTTTTTTTTTTTTGCGGTACGCGGGCCTCTCACTGTTGTGGCCTCTCCCGCCGCGGAGCACAGGCTCCGGATGCGCAGGCTCAGCGGCCATGGCTCACGGGCCCAGCCGCTCCGCGGCATGTGGGATCCTCCCGGACCAGGGCACAAACCCGTGTCCCCCGCATCGGCAGGCGGACTCTCAACCACTGCGCCACCAGGGAAGCCCAGCTATGACATTTTAAGGATGGAGAGGGAAACATGATTTGGGGGCCTTTGATTTATGTACTTTTAATTTCATACTACTTTCCTGGTCAGCACCATATGACTCAGCTTTTCCTTTCGTTGCATTTACAATCTTGCTCTTGATAGTTTATAATAGTATGCAGCTGAACTGGGGCAGTCCTGGAAAAAGCACTGAGCTTGTAAGGACACAATTTAATGATTTCTTCTCCGAGAGAAATAAACGATCTAGAAAGATGCAGAAAATTCCAAATGCCAGGCATCTGTAAAAACCTAGTTCTCTCAGATGGAATTATAATTTCCATAAAAGAAAAGCACAGTCACATCAGAGGTTCTCAACTGGGCTTCAAACTATGAACCCTTGACATCAATGCTAAATTGTGTGTGTGTGTGTGTGTGTTTCTGGAAAGGAGGCCCATACGTCAGAATCTCAAAGGGAGCCATGACCTTAAATAAAGGAGGGGTGAGGGAAGACTCACTAGCTACTATAAATAGCAGAAAATGAGGTCTGGGCATGAGACCCCTAGGTTCTATTACAGGTTTTACGAAATATCTAAAGAGCCCTGACAACGTAGTATAGCACTGTACTGTGGACCCTCTAGCAGCTCTGTGAGGCAGGCAGGAAGACCTGGCTCTGTTTCACAGATGAGGAAAGCAAAGAACTTTGATTAGCTCCATGGCTAGTAATTGTGGATGCAAGATGATGGGAATTCATACAGCATTTAAACTGATCCCCATCAGAGCTATACGCACATTTATGTTAAAGTACAGCTGAGGAGTTAAAAGTGTTCCCATCATATCAACCCGCACCACCATTCTTGAAACAAAATCTTACATTATGTAAAAGAATTACAGAAATGCAATTTTCAGTACATGAGTTTTAATTTTGTCTTATACAGCATGCAAAAAAAAAAAAAAAAAAAAGCCCTGCTTTCTCATCCCCTCTATCCCCTCTCCATCCCTTTCCACTACCCAAGGCTACCTCAAATCCAACCTTTATTTTCCATTTTCCTTCCAGTCATCCCCTTCCCAGGCGCTAAATCCACCAAAGGTAGAAATGTCTCTCTCTGTGCTTTCCAAACCAGAAGTAGGGTGTCTTTTCCTGCCCACCCTCCTGGAGGTCTCCCCCTCACCTCTTTACCTCTCATTATGGATGACTAGGGACTTGCTAACCAAAATAGAAAAGAAAAATACATTCCATGGCTCCTTCCTATCTAGGTGTTTAAATGCCAGAGCTATCTTCCAGCTACCCTATGACCATCCTGCACACGGACACAGCTGTCAACAGAAGAACAGAAAACAAGAAAGTCCGTGTGAGTTTGACCTGACAGAAGACAGGTTTGTCACCAGTCTCTAAGTCAAAAATAGATCACCCACCTCTCAGAAGGGCACAAGGCACTTTTCCACTCTTATCTCAGTGGCCTCCAGCAGTTAGGTGAAATGCACTGAGTGCCTGATGGAATGAAATGTACAATCAGCGATATGCTTTCAAAATAACTTCTCTTTGACAGGCCTGCCAAGGACAAGAGGACAATGAATCCATAATGTTGCAAGTAAAAGCACTGAGCTTCCACTGTGATCACAAACCCCAGAAAGGCCAGGAGTGGCCCACACAACGGCTTCCCCAAATCCACAGCTGGTCCAAACACCTCATTTTACAAACAGCATCCCCACTCTGCACCTCATTTCAGACAAAGAAGCAGATCCAGGAACCCGAGCTAGAGCTTTTGTGAATCAAGTCACTTCCCAAGATGGTAGGAGCTACCACGATCATCCACAGATGTCACCAGCAGTTCTCTTTACTTGTCTCCTTCACAGTATTTTTTGGGAGTAATTGTTTGGGGGGCTCTAAGTTTCAAAAGATCTACATCTGACTCACGAGTGTGACTTTATTAGGCTGCTTCACAGACATTGATAAGGATACCTGGTGACAAAGTTATGATTCCCTTTTGTAAAGTTTTTAAAGTATTAATATCTTGGCTTTCCATTTAATCCTACAAGCAGGCAAGATGAACAACTTATGGAGAAATGGCATGCCAGCGTTTTGGATGCATTTTCTCAGTACTGGTGGGAACCTGCCTAAGCTTCCCCAAGACTTGGAGCACACATGTTTCTACCCTAAAGAAGGTAGGAATTTAGCTGCAGTTTTTGAGGCTCTGTCTCTTAGTGAATTCTGTCCAGGACAAGATCAGAAGCTCCCATATTTCTTGACTCTAACAATGTCTTGGGCAAATGAAAATTCTTTTCTTTCTGTTTTGTTTTTTTTTTTAAGTAATACTGTAGAAGAATTCTTTCTATGCATTTCTTTAAAATCTGAGTTAACTTAACTATTTCCCCCAAAATTAGTTAGTTAAAAAATCTTTCAAAGTGAGGAATACAACTCCGTTCCTTGTTACAGGACATACCTTGATTTTTCTCTCTTCTTTCTATCATCATTGACTGAAGAGCCCTAAGAACATTTTCTGAAATCATCTAAAGGACTAACAAAAATGGAAGAGCCACACTCACCATTGTTCACTTAATCTTTCGTGTGGTGCTAAAGAAATAAGTTTTACAGGGAAAAACGAAGTTTCTCCTAGTTTAGAAAGCTGACTCAACATACTCATTTTGCGTTTAAAAGCAGATCAGACGGCTTACATTTTGGGAGCCTGTTTAACTTTCTAACTGAGGCAAAATCATTTAAAATGACATTTTACTTTAATCTAGTAACGTGCATGCAAAAGCAATGAAACTCTGTTTACTTTCAACTCTGTTCCTAAGCCAGCTTTTTCACCCTTAAAGTTTCCCAACAAGTAGAATAAAAAGAAAGCTCTTAGCGAACAAGAAGGGAGGAGGAGCTAGTAACTTGGACCACACTCACAATTCAAACCTGATCTAGAATGTACCAGTAAATACTACAAACTCCTCCTCCAGCCAACAAGATGAATGAAAACCAGCTGCCAGCTCCCAACCAGCTCCAATCGCCCTAAGGCTGACACTCCCACTGCAACTCAACCAGCTGTGGGGTAGACTCAGAGTGTAAACTTGGCCCGTGCTTTGGGCTGAAAAGTAAAATTGCCTCTGCCATTAAAAAGTTAATGAGGGCTTCCCTGGTGGCGCAGTGGTTGAGAGTCCGCCTGCCGATGCAGCGGACACGGGTTCGTGCCCCGGTCCGGGAGGATCCCACATGCCACGGAGCGGCTGGGCCCGTGAGCCATGGCCGCTGAGCCTGCGCGTCCGGAGCCTGTGCTCCACAATGGGAGAGGCCACAACACTGAGAGGCCCGCGTACCGCAAAAAAAAAAAAAAAAGTTAATGAAATGCAAACCTATTAGGTCTGAGTACACCAGATGCCCACAAAGTGGAAATCAGATAGAATAAAGCCAGCTATGAAATCAAGAGGGTGGTCAAGAGTTAGATGAGACCAAAGAAGTCCAAAAGAGGAGATTGTGCAGCCACCTCAAAAATCATGACCACCGTAATCCAAAATATAAAAGAAATATCTATGAGTCCATACTGATGTAAAGGAACGGCTCTTCCTTACAGAAGAATTCCAATTAATAAAGGTAAAAGAAATGAGTGAAATAGAAACTCATCATTAGAATACCAGTGATAATTGTTACAGGCAAGATCCACTAACGGAAGCTAAAATGAACAGGTGACACTTTGAGGAGAAACAGGACATCTGCATAATCTTAGAGTATCTGGCTTGAGACAGTCTTAATTACATAGTGGGGGGGAAACACTCTGCCTGTTTTCATAAACGAAGTTATATTGGACCACAGCCAAGCTCATTCATTTAATAGTGTCTAAAGCTGCTTTGGGGTTACAACCGTAAAGCTGAAGATTTGCAACAGAGACCATACAGCCTGCAAAGTCACAAATATTTACTATCCGACCTTTGACAGAAAACCTTGGCTGATCCTTGTTTTTTTTTTTTTTTTTTTTTGCGGTACGCGGGCCTCTCACTGTTGTGGCCTCTCCCATTGCGGAGCACAGGCTCCGGACGCGCAGGCTCAGCCGCCATGGCTCACGGGCCCAGCCGCTCCGTGGCACGTGGGATCTTCCCGGACCGGGGCACGAACCCGTGTCCCCTGCATTGGCAGGCGGACTCTCAACCACTGTGCCACCAGAGAAACCCCTGATCCTTGTTTTTAAAAAATAACTGACACTTCAAAAGTGTCGAGGCCATGAAAGGCAAGGCAAGAGTGAGGATTTGTCACACACTGCAGTAGACTACAGAGACATCACAACTAAATGCCATGTGAGACCCTGGATGGTCTCCTGGAATAGAAATAACATGCGTGGGAAAGCTGCTAAAATCTGAAAGAAACTCTATAACTTGATTTCAAATATTGTACCAATATTCCTTTCTCAGTTTTAATAAGTGGATTGTGCTTATGTAAGATATGAACACTAGGGGAAGCTGGGTGAAAAGTATACAGGAATTCTCTGTATAGCTACTTGCTATTTTTGCAAATTTTCTGTAAGTCTAAAATCATTTCAAAATAAAAAGTTAAAGAATTGTGATGAACTCCTCAGCCTTGATCTGAGGCTGAGGGAGCAGCAGCGGCCGTCTCGAGGCCAGCAGCACCTTCCAAAGTTAGTCCTTTTGGGGCTTAAAGGCAACTGTGAAAATAATTCCACTGTCACTCACACTTCATGCCAGCGACCTGAAGGCAGACGGGATTAGCAGAGTATTATCAATACTGCCTTTAAAAGTATATTATAGCTTGGATATTCCTGTACTTAAATACAAAGTACTTAATAAAAGGATGAACTTAGACATCTACATCTCTCCCATGAGGTCTGTCAAAGGCTAAAGCAACTCTAAGAGGTAGGTAGACAGGAAGATGGTCTTGGAAGAGTCACAGGGAAAGGTTCAGAGCGGACCCCACCGCAGAGGACACGGGTCTGACAGCAGGGGGAGATGGTGTGTTCCAAGGATGCAGGGCCAGTTCTGTCACCAGCTCCTCATGCAGCCCTGATGAGGGAGGGAAATGCCTCCAGCAGAGATGTCCCTCTTCATTTACTCAAGGGCTTATCCCTGCAGGGTCAGCGAGGAGCGTTGAGGGTAGGGACCCCTGCTTCTCGCCCATCAAGCAACTGCCCCCCGACAGAAACAAGCCAAAGAGTCAGGATTTCCCATGAATTTTAACAAATCACATCTTATGATTTGCCACAAATTATGCCACAACAGAGAGAGAGAATCAGAGACAGAGATTACAAGAAAGAGAAGCAAAAAGAAGCAAAGGGGAGCAGGTGTGAGGTCAGGGGGAGCACACGTGTGGAGCAGGAAGGAGAAGTGTGGGTGCAGCTCTTCCCTGCAAGAAGCAGACGGACAAACGGACCCTCAAGGACCACCTGTCTGCCCCCAGCCTTAGGATCAGCCCTGAGCAAGTGGACGAAACTGGGCGGAGGGGAAGGTCCAGACAAACCGGGCCAGGCCTCTGGCCTCCCCCAGGGGCCCACTGCCCCGGGCCCCCATGTGAGCTGCCTCTGTGACAAGCACCACGGGACAGAGTCCCGGAGCCTGGGCTGGGGCACTGTGTGTGTCAGTCCTGGAGCTGGCCAGGCACCCAGGGCAGATGCTGGCTCCCAGCTGACCCCGCGGCCCACAAGGCCAGGCCATCTATCACCACGAGTCTGCTGGGAGCGACCCGGTAGAGCCTGGAGAACCAGGCTCTAAGCGCCTTTTCAGCTGACAGTATTCCTCCTCCCCCCCGGAGAGAAATGAAGCCTTGAGGTGGGGAAAACCGGGCCGTGGCCAGGGCCAGGCGGAAAGAAAGAGGAGGCGTTTTATGAATGGGCCATCTGGACAGGAAAACAGCCCTTCGGGCCCTCCCCGGGTGGGGCCGTCCCTCCTCCCTCTGGAAATTCTTTGAGTCCCATCTGCTCCGAAGGAGGCAACACACCCAGGGAGCAAACCCACCACCCACTCCCCAGCTTCCGCCCCCACCAGGAACATTCCAGTGGTTCTGCCAAACAAACTAATTGCTGTCTGCCCCGGGCCAGGCTGTGTGACAACAGGTGCCCAGCTCCAGGGCCACCACTCACAGTTTCTGGATTTTATTGTTGTTAACTAGCCTATATAATTGTTTTGAAAGTCATTTAAAAACAGCACTGTCCTACTATGTCCTTCTCTGGAAGCTTCAGACAAAGAGGCTAGAGGGGGCAGGGTCAGTCTGGAGATGAAATTGAGATGGAGGTGTCCTCCGACTGCCTCTGGCCTGAGACGGCAGGAGCTGTGAATGACAATCACCAAGTGAATGACTCAGTGGCCATCTGTGGGCTGGGCCTGTCTGTCTGGATGGGAAGTGTGTCTGCATGTGCCCCAGTCCATCAGGGCAGGGGGAAGACAGACCTGCTTTCCAGTCTCGGCCAAGCCCTCCCTCAGAAAACAGCCACCCTGCAGATACACAGACCTCCAGCCTCCTGCTTTTACCTGCCCAGTCCTACCAACTGGCCCTCGGAGAGGATCTCAGCGTTCACAATGCACGTTCACATAATCACATCTGACTTTCCAAACAATCCCGAGAGACAGGCACCACAGGCAGGACACCAAGACAAAGGGGGTTATGTGACGTGCCCAACTGGAGAACTACAATAACTGAAGCCTTAATAATTATTAATAAGAAAAATGACAGCAGTAATGGACATTTATCGGGACGAACATTATGAGGAAGAGAAGTGGATTTACAGATGAAAAATGCAGGCTCCACTTCATTGATGCAAAAGCCAAGGCTCAAGAAGGCCAAGTTTCCCACCCAAGTCCACACGGCTACTTAGTGCAGTGTTCTGGATTTGAACCCAGAGCCTGCAAGCATACCCACTACGGAGCCCCCTTGTCTCGGACCATGGGCTGCAGCTGACCACAAGCTCATCTGTGCTCTGGGCCTGAATGAGCACAAACGAAGTCATTCCAGGAGTCCGTGGTATTGTTGAGCCTGGAACTTTCACACTTCTGGTCCAGGGCTCCCTCTACTGCATCGCACCATGAAAACGTCTTAAGTATGAATAAGTGATTCTACTCAAACATTCTCCTACTGCCCATTTCTTCTAAAATAAAATTTGGACCTAGAAAGATCCTTTAAGGACATCAAGTTCAACCCCTTCATATTCCAACTCCCCTAGTCTCAGGGAAGCCAAGCTCCTTGAATAAAGCAGATGCAGCAGAATGGAGAGTAGACCCCCATACCCCCCGGGCTTGCATGCTCAAGGGTGCTTTCCAGAACCAAACTGCACTTTACCAGAAATAAACAATGAGGGGTAGTCACCCAAACCGATGTTTTCCATGATGGCCCTGACTCCAGTGGAGGACATTCTCCAATGACACTGCAGTAGGTACGATGCTGCTTTAACTAAAATGAACCAAACTATGAGAAGATTCACTGCTAAACGGTCTCAGCATGGCCATGGACTCAAATGCGTCTTGAATTCATTTACTGACACATTCATGGCCAATTAATGACAACTTGATGTATTTAAACACCTTGAAGCTCACATTTTTTGCATAATCATTCTTAATCTTTGTTCTTTGTTTAGACTTTCATAGGAAATTTCTTTTATACAAATAAACTTTTTAGTTTTAGTTCCCATAGCTCTATTTTCCCACGTTGGGAAGAAAGACTCCTTTCTTTTCCTTCCTATTACTTATCTCAATTAATGCTTTTATAGTTATCTGTATTTATTTTGTTTGGTTTATATTGGTTTTCTCCATTAGTTTCCACCCACAAAGACCACACCTGTTCTGTTCATCACTCAGCACCTAGCACTAGTAAGTGTTCAATAAATATTTCTCTTAGTTGAATGAAGTGTCCCATGTGTTAGATGGGGAAGCAGCAGGCTCTGGAGGATGTGAACCCCCTTTTTCTTAAAGCAAAGCAATTCAGAAAGCCATTATTTTACCAACCAGGTTGACATTATTAACTTTGGACAGTCATCCATTACATGAAGACAAGCAATGTGCGATACATGCCCATCAAAATAACCAACTATTTAAGACCCCCTGTTTTAAAATGTACCTATCAGGAAATTTGGAAAATGAAACAGTGGGCAACACTCCGGTTTTTCCAAAATACCCCTTAGCACCAAATAGATTTAGCAAGTAGCAATCTGACTCTAGCTGTATTCGAAAACTTAAAAATTCTACAGCGACTCTGGAATTTTAATAACTTTTCACATTTTCAGAAACACTACCTATTTTTTAACACTTATTTCCCTTTATACCTTCTTGCATTCCCAAATTTCAAAACCAATAGTGGATTAAGAGCAACGAAGAACATTTGACAGTTCCAAAGAAACCAAATTGGATTATACCAAGGATATAGGCAAGAACAAACAGACTTATCACAACCAAGGAGACTGAAAATCAGAAAAAAACTAGAAACTGTTCTTTTTTGTAGCCCCTTGCATTGAGGCTTTTGCAATTCTTCGAAGAAGTAATGTTAAGAAAAACTACAGCCACAGAATATGACAGAGAAAAACTACCACGTGAACAGTTTGAAATGTGCAGGGATTCCAGCATGAGAAGCACGAAGTGCTGTTTCTTCATTAGTTCTGAGAGTCATATTTCTAAACAGCATTTCATCTTAGTGCACGGTTTTTCTTCTACTGTTCCTTTTAAATATTTTGTTCAAATGTGTCTTAGTTATAATTATTCCATGCATCATTTAACTTTATAGACAATTAAATATGCAGCTTTCACATATTTATGGTTCTTTCTAAGATGCAACCCAATTATCTGCGGTCAGCACCATCAAGAAGCAGGAAGTAGCAGAGCAAGGTTTCCCATAATTTCAGCAGATCCCAATGTCAGCCCCTGGAATGTACAACTGGCACCTTCCCTGTGCCAAATTTCAGTACAATGGCAATGTCCTGGTTTTACCCTCCAAGTTTTGGAGGACAAAGAGAAATGCAGTCTGTTCACGGAGTAATGCAGAACCACCTTTGGAATTTTTTTTTTTTTTTTATGTTCCCATATCTCTTCCCGCTTGCGTCTCCCTCCCTCCCACCCTCCCTATCCCACCCCTCCAGGCGGTCACATAGCACCAAGCTGATCTCCCTGTGCTATGTGGCTGCTTCCCACTAGCTATCTACCTTACGTTTGGTAGTGTATATATGTCCATGCCTCTCTCTCGCTTTGTCACCGTTTACCCTTCCCCCTCGCCATAGCCTCAAGTCCATTCTCTAGTAAGTCTGTGTCTTTATTCCTGTTTCACCCCTAGGTTTTTCATGACATTTTTTTTTCTTAAATTCCATATATATGTGTTAGCATACGGCATTTGTCTCTCTCTTTCTGACTTACTTCACTCTGTATGATAGACTCTACGTCTATCCACCTCATTACAAATAGCTCAATTTCGTTTCTTTTTATGGCTGAGTAATATTCCATGGTATGTATATGCCACATCTTCTTTATCCATTCATCCGATGACAGGCACTTAGGTTGTTTCCATCTCTGGGCTATTGTAAATAGAGCTGCAATGAACATTTTGGTACATGACTCTTTTTGAATTATGGTTTTCTCAGGGTATATGCCCAGTAGTGGGATTGCTGGGTCATATGGTATTTCTATTTGTAGTTTTTTAAGGAACCTCCATACTGTTCTCCACAGTGGCTGTATCAATTTACATTCCCACCAACAGTGTAAGAGGGTTCCCTTTTCTCCGCACCCTCTCCAGCATTTATTGTTTCTAGATTTTTTGATGATGGCCATTCTGACTGGTGTGAGATGATATCTCATTGTAGTTTTGATTGGCATTTCTCTAATGATTAGTGATGTTGAGCATTCTTTCATGTGTTTGTTGGCACTCTGTATATCTTCTTTGGAAAAATGTCTATTTAGGTCTTCTGCCCATTTTTGGATTGGGTTTTTTTTTGTTATTAAGCTGCATGAGCTGCTTATAAATTTTGGAGATTAATCCTTTGTCAGTTGCTTCATTTGCAAATATTTTCTCCCATTCTGAGGGTTGTCTTTTGGTCTTCTTTATGGTTTCCTTTGCTGCGCAAAAGCTTTTAAGTTTCATTAGGTCCCATTTGTTTCCTTTTGTTTTTATTTCCATTTCTCTAGGAGGTGGGTCAAAAAGGACCTTGCTGTGATTTATGTCATAGAGTGTCCTGCCTATGTTTTCCTCTAAGAGTTTGATAGTTTCTGGCCTTACATTTAGGTCTTTAATCCATTTTGAGCTTATTTTTGTGTATGGTGTTAGGGAGTGATCTAATCTCATACTTTTACATGTAGCTGCCCAGTTTTCCCAGCACCACTTATTGAATAGGCTGTCCTTTCTCCACTGTACATTCCTGCCTCCTTTGTCAAAGATAAGGTGACCATATGTGCGTGGGTTTATCTCTGGGCTTTCTATCCTGTTCCATTGATCTATCTTTCTGTTTTTGTGCCAGTACCATACTGTCTTCATTACTGTAGCTTTGTAGTATAGTCTGAAGTCAGGGAGCCTGATTCCTCCAGCTCCGTTTTTTGTTCTCAAGATTGCTTTGGCTATTCGGGGTCTTTTGTGTTTCCATACAAATTGTGAAATTTTTTGTTCTAGTTCTGTGATAAATGCCAGTGGTAGTTTGATAGGGATTGCATTGAATCTGTAGATTGCTTTGGGTAGTAGAGTCATTTTCACAATGTTGATTCTTCCAATCCAAGAACATGGTATGTCTCTCCATCTATTTGTATCATCTTTAATTTCTTTCATCGGTGTCTTATAATTTTCTGCATACAGGTCTTTTGTCTCCTTAGGTAGGTTTATTCCTAGATATTTTATTCTTTTTGTTGCAGTGGTAAATGGGAGTGTTTTCTTGATTTCACTTTCAGATTTTTCACCCTTAGTGTATAGGAATGCCAGAGATTTCTGTGCATTAATTTTGTATCCTGCTACTTTACCAAATTCATTGATTAGCTCTAGTAGTTTTCTGGTAGCATCTTTAGGATTCTCTGTGTATAGTATCATGTCATCTGCAAACAGTGACAGCTTTACTTCTTCTTTTCCGATTCAGATTCTTTTTATTTCCTTTTCTTCTCTGATTGCTGTGGCTAAAACTTCCAAAACTATGTTGAATAAGAGTGGTGGGAGTGGGCAACCTTGTCTTGTTCCTGATCTTAGTGGAAATGCTTTCAGTTTTTCACCATTGAGGACGATGTTGGCTGTGGGTTTGTCATATATGGCCTTTCTTATGTTGAGGAAAGTTCCCTCTATGCCTACTTTCTGCAGGGTTTTTATCATAAATGGGTGTTGAATTTTGTCAAAAGCTTTCTCTGCATCTATTGAGATGATCATATGGTTTTTCTCCTTCAGTTTGTTAATATGGTGTATCACGTTGATTGATTTGCGTATATTGAAGAATCCTTGCATTCCTGGAATAAACCCCACTTGATCATGGTGTATGATCCGTTTAATGTGCTGTTGGGTTCTGTTTGCAAGTATTCTGTTGAGGATTTTTGCATCTATGTTCATCAGTGATATTGGCCTGTAGTCTTCTTTCTTTGTGACATCCTTGTCTGGTTTTGGTATCAGGGTGATGGTGGCCTCGTAGAATGAGTTGGGGAGTGTTCCTCCCTCTGCTATATTTTGGAAGAGTTTGAGGAGGATAGGTGATAGCTCTTCTCTAAATGTTTGATAGAATTCGCCTGTGAAGCCATCTGGTCCTGGGCTTTTGCTTGTTGGAAGATTTTTAATCACAGTTTCAATTTCAGTGCTTGTGATTGGTCTGTTCATATTTTCTATTTCTTCCTGATTCAGTCTTGGCAGGTTGTGCCTTTCTAAGAATTTGTCCATTTCTTCCAGGTTGTCCATTTTATTGGCATAGAGTTGCTTGTAGTAATCTCTCATGATCTTTTGTATTTCTGCAGTGTCAGGTGTTACTTCTCCTTTTTCATTTCTAATTCTACTGATTTGCGTCTTCTCCCTTTTTTTCTTGATGAGTCTGGCTAATGGTTTATCAATTTTGTTTATCCTTTCAAAGAACCAGCTTTTAGTTTTATTGACCTTTGCTATCGTTTCCTTCATTTCTTTTTCATTTATTTCTGATCTGATTTTTATGATTTCTTTCCTTCTGCTAACTTTGGGGTTTTTTTATTCTTCTTTCTCTAATTGCTTTAGGTGCAAGGTTAGGTTGTTTATTCGAGATGTTTCCTGTTTCTTAAGGTAGGATTGTATTGCTATAAACTTCCCTCTTAGAACTGCTTTTGCTGCATCCCATAGATTTTGAGTCGTTGTGTCTCCATTGTCATTTGTTTCTAGGTATTTTTTGATTTCCTCTTTGATTTCTTCAGTGATCACTTCGTTATTAAGTAGTGTATTGTTTAGCCTCCATGTGTTTGTGTTTTTTACAGATCTTTTCCTGTAACTGATATCGAGTCTCATAGCGTTGTGGTCAGAAAAGATACTTGATACAATTTCAATTTTCTTAAATTTACCAAGGCTTGATTTGTGACCCAAGATATGATCTATCCTGGAGAATGTTCCATGAGCACTTGAGAAAAATGTGTATTCTGCTGTTTTTGGATGGAATGTCCTATAAATATCAATTAACTCCATCTCGTTTAATGTATCATTTAAAGCTTGTGTTTCCTTATTTATTTTCATTTTGGATGATCTGTCCATTGGTGAAAGTGGGGTGTTAAAGTCCCCTATTATGAATGTGTTACTGTCGATTTCCCCTTTTATGGCTGTCAGTATTTGCCTTATGTATTGAGGTGCTCCTATGTTGGACGCATAAATATTTACAATTGTTATATCTTCTTCTTGGATCGATCCCTTGATCATTATGTAGTGTCCTTCTTTGTCTCTTCTAATAGTCCTTATTTTAAAGTCTATTTTGTCTGATATGAGAATTGCTACTCCAGCTTTCTTTTGGTTTCCATTTGCATGGAATATCTTTTTCCATCCCCTTACTTTCAATCTGTATGTGTCTCTAGGTCTGAAGTGTGTCTCTTGTAGACAGCAAATATATGCGTCTTGTTTTTGTATCCATTCAGCCAATCTGTGTCTTTTGGTGGGAGCATTTAGTCCATTTATGTTTAAGGTAATTATCGATATGTGTGTTCCCATTCCCATTTTCTTAATTGTTTTGGGTTCATTATTGTAGGTCTTTTCCTTCTTTTGTGTTTCTTGCCTAGAGAAGTTCCTTTAGCAGTTGTAGAGCTGGTTTGGTGGTGCTGAACTCTCTCAGCTTTTGCTTGTTTGTAAAGGTTTTAATTTCTCCATCAAATCTGAATGAGATCCTTGCTGGGTAGAGTAATCTTGGTTGCAGGTTTTTCTCCTTCAACACTTTCAATATGTCCTGCCACTCCCTTCTGGCTTGCAGAGGTTCTGCTGAAAGATCAGCTGTTAACCTTATGGGGATTCCCTTATGTGTTATTTGTTGTTTTTCCCTTGCTGCTTTTAATATGTTTTCTTTGTATTTAATTTTTGACAGTTTGATTAATATGTGTCTAGGCGTATTTTTCCTTGGATTTATCCTGTATGGGACTCTCTGTGCTTCCTGGACTTGATTAACTATTTCCTTTCCCATATTAGGGAAGTTTTCAACTATAATCTCTTCAAATATTTCTCAGGCCCTTTCTTTTTCTCTTCTTCTTCTGGAACCCCTATAATTCGAATGTTGGTGCGTTTAATGTTGTCCCAGAGGTCTCTGAGACTGTCCTCAGTTCTTTTCATTCTTTTCTCTTTATTCTGCTCTGCAGTAGTTATTTCCACTATTTTATCTTCCAGGTCACTTATCCGTTCTTCTGCCTCAGTTATTCTGCTATTGATCCCATCTAGAGTATTTTTCATTTCATTTATTGTGTTGTTCATCATTGTTTGTTTCATCTTTAGTTCTTCTAGGTCCTTGTTAACTGATTCTTGCATTTTGTCTATTCTATTTCCAAGATTTTGGATCATCTTTACTATCATTATTCTGAATTCTTTTTCAGGTAGACTGCCTATTTCCTCTTCATTTGTTAGGTCTGGTGGGTTTTTATCTTGCTCCTTCATCTGCTCTGTGTTTTTCTGGCTTTTCATTTTGCTTATCTTACTGTGTTTGGGGTCTCCTTTTTGCAGGCTGCGAGCTTGTAGTTCCTGTTGTTTTTTGTGTCTGTCCCCAGTGGCTAAGGTTGGTTCCGTGGGTTGTGTAGGCTTCCTGGTGGAGGGTACTAGTGCCTGTGTTCTGGTGGATGAGGCTGGATCTTGTCTTTCTGGTGGGCAGGTCCACGTCCGGTGGTGTGTTTTGGGGTGTCTGTAGACTTATTATGATTTTGGGCAGCCTCTCTGCTAATGGGTGGGGCTGTGTTCCTGTTTTGCTAGTTGTTTGGCATAGGATGTCCAGCACTGTAGCCTGCTGGTCGTTGAGTGAAGCTGGGTGCTGGCGCTGAGATGGAGATCTCTGGGAGATTTTCGCTGTTTGATAGTATGTGCAGCTAGGAGGCCTCTTGTGGACCAGTGTCCTGAAGTTGGCTCTCCCACCTCAGAGGCACAGCACTGACTCCTGGCTGCAGCACCAAGAGCCTTTCATCCACAGGGCTCCTTAATTTGGGATGATTCGTTGTCTATTCATGTATTCCACAGATGCAGGGTACATCAAGTTGATTGTGGAGCTTTAATCCGCTGCTTCTGAGGCTGCTGGGAGAGATTTCCCTTTCTCTTCTTTGTTCTCACAGCTCCCAGGGGCTCATCTTTGGATTTGGCCCCGCCTGTGCGTGTAGGTCGCCGGAGGGCGTCTCTTCTTTGCTCAGACAGGACGGGGTTAAAGGGGCCGCCGATTCGGAGACTCTGGCTCACTCAGGCCGGGGGGTAGGGAGGGTCACGGAGTGCGGGGGCGGGCCTGAGGCGGCAGAGGCCGGCGTGACGCTGCTAGCCTGAGGCGTGCCGTGCGTTCTCCCGGGGGAGCCGTCCCTGGATCCCGGGACCCCGGCAGCGGCGGGCTGCACAGGCTCCCCGGAAGGGGGTGTGGATAGTGACCTGTGTTCGCACACAGGCTTCTCGGTGGCGGCAGCAGCGGCCCCAGCGTCTCACGTCCGTCTCGGGTCCGCACCCTTAGCCGCGGCCCGCGCCCGTCTCTGGAGCTCCTTTAAGCAGAGCTCTTAATCCCCTCTCCTCGCGCACCAGGAAACAAAGAGGGAAGAAAAAGTCTCCTGCCTCTTCGGCAGGTCCAGACCCCTCCCCGGACTCCCTCCCGGCTAGCGCGGCGCACCAACGCCCTGCAGGCCGTGTTCAGGCCGCCAACCCCAGTCCTCTCCCGGCGCTCCAACAGAAGCCGGAGCCTCAGCTCCCAGCCCCGCCCGCCCCCGCGGGCGAGCAGACAAGCCTCTCGGCTGGTGAGTGCCGGTCGGCCGGATCCTCTGCGCTGGAATCTCTCCGCTTTGCCCTCCGCACCCCTGTTGCTGTGCTCTCCGCAAGCTCCCCCACTCCGCCACCCGAAGTCTCCGCCCGCGAAGGGGCTTCCTAGTGTGTGGACACTTTTCCTCCTTCACAGCTCTCTCCCGCTGGTGCAGGAGCCGTCCCTATCCTTTTGTCTCTGTTTAGTTTTTTCTTTTGCCCTAACCAGGTACGTGGGGGGTTCCTTGCCTTTTGGGAGGTCTGAGGTCTTCCGCCAGCGTTCAGTAGGTGCTCCGTAGGAGTTGTTCCACGCGTAGATGTATTTCTGGTGTATCTGTGGGGAGGAAGGTGATCTCCGAGTCTTACTCTTCCGCCATCTTCCCGGAAGTCCCTCCCCCTTTGGAATTTATAGTCCATTCCTGGAATGCTCCAGAAGGAATTCAGCACCTGGTATCTGTGTTGGCTAATTATGATTGCAAGTGACACCAAATAAATTCTACCTGAATCATGTCTTACCCTCATTCCTCCTTCTCAGAGGCCTCTTTATAGCCCAAGTATATCTGAGAAATATAAGCCCATAGTATCTATCATTTCCCGCCTGCTTACTCCCTGCTGGGTATTCTGCTAGGTGATATATATATTTATTATCTCATTTAATCTTCCCAACAACCCTGAAGTAAATATTACTATCCCTCCTTCATAAATGATGAAATCCAGGTTCAGAGAAATGACTTGCAAGGTTATAGCTACTAAGTAGTAGAGCTAGAATGTGATGAGCCCAGGTCTGTCTGACTTGAAAGGCTGGGATCCTCCAGAACCCAAGGAGAAGCAGGGACCATGTTAATCTCATCAAGAGCTCTTAACTATTACTAAGAGGTAGTAACACACTGTGGTGAAAACACAGACTCTAAAATCAGGCTGCCTGATTCAGTCCATTGGAATCCCAACTCTATCACATACCAGCTGGAAGTTACTTAACTTCTTTACATCTCCGTTCCTCTGCTGTAAAGTGGACATATTGGCAATTGTTTCATAAGGTTGTCTGAGGGTTAAATAAGATAACATATGTGAAGTCCTTAGAACTATGTAGTAAGCACACAATAAAGGCTAGCTGCTAACACTACACTGTTGATGATGATGGCGACGGGAGTTTCAAGGATCAGCCTCTCTTCCTGACCTTGGGCTCCTCCCAAACCTAGACCTACCATCCTATCGAACCTTTCACCCACAAAAATTAACAAAAATCTTACTCTCCTAACCAGGCTCTCATCTCCTTTATTCCACAACAGTCTCCTCTGAGTATAACTTCAGTTAACTTCACTTCCACTATCCAAAACCTGCTCATTCCTTCAAGGCCCCTCAAAATTCCTCCCCCTCCAGGAAGTCTTCCCCAAACACTGAGGCCCCACTGGTCTTCTCCTTCCAGACCATTTGCACCCCGTTAACATTGGCACTTAGATATCATCATCAATCAGCAATGCCCCATGAATACAAAATTATATCCTGTCTTGAAGCATTCATTTAATATTTTAGCTTTATTTGCCTTATTCCCACAACCTGGTTGCAAACTCCTTGAGGACAGTACGTGAGATACTTCTGTATCTTCTACAAGCAATGACACAGAGAGCTAGTGTACACACACACACACACAGCAATATAAAATGGGCATATCCCCTGGTGGGGGAATCCTAAAACTACTGGCTTAAATTATTTTAAGATACTTAACATACTTATTTGAGATAATTAAATTATCTCCAAGAGTGGAGAATGAACTCAAGAAAGAGTCTAAAGAGTTTCGTTCATTGACAGCCTCAAAAATACCAGACACGGGCTTCCCTGGTGGCGCAGTGGTTGAGAGTCCGCCTGCCGATGCAGGGGACGCGCGTTCGTGCCCCGGTCCGGGAAGATCCCACATGCCGCGGAGCGGCTGGGCCCGTGAGCCATGGTCGCTGAGCCTGCGCGTCCGGAGCCCGTGCTCCGCAACGGGAGAGGCCACAGTGGTGCGAGGCCTGCGTACCGCAAAAAAAAACAAACAAACAAACAAAAAAAAAATACCAGACACTATGTTTGATCTTGAAGCCTTCAGCAGTATCAATCTTAATGCCTGCTCTTACTATCATCTTGTTAATATGCTAGCTTCCTTTATGCAATTGAAATTATGTGGATTAAAAAGCTTCATTAATCCAGTGAGTTTCTAAGTGTTCCACAAAGACTTGAGAGACACTGTTGAGCTTGTGTAGTCATGACACAGACATCCAGCTACAGGTTACATAATTCAAGTCTGCCCATCATCTGGACATGGGCTGGGAATTGAGAATAACTCTAAGAAGATACTCGCAACTTGTTTAAAATGCAGAACATTGAACCCCAACTCTAACTCAAAAGCAGTAGGGCAAATACAGCAGCCTTGGATTGAAGAGCTCACAGTTGCAAGCAAAGTCCCAGGAACGTGAGAGCCAGGCACAGAATATGTGAACTGCTGATACAGTTACAGGTTTTCTAGTGGATTTTACAGAAAATAAGAATTGACCATGAACAATTCAAACAAGAATACCATCCTACACAGTTCACTTGTTATTAAACTCAGCCCTTCTGAGACAGGCTGGGACCTGGGACCTGGGACTCTTTGCTGCAGGGCTTGCACCTGGACAAACATCTCCTCCAGCAGTAAAATACAAAGAAACTATAAGGGACTAAAAAGTACTGCGTGCATGGGCAGTTGGGGAAAATTATGAACAAGATACAAAAAACCCCCAAAACCCAACTGCCACTTCTGAGGTACTGGGAGCAAAAGCAGGGTACTGCGCATGCCCCCTGCACACACCACCACCAGAGGGGTGGGCAAACTACCTAAGCCACCCTTCCAGCAGGACCCCTGGACCCGCCCCTACCCTCACCCCACATAAAGAACCAACTTGCCCCCCACTCAGAGAACAAGCAAGGGAACCTGTTACTTGTTTTCGCTCCGCACTGCTGCAGCAGGAGCCCCAGTAAAGCCTGGCCTGAATTTCTCATCTGGCCTCTTATCAACTTCTACTGGTGAAGGAAGGCTAAGCACCCTGGTTGGTAACACTTACAAGATATTTGCAGACTGATGGCTGTAAGTGATTTCTGCATTTCTTCCCATCGACCTGACACACAAAAGGACTGACGTGCACCCTTGAAGGGAGACCCTCTCTCTCCAGGCAACAGTTGTAACAAGCAACTGCAGTATAAACCTCTGGGGCTGGTTAGGGTTGGGAGAGCGCACATAACGATGTCAGATCCAGCCCCTGCCCCAAGAAGACACATCCTCAAACTGCGGAGGGAAAGCCAAGCCCCCAGAGGTGTGTCACACACAGAAAACGGTATTCCCTTTATATGTAACTCAAGCTCCTGCCTTACCAAGCCATGACAATTTCAGATGGTGCCCTATTTTAGACACATCAATCCAAGAAAACCTCTAGAACCACTTCAGTCCCTGACACACAACTAAACCTCATTTCCTCGGGTTCAGTATAGGCTGATGTCCTCAAAAGGCAGGGAGTTGGAAATAAGTGGGTTACAGAATGCAGGCTTCCACTGTCAGCACTTCCTAATACTCTTTGCCTGTGGCCTTGGCCTCAGTATCTGATGAGGATTCTCATAATACTCAGGGCTGGTGAGGCTGGCACAGAACATACATTCAGGCATAGCTAACAGAAGTGAAAGTTGGTACAAACTTTTTGGAAAGCCACTTGAAATACACACACACACACACACACACACACACACAGAGAGCTTAAAAATATCCCCACACTTTGCTCCAAAAAATTACAGTAATGAGACTACAACCTAATACAGAGAAGGCTTTAGGCAAAAAGATGTTTACCACAGAATTATTTTTTTTAAATAGCAAGAAAACCCCAACCATCTAAATATCCAACAGAGGAATGGCAGTTACACAGCCAATATGCATGTTTGTAAGAGAATGTTAAGTGAAAAAAAGCAGACTTCAAAATTCAACATTATAGTACAATTAAAACCAGGAAAAAAGGAAAAACTAATCTACGGATGGAAAAGGCAGGCAAAGGGACCATCCCAAACAGCAGCTGATTTTGGAGAGTGGACCGGTAAGAGTTTTTTTGCCTTCTTTTCTACCGTCCTATATTAAGCACCTGTTAAGCCCTATTTGCAAAACTGGCAAGGTACAGGTCCATGGTATGTCCCAGCAGGCTGGGGGCATTGGCGCCCCAAAAGCAAGAAGCTGTTTTCCCAATCCAGGAGGAAAGACCATCTCTCTGGGGCCACTATGCCCGTCCAGGCCTGGAAAGGTCTCCAAGCAGGGGGCAGAAGCTGCGGATGCAGCAGCTTCGGGGCGATGGCGAACAGTGCGGGCATGCGCGCACACCTCCCGGCGCCCTCCCAGGAAAATGTCAGGGCCCAGACCACCATCCGGGGCTTTCGACCGACGACCCCCCGAAAGCTCCGCGGGTCCGAGAGAGGGCGCCCGCCAGCCGGTAGAGGCAGTCTCGGCGGAGAGAGGAAGCAGAGTCCCGGCACAAATGACACACGGCGCATGGGAAGTCTCGCCTTCGACCGGCTCGCGGACATTTCTCAGGCTTCCAGAGCTTTTAAACACACACAAGGATTGAATTATTCGGAGAGCTCAGCAGAAACAATCAGGATTAAGGAGAGGAAAGCTGATGGAGCCATAAAGTGACAAGTGCTGCCACTTCTCCCACCCTCCAACCCTGGCCGCCCAGTTCGAGCTGAAACCCCACCACCGCCGGCACCCGCAGGGTCCAGGGCGTCGCCACCTGGCGCGGAAGAACCCGCTCCACGTGCGCCAAGAAACGCGGGAGCAGCAAGGAGGGTCCCCTGCATTTTCCCAGGTAAAAGCAATCTTGGACACCCAAACCTGGATTCTACATTAACAGCCATCCATCCAACAAGAGAGGAAGAAGATTCCCTAATACAGGCCCTAAAATACCCATGTGTTTGCCCACTCCACTCCACTCCCAGCGTGGTGGAAGGAGAGGGGGAAGTCCCATTTAAGCATTCCAATTCCTCAGAGATGGGTGGCTGACCTTCAGCCTCGGCACCTTTCCCACCCAGCTGACATCTGACCTTCAGACCGGAACCTAAAGGGATACAGGATCTCTATTTTAAAAGTTTAAGGACTCCTGGGACTCCCCTGGTGACGCAGAGGTTAAGAATCTGCCTGCCAATTCAGGGGATATGGGTTTGAGCTCTGGTCCAGGAAGATCCCACATGCCCTGGAGCAACTAAGCCCATGCTCAGCAACTACTGAGCCTGCGCTCTAGAGCCCGCGTGCCACAACTACTGAGCCCATGTGCCACAACTACTGAGCCTGTGCTCTAGAGCCCACCAGCCAAAACTACTGAAGCCCATGCGCTTAGAGCCTGTGCTCTGCAACAAAGAGAAGCCACCGCAATGAGAAAGCCCGCACACCACAACAAAGAGTAGCCCCCACTCGCCACAACTAGAGAAAGCCCGCCAGCAGCAATGAAGACCCAACACAGCCAAAAATAAATAAATAAATAAATTTATTTTTTAAAAAAATTAAGAACTCCTAAATAATGTGAATAATCCCACCAGAATGGGTCTGTTCTGTAAATTAACATTATAAAATCTACCTTTTCCAAAAAAGAGATTTTAAAGGGGGTGTTACTTAGAAATACTGTCAATAAACACGTTTAAATATAAAAACAAAGTGTTAACATTATTTCTATTAATTTTTAAAACCTTGAACTAGAGAGATGTGTTTTACAAACAAGCAGTGCATAATACTTTGAATACTCTCTTCTAGGCACTATACAAATATTAACTCATTCCTAATAATAGTCCCATGAGGTAGGTACTATGGTTATCCCCACACATGGTTATACAGAAGATGTAACTGAGGCAGAGAGAGGTTAAATAACTTGCCCAAGGACACACAGCTGGTAAGTGGCAAGTGGAAAAGCTGGGATTCAACCCCAGGCAAAGTGGTTCTCCTACCCCCTCATGAAAATCATGAGTTTCATATGCAATTCATACCCTCATAAGTTACTGCTGACTTTGTAAACTGGTAAAACTTTACTGTAAAGCAACATGGCAAATATATCAAGAGCAAGGAAGATACTCATACCCTCTGACCTAGTAATCCCATTCCTGGGAAATATTCCAAGGCTCCATGTATGAAGATATCCATTACTATAGTATTAAGAGTGAAAAAGTGAAACCATAATTTTCTATCAGTTGGTGAATAATTAGATGCAATTTTGGTAGATCAGCTCAGTGGGATACCAAGCAGTCATGGAAAATTAAATTATGAAGATGATGCAGCTGAAAAAAAAATACTTTTACAATATATTGTTAAGTAGAAAAAACTAAAGTTGCATGTACTATTTCAAAATATATGCACATGACCGAACATTAAAGGAATGAAGACAAAACAGGCAAATAAATGAGACTGACAAAGAGATCACTGGTAATTGTTTTCTTTCAAAAATTTCCCTTTATATTGTTACAGTAGAGCTGTTATAAATAAAATCTGGAGAAAGGGAAGTATGTCTTCAAGTATTTATGAGAATAAGCCAGATTTGCACAAGCCTCCAGCATTCAGAAGGAAACTACTGAATCCTCAGAAGCTTCAAAGGGATGGTTCTATTGTATGTAAATGGTCCCTGAGCCTGGCTCCCCCTAGCTAGGGAAGGAGGAGGATCCTGCTGGCAGCTGGAATTAGCACCACTCTCAGCAGCTGTGCTAGGGAACTCCAGCTGAGACAACACTGTGGGGATTCCAGGCCTAGCCTCAATCCCACAAATCATGATAACAGTGAAATAAGCAAAGGCTAATGCCAGAGGCTTTTCACATACAAGCACAGGATCTAAAGTGAGAAATTTCGGACAATTTCAGAATGTGCCACATTCTTCACTTCCTGATCTATCTGTGATCTATCTGCCAGGCACCACCCAACAGTCCCTGGGAAAGAGATAAGAGTGATCCTGACCATTTCTTGGATCCACCCTGAAACTCCAAGATGTGAAATCCTTAGCTTCTCTAAGGGGTCAAGTTGAGGCAAAGAAAAAACAAGACAAAAATGCTCTCCTTAACAAGAACAACCAAAGTGACACTGAAAGGTTTCATAGGATGAATCATTAAATTCACTAAAGAATAATGTTGAGACAAGGTCAAAAGTAAGACACAAATATCTGGAACAATTGAATAGGGTAAAATTGAATGGTTTCAAAGAAATGGCAGGGAGTTCCCTGGAAGTCCAGTGGTTAGGACTCCAAGCTTTCTCTGCCAGGACCCGGGTTCAATCCCTGGTCTGGGAACTAAGATCCAACGAGCTGCACAGTGTGGCCAGAAAAAGGAAAGAAAGAAAGAAAGAAAAGAAATGGATGTTATTTTGAATTCAGGAAGTCTGTTTATGAGGGGTTTGTCTGTTCACCAAATCCCAAGCAACTGCCTTATTCAGACCAGAAGAGCATCTTTCAGTCACTGTACTTAAAGACCGAGGCAATGTACCTTTTCCCACCCCTGCCCCTACCTTCTTTCACTAAATGGATGGCTGGGAGAGCCTGTCCCTTAAAATTTACTGCAACCAAGTGAAGGTACAAAGTTTTCAGAATTGAAAACAGCCTTCTGAGCCTAAAAGTGTTGTAATTTAATCCAAAATTTTATTGCAAAGATCATTAAAGCATGCAAATGGCTTGTTGAACTGCAGGCAAAAACCCATAAGAGATTTTTTCTGACAGATGGTAGTGGTCTATAAACACATCATACTTCATTTTGATTGCTTTTAACAGAAAATGCAAATAATATACGGAAGGAGCTCATTGGTCAAATATCTTTCCTATTCCCCAAAGTAAAATGACCACACACACACATACACACCCCCCACACACCTCTTCCCCATGCTCCCCTCTCAGACTCCACCTGGAAACATTTTCAAAGTTCTCTAGCCATAAACAACCTCACCATCAGCGGATTAGCAAAAGTAACTGGTATTTTAAATTAATCTTCTGCTTATCCTCAACGATGGCTTTGCTGCCATACCAAAAAAAGAGAAGAAAGTTTTCCCTCTGCTTAAAAATGACAACACCTTAAAAGGGGTTCAGGACAACAGGAGCTGAATTCATGTAAAAGTGCAAAGAGAAATGACACAACCTGTACAAACTGTCAATGTTTTTTCACATAAAATCACCATTTAAAAAATCGCTTTTTGTGAATTCCCTGGCGGTCCAGTGGTTAGGACTCTGCGCTTTCACTGTCAAGGGCACGGGTTCAATCCCTGGTCCAGATCTAAGATCCCGCAAACCTCGCAGCACGGCCAAAAAAAAGAAAAAAAAAATCACTTTTCAAAAAAAAAAAACCAAACAAACAAGGGCTAGGATTTATCATGATAAATGGGCTTCTCTTCCAAAAAATGTCCACAGAGAACTGCCCTAGCAGGAAGTTCAAAAAAGAGCCTTTGTCAGTCCCTGCCTTCCAGTGAAACTTTAGGCCAAAGAAGAGTTAGGATCAACTCTGCCCTCTGCCCTCCCCTCCCTTCACAGTCCTCAAAGAGCAGACATTAAAAAGATTTCAAAGAGAGAATTTAAGAGGGTTTCTGAAAGTTTTCCCTAGCACTCTCATCACTCATCATGAATTCTCTGGACAGGAATGACACTTGTTAAGCTTTTTTCCCTCTCCCTCCCTCCACCTGTTGTCCCAAGTCTCTGTTGGTATGCTGGGGCCCATCACACTTTCTGCTTGAATGACAAAGTCTCCCCTGAAATCCCATGTCTCCCCTTCCACCCAAGTGGCTGCTTCTAAATTGGGGCCCGTAGAAAAATATGTACCAATTAGGGGCTACGTGATAGCTAAGCATCACAGAATAACCATAGGTTGGCTGGTGGGGTTTTCCCTTTGTTTTATTTTTTTCAGTATAATGACTAGCTCCACCTTGACCTTCCCTAATAACTTTCTGTGGAGTTGGGATGGGCAAAGACAGGCAAACTCAGATAGCTGGGGATCAGCAAGGTGCCCCTAATTTCCCTTTGGGCCTCCCCCTGTAGGTAGACCCAGCCACAGCTCAGAAATTCCAGGCGGGATGCTTGGCATAAGTAAGTAATTGAGTTAAGGGAGATCTAAAGAAAGACTTCACGTTCACATTCATATGCTAAACTTGGTTAAAAATAGGCTCAAGGAGGACCTGACTTCACTTTTAATTTTAGCCTGGTGATGAACATGCCCTAAAGACAGAAAGTCACCAGGCATTTTCCTGAGGGCAGCGATCTTCATGTTTTTATAAAAAGGAAATGCAGCATGTTCTATTAATAAAAGTGCTGTAGCCTCAGTTAAATCTGGACAGTTCGTAAATCAGGGCTCCCGCTGGCTGAGCTTCCCCAGGCCAGCAGCTCCCTCACACCCAAGCCCCCAGCAAGGGGGCCGGTCACATGCAGCGGGGGAAAGTGAGCCCGACACCCAGGGATCAGAGGCCACACTCGATCAAAGACCACAAGGTATGGTTCCTGGACACTTCACAGGGAATCAAGTGCCTCAACCAAGAGCATTCGCCAGGGACTCTTTTAAAGGGCTCCTGCAAAGATCCTCATTGCCAGGATGGAGCCCGGTGTGTTATGAGATTTACTGAGGCAAGGGGGACAGGTTGTGATTGTAGGAGGTGCACAGGGTAGAAGGCAGAGAAAATGTGAGGCTTCCTTCAGAAAGGACAAGCAATTTCACCTTTTCCTTCCAATCTCAAAGATGGAGAAGTTAAAACTGGCCTCTGGCTATCCAGCTGGACCTTTCCATGGACCCACGGAAGAAGGATCCTCTCAAGCTGCATTGGCTATCAAGCCGCGTGACAAAATAAAATGTGGCCAGGTGGGAAAATTACCACCCCTAGAGCACTGAGCCTCCTCACCCAGGCTAACTGGTAATTCCAAACTTGGGCAAGGCTGCACCAGGTCCTGGAGAAAGTGCTAGGGCTAGGGTGTGTGTGTGCGTCCAGGTCACAAGGCACTTCCAAACACACAATCCCCAGCCCAGCTTAGGGATTCTTAGGACCTCAGTGAATTGCTCTTCTGCTTTCTTGTCTGAGTAAACATTTGAGGGCTTATAAACTCACATAATCCTCCCAACAACCAGATGAGATTGGCTGAAGAAACCGAGGCACAGAACAGTAAGGTCACACAGTCAGTAAGGGATGGGCCATGCTTTAACCAGGTCTCTCTCAATCCAAACCCCAGGGGAGTGCAACAGAAAAGGCCCAACAAAGTCAAGGTGGAAGGTATGCCGTCTTTTTCCAACTTCTTGCCTTTCACTTGGGTAAATTTCCCTCCCTCAAAGGAAGACAGCTCTAATGTTTTGGTTCTGATTTTTGTTCTTATTTTTCTTTCGCCCCCAGTTTTCCACGTTTATATTTTGGCCACTTGTCAAATCCTATAAACCCTCAATCTAAACAATGTCACGATAGCCTGAGCCATAGAAGGTCATAACATACAGGGGAAAATGGAGAGACCTTGATTTGAGCTTTGTGGCCAGACAGATGTGAGTTTGCATCCCAGCTCTTCTCCTTGCTAGCCAAGTGACTTCAACAAGGGTATCCTCCACAGCCCCAAATTAAATTCAGGAGCAGCTGAAATCAGAACTGGCCAAACGACTGAGCTGGTAGCTTTTTTTTTTTTAACTTTTATTATGGAAATTTTCTAACTATACAAAGGTAGAGAAAACAGTATAATGAAGTCCCATGTACCCATCACCCAGCTTCAACAATTACTAACTTTAGGTCCGCCTTGTTTATTACTCTGTGCCCCTACCCATTCCCACCCTCCACACGATTATTTTGAAGCCGATTCCAGATACATCATTTCATCTATAAATTGGTATCTAGCTCTAAAATATAATATCATTTCAATTTTAACATAATTTCAGTATATTTATCACAACTATAAATAAATCAATAATTCTTTAGCATCAATATCCAGTCTGTTCAAACGTCCTAAGTGATTTCTGTTTTGGATACTACTTTATTCATATGTGCATACTACACTTAATTTCCACCCCATAGCAAGCACCAGCCAGAATGAAAAACTGTAGAAATCAAAGTCAATTCTATAACCTGTAAAAATAAAGGCCTTTATTTAATCAAACCTAACCAGTAGCTTTCATGGGAGCTTTTGATATTTTAAAATTTTTACCTTTAGATCTTGTGTTTCTCTGGTAGAGCAATTTTTAAAATATTTATTTAACACCTACTATGTGTTAGGTATTCTAGACCTGGGGCATAGTTTGTTTTTTAATAGTTGGTTTGTTACAGCTAAGATCCAAAGATTATAGGCCCCATAGATAAAACCACCTGCAGTTCTTACTCTTGTAATTTATTTGTTGAAGAAAACGGGTCTCCTGGCCTAAAGAATGTCCACATTCCAATTGGTGGATTTTTACCTCCATGGTGTATTTTGTTTTTTTTTTTCCTTGCTGTACACGGGCCTCTCACTGTTGTGGCCTCTCCCGTTGCAGAGCACAGGCTCCGGACGCGCAGGCTCAGCGGCCATGGCTCACGGGCCCAGCCGCTCCATGGCATGTGGGATCTTCCCAGACCGGGGCACGAACCCGTGTCCCCTGCATCGGCAGGCGGACTCTCAACCACCGCGCCACCAGGGAAGCCCCATGGTGTTGCTTTAACATGTTCCTCTGTCCTCCGTATTTCCTATACACAGACAGTTAGATCTCAAGCCTGGCGTAGATTCAGGTTCTATTTTTGATGGTGCTGTGTACTTCCTGCTGCATCAGTAGGCACATGATGCCTGGAAGTCTTTCTTTTTTGTGACATTAAGATTGATCAGTAGGTTTAAATGTCATCAGCCTGATCCATCCATTACAGTTTCCCATCAGCTTCACCTAATGTTTTAGCAGCCATTTAATAACCATGTTCTCTAAATTCATTATTTCACTAGGGGTTACAAAATAGTGATGTTCCAATTCTATAATTCCTTCTGCATTTATTAGATAGAATTCTTCTACAAAAAAGAACTTTTCCTCATTTACAGTTTGGATACCCTAAGGTAACCAATAAGAAAGGACAGAATGAATGTCTGATTCTTTCCCTTTCTTGGCCAGTGTTCAGAATGAGTTGGTTTCCCAACCTTCTCCAGTGAAAAATCACTGAATTTTTAACACATGAATTTTACACTTTGGAACATGTTTGATATATTTGAATCCACTATAGTTATTCTTTTTAATGCTCAAATTATTCCATATTTGGGCACCAGGAGGCCCTTCAACTCATCTCCAAAGTGCTTCTGACATGACACAAGTGGTCTTTGACTGCTTCTTTGCTTTCTGATGCAAGATATGCCCACTCATATTGTACATTTCCTGTTCCAGACCTGGAATCAGCCATTTTTCTCAGGATTCTTAGTCCCTTTTAGTGGGGAATTGTATTTAAGAGTCCACAATCCAGATGTTACAAGTGCTCATTGTTACTGAATTGGTCCTTATTTCTAGGCTTTTCATTGGACAAAGTTAGGAAATACTTTTTCACTTGTTAAAGAGAAAAATACATCAGGAGTTCATACCAAAATTTTCAATTCAAATTTAAGATTACAGGGTTTTTACTTAACATCTTTTTTTTTTTTTTTTTTCAGTACGTGGGCCTCTCACTGTTGTGGCCTCTCCCGTTGTGGAGCACAGGCTCCGGACTCGCAGGATCAGCAGCCATGGCTCACGGGCCCAGCCGCTCCGTGGTATGTGGGATCTTCCCGGACCGGGGCACGAACCCGTGTCCCCTGCATCGGCAGGCAGACTCTCAACCACTGAGCCACCAGGGGAGCCCAACATCTTTGATTATAAAATTGCTATCTCTTTTCTATTATGATAAAAATATTGCTTTCTGATGATTTTAACATAATTACTATATATATATATATATACACATACACACACACATATAAGTGATCGATTCCAAATAGTAATACCAATATTATTACTAACAGTACTACTGACAACAGCTTAAGATTCTTTTGCATTTGTTTTGCCCTTAAGATATATTCCACTCGAGATGTATAATCAAATTACTGCGTTTTAAAGTTGTGTGGAATAATTCTTTGTGTGATTAAGCTACCAACTTGACACATAAATTTATTTCATTTTAATCTTGATTTGGGGGAGTTATTTTTTCTATTTTAATTAAAGTTTGTTTGTAGTTAAGGAAAACATCTATAGGGTTCCAAAGTCAAATCTATAAAACAAAATACATTTTAAAAAGTCTAGATTCTATCCCTGACCCATCCATCCATTTCCTCCCTCCCTCTATTTTATTGGTTTACTCTTTCATTTCTTTTAATTACAAGCAAATATATATGTATTTCTCAGATAAAAGGTAACAGGCTATCTATTATTTCTGCACCCTGCTTTTTTACACTTAACAATATACCCAGGAGATCATCCCACAGCTGTAGCTGGATACAGAGATCATTCTCCTTCCTTTCTATAGCTCTATAGAAACCCACCGTATGGATGTCCCATAGCTGACTTAACCCATTCCCTATTGATGGACATTTGGGTTGTTTCCAGTCTTCTGCTATTACAAATAATGCCACCACAGAAAGGCTTCTGCATATGTCTTTTCCTATTTTTGCCTGTGTATTTTGGGGATAGATCTTATAAACAGGATTGTGTGGTTAAAAGAAAATATACATGTAATTTTGCTAAATATTGCCAAATTCCCCTCCTTAGAAGTGGTACCATTTTTATATACCCACCATGAGTTGATAATTTTTACATGCTGACTTTAATATTAAAAAATCTCTGAAATCTCAGGGGCCTTAATTAAAAATCCCTGAAAGGGGTTTTCATGAAGCCCATCTAATTCAATTCTCCATGTTCTGGACAAAGGAAATTTCTTTTGAGAAAAGGCAATGACATGCTCAAGGAACTGCCTTCACCCCTTGCCTTTCTGACCTAAATACACAGTTTACACATAATTCTTTCTATGTCAGAGAAGTTAGGCACAGTATTAAATATTCGGATTGAAAATATCATAGGTTAGTTTAGGTCTTTGTGAACTACAAGTAGTTCCCTGAAATGAAAACTCGAAGTTCGTGGGTGGCAAGCAGGGGGCTTCTCAGTGCTCTTTCCTTTCCTGGTCCCCTTTCCTCCTTTTAACAAATCACAGATTTGATGAGGATTGCGACGGTACCACAGGCAGGTGCTGGCTCCTATCCGCACCCACACCGCTGAAGAGCATCTCCCCTGAGCGCCCCTTTCCCTACAGTACCCTCCCAGCGTCTGAGATTAGGCACTTATCTCATTCACTCCTCACAATAACACTATGAGGTGGATGCCCTAACAGCCCCATTTCACACCTGAAGAAATGAAAGAGCAGAGAGGTTAAGTAATTTGTTCAAGGTCACACAGCTAGCAAGCAAGTAGGGAGCCAGGATGCACACCAGGCATTCCAACTCCAATACCTACCTTTAACGGCTGTGCTGCGGTGCTTCTATGTTTCAGACCCTCATCACCTGTCGCCCAACTAGTGCAGGGGCCTCCCAACTGACATTCCCCATCTCTAGGGGCACGCCTACACACACACACACGTGCACACAACTCTGCCAATTATCCTCCCTTCTCCAATACCCATGTAATCTTTCCAGAACACAAATCGCATTACATCAGACCCCTGCTTACAAATGACTACTCAAAAGATAACATCCAAACTCCTTACCTTGAGAAACACAGTTCTGTATCACCAGCATCCTGCCTTTTTTTTACATCCTCAGCTCTCGCCATTCCCAGCCACTCCATCCCATACCCGTGCCCATTAGTTAAAAACACACTCTGACCTCCAGTCAAGTGGAATTACTCCGAGGCTCCCAGTTCACCAAGTTTTTTCTTATCTCTGAAAATGCATCTCTTCTCCCACCTCCATCTAGACCCCACCCTCCCCCATTCACTTGACAAGCCCTTAGGCACAGACTCAGAATCAGCTCAGGATGACCTCCTCAGATATCTGGGCTGGTCCTTCCTGGACCCTTCTCCTCCACCCTCCATCCCCCCTACAGCACCTGCTACGACAGAGTCTCACTCTCACATCCTCTACCCACTCAACCCTCTTCTCCACTTGCACTCAGAGGTAATCATTTTATCAGGTCTTCTTTTTGTTTATTCTTCCAGTAATTTTTATGCAACAAAGGAAGATGTGAATATATATTTATATATTTAAGAATATATAAATGTTATACATAATATATACATATATTTTACATAATAATATTATATATATTCCTATTCTCCCCTTTTCTTACACAAAAGCTAGCCAACTATGCACACGTCCTGCACCCTGCTTTTTTCTCTTGATATATCTTCGGGATTTCTCTGTTACAGCACACAGAGATGATCCTCCCAGTATGGGAGGATACAGCCATATTTGTTTATTAATCCCCTGTTGCTGGACATGGAATAGAGTACATCCCCTGTTTCAAGGGACTGAGTGAGACCCAGTCCTGCTGCTTTTCGTCCAACATCAAGATTCCACCAAGCGCGCAGCTCTGATCTCTGCCAAAGAGAGTCCAATGGGACTGGCCACTGCTGGAGCCAAGCCATGATAAGAGCACCAAGTCATGATGCAGGTCCAGGGGGAGCAGCCCACGTTCTGCACCTTCTTTTACTTCCAAGAACCACACAGGAGTGGAGGTTAGGATCCTCTAACTTCTTGCACCTTCATTTCAGTTTCCTGAATCACAGAACTCAGATCCTGCAGCCCACAGAGTTCACATCTTAGGTGGGCTCAGACAGGAAACAGATGCCACCATGGGTCAATGACTAAGCTTGGCATTTCATCTAGTCATTCAACAAATATTTGGTGAACTGCTTCTAGCAACCAGGTATTGTTCTTGGGGGCTGGGGGTGGAAATCACTGGATAAAACTCCGCAGCATAGGCAGGATGGGAGGAAATGTAATAGACAATAAAAACATAATAAATAAGTAAAATAAGTAAATGATAGTTTGTTTGAAGATAACAAGTGCTATGGAAAAAACAGAACCAAAGTAAGGGAGTTTGGACTGGAAGATGCAGGATGCAATTTAAATAGGGTGGTCAGAGTGGATCTCACTGGCAAATCGTGGCACATAACTTATTTTCTGGGCAACTCCTTTTTGCAGCTGCCACAGGTCAACTGTCATTACCATTGCCACAATTAAACTGTTGTTATCACAATGTCAAGGTAATAATAAAGTATCCAAATGCTGCAGTTGTCTTGTGTTGTTCTAGAAATTGCTTGAAATAAGTAGAGTGTTCACTTAGGGCTTAAAAACCTTTTTTGTCATAAGAATTTCTGTTGTTGAAAACTTTGATGCCATGGGGCTTAAGGGGTGTTCCAGGTGGTCATGTCCACCATCTCCCCTATTTGAACTGAATCTCACAGAAGAAATTCAGCCTGGAAACTGCCTGTACCTTTAAAGGCACAATTACGCCCCTGGCTGGAGATGGCCAAGTGAGACAGAAAGCCAGGTTACGCTACGACAAACATGTATTCAGCGTGTCCTTCCTATATTCCTGTCCCTGTGTCATGTCGCTGACTGTTACACTCAACCCCGCGTCCTGTAAGAAGCCCACACTCTCTCAGAAACCCTGCACCTCGGCGCACGTGTGCCTTGAAGGTGGAGCCCAGACCAGAGCTTGGGCTTCTTGCTGCCTGAGTTTGTGGCTCACACACACACCACCACCACCACTTATCCCACCTCTCCAAACACAAAGGCAGACTAGCTGTGTCTCTCTAGCCCTTTCAGACTGGCAACCCAAAGAAAGCGTAAGTTGGAGAAAACCAAGCTTTGGTCTCACATCAATTCTCAGCCATGAGACCCTCCTGTGATGAGTGGATTTTCTCATCACAAAGTCACTGAGATCAAAAGTTAGGTTGCAGGTAATTTGCTCCTTCTCTCAGGTGTTCAACAAACTAGGTGTCAGGGACCCTGCCAGATGCTGAGGACACCAAGATGAACAACAGTGGCCCTGCCTGCAAGGACGTGGCAGGGCCTTTAGAGGAGATCCACAGAGGTGAGCACGGGGAGGCCATGGAGCATGCTAGGAAACAGGCACCCAACGCCCCCTTCCTGCCTGGGGCCAGGGAAATCTCCCTAGAAGAGGGGAGTCAGCAGAATCCATGAAGACAAAAGGCATGTTCCAGTTGAGGACAGGGACGAAGCAGGAGGGCAGCCAAGACAGAACAGCAAGTCCAGACTGGAGAGCTAGTGGGGGCAGGGCCAGAAGGGGCTTCTCAGCAACCGAATCTCGAGCTACAGGCAATGAGAAGGCACCGCAGGGCTTTAAGTAAGCAGATGACAAGGCGAAGGCTGTGCTGGTATGGAGAAAAGAACAGTCTGAGGACAGGCTCCATCGGAGGCAGGGGAGAAGCTGAGAGGCCTGAGGCAGCGGCAGTGGGCACGAAATGTGGGTAGGGTGTTCTGAAGGAAGGGGACGGCGCACGTTGGAATGGGTCAGAGGGCCTGGCTCTGAGCCTGGGCTCTCCAGTCGCTGGCTTGAGGACCCTGAGCTACTAGGACTTGTTTAATCCCTACCTACTTCACAGGGTTGTTGGAGGATTAACAGTGCCTTGTGAACCGTACAGCATGGCAGGAAAGCAGAGCTGTCCACTCACCCCCTGCACTGCTGCATCTGTAGACCCCTCGTCGCTAGGAGACTTAAAGTTACCCTCACAGGCATGTATGTTTTCTCTGCTCACTTAGCTTCTCTGGCAGCTGAGTGGTCTTTGGTAAATCTGGTCTTCCTTCTGAACCTGGCTTCCTTTTCTACAAAACAAGATCACTGAATTAGAGGATCTCTAGGGCGCCTTTCAGCTTGAAGTTTTGTTTTCTTATTCATCTTGTATCCCAATTTCCAGGGTAATAATTATTTGTCAAATGAAAAATTATTGAAGGATGAGTCACCAATAGAAGGAAAATAAGCTAATGAGTAACTGACACTGAAAACTTAGATGATAAAGTGTGTGTTCTTTAAAAGCCTTGAAGGCTCATATTAATAAGTTCCATTCAAAGACACAGTCATAAAAATTCAAAGGTGTTTTCAACCAAAAAAAAAATGATTCTTATGTATAACATCTGTGCTCCCAAAAGGTTAAATTATCATTGGCCTAGATGTTTACCCAAGAAATCTAAAAGACATGTCCACTTTAAAACTTGCAAAGGAATATTCATATCACTTTATTTGTAATAGCCAAAAAATTAGAAACATCCTAAATGTCCATCAACAGGAGAGTGGATAAATAATTTATGACATATCCGTAAAACAGAATACCACTCAGCAATAAAAAGGACCAAACTTTTGATATATGCAAAAGAACAGACGAACCTTAAAATCGTATGCAGAAAGAAAACCCACAGAATGGGAGAAAGTACTTGCAAATCATCTATCTGATAAGGGTCTTGTATCCAGAATTTATAAAGGACACACAATTTCACATCAAAAAGATAAACATCTCAATTTAAAAAGAGACAGGACTTGAATCGACATTTCTCTAAAGAAGATATAAATACAACAAGCACATGAAAAGATGCTCAACATCATTAGTCATTAGGGAAATGCAAATCAAAACCACCATGAGATACTACTTCATACCCACTAGGATGGCCATGATTTTTTAAAAATAACGGAAAATAACAAGTGTTGGCAAGGTTGTGGAGAAACTGGAACCCTCATTCACTGCTGGTGGGAATGTAAAATTGTGCAGCCACTTGGAAAACAGTTTGGAAGTTCCTCAATAAATTAAACACAGAATTACCATATGACTCAGCAACTCCACTTCAAGATACATACCCAAAAGAATTGGAAACAGATGTTCAAGCAAACACTTGCACACAAAATTCATAGCAGCATTACTCACAATAGTCCAAAGGTGGAAACAGCTGAAATCCATCAACTGATGGATGGAAAAACAAAACACTGTCTCTCCATAAAATGGAATTTTACTCAGCAATAAAAAGGAATGAAGTAGTGATACATGTTACAACATGGATGAACCTTGAAAACATTATGCTAAGTGAAAGAAAGCCTGATACAAAAGGCCACATATTGTATGATTCCATTTATATGAACTGTCTAGAATAGGCAAGTCCATAGAGACAGTAAAAAGCAGATTAGTGGTTACCAAAGGCCTGGGACAGGAGGGAATGGGGAATAATTGCTTAATGGAGACAGGGCTTCCCTTCGGGGTGATGCAAATGTTCTGGAACTAAATAGTAGTAGCTGTTAAACAACATTGTGAATGTACTTAAAACCACTAAATTACACTTTAAAATAGTTAAAATGGTTAATGTTACACGTATTTTATCACAGTTTTTAAAAAATACTATTTCCCCAGAAATCATTATGCTGAGTGAAAGAGCCAGGCAACAAAAGGAGTACATACTGTGATTCCATTTGTATGAAATTCTAGAAAATGCAGGTCACTAGTAGCTTGAGAGGAAGGGGCTTAAGGGAAAGAGAGAAGGATAAATTATAAAAGGCATGAAGAAACTCTTACTATCTCTATTGTTTGATTGATGCTTTAAACATGTACAGCTTAGTGTACTTCCATTATACCTCTGTAAAATTGAAAAAAAAAAAGACCAAAAAATGTTTTAAAAATTATCACTGGACGTCTAAATTCTTAGACTTATTAAATTTCTAAATATACTGCGGAACTCACTGTTTAAAGGATCTTTGCTATAACCCCTTTTGAAGGTCAAAAGCAAACAGTCTTTCCCTGATTTATTGATTCTATTAAGTCTGCTTTTTACATTCAACAGTTTCTTAAAGCAAAAGAACACCTGTAACAATGTCTGCTAAAACCATTCAAGAGTATGTCTGGTGGAGACTAAGCGAGCTTGATGTGGCCATGTTTCAAGTCAGAAATTCTTTTTGCTATTAATAGGAGCCTAGGACACTTTAATCATTGCTGAATCCTGGTTTTTTGAATTGGTTCAAAAATGGTCTGGCAGAGGCTCACTTTGCAAATCAAACGATCATATGTTATCATTTTAGCACACGCTGAGTGATTAGTGTTTATATACTCTCCATAAGCATCAAATTCAGATCTTGCCTGACATGTATAACAAGCAGAATAAGACAGTGAATCAAACGCCAGAGTCAGATTTGCTCATGGAATTTAAGTTGGGATGTGGATTTCAAAACCAAAAAGGAATACTTAAAGCTACAAAAAACGGAAAAAGGCGTTTTTTAATTGGACTGCTTAGTTTGTCTCAAATTAAATTTGGCCTAGTTTCACATTTATTTCCGCAGTTTTTTCCATAATATTTTCTTTGCAAATAATAGGTTTTCTATAAATTATTTTGAGGATGTAGATATTTACATAGAGATGACATGATCACCTGTATTATATAACATCCTCCCATCCCAGCCCCACCCCACCAGTTCTTTCATAAATACTATTTTTCTTAGCTTTGTTGAGTCCTTTTAAGCTTGTGACTTGATTTCTTCATTTGTAAAATGGGGAGAATAACTAGCCTCACAGGATTATTGTTGGATTAAATGATTAAATGGCTTATACATATATAAAGTGCTTAGACTAGTAGCTGACACACAGGAATCACTCAATGAATGTTAGTTGTTATTCATGTTATTATTACTATTCCCTTTTCCAGATGAGAACACTGAGGCTCAGGGTTAGTGGTGGCAAAGCTGAACATAGAACATACAGCATGCCTGCTCCTGATTCTTTTCATTACTCCACACCACTTTCCCCACCCATACATATTTTGTGCATGAAAATAAGAGTACCAATCTGGAAAAGGCAAAAATAGCTGTGTAATTTAAATCTGAAAAACATGAATAAACCGGTAGTCACAGAGCAGCTCAAGGACTCATCCAGTTTAGGTTCCAGGGCAAGTCATCAGTCATTTTTAAAATCGCCTTCACATAGTGATTTCGAAAAGGGGGATAAAAGGTTTCTGCAAAGAGTCAACAGAGCTTTGAGGATGCCCCCAAAATTGTGCAAACTAGCAAAAATTACATACTGCCCATTCACTGCCTTCAGCATTAAAACAGATTTATATATTCACTTTGCATGGACATTAAAAAGTACTGCAGCCCGGGATAGAATGTCTGCTGGAGGGGTTAAATGGAAAGTGGCAGGCCCATCAATTAAGTTCCTATCAAGTCAAGACGAGAAAAAACCAGAGGATGCAAATCATATCTACGGGCTGGTACAAGGCAAACATATTTGCAAGGCTGTCTGATTTAACCTACATATACAAACTAATCCATTCTAAAGTGATATGTAGTTATTGCTCCAGTTCCACATATTTCATTGAGGAGTTTTTTTTTAAACATGGTCAAATTAAAAGATAACACCACTAGCTGAAAGTTAGTTGGGAAACAGGATATTCAGAGGGTCTCACGGTATCACTCCCAAAGACAACTTACTAATCACAAAGAGAAAAATGTCCCGTAGTGATAGAGAGATCTGGCAATGACCGTGTTAACCAAGGGATGAAACTTAGCGGAACACACATTACCCGTTGTATGTGGATCCTTGCCAAAGTGCTTCACCTGAATCTGGTCATGAGGAAACAACAGACACATCCAGATCATGGTTCATTCTACAAGACTAGTAGGGAATCTTTGGTCACGAAGAGTAGAAAAGAGCAGGTACACTTGCTACATTAAAAGAGACATCATAGGGCTTCCCTGGTGGTGCAGTGGTTGAGAGTCCGCCTGCTGATGCAGGGGACATGGGTTCGTGCCCCGGTTCGGGACGATCCCACATGCCGCAGAGCGGCTGGGCCCCTGAGCCGCTGAGCTTTCGTGTCTGGAGCCTGTGCTCCGCAACGGGAGAGACCACAACAGTGAGAGGCCTGCGTACCACAAAAAAAAAGAGACATCATAAACAAACAAATGCCCTGTGAACTTGAACCAGGGGGGTTTAAAAATCGTTATATGAGACATTTTTCTGACAACTGGAAAAAGTTAAAAATCAAGTGTTTATTAGAAAACTCATTTAACTAAGACTAATTTTCTTAGATATGATAACAGAATTATGGTGATGCAATTTACTTTCAAATGCTCAGGAGAAAAATATGTGATGCTCTGCTTCTGTTTGGAAGGATGGAACAGAGCATGAGATGCCCCAGAGAGAACCAGTCTACCCCCACGTGCAGAAAGACCTTTGGGGGGAGATATGGGAGGAGATAACATACCCAAAGATGCTTTTCAAAATTCTCTTTTGGGGGCTGAGCAGACTAGAGCCGGCAGATAAAAGGTCAGTTTATGAATGTTCTCCATTTCTCTCTCTCCCATTTCCAGGCAGAAAAAAGGGCAAACAGCAGAAAACGCAACAGACGGAAATATGAGGATGCTTATCCCAGCCTGCCCATTACCTTGCTGTGTGACCTCAAACAATTCTCTTGACTTCTCCCATGCTCACTTGCCTTACCTAGAAAAACAGGAGGGCTGGGCTAAAGCAGCTTTCAGATGCCTCCCAGGTCTAAAATCTAAGATGCTAATGGCTCATTCAGTCTTAAAGACAATGTGCAATGCCAACGTGAAAAGTCTATTCCTATTTTTGTTTTTAATAATGCAGGTAGTGGGCTTCCCTGTTGGCGCAGTGGTTAAGAATCCGCCTGCCAATGCACGGGACACGGGTTCGAGCCCGGGTCTGGGAAGATCCCACATGCCACGGAGCAACTAAGCCCATGCGCCACAACTACTGAGCCTGCGCTCTAGAGCCCACGAGCCACGACTATTGAAGCCCGCGTGCCTAAAGCCCGTGCTCCGCAACAAGAGAAGCCACCGCAATGAGAAGCCCGCGCACCACAACGAAGGGTAGCCCCCACTCACCGCAACTATAGAGAAAGCCCGCGTGCAGCAATGAAGACCCAATGCAGCCAAAAATAAATAAATAAAATAAATACATTTATATAAAAAAAGAAACAGTTTTAGAAGAATAGAGTTCATTAAAAAAAAATTTAAATAAATAAATAAAAATGCAAGTAGTTTTTTTCCTCTGATTAGAAAATTAATACATGCTCACGAAAAAAAAAAGTACAAAAAGAAGGGATTCCCTGGTGGCACAGTGGTTAAGAATCTGCCTGCCAATGCAGGGGGACACAGGTTCAAGCCCTGGTCTGGGAAGATCCCACATGCCGCAGAGCAACTGGGCCTGTGAGCCACGACTACTAAGCCTGCGCTCTAGAGCCTACGAGCCACAACTATTGAGCCCGCAAGCCACAACTACTGAAGCCTGAGTGCCTAGAGCCCGTGCTCTGCAACAAGAGAAGCTACCACAATGAGAAGCCTGCGTACCTCAACGAAGAGTAGCCACCGCTCACCCCAACTAGAAATAGCCCACGTGCAGCAACAAAGACCCAACGCAGCCAAAAAATTAAGTTAATTAATTAATTTTTTTAAAAAAACGGAAAAAAAAGACAAACCACTATAATTACGCCACCTAGAGTTAGCACCCCTGTTACTGTCTTTATATTTATTCTTTAGATGCTTTTCCAGGCTTGCAGGCACTGGCACATGCTCATACACGTTTTTTAAAGAACATGAGATCCCTGTACACATGCTGCTTGTAATTTTTTTTAGTTAACAACATTATATGGTTTACATTCCATATTAATAAATACAGAATAATGGCACCATTCTAATGGCTGAATGGTACACGATATTATACCTGCACATGATTTATTTTCTCAGTGAGAAACATCTGGGTGGTTTCTAATTCTCTGCTCTTCTAGACAATGCTGCAATAAATATCTTATGTTCATCCTCATTATGTAAAGTCTCTAAATCAAGATTTAATCACACAACCCCTCTCCCTTTTCATATAGAAAGTAAAAAAATCTCTTTTCAAGTATCAAATAAAGGTTCTCCAAAACTCCAGCCTATCAGCAACCCTGCCAGCCCGGGAGGACGTAGGGGCCCGAGGAGACCCGGTCTTTAGAAGGCTCTGGAAACAATGTTTGGTCTCGTCAATTCAAGGAGGCCACACGGAAACCTGAGGCCCAGCTTTTGGATAACCGTGATCTCTTTGCAAAGTGTTTTTTGGCCGTGAGCTCTGGGTGCAGCCCACGCTGTGGTAACTGAACACACAGCATCGTTTACCGAGTCCTACTTGGGGCAGCTGGTAGCCTCTCAGAAACATCTGTCAGCCTATGCTTATGTTTTCTGCCTCTAAAAATAATAACATCACCAAACAGACTCCCACCTGCCTGTGTTTAATACAATCAAATTTAGACACGTGAAAATTACTGGATCTGTCTCCGAATTGAGAACAGTACTCTTTTTGCAAACTCAACTATTCACTTTAAGATTCCAGAAGAATTAACATTCCAAAATAATTGTTTTTATTTTTTAAAGTTTGTAATAATTAGAAAACAGTATAAAACGCCCTCCTTTTCACTGACATGAGTGGCTACTTTTCCGTCTTAAAATTATGTCACTGATCCAAATATACTTTGCAAGTGTTGGAGGAAGCTTTTAATTCTCTTTTTGTCGTTATTGTTTCTGTGAGTGATCCATCTCACAAACATGTACCTATGCCCTTGATTAAAACGTAACTCATTCTCCATCAGATGTCTAGGAGGCGAGGGGAGGCATTCTACAGTGATAATCACTCAGCGATATTCCTGGGGAGTCACATAATTTTATTCTTGGAAGGAACTGACACCGATCATTTCCAATCCCTGGAGAAGCAGGATTAGGAAGGTTAATTGGCTTGTCCAGATCACCTACTCCCAATCCAGGGTTTCCTTTTCCTCTCTGACCCTCTTTGTCAGAAACCCAATAATTAATTTACAAAGACGCTCATTTTACACTTGACAACACTGGGAAGATCCTACCTATCGTTCTATTCAATAATGAATTCAAAATAAAGCAAAAGAAGTAACTTCGTGAAACGAACACATCTTTAAAATATATATTACCTAGTCTACTCTTTCAGCATCATGACACTGGAGGTCAGGTTTAAGGGCGGGTCCAATAAGAACCAAAAACATATCTGGAAGACCGTCTATAGACAAGCTGCACAACTGAAAAGCATTTAAGATGTTCAGACAGCTGTGAATGGAGGTTTCTAGGTTCGGACCAGAGTGGAAGCGGCAACTGAGAACTGGTGGGTCATTACTGTGATGGAGAGAAAGCAGGTGCAAAGAAAGGGCAGTAGCAAATGGCCCTGGTGCATCCCCGAAGCAAATACCCACATAAAAGAAGGGGAAAGTGGCGTGAAAACTATCTTCGCGAGGTGAAAACCACCCCCAAACACAGGCACGACCCCAGGCCTTTTCTTTCTGAACACATGGAAAGATTTATTTGGCAAACTGAGCTACAAGTTATTACCACATGCTCATACAACTTGCTTAACAGCTCCCTTTTTGCTCATAAAGTACATTCACATCAATATGTACCCTCCCCCTGACGGAGCTGCTGTCAGCGAGTTGGAAAAGTTGCCTTGTAAACCATCAGGGGACTTATTTATCTTATAAAATCCAGCAGGAATTATAGGAAAGGGGAGGATGAATTAACTTGGCTGTAACTTCTGCCACTGTAAAGACTTTATCCTATTAGATGGACATACGCATTAAATCCAAAATACCCCAAACTTGCTGTCTTGTAAATGTCGAAGACTGAAACCTTAGTTGGGTGGAATTTAAACAGTGACCACGGTTGAGCCAGGCAAAATACCAGCCCACCGCCAATACCCCCTTGGTGGCGGCTGGAAACCAAATTCACATTCCTGATGGAAAAATGTGCCTTCTCAATTAAAGTCAGGATTTCCCAGTCTTCTCACTGGTGGGAACAAGAAATATGAGCTTCCATAACAACACACACATCACCAAGACCCAGCCAGGTTCATTAACCAGAAAGGGAATTGCCATGTGCTCCTTTCTACAAGCGACTAAGTACGGTCTTTTGCCCCGATTCTGGAATAAGGACCACTTTACTTTCTGCAAAATTTTTCAACGTGCTATTCTGAACACAGCTACCATGTCACTCACAGCAGCTGTGGACCTACAGCAACCTCCCCTGTTAAAATACACGAAATTGTATCAGCTAGACCATCCCAAGCAAAATAATTACTGTGGCAGGAAATAAAAAATCAGATTAAGTGGGATTTTTGTGGCACAGGAGACCCCTTCAAGCTTTTGCCTAACAGGGGGACCAAGGAGGATGAAGGGAGGGGGAGCCCTACCTCTCAATTTGTCTTTGGGGTTTTAACTCCACTATCTCAAGCTTCTTCCATTCTTGCTTTCCAAGTTTAGTTCAGTCTGTTTTGATTCTATCCCTTGGTTAGATCTCAGTTCCTAACATTTTGTAGACTCTTGTTTATCAAAGTCTTGAATTGAGCTATATTGGTTTGTTTACTTGAGGACTAGCTGTTGTGGGCAGGGAAGAAATATTAGTTTAGTTGGAGTCAAGAACCTACAGCCGGGACTTCCCTGGTGGCGCTGTGGTTAAGAATCTGCCTGTTGGGCTTCCCTGGTGGCGCCGTGGTTGAGAATCTGCTTGCTAATGCAGGGGACACGGGTTCGAGCCCTGGTCTGGGAGGATCCCACATGCCGCAGAGCAACTAGGCCCATGAGCCACAACTACTGAGCCTGCGCGTCTGGAGCCCGTGCTCCGCAACAAGAGAGGCCGCGATAGTGAGAGGCCCGCGCACCGCGATGAA
The DNA here is from genome assembly GCF_011762595.2 of Tursiops truncatus. Lineage (NCBI taxonomy): Eukaryota > Metazoa > Chordata > Mammalia > Artiodactyla > Delphinidae > Tursiops > Tursiops truncatus. The sequence continues at coordinate 19,056,960 of NC_047049.1, forward strand.
GAGTGGCCCCCGCTTGCCACAACTAGAGAAAGCCCTCGCACAGAAACGAAGATGCAACACAGCAAAAATAAATAAATTAATTAATAAACTCCTACCCCCAACATCTTCTAAAAAATCCACATATCTTAAAATTCTTAATTCTAAATTCTAAAAAAAAAAAAAAAAAGAATCCGCCTGCCAATGCCAATGCAGGGGACACGGGTTCAAGCCCTGGTCCGGGAAGATCCCACATGCCACGGAGCAACTAAGCTCGTGCACCACAACTACTGAGCCTGTGCTCTAGAGCCTGCGAGCCCCAGCTACTGAGCCTGCATGCCAGAACTACTGAAGCCCGCGTGCCTAGAGCCCGTGCTCTGCAACAAAGAGAAGCCAACAGAATGAGAAGCCGGCGCAACGCATTGAAGGGTAGCCCCCGCTCGCCACAACTAGAGAAAGCCTGTGTGCAGCAACGAAAACCCAACACAGCCAAAAAAAAAAAAAAAAAGAACCTACAGCCGCAAGAAAAATAAATCAGAGAGAGAGAGAGAGAAACTGGATGATGGGGCATCATTTCACTGTGAGTCAATCCTGGTGGGGTTATTTTTCCCCCCTGGTGACTTACATGCATAGGCAAAGAGATCTTAACAGATCAGAGTCCACATTCCAACGGACAGATATGGGCTTTTTAAATTATTAATTTGATAAACTGCTAAACCAGTAACAAAAGAATAAGTGGATAGAAGAATAAAATGGGTAACAAAATTTGACTTTTTTTTTTCTCCTGCAGCAATGGCATTAGAACTACTCTTCGTACACCACAGGTATAGTCATTTACTGTGACTAATGGGAATAATGTACTACATTTCATAATACTGATCTCTTTGGCAATTTGAGAAAAACTCATAACTGGATGGCTACACTTACTATCTAAAAATACTTATCACAACAAACCCTCAAGCAAAATTTCTTAAAAAAAAGACAAAAACCCTTAATAGGCTTTCTAATGAAGCAAAGAAACTTTTCAGAATGCTAAGAAAAGAACCCACCCTCTCTCCTTCCCTGTTTTGGGTAAACGCTTAATCTTCTCAGATGTTTTCTCCTGCTGAATGCTTGTCTTAGTGCAGTTTAAGACGGTGTTTAAAATTTTCAAAATTCCTTCTAAAATGTATCCCTGTTTCCCCTAAAAACGGACTCAAACTAATGTTAGAAAGTGGCACTGATGTTAGAAATTCCATCCTTCTTCCAGAAAAGGACCAACTATGAGTTGAGATAATGTCCCTTTTTGGCAAATTCTTATTTCCTCTCCGATTCTGGATGTAATTGTCAGCATGCCCATCACAGTGGGTGGACATCACACACAACTTGCCTGTGTATCACTCTCTAAGAGTTACATGGAGATCCTTCCAAATGCAAAATGTCTGTAGAATTATCTGCGATCAGAGTGACTACTTGTAACATTTTCGAGACTGAATTAAGGAGCACTTTGCTCTGAAAACACAGTTGGCCAGTGTCCTAACGCGATGCAGAAGACTATAAACTTCAGCAATCAAAGCTGGATTTATATCTTCATAAGTCACAAACACATGCAGGTGACGCTAACTATCAAATGCTAAACCAAAACTTTTTCTATTTTCATAATTGATTTTTATTCATTTCATACCAAAATAATCTGTAAAGGAAAAAATAAGTCATCTATATGCAAATTAAACATGCAACCTGATATCAAGCATTAGCCAAGAGTATTTCACGGCAAATCAAATAATTTAGGAAGATCCCCTGTGTGCTCACCTCATAGATGTGTGTGCTTGTTTGGTTTTCACCATGATTAGTACCACACTTTCTAACTGCATCCGACAAATGAATTCAACACAGCACACAGAACTAATGGCTGTGTTTTCATTCTGAAGAGAGTTTTAGAACTGACAACCTAAAATTGTAATTTCTAATGTTCATCATAGTTAATAAATAACTTGTTATAAACCAAGAATTAGGTTTGATTAAAATTAAAATACAAAATACTTTTGGAAATAAAATATTGTGAATATTTGAGGAGATAAATCCGTGTAAAATGTTCACCAACAACAGCAATGTCTTACTTCTGCTTATATGAAGATTTTTTTTAAGCTTTCAAGTTATTCTGATTTCCTAAACTCATCCCAAATCTCTTCTTAAGGTGCTATTTATATTAGTTGTTGCCCAAATGGCTTACATAATGCTTCACATTTTATCCAATAATGTCTCCACATTGGCCATCTTAGAGAGTGCACGTTTAAAACAAATATCTTACAAGATATTAGTTATATGTGTCTAACATGGCTGATAATCTTCATAGGTAATGCGAATATTGGCCCGGATTCAGAGGTTAACAAGAGCAGAGAGGTCATGGACCATGCTTGACTGAAGCTAAAAATGCAACAATGAGAAAACTAAATATACCTGAACAGGCCAAAGGAACTCCACAGTAGTTAACTTTTGGCACGATCTTCGTCAATACTGAGACTGGGTTCCATAAGACAAACACCAAAGTCAGTCACATTATTCACTGTCACACCTCATTCTCTTAAGACCAAACATAACATAGGTGAATAGGATTCTGTTTTTATTATGATCATGACTATACCCAAAATGAAAACCGTGATTAATGAAGATCAGTAAATAGAGACATTAAGAAGTGAAAAAGGGACTTCCCTGGTGGCGCAGTGGTTAAGAATCCTCCTGCCGATGCAGGGGACACGGGTTCGAGCCCTGGTCTGGGAAGATCCCACATGCCGCGGAGCAACTGAGCCCGTGAGCCACAACTATTGAGCCTGCGCTCTAGAGCCCGCAAGCCACAACTACTGAAGCCCACATGCTACAACTACTGAAGCCCACCCGCCTAGAGACTGTGCTCTGCAACAGGAGAAGCCACTGCAATAAGAAGCCTGCGCACCACAAGAAAGGGTAGCCCCTGCTCGCCACAACTAGAGAAAGCCCACGCGCAGCAATGAAGACCCAACGCAGCCATAAATAAATAAATAAATTTATTTTTAAAAAAAGTGAAAAAATTCTTGTAATCCTTAAATGCTATGTAACATGAAGAATATTGATATCTTCATCATTTTGAAAGCGATCAAAACTTCTCCGCTTGGGCTTCCCTGGTGACACAGTGGTTAAGAATTGCCTGCCAGGGCTTCCCTGGTGGCGCAGTGGTTTAAGAATCCGCCTGCCAATGCAGGGGACACGGGCTCGAGCCTTGGTCTGGGAAGATCCCACATGCCATGGAGCAACTAAGCCCGTGTGCCACAACTACTGAGCCTGTTCTCTAGAGCATGCAGGCCACAACTACTGAGCCCACGTGCCTAGAGCCCTGCTCCTCAATAAGAGAAGCCACTGCAATAAGAAGCCCACGCAGTGCAACGAAGAGTAGCCCCTGCTCGACGCAACTAAAGAAAGCCCGCCTGCAGCAATGAAAACCTAATGCAGCCAAAAATAAATAAATTAATTAAAAAAAAAAAAAAAGAATTGGCTGCCAATGCAGGGGACACAGGTGTGAGCACTGGTCCAGGAAGATCCCACATGCCACAGAGCAACTAAGTCTGTGCACCACAACTACTGAGCCTGTTCTCTAGAGCCCATGAGCCACAACTACTGAAGCCTGTGGGCCTAGAGCCCGTGCTCCACAACAAGAGAAGCCCCTAGTAACGAAGGGTAGCCCCCAGTCGCCACAACTAGAGAAAGCCATGCGCAGCAACAAAGACCCAATGCAGTCAAAAATAATAAATAAATTAATTAATTTAAAAAACACAAAACTTCTCCTCTTATGAATTACATTATAACCTTACTCAAATAACTAGAAAAAGTGCAGGTTCCCCAATACAATGTATTTAACATGCCATCCACTAGAGGAGAATTTCACCCAAAGCTCTAGCTCACACAATTCTCAAATCAAGAGGAGGACACCTCATTTTGCAGCTGAGGGCAATCTCCCGGCTACATTTTCTCAAAGATGGCTGATACAAACAGTACCTCATAACTACATAAAAATGGTTGCTCTGACTAAATTATGCAGTTTCAAAATAACCTGCTCAAGTTTCAGCCCATTAAAGATGGACCTGCAAGGCGTTTGCCATGTTATGTCTGCTTCCCATGGAATTTCAGTGGATACTGAGGGGAGTGCAAACCCCAAATCATCCTTATAAATAAAGACTTTGAAACATAAGCGCAAGGACATGGGGAGGGGGAAGGGTAAACTGGTACAAAGTGAGAGAGTGGCACTGACATATATACACTACCAAATGTAAAATAGCTAGTAAGAAACAGCCGCATAGCACAGGGAGATCAGCACAGTGCTTTGTGACCACCTAAAAGGGTGGGATAGGGAGGGTGGGAGGGAGACACAAGAGGGGGGGATATGGGGATACAAGTATATGTATAGCTGATTCACTTTGTTATACAGCAGAAACTAACACAACAATGTAAAGCAATTATACTGCAATAAAGATGTATAAAAAAATAAATAAACATAAGTGCACAAACATCAAATCCCATGAGCACATTCACCAGCCTTGGACCTGGTGCCTGAACACTGATCTGTCACCAATGCAAAACAAGCCAGGCACCTCTTTGAGGTCTCTCTATCCTGGACTGCTAGCCGAAGGGGCCATCTTTGAAGAGCTCAGGCTTATCTACTAAAGTAAAATATTCCAGGGGTGGAATTTTCAAAATGGGGGTGAATTTACAGGGTCAATTACTTATTACATGAGGTAACTGAGATACACTTGAAATGATCCATCTCCCACAAAAACGGCCTTTATTTTCAACCTGGCAACATTTCAAAATCAGTCACCGCTCTACAAAGATTTTTCTATGAACATAAAATTCTTAGTTTTTTCCTAATTAAAAGTAAATGATAGGAAAATGCAGGGTGACTACAATACCAAAGCAAACTCAATGTGCACCCTAGCTTCAAGCCACAAGACACTGGCCAGTAAGAAGAACATGAGATGTTTCCCAGTTAATAATCAGTCAATTAGATTTTTTTTTTCTCTTTCACTAAATAAACCTCAGGTTTTAAACATTTTTTTCTCTGTTAGTTTATATTTATGTTAAGGACTAAAGAGAAATTTTAAGCAATGATGTACTTAAACTGTCCATCATATTTAGTAAATCTTAGCTGAAATTTGCAAAACAAAGGGAATAGAATAACAATATAAAATATTTTCAGTTTCAAATAGTTAGCTACTTGTTAGTAGTTGAAAGTTATATAAAATCAAACTAAAGCAAAAAGTTGTCATAAATGGAGCTTTTAATATTCTACCAGTCAAAAACAAGGGAACCATTTTGTTCTGAAATACGATACCAGCGTTCTTTGATGTCAAACTTAAATTTTCACTATTCTATTACATAAGTCAGTCTTAAAAACAATATTTACTTCCATTTATGCTCCATCACTGGTTATTTCTCTTATTACATTTTAATAAGTTTATGTAACTCAAAGCAGTGCCGAAAAACTCCTGCTCGGTTCCATAGGATTGATTTTGCTGTGCTTGTGTGTATTTCTTTAATTTTCTCCAGTTTCGCCCGCTCATCATTCAGACTTTCCAACACTAACTACACTAGTTTTGAGGACTTCATTACAAGCTGAGGGAAACTTTTCGGAGAATAAAGATCCTTCAAACAAACCAACATTCTAGGCCTTAAACTGTCAAACAAAATTTCGAAAGAATGAACGAAGCCTCACCGTTTTACTTTTATGTCTCCCAAATGGGCTGAAAGAGCTTCTCAGAGCCTACTGACCACCCCCAATCTACTCGACGCATTGGGACAGCCGGCCCGGAAAACTCGCGACCCAAGTCGCACAGTTTCCCCCTAATCACAAGATGGTAACCTTAATGGAAAACGGTTCCGCGGCTAGAAACTCTTCGCAAGGGCCTTCTTGGAAAGTGTAAACACTTCTTGCAGGACAAAGCAAAAATACGTTGTCTACAAACCCTCACCACCCTTTTCACCCAATATCACTGTTTGACTTCATGGGCACCATTAAGGGTGGTTTCTTCGCGCGGCGTTTTACTTACACGCCCTCCAGCACGCTCGCGCACACACGCACGGCTCTCCATACGTTCCAGCGGCCTCTTGGGACTAGAAAGATGAAATATAGTCCCTGGGCCATTTCCCCCCAGTTTGAGTTAATTTAGTTCAAAATACCCGGTAACGTCCCCGAAGAGAAGAGACAGGGGATGAGGAAGAACAAAATTATTTTCCCCAAATAGCTTGGCTTCCCTCTCCCCAAACTCACAAAAGGCCAGAATGACACCGACTCTGCCGAGAGGGCGGGCAAGAAAACTTCAAACGCAAGGCGGCCGAGAGAAGTTTAGCGGGAACGGGAGAGAGGAAGCCACAAAAGGGGGCGCCCGGGGCTTGTCCCCCAAGCGCACCCGGGGCCCCGCTCCCCCTTTCCTCCTCTTACTTTTGGATGATCTGGGTTAGGCCGGCTTGGGGCGGAGGCGGTGGCGGCGGCTGCATCCCTCTCGGGCCTGGGGGCGCCGGGGGCGCCGGGGCACCGGGCACGCTGCGGGCATCTCTGTCCGGTTGCTCGGGGCCGCTGGGCTCGGCGTCCTGGCTCATGGCTGCGGCCAGCACCTTGCGAAACAAGACCGGCCCGGGCTCGCGGCGGGAGAGCGCGAGCGAGGGGCGACCCCGGGGCGCGGGCGCTCACTGGCCGGGGTCCCCGTGCCCAGTCCCCTTGTCCTTCCCGGTGGCGCGGGGAGGAGACGCGAGGGGCGGGGAGGAGGCAGTCCCGGCGGCCCCACCTCCTCCTCCTCCTCCCGCCGGTCCCGCTCGCCCGGCCGGGCCAAACAGAGGTAGGGGCCAGGGGGCGTCTCCCAGCCAGCAGGAGCCCCTGGGCGCCCGGGTGGTCGGGGGAGCTCTGCCCGCCGCCCGCCGCCGCGCGCCCTCTGGGTCCCCGGTCCGGCGCCCCGCAGCTCAGTGCAACCGCGTGAGGCGGCGAGACGCACGCCAGTCCGCCGCCGGACGCCGAGTTCTCGCCTCTCCCGCTAGCGGGGCGGCCTCCGGGCTATCCCCCGGGACCGCGCGCGCGGCTTCGCGCGCTCCTGCCAAGCGGGGCGGACCGAGCGCGCCCCGGGCGTCTGCGCTCTTCGCCAGCGCAAAGTGCGCGGGGCTTGGCACCTTCCCGCGACTGGAGCCGGGCCAGCGCCACTGGTGGCTGAGGGGCCCGACCCCGCGGGGGAAAAGCCCGGAATTCCCGCAGGTCGGTGGGACTGGTAACCCCAGGTCTTAGATGACCGGACCCGAGGGCTCTCCAAACTGGCCATTCCAGCTGCTGATTTCAGGGGTCCCCAGAAGTAGCCGGCGAGGCCGCCGTGATTTCTCTTCATTTATTTCCTCACTTCTCTAAAGGACCTGCCACGATCCCGCGAGCGCAAAGACAAAACCACGTATATGTTTTATTCTTGTTATTTATTGCCCAGATCTCAGTAGGAATGTAAAGGATGAAAAGGAGTTCGGTGACATCGCACCCCCAAGTTCACCGCTTCTGAAGCTCTGTTGGTTGCTGGGGAGCCAGTGTGCGCCACTTCACCTGCACACACCAGTTCACAGTTGTGGACACAGGCATCCTGCGCGGAGGAGTCACCCCGCAAAGTGCAATGTGATGTCCTGGAGCACGGGTAGAGGTCTGGGGAGTCACCTGGTGCCGCAGAAACATCTAGAAGCTGGGCAAAGACCTCGGAGAGTGGTTACTCTGGAGATCCTTACCCTCCGTCGGGCACACGGCTTTTTAAATCCTGACACGGGCAGCACCGAAAAGCGTCCCTTGGGTGCGTTGGAAGCCAGAGCGCGCGTCAGGGTGCCCCACGGCCTGGAAAGAAGTTTGCTGAAGGTCTCAAGCCAACCCATCCTCCTCCCGCAGCCACGTGAAGGAAAATTCTGGAGATGGGTTCTCCGGGACCGGCAACTAATTGAATTCCCTGAAAGATGCTTTCTTCTCTCCCTAGACTGTGAGTTTCTGTCAACTTCCCTGCCAGTTTCAGGAAGGTAAGCCTCCCTTGATTGCTGTCATCCTACTTATATCTTTCCCGCTCCCTCCCTCTCTCTCTCCTATACATAAAATGCCCTGTCCACTCTCACCTTTCTTCTGTCTCTCTCTCTCCCTCCTTCACCTACAGATAAAATGGTACATCAGTTCCTTGTATTCATAAAAGTAATCACAATTCGCAAAATTGAATCTCACCAGAAAACCCAGGTAAAGAGGTACTGATTGTTTATTCATTTCACAAATGAGGCAAGTCAGGGTGATTTTTTTCCAACTATATATGGCTAGTAAGAGGCCATCCCAAAGAGTCTTCTCGGGCTCTGGGAGTGGTTAGTTCATCATCTTTAGTTTCTATCACTGAAGTCCTGACTATGGTTTCCATAAAACTCCACCTTCCACTGCTCCCCTACCTCCTTGGTTGAGGGAAATTATCTGAAATTAACATTGCAACTGTCCCAGAAACTAAAACTTTCCATATGCTTACATTAAAATATCACTCTGAGAATCCCCCAAAACCTTTGTGAAAAAAGCTTTGTAGTCAAAAAAAGACAGATCAGCAGTTTTTACCAGAGAGGTTGAGTGACTCAGTCTCTGAGTGTCAGTTACCAAATATGTAAACTGGCAGGGATGAGACCCGGACTTGCACAGTCACTGTTAGGATTAGAGATAATGTATCTTGCACATTTGGTGCAAGAGATATTCAGTCTGGCAGGTATCACAAACATGATTCCTTATATTCCAAACTTGTAGCCAAATAGAACAACAGACCTCAAACTCCAGGAAGCTGAATGCCTGGAAGTCACAATATTAATATAACTTAATCCATTCTCATAACATTTTTACTGGCACAAAAAAACAAAGGAAGAAAGGAAGGAAAGAAGGGAGGGAGGGAGAAAATAAAGAAGGGAGGGAGAGAGGAAAGGAAATTCGTATTATACAAATGCACCTCTCTACATCTCAAAAATGATGTATTAGTTTTGTGACAAAATAATAACAGTGGGTAAATCTTGGGTATTCATTAGACTTTTCTTTCATCCTTTCTGTAAGTTGAAATTTTCAAAACAAAAAAGGAAAAAAATAATAATTCACAAGGTGTTTTTAAGAAGCCCCATTTCCATGAGTATAGCTTAATGTTTGCAGTTTATGTAAGAACTGAAATTTGAATTGAAGCAGATGTGAAGGGTGAGGGAAACACTGCAGCAAAAACCTAAAGCTAGTTCCTGTCTTATCTCAGATCCCCCAGAATGTTGTCCAGGATAATAATGAATAAGATTTTGCAAGTCAAACATTAAGTGTATTAAGCAATTCCAATGAAAACTATTTATTAACTTAATGTCGTTTCACTCCTTTCCAGGAAAAATGAGAAAGACCCCTGGCTGGGGTTGCAGCCATGTAAGAATCTTTAGCAGTCTTGCTTTTGTGGGTCTGTCCTGTGTCATCACCACCCCCATCACACTAGGATGTGCTTTACAGTTACTGAAGTGAGGGAAAGGCTGGGGAGGGTGTGTGTGTGTGGTCACCCGACTTGACAAATGGGGAGGGGAGGGCTGGTAACATCTCTGTTCCACTCTGCAGAAGCATTCTGTCCCTGCTGACATACCAGTAAACAGTGATCAGGAAGTGAGGCTTTTGCTGTCTATGAATATATTGAACATTTCACAGGAGTCAGCTGCTAAGTGCTTTCATAGATTATTATTTACTTCATACTCCCAATAGTCTCATGACGTAGCTACTGTTGTTACCTTGTTTTAGAATTGAGGAAGCTGAGGCTAGAGGGCTATAAGAACTTGCCCCAGGTCACCTGGCTTTTAAGAGGCAGAAGCAGGACTGCAGTTAGGTCAGTCTGACCCCAAACCTCTCCCACTGCCTCAGTGGCACACCTAGACCTAAGATGCCACCTGTCTTCTTTTGCTGTGATGCTGCCTACATCTTCCAGTGAATGTAAAATGCCCCCTGCATTGTGATTCAACTCTGCCACTCATATTTATCCGAATCAGTAAATTAATAGGCAGGATCCAAATTGACGCCTTATAAACAAGAAAATTTAAAGAAATTAAGCAGCCTAGCAGTGGGTAGTAGAAAGGAGCAGGAAATCGAAACTAGGTCTCTGTCACTCTCAAACTTGCCAGGGACTCTGGTTTGTTTTGTAATATTAATAAATGTTTACTGGGTTCCAGACAGTGGTTCTAGGAGCTTTCTTATGCCTTATTTCATTTAATATCACCAGTTTGCAGACATAGAAGCTTGATGAACCTGTCCGAGGTCACAGGGATAATAAATAGTGGAGCTGAAGTTCAGACCCTGGTCTGACTCCCTGCAACTCCCTGCCCTCTGTTCAAGGTGATGTGAGCATTCATCTCTGCGGATGGAATCATTTAATCTGTACTGCTATTCCATATATGTATATTACTACTATTTTTTAATGACAATTTACTTAGTAGATTATAAAGTTTGATAATACTCAGAACTGGTGAAAATGCAGGACACAAACATTCTCATATACTGTGGGTGAAATTATCAGTTGCTGCAACCTCTTTGGAAGTGAGTTGGCACTGTCTATTACAGTTACAACAAAGGAAACTGATTCAGTAGTTACCCTTTTAGGAATTTATCCTATAGGTTTATTTGTAGCAACAACTAAAGTTCCATGTTCAAGGAAGTTTATTGTGGCATTGTTCATAACAGCAAACCAGAGACGACCAGAATGCTAAGCAAAGGGACTGGTTACATAAAGGATGGTCCCTACATGGAAGGGATTACAAGGTAGCTCTCAAAAAGAAGGGGGCAGGTCTGTATGCACTGCTAAGAAGTTGCCAAGACCTGTTACTAAGGAGAAAATACAAGTTCCTCAGCAGTATTGCAGTATGATTAAATTTGTATAAAACCAAAGAGTATAAAACATTCCAGGAAAATTATACAAGTAATTAATTATTAACAGTAATTACCTCTGGAAATTGGGATGGGGCAGGAACCTTTTTCTTTTATGACCTTTTATATCGTTTTTATTTGAAATAAAATTTAATCGAAGTACAATATATATACTGTTTGAAATTTTTTTACTATAAACATGTGGTTTTTTTAATTAACTAACAACAAAACCTTTCTTTCTTCAACTAATAATTCTTAATAGCACTTAGCACATGAATAGGATTTTATTTTTAAGGTAAAACTTCGTCTGGAAGAATGAAGGAGAAACACACTGGACAATGTATTTTCCAGAGTAGCCTTTTGTTATTCTAACAACCCAAGTAGAGACAATTGAATAATTAACTCATTAAGTTGCCGTCAGTCATCTTGATACAGTTACAACCTACTAGTTTGATAATTGTGGATAAATATTAAGCAACCTATCAACATTAGCCATAACATATTAACTGTTATCTGGGTATTAATAACAACAGTTATCATTTCTTGAGTATTACTCTATGCCAGACTGTCTTGAGCACATAATATTTCTCATTTAATCCTCACAATTACCTTATTAGGTGGCTGTGTTTATGCCCATTTTAAGAATAGGAAAACTAAGGCTCAAAGAAGTTAAGCCACTCAACAGCTACTAAGTGGAGGAAGTGCAAATCTAACCCCAGTCTCTATTCCCCCTAGGATAGAGCTTTTAACTGCTCTGCATAGTGGCATGATGTTTCTTGGTATAATGGGGCTTCTGAGACCAGACATTTCCTCTGCTAAATGCTGGCTGGTTTGACACTCTCTGCTGTCTCCAGTACCTCATCCTTTATTTTCCTATCTCTCCACAAGACCTGGCTTCTCTTTTCTATCCCCCTGAGGTGAGCTTTACCTGTTTGCTGGCTTCTCTCTCAGAGCTACACCCTAATCTTTTACTTAAACTCCATGGAATCCCCGCAGATGTCTCAAAACAATCATAAAATAAAATCCTGTGCTAGCTTCATAAAGGATTGCCTCTCTGAAAACGCAGGAGAGGCAGTGGCTGAAGGATGCTGTTTAAAAATAATATGGTTACTCATGGATCTGGATGCACGTTTGAATTTGAAGGAGACAGTCAGGGAACTTTAGCTGAGCAAAAGTGAGGACATGACCCAAGAGGTTCTTTTCTGCCTAACAACTCATGGAAAGCATCCCTCATTGGCTGTAGGGACAGGCTTAGCCTCCATCTCTCTGGTGGTGGATTTATCAGCCAGGCCCCTTGCCCTGTGATGAGCCGCACAGGTATTGTACTATAATCAAAGTAACAGTTGGCTGGGAGTCAGAAAATCTGGGTTCTGGACCACTAGGTGTATCCAGTGTTCCTGAACAGAAAAGCAGTCATCCCAAACCAGGAGTGACATCAACATCTTTGCCTTCCCTAAAAGCATCACTGCCCCAAGCCTAGGTAGCTTGACCTCTGTCTTTCCACAGCTTGCTCAGTACCTGGCCATGAACCAACAGTGGATTGAGTTAGAATCCTAGGCGCTCAGAGCCGGGTAGGGCAGGGTTACCTGCATCTGGCTTCCAGGAAAAGAAGAATTTTGAGCTGTGCTTTGAAGGATCCAGAGAATGGCTTTATCTCTTTTGCTATTACCAAGAGAAAGCAAAGCAGCAGGGTACAATAAGGGGTGTTATAAAACAAGTTGCAGCTGAATTTTCTTGGAGGGGGGATGGGAAGTGATGGAGGTATGAAATGAATGTGGCAGAAATGTTAGCTGGTGGCTAGTTGCATGATTTAACTTCCATGGGGCCCCGCACCCCCTGTGGAGACCCAGCTTCTACACTGCAAGCTTAATCCCTGGGGAATGTCACTGTCATTCAGAAGCTGGTAGTGTGACTCGGGCCCCAGCCAAGCAAAACAGCACTTCTCAGAGGCAGGGGATTCCTTTATCCAGCCCCTCCCTCCAGGTGCCTCCTCCGTCTTCCCTTATCACCAGGGCTGTCTGTCTGTCAGGCCAGTTGGTCGGCAGGGAATAAACATCTCAGGCTGTTTGCCTACTGGCTTGGGGATCAGGTGACCATTATGGAAAGCAACACCGGAGGCCTTTGCATGCCAGTGTGATGCCAGGAACAGTGAGAACCTGTGATATGCTGACCTCACTGAGTGGGCACCCATGCAGCTGGCCTGGAGTGGGGAGACTGGTGCTACTCCCCGATGTGGCACCTATGGTCATCCCAGGGTCACCCGAAGCAGGATGCCCTGCCCAGCCACCTCTCAGCATAGACTCTGGAGTCAGAATAGCTGGATGAGAAACCCAGCCCCATGACCTGTTAGCTGCATGGCTTTAGGCTACCTTACCTCTCTGAGCCTCAGTGTTCCCATCTGAAAAATGGGAAGAATAGTGCCCCCATCATAAGTGGGCCCTGATCCAATATGACTGGTGTCTTACAAAAAGAGGGCAATTGAGACACAGATTACACAGGGTGAATGCTGTGTGATGACAGAGGCAGAGACTGGCATGACACAGCTGCAAGGCTGGGAACACCAAAGACTGGCAGCCACCACCAGAAGCTAGGGAGAGGCAAGGAAGGATTTCCCCAGAGGCTCAGATGGCCCTGCTGACACCTGGATTTCTGACTTCTGGCCTCCAGAACTGTGAGAGGATACATTTCTTTTGTGGTAAACCACCTAGTTTGTGGTGCTCTGTTACAACAGCCTGAGGAAAGTAACACAGGGAGGAAAGGGACTGGTGGAGAGGGAGGGGCTGAGGGATTTTGTTCCCTTGGTCTGACAGCCCAGTAAGCCAGGTGAAGGGACGCACAACCAGAGGGGACTCGGGGGCTCCCCACCTTATCCCCCAGTCCCTGAGGGCTTGAGCTCAACTCCAATCCCAGGGCCACCAGGGAAGGCAAGTTGTTTGCACCCCGTGAGAATAGGAAGTGGGGAGGAGCCAGGAAACAAGGATCCATGGTCCAAGAAGGAAGGACTCTGACATCCAGAAACCTTCACAGCCTCCCCCCTGGTCCAGCCTCCAGGCTCAGCTCCTTTCACACTTGAGTCTGGCCAGGCTGGTCTAATCCTTTCCCTGGAAAACACCTTATGCGTTTTGCCCCCCTGCACCTCTTCTTCTGTGCCCTTCTCCCTCTGTGCCCTGCCTGACTGAGCCCATTTCCATCCCAGGAGCGCCTTCTAGCCCAGGAATGTCTCCCTTCTTGGAGAGCATATCGCACTGCTGGTCTGCACATCTCACTTGGCAATTAATCACGTACTCCCAGTAAGTGTGTATATTTTTTATTTGATAATGTGATCCTTCTTTACTGTTCTGTGGTTTAAGTTTTCATGTGTCGTGCCTCATTCTCCTGACTTTATCAGCAATGCCTGGGCTGCAGGGACTGGGCATGCCTCTCTGAGTAGCCCTTTCATCCTCAAACGTGGAGATTTGCCGACAATAGAATGTATATTTGTTTCTTTGATTCAGCACAAGAATGTTGGCTTTGAAGACTTGGAAATCTGGAGCGGTTTTTAGTTCTGCCATTGGCTTGTTTGTAGCAGTATCATTAAGGGCATGGCCTTTAGAACCAGACAGACCTGGGCTTGAATCCTGACTCTGTCACTTTATAGCTGTGTGACCTTCGGTAAGTTACCTAACCTTTGCGTGCTTCAGTTTCCTCACCTCTAAAATGAGGTTCATAGGTTGTGAGTGTCATAGCGCCGTGTGTCTGGCACATAGTATGCCTTCAGAGTTCATCTGCGGATGAACAATATATGTAAGTGCTTGGCACCACGCCTGCCAAAATTCCCTGGGAAGCAGACTCTGAGACGGAAATGGGCTACGGCAGGTTTGTTAGGGCCTGCTCATGGGATCTATACATGTGGAAGAGAAAAGAAGGAAGCAGGATTGGGCAGAAAGAGAAGTCAGGCTATAAGAAAGTCTCATGGGAGACCTCAGCCAACCCCATGGAAATTCTGAGGCTGGGGTGACCCATCAGAAGAGGCAAATGGCTCTCAGCATTTCCACATCGACACTCCTCCTTGGTTCAAGTGAGTGTGCCTCTCCCTGTCATCTAACAAAATCCTTGTTGCACTTCTTTGGCTCTGATTGAGTCCTGTGCCTATTTGTGAACCAATCTACAGCCAAAACATGTGATAATCTCACTGGCTGAGCCAGAGACTCATGCTCACCCCTGGTGCCAGATGCCACGTCCACTCCACCTGAAGCAGGCACTTTGGAGAGCCTGTGATTCCCCTAGTGGAAAATCTGAGGGTGCCAGGAATAGGTGGATGCTGGACTGTGAAAGCCTGACAAACATCTATTCTTTAACCTAAAAGGATGTTAGCATAGGAGCAGCCTCTGGTAGGGCAGGTGTGTACTGAGAATGAAGGACATGATGATGTGTGATGCAACATGCATGGCAGGGTGTCTGACTCAGAGCAAGGTACTAAAAAATGTTTGCTGAAAAAAATTAAATAAATATTCCAAGTAAATGGGGGGAAAAAAGCATCCCCTGAGTGATCCCCAAGCTGAGTTTTCAATCTGAGCCCTAGAGAGGCTTCTGAGCTGTTGCATGTTCTGTGTCTGGATCTGGATGGTTTCATAGATGTATTCACTTTGTGGAAATTCAACAAGCTATATACATTTATGATTTGTGTCTCTTTCTACACATATGTTATACTTTAGTGAAAATGTTCCTTAAAAAGTAAAAGAAAAAAAAAGAAATCTCACATAGTCTAAGGCTACATAATAAGACTGCATTCTTTCTTCATATTCTAGTCTTTTCTTTCTGTCCATAATCTTTGACAAGTTACAACCACTCCATTCCTAGGTGTTCATTGCCTGAAGAACTATTTCATCCAGAATGATTTTTATGATAATTGAGTGTCTCTACAACCTTCACCCCAGACCTCCAACAACTAGAATTCAGACTTCTAAGGGTGTGTCATGAAGATGAAGATCATTACTAAAGCAACAGGTTTTTTGGGTTTTTTTCTTTTCTTGGCTGTACTGCGCGGCTTACAGGATCTCAGTTCCCTGACCAGGGATTGAACCTGGGCCATGGCAGGGAAAGCCCGGAATCCTAACCCCTAGGCCACCGGGGAACACCAAGCAACATTTTTTTAAATGTGTGTTTCATATTAAGCGTCAAGGATTCAGATAATTATCTAATATTTTTGTTGTTCCTGAACTAGTTAAAAATAAGTGGTAGAAACGATGACAGTTCATTCCTAAATACCAAGTATTCCCAAAGAACAAGGATGTTCTCCTCTACAACCACAATATCATTAAGACACCCAAGAAATATAACGTTGATACAATAATATATAATTTTCATTTCATATGCAAATTTTCCCAGTCGTCTAAATAATGTCCTTTATATTTGCTTTTTTGTTTCAGTCTAAGATTCAACCAAATTTTTGCATTGTATTTGTTATTCTCTTTAGTCTGCTTTATCCTAGAACAGTTTCCACACCATTTTTTTCCATCATTCATGACATTGACATTTTTAAAGAGTCCAGGTGAATTGATTTGTAGAGTTCATATTCTATATTCTGAATTTGTCTTATCATTTTCTCATTACTAGATTCAGGTTAAGATTTTTTAGCAAGACTACATATGTGATGTTGTATGTTTTCCATTCCTCACATGAAAGGCCCAATTTTTTCAGATTGTACCATTATTAGTGATACTAAGTGGTTTTGCTTGGTTAAAGCAGGTCTCATCTCTTTCCCTTTGTAATTAGAAATCATCTGGGCTTCCCTGGTGGTGCAGTGGTTGAGAGTCCGCCTGCCGACGCAGGGGACACGGGTTCGTGCCCCGGTCCGGGAGGATCCCACATGCCGCGGAGCAGCTGGGCCCGTGAGCCATGGCCGCTGAGCCTGCGCGTCCGGAGCCTGTGCTCCGCAGCGGGAGAGGCCACAACAGTGAGAGGACCGTGTACCGCAAAAAAAAAAGAAAAAGAAATCATCTGTGCGCTGACACTTTGAGACTATGTAAGTGTCTTGGTCACCAGTAGTCATTCACCCAATGGTTTTAGCATCCACTAATGACCCTTGCCAGAAGCTGTTATAAATGAAGCCTTTTCTAATTGAATCAATCCTTCTATGCTTGTTAGTTGATTCTGTTTTCTTCTAGTACCTGTATGATTTTATTTTTTATGCTTAGACCTCTGATTCATTTTGAGTTTATTCTGGTGTACAGTGTAAGGCGTGGATCCAACTTTATCTGTCTCCAAATAGCCATCCAGTTGCTCCAACACCACTTATTAAAAGAACCAGCTTTTCCTCAGTGATTAGAGACAATATCTTTATCATATGCTAAATTCCCATGTGCACTAAGGTCTATTCCCGGACTTGCTATTTTATTCTAATAGTCTGTCTATTTATTTACCAGTTTTAATCATAGATCTTTTATAATATCATTTACTATTTGAGAAGCCTAGTCTCTTCTCACAACTCTTCTTTTGACGGTGTTTTTTTGTTGTTGTTTTGTTTTGTTTTTGGCTGCATTGGGTCTTTGTTGCTGCACGTGGGCTTTCTCTAGTTGCAGCAAGCAGGGGCTTCTCTTCTTGTGGCGCATGGGCTCTAGGGCACACAGGCTTCAGTAGTTGTGGCACACGGGCTCAGTAGTTGTGGCGCACAGGCTTAGTTGCTCCGCGGCATGTGGGCTCTTCCCTGACCAGGGCTTGAACCCGTGTCCCCTGCATTGGCAGGCAGATTCTTAACCACTGTGCCACCAGGGAAGTCCCTTTTGAGGGGTTTTATAGCTATTCTTGCATGTTTATTTTTCTACATGATTTCTGGAGTTGACTCCTCTAGAAAAGAATATGGTATTTTTATTAGGATCATGTTAAAATTATATATTAACTTCAGGAGAATTAGAGCTTTATGATGTTGAATGGTCCTGTCAGAGAACAAGGGATGTCTCTTGCTTTGTTCAAGTCTCCTATTATGCCTTTTGGGAGCATTTTAACGTTTTCCTCAGAGAGGTTTCGATTATTTTAGTGGTAGCAAATAAAACACTTGACACTCCAGCAGATCAAAGTAAAAGTTTTATTACAGAAAAAGTGATACCAGAAGAGAGGACAGAGCCAAGAAAATCACCACATTGACACCAGCTGCCGGTCTCATAGCGCAGAGGCACAAGAGACCTGGAGCCAGATGGATAAAACCAGCCAAGGCAGAAAGTGCAGCTATAGCACCTCTCCTGAGACTAGACGCCGCCCTCCTGATACCTGCACTTGTGATAAACAAGGGATTCAAAATTACTTACATAGGTGGCTACAAGGAAAATATCTGCCTTTGGTTTCTATAGACACTACATAGAAAAATATAGCCTGTTCCCTGTTTCCAGGAACAGGGATTTATGTTCCTGTCATTGCTTTTGTGTATTTTGCCTTGCTCCTTTTTCATATTAGGTTAACTAGAGGTTTAAGTATTTTGTTGATTTTTCAAAGAACAAGCATTTGGGAATGTTTACTATTTCTGCCGTTTTTCTACTTTTTAAACTCATTAATTTTTGCTTTAATAGTTCCGCTTTTGGCCTGGTGGGCTGAGCCCACTGTAGCCTACGTAGACTATTAAAAGTAGTTTTCATTCACGTGGGGCAGTCAGCAGTATACATGAATGGTCTCGCTCCAGAACTTTAACTCTCCTGTCATCTGTCATACAATAGCCCAAAGGATCTTGGACAAGCTGGAAATTCTGCAGGATTTCACAAGAGTCCTCTATTTTGATAATATCATATTAATAATAGCAGATGAGCAAGAAATATGTTGGAGTCCAAATGGTGAGATAGTGAACCTTATAAAGATTCAGGGGCCTGCCACATTAGTGAACTGTTAAGGATCCAGTGGTCTGAGGCCTGCCAGACATCCCCTCCAAAGTAACAGACAAATTACTGCATCTTGCATCACCCACCACCAAAAAGGAAACACAACACTTGCTTGACCTCTTTCTGTTCTAGAGGCAGCATATTTATTTCACACTTGGGATACTGCTCTGACCCATCATCTGTCAAGTGATACAGAAGGCTGCCAGCTTTGACCAAGGCACCGACTAAGAATGGATTCTGCAGTTATGTCCAGGCTGCTGCTTGGGTCACATGACACAGAAGACCCTATGGTGCTGGAGGGGTTTCTGTAAGGAGGAGATGCTGTGTTGAATTCATTACAAACCCCAATAGGAGAATCATAATGTATACACCTGAGTTCTGGAATAAGCCATGACATGTGCAGCAGAGAATTATATATGTAAGAAAAGTAGCTGGGCCCTGGTAGAGACAGAATCTCTGACCTTGCTGACCATGGAGTAACAAGCGCCTATGTGGCCAGAGATGCTGTAATCTATTTTTATTGATGTGTGACAAATCACCACAGATGTAATGGCTTAAAGGAACACACATTTATTTGCTTACAGCTGTATAGGTCAGAAGTCCCGAATGGCTCAGATGGGTTCTCTGCTTAGCATATCACAAGGCCAAAATCAAGGTGTTGACCAGGCTAAGTACTTATCTGGAGGCTCTAGGTAAGAATCTGCTTCCAACCAGGTTGTTGGCCAAATTCAGTTCCTTGCGGTTGTAGGACTGTTCTTGTTGGCTGCCAACTGAGGGCTTTTCTCAGCTCCTTAAGGCCCCTACATTCCTTCTAATGTGGCCCCATCATCCTAAAGCCAGCAAGAGTACATCTAATTCCCCTCCCACTTCAAATCTCTCTGACTTCCTCTTTTGCTACCAGCCAAAGAAAGCTCTCCACTTTGAAAGGCTCATGTGATTAGATCAGACCCACCTGGATAATCTTTTTTGTTTGTTTGTTTGTTTGTTTGTCTGTTGCGGTACGCGGGCCTCTCACTGCTGTGGCCTCTCCCGCTGCAGAGCACAGGCTCCGGACGTGCAGGCCCAGCAGCCATGGCTCACGGGCCCAGCCGCTCCGCGGCATGTGGGATCCTCCTGGGCCGGGGCACGAACCCGTGTCCCCTGCATCAGCAGGCGGACTCTCAACCACCGCGCCACCAGGGAAGCCCCCGCCTGGATAATCTTATCTTAAGGTTCAATGTGCTGGATAGCATAATAGAATTACAGGAGGCATAGCTCATCATATTCACAAATTCTGAGGATTAAGATAGGACATTTGGGGGCCATTTTAGAAATGGTCCTTACCACAGCTGCCTATCATGAACTGGATTATCTTAAACCCACTAAGTCAAAAGCTCAGGTAGGTCCACCAGCAATCCATTGAAAGATGGAAGTAGTATGGCCGGTCTGGGCATGACCAACACCTGAGCACACAAGTAAGCTGCACCAGCAGGTGGCTGAGACCCCTTGTCATCCATCACTGTTGCACCAGTGCCTCTCCCTCAGCTCACATCTATGTTCACAAGGGAAGGTCCTTTATGACCAGCTGACAAAGAAGGAAAAGTCCTCATAAAGGGTTGTTTGGTACATGGAGCCAAAAATGAACTGCTGCCCATGTAGCTCCGCTCTGGTGTAGCACTGAGAGGAAGTCCTCCCAGTGGGAAGAGCTTCAAATGGTACACTTGGTCATTCACTTTCTGTGGACACACAAGTAGCCCAAGACAAGAATATGCATAGACTCATGGGCAGTGGTGAGTGAGCTGGGTCATTTGACAGGGTCCTGGAAAGAGAAGGACTGGAATATTAGGCACATGGAAGTCTAGGGTAGAGGCAGATGGGTGGAGCTATGGAAGTGGGCATAAAGTGTGGAGATCATTGTATCATATGTTAAGTGCTCACCAGAAAGCATTCACCATAGAAAAGGCAGGGAACATCCAAGTACCCAGAAAGACTTGGCCAGTTAATAGCAGTCAGCCTCTGTCATCAGCCACCCTGGTACTGTCACAATGAGTACATCAACGAAATATCTAGAGTACCAGGAATGGAGGTCATTTATCAACTCAACAGCATGGGCTCCCAATCATTAAGGATGATCTAGCTAATGCATTGCTGAATATCCAACCTGCCCAAAACTGAGACCAAAGCTGAGTCCCAGATATAGCACCATCCCTGAAAAGAGAACAAAAACTTGCAGGCAAGTCATCTTTTGTGGGGTCGTTATTCTGCGTAGCATGGATGAAGTGTGTCAGTTGCAGCTTTAAGACCATTTCTAGCAGTGGGGTCTGTACTTTGTCTCACTAACATTTCTCTTGTAAGTTTTCCCCTCAAAGAAACCACTAGAGTCTTGGAGGAGCTGTTCCATGCTGCGATAAGTTTGTTATACAAAGCAGGTGCAACTGAGAGATACGAGGGGTGGACTGAAATAGTTGCTTCCTATAGGCTCAGAAGGATGACACCTCTGTGGCAATTGCACAGCAGTTTAACTTCCCCTCTGCACGGTCCTGCTTCTCACATCCCTCACAGATTTTGTTACTGAGAGCACTTCTCTTGTACACAGATATCAGTCTTAGAGTCTTTTTTTGGGAAACCCAACTGAAAATATCTGCCTTTGGTTTCTATAGACGCTACATAGAAGAATATAGCCATGGGGAATCACCTTCTGCTTTTCCAAAAAAATTGTTGAGGATATTATGCTTTACATAATTTAGTGCCATCATAAAAAATTGCTTTTCTAAGTTAGTGCCAGGAAAAACATGCATTGTATTCTCCATAATAACAGCTTTGCAACTTACAATACCTCCATTTTTACCATGGCTGCCACGAAGCTCAGAGCCTATCTGAGCAATCCCAGCAACAGTTAGCACATTGGCTTTAATTCCCACTCAGTAGTACCTATTTTTAAGCCATATTGTAATGCTTTTATTGTAAGCTACCTCAAGCACTTTATTAAGAGCAGCAGGGTATATATAATTTAAACACGATAACCCACCACTAGTACCCTTAGGGGAAAACCAGCACACTCTCACTACCCTTAACCGTCTGAATGGTATAACTCTTGAGGTTCGAGAATTGGTTCCTTCTGTTTATTAGTAAGTTGAGCTCGGGCAAGTTACCTAACCTCTCTGGTTTAGTTTCTTACCTAAAGAAATGAGGGTAACAATACTATCTATAGGACTGCTGTGAAGATCAATGAAATAACATTCACAAAGTGAGCATGTAGCTGCTCAGTTATTGAAAGCTGTCAGAACCAGCACCAGCACCACCATCATTGTCATCACCAGTGTCATCACCACAAGGACAATAGAGGCATGCCCATTGCTGTTTTAGGCCCCTTTGGCCTAGGGAATGGCAAACAAGACTCTGATGAAATTACCATGGAATGAAAATAGTCTGGGGCTCCAAATCCTAAAGTACCTGAACCCCTGAGACCCCTAAATTTCCAAGTTCTATCAAAGGGTCATGGATGGCTCATGTCTGGTGGCCGTAATGGTTTTGCATATGGTAACTTGTGACCATTCAACCCATTCCGGTCTTCCTGGAGTGACTTACCCTTAACTGGCAGCTGTTCTTCTGCCCTTGCTGGCATGGGTTAGGCTCCCTGGTCTGTGCTCCCACAGCATCCTGGGCTTCCCTCGTCCCACCCTGCCTTGTATTTGCCTCTTGCAGGCTACATCCCCTGGAAGCTGTGGGCTGCTCTGTGAAAGTGAATGTTTTTGTCTTGCTGTTGTATCCCCTGGATCTAACACAGCACCTGACAGCATCAGAGGAGCTAACTAAATATTTGTGCAACAAATAAATGAATAATGCTCCCCCCCCCAGCTCTTTTAATCATCATACCCAACAAGGGAAAAGGAAGTGGGTGAGTTAGGAAACATTACTAGCATGTAGCAATTAACAACCCCAATCATGAACACTAAATGGGAACTTAGGAAAATAATTACGTGAGAATGTTAAGCAATACACAAGTTAAATTTCTTTTGGCCTCACCTGGAAAATGGGGCTATTAACATCTACTATACTGGTTTGTTGTGATGATTAAATGAGACAAAAAAGGTTTATCATAGCGCCTACTTACTATGAACATGTGTTTGATAAATGATATTTATTTTGTTGTTGTCATTTACAGTGACATTCAGTAGTAAGTGAAAGAAAAAACAGAACAAAAATAATTCTTTTAGGCTGATTTTGACTAATAAAACAACAAATTTTAACCATTTCTTTTAATGTAGCAAAATAAGGTTATTTTTTCTATAATTTCAAAAATTTTGTGATTAAAGTAAAAGTGACCAGGGTTTATTACCAGCTCCCTGAAACTCATTCATAAAGTAAAAATAAGTATCATGTCCTCCTTGCCTTATAAGGTTTCAGTGAATTAAATGAATTTCCAAATGTGAAAGTGTCTTAAATGTAGTCACATACCTTTTTCAGTTCTTTCTCTCTTGCCTTAATTTCCCCCTCTGGTGTCCTTGCGAAGGATGTACTGGCCATGAGGCAGACCCTGAAAAAGAAGCGAGAGTCAGCAATTCAAGTGTAAATCCATGTGGGGCTGGCCATGACTTTAGGAGTCAGGTGCCAGGCTGGAAGGGATCTGGGAAGGGATCTCCAAGGGAGAGGGAGCCCACAAAAAGAATCTTGGAATATCTGGGAAGTGGAGACAAATCCCCCATGCTGGGTCCTGGGTTTGGAAGTGCTCCAGAAAAATGCTATCAAGACTCAAGAATTTAATTTTAAAAATGCCAAAGGCGGCTCCCCTGGTGGCGCAGTGGTTGAGAGTCCGCCTGCCGATTCAGGGGACACGGGTTCGTGACCCAGTCCAGGAAGATCCCACATGCCACGGCCAATGCCAATATTCTGTTGGCAGAATATCAGATTGCTCTGTTTCATTCATGCTGTATGGGAGAGTCAAACGCAGTTTCAACTACAAAGTCAACATTTGGGAAGCCGGGCCAGGCACTTTTCACTTAATCCTCACAAAAAACTCTGCAAGGCAGGTGTTATTATGCCCATTTGTTGGATGAGAGAACTGGGTCTCAAAATTCACAAGCATGAACAAGATCATACGGCAGAGCTAGGATTCAAAAGTAGGGCTCTGGCCTGCTGAGAGCCTGGCTCTTTCTACTACACCAGAGTATAGACAGAATGTTGGACTTTAAAGATTTGCTCTATAAGTTCATATTTTAAGGCACTACTGCTGCTTCAAGTACAAAAGAATAATAGATAATATCAAAAACAATTAATCCTTGCTCCAGAGCACAATAAACACCTCTGTGGACTACTGAAGATGAACCTGAAAACCAAAAATCTTGAGCACATCAAGAAATCTAACCCTAAGAAAGAAAGCTAATAAAATCAAATAATAGAAAGGAAATTTTTAATACAGATTAAATTAAAATAATAGGATTTTCTGAATAACATTTCAAATGATTTAGGATGCATTTTTCTCATTGCATCTTAACAAGGTGCATGGTTTCAATTTGTCCCATTAACAGTGATGTTCATTTTGACCACCTGATTAAGATGACATCTTCCAGGCTTCTATACTGTACAGTCACTCTTTTCCCCTTTGTAACTAATAAGAATTTTGTGGGGAAGCCATTAGGATGCTGCTGCATGTGTGCAAACTAGAGTCAATGATGTCTTCTACTGAGATAACAGCAAAGGAGATGGGCATATTTCATAAACCTCAGGAAATAAAAGCCACAAGCCATGGTAGTTATTTGAAGCTAAGACAGTGTAAGAAGCTAAGGACAGTGTAAAAGTATTCTGGCCTAGGCAGGTGGGTGGATGGAGATGAACTATGGCACACAAGAGAGAGAGTAGTCAGGGGAAGATGGAAAGTTCAGTGTGTGGGTAGATTCTCCTAACTTGTGAGTCATTATTCTTATTTTAAAATTATTTCAAATTTAATTTTTGAATAATATATTCATATCATATGAAAATATTAAAGAATACAGAATATTTGGAAATTAAACAGCAAACTACTAAATAATCCATGGGCCAAAGTAGAAATCAAAAGGGAAATTAGAATATATTTGGAAATGAATGAAAATAAAAGTACCACATATCAGGGCTTCCCTGGTGGCACAGTGGTTAAGAATCTGCCTGCCAATGCAAGGCACATGAGTTTGAGCCCTGGTCAGGGAAGATCCCACATGCCATGGAGCAACTAAGCCTGTGCGCCACACTACTGAGCCTGCGCTCTAGAGCCTGCGAGCCGCAACTACTGAAGCCCGCGTGCCACAACTACTGAAGCCCACATGCCTAGAGCCCGTGCTCTGCAACAAGAGAAGCCACTGCAACGAGAAGCCCGCGCACCACAACGAAGAGTAGCCCCCACTCGCCACAACTAGAGAAAGCCCACGCGCAGCAACGAAGACTCAACGCAGCCAAAAATAAATAAATAAATAAATTTTTTAAAAAAGAGGAGATAAAAAAGTACCACATATCAAATTTTGTGGGGTGCAGTTAAAGTGGTGCATAGAGGGATATTTATAGCTTTAAATGCTCATATTAGAAAAAAATAAAAGGAAAGCTCTAAAATAAATTATCTAAGCTTCCATCTTAAGAACTACCAAAAGAAGAGCAAATTAAATTCAGGGTAAATAAATAGAAGGAAGAAAATAATAAAGACAAGGGCAGAAACCAAAGAAATAAGAAATGGACAAATGGATAAAAATCAATTAAACCAAAATCTACTACTTTGAAAGAATCAATAAAATTTATCCCAGGGATGCAAGGATGGTTCAGTATCCATAAATCAAACAATCTGATAAGTCATCTTTAACAAGAATGAAAATTATATAGCCATCTCAATAGATGCAGAAAAAGCTTCTGACTAAATTCAACATTCATTTATGGTAAAAACTCACCACAAAGTGGGTATAGAGGGAACATACCTCAACATAACAAAGGCCATATATGAGAAGCCTACAGCTAATGTAATACTCAATGGTGAAAACCTGAAAGCATTTCCTCTAATATCAGGAATAAGGATGCCCAGTCTTGCTACTTTTATTCAATATAGTTTTGGAAGTCCTAGACACAGAAGTCAGGCAAGAAAAAGAAATAAAAGGAATCCAAGTTGGAAAGGAAGAAGTAAAACTATCACTGTTTGCAGATGACACGATACCATACAAAGAAAATGCTAAAGATGTCACCAAAAAAACTACTAGAACTCATCAATGAATTTGGTAAAGTTGCAGGATACAAAATTAGCGTACAGAAATCTGTTACATTTCTATACACTAACAATGAACTATCAGAAAGAGAAAATAAGAAAACAATCCCAT
Source organism: Tursiops truncatus (assembly GCF_011762595.2). Classification (NCBI taxonomy): domain Eukaryota; kingdom Metazoa; phylum Chordata; class Mammalia; order Artiodactyla; family Delphinidae; genus Tursiops; species Tursiops truncatus. The sequence goes on from NC_047049.1 coordinate 19,082,987, forward strand.
TTACAATCACATCAAAAAGAATAAAAAGGAAAAATAAACAAACGGGACTGTATCAAACTAAAAAGTTTTTTGCACAACGAAGGAAACTATCAGCAAAATGAAAGGGCCACCTACTAAATGGGAGAAGATATTTGCTAATGATATATCTGATAAGGGGTTAATATCCAAAATATACAAAGAACTCATACAACTCAACATCAAAAAAACAAACAACCTGATTAAAAATAGGTAGGGGACCTTAAGAGACATTTTTCTATAGAAGACCTACAGATGACCAACAGACACAAAAAAAGATGCTCAAAATCACTAATCAAAGGAAACGCAGGGCTTCGCTGGTGGCGCAGTGGTTGAGAGTCCGCCTGCCGATGCAGGGGACACGGGTTCGTGCCCCAGTCTGGGAAGATCCCACATGCCGTGGAGCGGCTGGGCCCGTGAGCCATGGCCGCTGGGCCTGCACGTCCGGAGCCTCTGCTCCGCAACGGGAGAGGCCACAACATTGAGAGGCCCGCGTACCGCAAAAAAAAAAAGGAAATGCAAATCAAAATCACAATGAGATATCATCTCACACGTGTCAGAATGGCTGCTATCAAAAAGAACAAATATCAAGTATTGGTAAGGATGTGAAGAAAAGGGAACTCTTGTGTAGGGTTGGTGGGAATGTAAATCGGTGCAGCCGTTATAGAAGACAATACGAGGATTCCTCAAAACAATTGAAAATAGAGCTACCATATGATCTAGACTTCCACTCTTGAGTATTCTTCCAAAGAAAACAAAAACACTAATTAGAAAAGATATATGCACCCTTGTGTTCATTGCAGCATTATTTACAATGGCCAAGATATGGAAGCAACCTAGGTGCCCATCAATAGATAAATGGATATAGCAGCCTTGGACTGAGCCTGGGAAGGGCCTGAGCTGGTGGGGAGGGGACAGGGGCTCAAATCCTTTCTCTGCCACTTAGCTGTGGATTCTTGGGCAAGCTACCTTAGCTCACCTTGGCTCAGCCAGTTCACTTCTCTGCAAAATGGGGATAAATGAGGCCTGGCTTAAAGCGTTTTCAGAGGTAAGTAAGAGAGCGTAGGAAAAGCACCTGGCACCTGCCTAGCACAGAGGACAAACCCTCTAGACAAGGTACTTCTCTCTCTCCAAATGATGTGTGTGCCGGTGTGTGTGTGTGTAAAGGTGTAAATACACGTGTGTGTTCGTGAGAAAAAGGCAGGGCCGGCTGTGGGATGCAGCACACAGTTGGCTCAATTACTCATGGCCTCGAAATAAAAAAGCAGCTCCAAGCATGTATGGGCCCCAGGATGACTGTAAATCCCACAGCCCTGGGCCCAGGCCAGAACACTTGCCAACCCTACCCCACCTCCTCTGCTGGTGGCCAGAGCCCTGCTGCCCTCCTCTCTCCCCAGATGGCCTGGTCCATGCCTACCCAGGGCCCTGGGAAGCCACAGAGCGTCAGGGGCTCCATAGTGGTCCTGAAGGGTCCAGGGAGGGGGTCCGGGGCAGAGGCTGGGACCCCAGTTGTCTGCAGGGCTTTTTGGAGACTCTGCACTGCTTGCCTGCTCCGGGGACCTCTCCAGGTTAAGGAGATCCATCTGGAACCAGCGAGTGGAGGGATGCACAGCCTGGGCCTCTCGCCTTACATGTGGCTCAGCCAGGGGTGTGGATCCTTAGTCCCTCCCCCACAGGAGCTGGCAGAGCAGGTGGAGCTCTTTAGCCTCAGCGTTTCTGAGGGCTCAGGGATCCCCTTCCTGTTCTGGAGCTTGAGGAGAGCTGGCCATCTAAAGGACTCCTGCTGTGACTTTATTTCTAAACAGATAGCCCCCTCCCCGGGGGAGCTCATTTTGGCCTCAAATATTACAAATGTAACTTGGATGCCAACTGGCATAAAAAAGAATTAAACCTAATTCTTACGAGCAACCAAGGCGTGCAAAGCACTCTGTTCTCATTTAATTCTGGAACCACCTTTTAAGATAGTTTCATGTGGTATCTCCATTTTCCTAGAGAGGAAATGGAAACAGAGGTTAACAAGCTGGCCTAAGACCATACAACTAGCAAATGCCAGGGCTGGGATTCAAACCCCTGCTTTTTTCCAGAACCTCCCTCGATGGCGGGTGCTTCCACGTATGAGACAACACACCTGGACAGGCTGTGTTGGTGGCACTAGGAGCTCTGGGCAGACGCTGGAGTGAGGGTCCCGGGGCCCCAGGAGAGCTGCCTCTAGGATAATGAACGAGCACAAACCCCAGGCCCAGCCTTCCTCCACCTGCCCAAGCCCCTTCCTCAGGCCCCTGGCACAGCTGTCGCCATCCCAGCCTGTGATCCGATTACAGACCCCAGAGCCGCTGGTCTCTTCCTGCCGCTGCCGCTGCTGCTAGTGAACAGGAAAGCAGAGGCCCATCCTGCCTGCGAACAACGCGGAAGCAAGCGGAGGACGAAGCTATCAGAGGCCCTGCCAGCTGCCGTCATCGCTGGGGGCCCCGCCCTCCGAGCTCATTCTCTGGGGTCTTAGGCGGCGACTGCTGAAGAGGGGCAGGAACGAGGGCCCCGCGGTGAGGATGTGAGGAATCCTGCAGTTGGCTTTGTTTAGACGGGTGGTCGGGGCGCCTCCTCCCTTGCACCAGAGTGCGGACACGTGCGCACACACAGAGGAAGCCCCCTCCACCTCCCACCCAGTGGCCTCGCACAGGAGGCCCAGGCCTGAATTAATGCTGGGCTTCACCAGATATGAATTTGGCGACTCTGGGCCTGCTCCTAATCTAAGCTTGCTTCCTCACGTGTAAACTGGGTTCATCATAGCACCTAACTCGTAGGTTTTTACATCCCAGGTCCTCACCAAATGCTTGTTGAGTAAAACCATTCCCCGCCACATCGACCCATCCATTCCCTGTGGTACAGGCCCCGGACCCCTCTCTCTTCTGCACTTCTTTCCTTCCTAGCATCCCTACACCTACTCAGCTGGGCTTGACCCGAGGTGTTCTTTCCTAAGCCTCCCCCTTCCAACCCTGCAAGTCCGTGAGCTACTTTCCTCAGGGTCACACTTCTGAGGGCTAGAGCGGGGGGTCCAAGAGGCTTCGGATGTTTAGAAAATGTACCCAGTTCTTGGAAATAAGGCGCAAGCCTACTGAATGCTCTTTCAAGGTCACACTAGAGCAGTGTCCAACAGGCCCCCTAGGGGCCTTCTGACTCTCTAAGGGAAGGCCATTTCGTTTGACACACTGTCTTCCACTGATTAGGGTGTAGACTCTGCAAAGTTAGATGTTAACTTAGAAAGAAATAGAGGATTGGGAAGTTGGGAATGATCCTTGTAGGCTAGAAAAATAACCCCAAAGATTATAGTTTTATTGACCTATAGAGCTTCTGTCATGCTGCTGGTTCCCTCATTTATGAGATAAATCTCTTAACACACGCTCACTATATTGTGTATGAGAATCGTATTTTCAACTTTTCAAAAATGATGCTTCAACACGGATCTCACGTTTCTAGGAAGAGGCCAGGGTTGGGGTGGGAGGATCCCCCAGGGTGGAAATTGGAAAGAATGCAGCCCCTGTGGAGGATGACGGGCTGTGGATGGAGAGGAAGGCTAAGCTTAAGGCCAAGCGCACCTGTGTCCTGAGAGCGGTGATGCTTAGGATGCTGGTGGTGATGTGTGTGTGTGGAGGGGGGTGCGGAGGAGGGGGGTAGATGGAACTACAGAGGGGCGACTGCTGAACATAGTGGCAACAGAGAGCTCGGAGCTCACGGGTCCCTCTCCCTAAGCCTGCGAGAAGAGACAGGTGAGAAAATGTAATCTCCATCAAAAGGGCTTCAACAATGAGAGACCTCAGAGGAAATCATCAGGGGGGGTAGAAGGAAGGTTTCAGGTGTTGAGATTGAGGCTGAAGGTTCCAGAAGCTTTTGCGATATAAGAGGTTTCGGAGGAGGTGGGGCAGGTATGGAGGATGGCTGGCTGCAAGGACCTCGCCTCAGGCCCAGGGATGAAGGCAGCCAGGAGGGCGGGAAGCCGTCTGGAAGGAACCGGAGCCCTAGTGAGGCCGGTGACAGCCTGGGCAGGCCTGGGGCTTCTACCAGAGCAGGGCCTGGTGCACATCAGAGGTCAGGACTGCTCCTAGTGGGGACTCTGGGCAAGAGGCACTGGAGGTTTTCCTGGTGGTCTAGTGGTTAGGATTTGGGGCTTTCACTGCCGTGACCCGGGTTCAGTCCTTGGCTGGGGAACTGAGATCCTGCAAGCCGTGCGATGTGTCCAAAAAAAAAACGGCATTAAGAAAAGGGGGTTTTCCTCCCTGGCTGGGCGAGAGGACACCCTGAGTTGGTCACACTCATCTTGGGTCCTGGCTCTTGGCTTTCAACAAAAACTCCCCAGAAACCTCAGGTGTGCAAGGAAGGTATCAGGGCAGCAGGGAGCAGCTGTCAGGCCCTCTAGCTGCGTCCACTGCAGCACCAGGGCGGTGATTATCCCCCGAGTGTCACCCTTAGAACTGCTGGCAGCAGGCACGGACCCTCAGCTGGGAGCCTCCAGGCCCCTTCTATTGAGGAAGCCCGTGAGTCAAGCTGGTAAGTTTAAAACTACTCTCCCCTCAGTATGGGAATTCGTTTAAAGCGCCCAGTACAATGGGGGAGGTGGAACAGTCCTGAGGCGGGTTGGGACAGCGGCGGCTCTGGTCTGCCAGTCACAGGGGCCTCCCTCCCACCCGCCCCCCTGCAACCAGCTTCCACCCACTCTTTACCTCGGTTCAGATGAAAAGTTTCATTTTCCTCTTTGGATAAAGCATAACCAAAAAAGTCTGCTGCTTTCCTTCGCATAGACGTCTTCAAAAGGATTTCTCCCAGGTCACCGGCCATTCTTTGTTCCAGAGGTCAAGGATTTCAACAGGCCGGAGCCCACTCTTTGAGGCCCGTAGATTTCCCCAGTTAACAGGCAGGACCTGAGGGCTTCCTGCGCCCTGCCCCAGACCTGCTGATTTAGAATCTCCAGGGGAAAAGGCGGGAGAAACTGCATCTTCCAAAACCACTCCAGGTGGGGAGTTCCCTGGTCGTCTAGTGGTTAGGATTTGGGGCTTTCACTGCCGTGACCCAGGTTCAATCCTCGGTTGGGGAACTGAGATCCTGCAAGCCGTGCGACATGGCCAAAAAAGAAAAAGAAAAAGAAAAAGAAAAAAAGGGCGGGGGCGGGATTAAAAAAAACACTCCAGGTGAATTTGATGATGAGGCAAGGCCTGGGTAACAGGTTTCTGTTAGAACTCCACCAGGATATGGGGTATTCATACACTTCTCGTCAAACATCTACTAAATTGTTCCAGCTTCTTCCCCAGCCACCAGGTTCACCCCTAGGGTGGGGCAGCGTGGACCCCACAGAGCATAGCTTTGCAGAGCATCCACGCCCCCTTCCGCATGGGGAGAACCCTGTCAAAGGGAACCAGGGCGATGATAGAAATAGTCTGAGGGAGAAGTCGGAGGGGAGAAGCAGCCTGGGGTGTCCCAGGACACGGCCCGCAGGCAGGAGGAAGTCTCACTGACGGGGAGGCACCACGTGCCTGTGGACCACAGAGGAGGACAGACCTGGGCTGGGGTCCAGCTGCCCCCACGTAGAGCTGCGTAACTGGGGTTCGGGGTGGGGAAATAGCCTCTTCTTTGGAAAACGAGGACAGCAGTTCCTCTCTCAGGGCTGTTGTGAGGTTTGTCTGCCATAAAGAACATAAGTCACTGAGCACAGAGCCTGGCACATAGTAAGCGTTCAGTAAGTCCCAGCTGCTATTATCAATTGTTCGTTCTACAAACACTCTCTGCATAAAAACGGCAAAAACAAACAGCAAAACAGAAACTTAGACATGGTCCCAGTCCTCATAGTGCTTACAGGGTACAGGGTTTTAAAGGGATTTTGCTCTAAAGTAAGGCAAATAGAAGGTTTTTGTTTTTAACGTGACAGAGGAAAAGAACTTTGGGGAAAAGCACAGGTTTGATTCAGATGAGAGTTCTGCCCTCGCTCCTGCTTTCAGATTCAATCTGTTGGAGCAAGAATAGATTGTGGAGGTCCCAGAAAGGGGGCCTGACTTCCTGAGACCAGAGAACCTTTTCAGCCTTGAAGAACAAATAAAATTTTTACCCCCCCGTGCCCTGCCCCTGCACTAGTGTGTCTAAAGTCTTGGTCACCTGCAACTATTCTTAGTTCTATCAACTTCCAAGTCTGCCTCTACCTCAAATGTCTCAAGTTACTGCTTTAAAACCTTCCTATACCTGCAAACTACAAAGTGAAGACTAATTAAATGGATTTGAGAACCAAAAGAGAAAAGGGATGGTATGGGAAGGGGCACAGAATCACAGTCCTGCTCTTCAGAACTGGAAGATAAGATGAATGAGGACTGAACCCAGGCCCTCCTCAGGGAAAACTGAGCTCTAAGAGGCTAGGGAAGAGGAGTGGCAGTGGTGGCAGTGCTCAATGTGCAACCTTTGCCTTTTTCAAATTGGGAGCAGAGGATAGGGTTGGGGGACTTAAGAGGAGTTGATGGTTAACTGCTAGAGAATTCCAGAATCAAAAGCACTCAGCCAGCATCCTCCTCTGCAAAGATGCTTGTGTGATACAGAGTGGGGGGGGGGGGCGGGAAGGGGGCTCCTGGTTTTGGATTTGCAGTTCCTTTTCGGGGACCACTTCCAAGTCGACCACCTGAAATTGAAATTTTTTTTTTTTTTTTTGCTGCACTGCGTGTCTTGCAGGATCTTAGTTCCCTGACCAGAGATCGAACCCAGTGCCTGGGCACTGGGAGTGCAGAGTCCTAACCACTGGACTGCCAGGGAAGTCCCCAAACGTTTCGTTTTAATACCCAGCCAAGGGCAGAGGTTAGACAGACAGACACCCCAGGAGCGTGTCCACAAGAAAAAGAAAGCAAAGAGTCACTGGAAGGACCTCTTTGGCATGCAGCTTCAGTAATTTCTCTTTCTTGAAGGTTCCAGAGCTTTAATCTCACAACTGAGAGGAAAGACAGACACTCTCACCTCAGAAGTGAAACACCATGTTGCTTATTTCTCTACCTGTGCCTTAAACTCCAGTGCATCATAAGGCCACGCTTGGTGCCAGTATTTGCATCAGGGGCATGGATGGATGGAGTGTTAGGGAGGACAAGATTTAGGCCACTGTGTGATGCCAGCTGAGGCACAGAGGCAGGGCCGTGCATGTGCACAGGCAGGCACACATGCTCCTTCACACCTGCTCACCGAGAGGATGAACACTTTATTCTCCAGCAGTACAGAAACTGGACTTCTGGGAAAATCCTAAAGAGGATAATAGTGCTTTCTCCAAGGCTACAGGGGTGCTAACTAGGTTTCTAACAAGAAAACAAATCATTAAGTATTGTCATCACTCTGTGAGAGAATGTAAGAGATCCTAATTCTGACTCAGTAGTGTTGGGGAGATGATGCTGAAATGGTAAACTGAAAAGCAACGTAATAGGTGAAGGTGTTTCCATTAAGGGATGCAAGGTGTGAGTCAGAAATAGGAAACAGGGAAAACGAAGACAATCTCTTCTGGGTCTACAGAAGGATTCAGAAGGCACCAGCAGAAAAAAATGCTGCTCTGAGAAACAAGTAGGGCTGTTGGAAGAAAGTGTTGCCATTTTGTTAACAAGATCCTATTAAACAGCTGCTGTGTATCTTTCTAAATAGCAATACAACCTGTTGCGAGCACTAGGTACCTTGGCTGAAAGCATCCACTTTATGAGCACTTAGCTCATAAACTCCAGCAACAGGGCAATCTCAAGAATATCACACCTTGACCTTCTCGTTGCTCCTGGAACTCTACTAATGAGGGACTAAAGAGGAAACTAGTTTGAAAACTAGACTGGAAAAATGGAGGGGTTGGCATGCGTCAAGGTCCCCCTCTAGCGGTTCTGGAAATAAACAAAGTAACTTGAAATTTAGAATATCAGGAGAAAAAAATAGCTGCATAGACAAAGCTGAAGCAAACCTTTGCAGTCATCGTTTCTAATTCTGAGGGCGTATGATAGATTCCTGTTTGAAAAACCTCTCCTAGCAAAGGCTTCTGCCTTAGAAGTGGCACGACCCTTTTACTATGTTACACATTAACTGCCTCTGTGACCTTGGTTCCAAATGATTTGGTCTCACATCCATGTCCGTCAAATTCAACTTTCTACTGTTTGTTTTTCTCTCTCTCTCACCTATATGTACTTTTATGTTACCAGTCTTTATAACTATCATCTTTAATGAAGGAAAAATTTCAGACTTAACTTATGAGGCTAAAGCAGGACTTGGCATCACTGCACACCTGACTGCTTGTGTATTATATAATCAACATGCCATGCACTGGTCTGAAGCACAGAGAATACATAAAAGGTGACATTCAAATGTTAATGTCCTCTTTGCAATAGACTTATACCAACCAATGTGATGACTTGAGAGAGTAAATATATCCACATTCTCCTTGAAAACCTAATCTCTATGCTGCCTCATATCCCTGTGCAGTTACTGGCTGCCACAAGGGCTCTTACACCCAGGAGACTCTCTGTCTCTAGGAAGGGGAGACTCGGTGCCACATGGTGGCAGATTTATGGAGCAACACTAACATCTTTCATGCAGAAGTCTGGCAACCGGGAGTAACCCAATCCCCCTAGGACATTCAGGGACACAAGTGATCAGAGTGTACCTAAATAGGTAAAGGGCTAAAGAAAAGGGGAGAAGGGTGGGGAGGGAAAAGGTAAAGAAAACTAAAGATGGTGGTAACTCGCCCTTAAAATCTGTTACTGGGTGTAACGAGGAGGACCAATCAACACTGTACAATTATGGTACAAAATATCTCTTACTTCCATAGTTAACCAGGGAGAACAAAGAGCTAACCATTCCATATTTTACATTCTTTAAAAAGGTGCAAAAATTATACAAACAACTTTCTATCTTGGGAAAATAATCCTAAATTTCCACAGTTCTGTGTAAAAATGCTCAGTTTAAGGGGGTTTGTTTTTGGCATTGTAGCCAAAAGGAAACAATCTAAGCACCCAACAGGAGGAGGTATTTTAAGTAAATTAGGCTACTTCTATTTGACAGAATTTTGTGGCCGTTAAAATTTTGTTTCTGAAGAGGTTAAACAGAGGAATATTTTATATTGTATTACTAAGTGAAAATTCAGGATATAAAATTATATACACACTTCAAATCTACTAATACTTGGTAACAATATTAACAAAATCTCAAAGTGGAAAAATCAGGACAGGACTATCCAGCCACAGAGAAGCACTTTTTAGATTTATAAATCACTGGCTAATTCCTTTGGTGAATTTCTTTCCTTCCTCTAAGTTTCTGGGTTAGCCAAGTATGTCCAGGATTGTCACATTTTTCTATTCATTTTCATTAAGAATTAATAATTTATAGGGAATTTCCTGGCAGTCCAGTGCTTAGGACTCTGCACATCCACTGCCGGGGGCCCAGGTTCAATCCCTGGTCGGGGAGCTAAGATCTCACAAGCTGTGCAGCGTGGCGCAAAAATAAAAATAAAACAATAAATTTATGACTGAGATATAACAAGGAATATGGGTTTTATATTTATATTCTATGTTTCATTATCTAGGTGCTTATTGTTACAAATCCACTGGAGTCTCATTTATACTGATATTCTTGGGGAGATGCTTAAGATTATTAGGAAGTTCTAGAATGATGGCATGCAGGTAACATCCCTTGCCAAATTCTTTATTATAGAGGGTGGGTCATATCAGGGCAAAGTTATAGATCATAAACTATATACCATTTCAATCTCCACAGGTAGTGACTCATAATGATTATTCTTGGGGAGATGCTTAAGAAACATTTTAGGAATATCAGAAAGATACTGTGCTTACATAACCCTTTGAATGGGGTCTTAGAGTATTTCTTATACTAAATTCTCTGTTAGGGAAGATCAGTTATATTATGGCAAAACTATAAACAATATACTGAACGTTTAAACTCTACAGAGATTCAGCTGGTCAAATTGAAAACTCAAAGTGAATGTACATTTTAAAGTCACAATACTTCTTCCTCCTTTTAGAAGTGCCTCTTTAGGGATTTCTGGCTCCACCAATGGAGACTCCTAACAAACCAAACCTCTTGTAGATAACAACTATAAACTGAGGGTAAAAAAAGTCAGCAAGAAATAAATGGTATATATATTAAAAAGGAAGAAATAGAACTGTCTCTATTTGCATATGACATGATTATGTAGAAAATCTCAAAGAATCTACAAAAAAGACCTAGTAGAATAAGGGAGATTTCCAAGGACACAAGAGTATTCAACCCAGTATAGGCTGTACTGGTGACTTGCTTCCAAAGGAGTGTCAAAGGGGGAAAAAAGTAACTATAGTGAAGAAACCTGACAAACAATCTTGGGCAGGTGATCGAGGTAAACATCACCAGTGATAAAGCATGTTAATAATAGGCACTGCTGATGTGATGTGATGAGGACATTTCACCTCTATAGTATTATATATTTAACTCCAGTTTAACCATGAGAAAAATAGCAGACAAGGGCAAATTGAGGGGCATTCTACAAAACATCTGAAAAGCAGTCCTCAAAACTGTCAAGGATGAAAAACAGACTAAGAAACTGTCACAGACCACAGGAGACATGACAAGTAAAAGTAATGTAGTATCCTCTGTGGGATCTGAGAAAAAAAGGCATTAGTGGAAAAACTGGCAAAATCTGTAGTTGAAAAACTAAATGTACCCACGTTGGGGGAAAAATGTACCACGGTAACTGTTATGGGCTGAATTGTATCCCCCCTCCAAATGTACATGTTTAAGTCCCAAACCCACTACCTCCAAATATCACTGCTGTTTTGGAGATAGGACCTTTTAAAGAGGTGATCAAGTTACAATAAGGCTGGAGTGGGCCCTAATCCAATCTGACTGGTGTCCTTAGGAGGAAATCTGGACAAACGAGCTTATTTCTTTTAAACGTTATGCTTCAAAAGGTACCATTAAGAAAGTAAAAAGACAATCCAAGGGCTGGGGTATTTACAAGTCACACACCTGACAAGGATCTTTTGCATCCAGAATAAAGAACTCTAACTTCTGTTATTAGTATTCTATAATAATGCAAACTATGATTCTATAATAAAAACACAAGTAACAGAATTTAAATATGGGCAAAATATATGAATAGACATCTCACTGAAGAAAATATATAAATGACCAGTAAGCACATAAAAAGATGCTTAACATCATTAGTCATTAGGAAAATGCAAATTTAAACCACAATGAGGTACTACTTCACATAAGAATGGCTATACTAAAAAGACAGAAAAATAAGTATTGGTGAGGATGTGGAAAAAAACATAGCCCTCATATATTACTGGTGGAAATGTAAAATGGTGCAGCCTTTGGAAAAGTCTGGCAGTTCCTCAAAATGTTAAACATACCATATGACCCAACAATTCCAATCCAGGGTAAATACCCAAGAAAAATGAAAACATATTCACACAAAAAAAACTTGTTCATAAATAGCATTATTTATAATAGCCAAAAGGTAGAAACAACCCAAATGTCCAACTAATGAATGGATAAACAAACCATGGTATACAGTTGACCCTTGAACAACATATAGGTTAGTGGTGCTGACTCCCCTTTGGGGTTGAAAATTCATGTACTGTTATCTCTGCCTCAAAAACAAAGGAATTGATAAATTACTCACCCAAGGGCAGGAAGCTAAAACAGTTTGGATAGAATAAGGCCTCAAACCCTAGATCTTTTGATTCCTCATATTATGAACACAATCTTTATCCTCATACTTAAAGATCAATAAAATGACAATACAGGTGCTATACTGAAAAAAACCTAAGTATAAGTGAACCTGAGCAGTTCAAACCCATGTTGTTCAAGGGTCAAATTGTATATTCATACAATGGGATATTATTCAGCAATAAAAAGGAATCAAGTCCCGGTATGTGCTACAACATAAATGAACCTTGAAAACATGCTAAATAAAGGAAGTCAGTCACAAAAGGCCCCATACTGTATGATTCCATTTATATGAAATGTCCAGAACAGGCAAATCCATAGTATGAGACAAATTAGATTTGTGGTCGCCAGAGAAATGATAAGGGGAGAGGGAGATGTAGAGTGACTGCTAATGGGTACAGTGTTACTTTTGGGGTAACTGAAATGTTCTAAAATTAGATTGTAGAGATAGTTGCACAATTCTGTGAATAAACTAAAAAGCACTGAATTGCACCATTTTAATGGGTGAATGTTACGGTATGAATTACCTCAATAAAGCAATTTTAAAACACAATAAGCAGCAAAGCTCTAATCTGGGAAAAGACCAATGTTTCAATAACAAGGTTTTCCAAACTACTTATCCAGAAAAACAAGGAAATTTTATAGCTCAATTTCTTGGATACTCTCCCCAACTTCTATTAAACACACTGCCGTTTTAAATTAAAAATACTTTTTAAAGGACTGTTACATTGAGTTAAAGCAGGGGTTCTAACCCTCACTGAGGGTCAGAATCACCTTGCAGAACTTTAGAATTAACAATGAACAAGACCCTATGCCTTAAAGATTTCGATTCAAGTGGTCTAGGGAAAGATTTCAGCAATGTTACATTTTTGTTTTAATTAATTAATTTATTATTGGCTGTGTTGGGTCTTCGCTTCTGTGCGAGGGCTTCTCTAGTTGCAGCGAGCGGGGGCCCCTTCATCGCAGTGTGCGGGCCTCTCACTGTCGCGGCCTCTCTTGTTGTGGAGCACACGCTCCAGATGCACAGGCTCAGTAGTTGTGGCTCATGGGCCTAGTTGCTCTGTGGCATGTGGGATCTTCCCAGACCACGGCTCGAACCCATGTCCCCTGCAGTGGCAGGCAGATTCTCAACCACTGCGCCACCAGGGAAGCCCAGCAATGTTACATTTTTAAAAGCTCACTTATGGATTTAAAAATGCAGCCAGGATTGGGAATCACTGCTGTAATTAAACAGAATACTAAACTGTGTTTTAAAAATCTTCTTTTAGGGGCTTCCCTGGTGGCACAGTGGTTGAGAGTCTGCCTGCCAATGCAGGGGACACGGGTTTGTGCCCCGGTCCGGGAAGATCCCACATGCCACGGAGCGGCTGGGCCTGTGAGCCATGGCCTCTGAGCCTGCGTGTCCGGAGCCTGTGCTCCGCAACAGGAGAGGCCACAACACTGAGAGGCCCGCGTACCGCAAAAAAAAAAAAAAAAAAAAATCTTTTAGGTGAAGGCAGACCTTTTCTTAAGCAAAACAAAAGGTAGGTATTTAAGAAAAATTTGTTTCTAATCATAGAACCATAAATAAAAAGCCACATAAAACACAAAGTTAGTCATAAAACGAATTATTTAATTGAAGCTATAAAAAAGAGGCAATATAACAGATAAAATAATTAGGAAAGACTATTTAGCACATTTTAAAAGATTTAAAATAGGAGGACACTTTACAAAAGGTTGTGTGGGAAAAATTCTTAAACTATAAGTAGAAATGTAACATTACAGAGCATGTTATAAAATACAATGACAGAAATATAAAAGGGCTATGTATGCTCTAAGTCTGAAAACTATTAATAATGACCAGATATTTAGGTTTAAATTTACAGTTCCTGGGTATGAGGATCATATTACTATACACATCTTCCAAACCAATGGGAAGTATTTTCCAATTAACCATGAGTGGTATCATCTTCTACAAAGTCTTTGGCCATCTCTGCTGTGATCACATCAATATGACTAACCTGAAGAATAAATGTTAAAAACAAAATCTGTTAAATCTTAAAGAAATATATCAGTGTTCCCCTGTATAGGGTAATATTTTAAAAATACACCCAATCACCTGAATATTTTACATAACAAGTCAAATGACTCTAAAACACTGACTGAAAAACCTTTATTTACAATGCTGTTTGTTCAATGCATGAGTTTAAAAATATTTGAACCATATTTTTGTTCAGTTTTTATTACTTTGCTATTTTAAAGAATCTTAAGGCTGAAAGCACCAGGAAGAGTTGTGTGGTCTAACCAAATATAAATGAACTTATGTAACTGTTTAAGACTGTGAATTAAATAAGCACTAAAGAGATAGATAGGAAGATAGTGTCTCTTAATGCCAATAAAAATAAAACCAATGCAATGAATGCTACAAAAAAAACTGATAACCTTCACAGGCATTTTAAGTTTTTTTCAATAACTTTCTAAATTTTCTTTCATACTTAAGTAACATAAAACAAGAATTCAACAGTATAATGGATTGAATACTACATAAACTTAAACTTAATATAAAAAAAATTACCTTATTTCTGAACTTTACACCATAGAATTTGTCAGCTGACTCAAGCAATTCAGGCCTAAAAGTAGTTGTAATAAATTGAGCATGTACAGCAAGTTCCATAATCATATCTGTAAAAAGAAATAGTAATCTAATAAAACCCTTTTTTAGTTGAAATGAAAATTTAAAAAGCAACTATCTTTTTACTCTTACCTAAAACTTAAAACTGCCTGCATGCATACATCTACAAAAAATATCAACTTGTTTCTTAAACTAGGGATAAATCTTTAACACAAATAACTTAGTTACAGAATATAAAGAAGCAACACCTTCTAACACAGCATTAGAAATAATGTCAGAGCAAAGTAAATTTTCTCACACAAAAAACCAAAAGCAACCTTTTCCTGCTACCCACACCCCCAACCTGTATACTGGATTTGTTTGCATAAACTTACTAAAGATCACATATAGATTATTTAAACACATCAACATTGTTTATGACAGGGACTATTCAAGCATTGAGAAAAAGTGTTTAAAGGAGAGACGTTTGTATAAAAGTTTAACTGGAGGAGGATTTTCAATTATTACATCTATTTCTCACAGAACTAAACTTTGCAGTCTAATACTAGGTTTTTGAAAAATTGTTCAAAGAGAAATTATTTTATTTACTAATACCCTGTCCAGGCTCCCTGGATATCTCAGGCAACAAGAAATATACTATAAAAGAGGTAAGCTATTGGGGCTTCCCTGGTGGCACAGTGGTTAAGAATATGCCTGCCAATGCAGGGGACATGGGTTTGAGCCGTGGTCTGGGAAGATCCTACATGCCACGGAGCAACTAAGCCCGCGAGCCACAACTACTGCTGCCTGCGAGCCGCAACTACTGCTGCCCACGTGCCACAACTACTGAAGCCTGCGGGCCTAGAGTTCATGCTCCGCAACAAACCCACCTCAATGAGAAGCCCACGTACCGCAACGAAGAGTAGCCCCCGCTTGCCACAACTAAAGAAAGCCTGAGCGCAGCAACAAAGACCCAATGCAGCCAAAAATAAATAAATAAATTTTTTAAAAAAAGAAAGTGAGGGAATTTAGTGGAGTGGGGATGAAGGGGGAAAAAAAAAGTTAAAAAAAAAAAAAAAAGAGGTAAGCTATCATTTCTAGCAAGTTACTATGAAACTATGAAACCAAAACTGTACCTGACACAGCCTTTCTGTGCTGAGCATCCAGAGCCTGGTCAATCTCATCAAACAAGTAAAAAGGAGCTGGGTCACATTTCTGAATGGCAAAAATCAGAGCAAGAGCTACCAAGGATTTCTGTCCACCTGAAAGCTGTTGCATTTCTCTCATTTCACCTTGTTTTCCTGTAAATGACACCTAAGAAAATATTTAATGAGTTATATCTCAAAGGGGTAAAAATGTACCAATTTAGATTCGCAAAATAGTCTACAAATTCTACTATGATAACGCTCTGGGGAAAATTGAATGTAAAGGTATTTTACCCTAATTCCAACTCCAGTGAACTGGTCAACTGATGGAACACTGCTTTGTGACCCAGAGCCCCTCTCACTTTCACCACTCCCTTCTCCTTCATCCTGAGACTGACTGCCTTCCACATCTCCTTTCTTCATCACCAAAGTAGCTTTGCCACCAGGTACCAACTTTTGGAATACTTCACTGAAGTTTTTGGATACCTTAAAATAAACAGATAGATAGATAGATAGATAGGGTGTCAACTGGAATATGTATTTTTTTAAAAAAAGATAAAATTTAAAAGCAATCAAAAATAGTTTTATTTTTTTAATCTTAAGAACAAGAATAACAGATTGGATCCCCTTTAAGAGCTGTATAAAACATTCCAGTTACTATATTTGCAACCTATATACTGGATTTGTTTGTATGTTTCAGATCCAATTATCAGTGGAAAAAAAGTTTAAAAATCTTTACAAATTGAATAACAGACTGAATAATACCTGAAGACTTTAGCTTGTGTGTTTACTACAAGTAGAAACATACCTGTTTGAAAGTCAACTGAATAGCTTCATATTTTCGAAGTTCAAGTACATTCATCAGTTCCATGATTGATTTGTACCCCCTATCCAACTCTTCTTGCCGCTTTATTAACTTTTCTTTCTGCTCAGAGAAATTTACAAACTGATCTAAAGCTTTTTTGTTAACATGGCTGTACTTCTTCAATTCTGTGTTGCACTGTTCAAGTTTTCGAAACAACTATAAAGAGGAAAAAAATGTGTAAATAAATCCACATACAGGGAAATTTGCAATGAGATTTCAAATTTAAAACCAATTAGATTTACCTGTTTGAGGCTCAGTGTTTGGTATTTTTCAAATGCTTCCTGGGGAAGTGATCCAAGTTCTCGAATTTTCTTCATACACTCTTCTTTCTTCTTCAGTAGCATGCCTTGTCGATTTGTCATCTTTTCTAGTTCTTTAGTGTCATGATTTATAGCATCCATGTGTTCTTTTTCCATATTTTTCCAGCGCTCCATACTTTTCTGCAACTCCTTAATTCCAGCTTCTGTTTTATCAATGGAATTGTCCAAATCTAAAATGGGGGGAAAACCAAATTAGGCCATAACACCTATTTTATTATTTTTTTGACCAAGCTGCGTGGCTTGAGGAATCTTAGTTCCATGACCAGGGATCGAACCCAGGCCCTCAGCAGTGAAAGCATAGAGTCCTAACCACTGGACCGCCAGGGATTTCCCCAAAACACCTGTTTTAAAGCCAGAGTGTTAGGTGACTAAAGATTTTCAAGGTCAAATCTATCAAAATAAATAGGTTTAAATTTTACTGTGAAAACTTATGAAAAACTTCAGAACAAAACTGGGAGTGTACATGAGTCAAGGTATACAGTTTACATTTAATGTTTATAAAAACCTAAAATAGTTTTCTTCTCAGCAACTAGTGATAAGAAACTTGATTCAGCTATTTCGTACTTTTGTCAATGAAACTAGTAATATTATGGTCTCTCATAAAATTGTCACAAACATTTCAACAAAACAAAGGTTACTATTTATAATCAACACCCTAAACTCTGTTCACTATAAACTGTTTATGATGATGGAAAACACATAAAACTATTGGTACATGCTTTTGCCTATTTGGATATTTCATTTTGTAGTAAACAATCCTATAAAACCAATAAGCTAAATTTAACTAAATACCAAAAATATTTTTACTAAATAAAAATTCACCTTCTGATCGTGCCATGGTATCTTTTACTCTTTTATTGATGGCTTCAAGTTCTGAGGTTGTAGCAGTGAGAACAGTACCCCCTTCTGTCTCTCTCAGTTCATTGAGTTCCTACAACACAAAAGGAACTTAAGAGCATTAAACCACAAAAATATGAATTTTGTTAGTTTCAAAATGTTATAACTGCCGTTTATATAGCTGTTAATATGTCTGAATAAACACTTAAGAAAACCAAAAAACATATTTAAAAGAATTGTAAATACTTAATGTATCCATTAAAGGGGAAAAAATTACCAGAAAACTTCTTAGCATCTACTGATGAGAAAATATTCATAACTAATATTTACTACCTAGAATGTGCCAGATAATCATACAAAACGGGTACTACTGCTATGCTTATTTTACACAAGAGGAAACTGGAGCTTAGAAATATTAAATGACTTGCCCAGTACTGTACACTAGGTGGCAGTGCTAGAACTCCAAGCCAGGGCAGGTGGTCAGACTGCTAGGCTTTCTGTCCCCAGAGTCCATACTCTAAATCAGAGTCTCTCATATAAGCATTATCAAAAGGTTATGCTTGTCAAGGAACCCTAGAAAAAGAACATACCTGTTCTACTTGGTCCAAGCGCTTTCTTAAATTCTCGTTGAGGTAAGTCTCTACTCGAGTAATAATACCTTCTAACTTAATTCTTTCATTTAGCAACTGTCTGTTTTCCTAGAAGAAAAAACAAAATTCTTTGTCTACACAGCCATGCACATTTCACATACAGGAATGCTATCAATCTGTTGTTTTCTCCATTATTTTTGTTCAAATGAGCTGAAATAATTTTACACCTTTCCAAAAGGCCCTATATTTAAAAAAAAAAAAAAAGCCCTATATTTTCTTCATTTTCCCTCTTATCTATTCAGAATGCTGTTTCTGTGCCTGGTTCTTTTTATAAGGCATGCTACCAAAAATATTTTTCTTTTCCTGCTTTTCGTGTTTTGAACTTAGTATTAATTGCTTACATCTCTGTATTTAAAAATCAAATGTTGTTAAAATGTTTAATCAAGACAATATTATTAAATATGTAAAGGTGGTCAGGTCAATAAATACAGCAAAGCTCACAAGCTCCATCTTACCAATGACAAATGGGCATTAAGTAAGATGAAAGAAAACAAAGATTTCTTACACAATCCTAACATATGGTTTGGAAAAACTTATTAAAACCTCATTTACTTTAATGGATATTAGAAGTCTAATAAGTCTTATATTTTCTCAATAATCTCTTTCACATTCCTTTATTAGCCAGAAAGACACTTTTCACAACAGCCAATTGTCAACAAAAAATTTTTTTCTTGTCAACTCTACTTGCCTGCTGAAGCTGACGAATTTCATCATTCAGTGCATCTACTCTCTTCTGATCTTCCAGACTAAGTTGAGAAAGCAAATCAGTTCCAAGTTCTGCTTTCAGCGATTCTCTGGTGGACTCCATAGCATGCAAACTTGCCTCCAAACTTTGTAAGCTACGTTGCTATATGACAGATTATCCATTTATTAATAAACGTACTAGTCAGTGTATCACTTATAATAGTGAAAAATTGGCAACTATCTAAATTTGATATTAAAGTGAGCTAAGTAATCATATTAACTCAATTAAATATTAGATATCCATATTTGATAATTAGAACTATGTAGCAACAAGAAAAATATTTATGATGCAGTATTTGCAGGATGTGTGTAACACATCATATTCCATGGTCAAACTATAAAAAGAAGTTGCTAGAATGTTAGGGTGGTATAATTGTGGGTGTATATATATATATTCTAAACTTTGTTGTTTTAGTACTATTGATGTACAAAATTAATAGTTTTTTGTCAAAACTGCTTCATGTTTATGACACCAATGTGTATTATCATTTGTAATAGCAGTAATAGTTTACTTTCTACTCATTTTAGCACAATCTGGACAGAATGCAATCAAATAAATCCATAAATAGTACTTTATAGACAAAAATGGATACTGGCTGACTACTATCAGGCAGTGCTATTATGCCGCAGCTCAAAATGCCTATTTGTTTAATGAAGTTGGAAAGTCTGAATGAGGCCTACAAAAGGAGACTCTGGGTACTCATGGGTAAAAGTGTGATAAAGATACATGTAGATTCCCAAAAGTATGGGCCTAAATGAAAATGGAACAGAATGTATATGTTATATAACATATAATATATGGTCCACCCCAAATCTTTATAATTAAAACAAATCTATTAAAAAAAGCATACTTAACGAACCTTGGGCATAAAGGTTTTCTCTGACTGCTGCCTCTTCTCTTTTAACATCTTCATTTCTGATAATATGCTATCTCGAGATGCTTTAAATTTCCTTTGCTGAGTCTCTATCTGCTGCATTTGGTTCATCAGCTGATCAATTTCATTATTAATCCATATACAAGGCTAAGGAAAATTCTCTTTGGTGCCTGTTAACAAAACATTGTGTATCCCCCTTCCTTTTCTTTACCTGTAAATAAAGCTATTTCCACAAATTTATGGACCATAACAACGCTGAATTAAATACTACACTGTGTTCAGTCATAAAAGAAGCTTAAAACATTTCACCCCACTTCTCTCTCAAAATAACACACATACTGTTTTACTAATTGCTATACAAAAAAATAAATAATAAATACAATCCTGGGAAGCCCTAAAGGAAGCTAAATGAAATATAATACATATATATTTTTTCATTCAACAAATATTTACTATATAATCTATTATGCTTATAGCACTATATAAGGGAGTCAGATATGAAGAGGAGGCCTTGCCCGATGTAGAAGAATAACTCCATCTAGCTGGATTATCAAATACAGGAAAGTAGTTGGTGCCTACTGTAAACCTCTTTTTTATTAGTATTTCCCCATGCTTCGTGCTCACATCTTGCCAAATTTGGGCAGTTCTCAAAAGTATACTATGCAGACCCCTGCAAAGTTAAAACTAAGATGTTTGTTTACCTTTTTCTTTGTGCTTTTGCTTGCAACTGATGACAGAAAAGCTATAAACTCACATTTTAAAAAATGCCAGTTCCAATAAAGAATATCCTAATGAAGCAGTAAAAATAATTATTTTTGCTGCTTGAGTATCTGTACTTAATACTGTGTGACATAATGCAAAGTACACATAAAGCACTTCTACCTTATACCATGGTTGTTTTAAGAAGATGCACGTGCACAAGTGTCTCACAGTTGTGAATCGAACTAGTCACTCTTCACAGAACACCATTTTTATTTGAAAGAACTAAGAGAACTACGGTTACTAAGACTTGCATTTTGATGGCCATTTCCTCCACTAATACTAAATCTGAGCCTCAAGATAATAACCTCTAATGGACATTTTTCAACCTTTATATATTTAACTTCTATGTAGTATGTGGCATTCCTGATACTGTCCACCCTTCTTCCACTGAAATACTATCCTGGTTTTCCTCCTATAAAACTGTCTGACAAATACTCCTCAGTTCCCTCCATAACCTTAAATTTTTGTATTCCTCAGGTTCTTTTCTCTCAGAAGTAGATTTATTGCTACTAGCTATTTAACAGCTAAGCAAAGGATGTTAAAATAGTTTTTAGTTTTCCCTGTCTTCAGAATTTAAAGACTTACTACATAAGCTCCTGTGCTTAAATAAAAGTCAAACACATGGGATACTTTTCCCCATGGCATATGAGAAAATACATCTAACATGCAAAAGATTCTATATTCCCAACCAAAACAGTTATTTCTCTACAGCAACACAAGACAAAAAGATATTTTCAATATTTCTGCGCAGATTTTCATTGAGCTTTGCTTCAAGCTCACCTAGTTCTTCTTCTGCTTTTCTAACATCTTTTTGTAATTCAAGTCTAGACTTCCTTGTATCATAATAGCCTCCAGTTAAAGCACCCCGATGACTAACTTGGTCACCTATAAACAAAACGTAAGAAAATTAGTAATTCTGTATAACAACTTCTTTATTCAATAATAAATTGATTAATAATCAAATGACTAATCTAAAGGCTTTACCTATTTAATAAGAATGTAAAAGTTAAGAGTTTAAGTCACTCTGGAAAAAATTCTGCTTTACAATATTAACATTTGCATTTAAAAAAATATACCTTCTAGGTGAGCCTGAACATCCGCCAGAAAGGAAAGAAGTGTTAAAGACTAATAGGAACATGTCAACAGGACACAGAACCTAGCTTGAAATTCCCACTAGCCACAAATGGGAAAATCTGAAAATCAAAAATGATGATGGCAATGTGATAATACACTGAATTAAAAGAAGTCCATAAATCGTAGCAATACATAAAAAAGAAAAAAGGATGGGGCTCTTTACAGAAGAGTGACAGCTAATAAATATAGAAGCAATCACAGAATTTTAGAACCACCATTTAGAAACCCCCAATGTATTAACTTGAGTCAAGCAAGGGTCACCAAAGCATGCTAAACCACTGGTGAAGAAGTTTGGGGGAACCTGATATTCATGTATTCTTAAAGGATAATCCCACATATCACTTATTAATTACAAAGGGGATAAGGCATCTTTACAACCAAGATTTGTTAGTGGTCAAACCTGGCATCAGTAACAGTGGGACACATTGTGTAGTGCAATAAGAAGTACACATCACTCATGCCAAGAATGCTTAACCTAAACCTAATGAAGAGAAAGCAGTAAGATAATCCAGAACAAAAGACTTTCTTTGAGAAAGTGAGTTTCTTGGGGTGGGAGGAAAACGGGAGACCTGTCCTATACTGAAACTGAAAGAATCTAAAGAAAAGGCATTGAATGCATCCTTGATTGGATCCTGGATAGAAAAATATTTTTGGACAACTAAGAAAATTTGAGGACTCCCTTGAGGTGCAGTTGTTAAGAATCTGCCTGCCAATGCAGGGGACATGGCTTTGAGCCCTGGTCCAGGAAGATCCCACATGCCACGGAGCAACTAAGCCCACAAGCCACAACTACTGAAGCCTGTGGGCCTAGAGCCTGTGCTCCACAACACGAGAAGCCACCACAATGAGAAACACGTGCACTGCAACGCAGAGTAGCCCCCGCTCACAGCAACTACAGAAAGTCCGTGCGCAGCAACGAAGACCCAAATGAGGCCAAAAATAGATGCATAAAATATAACATTTTGAGAACAGGTCTGGAGGCTTCACCAAAGAACCAAAGGAAGTCCATGGTGCAAAAAAGGTTAAGAACCTCTACTATACATCAAATGATTATACTTAAGAGACATCAACTAAATATAAAGAGGTTGACCCTTTTTACATTCTGACTTGAATAAACCAAATATTTTAAAAATGAGAAATAACTGGACATGAATTTTCAAACACTCTTAAAACTAAAATGGAATTTATTTGTTCAAAGCTAAGAATTATTATTACAAACCTTCCAGGGTAATGCAGTCCATAGTGAAAGCACGGGCCAACTGGGTTGAAACTTCCATACTACGACAAATAAGTGTTTTTCCAAACACATGTTTGAAAGCTTTGTCAAATCTGGGATTGTACCTCAATTTACTTATCATAGGAATAGCATCCTAAAAATGAATATTTTACAAGCAAGCAAAGAGATCAAAACACAGTTAATTAAAATGTGTTAGCAGAATCATGAATTACATCTTCCTGAAATACAAACAAAATACCTTTATATTTCAAAACTGTTGGTTTTTATACTGAAAAAGTTAGAAAAATCATTCTACTGAAATATACTGGAAATTGTGCTCATGTAAATCATCCAGGTTTTCAGTACTAGAGCACAGTGATAAAGAGCTTAGTGGCTCTGGAGCCAGACTGCTCAAGCTCAAATCCCAGTTCTGCTGTTCAGATGTGTGCTCTGGACAAGTTGCTTAACTTCTCTATGTATCAGTCACTTCATCTATAAAACTGCAATAACAACAGTACCTTCCTGACAAAGTTGTTAAGTCTAGGCAAGTTATATATGTGAAACACTTAGGATAGCCTCTGTCACATAGAAGGGCCAAATGTAAACTAGTAGTATTTCCTCAAAATATTTTCATTTTATTTTATCTCTCTCTATCTACAGATATATAACCTAAGTTAGATATTCAGAAAAAAAATTTTTCAGATAAAATTTATTTTCCCTTTTTTCTCTCGACTGGCAACAGAATTTTTAAATTAAGAAATACGGGCTTCCCTGGTGGCGCAGTGGTTGAGAGTCCGCCTGCCGATGCAGGGGACACGGGTTCATGCCCTGGTCTGGGAAGATCCCACATGCCGCGGAGCGGCTAGGCCCGTGAGCCATGGCCGCTGAGCCTGCGCATCCGGAGCCTATGCTCCACAACGGGAGAGGCCACAGCAGTGAGAGGCCCGCATACCGCAAAAAAAAAGAACAAGAAATACATCCTACATACAGAAAAATGCAATAATATGTTAAGCTTAAATTAATAATTATGAAGCAAACACCAATATAACCACCATGCAGGACATGAAACAAAACACTACTGACACCCAGAAGCCATGAGTGTAACCCTTTCCTAATCATAGTGGTTACCTTCAATGGTTACCTGCTGGGGATGACACTATTAAAAGTTCATTCGGGTTTTTCCATAACCTGTTAGGAAAAACCCGAACGAACTTCTTGTCCAACCCAATATAACTTTTGTGGTCACTACTTCCTTGCACTTCTAGTTATATCATCTAAGCTTATTTTGTTCAGGTAGTGTAAAGGGAACCATGCTTACATGCATTCTTTTGTGTCTTGCTTCATTCACACATCGCATTTATGACTCAATTCCTCCTCCCCAAAACTTCACAGATAATTCGTAAATTTAAAAGAAGAAAAAGCTAACCACTAAAATGGCTTATAAGATTCTCACTGTTCCTCTTAAATTGTAGATCATTCTCATAGGGTTTTAGCTTTAACCTTAAAAAATAGTGAAGTAGTTGCTACTACCATCAATACTCTGAAGCCAAACACCTCAAAGCAATTACATTTTTTTCAAGAATGATGTCTAGGGAACATTTTTAATCTGTTTAAAAACATACCAGCTAATAACAAAAGCAACAGTATGCTTTCAGAGTCTGTCATCTTGCTAGGTATTTTTACTCTAATTTATAAGCCATTTAAAAAAAGTACATTCAGAAAACTTTAAAATATTTACTTTAAATGATAGTTCCTCAGGGAATTCTTCTCCAGCTACTTCATCTTAATTTTGTCTCCCTGAGATACACTCTCAAAGTATCCTGTGCTTATGTATGGTTTGGCCAAAAAGTTCGTTGGGGTTCTTCCGTAACATCTTCAGGAAAAACCCAAATGAACTTTTTGGCCAACCCAATATTTTAACACTTTGCACATTTTGCAATTGTTTGTTTTATGTCTTGGCTGTGACCTCTGTCTCCCTTCCTTTCCTCATCCAGCACTATGCTCTTCGGTAAGACAGGAATGTTTATCTCACAGATCACGTGAATACCAATGTACAGTGCCTGTGCACTAGGATGTGCTAAACACAAGAAAAAACGTATTGAAAGGAAGATAGACCTTAACACACATCAACTCACATTGGTTTCAGGATAGGCAGTATCCCTTACATCTAATTTGTTAAGAGGCAGAAAAGTAACCTCTCCAGGTAGGTTCATTTTATTAAACTCCATCAAAATCTTCGTGCTGACTTCATCTGAATCAACAATGTGATAAAACAACCTACATGTAAAGAGAACAGATACATCTGAAGTGCTATAAACATTTAAGCAAACAATTCACTTTTTTCCTATGCAATCCAATTTGTATGGGGAGGGCTACTTAGAAAATTTCAACGGAGGGAGAGGAAGTACAAAAAAGGGAAATTTCTAGCTTCTACAATTAGGAACAAACACTTAGCATCTACATCTTTAATTAGAAAATTAAGTAACTGAGGATAGACGACAATGGGAGACATATTGTATTAAAACTACAAAAAGTTGTTTCTTAGGTTACTCTTATTCCCTCTTTCCTTTAAAAACTCAAAATATCAAGCAAAAACATCTCACCTATTTCCAGCAGTGACTTCCACGCATGTGTAAAAAGCAGGCTCACATTCAAAGTTATTCATCACAATACCATGATAGCCATTTTGAACATGCTGGTTTATTCCCTTTCGACGAAAGTGGTCTAGCACTTTGTTTATACTATCTATTCCATTTAAAATGGCCTGTTTAGAAGTGAAAAATATTAAAATAGTGCCAATGGCACTCCTGCTGGTAAGAAATGAACCCATTACTCTAAACATTGAAAAATATACCAAATTGGGAGAATGGGATTGACATATACACACTATTATGTATAAAATAGGTAACTAATAAGGACATACTGTATAGCACAGGGAACTCTACTCAATACTCTGTAATGGCCTATAGGTGAAAAGAATCTAAAAACAGACTGGATATATGTATATATATAACTGACTCACTGTGCTGTACACCTGAAACTAACACAACATTGTAAATCAACTATACTCCAATAAAAATTTAAAAAAATAAAAAAATAAAAAAAATACCAGAGATTAAACACTCTCTCCAAAAACAGGTCACTCCCTTGAAATATGCCAACTACGTGCAATACTTTATATCATGGATTCTGTTCTATGACATCAACATTAAAAATGGACTCGCCATCTAAAAATCAAAAGTGCTCTCTTTAATAGCATGGGTGCTTAAATGATACCCATTCTTTCGTATTTATAAGACAAGTAATTTGCCCTCTACTCTTGAAAGCTAATAAATTCTTGCGCAATAATAACTGACAATGCAAACTGAGGTAATGAAAGAACCTGCCCACCTTTCCTGTTGCAGCTCTAAGAAGTTGCTGTTTCTTTTCAAGATCTTCTCTTTTAGCAGCAAGTGCTTGCTGTTCTGCATTCTCCTCTCTCCACAAGTAACTAATCAATAAAAATTAGACTGTCTTTAATTCTAAAAATATTAATATTCTAATAGTATACAAATTTGAATAAATACTGAAATTAAACTTCAATAGTTAATTTATAACTTAAAGACTGTTTAACAGCCAGTAATCACATTACTCAAAAATATTAAGACATATTTTAGGCTATACTAACTTTCTTTCACTTTGTAATTCATCTTTCTTATTTTTTACTTCATAGTATTTTCTGTCCAGTTCTTCAACTCGAGCTTTGACTTCATTAAGATCCTGATCCAGTTTCTATGGAAATAAAAATAATTCAAATTTAAAATCCAATTCCATACAAACAAATCCATAGTGACAGAAAGCAGATCAGTTGTTACCAGCGGATGGAAGGGGAGGACAGGAAAGGAGGGAGGGAGGAATTACCAAGGGGTATGGGAAACATTTTGGGGTGATGAACAGGCTTGTTATATTAATTGTGGTGATGGTTTAACAGGCATACACATATATCAAAACAATTAATTTGTTCATTAATGTCCTTACTACTTCTATAATACACACCCTAGAATTTTAAAAGAAAAAATACATTAATAAATTCTCAAAACACTGCAGTGCATACTTTTCATACTTCCCCCTCTAAACACACACTAGAACATAAGAGATGTAGGAACAGACTAAGAAGCGAAAAGGCTGTTTTGTACAATTAATTAGCACTGTAAAATCATCTCTACCCATTATAAAGCACAGAGTTCACCCTCACAAGTGGTCATTTTGATACACGTAAGTGTGGCTGAAATACTGAAAAATAACTTCAAGCTTGAGAAAGAAATGAATAAAACCTCTCACTGGAAAATCTTGGTTTATCACTAAACTTTTTCAAAAGGGCATCTGTTGAGGTCGATATTTCCATGAACTCAAGACAAAATGCCTTTTCTTTATTTCAAGACAGAACTGTAGCTATTGCAGCTGAAACTATACTAACAAATTCGCAAATAACTGACTACCTCAATCAACCTGTGTTTTCCATCCCCTCCGTAAAATATCCTGAACAAAGCCCAAAGTACACTGGACTCTCAAGGCCAGTAGGCTGTCTATTATTCCTGGTCACTTTTCCTACCAGTTGAGCTGTTTATGGTTACAGAGTCAGTTCTGTTTGCTTCCTACTATGTTTTTGTTTTGGGGTAACTGATTACATTAAATATTAGATAAACTGATGATATGAGTACAAGGAAGAGTTGTTTCTTTAAAAAAATTGATTTAGTTTTGGACAAACTCAAAGGTGAGTCACTAAAAATTGGATTAAATGGGCAAATCAACTCTAAAAGACTAGGGAAAATAATTATTTAATATATAATACATAAGTTAATAGATACTGTGCACTTTATATCAGTAATTCAAAATGTCAAGTCGCAAAGTCAAAAAGACTGAGGAACTGATCCAGATTAAAGGAGATAACAGAAACATGACAACTAAATGCGATATATGATCTTATACTGAAACCCGAATTCTGTTCTCATCCAACTTCAAGGAGAACTGTATTTACATGTGTGGTCCATAACATGAAAGTCCCCTAGGAACTCCAATCACTACTCATATTCATAAGAAATACCTTGGGCTCTACATCAAAAGGCTGGTACACACTCTGCTGGAGGAGGTTGATAAGGAGGCTATACATGTGTGGGGGCAGGGGGCATATGAGAAATCTCTATACCTTCCTCTCAATTTTGCTGTGAACCCAAAGCTACTCTTAAAAAAAAAGTCTAAAAAATAAAGATTGGTACATACGCATATATTTATCTATTTAAAATTAAATACTTATAAATATGTACATTTATATATGTGTAAAAAATACATATAAATATTATACATAAAATATACATAAGTATACACATTTAAGATTTTATGCTTTTAGTGGCTTTTTTTGATAAACCAACCATACCAACTGGTACAGATCTCATGGGGTAAGAAGGTTCCTTCTGGGCATGTATATATATATTCTCCTCACCCTACACCTGTCCTACACACTCCCTTCTCATCACTTCCAATCATCTATATATATCCACACATATCACTTAAAGAATTTTTCTCCCTTTCTAATTTTAAATAATGTAAGATCTTTCTTGTTCTGAAAGTAATGATTTTATCTTCTACTTCACTTTTTAAGAAAATGCTAACTAAACATGCATAGTAAATGTTTAATTCATTTAGAAAATGTTATAAAATCACCAATGCTTTAACAAAATATATATACATTCTGCAGTAAGTTATTACATTGACAGAAAATTACATTAGAATATAAAAATGGAAAAATTTTAAGTTACTATAAAGTCATGTTTTAGTTAAGGGTAGAGTTCAGGTACATATTACCAAGTCATAAAAATATGTTTTAAAATACATTCAATCTATACGGACACTCACTGACATGTAAGAACTCTTCTTCGAAAAAGAGAACTACCATATGTATCATATTACATTGTGCTGGTCTTGCCTAATTAAGTATCTGGTCTTGTATATTTTAAGATAAAACATTTACAAATAAAACTTAAAGAAATAGATGAAACTGCACATGTTCACACTCTTCTGAAAGATTTCACAAAGCAGCTATGAAAGTTCTTACATTATACTGCTCCAGATTTTTCTCTTTATTTGCCTCAGTGTCCTCCAAATCCTTATGTATAGCAGCAATCTGTCTTTTCTTGTCATTAATAGCCTGATCTAAAGACTTGAGTTCCTTTTTAATCCACTTATCCCTTTCTTCTTTTGAGGTAAACTGGCTTCCTCGACCCTGCTTTGCATAAAGATCCGTTCTTTCCTGCGTAGCTTGGGCCAATCTACACAAGATAGAAGAGAATGGTTTGAAAAGGACAACAGGAAATAACCAAGTTTAATTGCAATAGATACCTCAAGAGTACACAGAGACAATAACCATTTCTATAATTCCATAAAAGAAGGAATTAAAGGGAATTCCCTGGCAATCCAGTGGTTGGGACTTTGCTCTCTCACTGCTGAGGGCCTGGGTTTTATACCTGGTCTGGGAATTAAGATCCCACAAGCCGCATGGTGTGGTAAAAAAAAGAAAAAAGAAAAAAAAAAAAGAAGGAATTAAGTATAAAAAGCAACTGTTATCTAATGGAGCTCCTGGGACTAGTTCTATATAACATTAATTTAACTGCAAAATCAGTTACAGTCAGGTAAAACAGCCCATCCCCTAAGGATTTAAGGTCATTCCAGGTCTGGGTTAATCAGTAAACCTACACAAATCTAGTACCCCATATCTCAGGAATTTTCAAAATAGCTCCAACTATATTTAACTATTTGAACATTTTCAACTCCTTACAATAAAAGACACTATAACGATTAAAAGGCAAGAGAAAACACTTACAACATACAGAACAAATATTAATGCCCAGATAACATAAAACAACCCTATAAAACATCAGAAAAAAAATCAGAAAAAAGGGGCTTCCCTGGTGGCACAGTGGTTAAGAATCCGCCTGCCAATGCAGGGGACACGGGTTCGAGCTCTGGTCTGGGAAGATCCCACATGCCACAGAGCAACTAAGCCCATGCACCAGAACTAGTGAGCCTGTGCTCTAGAGCCCATGAGCCACAACTACTGAGCCCACGCGCCTAGAGCCCGTGCTCCACAACGAGAGAAGCCACTGCAATGAGAAGCCCGCGCACTGCAACGAAGAGTAGCCCCCGTTCGCCACAACTAGAGAAAGCCCGCGCAGAGCAACAAAGACGCAACATAGCCAAAAATAAGTAGGATAAAATAAATTATTTTAAAAAGCCGACCAAAAAAATCAGAAAAAAATGGACACAAGATATCAACAGGCAATTCATTAAAATGAACATAAGTGGCATAAAAACATGATAATGTACTAAATTGTGAAATCAGCAAACGTTGGCAAGTCCAATCTACGGATAGATATTAAAATGTCTAGATGTTAAAACGACATAAAGTGGGAGAATGAACACACAGCAGGATACAATTTGGGTAAAAAAAGAACAATCATCATGCATGTTTTTAAATGCCCAACATTTAGCTATGTTATCTTGGGCAAGTTATTGAACACCCCCAGAGCCTCAAGTTTGTCAAATTTACAGTGGTGATACTGTGGATCTCCTAGGGCTTTTGAATAGGCAATAAGCATACAATAATGCTTGGCCGACACTGCCTATTACTTTGAAATGGACATTTAACTTTTGCCCTTATTTACTGTACCTTCTTAACCCATAACTACTTAATAAGGTTCTATAGAGGAACAATGTAGAAAATTAGAATTGTTGGTGAAAAAAATCCCAGACCTAGCAATTCCTCGCTCTTCTTTTTCTTTTACACTGTTGAATTTAGGTTCTGTTTCTGCCAGTTCTTTCTGCTTTTCTTCTATTTTTTCAAGCAGCTTCTGCCTTTCTTTTAATAAGCGTTTCTGTAAATGAAGATAAGTAAAAATGCAATCTATTTAAAAACTGTTGTTTAATTTATAAGTCTAGCATAAAATATTTTCTCATGAAAAAAATGCATGAGACTGATCACGCAACACAAAACTAATTTTTAAACTGATCCTGCAACACAAAACTAACTTTTAAATGTAAGTAACAAAGATAGTACTCAGTTGCAACTTGAATGCAAATTATTTTAATGTGCCAAATCTTTTACAAAAATTCAAGCACCCGTGCCACAGAAAGGACTGTCCTCTGCAGTTCCCACTCACCTGAACATTTATATCTTTCATTTTTAGCACTTTAACTCACCCTCTGTTCACTATTGCCTGCCAATTCATCTTGTAAATCCTTGGCTTTAAGCTCCAACTTAGTCCTCTGCTTAATTTGTTCTTGTCTTTCAGCACTGAGCTGCTCCTTTTCTTCTTTCATAGCTGAAATTTTTGTTTTCAGTTCTCTAACTTGGCGCTCAATATCCTACTCAAAAAGTATCAAATAGAAACAAGTTAGACAACTAGAAATACAACAGCAAAATCAGGACACCACTGATTTGTCTCTTCTTTTTCTTTCATTTAAACTTTCAGTACTACTGTCTTTCCAATACTCAATCTCGGTGACATCCCACTTGAAGTTACCATTCTATAATTCTGGTACAAAAAGTTTACTGTGGTCAAAAATGTGACTAAACCTGGTTTATAACCTTACCTCCATTTTATCTCTTGCATCCTGCTGGGCGTCTCTTAATTGTCTGGATTTTTCTCCACTAGTCTCTCGCTTAGCAGAAAGCTGCGAAAAAAACCAAGCTATGATTTCTAACTCATTTCGAATTTGTTCAGTATTTAAAATTTTAAAATATCTGCTAAATTTTAAAATATCTGAATTTTTTAATATCTGCTAAGTATTTTTAGCAAAATTTTAAAATATCTGTTAAAATAAACATTCACTTAAAAATTTTTTTCCAAAAATAATTGTAGTGGTTTTAAATAGAAAATGCCTGTAGTTTTCAGCATTACCTAAAACAAATTTTTGTACAAAATGTCAGCAATACTAATTACAAATTACACCTTAAAAAGCCAGGGAAAAAATTCATGAAACTTTAAAGGTGGCTTCCTCTCATCCTGGTCTGCCTGACATCACCACCTAATTATATTTCAGATACAACTACAGCAAGGACTATGTGGGTCTAGGCATTTTCCTTGGAGTAAACTGATAGTGTAAATTTGCTGAGTAATGAATTCACTAAGAGGTTTTAAAATTTTGAAGTTTGTGTTTAAAAATCATTGAAAAGTATAAACATAAAATGAGTTTAATATATTCGTAAAAATAAAATTAAACTGAAGTGGCAAAGTATTTTACCTCATCAAGTTTAGCACGAGTCTCGTTAAGTTCCTGATTGTAAATGGTGTATTCCAGGGCTCGTCTCATCTTATCCCACTTCTGATACTGAGCTAGTTCTTCCTTTTCTTCCTCTAAGGTATGTAATCTCTCTTCAATGTATTTTAACAACTCATTGATTTTTTCCCGTTTGCCCTCTTAAAAATAAATGGGAGAGGGGTGAAGGAGTTCAATAAAATTTTTATGTAACATCAATTCTCAAATATACCATGAGTTAAACTTAATCTTAAGAACGTTAGCATTATTTCTTTGATATTATGTGGTAACCAAATCCAAGATGCTAAAATTGCCATTAAAATGCTTTATTATGAAAAGCATCGGAGAATAAACACATGGTGACACTGATTCTTATATTACATGTGGTAAAGGCCTCTGTTTAAACTTCCTTTAAAAGCCAGTGTGCCTTCCCATGACATTAAAAAAAAAAACGTACTTAACATCACTGGTGTCACTGATTCTCAATTCTTACAACAGCATTATCTATAGCTACCATATATTGAATACCAACTATATTCCAATCATGGTGATACTTTGCTCCTCTACTCACCACTACAAACTATAAAAAAGGATTTCACAAGATGGGAAATTATGGACCAGGGAGGTCAAGTCTAAAGTCACAATATCAGGTAATTATTAGTAAGATTTTGAACCCAAAACTGTCTGACTCTAAGCCATGAGAGGGCACAGCACTTGAAAAGCAAAGTAGGGTTTCCATAATAAATGTACTAAGGAAGACTGAAGTTCAAAATTTCATATTTACTTGCTCCTGAACAACTTAAAGCCTAATGCCAACTGATATTCCAGCAATTATTTTTTGAGGAATACATACATTATTATCCTCACTAATAATAAAAAGGACATTAGAGGCACAAAGTAGGTGACCTAGAAAAGCACTATTACCTCACAGTAACAACTCTTTATTCAAAGAGACAAATTATTGGAACTCTCAAACCTTAAACTTCCTGAAACTAATTTTTTCTCCATTCAGTATATAGGCAAATTATCATACAATACACTTTTGAGGATAACTCCTCTCAAGTATCATAACACAATGAAAAAGTAATTCACAACAAAAAGAATAATGTAGAATCATATTTATTTTACCTGTTTCCTTCATTAAAGAGATGCTTTCTTCTTTTCGTTCATCATACACTCTAGTACCAGCTACTTCTCTTAATAGTTTTAGTCTCTGAGAATCTGGTGCTGTTGCCATCTGGTTGATCTAAAAGTTTTAGAAAAATAATTATTTACAGAGCTACAGAATGCTCTTTAAGAGCTCTACCTTGAAAGTTATTCACATGCTAAGCTTTAAGTATGAGTTCACACTGGGAAAATAGCAATGAACAGAAAAGGTCTTGCCCTCGAGGAACCTACTTTCTAGTGGAAAAAAACCAGGAAGTATGCATACCATTACATTATAATTGCTATGCGGAAAAACAAAACAAAATAAGAAAATACAGCATAAAGAGTTGGAGTGACAGTAATGCTCTTGTAAAAGAGGCAGACATAGATCGCTTATATGAAATGACATATAAGCAAAAATTGAAATGATGTAAAGGGACCTACTATGTTGTATGTGTGCAGGGAAGACTCAGATAACGGCTTTCAAATCAGCCTGCTTTTATTTTATTTTTTAAAGTTTTTTTTGATGTGGACAATTTTTAAAGTCTTTATTGAATTTGTTACAATATTGCTTCTGTTTTCTGTTTTGCTTTTTGGCCCCAAGGCATGTGGGATCTTAGCTCCCCAACCAGGGACTGAACCTGCACCTCCTGAGTTGGAAGGCGAAGTCTTAACCATTGGACCGCCAGGGAAGTCCCCAGCCTCCTTTTAAAGAAATTTCTCTTATAAAGACAGTCTTTTCAAACTCTTGCTCTTAAAGTGAAACTCCATATTCTTTCTAATCACTTCTTCTGAATGCTAACTTTCCAACACATACCTAAAAAAGCCTCCAACATGAAATAAGAAGTGGACATTTTAAAAGGATTTTCCCCTAGTTCAATATAGCACAACAGAAAGCTATTAGGACACTGCAGGTATGTTCTAAGAAAAAGAAATTATTTTAGATATATATAGTTAAAACATACGAGGAAACAGTAGAACAATCAGATAAAAAATATAACTCCTAAAAACTATAAAGAATATAAATTGTATTAAGGGAAAATAATATGTAGCACTACGGTAGATTTCTGGTAATTTAAGCATTCTAGCATTTTAACTCTGTGATATACTAACAGAGAGAGTATTAATTTCAGAGAGTAACTTTTTTCAAATGTGATTTTTATAAAGTTTCTACAACATCCTTAAATATGATTGTAACTTCTACAAACCAAAAATGTCTTCCAGTACAGTGCACCTTGGTAAATGATACAGATCACCAAGAAAATAAGATCCACTTAAATAATTCTACTGAAATACTTTTATCCCACTATACAATGGATCTATTTTGTACATAAATTTATGGCCACAGAAAAGGTAATACAAACTTCAGTGCAAAATAAATCAATGAAAACAGAAGACAATAAGGTCTATTTTCACTCCAACTTAACCACTAGAATGAAATCAAACTCATCATTCAATGAATATACTCAAAAAACAAATTCCACTTAAAAAGATACTATTTCTTACCTTTCCTTGTTTAACAATATAATAAGGATTGCTTCGAGAAAAACCAGCACTTTCAAGGAGATTCATCACATCATTTTTCCTGTTGATAAATTAAAAAAAAATTTCAAATACATAACAATTCAACTATAAGCAAAAAGAGTACACTAACTCCTGAGCTAAGGTGCATGAAGGAGTACAGAACAGTCATTTAACCCTTCTGTTCTATCAGCCTCAGAGAATCTTCTGATTCTTATGTTTATGCTCTAAATTGTGATTTGTTGAACATGAGGCAAAAGTACCATATATGAGGCAAGTAAAAGAATACTTTTAGTCTTTTGTATAGAAATTACAAACGTAAAGAAAAATGCTTACGTGACCATTTTCTTGTCTAAGAAATACTGATCCTTTTTGGCACCAATAACTCTTCGAAGTGAAACTTCCTCTTTGTCGATCTAAGAAAAAAAGGAAAAGCCCAAAGTTAAATCTAATAGTAAAAGTGGAAACTTTATAGTTAATAAGGTCATTTCAGAGTCCCTCACCATAGCAATTATTTTGAAACTTCAATCATCTCACTAAAGATATGCCACGAATACTCAATACTATGACAAAGACATTTTTTCACAATGGCTTGCACATTCCCATTTGTTTACCAGAATATTCATTACAACTTTAAGACAAAATTAGTATGTAAGCTGTAGTTATTTTAGTATGAACTAAATTATAAAAGCCTAAGTACAACTATAAATAAGTGTTTCAAAGCATGAAAAAAGTCAGTTGCATCAATAAAATTCTCAATGTTACTACTGAAAAGAAAAAGCAGTTACTCACTGGCAACCGGTTGTCTGAATTGTCAAAAATAATCTCCACAAAAGCAGAAATAACACGAGGTCCTGTACCCTCCTAAAACATGAGAAAAATTAATATGTTGCGTAAGTGGGATTTTCATATTCTTTAAATACATTTAAAGTTTAGTGCATGGTAACAAGCCTGATTCAATGGAGAAAAATTTCTATCAGACTAATATACAGCCCTCTTGCCAAAGCAGCAAACACCGGATTAGGATAATAAAACTCAACCAAACAGCTTCTGATTCTGAATTTTAAAAATGAGAACTATGCAAGAGACGTCAAAGTTAGATTTACATAGGTCTTGTTCTGCATATCACCTCATTAGAGCATAAGACCCCATAGCCACCCAATTTTACCTATTTGCTAAAATATAAAACACTTTGAGGCTTCTCTCTTATAGATTCACCTTAATGCTAGAAAGGAGCCCTAACAAGTCACATGATAAAAACTGTCTTTTTAAACATTTGAGATATTCTATATAGTTTTAAATCTGCTATGAAAACATATGCATTTAACATATGGGTCACATTCAGACCGATTGTGACCCAACTACTTACATACCAAGCCCAGATAATTTCTAGACTGTGAAAACTGCTATTATGTAGTAGTTCAATACAATGAAGAATGATACCTAAAGAAATTATTCTTTTAATGCTAATCTGAGAAACCTAAAGAGAGATTTTTCTATAGGGAATCAATCCTGATTACTGGACTAAAAATTCAAATGTAAGAGGTGGGGGAGGGAATTTCCTGGCAGTCCAGTGGTTAGCACTTGGTACTTTCACTACATGGCCCTGGTTCAATCCTTGGTTGGGGAACTAAGATCCTGCAAGCCACACAGCGCAGCCAAAAAAAGAGTGAGGCAGAGAAAAATATAATGGTCAGAAAAAGAACTTTAAGTCTGAGAGATACTGTGGAGATATATTGAAGAATCTCGCTTTCTGGTCTTAAAATTAATTATAAGCCATATTTAAACAAGACAGGGACTTCTCTGTGGTCCAGTAGCTAAGGCTCTGCGCTCCCAGTGCAGGGGGCCCAGGTTCGATACATGGTCAGGGAACTAGATCCCGCGTGCTGCAATGAAGATCCTGCATGCCGCAACAAGACCCAGTGTAAGTAAGTACATAAGTACGTAAGTAAATAAATAAAGTTACATCATTTTATCATAGCCTTTTATACTTTATCCTAAAATTAGTTTATTATTCATAATTATCTAAAGAAAAATTCTAACAATTTTCATTACTATATACTGTCTTTCATATTGGATGTTACCGTTGTTACCAAATGATGTTACCATTTAAGTATAAATATGGCTAAAAGTAACTTTATGTTGTTTAGTTTGTAATGGTTGCTTTTCTATGCTCCCAATTAACTTATTTATTTATTTACTATTTATGTAGGCTACACTGGGTCTTGGTTGTGGCGCATGGGCTCTAGAGTGCGCGGGCTCAGTTGCTGCAGCACGCAGGCTTAGCTGCAGTATGTGGGATCTCAGTTCCCTGAGCAGGGATCAAACCTGGGCCCCCTTCACTGGGAGTACGGAGTCTTAACCACTGGACCACCAGGGAAGTCCCCACAATTAACTTCTGATTCTGAGTCTCAAAGTTTCTAATCCCCAACCTAACTTTCTTCTTTCTCAGCAAACCTGCTTCCAGACCGTTACCAGGCCATACTCCTAATAAAGAATTTATATTTATATGGAAGGCATATCCATCCATAGGGAACTCGCACAATTTTCCTACCATTATATAAAATTTAAGCCTTTATCCTGCATTAATATAGTAAGCTAAATTTCACAGCAGAACAACATACATAAGAGACACACTGTGTCATGTTCACAAAGGATCTGAAACTTGAAAAAATAATTTTGTTTACCAGAATTGACAATGTATTTTTAGAAGTATTTAATATCCATAAAGCAGTCTCACTCACATGTAACAAAGCCAATCTCTGTTCCGGACGAAGATGGCTAAACTCATCACTGAGAACAAACTGAATTGCTAGAAATACAAAAACAACTATTAGTAGGATCTAAAAAAGGATTTATGCCTTAGTTGTAATTTCCCATACCTTCACAGAATACAGTATATCAGGTAATGAACAATGCAGATAAAGTAGATTACCTGTTTTATATAGACAAAAGGAATGCAGAAAATTTGCCTGTACTTCAGACTAATCAGCTAGGAAATGATGATATTAGAAAAACATTAAGTTTTCGCTGAAATATTTAAGGTAAGAAAATAAAAACACTGAAATACACGAACAGACTAGAACTAAGGTGTACCTCTTGATCAAAGTATACATGGTTAGGTTTCAAGCTATAGTTGCTTTTATCCAGTAGATATAAATAATATAAATTAAAATATTTAACAAAATAGGATATATTCCTATAATATCCTTAATTGCATACTTTTTCAAAATAAATAGCACTAAGTAGGAAATGTTTCAGATTTCCACTTTCTACTGCAGTACTTACTTACCCTTTGTCTTCTGTAAGGAGCCATTCCTGCTTCCATAGGATGCCTAACTGGACCACCCTCTCCTAGAAATGGAACTCTTTACTCAACTGTTCTATTCCCAGTCCACCCAAGAGAGCTTTGACACTCTAAAAGAGGGAGTATGTATATATGAATGTGTATGCTGGGGGTGGAGGTGGGGATTGGTTTTCTTTTATAATCACCTTGGAGGGGACAGGTTCAAACTGCCCTCATCCCCCCTGGAGATCAGGAAATATTAATACTTCCACTCCAATCCTACTCTTCTCACCATCCCCAAATTACAACCACTGATGGGGTAAAGAGTACCCTTTAGCTTTGTAAGTAAACAAGGGATAGAACCTTTGCTATTACTACACCCTCCTTTTCCTCAAGCACTACTAAGAGGTTCAAAATTTTTTCAATCTACTCCTTGTACAGTCCAAATCTGTTAAAATATTTTTTCTCCCCAAAGAATTTAACAGAGGCATTACTATGCTTAAACGCATTTTATATTTAGAGATAGTTTTCAAAGTTCTACTTACAATCTTCTGACAACAACTGTCTTTGTTGAGTCTAGTTTTTTACACCTCTCCATCTTTTATTAAAATAATTGATTTAGATGAAACAGATAAGCCATTTTCCATAACAATGTTAACTATTCTACTGCACTTACATTCTTTGAATCTCTCTCTCTCTGCATTTACAACATTTATATACAGCACTGAAGTTTAGAAAGCACTTCCATACATATTATCTCATTTGATTCTCACAACCCATCTAAGGTAGGCAGGGCAAATATCTCTGTTTTTAAACTGAAAGAGTACTTTGAGAAGTTAACTGTTTTGCCCAGTCTCACATGGCTAATCACTAGAGTAGAGCTCAGATTCTTATACTCTAAATCCTCTACATTAAATTGCAACCTCATTTGAAGAAGTATTTCTTGTGTTTCATGCAGACATAACCTCAGATAAACTACCATAAGATACCTAGGTCTTACTATGTTTAGAATTCAAAAAACAATACCTACCATAAAAAAAGTTACTTTTTCCAGATCCATTTCTGCCCACTACAAAATCAAAAAGTCCATGTTATTTTGTATAAAAAACAATAAAACTTTACAGAAAGTATTCAAAAAATATAAAATCCAATTTTCTAACATAACATCTTAAAAACTGAAATTAAGTACAACAGAACAGTGAACAACAAATCAATAAACAAAACAGCTTTAATTACCAGATGAGTGCAATTTTTGCATAGTCTTCAGATAATTTTTTTCTTAAAGGAATTTATTTCATTGTTTATTTTTTTGCTCTTTCCCAATACTTTAAAATTAACAGGAATAACTAAATATACTACCTGGTTTTCATGATTTATAATCATTACAATGGACATGTAATTCTATTTAATTGTATATAATAAAATATTTTTAACAATTTAAAGATTCACATAATGCTAAAAATTTTAAATACTTAAACAATCATTTAAAATTTTCAAACCATTTCCATGTTAAACAGTTTCTGATCAGTCCTATACATCATGTATAGTTCTTAGAATCACAAAAATATAGACAACTATGAGGCACTTTTTTTTACTACCTGAGTTCAGAAATAAGCAATTCTATACATAAAAGGATATCAAATATTTTAGATTTAATGAATTCATTTGAACTTCTTTTGTTTAACAAAATTTTCATTGTTAAGAGTCATGAATAACTATGCCACTCTCTCTCACAATCTTGACCAATATCCTGAACAAATTAGCCCCAAAGTCATCACCTTTAATCCAAGATAAATTCTAGAAATCAGAAAGTAATGAAGTGCTTTAAAAAAAAAAAAAAAAGGCATATAACAGACACAGAGGCCAGCCTGAAGGGGGTTTCTATTAGCTAAATCTAGGACAATTTGAGCACCAAAATAATTAGATGAATTATAAATTAGTGCTGGGGCAGTGGTGGGTGGGAATAATCCATGAGTCCATACTGATAATAAAAAGATAAATATATAGCTAAGGAGTGAAGATGTTTGATTACAGTAGAATACCAAGTGGTAAATGTGAAAGGAGTGCTGGAAATGGAACATCATCATTCTGCAACCATCAGAATAAAGGCAAGAATTATCAATGAATGCTAAATCTAAGGGGGAATTTTGATAAGGAGCACAATATGTGCATAGTCCAAAAGTCTCTCCCCATCTCCATATTAGTTGCAAGGGAGAAAACACTAACTATACAGTGGAAAAATTGGACAGAATCTCTACTCAGTGATCAAAATTATCATCATCAATAAGAAGTAGATGGATATCATGTGCCTCCAGGTGGAATACCCTGAAAAGGACACACCATTTATGTAATATTTTTCAAAAATAACATTGTAAAAGACAAAGGAAGGCTGTGGAAATTATCCAGATTAAATGAGACTAAAGAGGCATGACAACTAAATGCAACGCCTGATCCTAAATTAAATCCTGTACTAGAGGGGGAAAAATGCTACAAAGAAAATTTCTGGGTCAGCCAACATAGCTAGAAAATAAAATAACATTATTGTATTGATGTTAAATTTACTGACATTGATAGTTACACTGTGATTATATAAGTAATATCCCTATTCTTAGAAAGTACACATTGAAGTCACAGGTAAAGAACCATGATGTACATAACTTACTCTAAGGAAAAATAAGTGTGAGAGCAAGTGCAAATGATAAAGCAAGTGGGGAAATGTTAACAGTAGATTTGGGGGACTTCCCTGGTGGTACAGTGGTTAAGAATTTGCCTTCCAATGCAGGAGACATGGGTTCGAGCCCTGGTCTGGGAAGATCCCACATGCCGCGGAGCAACTAAGCTTGTGCGCCACAAGTACTGAAGCCCGCGCGCCTAGAGCCCGTGCCCCACAACAAGAGAAGCCACTGCAGTGAGAAGCCAGCGCACCACAACGAAGAGTAGCCCCCGCTCACAGCAACTAGAGAAAAAGCCCATGCGTAGCAACGAAGACCCAATGCAGCCAAAAATAAATACATTAATTAAAAAAAAACCCAAAACAGTAGATTTGGGTAAAGGATACACAAGTAGTGTCTCTGTACTGTTTTTATTTATGCAACTTTTCTGTAAATTTGAAATTATCACTAAATAAAAGTTTTAAAAGGTAATTTATCATTAAAAAATTACAGAAATAGTTCAAACCATAATCCATTCATAAATAACTGAAAAATTTATAATTTCCCTAAGAATTACTCCTACCCACACAGTGGAATGCTACATAGCAATTTTAAGGATGTTGAATACTTAATGATAGGGAAAGATATTTCAGTTTATTCTGAAGGAGAAAAAAATAGATTACCAAAAGATTACTACAAACCAATTTTTATTTAAAAAGGCGTACTTATATATATGTACACAAAAACTGAAGGGGTATTGAGATAGACCCAGTTTATGTGTGTCCCCAGATTCACCTGCCCTAACCCAGGCCTTGGCTGCCTGTCAATAGAAAGGCTAGTCTCCCAACAGCTCAGGTTGTTTCTGCCTACCCTGGGGGTGCATTCAGATCTGTGAAAACCCAAAGGAGGTTGCAGTTCCCCAACCACTCCAGGGGAGTTAGTCCCCAGAGTAACACAATCCAAAAGCACAGTGTGGGGGGGGGGGGGGAATCAATGCCCTATGCGGTAAACTTTGACCAAAGAGAGACAGAAGCTAGCACATAAAACCTTCTCCATACCTCTCCCACCTGAGCTTTCCAAGGTGTGGTGGGTTTACAAAGTCTGTAAGTTATCCAATGTGACGGCAAACCAGGTGTATCTTCTTTATAAAGCTATGACCACTACCCCCCACAACCCCTTGCCCTCAGACTGCTCCCTCCTAATTAAAGCCTTAGCAGCTAAGCAGGCCTCGGGCTCTGTTTTCCAGGAAACCACAAGCTAGCTCTGGGGAGGATAACAGTTTAAATTTTTTCCTTTTAGCTTTTATGCTCTTTATGTTCTATAACTTCACGTATATTTCTTTTGTTAGAAGGCCAGGAAAAAGGTAAACTTAAAAAGGTTTATGGTTCTTGCACTTAAACATCAAACATTCAAGTATCAGCACATGAGGTATCTGCCTTCAAATCTTGTGTTTTTTTAAGGGTCAAAATCATTAAACAATCAAAGTGGTAAGCTTTCAAAAGACATTTTTAGGAACAATCTCACTGTATACTATTTTTGGTCTTTCTTATATGATTAAGGGACCTATTTTTAAAATATGTTAAACAAAGTCATATTATGTTTTTTCAGTTAAAACGAAAGAACATTTAGATAATGTCCTTTCTAACTGTGACTATTAACAATCTTAATGTTGCAACCAAAGTAGTAAAACAGCTGTCTGATAATAGCTAAAACAAAAATACTTGATAGGCCCTAAGGATATAATTTAATCATTCTAAGTAATAATGGCCATCATTTTACAGTTCATTTATAAAATTACAGTCAGTCCTCCAAATCCCAAATCCCTGTGCTTCACACCTGGGGATTTAACCAACTGCGGATTGAAAATATTCCGGGTGGGGGCGGTAGGGGAACTTTCCAGAAAGTTCCAAAAAGCAAAACTGGAATTTGCCACAAGCTGGCAACTATTTACACAGCAGGTATATTGTATTTACAACTATTTACATAGCATTTACATTGTATTATAAGTAATCTAGAGATATGCTTAGGTTATATGCAAAAACACTAAGATTTTATAACAAGTTTTATACAAGCATTCAGGATACCAAGGGACAACTGTACACAACTGACATATTAAGATATTTATCCACTTTTAATTTGTAAGTTAAGGAAATAATATAAATCTAGTGATTATTCATTTTTCTCCATTTCTAAAGATTTTTTTATTGACGAAAATCAGAAGGCACATATAATCAAAATGTTTTACTAAAGTAAAACTCTAGTTTTTACTAAAGTAAAACTCTAGTACAATCAAGTTACCCTTATGGCACACCAATTCAATGAATGATTCTCCAGTAGGCAAGGCAGAGGGAAAAGTATGTTTTCTTTATTCCCAACTACAAAGTTGCAATTGATGTACCAAGGGCAGGTGTTTTCCTTGCCCTCAATTTTTAAATTGTATTATATATTCATTTATTTCAAAATAAAGTATGATTCTCCAAGTTTCTCTGGGAACATCAGTATTCATTGTTCACTCTTTGCTGATTTCTCTACGAATCTCACCTCACCCATGCTATGGACTGAATTGTGTCCCCTCCCCACCCAATTCATATGCTGAAGCCCTAACCCCCCTATGTGAAGCTTTTTGGAGAAGGGGGTCTTTGGAAGGTAATTAATGTGAGGTTAGGAGTGTGGGGCCTTTAGGGTGGGATCAGTGCTCTTGTAAGAGGGTGAGGGAGAGGCTCTAACAAAGAAGGTCCTGTGAGCATGATGGAGAGGGAGGCCTACAGAGCAGTGAAAAAATAAATCCCTGTCGTTTGAGCCACCTAGTCTACGATATTTTGTTATGGTAGACCAAGCCGACTAGCATGCCAATAAACTCTGTGAGGACACTGTAGCAGAATCTATGTCAATAGCGATCTTTGCTTTTCTAGTGTCTAGAAGCACTCATTTCACCTATCCTTTAAAAACTCAGCAGTGTCAGAAAACACTTTTGCTGTCTGTACGAGCAAAATGGAACCTTATCATCTGAAGAACCTATAGATTAACTATTATATTGAAAGGCAATCACCATTAGCCCCTTGTCCTCACACAACTGCCTTCTCATTTAATCTTCCCAACAGCCCCATGAGATGTATATCATTATTTCCACTTTGCAAATGAGAAAACTAAGCAGCTCAGGAAGTCAAGTTTGAAGAATATATGGCAGAATTGGGATTTTAACCCCATTCTGTTACAATTCAAAGTTTATGCTCTTCCCACCAATCTGTGTAGTCTGTCCTTAGACATTATAATAGGAAATAAAAAAAATCTGAGAACAATCTAATTTGTGAAAAAAGAATGGTCACCTTTGAAATAAGGCAATAATGTCAACTTTAACTAGAAAATGACATACCAAGAAGAGCTGAAACGCTAAATTTAGTGTCATTCACTATAAACTTAAATCTGTCAAAACATACACATACGAGGCTACCAAATAAAAATGATGAATTTATGATTGTCTTATTCAAGTATTTTAACCGTATAAAGGAAGCAATTTCATCAGTGCAGATAAAAAACAGAAAAGTAATTTCATATAGAAAAAAATACACATATATTTATGTAATATTCAGAGACAATTCCTGTCTCCTTAAGCCTAAACACAGGCAGGATTTAAACGGCTGTAGAGGCATAAATCTGATCTAGTAAACCATGAACACTTACCAATAACATTATGTTTTGAACTGAAGGGATCTACAATTGTTTGATCTCTATAACTTCGAAAACCCTGGATAATAACCTAATAAATAAAAGAGAGATTTTTTTCAGAACACACCCCAAAAGAAATCTTCTAAGCTAACATTTTCCTTCTGCACTCCTTCCCGTTCTGGTTTCTCATT
The DNA here is from genome assembly GCF_011762595.2 of Tursiops truncatus. Lineage (NCBI taxonomy): Eukaryota > Metazoa > Chordata > Mammalia > Artiodactyla > Delphinidae > Tursiops > Tursiops truncatus. Next base: position 19,127,595 of record NC_047049.1, read on the forward strand.
TAACACAAGACAGAAAAGCTTCCATGTCCTAGAAGAAAAACTCATTTTGGAAAGTGATTTAAAAAAACTTCTAAACAGCCCGTTTATCAGTAACCATTGCCACTGTTGCTTTTTTAAGAGTTATAATTAGTAACCTGTTAGGGAACTCTCAAAACCAAGCACCCTGTATACGGTTCGTTGGAACGCTAACCCTTAGAGGGCCGTCTAAAAGTCTATCGAGTATGCAGACCGGCCCAGCTTTCCTGGGAGCCCCTGTCAGTAACACACTCGGGCCAAAAAGAGCCGCCGTTCCAGGACAGGACTGCCTGGAGTCCAACACCTCCAGCAGAGACACTTCTTGTAAAGAGTGTGAAGGGGCTCATCTGTGGGGTGGACTCCAGCGCGGGAAGGCCATTCTGACAGAAGTAACAACGGAATGAGGCGGCGCTACACATTCAGCAGGAAGGAGGAGCCCCTTCACTTCTCCGGTTAAGTCGGGAGACACCCCAACTTGGGCCTCAGGGGCGTCCCCGGAGCCGGGGAGACCCTCTCTCCACACATCCCACGCAAAAGGCCCACGGGGGGCTAGCCGGTCCCGCAGCACAGGGCCGCTTCTCACCCTCCCGGGAAGGCCCGGCTCCCTCCAAAGGGCCCCGCCCCGCCGACCCCTCCACCCCTCTCCCCGAGAACCCGCCTCCCTCAGGCGAGCGCCCTGCGGGGAGGCCTGGGCTGCAAAGCGGCGCCCCAATTCTCCGCGGCCCCCGCGCTTGCAGGCCGGGGCCTCACCCCTCCCACCCAGTCCCAGTCCAGCCCCGCGCCCACCCTGCGGGGAGAAGCGACACCCCCGCCTCAAGGAGCGGTCCTCACGGGCCCGTGAAGGGTGGGAGGGACGCACAGGCCTCACCTGCTTTATGTACATGGTTCCTCGCCCCGAGCCGGGGAGAAGGCCTCCCGCGAGAGAACCAACAACTCGGCAGCTGGATCAGGTGAGGCGCCTAGGAGACCCCTCCCCCCAAAGCGCCGCTCTCTCCCCTCTAGCCAAACAAAATGGCGGCGCCCAAGGAGGCGGAGTCCCCGCCTCGGACGGAACCACCCTCGCAGCCCCCAAAGAGCGTAGGGGGAATCAAAGTCAGATCTGCTCTTTCTTTTTGGAAGAAGGAGCCCTTCTTCAATGTCTTTAGGTGAATTTCACTTGATTCCTCAATTTTTAGTTGAGTTTTTCCTGATAATTAGTCGGAAGCTTCACTCGGACAAGAGCCTTGATCGTGAGGTTGGCCCGTATTCCCTCCGAGCGTGGAGCCAATGGTTTCGACCACAAGGGGGGAAAGCTTCGGCGCCAAAGCGAAGACTGGGAGGCTAAGGGCCAGTAGCGGTGCGGGTAGGTGCTCACGTGGTCTCGGGCTGTTTGGAAATACGGTGCTGGCGCGCGTCCCCGAACACGGAACGTACTGGACGCGGGTGGGATTCGGTGTGCAGAATCCCTGCTCCTCCACTATTCTCTCTCGCTCTGGGAGCTTTTATAGGTTTAGAATTGCTCCCACTGGGTCTGGACCGCCCAGTCGCAGGACACCCCAAATGGACTTGAGGCTCGAAAATTAGTTTTAATAATGTCATAATTATTAATACCTCGGGCGATTTTTACTGCTCTGCCAACTGCTATAAATCTAGGCGGTTGGACAACTGCAACAAAAAGAGATTTAGGTAAGATGAAAAGCTCCCCTCCCCTCCCTTTTTATAACAGCCTAAAACATACGAAGTGCTAGTGGCAACCCTGGGTGTATCTGATATGTTATCAATCGTAGGGGAAAAACATATTGTTAGAAATTGGATCTCCGGGTCCCCGTAAAATTACCTGCCACTCAGCAGCCACTCAAGTTGGTTGGTCCTCGCCATCCCTCCCGCTGCGGCTGGCAGTTCTAGACCTTAGTCTTTCTAGATTGAACTGTTTCTAGTAGCCTCTTAACTTCATCCCTGTCAGCGCCTCTTAGTGCTGGCAGAATTCTTTATACACCGTTTTAATAGATGAAGGGAGAAGGACACTTCAGGGAAAACAAATGACTTATTTGAAGGTGAAAAGGGGGAGAGAAAGAGCACATAAGGGAAAACAAATGACTTTTAGGAAAGTCAAATGGGCCCTTAGGAGATCAGATGGGAGACCTGCTAGTTTTTGTGACTTTGTTTGGGTGTTACTCAGTGATAAGAGTCAGACTTCTCTGTGAGTTCCCGGAGAGAGGATTTATGACAGTTGAGTTACTTTGAGCTCTTTTGGGAGGCAGATAAGAGATTTCAGGAACTCAAGTACTTTAAGCTCAAAATAATTTTTATGCCACAGTAGTGGATTCTGGAGCCCTTCAAGAGGGTATTCAGAGTATACTTGCCACTTCCTCCCTCCCAGGTCTGAGGAACATGGTGTCAGTATAGTGGACCAGCATGATAATCTGCTCAATGATGAGAGAATTAAGCACTCTAGGCTATATTATGACGGAGAGCAAAGAAGTAATGTGCCCTTGAATGTGAATTGCTGCAGGCACCGTGGGAGTGCTCCACTCCTTCCAGATGAAGATGAAAAAGAATACATTTTGCCGGATAATAACTGCCAGTCTGTGTTGATCTCTTCTAGTAAGGACTCTACCTCCAGCCCTGCAGCTGAGTTACTTCTCGCTTAAGTTCTGTTAGTCCACTGTCTGTCAGGATCAATCTGGTTTTTGCAAGGACCTAACGGGTGAATTAAATGGAGATTTAATGGGGACCACCCCCCTCATCCTTTAAACCTTTGAGAGTGGCACTCATTTCCACCATTCTGTCCAAGATGTGGTACTGCTTCTAATTTATTATCTTGGCTGGCCTTAAGGCAGTTTTAGGGAGTCTGACTTTTAGATGAAAACATGGGAGTAAATCTTTGTGACTATGGATTAGGCAATGGTTTCTTAAATATGATACTAAAAGTACAGTGATGAAAGAAAAAAATATATACTTTATCAAAACTTTTGTGCCTCAAAAGAATTAAAATGACAAGAAAATGTGAGTTATATATTTGACAAGGGACTTGGATCTGAAATATATAAAGAACTCTTACAATAACTTAGCAACTTAATAAGTTAACAATAAAAAGACAAGTAACTCTGTTTAAAAATGGGCAAAGGGGGCTTCCCTGGTGGCACAGTGGTTGAGAGTCCGCCTGCCGATGCAGGGGACACGGGTTCGGGAAGATCCCACGTGCCGCGGAGCGTCTGGGCCCGTGAGCCATGGCCGCTGGGCCTGCGTGTCCAGAGCCTGTGCTCCGCAACAGGAGAGGCCACAACAGTGAGAGGCCTGCGTACCGCAAAAAAAAAAAAAAAAAAAGGGCAAAGGATTTGAATGCACATTTTCCCAAATGGTCAGTAAACTTATGAAAAGATGCTCACCATCATTAGCCAGTCAGATACCACTTCACACCCACTAGGATAGCTAAAATAAAAAAGACAGACAATAACAGGTGTCAGCTTGGATATGGAGAAATTGGAACCGTCTTATATTATTGCTGCTGGGAATGTAAAATGGTGCAGCCACTTTAGCTATTCCTCAAAAAGTTAGACATAGGATTACTATATGACCCAGCAATGTCATTCCTAGGTATATGCCCAAGAGAAATGAAAACTTCCACACAAAAATTTGTGTATGAATGTCCATAGCAGCATTATTCATAGTAGCTAAAAAGTAGAAATAACCTAGATGTCCATCGACTGATGGATGAGTAAAATGTGCTCTATCCATACAATGAAATATGAGTCAGCAATAAAAAATAATACCAATACATGCTGAAGACTGTACTGCCACATACACTCACTGCTATGGCCCGGGTTCAATCCCTGGTCCAGGAACTCATGTGGCACAGCCAAAAAAACCCCACAAACATGGATGAATCTTGCAAATGTTAAGCTAAGTGGAAGAATCCAGTCACAAAAGAGCACAAATTGTATGATTCCATTTATATGAAAAGTCCAAAATAGACAAATTCATGGACACATAAAATAGATTAGTAGTTGCCTGGGGCTACAGGTTGGGTGGGAAGGTTGGGAAATGGGTTTTGGGGAAGGATTTTGGGAAGGGTTTTCAGAATATTCTAAAATTAGATTGTAATGATGGTTATACAACTTTTTAAACATAGTAAAAACCACTGACAACATTGCAATTCAACTATACTTCAATTAAAAAAATTTAGAAACTGTACACTTTAAACGGGTAAATTTTATTATATGTGAAATATATCCCAATAAAGCTGAAAAAAGAAAAACTAGAAAAATTTTCATTATGGATCTTTAAACCATACCCAGGTCTTCCCTCGTGGCACAGTGGTTAAGAATCCGCCTGCCAGTGCAGGGGAGATGGGTTCGAGCCCTGGTCTGGGAAGATCCCACATGCCACGGAGCAACTAAGCCTGTGTGCCACAACTATTAGGCCTGCGCTCTAGAGCCCGCGAGCCACAACTACTGAACCCACGTGCCACAGCTACTGAAGCCTGCACACCTAGAGCCCGTGCTCAGCAACAAGAGAAGCCACCGCAATGAGAAGCCTGCGCACTGCAACAAAGAGTAGCCCAGCTGGTTGCAACTAGAGAAAGCCCATGCACGACGAAGACCCAACGCAGCCAAAAATAAATAAATTAAATAAATTAATTTTAAAAACCCACACACAACCATACCCAGATTTAGGTCATGTGCAGATTTATATAATGTACAAATTATCTGGGTCATTGTAGACCCATTCCATAAAAGTCACCAGTGATATGTATATATAAAATTATATATGTATATATAATTAAAATACATTATAATTTCAAATATGCTATTGAAATCTCATGTTTATATCATCTTTACTCAAAACTTTAGCTATTTAGGTTAGCGCAGAAATTCAAATTCTGGCTTGGAATCAAATATGCCCTCTTCCAAATTCTCGATTTTGCATTCTGTAATAACTATCACTACAGAGTTAAGCACAAAATTACATTCTTTAACCAATAAGATGATAAAATTTCCAATGTAATTGGTATTTTAAAATGTTCTACAATTTAAAAGTTATTTAATGCAAAATCGCCAAACAGTATAAGGGTTTTTGGTGGGGGGAAGAAGCAACACAATGCAAAAATGAGTTATTTACTAAGAAGAGGGAGGTTTACCTCCTCCCCGCACCTTTTCTAGAACCAGAGTTTTTGCTATAGGCAAGATTTAAAGACCCTAATCTCAGGACCAAGATTTTTTTCCCAAATTTTTGGCCTGTAGCCCAAAGTTAAATTTCTTTTTCCAGGTTGAAAGTCAGATGGAAAAAAAGAATTATTGATTTAAAAATCATTTAATGCAGACATTGTATCATCTGTTTTTCTGGCTAAAGAACAAACAAAACCTCAATCAACTCTCTCAAAAGCAACTTCATATTTTATACTTTTCAACATACAGACTTCAGCTGTTTGTTTGGCACCTTCCCAAAGAGACAATTCTCAAGACCCTGAAATCTCTGATCATTTTAAAACTCAGCACACTTAAGATTTGTTTTTATACCATTATACACGCATCAGAATGACTAAAATTAAAAATACTGATAACACTAAAGGTATTAGAGCGAGGTCTTAGAGGAACTGAAACTCATACATTCATGATAGAAATGTAAAGTAAGTGGTAGAACCAGTTTGCAAAAAGTTTCTCTTTTTTTTTTTTCTTTTTGAGGCCAGTCAGCTGACAGCTTTATTGCATCAGGGAAGGGGATAGATCTGTCAGGAGCTCTTCGTGGGGCGGGTTCGCTTTCTCTTCACCATCACAGGCTTCGGGCTGCGCAGGATAGCGCTGGCTCTGCGGGTGACGGCCATACGCAAATCCGTATGTTCTTTCGGATCACGTGCGGGATGCTGCTGAGGGTGGCCCGGGCGTTCTTGTTGATGGTGGTCCGCACGAAGGAAGTGGCTGCCTTTCGCTGGCCGGATCCTCGCTTCATGACCACCACGACCCCTTTGCCGTCCGCCGCCGGCTCCACGCCCACAGTCTTGCGGTGAATGAGCCCGTTGTAGCGAAAGGAGTTGCGGGCCTTCAGGTTATTGGGTTCAGTGCTGTACGTCTGCTGCTCCTCTCTATCAAGAAGCTGGAGCAGTTCCGCACGACCATCCGTTGCAGATGCGCGGACTTGACGGCAGCTTCTCTCGTGGCAGCGGCCGGATACGGAGTTTCTTTCTTATAAAACTAGATATACATCTACCCTAGGACCTAGCAAGTCCATCCATAGGTATTTTGCCTAAGATGAAAACGTAAGTCCAACATGATTTGTATATCAACAGATGACTCAATCAATAAACTGAGGTATATATATTGACAACAAAAAGAAATGAATTACTGATACATGCAATGACCATTGATGAATCCCAACAATATTAAACTGAGTGAAAGAAGTCCTATCTACATGAATACATACTGCATACCTCTATGTATAGGAGGTTCTAGAACAGGTGAAGCAAATCCATGGTGGGAAAAAAAAAAAAAAAGTAATGATTACTTAGGGGAGGTTCCAGGGGAAATGAGAAGGAACGTAAGGGAATTTGGGGAAAGGTTATGGTAATTATATCTTTATAGGAATTTTGGTTCCAAGGTTTCTGCATGTATCAAAATTCCATGACTATTCACTTAAGAATTTTGCATTTAATTGTATCTTCATTTTACATCAGAAGAAAGAACATACTAAATATAGAATTCTAGGTAATGATAATGAATGCTGAAGTATTTAGGGGGAGGTGTATTGTTGTCTGCAACTTACTTGGAAATTTACCCCCCCAAAATTAGCTGTGTAGACAGATGGACAGATGTGATGAAATAAGTGTAGTTAAAACATTAATGGGAAAGTTGAGTGGAAGGTATATGGATTTCATTGTAAAAATTTTTAAACTTTTTTGTATTTGAAAATTTTCATAAAAACATTCTGGGGGGATAAAAGTCCTAGAAGTTTCCCCAAAAAAACTAGCCCATTTTTGCCTCTCTGATCTCATCTCCTGCTACCACCCCTCTCTGTTCTAGCCGCATTTAAGTGTACCAGGTATCCCCTACCTCAGGACTTTTGCACTTGCCCTTCCTGATGCCTGCATTTCTCTTCCCTCACATATCTATCTGACTTTCTCCCTCACCTTCAGGCAGATTTATAAGATTTCTGTCCCCTGGTGTACATGCCCTGTATAATCTCCTCCCCTTGGGTGTAGATGGGACTTGTGGATACGATGGGACATCACTCCAGGGATTAGGTTACCATATATGGCAACGGGACTTGAGGGGATTTTGCAGATGTAATTCAGATCCCTAATCAGGCAATTTTGAGTTAATTTTTTGAAAAAGATGATCTTGGATGGGCCTGACCTAATCAGGTGAGCCCTTCAAAAGAGGGCATCAGAAAGGAAGTCAAGTCAGAGAGATTCCAAGCCAGAGATGCTCCCCTGCTGGTCTTTTAAGCTGTGGAGAAGGCCATATGGCAGAGAATAACAGGTAGCCTCTGGGAACTGAGGGCCTCAGTCTTACAACTGCAAGTAACTGAATTATGCCCCAAACCAGTGAACTTGGAAGAGGCCCCTGAGGTTGAGATGAAATTGCAACCTGGCTGACACCTTGATTTCAGCATGTTGAGACCCAAAGAGAGGACCCAGTTGCATTGTAAGAGTTCTTTATATATCCTGGATACTAGACCCTTATCAAATACATGATTAACAAATACTTTCTCCCTTTTCTGTGCATTGTCTTTTTACTTTCTTGATAATGTCCTTTGAAGTACGGAAGTTTTAAACGTTAATGTCACCTGATAGATCTATTTTTTCTTTGGTTGCTTGTGGTTTTGTTGCCATATCTAAGAAACTATTGCCTAACTTTTAGTCCAGTTTTTTTTGTTTGTTTGTTTTTGGTTTTGGCCATGCTGCATGGCTTGTGGAATCTTAATTCCCCGACCAGGGATCAAACCTAAGCCCTCAGCAGTGAATGCACGGAGTCCTAACTGCTGGATGGCCAGGGAATTCCCTAGTCCAATTTTTATAATTGATATCTGTGAAAGGAGTCACCTGACCACTCCACACTACCTGGAAAACACTTCTACCAGACATCCCCAAGACTTACCCCCCACTTCATTTAGGCCTTTACACAATTGTCACCTTATCAGCAAAGTCTTCTTTGATCACGTTATCTAAAGTAACAGTACCCTTTGGTCACTTACCATACTTTACACTGCTTTATATTTCTTTAGAGGACTCCTTATATGACACACTCTCTCTCTGTCCCTCTCTGTCTCTCTTTTCTTCTCTTTTCCATTTTCATTTACTGTATACCCCGGTGCCCATATTGGAATGTATGCTCCTGGAAAGAAGGAATTTTTGTTTACTTTGTTAACTGCCAATTACTCAGTGTCCAGCATAGACTCATAATAGGTGATCAATAATAATTTGATAAGTTAATGATTCCCCCAATCCAAGTGTTATCAAACTTTTTCATCTTTGCCAATCTGAAATATGTAAAATGATATTTTAATGTCTTTTTGTTTGCATTTTCATTTCTTTGAGTAAGGTTTAGCACCTTCTCATACATTAAAAAAAATATTTCTTTCTCTGTTAGCATCATTGTTTTCAATAGATGCTATTGTAATAAATGAAATATACACATCCCTTCAAAAGGATTATAAATGTTATAGTAGTTTTTGGTCGTTCTATTCTCTATCAGGGTTTGAAATAATGCCTTTTGTTGAATGCATGAAGAATGAACAGCTAGAAGGTGAAGACAGGGCCCATGAAACTTTTTGAAGTTTAAAAGGAGTCCTCATAATTGAAGGGTATTGTGTAGGCTAAAATATGGAGAAGACACATTTAGCTGTGGCAAAACACACATAACATAGATTTTACATATCTTGACCATTTTTAAGTGTACAGTTCAATGATATTAAGCACATTCACATTGTTGTGCAACCATCACCACCATCCATCTCCAGAACTCTTTCCTCTTGCAAAACTGAAACTTTACCCATTAAACAATAACTCTCCATTTCCCTCTCCCCCAGCCCCTGGCAACCACTCTACCTTCTTTCTCTATGAATTTCACCACTCTAGACAACTCATACAAGTGGAATCATACAGTGTTTGTCTTTTTGTGACTGGCTTATTTCACTTAGAATAAAGACTTCAAGGTTCATCCATGTTGGAGCATGTTGCAGAATTTTCTTCTCCATTGTGTGTGTGTGCGTTTCTCTGCAACCGGCCTTTTGTTTTTTTTTCAGTTGAAGTATAATTGACCTACAACACTATTTAGTTCCAGCTGTACAACATAGTGATCCGATATGTCTATGCATTTCAAAATGATCACCACTCTTCTGTTGCCTTTGAATGTTTCCCCATGCTTTTGGCCCACCTGCATTTCACACTCCTTAAAGGTCAGACTATTGGCTGCTTCAAGGTGTATCATGCAGTCCCTTGGAATTACATTGTGACTTATACATTCAGGTGTTGATTGTTTTTCACTTATTCATTCATTCACTACAAAATGTGACAATCATGGTTCTGCAAAAAAGGAAGGAAATATGCTTAAGCACTTTGAAGTTTATACCTAGCTGACCTTGCCTCTTGTTGCCCAGGGCACTAGGTTTGCCTTCATCCCGTATTTTTATACATCCCAGAGAAGGAAACTAATCAAGTGCCACCAGTCCTGGACCAGACATCCAAGTAAACATCAACTACAGGTACCTATTGGGCTAAAGAATCGGAAGTCACAAAATAAAATCTCTGCTCTTTGCAGATCATGTCTGAAGTCACAGTTACCTTCTGTTGATTTGTGAAAGGAGTAGAGGACAGTCATTGGGATCTTGAGTATGTTATCTAAGCTGGTTTTATAGTCACCACAATGACTTCCCTGGGAGGAAAGCCGGTGAATCTATTACCTGGAAGGAGACTGTGTCCCAGTGCCAGGGCTTGGTCCTGGCTGTTCTAGACAATGCCGCCAAGTACGACCATGTAGACTGCACTGCACAGCTCCTGAGGACACCATTCCTAGGCTTGTGTCATATGGAGAACTGAAGATAAAGATCTCAAATGGAAGCTCCTTCTCAAACAGGAAAGGACTGGGAAAGAGAGCATTGGTGGGTACCTGTGCTGATTGAGCGGTGCCAATGAACTGACCCCTCCCCGCATGACTTTGTCCTGAGGAAGAGAGTGAGGGTTAGGAATCTGGTTGGTGAGATACCAGTCTCCCTCACACAGTGAGTTGATAGTCATAGTCATAGCATCTACTCTCCTGCAGACTCTGTGCAGACACTTCATGGATAAATCTCATCCAATCCTCTCAAAAACCATTTAATGGGTGAAGAAATTGTTCATTTCCTTAGAGAGGGAAATGAAGAGGGCATTAGACTAGGAGAAAGGTGGTTCACTACTTACGCACCAGTGGACTTTGGGCAACTCACTTAGGTCTTCTGGTCAATACTCAGTTCCCTGCAGCCCACAAACTGCTTGTTGCAGCACATGAGGAGAGCAGTACAGGATGAAGAGCAGGTGTTTAGAAACCCTCATGCAATTTGACATCCAGTGCATGATCAGGGAACTTGTTTCATGCTGTCCATGAGTTAGGTGTATTGAGAGCTGTATGTATAGTAAGAAAATATTACCATGTGTGATATTTTAAGGGGTAGTTGGTCAACTGTAAACCAAATGCATACAAAAATCTGAGAAAATAAAAGCATTTAGGTCTTTGTATAATTTGTTATTTTTTACTTATTAACTATAACTTTTTTGTAAACGTATGTTTAAAATTTGTAGATATTAGCTAAATTAGGAAGGCAAATTTTCATAATAATATTTAACTATAACTTACAGTTGTCAAAACACTCTTCACTTGACTTCTTTTAATCAAGAAAAGACATACTTTTCCTAACACGCAACAGCAGCAGTAATAAAACAACTGATGACTGTGAAAGTGATTCTGAAGAAATTAAAACCAAAAGAATTTGTATTAGTTTTACTTGAAAGTATAAGTCTTCATGTGTTAAGCTCACTTTTGTGGGCATAACTGATACTAAACCACTAAAACTGTGGTATGTTATCTGCAGAGATGTACTAGCAAATGAAGCTAATAAAGAAAGTCATCCATATAGATCAGTGGAACAGGATAGAGAGCCCAGAAATAAACTCACGCACTTATGGTCAATTAATCTACAACAAAGGAGGCAAGAATTTTCAATGGAGAAAAGACAGTCTCTTCAATAAGTAGTGCCGGGAAAACTGGACAGCTACATGTAAAAGAATGAAATTAGAAATTCTCCAACACTGTATACAATAATAAACTCAAAATGGATTAAAGACCTAAATGTAAGACCAGGTACTATAAAACTCCTAGAGGAAAACATAAGCAGGACACTCTTTGACATAAATCACAACAATATTCTTTTTTTGATCCATCTCCTAAAGTAAGGGAAATAAAAGCAGAAATAAGTAGGACCTAATTTAACTTAAAAGCTTTGCACAGCAAAGGAAAACATTGACAAAATGAAAAGACAACCTACTGAATGGGAGAAAATATTTGCAAATTGTATGACCAATAAGGGATTAATATCCAACATATATAAACAGCTCATACAACACAATATCAAAATACAAATAACCTGATTAAAAACTGGGCAGAAGAACTGAATAGACATTTTTCCAAAGAGGAAATGCAAATGGCCAACAGGCACATGAAAAGATGCTCAACATCACTAATCAGGGAAATGCAAATCAAAACCACAATGAGATATCACATCACACCTGTCAGAATGGCTATCATCAAAAAGAAAACAAATAACAAATGTTGGCAAGGATGCAGAGAAAAGGGAACCCTCCAACACTGTTGGTGGGAATGTAAATTGGTGCAGCCACTGTGGAAAACAGTATGGAGGTTTCTCAAAAAACTAAAAATAGAACTACCATATGACCCAGCAATTCCATTCCTGGCTATATAGCCCCCCCCCAAAAATCACCAAAAACACTAATTCAAAAAGATTCATGCACCCCAACGTTCATAGCAGCATTATTTACAATAGCCAAGACATAGAAGCAACCTAAGTGTCCATCAACAGATGAATAGCTAAAGATGTATTATATATATATATATATATATAAATATATATAAAATGGAGTACTACTCAGCCATAAAAAAGAATGAAATTTTACCATTTGCAGCCATGTGCCTGGACTTGGAGGGCATTATGCTAAGTGAAATGTCAGACAGACAAAGACAAATTATGCATGATATGTGTGGAATCTAAAAAATACAACAAACTAGTGATTATAACAAAAAGAAGACATAGATATAGAGAACAAACTAGTGGTTACCATTGGGGAAATGGGGAAGGGGCAATATAGGGGTGGGGTGGTGGGGGGTATTGGGTGTAAGATAGGCTACAAGGGTGTATCGTACAATATGGGGACTATAGCCAATATTTTGTAATAATATAAATAGAGTGTAACCTTTAAAAATTGTATAAATAAATAAATAAATAAAAAGTCATCAAATTTAGGTAGCATTTACAAAGAAAACAAAAGAATAAGTTTAAAACTTAAAGAATACTTTGCAAGACTATTGAATTTTTAAAAATTGATAGAAGCAGAGGTTCAAAATTTCCCATATAAACATTGTTAATTGTGTCTAATAAAGTAGGACTTTGGGATGCTAAAATTAAAAAAAATAGTGCAAAACTGTATCAAAAATCTTGGAAATTATGGGTGAATTTGTGGCAAAGAAGGTAGGTCAAATATCATTCTTCATAGCTGGACAAATTCAGCAGCTAGCTAATGACATGGCAGATTAACTCACAAAACAAATACAGGTAGCAAAGTATTTTTATTTCTTTTCATTGCAAATTGTTGAATGCACACATACTGCTAACATGACAATTAATTTGAAATATGTATATGCAATTTGAACATTGTAGAGATATGAGGAAGAATTTTTTTTCAGCCTTATTGATGACAACACAACTAGCTCTGAACTACATAAAACTGTGAAGGATTACACTGTTAAGGAATGTGGTTTGAGTTTAAATTTGTGTAGGAATATGCTCTAATGGTGCAGCTGCATTGACAGAAAAACATTCTGTAGTTATTACCCAAGTTAAAGAGCTTGCATGAGTATGTAAATCAGCACATGGCTTCTCTCATCAAGAAAGCTTTGCAATGAAAAAAATTTACAGTGTCTAGTTACGTAGTAAAAAAATGTGAATTATGCAAAAGCTGATGTATTAAGTTTGAGATTTTTTTCTCTTTATTATGTGACAACATGGAAGTTGATAACATGGAAACACCTATTATTGCGTATGATATGAGGCATGAGATTCCATGCTTACTGAAGGGGAAAGTTCTATTAACAATGTCTGAATATGAAACAAACTTTCAGTGTTCCTAGCAAGTGAAAAACGCACCTACATAAGGTCCCCACCTTTTAAATATGCGGTTTGGATGACAGACTAGTTTATTTGTGTAATATTTTTGGCATTTTTGATGATCTTACTACTTCTAAGCAACGAAAGACTGCAATATGATTTTCAATGGCAGATGGGATCGAAGAGCAAAAATAAAATTGAGAAGCTTGGAAGAACAGAGTTTCCATAGACTGTTATAACATGCTCCATAATTTAACAGCAATTATCAGTAAAGTAGGTGATGATATTGATATTGCACATCGGGGAAGTGTTATGGCCAAATGTCTTACAGATTTCACAGAATTGTTTAAATTTTATTTCCATCAAAAGAAGATCCATGATAGGAAATTTACAGATCCAGAAACCTTTGCTTTAATCGAAAGATAATTTGATTCAACTTTATAACCTTACAGGATAAATTGGTGGAAATGGCAATGGATTGAGAATTGAAGATGGATTTTGAAAATCAGAATCATTTGCTTCACTTTGGGTAAAAGTGAAAGATGAAAATCTTGAGCTTCCTGGAATGGCTTTAAAATTTCTTCTTCCATTCCCATTAACAAACCTCTGTAATACTAGTTTCTCCACTAGAGCTCTTATTAAAACAAAATTTAGAAACAGTTTCAACAGACATTGTACCTTGTGAGTAGCATTATATTCCATTCTGCCTGCATTAGATAGACTAATAAGCCATAAGCATGTGTATTTGTCCATTAAAAACACAATATTGATATAAATAATGTTCATTCGAAGGGGGGAAACATATCGTACTTATAATTTTTCTTTTGTTATGACTGAAGAATGACAAAAAAGTTATTCGCATAATAGCAATTGTCTATATTAATCGGTTATTACATGCACATTTAATGAACAACACATACAGACTTGGCAATTGTTTTACTTTTTCCTTTGTTATGTTTGTTCTGATTATGCTTATTGAAAGGTAATATTGTCTGTTGAATCTGATAGTAACAATTAGGTTTTTATTTTATATGTTTGTTTTTAAACGTAATTTATCTAGTTTTTTTATTTTTTATTGACTTTTTTTTTTTTTTTTTTTTTGCGGTACGCGGGCCTCTCACTGCTGTGGCCTCTCCCGTTGCGGAGCACAGGCTCTGGACGCGCAGGCTCAGCGGCCATGGCTCACGGGCCCAGCTGCTCCGCGGCATGTGGGATCTTCCCGGACCGGGGCACGAGCCCGTGTCCGCTGCATCGGTAGGCAGACTCTCAACCACTGCGCCACCAGGGAAGCAGTTGATTACAATTTTGAGTGATGTGAAGTCCAGTAAGTTAGGAAAAAAGGGCCAATTTTATTCCAGTAGGAAAGATGAACATTGTTCTGAGTTTCACTTTTTCATCTTTCCCACTAGAGGGCAGTCAAGAAGTACTTATAAGTGTTGGGCGTATCATAAAGCCAAAATTTCTCTTTAACTAAGAGATTGAAGTACGGAGAAAAAATAAAACAGAGCAAGATCAATTACCCAGCGAACGTTTATTGGTACCAATACTGTACTGTAACACACTAAGACTCGATGAAGAGCTCGAAACCCAGTGTCTATGTATTTATAGCTAAAATCCAAGATAGTAGGTAAAAATGAGACAACACAAGGGTAAAGAAAGAGTTTTGCAAGATGTTGTTTTATATTATGTGTATTTTAGAGTGCATGCACGTGCAGGAGAGAGAGAGAGAAAGAGAGAGAGAGAGAGAGAGGTTGATTCATTCCTCAGGCCTGAAGCCTGGGTAGGCTGAAACCATCTATATTGACAGTTCCAGTTCATAAGACGTGGAGAAGTAGAGGGACACAGGCTGCACATCACAGGTGTTACTGAGCTGTTGCTCTGGGGGACACACACATACATACACTTACTTTTATTCTGATTGTCACTACAAATCTTAGCCCATCTCTCTATTCCAATTTCCTAGCTGACTTCTTTAGGGAATTGCTTTCACGAATTAGTTCATTCAACATTTGCTGAGTATCACCTTGTTTCCAGCACCTTGTAAGGCTCCGGGTACAGCTGTGAATGAGGTTCTACTCTCAAGATGTTTAGAGAATATAGCTTTTTATGTTTGGGGCCTTGAAGGTCCTGGCAACTGTTTTTATTTCAAGTCAGCATCTCCTTCAATCGGTGACAAGTGGGCCACTTGGAGCTGCTGTCTCTCAAGTGTTCTCTTGCAAAGGTGGGAACACAAGAAAGAAAAAGAGAGAATAACTATAGGACCATAGTGTGATCCAGAGTTGCCTTGATAACAAGATTAGAGAAAACAGCCAAGCCTTTGAGGTGCCAGGGCTGGACTCAGCCTTGGCCAACTGTCCATGGAAGCATGTCACCTTTTGACTTTAACAGAACTTCACTGAAGTGAGTCTTTGAAATCCAAAGGAAGAGGGGCCCACGCATTGAGGAACTCATGCCACACCTACTCCAGCCTTGTTCCGATTCGTGTAGGAACACACGATGTTCTCACTTTAAAGACTGTCTGGGGCTGCTGGAGGCAGTATAGTGGATGGGTAAGAGTTTGACTTAAGAATCAGACAAGCTGCAGTTAGAACTCAGGCTGGACCTCGTGGTAGCTGTGTAACTTCAGACATTATGTCTGAGCCCTGGTTTCCCCACTTGAAAGTGGAAATAATAATAAGAGTAGCACATCAGAAGGTGTTGTGAGGATGGAATCACATAAGTGAAGTTCTTAGCACACTGCCTGGCATAGGATAAGCACAGTGAGTGCTGACTTTAAAAAACAAGCTGAGCTAGAGCTCAGAGATCGTCTCATCCAACTCCATTCTACAGATGAGAGAACTGAGACCCAGCAGCCTAGTGATAGCGGAAAGATCATGAATTTTGGAGTTAGACAGACCTGGTTTTGAATCCTGGCTCTACCAATGGACTTGAGGAAGGTCACTTAATTTCTGTAAGCTTCAGTTTCCTCATCTGTGAAATGGGACAATAAGGTAACTCTGAGGACTAAATGGTATATATTATGTAAAGCACCTGGCACAAGGGCCTGGCACATAATAGTTGCCCAATAAAATGTTCCTTTGCTTCCTTCCTGCTCTTCCGTTGTCCAGAGTCATACTAGGTCCTAACTTTAAAAATGTAGGCCTCAGGGAGTTCATGCTGACCTTCATGATGCAAATGTGGAAGTCAAACTGGTCTCAAGTCAAATCCAGTTGCTGACCTTGGGCAAGTGACTTATCCTCTTTCTGTTGCATTTAACTTGTCTGTAAAATGACGTTAATAACACTACCTACCACCCAAAGCTGGTGTGAGGATCATGCTCTCTTTTTTTTTGGCGGTATGCGGGCCTCTCACTGTTGTGGCCTCTCCCATTGCAGAGCACAGGCTCTGGACGCGCAGGCTCCGCGGCATGTGGGATCCTCCCGGACCGGGGCACGAACCCGCGTCCCCTACATCGGCAGGCGAACTCTCAACCACTGCGCCACCAGGGAAGCCCCATGCTCTCTTTTGAAGTGTCCCATAAATGTTTATTTTCATGTCCTTCAAACATGGCTCTGATCTGTAGGAGACTCTCAGGTAGATAAGTAGTCACACCCATGTTCATTCATTCAATCAGTCATTTTTTTTGTTGTTGTTGTTCTTTTGTGTGCCAGGGTGTTATCAGAGCTGGGAGTCACAGAATTAGACAAGGCTCCTCCTCTTGAGTTGCTCACAGTGTAGAGGACTTAAACAATGGCTACATAACTGTGGGTCAAGGGCTTTGAGAGGCTCGGTCATCAGCAGTTAAGAGTACAGAATCTGGGGCTTCCCTGGTGGCACAGTGGTTGAGAGTCCGCCTGCCGATGCAGGGGACACGGGTTCGTGCCCCGGTCTGGGAGGATCCCACATGCCACAGAGCAGCTGGGTCCGTGAGCCATGGCCGCTGAGCCTGCGCGTCCGGAGCCTGCACGTCCGGAGCCTGTGCTCCGCAACGGGAGAGGCCACAACAGTGAGAGGCCCACGTACCGAAAAAAAAAAAAGAGTACAGAATCTACAGTCAGACAGCCGAGGTTTGACCTCAGCCTGCCACTCTGGGATCTTGTGCAAGTTACTTAACCTCTCTGTGCCTCTATAAAATAGGGATTACCACTGCACTTCGTTCATGGTGTTGCTATGAAGGTTAAATGGTTTCATAGCTGCAAAGTGCTTAGAACAGAGCCTGGAACATAGTAAACACACTCTGTGGGCTTTTTCAATCAATAGGAGCATAAGCAAAAATGACATCAGTAGAACTTAGGGGAGAGGGTGGAGTCCTAGAGGAAGAAATAGGGAAACCCAGGAGAAATTCAGTGCAGTTTCTATACCTCAGCCACCCTACATTTCACATTTCAAAATATTCCCAGCAGCCAAACCTGGAAGGAATCTGGAGAGCTTTTCATCAAAGACTCACAGTTTGCAGATGAGAAAACTCAGGCCAGAGAGAGAAAATGGCTTGCCCAGGTGAGGTAGACAGAATAATGACCCCCAAATACGTCCAAGTCCTGATCCCAGAACCTATGATTATATAGCCTTACATGGCAAAAGGAACTTTGCTGATGTGATTAAATTAAGGATTTTGAGTTGGGAGATTATCCTGGTGGGTGGGTCCAGGGTAATCTCAAGAGAGTCCCTAAGGGAAAGAAGGAGGCAGTCAGAGGGGCAGACGTGGCATCAGAAGCAGCGGTTGGATTGATGTGGGCCAACAAGCCAAGGACAGCGTGTGAAATGGGACCTCTGCTTCCCCCATGCCCCTTCCCCACGGAGGCCCTTCCATTGATCTGAGCCTTCACTTCCTGTTGTTTGTCCCAGGAACCAAATTTGCTACTTTCAGCTCTGATAAAATGCCTGCCTCCCCAACTCCTGGCTTTGGAGAGAAAGCCAGAGCCTCACTCTCAGAAGTGTCCACAGAAAATGAGTGATATTAGCTATCTGTGGAAAACTTTTAAGGAAATAACTCACCCTAGATGAGATTTGTGAACAAGGCTGATGAGATTTGGGAAATGTAGTCAATAGCAAATAAGCAGTCATCTAACTAATTATCAGCGGTCCTCTGTGAAGCAAGACTTGGTGGCTGTGATGGAAAACTGGCAGGAGACGATAGTCAGAGTTTGTATCTCCAGAACTAGACAAGGTAGAAGAGGCCTTGTGAGGCTGGGAGACCAAATTTATGTATTTGGACAGAAAAATCCTTAGAACGGAGAAGAGAAAGTGATCAGGCTACCGCTGCTGGAGAGAAAAGAAGGGCTGTCGACAATCAAGATAGGGGACACTGCTGGACTTGATAGGTTGGGAACACAAACTGACATGAAGTTTTTGGAAGCCTGTTTGTAAGTATGGACCAACAATTCTCCTTTAGGAAATTCATCATAGGGGAGTAATAAAGATGTTCAACTGCTAACATGTTCATTTCAGCATTGTTTATAATGGTGAAAATACTCAACAATATGGGATTGGTTGAATAAATGATGATATGACTATCTGGTAGGACACTATGCCAGACATTTTTTTTTAAATGATGCTGTAGAAGACCAGTTAAAGACATGAGATGATGTTAATACACACTCATAGGTGAAAAGAGCAGGTTGGAAGATGGAGTGGGCATAGGATCTCATCTTTGTTTTAAAAAAATTATAATACACAAAAAGCCTGGAAGGACAAATACTAAAATACTACCAACAGTTCCCTCTCGATGATGGAGAGGTTTTGATTTTTTCCTTCTGGCTTGTTGCATATTTTCCATATTCAATAATTAGCACGTGTTACCTTTGCAAATGAAAGTTATCTGTAAAAAATAATTAAAAGAAAGTGACCACTGGGTGATATCTAGTTTGTACCTGGATCTTCCTGTATGTTATCTCATTTACACTTTAAAGCAGTATGAGTTAGGTGTTATTGTGCCCATTTTACTTACAGAGAAACTGACACAGAGACTTTAAGTAACTTGCTCAAGATCATACAGTTCATAAGTGCTGGACCTATGATTTCAAACCAATTGCTTCAGACTCTAAGGCCACCTTCTTTCTACGACATCACTTGCTTCCTTGTAAAGAGTTGCCAGGTCCCTCTGTGCTCTTTCTATGTTCTGAGCAACCTTCTGCTCATATAGTAACCTCGGCTTGCCTTATCCTGTAGCAAAGAACAATACTGCTGCTGCTGGACTCAGGAATGGCCTGATAAACTAATACATTAATTTCCTATTTCATTATTCCCACTCTTGTTATTACTTAGAATAAATTGGTCCCTCCAGAGCTTATTAGGGCTGGGGGAACAGGTGGGTCAAGTCCCAGGGTCCACGCTGGCAGGCTCTGGCTACCCTGGCTGGTTTCCTGCCCAATCTCCTTCAGTCTAATTCCCAGGGGGTCATTTGAAATAAGCTGTGACTTCTGTAGAGACTAGAAGCTGGGTGATTCCCCAGCGTATGTTAACCCAAGGGCATTGAGATAAATGCTCGGTTTCCGTCATGTGAGTTGACCAAGGAGAGAGATGTGCCTAAATTGATTCCGTATCCACACCACGTGCTTGGCAGGAAGAAGTCACTTGGTCGATATAGAATGTATCCATGGCCACAGGAAACCACCGAGGTCACTCTCCGTGCCAGCAGCTGCCTTTCCTCTCCCCTTGGGTCAAACATTGCCCAAGTGGCCGAGAACTGATCAAGCGGTTAGTATTTTCTGGAAACCTGCACTGTGTCCTATTATCTGAAATGACTAAAGGGAAGGTTGCAGGAACAAACAACAATTGAGCACCTGCCTGCCATCAGCATTCTCCTCTTTCCAATATTCATTCATTCGACAAATATACAACTTGTTGAATGTGTACCGTGAACTAGACCTTGCACTGGATGCCAGAGAGAATAAACAGGTAAAAAGGATGCCATGTAAGGAGCGTCTTACTTAAAGCATAGGATTAAAAATTTTTTTTTTGTTTTAAAATTATTGTTCAGTAAAGTTGATTCTGCTGATATACAGTTCTATGCATTTTATTTCTTTTATTTTTTATAAATTTATTTATTGATTGATTTATGGCTGTGTTGGGTCTTCGTTGCTGCACGCGGGCTTTCCCTAGTTGCAGTGAGCTGGGGCTCCTCTTTGTTGCGGTGCGCAGGCTTCTCATCGCGGTGGCTTCTCTTGTTGCGGAACACAGGCTCTAGGCACACAGGCTTCAGTAGTTGTGGCACGCGGGCTCAGAAGTTGTGCCTTGATGGCTCTAGAGCACAGGCTCAGTATTTGTGGCTCACAGGCTTAGTTGCTCCGCAGCATGTGGGATCTTCCCGAACCAGGGCTTGAACCCGTGTCTTCTTCATTGGCAGGCGGATTCTTAACCACTGCGCCACCAGGGAAGTCCAGTTCTATGCATTTTAAACATGTATAGATTCACCCTGTTAGCATCACAATCAGAGCACAGAACAGAGTATAGGAATTTTAATTTCCAGTTGGCTGTTGTGGAATTCAGTCCCAGAGAGTTTGAGCAATTCTCCAAGGTCAAGGTGTCCAGTGTTTACACAGATGATGGGAGGAAATGCGGGTTTCACCTTGGAGTCAGCAGGAGGTCAAGGAAGAGCTCTGTGGCCCAGCATTGATCCTTGAAGTGGAAATCCCCTCTTTTTCATGGATGGTTGCAAACTTCTTGGTGTCAATGAAATCTACTCTGTAGCTTGTCTGGAATAACTGATTTAACAAAGAAGTATTTTGACTCACTTTCTTTAAAAACAACATGACTGCAAGGTAATCTTTTGCCAGTAACTCTTGGTCATCTTGGTGACTGTCCTTTGAGGTACCTTATTCTGACTCCTCTCTTGGGGAAAGTGTGCTTGCTGCCCTCACCACAAGCCCGCCTTTAACCCGATGTGTTTAATGAGCTCTATCCTGGACAATAAACACTGCAGTGTGGTGAAAACTGTAAACTGAAAGTCAATAAAGTTGAGTAAAAGTTGAGAGCCCCTTCTAGGGAGTGTCACGCACTTGCAAAATCCAGTACTTCCGTTCTACTTCTTAAATCACCTGCTGTCGTTGCTGAAAGCACTTTGGAAAATTTTTAAGCCAGCATTTTTATGTTAGTTTATGTAAGTAATAAATGCACATGATAAAAATGACATTAAGTGACTGAGAGTCTCCCTCCTACCCCCAGACCTCGTCCCTTGGTCTCCCCTTCCAGGGGCAAATGCCATGGCCAGTTTACTGTGTATCCTTTTGGAAAGTCACTAAACAATCAGAAAGCATTCTATTTATTGTCTATAGAATGTGCATTTATGTACTGCCTAAAAGAAATATGCCACCCCACTTCTCCTGACTCTATTCGTTCAATTAATTTAACTGGGGGCTGGTACCAGGTATACAAGGACCAATAAGGCAGCTGTGACTTTCAAGGAGCTCTTGTCAAGCAGAGGAGCTGGGGGCAGCATTTGTGTAAACAGGACTAAACACAGACTGCTTGGGTTAGTGGCCCAGATGCCCCTTAGTCCCGCCCGTTTGGTCCTGGCCCATCCACCACTGGCACCATCTTGTGGCAGTGGCTGGTTTTCCAGATGTACCTGCAGGGCTGGTCCCAAAGCCTCCAAGGTGGGGCTAAGCTTGCCTTCCCTGGGGGAAGGGAAATTCTTCTCCTCAAAATCCCCAACAGGACCCCGGAGGCCATCCTCACAGCTGGTGACCCCTAGCCTGGAGCGGGCCTGAGGAACGCTTACTTTCCGAAGTGCTTGGAATTCCCACCCCTGCATCACCAGACTGGAAGGGACTTGAGAGGATGAGCCACCCCCTTTCCTGACTCCCGTTCCCACACAACACATCCCCATCCTGGGGACTTCTGACCTCGTGGGGGTGGGAACACATCAAGGACCAGGCACTCCTTCCCTGGGCAGCCCACTCAGTGGTCACACAACACAAGTGGTGAGAAAGATCTTCCCTATATTAGACAACACATGTGGCCCAGTGACACCCATCCAACAGGCAGACCAAACCGGGCTGACAGGATCAGAAAGTGGAGGCATCTGAAAGCATAAACAAATTTTCAAGGGACATTGATATTTGATACTATTTAAAAAAAGAAAACAAAAGAAACGAAAACACTAAAGTGGTCATTGTGAGAAAAATCAGAACCTTATTGGACATCCTTATACTTGTCTTTAGGAATTAGATTGCTTGATTTTATATTACCTCCGGGAGGAGGGTGGGCAAGAAATATGATCATTAGAGGCTTAAGACTTCGAAAGATCTTAAACAATATTCCTGGATCCTGCTCTCGGCATTTACCCGGAGGAAGTGTCCCCCACCAGACAGCCTTTCAAATATTTGGTGACTTCTTCCGCTCTCACACTCAACGTTCCTTGCAGTTTGTCAACCTCCAGGAAGCCCTTTCTGTGTGACTGGGAGAGGATTGGGGTTTCCCCCAGCACACACAACCTCGTTTGTGTTTGTCTTTCCACTCAGAGTCCTGAACCCTGTGCTTGGAGACAACAATATCCCCTGAGTGGGTGCCCAGGAGGCACCCATAGGGTCAGTGACTACTCCTTGCTTCATGGCTAAGGCTTGAACATCCGCCTACCTGTCCCCGTCAGCCTTACATCACAGGTCTGGAGGGATGGGGTCCTCGTTCTTTACCCTCCTTACCCAGCCCCAGGACAACCAGGGTCTCCCGCCAGGCTTTCCATAGCAAGGTTGTGGAATAGGGCTGAAGTCGAGTGCTGGTGCCTCTCAACCTGGTAGGATAAGGGCACAGGAAGGGGTGACTAAGCCTCCCTGGCAGCTGGGGGTCATACGTATCATGGCTCTTATTACTAAACAGGGCTCTGGAGCACAGGGGACCCTGAACGAAACAGGAAGTGGTCACTGTGATTCAACCACAGAACTTTTTCCTGTCATCTGGTGGGAGTGACACAGCTTTTGGGGAAAGTCAGTGCTGAGGTGGGAGTGTGGGTGGGAGGGTGGGTGGCTGGATGTTCAAGTTATGGGCCAGTGCTGCCGCAGAAACTGGGCAGTGAGGCCGGGAAGGAGGGCAGACTCCTTCCTGTAGCATCGGTGTCTCCAGGGAGTCACAGCCAGCACCAGTCCCAGCTATGTGGGAAAATGCTTCTCCGTAGAGGGGACAGCTCCCAGGAGGCAGCATCTCTCTGCTTTCCTGGAGTCAGAGACCCTATTTACTAAAGCTACCATTTGTACAGGTTACTTTAATTCTCTGAGCCTCTATTTCCTTATCAATATAATGGGAATAATAATGGAGTCCACTAACAGCTTTGTTGTGAAAATCAAATGAGATGTTTATCACTTAGAAAAGTGCTTGGTATATGGTAGGTGGTAATAAACAATAGCTGTTATTATTTAGTATTTATTATAATCAGGGACTCTCAGAGGTGGAAATCTTAACCTGAATAATCCATTTTAAAGAAAAGAAATCTGAGGTGTCAAGAGGGCCAGTGATGTACCCAAAGTCTCACATTGCTAACCAGAGGCACAGGTGTGCCTAGAACCGAGGTCTCCTGCTTCGCAGCCCCTTTCCCTCGTTCTCTCCCCACCCCCGTTCATCATCCACCACTAACTGGGTTCTTGTTACATGCCAACCATTTAATGTATATGATATCAGTTAATTCTCAGAGAAGGTATGCAAAATTGTTCCATCTTTCAGATGCCATGTCATTCAGCATGCTTTCAGCCATCTTCTCATCAATTCCTTTAAAACTCTCTGCCCAGCCACCCCCTCCAGGAAGTCCTCTGGCATTAAACCTTCCCCAGGATTCTAGTCCCTCCCAAACACCCTGCCCTCTCAGCTATTAGCCGACAGCCTGATCTAGCAGATACATCTTGCAACCATCAATAATCAACATAAACATGAGGAAGGACAAACATATGAAGGACAACATCCTTCAAACATGGGTCTTTCACATCATAACTTTAAAAATTGTTTAAAATACTTTTATAATAAACATAAAGTAACAGGCATCATTTTTTGAGTATTTATTTTATGCCAGGCTCTCTTCTGATTCACATGGAATATCTTTAAATATGCATTTCTAATATTCTCAGCAAGTGAGGAGAATTCCATGGCGGCTCCCATTCTTCCAAGGTGTTCCCTGGCTTCTAGCAGCTCACTTGAGGCAGTAGCAGCTTGCGGGCATCTTCTGCCCTTAGGAGAGGTCCAGGCACAGATGAGGCCACAGAGCCCCAGGATGGCAGACAAGGACTAGAGGGGGGCAAATACCCCAGGTACATCTAGGGACAGCCAGCCAAACATATTCATTGTGGTGTGAACGTATTTCTGAGGGAAGATTTGCCCCCTCTGGTTTGTGTCTTATTCTCCTGTTTCAGTGTCAGCCTGTGATGTAAGGTCCAAAATCCTTAGAGGACGTTCTCAGCCTGGTGGGCCCTGCGTTACTCTGTCCTCTCCTTAATCTCTGAGACCTGCTTACCTACCACTCCTTCCCCTGCCTCGTCACCTTGTCTCTACTACACCAAAGAACTTTGCTGTCATTCCCCCTAATAACCCCAGCTGGAGTACAGCTAGACTTCTGCACATTTCCTTCCCTGCCCCGGCACTCCCCCTCACCTCTTGCTTGCTTCCTGAGGACATTCATGTAGAAGTAAATAAATACTCCGTTTGGGCTTCTCTGCCCTGATGAAACTGGTGGGCTCCTCAAAACAGGGACTGGGATTTAATCTTAACAAAATTTTATTTACAAAAATAGGCTGAAGGCCTATGGGCCTTAGATTGCCACGTGATTTTTTTAAAATATTGCATTAAAATATTATTTTTTGGCACTCCACCCCTCCCTTAGGTTTTTGTACTCAAAGCAAGTACTCAACTCTTCTCACACTATTCCCCGTCCTGTTTGTATCCTCAGCCCAGCACAGTACCTGGAGGTGTGTCAGCTCAGTTCTCACAGTTGGATGAATGAATGGATGAATGGATGAATGAAGTGGAAAGGACACCAGAGTGGGGATCGAGAACTCTGAGGTCCAGGCTCTGCCACTAATTATGGGACCCAGGCATATTTGTTAATGCTGCAGACCTCAGTTTTCTCATCTGTAAAATGTACAGACTGTTTTAGGATTCTTTCTGCAAACACTCAATAAACATTCATAGATAAAGTTATGGCTCAGACATAAAAAGAGAGACATGACCGAGTTTGTTGCCCTGGAGGTCCTCACAGTTGAATGAATTTAGTAAATCTCTGAGCCTTAGGTTTTTCTTCTGGAAAATGGGATGATGTTTGCCTAGGGCTGTCGGTGAGGCTCAAACGAGAGAAGGCAGGCATTCTGCACTATATTACTCCAAGTCCTCTCAAATCTTGAGCCCCAGGACTTGTTTAATGCTTTTCTATAAACCAGTCAACAAAAATACTAACATCACACCCTTGTACTGGCTATGGGGAGCAGCTGAGTGCCAGGATTTCAACTCTGTCTGGGTACTTACTGTGTGTCCTTGGGCAAGTTACTGAACTCCTCAGGGCCTCCATTTGCTCATCTAATGAATGGGAATGACAGTTAAGTGTTCTCCCACCTCACAGCATTGTTGCCAAGGTGACTGGAAATTGCCATTGCAAGTGTATTGAAAACTGAAAACACCATATTTGGGAAGTCATCAGAGGACTCCTCCTGGCACAGTGAAGTTTTATGTCCGTCCCTCCCCCATCACACCTGCTCTCAGAAAAGGAACAGAAACTACTGCTTACTGACATGGAAAGTGATCCCCGCCAGGGGAAGCTTAACTTTTACTGGGCATCAAAGCCTTACAGAAGTGAAGTGGAATTTCAGGTGTTGGGGAGTTGGGGGGTCGGAAAGCCTTTCTGAGCCACTGAAATCGCACGCAATTAACAATGTCGTGGACAGCGCTTCCGAAAGCTCCTGACAGTCTCATTTGGTCATTTCTTATCGAAACTTCAAGTAGACCAACTCACTTCTGCTTGGGCCTCAGTTTCCAACTGCATGAAAGGAGAGAGTTGGGCAAGGACAGCTCTGAGCCCCCTGCTTCTTTTAGGTTTTAATGGTGTTTCAGAAGGCCGGGAGGTGTGGTTGGGAGGGGAAAGGACGATTTCATTTCCCTTTGCCCTCCTCAGTTACCCTTTCCGGTCACTTCATTCCCACACCGGTGACCAGGGCATTGCCAGGGCGTATTTGCGCCCAGGTAGGCTAGGGCGCATCCTCTGCCTGCCCGCGGCACCCTTGGATTCCCTGCTGGCTGGGCGCGGGTGCCCATTGCGCAAGCGCTTCCGGGGAATGTGGCCGGGGCAGTTCCCACGGAGCTCCCAGCTCAGGGTGGGACCCTCTCCTCGGCCAGGCAATCAGAATCACACTCTGCAAAATACTAATTATTGTTGTTTCCAAAGCTCCACCGCTGGCCGTTGCCGGGCCCTGCCCAGGAAGTCCAAATAATCAGCACCTATGGCATTTTACTCACCCCTGGTGGGGAGCCGGGTCACGTGATCCCTGGGTGCTCCGTAGGCGGGAGCCACTTCCTGGAGCTCAGCCTGGGACCGGCAGGTGCCAGGAGGCTGGAAGGGGCTGGGGCCGAGTCGGGGTGTGTGTTCGTGGGGGATGTAAGGTGAAGAAGGGAAGAATATGAAACTCTCCAGGAAGAAGGAAGAAACACTGTCTAAGTGAATTTATACACGATTCTCTTCATTTTCCAGAAGAGGTTGAGAGATGTAAGAAAATCGCCCCAAGTCCCAAGCTGCCAAAAGAAAGAGCCAGGGCACTTCCTACTACACTAAAGGCAGGTAATTTCACAGGCAAGATAAACCACCCCAGTCTAAACAGTGGTTGAGCATATTGGGAACGTGAGAAAGCAGTGGGCAGGCCTGCCCTGTCCAGGTGACTATGGGGCTGTGGCACTCATACTCTTGGTGGCAGTGAAAATGCCCTGTCAAAATTCAATGAAGGGGACTTCCCTGCTGGCACAGTGGTTGGGAGTCCACCTACCAATTGCAGGGGACAAGGGTTCGAGCCCTGGTCCGGGAAGTTCCCACATGCCATGGAACAGTTAAGCTCTTGAGCCACAACTACTGAGCCCGTGTGACACAACTAGTGAAGCCCGTGCACCTAGACCCCATGCTCCGCAACAAGAGGAGCCACCGCAATGAGAAGCCCACGCACCACAAGGAAGAGTAGCCCCCACTCACCGCAACTAGAGAAAGCCCGCGCAGAGCAATGAAGACCCAACACAGCCAAAAAGAAAAAAAAAAAAATTCAATGATGTGGTACGCATCCAGTAGGGTCCTGTCCCCTGACCTGCATCAGATTTGTGGGAATTTTAGGAAACAGTCTCTTGAAAGTTTCTTGAACAAATTGCTTAATTGATGTCAATTAAGCATCAGTTGGTATTCCAAAGAAGCATTCCAGAATCAGAAACAGTTTTTGAAAAAACACTCATAATTTGTAAATGCATACCACCCCTCTTTGCCGCCACGCCTCCAAACAGTGGAAACAATACTTGGGGAATGAGTCTATCCACTCCACCGGATATTTTGCAGCTCCTAAGAATGATGATTACAAAGAGTCTTTAATAACATGAGGAAGTGCAGAGGCTATAAGGTAGGATACACAACTGTACACACAGGATGATCACAGCTGTTTGAAAGGAAAAAAGAAAGAACGAAAGAACCCAAACCAATACATAGAAAACAGGTTGGCAGGAAACAGCAAAATGTTGACAGTGGTTTTCTGTGGGTGGTAGGAGATTTCATTTTCTTCTTTCAACTTTTCAGTATTTTTTAACTTTTCTATCTATGGCATATATTACTTTATAGTGAAAACTAGCCATGTTTTTTACTTTAAAAGAGAGAAAGTGGATTATAAGAGTAATAATAATAATACTAATAATTACAACAACAATAATAGTAAACTAACATCTACTGAGCATTTACTGGGTATCTGGCACTGTGCTAGGCACTTTACTTCTTTAAAAGAAAAAAAATCCTCATGGCAATCCTGTGAGGTGGACATTATAAATGTCTCTATCTTATTTTTTATTTTTATTTTTTTGGCCACGCGGCTTGCGGGATCCTAGCTCCCCAACCAGGGATTGAATCCGTGCCCCATCCACAATGGAAGCGCTGAGTCCCAACCACTGGACCACTAGGGAATTCCCTTAATGTCTCTATTTTACAAAAGCTCTGAGATGTTAGGCATTTCCGGGACATTGAGTTTTTCGGTATCCAGGCTCCAAAGCCCCCTGACGTATGCAGGACTTACCCTTGTGTGTCGGCTTGGAGGAAGGAAGCACCCTACCTCCTATCACTGAGGTCCAACGGCAAATCCTCCCCCTTCCAGCTTCCTGGCAATGCGTGTGGGCACATGACCTGAGGCTTGGGCCCTGAGCCCTGGAGTGCTGGAGAGTTAGAACTCTGTTCGCTGTGGTATCTGGCTGCCGTGACATCGGCATCCTCAGTAGATGCTTCCCGGCCAAAGGGTGGTTTTGTGCCTTCTGCTGCTCTGGGCCTTGAGCACTGCCTTAATTTCTGCTCCTTTCCCTGCCAGTTCTACTGCATTGGATTCCCTTTTTTTTTTTTTTTTTTTAGGATCGTCCAGGTCCATCTCTGTGGCTTGTTACTAAGAGTTCTGACTGATACTGGTGATTTTCCAGCAGTCTCAGAGCAAATGGTGGAAACAGGACTGTAACCCAGATCTGTCCACCCAGAGCCCAAGCATTTAACTAATCCTTTTGTGTTGTCCACTCTTCCCCAGAGTATGATAAACATTTCCTGAACTCCTAGAAAACAAACCGGAAACATCAGCTTGAAATTTTTCTGAGAAATTGGCGGCCCACCACCCACTCGACTGCCGTGGGAGCCTGGCAACCCAATCAGTGAAGGGCAGGAAGCCAGAGACAAAAGCCAGGTTCGGGTGGAGCCAACTCCTGCCTCCAGTGACTGGGGCGCATGGGGTTGGGGAGGAGAGGAAGCAGAGGCGTCTCAGGCCTCACTGGCACTTCCTGGCTGGTGCCAGAGGACTGACTCAGCATACAGTGTCCTCATCCTGGAGGCCTTCCTTGACCTTTGGAGAATGGGAGAGGAACCCCTAGTTTGACCCTTATGGCACCTTGCATCTTCCTCTCCCACACCAGGTTGATGACTTATTTACACGTCTACCCCCATGCAACTGTGACCTTCTAGAGAGCAAGGACAGGGTCTTTCCCACCCTGAATTCCTCTTGCCTGGCACATCAATGTTATTGGAATGAATGAGAGAATAAGTGAATGAAGGGCTCTCCCCACCCCTATGCTAAGCAATGGGAAATCTTAAACCCTGGGACTTTTCCAAGTCATCTTGGTGAAAGAGAACAGCCATGGGCTTTGGAGTTGACAAATCTTGTTTTAAAACCTGACTCTCGTGCTTCCCTGGTGGCGCAGTGGTTGAGAGTCCGCCTGCCAATTTAGGGGACACGGGTTCGTGCCCCGGTATGGGAAGATCCCACATGCCGCGGAGCGGCTGAGCCCGTGAGCCATAGCCGCTGAGCCTGCGCGTCGTGAGCCTGTGCTCCGCAACGGGAGAGGCCACAGCAGTGAGAGGCCCGCGTACCGCAAACAAACAAACAAACAAACAAACAAAAAACCTGACTCTCTTACCTATAAGCAGATTCTTCCTTAACCTTTCTGGGCCTCAGTTGCCTCATCTGCAGGATGGGAACAGGACCTAAATTCTCACATTGAATGATTGGGCAGATAGGAAAAGTGGTTGGCACACATTAGGTCCTCAGTCTCAGCTAGCTCGCTTCCTCCTCCCAACGCTTCATTCTGACTTGCCTCCTTCTCCCTGCCCCTCACTTGAGTAAATGTCCAACGATAGGCAAAAGGTTAAATAAACTATGGCATACCAAAAATATAAAATGTTAGGCAGTCGATAAAAACGTTGTTTAACCAATAATTATTAATGGAATAGAAAATGCTCATGTATTCATGTGAAGTGAAGATAAGGCTGAATTATTCAATACTGTATGACCTCAGCCATGTAAAATGAGTGTGCATATACACGCTGGGACGTGCAATAGGCAATTTCTGGAAGGATACTCAAGAAACTCTTAACAGTAGTTTCCTCTTGGGTAGGAATAGAGAGTTAGGATAGACTTCAACTTTTTACTTTATAACCTTCTGTCTTATTTTTAATATATAAAATAATATATACGCAATATATAATTTTATGTATATATATTTGCCATGATTATATATTAATTTTTAGATAAAAGCCAAAAAACCTAGAAAGAATAGAAAAGAAGTGTAACAAGATTTCAGCAGTGGTTATTTGGGGAGTTGTGGAATTATGGGATTACTAAAATAATTCTCCCTTTTATATTTTTCTATATTTTCCAAGTGTTCTTTGATGAGCATACAGTTCCTCTATAATCAGAGTTAAGGCAAACATTAATTGGAGTAGCTCCCCTGGGGTAGGGGGAAGAGGGAGGACGAGCAGGTGACTGTGCCCAAAGGGCCAAGGGAGCATGAGGTGTATCTGGGCAGAGGTAGTTGCATTTTTGGAGCCATGTGGCTCCTGCTGAGTCAGCTAACTAGTTGTTTGGCCCCAGCTTGCTGGTGGAGGCAGGAAATCCTCCCACTCCGGCCCTGGTTTACACTTAGTCATCCTCTGGGAAAGCAGGGTAGGGGTGGAAGCCCGAGGTTAGTTGGGAGCCTCCACCTGCTCTGGGAGCCTTCTAGGCAGAGAAATCCCCCAAAGATGTCTAAGACCTAAGCATCCTATCCACCTCACAATTGCCACCTTGGGGTAGGCAGCAGCTGGGAGCGAGCAGGGAGGGTTGAGGGAGGGGTACTCAGACTATGGCCCTCTGGCCTTTGGCAGGCAGACTGCCTCCTCCTGTGGAAGCTACTGTGAATATTAATTACCATTTGTCCAGGGCTTTTAGATTCCCCAGATGAAAGATGCAGCATAAGGAGTGTCACGATGAATATGTATTTACGGTATCGATTTCATCCCAAACATCCATCATGACAGTCATGTGTCTCTCTCCTAACCTCCCACTGCCCTGACATCATAGCCTCAAAGCACAGAAGTTGAGCATCAGTATCAAATGATGCTGAAGGGGAGGAGGGAAGGGCAGGGGCAGCTGATCCCCCACAATCCTGCATTTCAGATGGGTAAACTGAGGTCCTCCATTCCCCCACAGGTTAAAGGGAAGAAATTATGATGAAGCCTATGAAACTGAGGAAGGAAGCCTTGGAGAGAGGCACTATGGATTCCTCTGGACCAGAGTCCAGGATTCTGCCCCTCTTGTGGATTGAGGAATGGGAGGAATCCCAGAACTCTCTGGCTCAGAGCATGCAACGCCAAGCAGCTTCATCCCTAGATGCACAAAGTAGATGGAGTTTATTCCAACTTCTAATTCCTCTAGTAAACTGATTCCCTTCTTTTTTGATTGCTTCTGAACACCTGACCACAGCTTAATTCTGTCATCTTCTGGCTCCGTGAATTTTGGAGGGGGAAACTCTTTGGTTTTCTGGACTCTTCTCATTCTGTCTTTCCTTCTTTATTTTATACAAGATGATTGATCTGTAAAGCTACTTAATGTGTTTCTGGGCAGGTGTACAGAGCAAATCCAATGGAGAGAGGATCATGAAGGGGCCAGGTCCTCCCTCAAAGAGACACATTCTTATAGGAGAGTCAGTCCTTTGCTTATGAGACGTTTAAACAATCTAAGAGAGCAGGCAGGCAGAGAAAAGGCCTGAGCCCTGAGAAGAGCAGGATAGTTGTGGACAAGAGAACTCAGGAGACTTTCCCAGGACCCAAGTATGGAGGTGCAAAGGGACACAGCCTAAGTGGAGACAATGAAGAGCCCACTGAGGCCAGAATGGAAGGTTCATGTGAGGATGTGGGCAGGCAGATGGGCAGGCTGGAGGAGATTGTGAAGGCCCTTGAATGTCAAGCTAAAGAATTAGGATTTTGTCCAGAGGGCAGTGGGAACCCATTGAATGTTTCTGAGCCAGAGAATGATACAAGGCAGAGTTTAATAAAAGGTTAAACATTTTCACCAGGAGGGGAATCTTAACATCTCTGAGTCAGCAGCTCTACCATGAAATTCACCATCTCTCTCCTCAGTCCAGCTCCTGAATTCTATTTCAGCTAATGACACACAAGCACAAATGTCACCTCCCCTGGTTGCTCTCTGACACACTACCCAGTGTTATTTTCTTCATAGCACTTATCACCCTTGGAAATGATCTTGTTTATATACTTGTTTACTTCCTTTCTCTCTGTTGTTCATGGAATGCACAAAATGGGGTAGATGGGCGATTGTTATCTGTTTTGTTTGCTGCTTCCTTTCTATCAACTATGACAGTACCAGGCTGGTGTCAGATGCTCAATGCGTATTTGTGGAATGAATGAGTAGATGGATTGACAAATACATTAATGGCACACTATTTTCTCAGTCACCCCATCCCCACACCCCATGGTGATTCTTGACTCAGCCTTCTTCATCCTCTGCAGAATCCAGTCATTCATTCCCATGTCTATGAATATTATCTCTGCATCCCTCCCTGCCCTCCCCCTACCCCTCTGCATTTACGCCTGGACCCTCCCAGACAACTCTAAGCTTCTTCAGGACAGAGGCTCCTCCCCCTCATTTCCTCCATGGGGGTAAGCACAGGGCCTGGGCAATGACAGTTCCCACTGGTCCAGTCTTTACAGTTTTCCAAGGGTTTTTCACATGATCCTGGTATACCTCGGGCAGGTTCAGACTCAAACCTCAGCCCTCAACTCTAAACCACACACTTATTCAGTTATTCTGATTTACGCATAATTTATGATGAGTGAATGAATGAATGAACAAATGAGTGAATGAAAGCTGGAAGTGCTCAAGATCAGTTGCAGAGGGAGAAACTAAAATTGGGAAGACCTGTTGAGGAAAATGTTGGTCCCCAACATACTGATACAAAAGGAGAGAGACTGGAGGTTGGGGATAAGGGGGATAGCCAAAAGCTGGGGCTAGAAAGGGCTGACTCCCCAGAGGTTAGATGACTTGGTCCCATGTGTCAAGAACCCCCTCCTCCATCGTCTTGTTTTTTAAAATGGAAAGACATGTAGCCAACCTGGGAGAAGACACCAGAGAAGAAGTTAAAGGAGCAGGGGATTCTGAGTCCAAAGGAGATATAACTTATTGGTTTGTGAGCTACTGTGTTTGTAAGTAATAAGTATTAAAAATATAAGCAATTCCATTGGACAAAAATTGCAAAGGACAGAAATATATAAAGAAAAAATAAACTGAAAATCACCAGTTATTTCACCATCCAGAAAAAGTCATCCTAAATTTTGATACACATCTGTTCAGACTATATAAATGTAAATATCAATATAAATATATATATTACATTTATATAAATCTATTATATATACTTATAATTTTATTATATATATTGTATATATATTTTACACATACAAGTATACACACACTTTAAAAAAAAATAAAATGGGATACATACAGCTGTGTAAACCTGCTTTTTGTTCATTTAATAATATGTAGTGAACACAAAAGAGATTTTATAAGCCCAAAGGGCAGTTTGATAACCTTTGGGATAAACAGGAAACCAGAGAAGATATAAGAGCATGAAGTGAGTAGTTAAGCTCTGGGTTTTGATAAATATTATTAAAGTAAATAAAACTTAGATGTCCTGCCAGGTTAAGTAAATTATTAGCTCTCTATCAGCAAGGCCACTAAGTCGTAGACTCATAGGATGTTGGTACTTGAAGGAGCCTTTGAGTTGATCTAATTCAACCCCCTTCCCTTAGGTATTGAGAAACTCCAAGCCCTGGGACATTAACTAATGTGCCTAAAGAGACATGACTGGTGAGCCACAGAGCAGGAGTGAGAACGGAGTGCCCTGACTCCCAGTCCAGTGCTCTGGCCATTAAACCACACACGTCAACAGTGTGCATGCTCAGGCACTGATGTGCAGAATGGGACAGGGGAGATGAGGCCCCAAACCCAGTAGTTCTCCAGGTGTATAACACCAATGGAGGTGTGTGTGTGTGTTAAGACGGCAGCAAAGTGTCCCCAGGCAGGTCAGCAGCTTTGATGAAATAAACAAATTATTTGAAAGACATAAACAACCAAAGTTCACTCAAGAAGAACTAAGCGGGGCTTCCCTGGTGGCGCAGTGGTTGAGAGTCCGCCTGCCGATGCAGGGGACATGGGTTCGTCCCCCGGTCCGGGAGGATCCCACATGCCATGGAGCGGCTGGGCCCGTGAGCCATGGCCGCTGAGCCTGCGCGTCCGGAGCCTGTGCTCCACAACGGGAGAGGCCACAACAGTGAGAGGCCTGTGTACAGCAAAAAAAAAAAAAAAAAAAAAAATACAGCCGGCGTACAACCTGCCCATATTAAGTGCTTTTTTAAAGGTCTTTTGAAAGGCCCTAAGCAGGCTTCCCTGGTGGCACAATGGTTAAGAATCCCCCTGCCAATGCAGGGGAAACAGGTTCGATCCCTGGTCCAGGAAGATCCCACATGCCGCAGAGCAACTAAGCCCGTGCGCCACAACTACTGAAGCCTGCGGGCCTAGAGCCCATGCTCTGCAACAAGAAAAGCCACTGCAATGAGAAGCCCACGCACGTTAATGAGTGCAATGAGAAGTACTCGCCGCAACTAGAGAAAGTCCACGTGCAGCAAGGAAGACCCAACGCAGCCAAAGATAAATAAATAAATAAATCTATAAAAAAATAAATAAAGGTCCTAAGCAGTTAGATTACCCAGGGTCCGGCAGCTCTGCTTCCTGATTCTAAGTCTACTATTCTTTTCCTCGTGGGCTGGAGATAAACTGTTTTCGCCTTCCTACCTTAGAGATATATTTGAGGCTTCACTCTCTGGGAGGTTTATTCCTCTCGAGCAGCACATTTTCTCCTGGCTGCTGGAGAAGCCCAGGATGAAAAGCGTAGGGATGCTTCAAGGGTCTATTTTAAACTACCACCTAGTGGCTTCTAGGTTTCTATAAACTATATAAGTGAATGGGGGTGGATGTGTATGGCAGGAAGGGATCTGACCTGCTACTATAAATAAATACTACCATGATTTTAAATTTAGGTACCCTAATTGATAATATGAGGGCACTCACCAGAGGTGGGACAAGAAGGGTAGGGCTGAGTTTTCCTGTGCCCAGGCTATCTGGTCATCTCCAGGGCCTTCTTATTGAATACTCAGTCTTTGGGCATTAATTAAATTCTTTAGTGGCAAGTTAGTCCAGTGTGTGGCAGGATCTCCACCCCTTCTAGCTGAAACTGCTTCATCTACAGTCCTTGCTCAGGGATTCTGAGCTAGGCAGCTCTCTGAACTTAGAGGAGACTGATTGGTGCCAGGGTGGACACCTGACCCAAGGTGTCCATAGGCTGACCAGTATCCATAGGCTGACCAGTGACCAATGAGGTGATGTGCTGACATGGACTCTGACCAATATGGTAGCAGTAATTAAATCTAGGAAACCTGTTTCCTTTAGGACTGGGGAGGGATTCAAAAGTGGGACCTGGGGATAACAGGTTTATGAGCTTATGTGCAGAGGACAGCATGGGCTTTGAGAGAGATGGAAAGAGCAGCTTCTGGTTCTGACAGCTTTTCATTCCTATCTTGTCATTCATTCATGCCTTCACTCAACCAATACTTATTGAACACCTACTATAAATCAGGCCCTGTGCTAGATCCCTCTTGAAATTCAATATAATCTTTGCTCTCCTACTGCTTTTAGTCTGATGACAAACATTAATAAAATAATCACAGGTAAATGAATAATTCTTAAACTTTGGTGAAATATGAAGAAAAGATATAGATAGGGAGCTATGAAAGATTGAACAGGGACGTCTGACCTAGTCTGGGAGCCTGAGAAGGCTTCCCCGGAGAGGTGAAGTTTGAGCTGAGAAGTGAAGGACAAATAGGAGTTATTTAGTTGAAGGGTGAATTTAGGGGAGAAATGTGTTCCAGGCAGAGGAGCCAGAATGTGAAAAGAGGCGGGAGGGAGCATGGCTTGTTGAAAGGAGCTTGTCATAAATCCACTGTAGCTGGAGTGGAGTGTAACTGGGCATTAAACGCCATTCATGTCTATACACAAAAGGTTGTGGTTTTTTTTTTTTTTTTTTTTTTTTGCTGTACATGGGCCTCTCACTGTTGTGGCCTGTCCCGCTGCGGAGCACAGGCTCCGGACGCGCAGGCTCAGCGGCCATGGCTCACGGGCCCAACCGCTCCACGGCATGTGGGATCTTCCTGGACCGGAGGACGAACCCGTGTCCCCGGCATCGGCAGGCGGACTCTCAACCACTGTGCCACCAGGGAAGCCCAAGGTTGTGTTTTTTCTAATGTGGCCTGAGGAGACTCTCTCCCTTGAAGACAAAAGCCCAATGGACAAAAGTACCTACTGTATACCCCAGGTGCTCAGAGGCGTACAGGATCAATGAAATAGTTTCATCCCAGCCTCCACCATTTACTAGCTGTGTGATCTTGGGCAAGTTACCTAATATCTCTGAGGCTCAGTTTATGCATCTGGAAATGGAGACAATAAAATCATTTGTACTGTGTTGTGTTGAGGATTAAAGAGATGATGCCTGTGTGCATGCCTAGTTTGACTTGTGGCACATAGTAGGTGCTTAATGCACACTTTTGATATTAGCCAAATGACTGAGAAAGGACCATGGCTCAATAAGAACTCACTTCTTTTATTTTTTTTATTTATATATTTTTTTATTTTTATTTTTTACAGTATGCGGGCCTCTCACTGTCACGGCCTCTCCCGTTGCGGAGCACAGGCTCCGGACGTGCAGGCCCAGCAGCCATGGCCCACGGGCCCAGCTGCTCCGTGGCATGTGGGATCCCCCTGGACCGGGGCACGAACCCGTATCCCCTACACCGGCAGGCGGACTCTCAACCACTGCGCCACCAGGAAAGCCAGAACTCACTTCTTTTTGCACACTGGTGGGGGGCTGGAGGTGGGGCAAGACTAATACAGTGTTCAAGACAAGGTAGTAAACAATGCAAGAGAAGCTGAGGGATGAGCCAAGGCAGGGGTCAGATGGTTAGCACGGGGAAACACAGCCACGTCCACGGGCTGGCATATCTGGGAGCTTAGGCATGAAGCATCCTGGGGCCAGAAGGGAGAGGATGGAGCTCGAGCCAAGAAGAGGGGAGCTGGGGAAGGGGATTGTGTGGGGCTGGGGACATGGGTCCACCTTGGGAGGCCAGCTCCACTCTGGGACAGAAAGTCCAGTCGACAGTCATCAGTACTTATGAAGCTCTCTTTCCCCACTGAATCCCAGGTTCTAGCAGGTGCTCAGTGTTAAATGGATGGACGGATGATAGTTATCTAGGCACAGAGTCACATCCATCACATGCAGTGTGTGAGGGTTGGGATCATCTATGCTGTGGCTTTGAGCCATCTGGTCCAGGGCTCCCCCCATAGAAAGTCACCCGCAGCGGAATATAGGGTCTCAGTGCCAGAGATTCTAAGACATGGAGCCAGGCCCTAGTCATGGGGTTTGGGTTCTGGACAGGGTTTATTCCAGAAAGAATACAAAACTTGGTAGATTTACTGAGAAGGTGAAGATTTATACAGTCCCATGGATAAATCCTTCAGAGTGAGATGGAGAGTAGCAACACCGAGGATGTACTGGCTTCTCTCTACGTTCATATCACCTCATTCTATAAATGCACTGTGGTATGTTTAATATTTATTACCCAAGTGTTGTTCTTTTTTAAAAGTCACTGTGGAAATGGAAGTAAAGAAAAATAAAGTTGGTAAATTTTAATGGAAACCAGGTAGAGTTGATACCCAAAATATATGCCATAAGGTCCTATAAAATTGCCAGAGGTAGGCTAAAAATTTGGTTCTGAGCTGTCTCCTTGCCTGAGCAAAGAGGGAAACAGGGGTGGTCACCAACTTTATGGTGTTCAGAAGAGAAACCACCAGCAACTCAGTGAGATGCAGCCTTTCAGGGTATTGAGATCTGGGGTGCTTTCTCCCTGGGTCCTCACACAAAGGAGAGCCATGGGTACACAGGGCTCCTGCGAGCACATTGGTGTGAGCTGCTTTCACATTTCCTGCCCCTAGGTCAGGCCTAGCTCAGGAGCTAGGGTAGACCTGAGGAGCTCACCCACAGACTCTGCTGGGGAACAGAATAGAGAATTAACATTTCTATTCTCCCAGACACATCTCTGCCTGAAGCATTGCTGGAGACCAAGAGAGGTGTTCCTTCAAAACCTGGGGATGAAGGAACTGGATAACACCAGCTTTAATTCTCCACCTGGCACTGGAAGCCAATGTAAAGTTGGTCTTGGCAAAATTAATAAGAAGACTATTAAGGGAGTGAGAGTTACGGAGCCATCCCCAGCTGTGGGGCTTCACTTGGCTTACCCTCCAGTGACTCACTGGCTTATGAGCAATCCTCATATGCCTGATTTAGAGGACTTACTCACCCTTCAGAGAAAGAATTTAATGCAATAAAGCAAATGTCAGCAAGTGGGCTGCGGCTTAGCACATCACCCCAGCCTGCATCCAGCTTCCCCCTCCCTGGCTCTCCCTGCTTGCGGCCCCTCCAGCCACTCAGCACCTGGACAGGCCCACACAATGGGACACATTCCAAGGCAGAGCGGAGACTCAGAGATATGAAACCAGGGAGGGACCTCAGGCAGACCAAGCCCTGAAGTTTGGTCCAGCAAGATTAGAAATTAGCTCTAAAGCACTAGAGTCAGGGGCAGGGTGAGGGCTAGAACCCAGGATTTCTTCCTCCTATACAGTGCCCTTCACTCCACTTTCTTCCCCTGGAAACCGTGCTTAGATTATGCAGATGAGGGGTGCAGGCTGAAGCAAATGCAGCTACCCCAGTCTGGGTGACATTCTTATCTGAGGACTCTCCAAGGACCAGTGGGGAAGGAAAGGTGTGTGGGGAGCAAAGTCTCAAGCAAAGTCTTTGAGGTGAGACGTGTAGAAAGAGCTGGGCTACCCTGGGCTCGGCCGCCATCTTGCTATTTGTTGACATGGTGCTTGCTGTGGGGGAGCTGGAGGCCTCTCTGGACGCCCCCCCACCGCCATAATCAGGTGGTATGGATTGGAATCCCTGTGTCAGGCAAGTATGGTATTATTCCCAGCCAATTTCCCGTTCCCCTTGATTAGGAAACAGGCCCCAAGAGTTAGGCTGGAGCAGAGGCATAAGCCACGGGAATACGCAAATATTTCCCCTTCCTTCCTCCACCACACAGAGGAAATTACTCAGAAGGCAAGTTGATTCAGCCTTGGATTTAAATCAACTCATTGAGGGATTTACCTAGGAACTCCTGAGGGAATTATCTGGAAGAATTAATTCCAAGGGTAAAAGAGGGAGAACAGGCATTTAAGGTAAACCTTTACCTAGTTCACTTATCTGTCCCTTGGTCGTTTTTCCAAACTTTTCTGAGAGTCTGCCACATGCCAGGCACTGGAGGGAGGGGGCTGACCACAAACTTGCCACTCAGGTTTGCTGGAATCAAGGGTCTTGAGCTCTAAGGGGCTTTTGGGATCAACTAGCTTAGTTCACTCATTTCATGGATGAAGAAGTGGAGGTTCAAGTTGAACTCTGCCTGGGGCTCACAAAGAGCCCAGCGTGGGCGGATGCTCTGACCACGTCTCCATGTGGCCTGAGCCTAAGGAGTTCTCTTGCAAGTGAGCCAAGGGAAACCTCCCAACAGGAAAGCATTATTCTGTATTGCTAAGATCACCAGCTCGTGAGCAGACGCACAGCCTCATGCCTCCAACTGCACACCCACCACCATCACCTTAGCGTTCATTCGGAAATAAAACCCAGTGAGGCAGGCTGGGCCCCGCCTCAGTGTATCCCTGCCTTACCCCAACTCACCAACATGAAGAAGCGTTTTTGTTCTTCTCACTATTTTTATTTTGCACTATAAAAAGCAACAACATCAACAACCAGTAACATACTGCTTTTCTTCACATTCATATGGATTTTAGGAAATTATTGCCTTTTCCCCTGGAGAAATAACCTACAGACAAAAAAGAAGTAGTACCACATTGAGAAATCTGCAAATCCCAGAAGTCAACAGCTTGAAGACAACCCCAAGGGGCAGGGAAGAAAACAAGTGTCACCAGAGACCAGACAAGCACATGTAAGGACAGCAAGCTGGGGTGACAACCGTTTCAATGCCACTGACTCAGACAGTGGGTACCCTTTCTCTCCTGGCACCCAGTGCCACCACCTCAAAGGGGTGATTGTTGGTCTATGGTCTAAAGAACTCTTTTCAAATGACGCCAGAGTTGCTTTGAGGAGAGGTGCAACGAGAAAGGTTCAAGTATGAGTAAGAATCATGCCAAAGTCCAAAGTCAGGGTAAAACCCACAGTGAAGAGGAAACCAGAAGTGTTACTGTCTCACTACTTCACCCAAATGACTCCACCTGACCCAAGACAGAGTCTCAAAAACATCTGAGGGTTCAAACGAGCATATACATCA
Source organism: Tursiops truncatus (assembly GCF_011762595.2). Taxonomy (NCBI): domain Eukaryota; kingdom Metazoa; phylum Chordata; class Mammalia; order Artiodactyla; family Delphinidae; genus Tursiops; species Tursiops truncatus. The sequence continues at coordinate 19,168,372 of NC_047049.1, forward strand.
TGTCCCTAAAACCCTGTAGGGTTACTTTCCTGACTAGGTGGTGATCAGCTTATGCCCTGAAGCAACACAGACAGATACGGAGACTGCCAAAGTTAAAAAAATAAGGTGGAAATTGTGCTTCCTTCAAAATGAATTGGCTTTGTTACTGCCTTTTCTCCTGGTCCAGCAACTGCTTTCTCTCATATTGCTGCAGGTATTTATTGCCTTATGCTTGAAATGAAAAGGCAAACTTTGAGGTGCAAAGACTGGGCAGTCCTGAGGGCAGGGGGTCTGGAAATACAGTAGTCAGCACGTGCTGTGCTCTCATAATGGCTTGGCCTTCCTTCAGTCCCAAGAACCTATCCCCGAGGTCAGTCTGAAGTTTGTTTGCAAACCTGGTGACCCTTCACTGGTCCCACCAGGACAGCGGGACAGAGTGAGGTCTTCAGTATTGCACACGTATGAAATGTCCACGAGTCAAAATACAAAATCACAGTTGTTCTTGGAGCTGGGCTGGTTTTCCCACTCTGGTCTTAGCAGGATGTGGCTGTGGCCATGGGGCTCTGGCTGAGCTCTGAGACCGTTGAGTGGGTGGGCAACGGTGCCAGCACCGAGGTAGGGAATGTGCAGTAGGAACCCTGCACGTCAGGGCTCAGTGTCTGTAAATGGGCTATGAACGAAGGGCCGGCTGCCTCCCCTTGGGAGGAGGGAGCCTGGGGGCTAGGCGCGCAAGGCAGGATCTCGGACTCATACTGTAGGAGCTGGCCCATGAAGCTGAAGTTGGGCGAGACCACACTCCTCCTCTGCTTGATGTAATCAAAGGCGTCCTTTAGGTGGAACTGCTTGGTCTTCATGAGGTAAGCCATGCAGATGGTGGGTGAGCGGGAGATCCCAGCCTCACAGTGAACCAGGACCTTGCCTCCCTTTTCCCTGACACAGTCTGGAAGAAAGAAAAGACAGTGGAAATGAATTGGGATTGGAACTCAAAGGCAACTGGATTTAATTAAAGAATTAAAAAAAAAGTGACCTAGTAATCAAATCATCCTCCCTGCTCAACGTCTGTGGTCCCACACCAGGCTTTTGCCAGTCTTTAACCTCCACTGCTGAGGATAGACTTTAGGGTCCCACCATGATGTCTATCTCTGCGTAGAACCTTCACAATCCTTAGTTCTCCAGGATGCTTTCACAGGTTCTGCCACTGGAGGTGCTGGACCTGGAGTAACTCCTTCCTGGGGATGCCATCTTAACTCGAGTTCCACGGATGCGTTTCAAGAAGACTTTGGAAAATCTTTGAAGCTGCATGCAAGTTTTCGTTGCACATTCACATTTCCCTGAGAGGGTCCCAGGCTCAAAGACTGACTTGGAGAAGCAATTCCTGCCTCTCGGGGTCTGATTCTAATGGTGATGACCTAGCCCTCATCCTGGTTGAGGCCTTCCATCCTCCCCGGGATCCCTGTTTGGCTGTGCCAGGGCGGGATGCTTGGCTCAGCACCGAGGGTTCCCAACCAAGCAAACATACAATAAATAGTGCACAGCCACTAATTATAGCCTTGGCTAAGTAACGCTTACTAGACGGAGGATATAAATGGCTTTGGCAAACTCCATCTTGCACAACAATGGGAGTCACTGCTATAAAGCTACCACCTTCAGTTAGCATTCATTAGCTCAATATGACAAAAGCGGGGTGCCCTCCTTTTCTGTTCTACTCCTCCCCCCAAAAGAGCTCCAACTGTTAAAAATGAGCAGGGGCAAAAGGTTAAACACATATACACATCAAATAAAAACCACAAAAAAGAGTCTTTCCAATTCCCTCTCTTGCAGTGAGGAAACAATTACATCACAGGAAGTTAGATGTCCATGGCACTATGTAAGGCCACAGTATGCAACAACATTTAAGATTTTGAAGGGCAAATAAAAAGTCAGCCCCCTTACCCACCTCCCTCCTCAAGTTCAAGAAATTTGCAAATGCATCTCTAAGATCTGAAAGATCCAGTTTCTGAGGAGTCAGGGAGGAACCTGGAGTCTCCCCAACAGAATGAAAATCCCAAAGGACACCCCAGGGTTCCTCATTAGAAGTGCCCCAGTCTCTGATTCAAAAGAAAAAAAAAAAAAGTTCCTGTAAATTAGTTCAAAAGAGACTCCAAGTTCCTAGGATTATAGGGTCGTGACTCCAACCTTCTTTTGCTCCTCCACCAGCAAAAAGCTGGTAGTCTAGCTTTTAATTGGCCCAGAGCCAAATCCCAGAAAGCAAAGGGCCTACAGTGTATTGCTTCTGGATCCCACTTCACCCCTGGGGGCTTGCCTTCTACGTGGCCCTCGGAAGGGGTCAATGCATGATTCGGCCTCAGTCCCTCCTTCCTTCAGGAGGGCAAGGAGTCTGGGGAAAGGCATCTCGTGTGCCTTCAGAATGCTGTGGGTTTGTGCGGTTGTGTACCCAGACACAATGCACACACAGGATGGGGAGGGAGGCTTCTGAGAAGTGATGGGGGCGGGTTTCATGACTTCACTGAGAAGCTATCTAGATAATTGAATAACAGGCTGACAAGGGCAAGGCATTCCCAGGGACAGGGAGAACAAGTCAAGGGTTTCCCACCCTGACCCCATCATCTTGACTGTCTCTCAGAGACTCCAAAGGAACCATCGCAGCCCAGAGGTTCAGGGAACAGGGAGGCAGGCTCGGCCTTTTGCCTCTGGTGAGTTTCTCTGCAGGCTTCTGTGGAGTAGAGATTGTGTGTGCTGAGCAGAGGGCCCACCACGTGGTGGAAGGGGGGCCTTTAACGGCTCCCTGCACTAAGTAATCATTGCTGCACCCAGCACCGGCCTTTCTCCCTCCAACATCCCTCAGAGCACGAGGCAGGAAGATCACTGCTCAGCTTCAACAGCTATGCATGTTAAAGGGAAAGAAGGACTCTGGAAAGGGAGGCAAGCCCACAAGGATGGGGAGTGGTGGGTGCTTGCAAATCTGAGACACAAAAAAGTCAGTCCAGCCCCCAGGGGAGATGGTTGAGGGAAACAGAGATGTCCAATGAAAGAACAATCCAGCCTGTTCGAGGAGTTGGAATCCCAAGGCCCAAAGCCCTTTCTAGGCAGAGGGACGAGAGGTTTCCAGGCCTACACGATGGAGTAAATGATAACTGCCTCACGGAACGTACAAAGGATGCAAAAAGATGCCAACTTCTCTGTGCATAAAGCACAGAGCTTGAGACGAGCGCTATCTTTAGTCCCAAATCAGCTGAAAATGCAAAACAATTGCCCCCAAAGCAGTTTGCCAAAAACCGTGGAAAGCTGCCAGGGCCCTGGGGGCTCAGTGCGTAAGGAGTGCTCTCTCAGTCCTTCTGTTTGTTTTCAAAAATATCCCAACCTACGCAGAAGCAGTTTGGGTGGTTCTTTCCCTCCCCTGCTTCCCCGGCATGGAGCCTCACACACGGATGCACCCTGCTTCCCGCCCAGCCAGAAACACTAACAAGAGCGACAGAGTATTGCTATAAAATTGTAGTAATTCATTTATCTTGCAAATTAAAGCTCCTATTAATAGCAACTCAAATCCTCCCCTCTGTCGTTTTGGTCGGTGCATCCAACGAGCCAAGTTGGCTCTACAACAAGATGCTTTTCTTCTCACTGACGGGAACCCCCATCAGTACATCAAAATCCAAGAACACGCTCCCCTAGGGGGCCCCCAAAACAACTGAGGGGGAATGGCTGCACCTACCAATGAAATCTATTGCTTCTTGAAAGTGGGAGCTGATGTTAGCCGCATGGCTGTCTTCCACGGGGATCCATTTGTAGTGTAGGTGGGTCGTGCAGGCCTCAGAGGTCCGTCGTGAGACATTCAGCAGAGCCGTGATGTGCAGGTTGGCGAGGAACTCACACTTGGACGCATGGTAGGCACTTCCAAGGTACAGGAACGGAAGGATTTCGACTGGGCCGCCCTGGAAGGAGGGGCAAAGGAGGACAACCAGGAAATGTTGGATTAGCTTGCTCTTTGGGGAGAAGAAACAAAACAACGCTGACCTATTTGTTTTCAGGTGGGAGGTTCCCTTTCTGGTTTCCAGGTAGAGAGCTCAGAGTCAGCGCAGTTCACCCAAGAGTGTGTGGGTGGAGCCTCTGTCCTGGTAAACTCTCTACCCTACATTACTGCCTTGTGACTCAGTGACAGCAAATCCCACACAGCTAAGATTTTCATTTTCTTATATATATTGAGGTGGTAGGAAATGCCGGCAGCCTTCCTATACTGACAAGGATGAGAAGAGGGTGGTGTGATGGAAGACTTGAGAGGCCCGTGCTATAGTTCTAGCTGCCCTGAGAGTGCCAGAGTGAGTCCTTTAACCTTGGGGGCAGCCTCGGTTTCCTTCTAGATAAAATGGAAAATGGTTCAACAAGGTGAGCCCCCTCCTTTACAATCCTGACGTTTTATATATATATATATATAAAATGTGTTTCATCAAACCTAGGACACTGTTGATCCTAAGATGCATTTGGAGCTCAGAGATGTTAAAATATGCTTCCCCCGTCCCCCAAAAAAGTAAACTTCTCAGAAGTGAAAATGACCACTATCTATCCAAAATCCTCAGATAATGAAAAGCTGTTAGGCCATGAGCAGGGCCTGATCCTTTTTTTTTTTTTTTTTTTTTGGCTGTGCTGCGCTGCGTGGCATGCAGGCTGCAGGATCTTAGTTCCCCAACCAGGGATCAAACCCGTGCCCCGTGCAATGGAAGCGTGGAGTCTTAACCACTGGACTGCCAGGGAAGTCCCAGGCCTGATCTTCTCGTGGGGTTGAGTTTTGGTGAGAGACGCGGACATCTTCACCCTTTTGGGAGACCACCTATACCTGAGGTTTCTAGTTAAGAAGGATCCCCAAAGAACCAGAGACCATCTACCCTGAGGAAAAGCTAAAAAGAACAGCTAGCTAGTCAGACTCTGGCAGTCTCAGCATTTCCAGGGTGGCAAGAAAAGCCATTGTTCCATACTTGGAACAATGGGAGCCCCTGGAGATTTAGAGGGAAAACACTGAGCTGGGGTGACAGTGGCTGTGTCTTTGGCAGCCTTTCCCATATCATCCATCCGCTTCCTGTGTTTCCATTTCCTGTCCTGGAATAAGAGTAGAATGGAAACTCTCTGCCAGACCCACAATAGGGAAAGGGGCACGGGACGAGGGCCAGGAGAAGGCAGTTCTCAAATTACCCCGCATGGGTGTTTGCTTTTTCTTTCCTGAGAAGTCAGGTGTTTAAGGCAAAGGCCAGTTTGGCCACTTGAAAGAAAGTTATAGAGATTTTACAAAAGGTAGTAATAGTAACCAGTATTTTTAATAGCTGGCCCCTGAGCTTAACACTTTAGGTGTACCTACATACATCTCTCCCTCTCTTTAGAGCCTGGAAAATGCTGACACACCAGGCCTGGGAACCTACTCAATTTCTCCTGGAGCTTAGCCCAACACCCCTGAAACCATGTTTCTTTCCTTTTTTGAATCTTCTTTTTAGACTCAAGAGGAAGAAACCAAAGGCCTTCAGAAACCCCAAAGGTTAACACGACCTCACCCGGCTTCTCTCAAGGCAGAAGCGCTACTAAGAGTAGCACTAGGGGGTTCCCCAGATGAACCGTGGAAACACACCAGGGCCTCCCTGGTCCTTGCTTGGCCAAAGGTCTGCTGTGCTTTCACAACATCCTGCAAATTCTCGTTTCTCTTTCACTTTCTGAGAATGGAGGAGGAAAACACCACCCAAACAAACAAACAAAAATAGAAATTCAGCTAAGCCGGATGCCCATGGCTTGAAAGTCCAGGGTTCATCATACACTGTAATTTTAATAAAAGAAAACAAAATAATAACCCTGGCACCTCGCCAAGCTAATAGGTTTCCATTCAAGGAAAAGCCACCTGGCTGTATTTGGAAGTTTATCCCCAGGGGCAGAGCTCTGCTCTTGGCAGGCAGCTGGCATCTTACACAGTATCTAGAAATCTTCCTTCTATGATTTGGGTATGTTCTTATTTTGTGCAAAGAGCTTTTTGTGCAAAAAGCTCCTCCTACCAAGTCAGATGCCTAGAATGGCCCTCTTCCAAAAGAAGGCATGTGGAAAGCAGAACAGGGTCCTGAAAAGAACCAGAACAAGGAGTTAAGAGAAGGGAGTTCTGGGCCTAGTGTGGCCATGAACCCAGCTGCAGGATTCTTGGCAAAATCAATCATCCCACCAGCTGTGACAGTTTTTCCCTCTGTAAAATGGGAAGGTAGGTTTTGATCTCTGTTTTCTGCAGATTTGGGTCCTTGCTGGCTTTTTCCACATCCTCCTGCATTGTATAGGTAACCCCTGCCTGAGCCGTCCACTTTTTCTTCCTCTAATGAGTTGCCAGAAGGTACAGTTCTTTGAAGGGAAGAAACCCACATGTTTGTAGACACATGAAATCCTCTAGTGTGTCTTGATCTCTGGTTTCAGAATTTATGGAATTATAAGCATCAGAAACCCCTAGGGGAGGCTGCTTAGCCATCCAAATAGTAATTTCTCTACAACCCTCCCCCAATCTTCCTCCTTCAGTTAAAAATACCTAGACACGCCTTTACAGGTACTGGGTTGGTTTGCAGAAACTGCAGAGCATGAACAGTTATGAAGAAGATCAACACAGGAAGCCTGAAAGTCAGCTCTGAAACGTCTTCAGGGAAACCTAAACCGATATTTCAAAGCTTCTCTGCACCTCCCAGGCCAGCTAACAATAATGTATATTTCGCTTCCACTTTTTGCCAGAAGCCAGGGAGCGTCCTGAAGCGCATTTGCTCTTGTCAGCTTATTTGCTGGAAGGAAGCCCATTTACTCTTAGATGGAAACTCAAGTTGGCAAGCAACAGAGGCTCTCTAAAGCTAGAGGCCTCTGCCAACTCCCTGATCCGCAAACGAACCAACCAAGGTTGCTGAGCAGGGAGTGGAAGAGCCAGGGTGCTGTGCAAGGAACAGAGCCAGGAGCCGGGACGGTACTTCCACACCGTGTACCTGGTCATAAGCCGGCCTGTAGCTGATGTTGAGCACTGACTTCCCACACTGACTGATGAGGGCTGTCTCGGTTTCAACCTTCTCTGGTGAAATGGGTTTTACGTCCACGCAACACTCAGGATATTCCGAGTGGAAAGTCTCATATCCCCCTAAAAGACAAAAAAAAGGCAAGAGAGATATAAGCATCGATTTTTCTCAGGCTGTCAGAAAATGCCCAGAATTGATCCATACCCTGAGTGTGGAATAGTAAAAAAAATATTCAGCTACTATACATTTTGGTCATATTAAAAAATTGAGCCAAAACAAGTAATAGTTTTAGAATAGAAACGGGCTCCACAGACACACACACACACACACACACACATACACACTCTCTCTCTCCTAAAAAGCTATAATTCAGAAAGGCAGTGATGAAAGTTTTCTATGCCTATCAGAAGATAGGCATAGAAGAAATGAAAGTTTTCTATGCCTATCAGAAGAAGCTTAAACTGTGAAAGGAAATATATCTGACATGTGGCAAATATTAACCAAATCCCTCCAGAAAACAAAAGCTGTTTTCTCTCATTTACCTAAAATGCAGGTGTGATTATGCAGAATTTCAGTAATTTGTGAATGAGACTCTAAACTGGTCTGGTTCATCCCTAGTCCCTTAGCTCTAAACTGGATTATAGACGAAACCTCCTCTATTCATAAGGGAATGGGGGCTAACACGAGGTTTAAACTCAGGGCAATAAAACAGCTCTGCCCTTTCTCTTTGCCAAGGTGCTAAGAACACTGCTGACAATCCTCTCCATAGGTCCCATGTAATCAATCTAGTTAATTACCTTCCAAACCAGAGCAATGAGGCCTTCTGAACTTAATTCTTAACTCCTTAAGTAAAAACTCCTTCTTTCTCCTTGATGACCACCTACTCTCCCTTTATCTTATGACCCTCCCCTCCTGAACTTTCTCCCCAGCTACACACACACACACACCCTCATACCTGGCAGGTATGATTCTATAAAAATCCTAACTATATTTAAACTTCTCCAAATGGATCAGATCACTTAAGGTAAAAACTACTCTCTGACCGAGTCATAGAAACTTGAGTAGGTAAGTTCTCAGGCCCACACACGAGGTAGGGAAGAACCAAACGAAACACTGGCCTCGAAGCCTCAGAATGCCAAATGCTGCTGGGTGCATAGGCCAGACTTGTGTGGGGAAACACTTTGCTTCCAATCCAAAGGGACCTAAGACACTTCCAAGAGCCTCCAGAAAACCTGCTTCTTTTTCTGGCCCAGAGAATTCACTTGGGGTCAAATCATCAATTTTTTTTTTGTTTTTTTTGGTCCATGCTGCACAGCTTGTGAGATCCTAGTTCCCAGCTTATGGGATCTTAGTTCCCTGACCAGGGATTGAACCTGGGCCCTGGCAGTGAAAGTGCTGCCAGGAATTAGGAATTCCCTAAATCATCAATTAAATAAGCATTCTGAGACCATGTATTTTTCCAAAAAGGCCCCCTTTTTTTCTTCTGTCTTTTGGTGGTGTAATAGCCCCACAGTGGAGCACATGGTGGTTTTTTAAGCCCCTGCAGTAGGCAAATGGTTAATGGATTACACGGCAGTCTCCAGCTCTCTCCCAGAAGCTACAGCCAATTCCTAGAATGAGTCATCTAACTATTACTGCTTCCTCTCAGCTTGCTGGAACTGCCCCCAACCCCATTTAGCACACCCAAATCTCCCCTGTGGTCACTTCAACAAATAGCCAATTGGGCCTTCCCAAATGAGCTTCTGGACCTCCACAATGACCACGTTCCCGGTCATGATGACAGGCCATGGCGGAGGGAGGCGGAGGTGGAAAGTTTGAAGGTGTCTGTGGCTTAGTTTTCCCTCCCTCCCCACCATTGCCCCCACCCCCTTCCCTCCCAGAAGGCAGAAAGAAACCACACTTACACTGACCCTCAGCTTCCTCCGAAGAGGTGTCCCTATAGTTAGCAAATCACTTCCTGTGCCTGGGCCTCAACATTTTGAGTCCCAGGAGACAAACTGAGTGATAGGGGATGGGAATCTGAAGTAAGAGTGGCCCAGGCCCTCTCAAACTTCAGAATGAAGCTTGGGAAAGAGAAGCCTTCAGGCCACCCCATCTCTTGGCTTTAAACAGAGCACTTAAGAGTTGGCTGTTGGGCTTCCCTGGTGGCACAGTGGTTAAGAATCCGCCTGCCAATGCAGGGGACACGGGTTCGAGCCCTGGTCTGGGAAGATCCCACATGCCCTGGAGCAACTAAGCCCGTGTGCCACAATGACTGAGCCTGCACTCTAGAGTTCATTGAGCCACAACTACTGAGCCTGTGTGCCACAACTACTGAAGCCCGTGTGCCTAGAGCCCGTGCTCTGCAACGAGAAGCCACCACAATGAGAAGCCCGTGCACCGCAACGAAGAGTAGCCCTCGCTCGCTGCAACTAGAAAGCCTGCGGGCAGCCATGAAGACCCAACGCAGCCAAAAATAAAATAAATTAAAATAATAATAAAAAGAGTTGGCTGTTAGGAGGACAGACAGGAGGTGCGGGTGTGGGCTGGGTCCTGCCTGCCTGTTGACAAAATAAGGCAGGCAGACAAAGTCTCAGTGTAGTTGAGGGACAGATAAACAGGGTCCTGCCTCTTCTAGCTGGGGTCAGGAGTCCTATAGATTAGATGGTCTGTCTTTCACCCACTCCCATCAGAGGCGTGGAGAGACAGAACATTCCTCTCTGGTGCCTCACTTGAACTCCAAGAGCCGTGGCAATTCTTTTGGCAGCTTCAATCCTCTTCAGAGTGATTCTGTTTTTGATCACCACCGCATTACCAGGGGAACTGAGCAGAGAAAGCACACGGACACTATATATAAATACGCACTGACAATGCCGTTCGGTCATCTCATTTTAGTGGGTTTTTTTGGGACTGGAGGGCATTGAGGGAAGTGTAAAAGGCATTGCAGGACTTCCCTGGCAGTCCTGTGGTTAACACTCCGTGCTTCCAGTGCAGGGGGCGTGGGTTTGATCCCTGGTTGAGGAAATTAGATTCCACATGCTGCGTGGCCAAAAAAAATGGTTTGCCCCACGATCTGGGATGCCACTAGGTTAAAAACCTGAACTCTTATCTGGATGTGAGTCAGGTAAAGAAAAAATTTTCTTTGGCAACAACTTAAAGTTTAGTACTGTTATAAGGGTAAGTATTAAGCAATTTCTACTGAAATTTAAAACGGACATAACTTTCGACGTGGCAATTCTCATAATTTTACTGAAAGATAGTGCACATGCAAAAGCATTTGGACAAAGGTATACTCTCCCACACTGCTGGTAAGTAGGCTGGAAGCAACCTACTTACTGGCTATCACCAGGGGATGGGTTTAAAAAGTGAATAGGACACGTATGCTCTGATATGGACAAATCTCTCAAGATCTAGTTAGATGAAAGAGGCAGGAACAGGAAATATACAAAATCATTTTATTTTTACTCATGGAAAATTAATTTATCTAAAGATGAACAAGAAATAGTTGACTGTTGTCTCTGGGGAGTAGAACTGAGTTCTAGGGTGTGCAGAAGATCCACTTTTCATTGTACAGCCTTTGTGCTGTATGTTACTTACATTAAAAAAATTTTTTTAAACATTAATTTTTCTGAGATGTGAGTCTACAGAGCTGCCTACTTCCTGTGGCAATAACTTCCAAACTGCTAGCGTGGCCCCCTGCAGAGGGGTGGGGAGCAGAGGTAGGACCCGGAAGGGTTTCCTGGAATGTATCTTTCGTGCTACTGGAGAGGCAGAAGCTTTTTCTGTACTCACTGCTAAGAAGCGGAGACAAAAAGCATATCAAAAAGAAATCAGGGACTATGTGTGAAAAATCTCTGCAGAGCTTGGAGGGCACTGTCCATCTCCTGGGGGCTGAGGCTGGGTAAAAGAGGAATATCATTATCTTCTGCCTCTGTTGTTTCCCTAACAGGAATCAACAGGGGACCGTCTGTAAGAGGTGCTAACAGAGGTGGGAGCTGCCCGTGTGCCTCTGGAATCTCCTGGCCTGGAATGTGTAAAACTCCACAAGTCGCACGGTTTTAAAACAGCGCTCTCACTCTCTCAGCTCACTGCACCTGAGCTCTGAACCACATCAGTGTTACATCTCCAGGTGTCCCCGTCAGAGTCGGCCGGCGCAGCCTAGGCTGAGTCCTCATGTCTGCCCTACAGGCTATGCCTTCAATACGTTTGAGGTTACAAAGGACTCAAATACAAGGCGGCAGCAGTTATAGGAAGTGACACAGAAATCAATATTCTGGAGTCTGAGAGTAAATCACCCACCCACCACCAACGTCATCTCCCCCAGCAGGTGGAATGGGCAGACTGGTGAAGCAGCTTCTGGGGATCTCAAACCAAATGCGACGCAATCCCCTTCACAGCCACCCTGTGGCACCTCTCACGTGTCCTGGCTCGCTGGCCAGCCTTCCTACCACCCCTGGCAGACAGCGTTAGGCCCACCGGGTTTGGCCCACGACCAGTACAGATGATCCTGGGGTGGGGGAGAGGAGGTGAAAAGGGTGTCAGCTCCAAACGGAGCGAGAGAAAGGCCTGGGAGGGGAGAAGGGGAAGCCAAAGAACAATAAAAAGCAATAAAATGAAATGGAAAGGAAGGGGAGGGGAGGAGAGGGACTCGCCAGGGTCAAAAAGGCAAGAGGGTCGAAGACGACACAGCCTAACATACGTTAATCGTGCAGGAGGGAGAAAAGGGGACACCGCGGCGCCACACTTCGGGGGTGAGGGTGTTACGACCTGCTGATCCCTCCAGATCTGTCCATCAGGACGGCTCCAGAGCGCAGGCCCCAGCGAGAGCGGTGAAGTCGGCGCCAGGAAAGCCGGCCCGCGCCCAGCACTAGGCGACCGACCCCCAGCTGAGAAGCAGCGCCCCCGGCTGCGTAAGCAACCCCACCCCACCCACCCGGGCCGAAAGGCCGATCGTCAAGCGCTTTCGAGGAACTCGAGTGGGGAAGCTGTGAGCGCTGACACTAGCAGTGCCCTCCCTAGAGCACGTCAAGCCCCAAGGTGCAGACTCCCGCCAGCGGAGAACCGCTCGGGTTCTAGCGTCAAGGAAGGCGCCCGGCGCCAGCAGGGGACCCCAGAGCCCGGGGCCGTCCCGGCGCGGACGGTGACAGGGGACCGGCGTCCCCGACGCGCTCACCTTTGAGGAAGTAGACCCGCGGGCCGGCGGGCAGACAGGCGAGCAGCGAGGTGAGCACAACGCGCGCGGCGCTCTCCTCGCGCAGCTTCTGCCAGTGGCGGCTGCCCTGGTCCAGCACGACCACGGCCGCCACGCCGCCGCCGCCCTCCTGCAGCAGCCGCGCGCGCGCCGCCTCGTCCGGCAGCACGTAGCGCGCTGACACCGCGCCTCCGCGGGCCCGCCGCAACACCACCGAGTTGAGGTTGACGTTGAGCGAGCCGCGCACGCTCGAGGCGGCGAAGGCCAGGTAGGGCCGGCAGTCGAGCACCACACAGCGCGCCGCAGCCTCCTTGCGGAGCATCTTGCGCAGCTGGCGCCCGTCGAGCGACGTGACCTTCATGCCGCCGCCGCCGCCCAGCGGCCCCGCGCAGTGCGCCCCGCAGGTGCCCACAGCCAGGGTGCCCGCCGGCGAGGCCCGGGAGGGCGACCCGCGGGCCTGCGGCCGGCCGACCGAGCCCGGCGCCGGAGCGACCGCTCAACTCTTCTTTCCCGCCCTTCACGCTCGGCACCCGGCCCGGCCACTCGCCGCCCCAGAAGCCGGGGATTCCGCTGGCAGCTCAGCGTTTTATGTGAATGGGTGTACAGCCTGTGACGTGGCTGCCCATATAAGGCCGAATAAGAGTATTTCCCCGCCCCTTCGGGCTGTGGCCACGCCCCCCGGGAGCCGGACGTGCTGGGCGGGCGCCGAGCGTTAGTCAGCCTGAGAAAGAGGAAGTGGCAGGCAACTTGCCGTGCTCTCTGTGGCGCTGCGCGGAGACACTCACTTGCGCATCACCGGGGACTGCTGGTGGGGTGTCAGGAACGCCACGAGGCCGAGGTGACCCACGCTGTGCGGGAAGAGGAGGAAGCGGGGGAGGCGGAGCTGGCGTCGTGACATGGGTTTAGAGTTTCATAGACGTAGGTTCAGAACCCGCTGGGGGCCGGGCCAGGTACCGTGGTAGGCAGAGCTAGGGGCGGCCTCGGCCAGTGCCCCCAGATGGATCTGACGTAGATTTCGATCCTTACGCGTCTTTACGCGGGGAATGAGATGATAGCTGGAATTTGCTTCGAAGGCTGGGTTATCGACTCAAGATTGGGCTTGTGTTGGTATCGTTGAAACTTGGTGACGGGTACCTGGAGGTTCATTATACTGTTTTCTCTACTTTTCTTTATATTTTGAAATTTTCCATGATAAAAGCACCTCAAAGTAAAAGTGGAGAGAGAAGAGCCAGCAACTAATCTCCCCAAATGGGTTCTGCCCTCAAAGGGTTGATGGTCCTTTTCTTTGTCACACTCCCAGTAAAAATTAGAATAATTGTTTTTTGAGGAACCGTTTTCTGAGCCCCAGAAAAATCTGTCCTGAAATCAGCTGCAGCATCAACACGCACCGTTGATGGAGCTCAGCCCAGCCAACTGTACAGGTGGCTTCTGGATTTGGAGGATTATCTGTGGCTCAAGTATAATCCCAGGCTGTCTGCACCCGCCGGTCCCCAGCAGCTTCAGGCTTCCCATCCCCAATCTTGGGGAACTGGACACGATTCACCCATTCAGCAAGTATTTACTGAAGGTCAGCTTTGTGCCCTGGTAGCTGCAGGGACATGCTTCTACCCCCAAACTCAGGACGAACCATTTTATTGTGAGCCTGAGGCAGGAGGGGACTGCCTGATGGAAAACAGCCTGCCTCCACTAGGGTGGGGCTTGTTTACTACCAACAGAGGGGAGTGAGGTTTTTAGAAGGAAGCAGAAGTCCAATTCTGAAATCAAATGCAGTCAAACCGGACAACAGCCAGCTGGCCGTTGCCTCTGGGTCTCAGATGCCTTCAGTCAGAGGCGCTGTCCTCACCCTGTTACTGGAATCCCAACGAAGATGTGATGCCGGGGGGTTTTCTTTCTCTTTGGGATTATACGTGCCAGCCTTCCCTGCAATCTGCTCCTCCTCTAGTGTCACCGGAACCACCCAGCCTCAGACGTTTCAACCTACAACCACATGGCCAGGCTCTGTATTGGTTGCTGGACACCAAAGTGAGCAGTCCTCACTCTGCTCCAGCTGCCCCCAGCTAGGAGACGAGGCTTGGTCCAGCCCAGAGGCCTCTTTTTTTTAAAAATTAATTAATTAATTAATTTGCTGCACCGTGGCGTGTGGGATCTTAGTTCCCCGACCAGGGGACCAGGGATCGAACCCCTGCAGTGGAAGCGTGGAGTCTTAACCACTTGACCACCAGGGAAGTCGCCACAGGCCTAAGGTCCTGTAGTCAGTGTGGAAGAGCATCCACGGTGTGCGAGGTGGGGTAGGGATGTGGCCCTGGAGAAGGCCACTCAGCGCAGAGGAGAGCTGAGGTGAGCTTAACGAGAGTGAATCCAGGTGAGCCAGGCCATGGAGTGGGAGAGTGGAGGACATTCCAGGCAGAGAAAACTGCTTGCGGTAAAGGGAAGAAAACCAAGAACCCAGCAAGGTATGTGCTGGAGGTACGTGGGAGACTAAGGCATTTCTGGCATTTATTAGAAAGTTAAGCAGGCTCAGGTGACGGAGGGACTTGTGTGCCATTTACGGCATTTGGATCTTATGGTTTGGCTGGAGCAGCCACGGATGAGGGTGTTACTCAGTGACTTGGTCAGGTGAGCATTTGGGGACCTCACTGAGGTGGCACTGTGGAGGATGGATGTTTTATTTGCAAGTGGAGATGGGGTCCAGACTGGCGTCAGGGAGACAGATAGGCGGCTTTTGTGGGTAATCCAGGCCTGAGCTGATAAGGGCCTGCCGGAACTTGGCAGTGATAGCAGCAATTGAAGAGGCCACACAGATGGGAGAGACATTTAGGAAGTAAATTGCCGGAAGGGATGGGATGGCGGAGAGAGGAGTAGAGGGTGACTGAGTAAATGGTGACACCTTTAGATAGGGACCCTACAGGAACAGGTCCGGGTGTGTAGCAGGAGAGGGGTCGGGGGTGAAGTCTAGACTTATTAATAAGTAGGAGTTGATCCTGTGCCACCCAAGGGGGTGGTGGAAAGGTGCCCTGGCAAACAGTGCAGGAAGGTCATCCATCAGTGGATTGCTCTGTCACTTCCCACCCCAACAGATCACCAAGTCCCTGGCTTCCAAAGACTCTGCCTTCCAGATCTCATTCCTAACCTGCCCTTTCTAGTCCCATGGCCAGGGCCAGCTTCCTGGGTGTGTGACCTGTGTGACCACAAGGCCATCCTTAGAAGGGCATGATGCTTGGTTTGATGCTCTGCTGTCGCTCTCTTGAAATTCTTGATAATTTTTGGACAAGGGACCCTGAATTTTCCTGTTGCACTGGGCCCCGCAAATTATGTATCCTGTGCTAGCCATAGCTGTAGTTAAAGGGCCCCATTATCCCCTGCACTGGACCCTACAGTAGCATCCTGCCTCCCAATCGCCAAGCCCTCTCCTTTCTCTCTTGTCTTCTGCAATGTGATCTTTTTAAGCTTAGATCGGAGCACAGAGCCCACCTGCTCTGCTCGAAAACCCTCAGTGGCACCTATGCACTGTCTGATAAAATCCAAATTCATTAGTGGAACATCAAGGTCCTTGTTCTAACCAGTTGGCCGTAACTGGCGTAACCCACCTCCAGCCTCGTTTGTCTCCTTCCTTCCCCCTTCCCCCAGCCCCAGGCTCCAGTCACACAAAACTACCTATTTTCCTAAACTTGCCCAGTATTTTGCTGCCTCCACACTTTTCTACAGGACTTGAGCGCCTCCCCCATTCCTTTGTTAGGAATCCTTCCCTGCCTTCACACACCAGCTCCAGAGCTACCGTTGCACCTCCAAGAAGGCCCCCCTTAATCCCCCAGCCTGTTAATCAGTCGCCCTCCTGGGTGTTCTCACATTGTGCAGTTTCCCCCTCCCCCAACAGAGTGTTATCTGTCCTGCCATTAGTTTGAAGGCTCCCAGGCCATACTCAGGACTTATCCCACCATCTGTGACCCAGTCATAACACCCAGCACATGGTAGGAGCTCAGGCAATGTTGGTGGAATGGAATCCAGTGCTTGCTGAGGCTTGAAAGCAGCAGGCTTTTTAGGAGGCACCCAGGGGAAGAGTTGGCCACAGCATAAATCAGGGCCTTAGACCCTGGGTTAGGAGGCAAGATAGGAAGCTGTGGATGCACAGACCCTAGGATCAGGAAGTAGAATTCATAGGCCACAGGCCTAGGAGGAGAAGGAGTGTGTCTGAGACTGGAACTGTTTAAATAATCATGCCTTTCTCCACCCCCCCCCCACCCCCTGCCCACTGCTTTGGAATGGGAGTGAGGGGGGTTCAGGGAAGAAAGCAGAATTTAAATTAACATGAGCGTATGAGGCAAGACCTTGTTCTAGTTGTCATTCGCTCTCCCCTGCCAGTTCTACTCAGTCGGGCAAGGAGATTTTTATGTTTCTTGACCCTCCTTGACCGGTCATCTTAGTCCTCAGGTCCCGGTTCATCGCTGCGATCTGGTGTTCTTACCCTTTGAAGGGTCATAGTGCCCCTTTTTAAAAAGTGTGGGCCCATTCCTTGGAAAAGTGCACACACAGCTTTCAGCTTCCAATGTCAGGGAGCTTCATGGACCTGGGAACTCCTGTGATGGTCCCTGCTTCCTTCCTCTGCCCAAAAAGTGGGGCCAGGTGGCCTGTGGGGGTGGATCAGAGGGTGCCCCAGAGTGCCACCCCAAAGCCAACCCAAGGGTCCTCCAGCAGCTCCAGCCCTCAGACGGTGCATTTTGCCAGCTCTCTTCATTTGCTTGTTTCTCATCATGAAAGTAGCGCGCATGCTCGTTTTTTTTAAGAGCACTACTTTCTTTGGTGTTAACATCCCCAATCAAGACTGCTGTTGGGTCTGGACCCAAGACTTGCTTCCCACCATCTTGGTCAAAGGAAAGAGCACTGGACTAGGAGTCAAAGATCTGGATTCCTGTCCAGCCTCTGCTATGACTGGCTTCTGTTGTTTCCCTAATATTTGTAGAATGCTTTTTGTGTGTGTAGGTGTTTTTCTCCCCATGGCCCTCCCATCTCCCTTGCCCCCAGGATCTTAGAGTGGAGTGAATACAATCTTCACTCAAGGGTACAGGCAGCACTTGCTGTGTGACTGTTGAGAATCACTCACCCTTTTGTTTTCCTGTCATGGTTTCCTCTTCTATAAAATAGGGACATTAGCGCCTATCTGCTAATGGTGAGTGACAATGACATAATATTCATGAAGCTATAGCCTGACGCAGTATAAGGTATTTGTGTGGTTGTTGCTGCTATTGATAATATCCATCAGCAAAGCATTTACTCAGTCAAATCCTGATGCACTGGTACATTCAGTTTCCTCTTCTGTAAAATGGGAGTGGAAATAGGACTTAGCTCATAGGTTACTATCAGGATTCAGTGGGTTAATCCACGAAAGGTACTTAGAACCGTGCCTGGTGCATATTAAGAACTCAATGAACGTTAACTAGTTGAACAGACTGTAGTATTTTTTCCAGCCAAGAAAAGACTTTTCTAATGGTACAGGAAAAAAAAGATGGGGGTAGGCATGACAGGGAAGAAGGAGTTACTTGCTGTCTAATTCAGCTGTCAGTGAAAGAAAGAATTACTAGAAGCCTGTGAACTTGTTCTGAAGGCTTACTGAGTACAAAAGGATATTTAAAGAGTAAAAATCCCCAGACCCACTTACAGTAAACTAGGAAGGACAAGAAGCCATTCACACAATAATAAGTGCTAAGTTAGGTGGTTTTGATATTGAGACCTGAAGAAACTTTACAGAAGACAGATCAATAAAGCCTGGAGCATTAGAGCAGGCGAGTCTGGGAGAGGGGTTTAGCTTTGATAAATAACCCCTCCAATTGTAAGAGCAAGGACTTTGGAGCGTGACGTTTAAGTCCCTGGTTTGCCGCTTACTACTGATTGTGTGACCTTGGACAAGTTACTTCACCTCTCGAAGCCACAGCTGTCTCATCTGTTAAAAAAACGGGGCAGGGGCGGGGAGAGATAATAATAGTACCTACCTCATAGGGCTGATGAGAAGATTAAATGAAGTACCTACAAAAAGCCCTTCTCTGCCTGCCTGGAGCATGGTGAGGGCTCCGTGTGAGCCAGTATTTTTCTTTATGAAAAGTCACAGGCAGCACGGAAGCACAGAATCTTGGCAGTAAGGAATTGTAATTCTATTTTGAAATTTTCCAGGGAGGGAGCTTACTGCCTCATGAGGCATTTTTGAATGAGGCCAAAAAAGGAAACAAGCATATTCTGGGATTTTTATGAGATGGCAGGTATGTCCTGAGCCCTTCACTTAATCCTCACAACCTCCCTGTGATGTAAGCATTATTGCCCCTATCTTACAGTTGACCAGGGACAAAGAGCTGTATTATCTGCTCTTTGCTTCCAGCTCTGGAGAAATACTGTCTAAACCTAGACCTTCTTTGAAATATTTGAAGATGGTCATCTTGTCCCTTCCCCACCTTATCTTTTCTAAGATAACAGTCCTTGTTCCTTACTATAACTGTTTTCTGAATTCCTAGAAGATTTTTGTTTATTTGCCAGAACTCTTTACTTGTGATCCCTGAATGAAACGGAGGTACAGCAGAGAATGTCCATTTACTCAAAGTTCAAAGGTCTGACCAAAAAAGAGTGGCTGTTAAGGGCCCTGGACATGGTTAGAGTAAGGAAGATATGGAAGAGAGCAAACACTTGAAAGCAAAGATGCAGTTCTTCCCCTCCACTGGGGAGCCACAGACTATTTCTGAAGGATGCGAGGGGGATTTTTACCCCCCACTCCTAGCCTACCCCCTGCAGCATTTCAAGTCTGGCCTGGATGGGCATGGGACATCCTTGAAAGCTACAGGAAGTGGGCTGGGTGTGGGAGGATGTTAGAAGGAGCAAGTTTGTGGTCCCTCCAGCTTCACCATAGAGATTCTGGCTAGAAAGATAAATGGCTGGTAAAACATGGTCTTTTTTTTTAAATAGGGAGTGTGTGCCCTTAAGTGAGCATCGTATTTGCTCCATACTAAGACTCTGGGGGCAATGAGGATGGGAAGGCCATGGGGAGAAAACCACCTATATGTGAAAAATCTACAGCCTCTGAGTAGAGATCTCTCTGGCTGCTGGTTTTCTCTCCCCACTTCCCCCCACCCCCGCTGTGTGGTGCCTGGAGCTGTTTCCCACACTCCAGTCTTTTACCACCTTCATGGACTTTGCAATATCTGAGTACCACCTCCTCTATCATTCCTGAAATTGATTTTTCAGAGACTCATTAAACAAACAAACAAAAAAACAAAAAAACAACCCATATTTTGTCTTAAACAGTAGTCTCTGAGGTTTAATAATCTAATTGTGTTTTTTTGCAGTAGAAATTAAAATATATGGCAATTCAAATAGGAGACTTTCGTCTGTACTCCACCTACAGTCACTTCTCCTGCCACTGGGATGCCACTCTGTGCTTGGAGAAACAGTGATTGGGTTCTGGAGTAAAGGAGACAAGCGTCAGGCCCAGACTCTGGAAGTGGCCAGCAGTGCAGTCTTGTACAAATGGCTTAGAATCTACCAAGGGACAGTTTCTTCTTAGTAAAGTTGGGATAATTAACAAGTTGTAAAGTAAAAAAATAATATACTTGAACGTACCTTGTAAAATGCTTGGGATATTCCTTTTATCAGTAACTTCCTTGCTCCTGGGGAAGGTGGGGTCTGGAATCCTACCTCCTCTGGCCTAGAACTAGTGGGAAAACATTCCTAAACCTCAAGACTTCAGAGCCAGGGCGCTGCCCAAGGTTCCACCAGCCAGGGCTCCGCCCCTGACCTGCTGTGGGACACTGTGGGAGTCACTCCTGTGCTCCATGCTTCGTTTCCTGTCTTTAAAGTGGGAAGAGTTCTGGCGGTGCGTCTCAAACTTGATTGTGCCTAAGATCACCTGGAAGCCTGCTGAAATGCAGATTTTCCTCCTGGGGCTGGAGAGTCTGTATTTCCAACCAACTTCCAGGTGATACTGTTGCTGCTGGCCACAGACCACACTTGGACTAGCAAGGAGTTATTTTACTTAACTCCTAGAGGTGTTGAAAGGCTTAAATTAGACAATACATCCTAAACATTTAGCCCTGTGTTTCCTTCAGGAGCTTATCCAATAGATGGTACCACTATTATCAGTATTATAGTGATTGGTGTATATGGGGGTAAGGGTGGGTTGAGAGGTAACCCCAGACAGAGCAGAGGTTGATGAGAATTCTTGTAACTGTGGGGTTTGGAAAGAGCAAGTCCTAGCTTTATAACCCATGCCATAGCTGTGTGAGTTTGGCCAGATCTCTTGACCTTTCTGAGCCTCAGTTTCCCCCTCTACAAAGGGGAGGGTAGTTGAATTAGATGGTGTCTAAGGATTCTCTCAGCTTTAAATCCAAACTTGAGGCCAGTGATCTCTGCACCACCCCCACCACTAAAGGACACATAACAGGCCTGACCTTGGCCATAACCTTGAGCCACATCTGTTGCAGGGATGGGCCTGCTTAGAGCCTGCCTTGACTGCAGGGAGGATGAATAACTGGAGAGCCCAGTTTGGTGCCCTTGGTGTTCCTTGAGCTCTGAGTGACATCACTCCCGGAAGCCTCTGTTCCTTGGGCCTCATGCAAGGTTCTGCCTGCTAGAGGGGAGGATTTGCTGCCGGGATGGGAGAAGGCTTGCCACGAGTTCAGAAAATGGATGTAAAAGGAGGCATTTCAACATTCCATCCCACTGCTGTACTGCACCGGAGGCAAAGGTGATTCACGAGTAAACTCTTTGTAAGCATGATTCCAGCCTTTCCACATACCCCTCCAGACTCTGGTGTGGAGACCCAGGTGGCCAGAACCTGCAAGAAACTCGCCGGTCAGTGGAAGAAATAGGCATCCAGCAACCTAGTCCCCAAGCGAGAAGAACAGGCCTGCTGAGATGCTTGAGTCCCATGGCTGCAGGCACCCTGCCAGTGCAGCCCCTTTGTTAATCCACAAGTCTGTATTGAGCCCTCACCAGGAGCAAACATTTATTGAGCACCTGCTGCATACCTCTGCCTAAGCAAGTTCACCTGAATAACTGATTTAACCTCACTACATCCCAGTGAAGAGAGCCTGGTACAGAAGGGGGCATCCAGGTTCAGAGAGGTTAAATGACTTGTTCAGGGTCACACGGCAAGACATCCAACAAGGTTCACAGCCTGAGCAGAGCCCACCAGGTTGAGCTGACACCCTCCCTTCTCTCTCCTCTGTTATGAACTTGTATCAAAACCCCTGTCCTTCATGGTTACACTCGATTATTTATGTTTCCCTCTCCCCGCCCCGAGCGAGGAGCCAGCACCTAAGGTCCCTGCAGCCATAGTGCCTAGCCTGGACCACAGCTGACCCTAGGAAGACATCTTGCCCAATGGGAACTCAGATCCTAGCACTGTACTGCTCACTCCAGGGCTGAGAGGGGAAGGAAGAAGAGCCCAGGGCTTCGTTCCTGACCTCAGGAGCTTACTGTCTGGGTGTTATGGATCCAGATCTGAATCTTGAAAGGGAAAGAGTGTCCATGAGTCAGGTTGGACTTGGTTATAGATTCAAGGGGCTGGGAAACCCAGAGGAAGCGGAGATGGTCAAGGGCCCAGCAGTCAGGGTGGGCCAGGGAGAGGTATAAGAACTGAAAGCAGGGAGGATTTACATGGGCAGAGAGGAGAAGCTCAGCCACTGAAGGAGGCAAGGGAGGTGGCGGCAGCCAGGCGTCCTCTCCGGGGAGCAGAAGGCCATCCTGGTGGGGGGCAGGGAGGCTCTGGGGATGGTAAGGAGGCGGGGGAGGTTAGGTCTAGGAAATAAGGCCCTCTTTGTGCAATCAGGCCTTGTGCAGATGAAGCCTGAAAATGGTGATTACCCTTTGGCCTAGTAATTCCACTTCTGGGAAATGATCTTAAGGAAAGTCTTCAAAACATGGGGGACGTAAAGCTCTACTCACAATAGTGTTCATCACAGAGCTATTTATACGAAGGTAAAAATGGAAGCAGCCAAAACATTTCTCATAAGAGAATGGTGAAGAAATCGGTACATTCAGCAGCCACCACGTGTGATGTTTTCAAAGATTCTGAATAATGTTCAAAATCAATTATGTTAAAATATTGAGGGAAATGGCAGGTTACAAATAACAACGACAGCTGCATTTATTGAGTGCTGTTTGCTAGGCAGTCAGTGCTTTACATATTTGGCCTCATTTAATCAATACAACCATCCCAAGAAGGTGGAATGACTTCCACAGAACAGATTTGCACGCAGAGTGAGGCTCTCCCAGGTAGAGGTGGAAGAGCTGGGATTTGAGCTCTGGTCACACTCCAGTGTGTGCTGACCACCACCTGATGTAACGCGACCACTTCTAGCCAGGAGACCTGAGAGAGATATATCAAATATTAACAAGGGTTCTTTTTTTCAGGGTGGGAGGTCTGTGCGGGGGGGGGGGGGGGGTGTGTGATTCCCCCCTACTTTTCTGTATTTTCCAAATTTTTCCTTATGAAGTTGTGATACTCTTTTTGTATATTTTCCATATTTTCAGTTATGTATTCTGCTTACCATTCTGCAACTTCGTTTTTTCCATTTACTAGTAAGTCTCAGTGCTCTGATCTTCCAGATGCCCTTTATTCTTTTGGGGGGGGGGCTCAGCACATTCCATGGTACGGATTTGGCATAATTTATTTGTCTGATCTCCTATTGAAGGACATCCTAGTCTACACCTCTTTGGGCAGAGGGTTTTGTTTGCTTTTAACAGAAAAGGATAAACTGGGGGGAGAGGTCCTTCTAGGTGGCTATACGTGTGGCTTTGGCAGATTGGGGTGGAGGGATTTAATTAGGGGCTCCAGATTCAAGGATGGTCCCTGTTGGTAAAAATGGCCAGCTGGAGTGAGTGGGTCTATTTGAAGGATGAGTTTCTGGTGTCTTAGGTTTCCAGTAATAATATCCCCACACCCCATACTCCCCCTCGGGGCAGCTCTATCAGCTGACCCCCTCTTGGCAGGTGTAGGACTTTTCTCTTTAGAGGAAGTTATAGATTAGGATCCCTCCTGCCCTGGCTTCATATTGACACAGGGCTTAATTTTGTTTTGCTGTGGGCAAATCCTCTTCAGGAAGTCAGTTACTCCAATGCCTCTGGGCTACCAGGATGCAGAACTGACTCTACTCCATTCAGTTCTACCAACTTCCCTGGAGGTCTTTTATAACAAATAGAGTCTGAAAAACCGGAACCTCAGTCAGTTCCTTACACCTGCTGTGTGGCCTGCAGCCAACTTTGTTAGGGCCCTGGGCTGTGTGCTTCATTTATATGGAAGAAGGGGCCAGAGTTAGAAGATTTCAATCATCTCCAACCTTCTGCTGCGATTCTTGGAGGCCTTAGTGAGAAAGACACACTCGCTGTGCAATCCTGGGTAGGTTATTAACTTCTCCGAGTATCAGTTTCTCTTTTTTTTTTTTCTGCGGTACATGGGCCTCTCACTGTTGTGGCCTCTCCCGTTGCGGAGCACAGGCTCCAGATGCGCAGGCTCAGCGGCCATGGCTCATGGGCCCAGCCGCTCCGCGGCATGTGGGATCTTACCGGACCGGGGCAAGAACCCGTGTCCCCTGCATCGGCAGGTGGACTCTCAACCACTGCGCCACCAGGGAAACCCTAGTTTCTCATTTGTAAGGTGGGGGCAGTGAAATACCTGGTAAGGTTTTGCAGATTAAATGAACTACTGCCAGGAGTTTGGTGGCTAGCATAGTAGCTATGCCTGGAAGCTGAGCGATGAGTTATGGGCGTAATACTTAAGGATCCTTAGAATGGAAGCCCCTTGGCTCCCTTGAGCCCAGTCTCCAAGAGGTTACCTGGGGCTGCCCAGGACAGCTTGGCTTTGAGATCCTCTGATACAGGCAGGGAAGCCTATTCATTTCTCAGCCAATAGGATGGTACCCTGAACTGCCTAAAAAGCAAGAACAACAACAAACAAGCCCCCCTTTCTAAAGGCAGCTCCTAAGCCTGTAAGAGTCCAAACTCGCCCAGCTGCGATCTGGCCAGCATGTTATGTACCTCCTCTCGCGTCATCCGTAGATTTGTCTTCATCACATCACTTCGTCCTTAGCCTCGGCAGCCAGAACATCAACCTACAGCTTCGAAGAGGGGAGGCATCACTTATTGAAGTTCAAAGATCTGGTCCAAAATGTATTATTAGAGAGTGAAAAAACTAAGTGAAACAAAAGGTCTGGAACTACTATTGTAGGAAAAGAAAAAACCCACTTAACTACATGGGTGTGTGTTTTTATAGACATATAGACCTTCTTATTCTTACCTATATTCTGCTGGTATAAGAAATTCCCTAGTATAAAAGCATTATCAGGCAACAGCAGCCTCTTTGGGGGAGTGAGGGGAGCTCCCCCTGTTTACTTTCTTTTTTAAAAAATTTATTTTAAAAAGATTTTTGGCTATGCCACACGAGATCTTAGTTCCCTGACCAGAGATCAAACCCGTGCCCCCTGCCCTGGAAGCACAGAGTCTTAACCACTGGACCACCAGGGAATCCCCCTGTTTACTTTCTTTATTGTTTGACTTTCTGATAATGAGCACACCTTTTGAGAGAGGCAGTCATTGTAGCAGTTAGGAATGAGGGGTATGTTGGAGTCAGACCATCTTGTTTGGCTTCAAACTCAGATATGTGTCTCTGGATCAGACACTGAAGCTCTTGCAGCCCATCTGTGAAGTGGGATGACAGTAATAACACAGCTGACCTCATGGGGTTGTTTAGAGGGTTAAACAAGGAGATGCATATGCTTAGCACAATGCCTGGCACTCAGTAAACACTCAGTGAAGTTCAGCTGTTATTATTACTTGTGTAACTAAAAATAGCATGTACGTAAATATTTCTTTGTCTATATATGTAAACATAGGACAGGGGTATCTTGAGGCTCCACATGCCTTCCTGTGATACACTCAGCCCCATAAAAAGGAATGTGAGAGAGGAAAACAGAAAAGGGAATGACTGCCTGTTAATTAGCCAGCTCTGAAAGCCCCTGCCCCACGCGATGTTCTCTATTCTCACAAGAGGGGCAATTAAAGAAAACACTGGCGTGGGAGCAGGGAAAAGTTTTAAAGGCCCAGAATAGAGGCCACCCGACCCCCAACACTGCCCCGAGGATTAGCTGGTGACAAGGCTGGAGAAAGGACACAGGTTTGTACTGTCTCTTGAACTGGGAGCTTCTGGGGCAGGAAGGAATTAGAGCTGTCCAACTCATTGGCTCATTCAATGAATATTTATTGAGGGCCTGTGGTGTGCCAGCCAGCAGTTCTAAGCCCAAGGATACACGTGGACAAAGAAGACCAAAACAGAACAAAACAGCCAATAAACAAACAAAAGCTTATAATCAGAGAGCTTACATTCTAATGGAGGTAGATAGACACTAAACACAGTGAGTAAGACTAGCGGCCTGTGGAATAGTCATAAATGCCACGGAGAAAAATTAAACAAGGAACGGTTTAGGGGTCACAGGGATAGGTTGCAAAGGAGCTCAGGAGGTAGAATTATGGGGGGGGCCCCAAGCAGAAGGCAGAGTGAGCTGGTGTTCCCCGCAGCTCAAGTCTCTGTAGATTTCTGAACCACATCCTTATTCAGAAGGTCTCCTTGAGTCCCAGCCCTCAG
Source organism: Tursiops truncatus (assembly GCF_011762595.2). Taxonomy (NCBI): domain Eukaryota; kingdom Metazoa; phylum Chordata; class Mammalia; order Artiodactyla; family Delphinidae; genus Tursiops; species Tursiops truncatus. The sequence continues at coordinate 19,194,137 of NC_047049.1, forward strand.
ATCCACAAACCAGGTGTGTCTCTGACTGCACATGGAAGGCCCCAGCTCCGGGAAACTGAAGGCAGGGTTAAGGCACTCAGCTTCCATGAGAAAGTCATCCAAACACTGCTTTGAAAAGCAAAAACCAGGGGAGTCTGTCCTGAGTGTGGCTCCACTGAAGCAATGGTTCTTGGCCTTGAGTGGCCTGACGTCACTGGGTGGGGAGGCGGGGTTGTTAAACTTCCGATTTCTGGATCCTGCCACAGACCTTTTGCCTCACGGGTCTCTTGGGGTGGCCTGCCGGGCACCCCACCGGGAGAAACACAGTTTGGTGGATTATATATGACCCAGACATTCATCTCTAGGTACACTAACCTGCCCTCTCACCCCTGGAATCTCAAAAACACTAAGAGATTCCCGCCCAGTGAACAACCTACTTATTTTAATAATAATGCCTGCCTTTTACTGAGCACTTAAACTGTGCGCGGGGCTCTCTGCTGAGCACCTCAGATTTATTATCTTCCTTTAAGCCTCACAACAACCTGGTGAAGGAGGTAAAATTCTTATAAGGAAGCTGAGGCACAGCCGTCAGTGGCAGAAGTGGGACGCAGACCTAGGCTTGCCTGACCCCAAACTAAGTTCCGAAGCCGTTCCCTGCACTGCATCCCTCCAGTGCTCTGCTGGGCACTTCTGGTACTCCTCTCCACAGCTGGATTGCAAACGGCTTGGAGCCAAAGTTGGCTCTTAGGCTGTTTATATTCCTCAGACAGAATTTTCTTGAATTAACCACACTTGCCTTCTCAGAAAGAGCTAAGAGAGCGTTCGCTTTCTCCCCAGCTCTCAGACCCCCAGCCCCTGAAATCGCATCTCTTCCTCCTCCTTCCTAAGTGGACGGAGCCAGTCCTCACTGAGCTCCTAGGACTCTACTCACTCTGCTTGGACATTTACCAGAGGGCCTTGTATTTGAGTTCTCAGCCTTCCCTGCCCTGCCCTCCCCTGCCCTGCCCTCCCCTCCCCTCCCCTTCCCTTCCCTTCCATGAGTTCCTCCTGGGCTGTGAGCTCCTGGCTGGCTTCTCCCCATCTGCCTCCCAGGAAATAGTACATAATAGGCTCAGTGAATTCAAGGGGAGCTGGTTGATAGCATTCAGACTCTAGATTTCTGTGGACATAAACCAAGGACTATCTTTTTTTTTCTTCTCTAAATCACATTCATTTTTTATTTATTTTAAAATTAAAGTACAGTTGACTTACAATATGATATTAGTTGCAGGTGGACAACATAGTGATTCAATATTTTTATAGATTATACTCCATTTAAAGTTATTATAAAATATGGTCTATATTCCCTGTGCTGTACAATATATCCTTGTTGTTTATTCATTTTATACATAGTAGTTTGTGTCTCTTAACCCCCTACCCCTATCTTGCCTCCCTCCCAGTCATCTCCCCGTGGTAACCACTAGTTTGTTCTCTATATCTGTGAGTCTGTTTCTGTTATCTTCATTTGTTTGTTTTATATTTTAGATTCTACATATAAGTAATAACATACCATATTTGTCTTTGTCTGATTTCACTAAGCATAATACCCTCCAGGTCCATCCATGTTGTAGCAAATGGCAAAATTTCACTTTTTTATTTAAACATCTTTATTGGAGTATAATTGCTTTACAATGGTGTGTTAGTTTCTGCTTAAAATTTCACTTTTTTTTAATGGCTGAGTTTTAAATATATATGCCACATCTTTATCCATTCATCTGTTGACGAACACTTGGGTTGCTTCCATATTTGGCCATTGTAAATAATACTGCTGTGGACACTGGGGTGCATGTATCTTTCCAAATTAGTATTTTCATTTTCATCGGGTATATACCCAGGAGTGGGATTGCTGAATCATATGGCAGTTCTATTTTTATTTTTTTGAGGAACCTCCATACTGTTTTCCATAGTGTCTGCACCAATTTACATGCCCACCAACAGTGTATGAGGTTTCCCTTTTCTCCACATTCTTGCCAACATTTATTGTTTGTTGTGTTTTTAACATCCATTTTTATTTAATTTATTGAGTACCTACTACATGCCAGGCGCTGGCTCAGGTACTAGGAATTCAGTGGTAAACAAGGTAAATGAGTTCCCTGCCATCATGGATCTTCTTTCTAGTGGGGAAGACAGGTAATACACAAATAAACTCAGCAAAGCCAGCCTGTGTGGTAGGAGCTGGGGAGAAGGGAGAGCAATTATAGCTGGAGGCCAGAGAGGCCTTGCTGTGGCGGCATCATTTGAAGTAATGATGGAATGATCAAAAAGAGCCAGACATGTATGAATCATGGAAAGAATGTTCCAGGTCCTGAGGCTAGGATCAGTGTGGCCTGTTTGAGGATTCATGAATGCTACTGGGACTGGAACTTAGTGGGTGAGAGAGAGGTAGGAGAGAACTTGGTCAGAAGTCCAAAATGGATCTTACTGGGCTAAAAGCAAGGTGTCAGCAGGAATGTGTTCCTTCTGGAGGCCCTGGGGGAGAAGCCATTTCCTTACCTTTTTCAGCTGCTGCAGGCTGTCTCATTTCTTGACTTAAACTTCCCTTCCTCCATCTTCAAAGCCAGCAAAGGTGGGTTGAGTCCTTCTCACACTGAGTAGCTCTGACTCTCCTGCCTCCCTCTTCCGCTTATAAGACCCCTTGTGTTGACACTGGGCCCACCAAAATAATTCAAGTTAATCTCCCCATCTCGAAATTCTCGACTTAATCATATCTGCAAAGTCCCTTTGCCATGTAAGGTCACACATTCACAGGTTCCATCATTAGGGGGGCATTACTCAGCTACCACCACCAACACAAGCATGCCAGAACTCTTGGTTTTGTCTCCCAAACCTGCTCTTCCTCTACCTTCCCCATCTAAGAATATGGCACCCCATTTACCTACCCAAAACCTGAGGTCCTCCTTGATTCATCTTTCCCTTGTGCCCCACCACTGCCGCATTTCACACATCCAAAATTCATGTGTGTTCACCAAGACATTTCCTCTTTTACTACCCTCATCCAAGCCTCCACTGTCCCTCACCTGGACCTTGGCAGTAGCCTCCTAACTGGTCTCTGTTTCTACCCTATCCTCCCAACAGTTCATTTTTCAAGCAGCCAGTGATCTTTCATCATCACCCTGCTTAAAAGCCTCCAATGGCTTCCCATCTCAGAATTAAATCCATTCTCCTCACCATGGTCTGCAAGGCCCCACAAAATCTGAGGCTCCCAGACCATCTCTTACCTTTCCCTCTTGTCCACTAAGGTAGATGAGCTGGGACTACTGAGAGTGTTTTCTACCCAAAACAGCAACAATGCCGTCCATTAATTGACCTCTCCTCCTTTGTCTGAGTTAAGCATTTAATCCTCACAGCAACCCAAGAGAAACAGTTGGGATTGGATTCCAGAACAAAGATTTCACTCAAAATAACATTACTACTAATAAGTGTCCCTCTGACTCTCCACCCTCATTCCTCCTACCCCCACACCTTCCCTGCAGACCCTGGTCAAGGTGCTTTGAACTGTGGGAATTGTGCCTGTTACACCACGTCCTTAGCATTGGCCACTGGGAGTGAGGCTCTACAGAGAAAATCCAAGTCTTCAACAGACTTATCTTAGGTGATTTCAACAATACGGAAGGTGATGCCAATGAAGCCTCTTACAGGAAGCCCTCCCTGATTGCTTCAGTCCCCAGAGCTCTTACCTTTCTCTCCACACTTACAGTTTATTTCATTTACTTCCCAGCAGACCTTGCAGGGGCCATTATCACTTCACCTGTACATTTCACCCACAAAATATGAGCTCCTTGGGGGAAAGGGATTTTTGTTTGGTTTTACACTGCTGCATCCTGAGTGCCCACAAAGGGCCTGGCACATGGTAGGCACAGAAGTATTGGGTGGGTGAATATATCCTTTTTTGCAACCCACAGAGACTGGAGTCAATCTGGGCCAGCCCCTGTCTGGGCTTCCAGGGGTGCAGAAATGACCCAAGTAACTGTTCACCCTCTGAGCTTGTGGGGGAGACAGACCGACCTGCGTGCTCACAACAGACTTTGCCAAAGGATGGAGGTGGCCATCATCAGGGGGACTGGACCTGCTCGTTGGAAGGGTGCCAATGGAACTTAGAGAGACAAGTGTTGCCGAGTCTCTGCTGGGGCAGGTGGCGGTAGGCCTGTGGGAATGGAGAGGTACCACTGGACAAAAGTTAGGAGCCCAGGCTCTGGAGCCCGAATGCCTGGGTCTGGTCCTCCTCCACCACTCACTAGTTATGCGATCTTGCCCCACTTATTTACTCTAAAGAAAAGTGCCGACTCCAAAACCTGCTGCAGAGAGATTCCGATCGAGCAGGTCCAGGCTGGCTAGGAGCCTGTGTAGTTCCCCCCACCCCAACAAGCAGCCCATGATTTGTTACAGATGGGCCATAGACCATGCCTTGCAAAACACTGACTTGCAGGGAGAGAAGCTCATGCTGATCAGCAAACCGGAGTGTCAGGCTTGTAGCTCAGTGACATTTTTCAGCATGAAATCATAAATGGTCATTCAGGGTTAAACATTTAGGCATGATACTACCCAGTAGGTGCCACGGAGAAGGCTTCAGGATAGTGGCCAAGGAGGATATCCAACAGGCCTTGTCTCCCCAGGTCAACCCAGGACACTTCCCAAAGGCAGGTAGTGAGGGACTGTGCAAATGTTTATTGATAGACTGATGGATGTTCTAGCTAAGTTCCAACTGGCCAGCCCCAGCCCCACACAGAGGTTCTGGGTGAACCACATGAACCCCAGGGAAGACCAGGTTGCTAGGGGGGTTCAGGAGTTGGTGCCCGGCTCTGGTGTCTCCACGGCTTGACTTGAACCAGGGTCTCACAGCCAGGAGCTCTGAGAAGCCAGATGTAAATAAGGCCATGGGAGACATAAGGGAACCTCTCTGAGCCTTAGTTGAAATGCATGGCCTGAGTGTTACCAGGGCAGTCTTCATTTATTCATTCCACAAATATGTAAGCACCAGTCAATGTGCCATGCTAGGCTAGGGATACAGCGGTGAAACAGGTGTCTGTACTCAGTGACCTTATATTCCAGAGGGGAATCAGATTATAAGCAAATAAAATACATAAGTTAATATAAGAGGGTAATAATGAAAGGAAGATCATAAATGAGAGTAATTGGATGGAGAGCAGGGAGTTTACTTTTTTTAGTTAGGGTGATCAGAGAAGGTTTCTTTGAGGAGATGACATTTATCCTAAACCTGGATGAGAAGGAGCCAGCTATGTAGGATCCGAGGGAAGCATCTTCCAAGTGTCGGGGCATGGCATAAGCTAAGGCCCAGGGGTGGGGAAGTGCTTCAAATGGACTGTACAGCGCCTTCTAAAGTGTCCTCAGGACGGGGTCATTTAGCCTCTGTGTGGCTGTCTGCACTGTTGGGGGCTCACAACTCTCATCTCAGGGATTCTAAATTAGGAAGTCATGTTATAACCATGGCAAATACTGATGCAGAACCTCATGCCAACGATAACCTTTTCTCACCTGAACCTCACAGTTGGCCCTTTGGGTAGGTATGACACTGTGTTCTGGGCCTTTTTTCCTGATTGGAAAGCTGAGACTCAGAGAGTGAAGCATGCGGCCCAGGTCACACATTCGTCAAGTGTCGTAACAGGGATTCGAATCCAGGGCAAACGCTAGAGCCCGGGACTCATAATAGATCCGCGGCATGCATGGCATTGTTGAGTTGACGTGCTTTCGCACCCGCCACCCACCCCCGCTTCTCTCTGAAGCTGGGACTCTTGGGCCTGGAGGCCCCGCCTCTCCAGAGGCCAGTAACATGGCTGCCCGGCCTGCTGGGCCGTGGTGCCAACACCGAGGGCCACCCCTCTGGCGCAATTGGCGTGGGATTCCTGAGGGCTGAGGCCTGGGGGTGGTGAACCAGATCGGCCGGGCTGGAAACCATCCTTCTAGGCAACTCCTTCTAGAGGGAAGAGCTCCTGGCCCTGAGCGGTGCTCTGTTCCCAGCTGCCTCCAACCTGCCCCCTCCACAGCCCCAGACGTCCGCTTGACTCAGCCCGACCCCTGTGTGTGGGCGTCCTCTGGGCTTCCGCAACATCCTGTGTTCTGCCTTCTGCTTACCTTTTTTCCATTCCCAGGGAATCCCTCCCATCAGGGTTTGTTTTTACACCCTGGAGCCGACCATCCCACAGAACAATTAAAATGGCTCCCCCAGGATCACCCAGAGCCATTCCTGCGTTACACAGTCAGCCTCCAGCCTCCAGGGTCTGGCAGGAGCCTCCCTCCCTCCCTAAGGCGTCAAGTTCTGCCCTTTCTTCAGCCTACACGTTAGGACCTTCTCTTCCAAAGAGCCTCACTGTGTTCCCCACTCCCCGACTCTTATCCCCTTTGCTGTCTGAGCCTTGGGAGTGGACATCTCTCATGTTTGTCTGTCCTGTCATCCCTTCAGCTGCTCCCTCTGACGATAGGACTCCCTTTTCTCTGAGTCGCCCGCCCCTCGTCCGGTCCCTGATATTTGATGAGGCCTCCAATCGCATAATACCCTTTCTTCTGGCCACTGTGATTGGCCCAGGGATGGACCTGTGACCCAAACCAGGCCAATTGGAATCCTTGCCTGGGATTTTGTGAATGGAACATAGGGAGAAAAACCCCATCTCTCCTTCCTTTGGGTTTGCCAAACTGACATGGTGCATGATGCAAGCCAGGCTGGCAGTATCTGCATCCCTTATTCTCCTTCCCTCACCAGAAGGAAGGTTCCCAAGCTACCCATCCGAAGTGGGAGAAAATGAGGCCAACAGAGAGAAGCAGAGAGAGTGAGGAAGTGAGTCGCTCATTATTCGAGTTGTTAGAGTTCCTGGTCCTGGCCTCACCTCAATGAACAAGCCAGACTTGCTTACTTACTTATTATTTACTTACGAATTACTTTTGCTTGAAATAGTTTGAATTTGGTTTCAGTCACTTGCGATGAGTCCAAACAAGTATGGTCATTCATAAGGTTCTTTCTTGTACTGTGACATACGAAATGCCTTTTTTGGGGGTCTGTGTTTCCATTTTCTCGTATAAATGGCAGTCTCCTTCAGACCAGGAGTTATTGCCATGAAAATGTTTACTATGTATTTCTGATATCAAAGAATATATGCAATGAATAAAATATAATAATAAAACAAACACTTGATACCTCCTATGTGGCCCAAGAACTAGATCATTGGCCCTATCAGTGGGATCCTCCCCTGTCCCATAACCTGTCTGCCCCCAGGGGTAACAACTATCCGAAATTTTATGCTCAGTATTCCTGGTTCTAAAAAAATTTTAAGATACATTTGTTTGATTTCCTTAGAAAATGTTATTTAGCTTTGCTTGTTTTTAAGCTTTAGAAAAAATTGATACAGTATATGTAGTTTTCTGAAACTTGCTTTTAAAATTCTTTAAAAAAATTTATTTTATTGAAGTATAGTTGATTTACAAAGTTGTATTAATTTGAAACTCGCTTTTTAAAAACTCATCATTTTACAACAACAAAGGCACGATGCATGAAAGAAATAATTGATAAGCTGATCTTCATTAAAAATTAAAATTGCTCTACAAAAGAGAGAGAAGACAAGCCACAGACTGAGAGAAAATATTTGCAAAGAAATACCCAAGAAAGGACTGTTTTTAAAAATACACAAAGAACAGTTAAAACTCAACAATAAGAAAGTAACCTGAAAAATTAAAAATGGGCAAAAGATCTGAACAGATACCTCATTATGTGTCATTAGGGAATTGCAAATTAAAACAATGAGCTACAACTACACACCTATTAGAATAGCCAAAATCCAAAGCACAGACGAGATTGTCTTGCAGAGGGTGTGGAGCCCCAGGAGCTCTCATTCAAAGAGAGGAAATGCAAAAATGGTACTGCCACTTTGAGAGACAATTCAGCAGTTTCTTAGAAAACTAGGCATACTGGGTAACTCACCAGTCCTACTAACTGGTATTTACTCAAATGAATTGAAAATTTATGTCCACACAAAAATCTGCACATGAAGGTTTACAGATACTCTATAACTTACAAGCGACCAAGATATTTTTCAGTAGGTAAATGGATAAATAAATGGTGGTACACTGGGGAATCTAATATACAGCATAGAGGCTACAGTTACAATACTGTGTTATACACTTGAAAGTTGCTAAGAGAGTAGATCTTAAATTTTCTTACCCGCCAACACACAATTGTAGTTATGTGAGGTGATGTATGTGTTAACTAACTTAACTTGATAATCATTTTGCAATATATATGTGTATTAAGTCACCATGTTGTACGCCTTAAACTTACAAAATGTCATATGTCAATTATATTTCAGTAAAGCTGGAAAAGTTGTTAGTGATAAAATAATAAAAAAAGCCCCACAACAACAAAAAAACCCAGAAACTCATCATTTGTTTCTAAGAGGCATTCATCTTATTGCATATAACTATAGTTCATTCATTTTCACTGCTGCATAATAGTACATTGTGGAACAGACCATAATTCACAAGTGTTCCTTCTCCTGATAATAGACATCTGGGTTTTTCATAATTTTACTATTTTGAACAACCTTATACATGTCTTTCACACAGCTGCAAGAGTTTGAGGGGTATATAGCTAGGAGAGGAATTAATTGCTAGGTTATTGGTGTGCAAGTTCAACTTTGAAAATTGTGCCAAATTGTTTTCCAAAGTGATTACACCTACCTATACTCCCCATGACCTTGTATCAGAGTCCCCACTGCCAACATTCCACCACCATTTGTGCCCTACTCTGTATCCCACATGGTGCCTAGCATGGTCTTTGATTTGTCATAGGCTCAAAAAATGTTTTTTTTACGGACTGCTTGAGACAGTGGAATGGATGGGATGGATGGTTAGGCAGTATGGAATACCATGGAAATTTCCAGAAAATTGGAGAAGGAGTAGAGACCATCTTCACTGAGAAGGATGAACAACTGGAAATTCCAGTATCACAGACAGTCACTGCCAGCCACAGACCACACCCTGGGCTTCTATGGGCTGATACCCTAGGACCCCCTTGAAGGCCTTTATGTTTGCCTGATCCTGACCTTCAGAGCTCAGCAAGTGCTCTCCTTATGGACGCAAGCTTCTAGGATGAGCCTGCTTTGGGAGTCTTGCCTTGTCCACCTTGGAACATTCCATGTTTTCAAATTGCTGCTCAGGCTTGTGCCATGAGTCTGGGAGGGGGTCTTTGGAAACCCACTCCTTTGGGCATCCTATCTCTGAATAATACCCCCTATACCTGGATGGGCCCTAATGTCAGTTTCAAAAGTCAGGTTTCCCTGCCCTCCTGACTCTAAATTTTTTTAAAGTTTTTGTTTGTTTAATAGGCCAGCGTTAGTAACATGTTAGGACTTTCTGGTTTCAGTCACGCCTGAAATTCATAATCTTTACACACGCATACACATACACCCTCTCAAAGCACACATTCCTTACTTCAAGTCCAAGTCGTACGAGAGGAGCCTTCTGTCGGAGGTCAGCAGCTCTGATTGCATTTCTTTATTTAGAACATTGTTTTCTCTGAAGCTGATGCCATTACCTTGAGTTCACGGAAGTGGAGCCCATTAGAAAAGTCAAGAGGCTCCCGAACAGGCTTAGAGTGTGATGCTAAACTTAGGTTCATTTGGCAACTGTGGTTTATTGACAGGGACCTTTCTCTCTCAATTTTAATGGAGACTGCATTTTCCTGCTTTGCAACCGCCAAGCTGTTCATGGTAGGAAGAAAGGAAACTTGGGGCTTTAGTCCCAGATGTCAACATCCACTCTCATCTCTGCTCCTAAATTTGCTACTCCTCCAGCAAGTGACTGACCTATTTCCCTTAGCCCTAATATGGCTCATTGACGCCCACATCCGGGGCTCAGGCTGGCCCAGGCATGAGCGCAGAAGAGGTAGCACTGTGTCCCTGGTCCCGGTGGAGCGGGTTTATAGACCTGATCATTGACTGGTCTCTTGGCTTCTGACCTGTATGTCCCCTTCCCCCATCTTGATTGCCAGAGCCTGAGTGTCTGCTTAGGTAACCACACCCTTGCCTGGCCTCAGCTTCCCCACTCCTGGCCTTGCCTATTCTGTTCCCATCCGTGCTTTCTGTCATCTCTGTGGTTCACAGCAGTGCTGGGACACTGGCTTTGTCCTGGGGTGAGTGAACTAAGCTCTCCGAACTGCAGAATGAGGGTGATAACAGCCACCACACCAATGAAGGTGGGCTTACACGTAACACATGCAAGTTGTCAGGTGTGGTGAGATTGGCAAAAATGAAACATTTGGACAATGACTTGTATTGACATCGTGAAAGGGATGCTGTCAGGGTCAGCAGTGGGTGAGAGTGGGGAGTGAGTTAGTCCAACTGCTCTAAACAGCAATTTGTCAATACTTATTCAAACAGAAAAATATGTAATTGTCCTTTGAGCTAGAAATGGAAATGCCAAAGACCTCCATATGAAGATGTTTGTGGCTACATTCCTTATATTAGCCAAACCTGGAAATCATCTAAATACCTACTTTCCTATATGATACAGCTCTGTAATGGTGTAACATGCAGCCACCAAAAAACAATGAAACAGTGATTCATGGACTAATAGGAAATGATCTTTAAGAAATATGGCTTGGTGAAAAAAAGATACAAAACACTATACTATGCTATTTCCATGTTTAATGTGTAATATATATGTGTGTGTATATGCTGAGAATATTTCTGGAAAAATTAAAAAGAATAGATAACAGAATATGTTCTAGGGACGAGGATGGGGTAGAGGGAGAGTTATCTCTTGCTATATGCTCTTGTACTCTGAAATTTTTATCACGTGTATGTACAAGTTAAACAAAATTTTGAAATACAAAACTGAATATAGTAAGCTGTTTTTTATTCTAATTGCTTCCAGGTTTTTATTTCTGCAACACTGATATGTCACAAATAGTGCCTCTGACAATGGCCTTTTAAGAAGAGAAAGACATCATACACATTAGGGAACTGAAAGGAGGATGTGGGATCCCCAGAGTTTGTCCCTGCAGGGTCCCACCCCGGGCTGCTGGCCTCCTGTGGCCTTAAGCCCAGGAAAGGCAGGCCCCCGACTCCTTGTCACTGCCCCCGCTTCTCCTAACCCTGGCCACACCTCTAGCCACAAGCACCCCTTTTTCTTGGGCCCCCAACTCTATGTTGAGTATCCCTTGATGCATGCCGGGCCAGTGCTCAGTGCTTCACATGTGTTAGTACCAGGTGTTTATCTGCCTTCCTCTTCCCTCCATCCCCACAGCTGGCCTGGTGGTCCAGGCCACCAAAGCTTCCTCACAGCTCCTTGCCCCCCTTCCATCCATTCTTCACACAGCCACCTGAGTGATCTTTGTACACGACACATCATAACGGTCATTGCCGTGCTTAGTAAACCTCCTATGGCTTCCTGTTGCCATTAGAATAAATTCAGGCTCATTACCATGGCAATGAGGCCCCTTGCCTCCCTCTCCTGGTCTCCTCCACTGCCCATCACTCTTGCTGCTCCAGCCACACTGGCCTTCTTCCTGTTCCTGGAAGAATCCGAGCATACTCCTGCCCCAGGGCCTTTGCATTTGCCATCTTTCTAGCTGGAGGCCTCTTCCTCCAGCTCTTCACATACCTGTGTCTCATCTTTCAGTCTCTGCTCAATGTCACTTTTCAGAGGCCTTCCTGGCTACAGTAGGTAAAGAGGGCGCCCCCTCCCCTAAATCCACCCACCACTCCATCTGGCACCCAGATTTATTTTCTTCATAGCATTTATCAGTCTCAGCAGTGACTTTTTGGACTTGTGTGGGGTCTGATCCCTCTCCATAGAATGTTTATGCCATTCCCGGTTCCTACCTCTCCAGCGCTCTGACCAGAGCTGGGAGCATGGCGTGGATGCCATGGGTGTATATGACGTGGATGGATACAGAACCTATCGTGGTGGATACAGTACCTACCATGTTGTAGGTGCTCAGTGTTGGTGGAATCTCTGCTGCTTACTTGCTGTGTGGCCTTGGGAAATATCACAACTTCTGCAGCTGTGCAATGGGGCAGGTCAGGAGAACCCTGGCAAAATAGCTTGCTGCTCTCTACGTGGAGCTTTTTGTTTTTTTCTACAAGTCTATCATTCTGAAGGAGTGTGTGGAAATGCAAACTCTGATTTTTCCAGCTGGGGCCGTTTTCTGCCCACCTTCCTGCTCCGGGAAGCAGCATATGTGCCTGGGAGACTCTCCTCTAGAGAGGATTAGCCTGGAAAATAACCCAGTGCCCAGGGAGAGGGAGGCGCGCCTCCGTGGGCATTGAACTGTCTCTTGAAGAAGTGTGGGAAGAAAGACTGGGGTGAAAGAACACAGGCTTATCGGAGGCAAATCCTCAGACAGTGTCTGACACTCATTGCGTCGACACAGAAAAATGCTAAATGAATAATGAATGGGACTATGATTAATTTTTACTATTAGCAGACTGTGTACACTTTGGAAGGAACCAGACTAACTATCTCAGATTGTGTATTTTCACAATTCTCTGCCTCATTAAACCTTCACAGCTGCCCTTTGGGTCAGATACTCACGTTATCCCCTACCTGGAGTTGAAGCAACCGAGGCACAGAGCGGGTAGGTATCTTGCTCAAGTTTACACGTGGCTGCAGAGCCGGAAGTTAAACACATTCATGCTCTTCCTGCTACAAGTTGGAGGTTTCTTGGAGCTTTCCAGGATTCTTAACTTTTGCTAGGCCTGATCCTTTTCCTTGTGGCTACCGGCAGTAAAACAACCACTACGAAATGAAAGGAGGCTGTAGCTTGTTTGGGAGGGAACAGGGCTGGGAAAAGAAGACAGGGCACCATTGCTTGGTTCTGTAAGAGAATCCCGAGACAGACTCCAGGGGGCCACCAGGTAAGGGAGGGAACGAGGGCCAAATCCCGAGGACCTCGTTCAGCTTTGGGGCAAGGTGGCTAAAACTCCACGCAGCTTACGAGAGCCTTGGAGGAGGCTGGACCCTCCGGAAGGAGGCTCAGCAAGAGTGAGTGGAGACAGATGCCCCAAGCAGGCTCCTGTGGGCTGGGAACTCAGGTCTTCCGGGGCTGGATCCTCCACCCCTATCCTCAACCCTGGGCTGGGGCTGGGCCTCAAATCCCGGTCTTCCAGCTGTGGGGCAGGCCCAGCCTCCAGGTTTTTTCCTCCACAGCCAAGTTCCAGGGGCCAAGCCCCTTTGAGGGAAAAGAACGCACACGTGAAGAGCTCCTGACTCAGAAGCAGACCTGGAGCCACCTTCCCAAGATGCGCAGGGCGAGGACCAGCCCCTTGTCCTGCCGCTGGTAGGGGTGACATTCTCCACCCTCACTTACTCCTTCCCGAGAATGACGCCTACGGTCTCACCATTACCGCCCTTCCTTTGGGATAAACACTGGGATTGAGCTCTTTGCTCAAGTCTGCAGGGAGGTGACAGGAAATCTCTAAACCCTTCTCGGGAATTTATCCACCCAAGGGCGCATGGGGTGAATATGCTGTTCCAAGGGCTGCAAGGGGCTGGGGGTGGCACATGAGGTAAGGGTGAAATACTCAAGAGAAACAGGTCCCAGTTGGGCCCAGGGTCAGGGCCTGAAGAACAGCTGGTGGAACTGGGAGGAAAAAAAGGAACCGAATTAGACGCATTTTAACGAGACTATTACGTTTTAGGCAACACCTCTGCTGGAGAGTCATCTGCTTTAAGAACCGGATGAAGGCAGTGTGGTCAGGGTTTGGTGCTCAGGGAAAGGCCACCTGGGGTTTGCACGTGTCTTTCCCCCCAGCCCTCCCCCTCCCCACCAACCCTGGGCCCCCTTCCCAGCACCTCCCTCCCCACCAAGGTTCCGGCACGGCCACCCACAGAGCAGCCTCAGGGCTGGGCGCTGAGTCACAGGCTGTGGTGCCTGCCGGGGGGCGGCGAGGGTGGCAGATGGCTTTACGTGGGCGTGAGTGAGGAGGGGAGGGCAAGTGGGCGGGGGCAGTGACCCTGGGCCCAGCAGGGAGGGGTTCAAGGAAGTGACCTGGGAGGGAGGCTACGTCCTGGGATGAGCCGCCACTCTTCCTTTCTTGTGTCTTCCCTCCCAGTTTCCAGGGATGCCATTCCAGTAGGGGCAGCCGGCCGTGCCAGCCTGGGGTAGAAAGTGACCCTGAGGGGGCCTGAGGCCCAGGGCTCCTGCACGGCCCGCCAGGCCCGGCTGGTCCGGCAGTGAGAGGCAGAGCCCGGCTGTGTTTACCCAGGCCGGGCACTTCCGGAGCAGATGGGCGCCTGTCAGCGCTGCCAGCCAGGGGCTGGGCTGGCGTCTCTCACTGCCAAGTGGCAGGTGACGCGGGGCCTGGAGGGGAACATGTGTTTGGTTTTGCTGTTTACTAGGGGAAACCTCTCCAGGCTGAGAGCTGCCTGCACGCCTGAGAGAGCACAGCCCCAGCTAGGGTAGGACATGGTGCAGACTCTTTGACCCAGAGCGGTCTGGCCCTTTCAGTTACTGACAGCCGGGGACTCTGGTTGGGGGGTGGGGGGGGCGGCTTCAGGGTCTCCCCAGAACCCATGGTTGAGGTCTGCTTTTTGCCACCCTGTCTTGGTGTGTTCGGGCCCTAGGGCTGCCATAATAAAGTACCATGAACTGGGTGGCTTAAACAACAGAAATGCATTCTCTCACAGTTCTGGAGGCTAGAATTCCCAAATTTAGGTGCTGGCAGAGTTGGTCCCTGAGGCTGTCTCCTGCCTCTTTCCTAGCTTCCGGTGCTTGCCAGCAGCACTGTGGGTCCCTAGCTTGCAGATGCATCACTCCAACCCCTGCCTCCACGGTCACGTGGCGTTTGTCCCCTCTGGGACCTCTGTGTCGGTTCTCTTCTCTTTGTATGAGGACACCAGTCATGTTGAATTAAGGGCCCACCCACTCCAGTATGACCTCATCTTAACTTAATTACTACAAAACTACAGTCATGAAGAGTAAACAGCTTCAAAAACCCTATCTAATAAGGTTACATCCTGAGGTTCCGGGAAGGACATGGATTTTGGGGGGACACTTGGGTTGCTCACTTGCTTCACTCCTCATCTTGTCTTTAACTTTTCCTCTCCCTCACTCCTTTCCTCCCTCTTCTCTGTCCCCAGCCCCAAGCTTGGGGAGAGGGTGAGGCCACCATATTCCCAAGCAGGACTCCGGAGCCTGAGACTGTACATTAGAAAGTGCTCTAGAAAGAACTGAATTATTTTGACTACTATGCTCTTTCCCATTAAGAAGTAATCAATTTACAGCTGCGGTTTTAATCTTTTAGGGTTTTGGAAGCCTTTGGGACTGAGGGAAGACTTTGGACTCCCACTCAGGATAAAGGTACAAATGCACACAACTCTTTAAGTGGTGACACCGCCTTCCAGTGCCCACCCCCGCTCTGGTTCCAGGGAGGGCCTTCTGGGGGCCAAGGAATGCCTGCCCTGGAGCCAAAAGAGGCCCCAGATCCTCGGCACCCTAGTGCTCGGGAGTTCAGGGGTTGCCACGCAGGTCAAGAGCTGCAGAGGGTTTCCTCAATTCAGACCACTGTCAGAGTGTGTGTGTCAGGGTAAGGTGGGCATGACTGGGATGGGGCGTGTGGAGGGCCCAAGGAAAGGAAGATGCTCTTATGTGATGTGAACATGTTTCTTTCTCTTGCCACAAGAGCCACCACAGCAAAGACGCTGTTGAGAAGAGTCCCAGAGCCTGTGATGGATTGCTAAGATGAGCTGTTAAATGGGGGTGCGGTGGGGGAGGTGAGGGGTGGGAAGGTGAAGTGTAATATACCCATTGTTATCCCGTTTATGTAAAAACTCCCCAGCCGTGTACTCCTGTGTGTACATACACATGTACAGAGAGTTCTCGCAGGACAAACCCCAAACAGGTCACAGCGGCTGCTTCTGGGGAGGGGTCTAGCACTGTGGGGTGTCAGGGGAGGACTTTTCTTGGTTGTGCCCTGTGTTTTGGTCTGGTCTGACTTTTTCTGGTGAGAATGTATTCAAATATTAATTGCGTATTAAATAAATTAAAAGCTTTTCAGAGAAAGGCTCCAGTATCGTGGGGTTTCACATTCCTCTGAACAGCTTATGAAAACCGTGGGCCAGCTCTCCCCCTGGCCTGCCCACCATAAGCACCCCCAGCCCAGAGGGAGGGCCAGACCCCTGACCCTGGAGTTGGCCCAGCTCCTTCCCGTGGAGAAGCCCACCTGCTGCTACCAGCCAGGCCACTGGGATGTCCTCTCCCTTGTCTCCACTCCACACCCAGTCCCCCCACAAACTCTAGCCTAAGTCTTCCCTGGGTCAGTGGTTCTCAAACTAGTGGCATCAGAATAAACTCCTGCTATACTTTGAGCCACTGCTCTAGGTAAAGGGCATTAATTGTGCCTTTCAGGCTTCACCCGGATCCAGAGAGGGGCCCCGATCTGGAACGAAGGCTTGTCTCCCCTCCAGCACCCCTGGGCATCACTTGGGAGCAGGGAGAAGGGGAAAATCTTCTCCTCTTATGTGTCAGGAGGATGAGGTAGGTGGCACTGACGACTGTGGTGGTCTCAGCTGGAAGAGACCCCGAGGATCATCCCACCCCACCCAGGGACTGAGGATCCAGAGGCAAGGCGAGGGCAGCTTTTCCCGAGTCCCCCACTGTCCTCTGAGCCCTTTCCCTCAGATGTGTCTCTCCTGCTCGCTGAGACAGGGTGGGCTACAAGGGAGAGGGTGGGAGGGGTAAAAGGTAGGGGAGGGACACTTACTCTCTTCCAGGCTCTGCGGATCTCACCTCACTCTCACCTCAAGGGACTTGATTGAACAAACGGGGTGTCCCTGTCACCGGACCCAGCAGCTGGCAAAGAGTCTGGAAGGGAAGAAAGGCAAGAGGGAGCTCAGCCCCACCCCACTGCGAGGAGGCAACGTTGTGAAGGAGGGAAAGGTTTGCTGAGGTCCTTTTCCACTCCTTCACTTTCTTCATCATCCCTTCCAGCAAGTCCGTGTTCTCCCTGTGTCCACAGGGCCACAGCTGAGGGGTTTGTTTTTATTCCCTACAGTGATGGTGTCCCACCCTGGAGGTATTTTTGTCTTAAAGGAGGACTCACAACAACCCCAAGGATGGAATGCAGGGCCGCAGGGACAGTGAAGTTGTGCAAAGTAGGGATTCAGGTGCAAAAGGTTCTTCTAGGGCCTCTGCCCCAGCCCACATCAGATTAACCCTCCCGCATCACTCCTGGGCCTCAGCAGATATCATCAAGATGCAGGTTCCCCGGGGGCTTGCCTTGGGGAAGTGCCCTTGGCGCCACCATCACCTATATATGGGTGGCCCTTCTGGGGATGAGCCCAGCTGCTGTTTGGAACATCTCTGCCTGCCAGACTGCCCCAGGAAGGATGAAAGGGGGTCAAAGGTGTCAAATTCCTCCAGCAGTCTGAGATAAGAGCCCCTACCAAATTGAGGGGGCGGCAGCCTTGGCTACCTGCCAGCTGGTGACAAGTCTGGGCCTGAGAAAGGGAGCCTGGTCTGCCCTTGGGAAACTCAGTGAGAGGTGCAGCCCGATACCCCCTGGTCCCCCAGTTCCTTTCACTTGCTGGTGGTGGGAAGTGACTTTTGGAGGGACAGGGACACATAGAACAGCAGCAGATCCTCAGTCAACCATGCGATGCCCAACAGCCACCAGTGACTTCTTAGGAGACAAATGGCGTGGCCTCTTCTTGGGCCTCTCCTCCTCCTCTGTAGAAGTCAGCAGGGCAGCTAGTCCTTCTTCCATTCCTCTACCAGCCCCCACGCCCAGCACTCCCCCAGGGCCTGCTCTGTGCCAACCCCATGCCAGCTGGTTTCTGGGATACAAAGAG
Organism: Tursiops truncatus; assembly: GCF_011762595.2. NCBI lineage: Eukaryota > Metazoa > Chordata > Mammalia > Artiodactyla > Delphinidae > Tursiops > Tursiops truncatus. The sequence continues at coordinate 19,211,951 of NC_047049.1, forward strand.
AACAGGTCCTGCCTCCTCCACCTGAGGGGCTCTGGGTGGCAACAGGCAATTTCAGAACAACAGGCTGTGAGAGCCGTGTTCGGGGAACACCAGGAAGGAAGCCACCTCTTCTGGAAACACCTCTCCTTACACGTCCACACTGGGTCCTCTACCTCTCTTCTCCCATTTAATTAATACCAGCTCAGCTTGGCTGAGCTCTGGCACTCAGAGATGGGCTTGCCCTGCATCCTCCAGCCTCACCAAGCACAACACAGGGAGACTGTGAACCCATTTAACAGAGAAAGAGACTGAGGGAGAGAGTAGCTCAGGAGCTGGTCCCAAGCCACAAACACCTTCCACTTAAGTCTTTCTCTCATTGAATTGAGGTTCCCACTCCCTAAGGTCTGGACTCCATTCTCTTCTCTGGTCCCTTTCTGACTCCCACTCCCCTCCCTCCCCCTGTCCCATGGTCTCACATCCTCCCGCACCCTCAGCCGTGACCTTCCATATCTGGATCAGAGGCTCTAGCACCCTTCAGACTGTTGTCCACACTTCCTTCCATATCTGTCAGGCACCTCTATCCAGGCATCCTGCCAGCACCTCAGCCCTGCTCTGCCCAAGCCCACCGTCTCTTCCAGATGTCTCCTTGACCCCTGCTCCTGGGTCCCCAGGCCTCTCTTCTCCCTCCATCGAGATAACACAGTGCTCTGCAGCATGGCAGAAGCAGATGGGGCAGTGACATCCCACTCAGAACCTTTTGGTTGCAAGTGACAGAAAATTTCCATTTGAACTGCTTTGGTCAACAACAGACACTTTTGAGTAGAGCTGGAATGAGACCCAGCTGAATCCAGTGGTTCAGATAGCACCACTGGGTCTTGTCTTTCAGCTCAGCTCTCACCATGGGGCTTGGTTTCACTCTTAGGTCCCACGGGGTGGCAAAATGGCCATCAGCTCAGGCCTACAGCCCCTAAGGATGAACAGGAGAGAGAGTGCTTCTTGCCCTGGTAAATCCTACACAAGCCCTGGGATTTGCCCTGTCTGCACCAACCAGAGTCGTGTGCACAGTCACTGGGGCTGGGAAAATTCAGTGCTCTCACTGCCCAGGCTGTGTCCTGGGTTCCACCAGAACCAAATGGACAGAGTAGTGTTACTAATGAGGGCTTTAAGACACCCGGGAGCTCCATGAGATGTCCCCTACAGATTTGCAGCATGCAGGGGAAGGAGAGAAGTGGCTCAGTTTGTTCTGAGGATTTTGGTGGCCATTACTAGGTAAGATTCATACCCAGATAATTTGAGCCTTAGAATTCATGGTAAAGACAGAGCTGGATTGAGCCTTGATTCCACTACTGATTGACCAGGAGATGCATGGTGATAGACAATCCCCCAAATTTCTGCCATTAACACAATACAAGTTTATTTCTTCCCATGCTGCATGTCCCATGTGGGGCAGTGGGGGACCCTGCTCCACACAGTGACTTAGGGATCTAGGTGGTTGGAGGTGCCATCCGTACATCTCCACGCTTCCATGTCAGGGAAAAGGACAGACTGGAGAATCATGCCTGGGCTTTTCACTGCCTACATTTGGAAGTGACAGACGTCCATTCCACTCGTATTTCATTGGCTAGAACTAGTCACAGCTTCACAGGAAGAGGGTGGGAAACAAAGGGAAGTGAATGGAGTATTTGGGGAGACTTACTATTGTTGTCACATCCGCTGGTTAGCTATGTGTCCGTGGGTGAGTTTCTTACCCTCTCTGTGTCTCAGTTCCTCCATCTGTTAACTGAGAATTACAATTGTTCCTTTCTCCTAGGGCAGCGACAGGATTCAATCAATTTCAACATGCAAGTGTCTCAGAAAAGTGGCTGGCACATAGAAATAGCTTGATAAGAGCTACATAGTATTGATACCTCCTCTTCTTAGGGTTTCTTTGTACAAACGATCCCCCCTCCCCCCAGTAAGAATGAAGTGATCAGACATCATTCAATAATATTCTGATCTAAGACAAGAACTTAGAACTGAGTAATTTTTTTTAACATCTTTATTGAAGTATAATTGCTTTACAATGGTGTGTTAGTTTCTGCTTTATAACAAAGTGAATCAGCTATACATATACATATATCCCCATATCCCCTCCCTCTTGTGTCTCCCTCCCACCCTCCCTATCCCACCCCAGAACTGAGTAATCTTTGGTGAGTAGTTGAGTATCTTTGAACCTGAACTTCATCGTCCATTAAAACAGATTACTACTTACCTTTTGGGGCTCATATAAGAATCCAGTAAGAAAATGGTTGGTTAAGGAAGTTATGCCTACATTAAACAAATCTTGCCTACCACAGTGGTCAAAATGACCTACACATATTAAATATTTGAATCAGGATTGAAACCAAAAACATTCATTCCACTTAAGCTGGAAACTCTGGGGATCAAGACCACCCTTATCCCCAGTCCTATGTCCTGACAACTCCACATCTGCCCATAGTGCCTTTGGGGTCTTGTCAAAGGCATTCATCTGGGGGAGGTTTTGCGTTGCCGCCATGTGTGGGCACAGATCGTCTTTCCCATCCAAAGTGGGCAGGAGAGGCACAGGCCTATGCATGATTGTGTTGGTCCACAGCAAACAAGTTTCTCTCATTTGGCCCTTCATTTATTCTTCATTCAATCAATAATTATTAATGACCTACTATGCTCAAATTGCTGGAATTCAGAGGTGAATAAGGGAGATCTGTTTAAATGGAGTGGTGGGAGCCACAGACAACAAGGAAAGAAGTAAAGACCTTTGGGGACTGAGAAATACCAGAAAGAAAAATAAAACAGGGCAATAAACCAGGGTAACGGAGAGAGAGACAGAAAAGAAGAGACTAGAACATCGGAGAGAGCAGTCAGGAAAAGACTTGAAGAGGAGGTTACTGTTGAGCTGAACCTTGAAGACAAGAGGAATCGGCCTTGCAAGCACTTGGGAAAAGCATTTCTGCCACAAATGCCCCAGGACAGGAATGAGGAGGCCAGGGTGCCAGGAATTTGATGAGGAGGGGCAATGGGAAGATCACAGGGTGGGAGAGGCAAGCAGGGGCTGGCCAGTCCTGAGGACCTTCCCTTCCCTCCTTGCAGGGACTGATGAGTTTGTGCATGTCCACCTCCTCCAAGAAGCCCACACCCTCCCCTCCTGTGGTCGCCTCATTTTTGGTCTAGTCTCACCAGCTCCCTCTCTTCTCCCCGCTCCCTCTGGCAATGGGCTATTATGGGAGATCAGTGAGAATTGCAACATGCTCTCTCTTTGCCCTAGAGGAACAGGGGAGGTAGATTCTATTTGGACCCCATGAGAGAGGGCGGGCAATCCAGACTGTGGACAAGAGCACCAGGTGAGGGCTGAGGGGAAGTCATAGGAGGTGCAGATGACTGAGGTTGGGGGTGTCAGGGAAGTGGGCTGAGCTTAGCCTTGACAGGGCAAGAGCTAGACAGAACAGAGCGGGTGGGGAGTGACATTACACATAGGAGGGACACAGAGCAAAGGCGTCCTCATGGGAAGGAAAGGAGCAGAGGATAGCCACGTTCATCAGTTCACGAGTCCCAGGGGTTGGAAGAGAAGGTTGGGAAAGGAAGGAGGATCCGGTCCACGCATCCTAGCCACAGATGCCCAAAGACGGGAATGAGGACTCCAGAGCTAGACTAGTAGTTGGGTTCAAATTTGTTTTCTGTCACTTACTAACGATGTGACCTTAGACAGGTTACTTTACCTCTTCATGCCTCTGTTTCCCCATCTGTAAAGCAGTGATCATAATAGTACCGACCTCATTTTAATGAGGTTTAATGAGTTCATGCGTGCAAGCACTTGGACTAAATAGTACCTGATCCTGAGTGAGTATTGTATAGATGTCGGTCAAGTTAAATGAATGCTGGTGAGCAAGTGAGACCCCACGCTAAAGGCAACTGGAAACTCTTAGCTGTTTCTGGGCAGGACTGGGCATGGATGGAAAGGATTCTCTACTTTGATTCAACTGCATCCCTGTGCAGAATGGATTGGAGACAGTGGGCCTGGGAGCAGGAAGGCAAGTTAGGAGTCTCCTGCAGTGGTCCAGGCACGAGATGACTGCAGGTGCCTGGTGAGGGGGCTGCCAGTAAAACTGGAGGGGATGGCAGTGTGAGCCTGGTGGAGGAAGTGCTCTTGACACGTGGTGACTGGAGACTGGATTTGGGGAGTGGGCTGGAGACGGAGGTTGTAGGCCTGGGTGATGGGGGGAATGCGGAGCCATGGTCAGAGCGGGAAGTTGAAAAAGCCTGGTTTGGAGGAAGATGGTGCAATCGGGTGGAGCTGTGTTGTCTCTGAGGCGATGGCAGGCCCACCGTGCTCTGGGTGCCATCTTGTCCGAGGAAAGGAATCCTGTGGGCGTTTGATGCTGGTTCCTAGAGATGAGTGAGAATGAGGGTTGCAGTCTGGGCCTCCGCACACCTGCATGTGCGGAGGTAGGCCGAGAAAGGGCAGTAAATATTGCATGAGGCTGAGCCCACACATCCTCTGTGCTCTGTATCGACAGGGCAATCAGGAAGGGAAGACCTGCCTGTGCTCACCACTCCCAGATACTGGACAGAGATGAGGGTCAGTCCCCCTGGTTGCCCACTCCCATTGTGGAGAGGGGAGCTCAGAGTCTTACGACCCAGCCCAACGTTGATGACACTCATCCCGGGCCCCGCCTGGATCAGGATTGTAGCTGGGGTCCAGGGATACTGGTTGAGATTGATAGCATTTTATTATTGGTTTCCATTAACGGGTATTGACTGGGTACCTGCTTCAGGATCCAGTGAGCACAGCAGACAATTATCTATTAACCAATGGATTTGGGGGGGCATCTATTGTGTTCCAGGCTCCATTTAAGGCATGAAGCTCAAAGCACAATGAAATGTTTGGTTCCAAAAACCACATTAGCCTAGGTTTTAGTTTTTCCATTTTTAATTATTGATGACAGCAGCTTCAATATGGATATCAGACAGTTGTACCCTGCCTTCAGTCATGAAAATCTTGGTTCAGCCTGGCTTTTAAGTATAATTTATTCCCTCTGATCTTCCCTACAAAGAGTTCTTAACTGTATGCATAAATGTATTTGTGAAATTTTCTTGAGGTTCAGTTTTCATCAGCTTCTCAAAGTCTTTTTATTTTATTTATTTATTTGTGTATTTATTTTGCAGTACGCGGGCCTCTCACTGTTGTGGCCTCTCCTGTTGTGGAGCATAGGCTCTGGACGCGCAGGCTCAGCAGCCATGGCTCTCGGGCCCAGCTGCTCCACTGCATGTGGGATCTTCCCGGACCGGGGCACGAACCTGTGTCCCCTGCATCGGCAGACAGACTCTCAACCACTGCGCCACCAGGGAAGCCCAGTCTTTTTTTTTTTTTTTAAAGAAATATTTCTTTCTTTATCTCAGGAAAAAAATCAACAAGAAAAGGAAAAACGATCCATACTCTCACCGCTCAGATGACCCTTTGTTTCTGCTGATTAAATGCGCACGGAAAGTAGTTCCAATGCTACGGGAAGACACAGAATGAGAAGCAAAATTCTCTCATTACTCCTTCCCCCACTCCAGTTTCTCTTCCTGAAGGTCTGTGCTATTCATGGTTTCTTCTATATCCCTTCAGGAAATGTTGAACTCATTTATAAGCATTATGAATTCATATGTATATCCTCTTCTTAGAAGGTGCTCCCGGAAGTTAAGAACATTGCTCTCTCTGTCCTTTGATAGAGTTATGGTTTTGGTTTGTTGTTGTTGTTCTGTCATATCTGCATTTAAAAGAATAACAGTCAGAGGAACTGGGTTCCTTATGCTCCTCTGCCTTGGACTAGCTGGGTGACATAAGCAAGTTACTTCACCTCTCTGAGCTTCAGTTACCTCATTGCTGAAATGGAGGTTCTCGTGGGGATTTGATGATGGTGTGAATGCAGAAAGGCCTGGCTAGCCGGTAGGCATCCCACAAATGTCAGAGCAGTCCCTTAGCCCCTTTTGGAAGGAGACAGGGCTGCCAGTTCTAAATAAATGTTACAGAAGGGCCTGTCAGCAATTGCCCATCAGAATGACCTGTCACTTCATTTCCTGGCTGCAGGAAGAGGAGCGTGGGAGTCTCCTGACAGGGGATGACAGGGTCACATGAATTCCTCACCCTTGGTGTCGGCTTCCACCCCAGGTGCCCAATCGATCCCGACTCTGGGAGGCTGGTCCCATCTGTCCTTGGCTGGGAAGGATTCCCTGCTAACAGCTAGGACAGGCCCCTGATATATGGCCCCTGTCACCCTCCTCCTCTTCCTTCTCTGATCTCAGGTTTGAAGACCTCTGTGACCCCGGCATCAGGGGGCAAATGGCTCACAGGAAAGGTCTCCGGCATACTCCAGGGTCCAGAAGGGAACTTGGCTATTGTCAGCAAAGCTGCGTCCGGCCCAGGAAGTCAGAAGGAAGAGGGCAAGATTCCAGCCCAAGGAGGTGGGAGTTGCTGGCGATGATGGCAGGGGGCAGACGAAGGCCGTTAGTTACGTACTAAGAAGCTTCTGCCACAGTGCTCGCTCCTTGGCAGGTGTTGCTAACTTGGCCCTCCTAACTGTACTCCCACTTTGCAGATGAGGACACTGAGGCTCGGAACATTGAGCAAACTTGCTATTCAGTGAGTAAGAGGCACATCCAGGACTGGATTCTGAGTGTGGAGTCCCGAGATTACGTTCTGCCCCTGTGCCAGGCATGGGTAGATGTGAGGGAGGGAACCAAACAGGGCCCCCAGAACTCAAGGCCACAAAGTGGCTGCCCACTCACAGGCATGGCACACTTCTCTCGGGGTCCACTTTTATCAGTCCTGCTCTGTCTGTATCCTCAGTATCTAGAACAGCATCTGGTACGTAGTAGGTGCTCAGGAAGTCTCTGTGGAATGAAGAAAAGAATGGACAACAAAAACGACTGATTAGCTAACTAGACAGGCCCACCCCATACTCTGAGGCTGACACTCTCTAAACTTGTCTCAGGGCCTGTGAGCTCCAGCCAGATTTGGGAAAGGGGCACAGACCTCGCTCTATTCAATGGCCCCCTTTCCAGACCTCCCAGGAGAGAGGAAAGAGCAGCACCCAGCCAGGCGTGGGGACGTGTCAGACCCTTCCTTCTCTGTGACACCCAGAGCCTCAGCTGCTGGAGGACGGTGGTCTCCTGCTGACACCCCTCAGGCTGCCTGGGGTCTGTGGCGGGGTGAGTCCAGGTAGGGAGGCACTGAGGGTTGGGGGCTGGGAGTTCAGCAACAGGGAACCTTGTGACACCCGGCACTGTGGCTCCAGCTGGGCTCTAGGGGCTGGGGGAGGGTGGGAGGGAGGGAGGAGTTGGCTGAAGGTCACAGCGGGGTCAGCCTTGGTTCCCTTGTTCCAAGGGATTCAGACATCTGCAGCCAGGCCTATGAGGAGCACGTATTAATAACAGTAAGAGCAATAACAATGGAGCATTCACTCCATATCAGACACAGTGCCTTCCATGTCATTTTCTCATTGAACTCTCACAACAAACTTAGGAGCTAAGTACTGTTTTATCACCACTGTACAGGTGAGAAAATGGAGGTACCGAAAACTTAGGTTGCATGTGGGATTTGAACCACTGAGCCTGGCTCCAGAGCCTTTGTGTTTGACCACTGGGGCCCACGGTCATTATCAAGGCCAGGTCCCTGAGCGGTCTTCCCGCAGGGCTGCTGAGAAAGCCCTGCAAGCTCCTTAGCCTGCTTGCCTCCACAGGTGAGCCACTGTGACGCATCAACGACTGGGGAAAAAGCAGAGGAAGCCAGCTCTGGGGGAGGGGGTCGGGAACAGCCCTGGGGAGGAAGAGAGCTGGCAGAGGATTGGGCAGATGGATGATTGGAGGAAGGGCATCCTGGGCAGGGAGTAGACTGTGCAGTGGCACCGAGGCACAGGTGTATTTGCTGGAGTGCAGTTCAGTTAGGCAGTGAGTGGGCGTAACGGGGAGGAACTTTGAAAGATAAAACTAGAAGGCTCGGGACTTCCCTGGTGGCGCAATGGTTGGGAATCTGCCTGCCAATGCAGGGGACAGGTGTTCGAGCCCTGGTCCGGGAAGATCCCACATGCCACAGAGCAACTAAGCCCGTGCGCCACAACTACTGAGCCCACGAGCCACAACTACTGAAGCCCGTGCACCCTAGAGCCTGTGCTCTGAAACAAGAGAAGCCACCACAACGAGAATCCCACGCAACCGCAACGAAGAGTAGCCCCCACTCGCCGCAACTAGAGAAAGCCCGCATGCAGCAACAAAGACCCAACACAACCAAAAATAAATAAATAACTTAATTTAAAAAAAAAGAAAAAAACAAACTTACTTAAAAAAAAAAATACAGGGCTTCCCTGGTGGCGCAGTGGTTGAGAGTCCACCTGCCGATGCAGGGGACACGGGTTCGTGCCCCGGTCCGGGAAGATCCCACATGCCGCGGAGTGGCTGGGCCCGTGAGCCATGGCTGCTGAGCCTGCGCGTCCGTAGCCTGTGCTCCTCAATGGGAGAGGCCACAACAGTGAGAGGCCCGCGTACAGCAAAAAAACACAAAAGAAAACAAAAAAACCCCATACTTGAAACTAATTGGTCAGGAAGCTGCCCGTGGAGATGCTGAATGAATGAAAGCATCAAATGCAGGTGAATCACTAACATGCTTTTCTCTTCCTTGGAGAAGATTTTCCAGGTGGATCAGTCCCAGTCTGGCTCACCCAGGCCACTCCAGTCCCTTTTCTTTGTTCATGGCCATTAATTGGCTCACTTGTATCTGTTTCCAGGTCAAAGGCAGTAGGCTTCCAGGGCTGGGCCCCAGGGGGCCTTGTTCTTCTTGCCCCTGGAGAGTCTCAAATACAGATCTGCATGTAGTGGGGGCCCAGTGCAGAGTGCCGTCTGACTCACACAATCAGCTTCTTCTAAATCAGGCCTTCATCCCAAGCCAGGTGGTAGTGGAAGAGAAGTTTTCAGAGCCAAAGTGCCTGGTTCAAAGCCCAGCTCCACCACTTGTTTGCTGTATGGCCTTGGACAACTCAAGTCACCTCTCTGAGCCTCCCTATCTGTAAAGTGGGGTAAATGTAAAATTTACTTTGTGAAGGTAAATGAGATAAGATTTGTAAAGAGCCAGGCTTCCCTGGTGGTGCAGTGGTTGAGAGTCCGCCTGCCAATGCAGGGGACACGGGTTCGTGCCCCGGTCCGGGAAGATCCCACATGCCGTGGAGTGGCTGGGCCCGTGACCCATGGCTGCTGAGCCTGCGCGTCTGGAGCCTGTGCTCCACAACGGGAGAGGCCACAACAGTGAGAGGCTCACGTACCGCAAAAAAAAAAAAAAAGATTTGTAAGGAGCCTACCACAGTGTCTGGCATACAAGTGCCCCCAGACATATCCATATTCCCCTCTCCTTATCTACAAATAGAGTGAGCAATTTAGTTCCAATACCACCCTTAAAACCTCTTCTCTACAGGTCAAACCTGGGCCTGAAATTCTAGCATCGGTCATTGTTTTTGGCTCTCAGTGCTTGACTGAAGGTCTGCTATGAAGAGGCTACTGATGGAGAGAACCCTACTTCTAGAACTAGAAGACCTGGGCTCCAGCTCCACCTCCCTGCCTGCTGTTAGGGACACCTTGGGCAAGTTGTCTGGCCCTCTGTCCAGTGGGGTTAGTAGTTCCTGCCCTGGCCTGGCAGAGTTGCTGTGAGACTCCAATGGGGATGGACACGGAAGAACTCTGGCATTGGTATAGTGTCAAACGTGCATCTTGGATGGTGACCCCACTTTTAGTCCCTTCTGTAGGAATTGGTTTACTAGAGCTGTGCTTTCCAAAATGAAATGAAATGAAATGAAAAACCCAATTCCTCAGTCACACTAGCCACATTTCAGGTACTCGATAGCCATATATGGCAGGTGGCTACCATATTGGACAGCACAGATAGAGAGTATTTCCATCATTGCAGAAAGTTCCACTGGAGAGCCTTTGCACTAGAATTTCTCCAATAGGACAACCAGCCCGGGAATGAGAGGGAAAGATGGAGACAGAGGTGGTCTGAGCAGAAATGGGTGGGTGGCATGGATTTTTTTGTTTGTTTCTGGAGACTCTGGCAGATAATTAGCCAGATTCAGGGATGGCTACCACCCTCAACCCCCTCCCTGCTAACATCCATGCTGGGAAGCTTCTCCGAAAATAGCGTTTTCTCACCATGAGGTCAGGAAGCCTAAAGGTTGCCTCCAACAGGAAGTGGACAGAGCAGGCTGAGACCAGGAGGCTGGGCGGAGCCCTGAACACTGATTTATTTCCTGGCCTGGCTGCTGGTTGGGTGGGTCCGTGGGCTGGCAGAGCTTCTCTTCCTATCCCTGGAGCAGCCTGGTTGAGAGGGCGTGGCCAGGAGCAGGGGCAGCAGTGCCAGGGTGATGGCGCGTGGACTCCGAGCTAAGGGACTACTTAGCCAGTCGTGGGGTGCATCCTGTGACCCTATGCCAATCCATGGAGGCTTCCTGGGTCCCAGTTCCTCTCTCTGCTCTGGGACACTGCACTGAGAACCCAGCACCCTCAGGGTCACCAGCATCAGGCAGCGTAGCTGGACTAACGGGCTCTGTGTCAGGGGAGGCCTGCAGAGCAGAAGGGACAGAACCCAAGGGCTCACTCCATGAGATGCTCAGCTGGGAGGAGACACAGGGAAATTGACATTTTCTGACTTACTCTGTAGAGCTCCTTCCTGCCCACCCTGACCCGACATACGAACCATACTCGCGTATCTACACAGGCTCACAGATATGTACACACAGGTCCACCCAGAGATGAGCACAGGCCTGCAAAGCAGACGTGCCCTCCTGGGTGCAGGCACATTGCTGTATTTATACATGTGCAGCACCAGCTACCAGTGGGCTAGAATTCCCCCTTATCCCCTTGAGCCAAAGATACTTTCTATTAACCAGAAGTTTAAAGTGTGTGTTTCCAAACAAAAATAGTCCCAGGGGCTTCCCGGGCCCTCACTGACTATGAGTTAAACACCCTGCAGGGCCACAAGCCCCACACCTTGCACACAGGCTGGGGGAGGGGGGGGGGTCACCCAGCTGGACACTTAACATCCCTGCTCTCAGCCAGAGGCTCCTTCTCTCTCTAGATAATGAGAGCGTGAGAACAGGGCACCTGATCCCCGGAGCTCTCCCAGGCACACCTGCCTCCCCCTCCCTCCCTTCTAATCTTCACAACAGCTTCAGTTTTCCCACAGGGCTTCCGGGGGCCCTCCCCACCCTCCGGGGCAGGCTGGCAGCATGACAGGTGACAAATCAAAAGTCATTCTCTCCTGAACAGGTGTGTGCCAGGGCTTGGGGGCAGGGCGGGGAGGCCAAGGTTGGAGTGGGAGTTCCTAGACTTATGTAGGGCCCTGGAGTGTCTTGAGCCTGTGGCCGGAATCCTGTTTTTAGCAGTTAGTCAGGGCTGCCAAAGCTGTGGCTGATTTCCTCCCCTCTCCCAATGCCAAGTTCACTTACCACCTTAGCCTTAGTGAACTTTAGCCACCTACTCCGGGCCAGGCTTTTTCCTCAGACCAGCGTTGTACATAGGATTCTCAGAAAAAGACCAGATCCCACCCTCTCAGCCCCAGCAGGCAGACCACCCCCTCCCTCCATCCCCATGTTTTCTCTGCCCACCCGGCTGTTGACAGCTGGGCTCGCCCAAGCCCTGATCCTACAGGCCCTGTTGCTCCCCAGCTTTTCAACTGATGTGCCTTGAGGCTGGTAGATTATCAACAGCCTCAAGTCCCATCCCCAGTCCCAGTGAGGGTTTAAAATAAAGTCATCCACCCACCTCTGAAACCACAGGAAATGTCCTCGGGCCAACTTAGAGGATTAAATATTTCTCTGCTTTGTGTCCTGTCAAGATCAACAGAGCACGATTTATTAAGTAATACCAGATCATTTAAAATAATAATTAAAAAATGCTAACTGTTGATAGTATTTATGTGATAATAGTTCATGTAAAAATAATAATAGCTATCATTGGAAGGTAAGCAACAATACAAACTTTACAAAGGCAGGTATTTTTACCTATTTTGTTCACTAATGTGTCCCAATAGCTGAAACCAGTGTTTGGCACATTGCAGTCATTCAGAAACTACTTGCTGAATAAAGCGCTCACTCTGTGCCAGGCACTATCCTAGTGTTTTTCAAGTGTTAATTCATTTAATCCTTACAACGTGGTGAGGTGGGTAATATTACTCCCATTTTTCAGACAGGGAAATTGAGGTGCAGAGAAGTAAATTAACCTACCCAGAGTCACACATTTAGTAGAGGGAGACTTTGTGTGCAAGCCTGGGCTTCAGGGTCCAGGCTTTTGACCACCATGTTCTATTGCTTCTCTTGACAGCAACACTGTGTTATTACACTTATGCTATTTCATTGAACATTTTTGTTTCATTTCTTTAACAATAATTTATTGATACCTATCTCTCCCGCCAGACTACCACATGTCTTCAACACAGATGATGATTCAAAAGTTGGTGGAATGAATAAATGGAGTTTCCATCCACCTCACTATATTTATGTCATTCACAAATGTTTTGGAAATGATTGGGGGTGGGGAGAAGAGGTGGGAGAAGGAACCAAGGAGTCAGTGGCTAAAAACACAGACTCCAAAGTCCAAATGGCTGCAGTCTCTATCCCTATCTCTACACCTTTCCAGCTGTGTGACCTTGGGCAAGTTGCTCAGCCTCTTGTGGCCTCAGTTTCATCATCTCTTAAATGGGGATAATAATAGCCTTTGCCTGCTAGAGTCGTTGTGACAATTAAATGAGATCATGCTTGCTCAGTGCTTGGCACATAGTAAGGGCTCCATAAATGGTGGTTAATATGATGTTGGTCTAACTTCTTCTTGCCCCATATCTGATGTGGAGTCAAAGCCTCCTATTAGTTCTTCCGCAGGACACACCGGCGGCTTCTTGGCAGGTGCCTGCAGCAGGTGTGACCCTCTCCTTCCCATCTGTCAGGGTGATTCCTCCGCCTGTTCCGGTCTGAGCTTACAACCTACTTATTAGGTTAATTAGATGTGACACCTTTCCAAAGATACCCTGACTCCAAAGCCAGCCCTAACATCTGGTGGAGGCTGCTGATTGCCATGGATTTGGGGAATGACCAATTCTCAGCAGCCTTTGGCTGGAGCAAGTGGAGCAGGGTGGGGAGAGGGGCTGGAGAACCATCCCTTGCTTCTCCTTTGATTGTTGGCTGGCTCCTGGGGCTTCTTTGGGTAGGACTGCCAGATAAAGTACAGGATGTCCAGTTAAATTTGGATTTCAGATATGTGCCAAATTTATTTCTTAGTATAACTAAGTCCCAAATATTACCTAGGACTTGTTTATATTAAAAAAGTATTTCAGGGCTTCCCTGGTGGCGCAGTGGTTGAGAGTCCGCCTGCCAATGCAGGGGACGTGGGTTCGTGCCCCAGTCCGGGAAGATTCCACATGCCGCGGAGCGGCTGGGCCCGTGAGCCATGGCCGCTGAGCCTGCGTGTCCGGAGCCTGTGCTCCGCAACGGGAGAGGCCATGACAGTGAGAGGCCCGCGTACCGCAAAAAAAAAAAAAAAAAAAAAAAAAAAGTATTTCATGTTTATCTGAAATTTAAATTAAATGGGTATCCCTTTTCCCCCCTAAATCTGGCAATCCTAGCTCTGGGGCATGCGGGAGAGTGAGACGAGGAGGAGAGAGGGCCCAGGTGTTTGAAGGAGCAGCAGCGGAATTTGGCTGGGCCTGGCTCTCTTTGCAGCCCCTGCGCCGGGACCTCTGCTCTGGGCCTCCTGGGTCTGAGGCGAGGTGGCCTGGGGACCTACTGGAGCTTTACCTCCCGGCGGGAGGCTGTGCAGGAAGAGAAGAGCACTCTGCCAACTCTGAGTTGTTTGCACTTCACTGGCTCCCTGGGGCACAGGCCCCCTTCCTGGTTAACATCCTGGATGGGAAGACCAAGAACAACAGCCCTTCTCCCCTGAGAGATGGTGAGGCCTAGTCCCAGGAGCATGGCCGGTGGGGACAGGGCTCTAAGGCCCAAGTGGTACAGGACGTGGAAGGCCCAAAGGGCCCCCGAGACGGTCAGGGGCTTCTCCAATGGCACACGGGGAGTCGTAAACCTAGAAGGTGGTCCCTGGACATCTCATTCCCATTCCTCCATGACTACATGGCTACTTTTCCGTACCTGTCAGAGGGGAACAGCTATAGCCAGAGCAGTTTTGATCCTCAAACCCAACAGGCCTCAAACCAGACCCCTCATCTCCCTTTCCAACCTGTTCCTCTACCTGTTCCTCTACCTGTTCCTCTACCGGGCACCACGGCTCAGCACATGGCACCCCATCCACCTGGCTTTGCAAACTAGAAACTCAAGTGGTGTCCTGGACACCCTCACTCTTCCCTTTTCCTGTAAATCACTAAGCCCTGTTAATGCCACTTCCTCTGTAGCTCTTGAATTCACCCACCTACTTCCACTGCTACCACTACCTGAGTCTAGGCATCCATCATCCCCCACCCAGATGGTTACATCACCTCCTGACTGGTCTCCCCGCCTCCACGCTCCCTCTCTCCAATCCATTCTGTACCCAGCAGCAGGTGAAACACCCATCTGTCCACGTCAACCTCTACTTTCCCCTCTTACAAACCCATCGCTGGCGTCTCACTATTTTTAGGATCAAAATTGGCTTCCTTAACATGGTCTACAAACTTCTTTGTGATCTATCCCTGTCCGCCTTCCCCCTCCATGGGAATCCCTCCAACCACAGTGCAGTGGACCTGAACTTCCTTCACTCCTTCCACGAACCAAGCTCTTTCTTGCTTTGGGGATTTGCACGTGCCTGCCTCACTTGTCTCCACCTGCCTGCCCCCCTGGCTAAACCCAACCTGTCCTACCTGTCCATCAGACCTCCGCAAAGGCTCCACCCCCTCCAGAAAGCCTCCCCTCACCCCTGCCAACCCTCAGCAGCTGAGGTGGGTTCTGGAGCACCCCTAGAACACCCTGTGTTATCATGATTAGGAATTATTGCTAGTTCGTCTTCTCTACTGGCCTGTGGGCCCTGTGAGGGGAGGATCCAAGTCTAGCCTATTCCCTGCTGTACCTACAGTAACTAGTGTGGAGCTGGGCACATAGGAAGGGCTCACTAATTATGATTTGCAGTCATTATTATAAAGGTTTGGGTAATGTGAGGCTGCAAGCATTAGGAGGAGAAAAGAGAGGAAAGGAGGGGCCAGTCCAGCAAGTTTTCATTTATAGCCACACAACAGAATTACCTGGGTTGCTTTATAGAAATATCAATGATTGGGCATCATGCCAGAGGCTCTGATTCTTTTGGTCTGAGGTGGGCCCGAGCCTGGGTGTTTTTCAAACATCCTCAGATATTCTACTGTGCAGTTGGGTTAAGAGGCCCTGGGTGAGCTCTAAGTCAGAGCATATGGTCTCAGCTCAGTAAATTCTTGCTGACTGGTATCTGCCTCTATTTCTAAGTGGGGAGGAGAGCAGACAGGTACTCTTGCCTCCAGCTTCCCTTCCCTGGGGAATGGCTCCCTGGCCTGAGGACCAAAGCTTCCCCCTCTGCCCACTGCCTCACCATACACACCCTCCCCAAGGCACCAGTCTGGCAGCCCCCATTGGCTCTGCGCAGAGACATCGAGGGTCAGTAAGGACAGGGGCTGAGGTCTAGCCCAGCAGTCTGGGTCCTCAGTCTCCTGCCGGAGGTGGCCCTAGGGGAGTTCAGTTGGCTCAACAAATATTTGCTGAGCGCCCAGCCTGGGCCAGGTACTTTGCCGATAGCTGGGAGACAGAGGTGAATCCGGTAACCAAGTCTGGCTGCAGATCAGCCCCATATCCAGCTATGCGCCGGGGCTCAAAGAAAAGCTGGTTGGGGAGTGGGAGTGGCACTGGCTGTTGGCATCATTAGCCCCCAGATCCACCTCTACCATCACCTAAGCAAAGAGGGAGGTATGGACGTCATGTCCCCACCGGAGCTGGCCTCCAACTTTACTATGACCGAGTGTGACCAGAGCTGCTGCATCAGAATCCCGTGGGAAGCTTGTTAAAATCACAGGGGGTGATTCAGAAGGTCTGGGGTAAGGCCTAGTACTCTGCATTTTCAGCAAGCTCCCCAGAGGATTCTGATGCAACAGATCACTGGTGGTTCTAGTATGTAGCTGCCTTTAAGAACCACAACTGTCTCACTTCCCCAGGTAGGTTTACACATTCTGGGAGGAAGGTAGTGCACAAAGAGCACCATGTTTCCTGGGCTTGGGAGGTCCAGCCACACCTGGCTGTAACTGACTTGGTTCACAGCCATCATTCCCCACCGTGCTCCAAATGGGTACTGGAGGCACTAAGTGGGGCGATTTGCTTAATCCTCCCCGCAACCAGGAAAAGCTGGTGTTATTCCTGTTTTATAGACCAAGTTACTTCCCAAGGTCCTAGAGCAAAGTGACTACGTGTTGGGGTTCTGGCTCTCAAGTTGCTCACAGACCTTGGGAGAGACTAATTTGTGCAAACCACCGGCAGCTCTAGGCAGAATGAAATGGACAGACCCAGGGAGCTAAGAGCAGAAGCTTAGCAAGTGCAGAGAAAGAAGCAATGAACGTCTCCTGGGGAATGGCGGAGGGGGTCCCAAGGGAGGTGGTGGCATTTGAGCTGGACTTTAGTAGATTAATTCAGCTTTGACATTCAGAGAAGGAGGGGCAAGAATACCAGGCAGAGGATACAGCAGGAGTGAAGTCACGGAGGTGGGAAAACATACAGTAAAAACGGCAGGTGATCGATGCAGTGTAGGGTGGATGGAGGGACATGGGAGCAATGACACAGGGCAGGTCAACCCAGGCCTCTTCACTTGCTGGGCCCTAGGAAATGGCGAGAAATGTCTGAGTGGGGGAAATTACAAGGCCCATCTGGTTTTAGGTAGGTAACTCTAAAGGGGGCAGTGGGCTGGGTGGAGATGATTAGACCCAGGCAGGCGAGAACAGTGAGTCACTCTGGTTCTCTGGTCAGTCTGTTCATCTCTAAACTGGAGAGGATTGTCCCTCCCAGAGTCTGTCCCAGGCTTGTTGTGAAGATGGAAGAAAATGAAGGCTGGGAAAGGGTGAGATCCATGGGGTCAGAGGAAGAGTCAGAATCGCAGTTGGGGACCACATGTGCTTGATGTACCTTGGCTGGAGACCCCAGTGGCATGGTTACAGACACGGGGCATCCAAAGAAGCTGTAGGACAAGCATAGGGGGAGGCATTGGGAGTGGGGAGGGAGAGAGAGAGAGAGAGAGAAATCAAAGCCTAATCTGAAGCAGAACAGCAAACGGACCTGTTTTTCCATCTGAACCAGGCCCAGAGGACAACTTACTGTTTCCTGGAGAACTTCAGGGGCAGCTGCCCTGAGCCAG
Organism: Tursiops truncatus; assembly: GCF_011762595.2. NCBI lineage: Eukaryota > Metazoa > Chordata > Mammalia > Artiodactyla > Delphinidae > Tursiops > Tursiops truncatus. The sequence continues at coordinate 19,229,306 of NC_047049.1, forward strand.
TATCCCATGGAGGTTTGGACCAGCACCAGCCCCTTCTCCATTGTGCAGATAATTTGTGGGAGAAACTGCAGCCAGAAGGGCTCAGGGCCTTTGTGAGAGTGACATGAGCATCACCTGGTCCAGAGGGGTCTCTGAGGGAGGGCAGCCCAACTTGCTGCCTGAGCTCCTGCAGTTCCCCTGAGAGGGCTACGACCACTCATCTCCCCCGACCCCACTCCAGCCCCTCGGTCTTAGTCATTCTTTCAGCCCAGCTCCAAGGGGACCAACACTTGGCCCATGTTAGCACCCTTAAAGCCTCACAGCTTTAGGAAGTGAGCATTTCAATCCTAATGTTCCCGACGAGGAAAGTGAGCCTCCAAGAGTCCATGCAACTAGCATGTGGAAAACCTGAGATTCAAGCCCAGGCCTGGGATGCTAAGGGCTGGGCTTCTCCGCACTGGGCCACGCATCTCTCAGACAGGGGCGGAGGTGTCCTTTATAGACTAAATCTCTGGAGGTGAGAACATAAGAAGCTAGTTATGGAAGGGCAAGGTGTGAGCTGGTGAGCTCATCAGAAAATGCTTACCTGGGGGAAGCAGTGTGATTCTGGAGGAGGGAACAGGCAGGTCTGGAGGCCTTGGCCTCTCCGGGCCCAAACTCTGGGCTTGCGCAGTTCCTTTGGGAGCAGGGGGGCTGTCTCTCCAGCCCTGACCCAGGTCTGGGATTCCTTCTGGGTCTGTGGGTGTTTGATCTTCAGGAGTCTGGAAGAGCATACACTGTCTGAGACCTTTGATATCTACCTGCAGAGCAGACAGTTGCCACATTCACGCCCTGGAGCCTCTCAGGCCACAATATCAGAGGTGTCCAATGCGTGGGCCTAACCCCCGCAGGGATGGTTGGGTCCAACGATTCACATTGTTCAATGACACACCGGCTTCTTGGTGGAAACATCCTCATTGGGTGGAGAGACCACACCTTTATTTTACATTTGTGTAACCAAAGGGCCCATTAAGTCATTAGCCCCAACAAGGGGCTAAAGATCTCAGAGGAGCATGACCTTGCCTGTGGAATAACCACACTTTTTCTTGTTTTCCTGCAGTTCTTTTTTTAAACCCTCCTACCTTCTCCTAACCTCACCAGTTTCAAGTGAAGCAACCATTCTATTACCCTCCTCCAAAGCTACAGCCTTAGTTCAGGCCCTCTCAGCTTTTCTCTGACTGACCAATGAATCCTTGTCTCCCAGGCCCCCATTCTTTTGATGGCAGCCCATTCATCTCCATCCCACCCCATCTGGGTCCAGAATTGTCCTTCATGCTTTTGCTTTGGATTTTATTTTATTTTATTTGTTTAACATCTTTATTGGAGTATAATTGCTTTACAATGGTGTGTTAGTTTCTGCTTTATAACAAAGTGAATCAGCTATACATATACATCTATCCCCATATCCCCTCCCTCTTGCATCTCCCTCCCACCCTCCCTATCCCACCCCTCTAAGTGGTCACAAAGCACCGAGCTGATCTCCCTGTGCTATGCGGTTGGTTCCCACTAGCATCTATTTTACATTTGGTGGTGTATATATGTCCATGCCACTCTCTCACTTTGTCCCAGCTTACCCTTCCCCCTCCCCATGTCCTCAAGTCCATGCTCTAGAAGGTCTGTGTCTTTATTCCCATCCTGCCCCTAGGTTCTTCATAACCATTTTTTTTTAAGATTCCATATATATATGTTAGCATATGGTATTTGTTTTTCTCTTTCTAACTTACTTCACTCTGTATGACAGACTCTAGGTCCATCCACCTCACTACAAATAACTCAATTTCATTTCTTTTTATGGCTGAGTAATATTCCATTGCATATATGTGCCACATCTTCTTTATCCATTCATCTGTTGATGGACACTTAGGTTGCTTCCATGTCCTCGCTATTGTAAATAGTGCTGCAATGAACATTGGGGTGCATGTGTCTTTCTGAATTATGGTTTTCTCTGGGTATATGCCCAGAAGTGGGTTGCTGGGTTATATGGTAGTTCTATTTTTAGTTTTTTAAGGAACCTCCATACTGTTCTCCATAGTGGCTCTATCAATTTACATTCCCACCAACAGTGCAAGAGGGTTCCCTCCAGCATTTATTGTTTGTAGATTTTTTGATGATGGCCATTCTGACTGGTGTGAGGTGATTCCTCACTGCAGTTTTGATTTGCATTTCTCTAATGATTAATGATGTTGAGCATCCTTTCATGTGTTTGTTGGCAATCTGTATATCTTGTTTGGAGAAATGTCTATTTAGGTCTTCTGCCCAGTTTTGGATTGGGTTGTTTGTTTCTTGATATTGAGCTGCATGAGCTGCTTGTCTTTGGATTTTATTTGATTTTGGTGTTTTTTTTTGAAAAAAAGTCACATACGAGTATAATATGGAGCGTCAGAGATCCCTACAGAGTTCATCATGAACAGCTGCATCCCTGATCCATCTCCAACGGTGACCACTTTCAACTCTTGAAACTGATTCTTTGGAACATTCACTTTCATGTATCTAAATAACATCTCATACGGTTTCCTCTCGATTTTTACAGCTTTAGGAATAATTTATTGATTTCCTGCCCTGGGAGATGAGGAATTCATTCCCCCCCCCCCCCCCCCCGGCCCCGTGTGCATCACATCCTCTCCCTTGCCACTGTCTTCCCAATACAGTAATATATGATGATTTTGGTTATTTCATTATTTCTTGTTGTACTTGTATAACCATGTAAACATTATGGCCAGTGGAACTACATGATGGACTAGATTACTTTGTTTTCCACCTTTCCTTGAAATATGGGTAGTTACCAGCTCATGGGCTGTTACAGGCATCACAGCCTAGTCATACTTTGGCTCAATTGACCCCAGTCACTGACATCATGAAACCAAACCCTCGGTTTCTTCTTGTGAAACATCTGCAGTCAGGCTAATGGTGACTTTACCAGCAAGATACGTTCCAAAAAATATCACTGGTGTCTACTTGCTTTATGTGTCACTAAAAGACCACTGAAGGGTGGCTCTGAGGTGCATTCCAGGGTCAGAGTGTGTGGGTTTGAATTCAGCATCTTCCCTCTGTGGCTAAGAGACCTTTGGCAAAAATACATATTCCCTCTGAGCTTCTGTTTCTTTTCTTGTGAAATGAAATTAAAAGATGAAACCACCTGCTTCATAGGACTCTGAGATAAAATGAGAGGATACGTGTAATGTACTTATCACAAGCAAAGCGTTACAAATGGTGAGCGTTATTATTACCACTGGGTTAATTGTTAGTGCGAATCCCAGAATAAAGAAACAGCACGCTTCAAAGATGTTATACATATATATGTATGTATCTATATTCTTTTTTTGATTATCTTCCATTATAGTTTATTACAAGATATTGAATATAGTTTGCTGTGCTATATAGTAAGTCCCTGATGTTTATCACATAAATTTTAATTAAGATTATTTTGATTCAAAATTTGTATGCTCAGTTTAAAAAAAATTATGTTGTTTTAAGATGATTCTGTTACAGCCATGTTTAAATAAAGTATTTTTGTAGACCTTTAAATACTTACAGAATAAAGGTGATCTCAGTGATGTATACTGCTTTTCCCAGAAAACATCTCTGATAAAATTTAATGCTTCTGTTTTCTGAATTAAAAAGTAAAATAAAATTGGGTCTCTCCCTCACCACCAAAAGAAAAAAAAAAAGTGTCCAGTACTTGCAGAGTGGTGAACGGTTCCCTGAAGAGCCAGCTTTCCTGTACCATCTTCTCTAAGGAGCATGGTTGGTCCCTGAGTGCTATGTGGGGCCCCAGCAAGGTGCTGGAAGATGCAGGTGTAGACTGGTAGGATCCTGGGTCATGGGGAAAATGGAATGGTCCCTCCCTCTCCCCTGTTTTCACAGCTCCCACTTCACTCTCTTGGATGGTTTTTGGGGCATTGCCAGCAACAGGGACCGTGTCACATTAGTCTCACTTCCTCTGGTTGCTCCTAGGAGGAGGTAGACTGTTTGACCCCCTCCAGTTCCTTTCTTGTTTATTGGGGGTGCTGTGGAGGGGGGGATGTTAAATCAGCTCTAACGTGCTAATTTTATGAAACTCAGCTCTAACACGTGCTAATTTTAAGAAATACAGAAGTATATAAAAGTTAAAAATGTGCTGTGTGCTCCTTCAGGATTTTATTTTCTATGTTTCAAAATGTGTGTGTGTGTGTAGAATTGGTTCATGTACTATATTCAGTTATGCGTTACCAGGCATATATAGTAATAAAATGAGATCACACCATACATTCAATTCTGCTACTTGCTTTTTCATGTAATAGTGTATCATGGACCACTTTCCAGGTTGATCTAGGTACCCGTGGCAGCTGCTGTGTTTGTGTTTTGGGGTTGCTTCCCATTTTTACCCAGACAAGCAGTTTTGTAATGAGCGTGCTCTTGGGCATACCTTTCCGAGTTTGTGCTGGTTTTTTGTAGAGCAGAGTCCTAGAAAGTAGGTTTCTACAGAGTGAAGGTGAAAGCAGTTCAGGATTTACCCATTGGAGATCTCTGTGGCCCCTCTGCCCCTTGGAAGACCACCCTCTTTGGCTCCCCTACCTCCTGCCTCACCTCCCTCCACCAACCCACTACTCCTCCCAGGAAAGGTCTCGCCTGGGCCAGGCTGAGGCAACTGGAGTGTCTCATGTGTGAGGCTGAAATCGTCTCACCTCCTTTGCTCTCAGTTCTCGTGGAAAACAAGGGCTTCAGCAGGTTGGGACGTAGGGAGCACAACCTTGTTTCAGCCTGTGCCCGAGCCTGGATTGGGCCTCCACCTCTTGCAAAACTGCTTGTAGATCAGAAATGACTACCTTTCCTGCCTTTGGTCTTTCTATCCACAGAGCAGCTCGTTTCATAAAATAAAGAAACTGAACCCCAGAGAGGAAGCGGCCTACCCTGGGCCTGCCCCCGCCCACTGGGTCAGAATCTGGGCCTCTGGACACAGCGGAGGCAGGCGGGGGAGGACTGGTAGGTGGAAATAGATTGCAGAGGTGAGGGAGGGGAGCCGCACACCAGGCTCTTTCCCAGGTCACAGCATTCGGTCCCCATGGCCAGGCCATGAGAGGGAGTGGAAGCGGCATGGTTCCCCTTTCCCAGGCAAGGAAACCGAGGCAGATCTGGGCGTGAAACTAGATCTGTCACACTCTTAAGCCTCCCCTGTCCTTCCTCTTCTCGCAGCCTCCAAATCTGAGCTCTGGACTGCAGCTCTCAGGTTTGGGGACTCGAGGTATCCAGGTGTTCCTGCCCCGCAGAGTCGGTTTCTAGGGACGACTGCGACTCTACTCCCAGGTGGGCCCAAACCTGAGGTGTCCGAGCCGCGCTGCTGGAGGCTTAATCTCCCCCGCACACCCCTCCACACACAGCACTCCCACTCCACAGGATCGGAACTCGGGGGTCCCCGGCCTCCCCACTCCTTCATGGGGACCTGGTGACTTCTCAAAGGTGGTGTACCCGAGTAGGATTTGACGAGTGGGAAAAGCCCCCTTTCCTCCATCCTCCTCCCCTGCCTCAGGTCGGCCTGTCTCCTCCCGGGGAACACCCCGCGGCCTCCGTGGGCTCTCCTCTGCTCCGTGGAAGCTGGGATTCCTTGGGCAGGGCCTGCCTCCTTGAGACTCCAACCTCCCGATAATAAAACAGCCGCCCTGGTTGCTGGGTACCGTCAACAAAACACTCCCAACAGGCCCAGCCCTAGCTAGGGATTGAGAACAATGATCTTCCAGGGAGAGGCCCCATTTCCCAAGACTGGTGCAGAGGGAGAAGTGCGGCTAGCTGGGAGGCGGCTCCTGCTGCCTTGGTGTTTGGAACAACTGCCAGGAAATGTGGTCTCTTCCTCAGGCCTACACGCCTCCGTCCTTCCCTCGCACTCTCAGAAGGGCGCCTGCTCGGGTGGGTGGAGAGCCCCCTCTGAGCCAGTTTGCTCAAGCACACCGCAAGAGCCCTCCGAGGGGCAGGGAGGGTCCAGTGAACATCAAAATCAGCTCACAACAGCTCCAAAGCCCAGCTGCCCCGCCCCACGTGTCTGTTTGGGGTACAATCCCCACCATCCCAGGCTGGCAGGGGCTCCTCAGCAGCTCCAAGGCATCCACTCCAGTCCCTCCCCAAGCTGTTCTGTAGTTTTACCATCTTCAGTATTTTTTTCCTGATAAAAAAAGCAGAACTGGCTCATTATTAAAAAATATTACAGACACGTCTAAAGTAGAGGGTGAAAGCCATCCCAGTCCGAGTAGACAGGTAGTGATAGGTTCGCACTGCATGTACACATCTGCAACTTGCTTCTTCAAGGAGAGTTTTGCTGAAACCAAAGCCCATCATGTCATCCCCATGTTTCAACCAGTCCTGCGGCTCTGCGCTGCTCTCAGATGAAGGACATTCTCCTTCCCTTGGCCACAAGGCCCTGTCTGCCTCTGCTGTCTGGTCCAGCACCTCCCTGCTCCCAGCCACACTGTCTCTCTTTCAGGCCCTTGTCCTCCCTCTGTCCTTCCCTCCGTCACCTGCATTCTCACAGGCCTGGTCCCACCTGTGTCCCTACCTGGAATGTTAATGCACCTAGTGTGTATTTGTTCTTTCAGGTCCCAAGGTTCTTATTCAGAGAGGACTTTTCTGTTCTCCCCGACTCCCCGCCTGTGGAAAAGCCCTGCTCACTCTCATCACAGCTGCAATTACAGATTTTTGTGTAACTATTTGATGGACTTGTTCCCCCACTAATTCAAGGAGTACCGGGATCTCTTCTGCTCACTACTGTCTCCCAGTGTCTGGCACATTGTAGATGGTCAATAAACACTTACTGAATAAATGGACTAATTTGCCAGTTGCTTATGTGGGCCCAGCACAATGGCAGGTATGGCGGATACTCAGTGGAATAATAAGACAAAAGCAGGTTCTCAAAGACTGGGGAGGGGTACACATCAGGGTAGGGGCGCAGGGGTTTGGGTAAATGCTAGAATGTCATTTCAAAGGGCTTCAAGGGCGTGGGTTTTGAGGTCCCTCTGAGGTATGATTAAGTCATTGCCCGATTGTCTCCTCTACTCTTCCCATTACACACAAGCCCCTGGAGAGAAGGGCCTTTGCTTCTATTTCTCCCCACTCCCTCCCTGCCTCCCTCCCCCAGCTCCCCTCTCCCTCTTAGCTCATGGCTGGGTCTACAGACAGTGTGTGTTAAAAGGACGATGGATTGATGGATGGATGGACAGACGACAGATGGACAGATAGATGGATGATGGGTGGACAGATGGACGGATGGAAAGATGGATGGATGGATGAATCAAAGAGCTAAAAAAGCCAGCAAAACTTCAGATATCCCTAATCCACACTGATTTTTAAAATGAGGAAACAGAAGTCTAGAGAGGTGGAGTACGTCTTTCATCACTTCCTCTCTTTGAGAACTCCCCAACAGGAGTTGATTTCCTCTCTTTAGCCTACAAACATCTTGAAATAGCCTCTAACCCAAACAAAGAAAAGCACCTCTGCCCCCTCTTCCCTACGATCGTCCCCTGAGCTAGGACCCTCCCCTTTCCTTAAAGTCTTCCAAATTTCTTAGAAGACTTGCAAAGTCACCCCAGGACTTCCTCATCTCCCACTACTCCTTGACCTCTCAGCCTCTGCCTTCCATCCATGTTGCCATGGCAACTGCTGTGAAGGTGCCACTCACCAGGGACCTTCCGGGCCCTGAGCCCTTCCTGGGCCTCAGGCAGTGTTTGGCATTGTCACCAACTCTTCCTCCTGAAACCCTGAGGTCCTGCTCTGCCCTGCTCTGGGGGCCATTCTCTTCCCGTCCAGAAAACTGCTCTCTTCTGGAACCCTGAACAGCGTATCTTTCTTCCAGCACCCTCTGCCACAGATTTAACTTCAGCTCTTTTGCTCGCTCTTTGCTCTCATTCTGTAGTCTTCCAGCAATTATTGGGTTCTTTCTGTGTACCAGGCAACATGCAGGGCTCTTAGCTGCATCAGTTCCTGTAATCCTCACATCTACCCTCTGACGTGGGTATATTAGTTTCATCTGCACTTGGCAGATGGTGAAGTGGAGACCCAGGGAGGATACGTAAATTGCCCCATGCCACACAGTTGGTAAGTGTTGTCTTTGGGACTCAACTGAGGTCTTACTATTTCTGAGTCTATGCTCTCAGCCTCAAAGCCACAGTTTTCTGCTGTCTCACTCTCACTCAGGCCTCATCTCTCTTCTTACGACTCCTCATTAATATTTTCAGAAGTGACCTCCCCCTGGAACCCCAGACCTGCTCTTCAAAAGGCCTGATGAAATTTTTTCTTAGATGTCCTTCCAAAATCTCAAAGCCAGACTCCTCAGATCGCTGGCCAGGCTGATCTCACCAGTCCTGCACTCAGATGCCTGCAGTGGCTCCCCATTGGCCATTCATCTAGGGGAAAACTCTTCCCTGCTACCCTCAGGCTCACCTTCGATCTGGACCCCGATCCCCTCCCCCATCCTCTTCCTATGTCCTCCTGCTTCTGACTCTCTCTCTGAAAGAGTCTGATGCTCCCTGCAGTACTCTCTGCTCAGAGAGGACCTTCCATGCCCTTGACCTTCCGTCGTGCTCCCCCTTGACCACCAGAAATCCTGGTATCTAAAAAATAGACTGGCAAGAAATGCACTAAACATCAAGAGTGGTTATCTCCAGATGTGTGGGATTCCAGGTGACTTTTATTTTCGCATCTGTTCAGTATTTTCCACATTTCCAATAATGAATATGTTTTACTTTATAATGAGTAAGGAACTTGTTCAAATAATTTCAAAAAAGTATCTTATTTGCCCACCCTGCACATTTCCTCTTTAAGGCTCTTCTGCACCTTTGTTCACCTGAGGCCTCCCTAAAGGTCATGGGTGGGGCTGTCTTCCCTTCTGAGAGCCAGGCATTCTCTCATGCAGTGTGATCCCCCTTGTCCCCTGCAGCCCCCTTCCCAGTTCCCTGGGTGTGCAGGGACACCCCAGAAACACAGGAGGAACAGAGTTCAGATGGACTCGTTCATAAGAGTATTCATCAAAGGAGCAAAAGACTGGAGATGCCATAAATGTCTATCAATAGGGGCCTGTTAAATAGTTCTTGGTAGTTTGGGGGCTTGCCTACAGTCACCAGAAAGGACAGAGACCCCAGCTGCCAATATGAACCAGTTTCCAAAATATGTCATTAAATAAAAAATGACTTCCAGAAAAATATATGTAGTTTGTTCACATTTACATAAAAAAATAAAAGGATAGACTCACATACACATATGTGTACTTATGTATGCATAGAATATTTTTGGAAGGATACTCCCAAGCTAGTAACAGCAGGGCTGCCAGGGTTATCCAGGGGACAGGAAAATTGGATTAAAGGAATCAGAGGAAGCATGAATATTATTTCTGTTCAGCTTTAAAAAATTGTTTGCATGTACCTTTAAAAAAGAAGAAAAGTCAACTTACAAACAGAATCGGAGCCCACAGCCATTAAGTAAGGGGGAGGACCCTCAGGTACCAATGGGCCTTGGTGAGGAGGGGTAGAGAGCAAACGAGACCTCTCCCCACCCCACTCCATCCCTGCAGATGGAGCTGGACCCCCTCCTCCAGCAAGGGCCCTGTGCACTGAGGCCCCAAGAAATGGTCCCCAGTTGGGAGCTAAGGCTGAGAGTTGGGGAGGGATCCCGCCTGCTGACCACTCACCCCATCCCAGGAACAGGCGGGTCACCACAGGCCTGTTTGCATGGAGTGCATTGCCACACCCTCTCGGGGCACGGGGCAGAAGCATCAACTGACAACCAGGCAGTGACTCGGCACCTTGCTTCCTGCTCTCCCGCAGGAAGAAGCAGTATCCCCTGCTGGGTGTGGTGGGCAGGATGTGGTGGGAAAGACCTGGCTTCTCCTCTGGTTAGGATGCCCTGGTCTTGGCCTGAGGCAAGGGTTCTGTGTGTCATTTATCTTCTCCTGCACAGGGGTCCTCTGGGCAGGGGGTGGGGGGGTGGTCAGGGAACAGACTGCGCACAGCCTAGCAAGCTGCTGGCCAGGGAGGGAACTGTCATCAATGATGACAATAATGTGCATTTCGTTGGAGCCTTTTAGCTAAGGTTCTCAAAGTACTGAAAAATTCAGATGCTGTTCATAGAGCAGGAATTCGGTTGGACCAAGAGCTTAGCTGCCAAAGGAAAGCGATCTAAACCCTTTCAGCATCATTCCTTCCTGCTCCGAAGCAGGGGCCCACACGCCTCCTACCTTCCTCACCTCAGGCCTTGAAGTGTGGCTTTGTCCCCGCCACCTGCCTATCAGCTACTGACACTGAGAGCCATAGACAGTCTTTGCCACTTAAGACTAATTCAGCCATTGGCCAGAACCACCTGTGCTGGCCCCACCCTATTGGTGAGGCTGGAACCTTGAGCAGCCCACCCTATTGGTGAGGCTGGAAATGTGGGCCAAGATTCTCATTGCTGTAGCCACTTACAGGGCGAGTCCCTTCTCCCACCTGAGCCTCAGTCTCCGTATCCAATAAAAGGGCTTTGGACTTCTCTAGGGGTTACAAACCATGCTAAACAAAATCCTGGCATTTTTCAGGAGAGCTTCATGGCTTTTGCCAATGCTCAATGCAAATATAATTTCCAAGATATATTTGAAACTATGTGAAAATTTATAATAAGCAACAACATACACATTTAGAAGGGATACGCGACTTTCACACGTTGGAACCCACTTGTGTTCACAGTGATTTTATAAGTAACACAGAAACATGTTGGCAATTTGGACTTAGAAAAGAAATTTAAACTAATGGAGTATAGCTTTTATCAGTTGTATACACTGAGGCCCGAGCCCTGTCAAATTTTGTTTGGAAAAAGTGTTCCTCTTCTAAAAAGATCTGACAGGCATTGGGCTCAGTCACCAGAGGGAGAGGTCAGGAGAGGGATAAGACAGTGCCTTTCTGCTAAGTGACATCTGTATCCAGCAACTGTGTTGGGGGATGGTGGTGGGCGTTCCTCAGCCGACCATGGAACATCTTGAGATCTCAGCCCTAGTCCGAACAGTACCACTGATTGGCAGAGATTTGCGGGTCAGGTCTGGAAGTCGCCCACAGGTGATAGCTCCAGGCTGATCTGGAAGAGGGAGGGTCTGCTTTCAGCACCCTGGCAGAGGAAACTGAGCCTCCCAGGAGCTGTCTGGAAGCCCAGGCACCTAAGCCTGGGACCAGAAACAAACACTAAGAAGTCCAGTCATGTGCCTCAAGGTTCTGATGGGCCAGGCACCGCGCTGCCACCTCCCCCGTGTGACGGCATTGCTCCTCACATCTACACAGGGAGGTTTAGTCTCATTTTACAGGTGAGGAAACTGAGGCAGAGACGGTGTGACACCCCTCAAGTCCCGCAGTGAGTGTAGTGCTGGAGTTAAACCCCAGTCCACAGTGGAGCCCGGGGACCTGCGCTTTTGATAAGCAGCCAGGTGATTCAGGTGCTACTGAGGCAGGCAGTCCGCAGGGAAGTCCTTCACTACCTTGTGCTGCGTTCCGGGTGTGGGGATACTGGGCTGAGGACCAAATAGTTCTGTCCAGCAGAGGCCTTATCAGCACCGCTTCTTACTGGCTTTGTATCCATGAGGTGGCCCTGGTCGAACGATGTTGTAGAGAGGTCTCTGGCACCTGGCACAAGCAAGCCCCTGCTTTTTCCTTTGCTTCCATTTCCCCATCAATACGGTGTGTGCGTGTGGGTTGACCTGATGACATGTAGGTGCTCTTCCAGCCCCAACATCCTATAATCGATCACCAGCCTGGGTGACCTGTGAGGTCAGGGGTCGGAGTGGTTAAGGGTCTTGCTCAAGTCAGACAGCGAGTGAGCCTGGCTTCATCAGTCCGCCGGGCTCGAGAGCCTCAGCGTCTCTGCTTTGAGCAGCGGCATCTCCAAAGCTGGGGTCACGGGAGTGGTCCACCCGGGCAGGAGGCGGGGACGTAGCGTCTATAGAAAAGCTAAAAACAATAGCAAAACTGAAAGTGATGCACAGGAATTCTCAGTGACTAAAACACCCCCCTCCTGAGAGGTGGGCTGCTCTCACTGCCCGCACCTCGGGCACCCACTGCTAACCTGCCACCCTCGGTTACGTGAGTGACTGCCATGCAGTGAGGCTTCTCAAAGAAAGGAGATGGAGGTAAATTGGTTGGGGTGGGGGTGTGCCCTGTGACGTGATTCCCATCCAGCTATACCAGCTGTGACAAAGAGACACAAGGGAACGTGGTCTGGGTGACTGCAGAGTTCATTTACTTAAGGCTAAAAATAGGGGCCTTCCCTGCAGCAGGTGGGTGACTAAGCAAGCCCAAGGACAGCTCCTGCTAGAGGGAAGGTGGTGCCCAGGGACCCTGGTCTCCCCCAGGGACAGAAATGTAGTTTACATTGTGCAGCTTTTCCGGGGCAAGCTCTGTCTCTCCCAGCTTCCCTCCCCCAGACTCACTGCTCAAGAGCCATGAATCACTGGTCCAGGACAAATCAGAGCCACAAGTCTAGACGCACAAACTTGTGGTAGCTTTTCTCCCAGGATTTGAAGGCGGAGGAGAGAGAGGAGGTGTGTGTGCATGCGTGCATCCACACCTGGCCGGTGGGAGGATAAACAGGTCATGCCGTGTCTATACTGTGGTCTGCCTTTGTCTCTGACTCCCCCTGGCCCTTGCACACACATAGTGGGATTGGAGGAGGACTGCTGATTCTCTGTGCCCATGGAAATGAAAAGTGCTTCCTTCTCCCCAACCCAGACTCTTCAGGAAACCAGCGTAGTCCTGGCCTTCTAGATACATCTCTAGAGGCCCAGCAGAAGCCTCTAGAGTGAGGCAGTTATTTGATGAATTCGGTCCCACCTCAGGTAGCTGAGTAGATTGATGTAATAGGAAGAGGCGGGACTGGGCACCAGGAGACTCGTTTCCAACCCTGGCTCTGCCACTCACTTGCTGTGTGACCTTAAGCAAGTTCATTTTCCTCTTTGGTCTCCAGTTTCTCTTCTGTGTATCCATTTATCTTTTTTGTCAACAAATGTATATTAAATGCCTACTGGGCCAGGCAGCTGTGCACACCATGCTTGATACAGGAGAATAACATCTATGGAGGATGAAAAATGCCCAGGAAGTCTTTGCACCTCCCCCTGTCGAAAACTGGCACTATTTCTCCATGTCTTGACTCAGGGCTGACTTTGTAATTTGCTTTGGCTAACAGAATGTCAAGAAAGTGCATTTGACTTTCATTCTCATCCTCTTGGAACCCAGCTGCCACATGAGGAAGCCCAAGCTAGTCCGCTGGAAAGGTCACATGGAGGAGAACTGAGGTGCCCTCACGGATACCAGTCCTGTGAGTTAACCCACGTGGAGCCCCCAGCCCTCAGCAGACTGGCTGCAAAGGCTAGAGTGAGCCCAGCCAAAGCCACTGGGGGCAGAGGCAAGCCTGCCCAGCTGACCTTGCCCATGTTGTCAATCCAACCGAGAGAACTGTAAGCCATGAAATGGTTGTAGTTTTTTGGTTTTTTTAAAAATAAATTTATTTATTTATTTATTTTTGGCTGCACTGGGTCTTCGTTGCTGTGTGCAGGCTTTCTCTAGTTGTGGCAAGTGGTGGCTTCTCTCGTTACGGAGCGCGGGCTCTAGAGCACAGGCTCAGTAGTTGTGGCGCACGGGCTTAGTTGCTCTGCGGCATTTGGGATCGTCCCAGAACAGGGCTTGAACCCGTGTTCCCTGCATTGGGAGGTGGATTCTTAACCACTGCACCATCAGGGAAGCCCAAAATGGTTGTAATTTTAAGTCACTGTTTTGGAGTGGTTTGTTACGTAGCAAAAGGTAATGGATCCAATGAACGTTTCTTGGCCACTGCCTCTGTGCCTGGAACCATGTTGAATGTTTTACATATATCACCTCATTTACTCCTCACATCAACCACATGAGGCAGGTGTTATTATTCTAATATCCATTTTACAGATGAGAGCACTGAGGCACCAGATAAAGAAGCAACTTGGCTCAGAGCAACGAACAGGTGAATCAGGGAGCTGGGATTTGAGGCCAAGCCATCCAAGCTTCAGAGCTTGCTCCATGGAACCAAACAGACGTTCTGGTCCACACGGAGTTTACAGCCTAGTGGGGAGGGGCATGAAGCAAACACAGAGATAAATATACATAGTGTATAAATAGTGGTCAGTGCTATGAAGAGAATGGGTGCTGTGTTTAGTCACAGGGAAGTCTTCTGTGCAGCGCTGGGGATGGAAAGGGAGGGGGTCAGCTGAATGAGGCTGGGGCACCTAAGGAGTTTGCACTGGAATCCTGGTTTCCCAGCTTCAGTCAGCATAGGTCACTTGGTTCCCAGGTGATTCTGTGAGAAATGAAAATTCCTGGGCCTCATTTTCTAGAGATTCTGATTTGGTTGGTCTGATTGGCTGGAGGTTGGGGGCCTGGTCATCTTTTTTTTTTTAATGTGCCCTCTGGGTGATTTTTATCATCAGGGAAATTTGAGAAACAAAGCTTAGTAGAGTCACCTGAGGGGATCAAAAAATGCAGCTGCTCAGCCCTCATTCTGAGATTTTGATTCAATTGGTCTGGGGTGGGCCCCGGAATCAGTATTTTTAAAAGCTCCTCAGGTGATGCTACAGTGCCGCCAGGGCTGAGAACTGATGCTAGAAGATTCTCCAGGGCCCCAGCCTGCTTTTCTTTATCTCTTTTGAGACACCAGGGTTACCAGCCTTTTAGTGATTCAGTACTGTGGAAGCCCAGGCCCAGAGCGGAGCCTGAGGTAAACCTGCGCTCAGAGACTTGCCCCTGATTGAACGGACCCCTTCTCACAGACCGCGCCCACCCAGATAACCTTCCCAGGGGCCCCATGGGGCTCCCCGTGGCTTCCAAGTCCCCCTTAGCTTTTGTTTTAGAGTCGAGCATTCCTTTAATTGCTACCACCCACAAACATTTGCCTTCCTCTCGGGCCGTACAAGGCAGCCCCTCTGTCTTGTTCTGTCTGACATCCAGCTCAGGGACCTCTGGTGCAGAGATTCCCCACACTGCAGAACGACGGCATCTGTGGTGTGGTCACGAGAAGAGGTGTGTTGGTGCATAGATGATTTCTTGTCTGGTTTCCTGCTCTTCTTCCAAATAAGGCAGGAGGGCCCCTGGGGGTTGCTCCTGATGCAGCTTGATTTAGACCAGAGAAGACAAAAGAATCCACTCTTGGCTTGGGGCCAGCCAGCCTTGGGCCTGAAGAAAGTTTGCTGGAGGTGAGGGCAGAGAGAGGATGGACCACCGGCCCATGACAGCGGCAGCCTCTGGGGAGCAGCGCCACGCGGCCCCAGCAAGCAGGGGTGGTGTGCTGGCAGCCGGGGTGAACTCCACCACTCAGAGCCTCGTTCTGCAGTGCGGTTGTGCTCACCATGCCGAGGGTTGTTACGAGAACTCAAAGTTCATGGCAGGGCCTGGGACCCAGCAGGCACTCTCTAGAGGCATTTTCCTTCCCCTTCTTCGGGACAGACACAGAAATGAACTTGACATGGTGGAGGAAGACAAGGCCTGTTGGGAGAGACCCCAGAGAAAGTCCTTCTTTAGGGGCCGGGACAGACCCCAGTTGCTGTGGCCTATCCCCGGAGGCCCCAGATCTCTCATAAAACCTCAGGTGTTAGGAGGTCAGCCCCACCCACCTCTCCTCACAGCACAGGACCCTTCAGCGCCTTTGCCAGCATAGCCTGCACCATACATGGTACAGATGGCTGCCCAGAGAAGGGGCTGGCAGTGGGGTGAGGCCTGACCAGTGAGGAAGGAATGAAGGGAATGAGGCACTGACTCAGGCTCCTGCTCTAAGAAGGAAAGGACTTGTTTAGGGGTGTGGTCAGGAGGAAGCCAGGCCAGAGGGTACAGTGAGAAACGAGGGTGCTATGGGGCCTCTTAGCTCAGGGTTAAATCATCCTGGGAAGGGGCCAGTTTAAAAAAACAATAGGGACTTCCGTGGCAGTGCAGTGGTTAAGACTTCCCCTTCTAATGCAGGGGATGCGGGTTCGATCCCTGGTCGGGGAGCTAAGATCTCACATGCCTCGCAGCCAAAAAACCAAAACATAAAACAGAAGCAATATTGTAACAAATTCAATAAAGACTTTAAAAATGGTCCACATCAAAAAAAAAAAAACCTTAAAAAAGAAAGAATATGGAGATAGAAAGTAAATCCTTAAAACAAAACAAAACAAGAAAAACAATTCCATCTATGGTCTCTTCTTTCTTCTGATGTGTCCTTCCAGGAGCAATAGTAGGAGGCCCTAAAGGCCACATCAGGCTGAGCCCTGGGCTGAGTCCGGCTGTGGGCGCATCCCTCAGGAGACGGGCCAGACTTGGCATCCTGCATCCACTGGGCAGGGCCGGTGTTTGCCACTGTGCCTTGTTCTCTCTGCAGGCTTCTCTACTCCCCACCCACTCTCATCTCACCAAGCCAAGAAGGGACCATGTCTGGGACCACTTTTCCTATATAGCGCCAATGATTCTAAATAGCACAAAGGCATTTACAGGCTAGCAGCAGCTGGCCCTCTGTATCTATTTGTATGAGTCAGTTCGAATGCGGGGAGGTAGGCCTCTGAGGAGGAAGTTGATGAGGCAGTAGGGGTTGGGCAGGGAGAGAAGCAAGGGGCCCAGATCTGACCTTCTGTATCACCAGAATTTTGGTTGCACATGAAAGAAAACCCAACTTTTTGCTTAATGTGAAACCAGAATGTATTGGCCTGGGAACTGAAGTCCAAGGGTGTGGTTGTTCAGATGAGGTTTAATCAGGGACTCTAAACAGCATCACATCTTGACCTGGTGCTCAAAAGACCTGCGATCTTTGGGCTCAGCTCTTCTCTGGGTAGCAGCTGAAGCACAGGCAGACTCCACACCATGGGCACAAGGTGGCTGCAGAAGCCACGCCTCACACCCCTGTGCCAGGACAGAGAACCAGTCCACTCCTCTGACAGCTCAAGGTTCTGGAACTGAGTTTCACTGGCTGTGATTGGCCTGACTTTGGTCATGTACCTATCCCTTAAGCAATGAGTGTGGCCAGGGGGATGGAGGATACTAATGGGGGGAGGGGGTAGTGTGATAATCTCCACCTGGATCTGAGTTTGTGGGACAGGGATGTATATAGGGGCTTGGTCATGGTGGTGATGGGGACCGTTTCACTGGAATCACATGAACTCAGTTGAGGCGGTTACTGCAAGTGAGTAAATGGGGACAGGTTGACAAAAAACACTGACCCCCCTCACTCTCTTTAGAGGGAGAGCTGCAGGGAAAAGCTGAGTGCCTTCTTTGGGGCCTGGGTTGCAAACTGGAATACAAGTTAGAGAGAGGAGCCATCTGCCTATTTCGGCTCAGAGCACAGAACAGTTTGCTGTGGTGACTGAGGACCTGCCCCCTGGGCCAGTGCCAGGGTCACAGCCTGAGAAGCAGGGACCTCTTGGGTCTCAGTGAGAGAGGCCAAGTCCTTGCCTCAGTTGCCCAGCACACAGCAGACATCAGCAAGGAGGTGGAGCAGAAGAAACATCAGCAGACTGACCATGGGCCCCTGTGTGACACCCAAGGAGCCTCCAGATATGACCAGGGGGCAAGTCCACCGAGGTCCCATATTGGAGAGAAGGATAGCACTCCTGGCATGGGTGCCTTTGCTGGCTATGATGGAAAGAACTTCAGACTGGGGGTCTAAGTTTTGGATCTGGCCTTTGCCAGACACCTCCTTAGCCATATGGGCAAGTCCCTTTCCCATTCTTGGCCTCAGTTTATTCCTCTGTAGAATGGGACTGATGACTTTCACCTCAAGAGGTGATGTAGGAATCAGGTGAGGCAGGCAGCAGATGAACTGGGGACAGGCTAAAGTGCTGCCTGAGGGTCAGGCCCTGTTAACCTTCCTTAACCTGATCTCTGGAGGCCCGAGGGAGCTGCACATCTGTACCCGGAGGCCTTCACCTGTAAGGAAAAGCGGAAAGAGGAACAAGCCCCACTTGTACCCAGTGGGAGCTGGTGGACACAGAGGCCCTGGAGGACGGCTGTCAGCCAGGGATGTGGGCAGCTCTCTGGGACACTCCCCTTCCCTCCCGCTGAGTCAGAGGAAAGGACCCAGCCTGGGCATCAGCCCTGCGGGTTCTACCAGTTATTGACAGGGGAAGAAGAGGGCTACTGGCAGAAGGCACAGCAGACACAAACAACCAACACACCCATCCCTCCACAAACAACCTCCTCCTATACCCCACATATAAATCTTCCTCCTCAGCACTGGGGGAGTGTTCCCAGGCCCCGCCTGCCCTTCCTCCTGGCCTCTCCCCAGAGCCCAAACAGCAGGGGCCTCTCGGTGGGGGCTGCATGTTTCCCAGAATGAAGCTGGTCACAGGGACCCAGCCTCCTCCAGCTTGAGGAGCTCAGACCAGCCACTTCCCAAATGCTGGGTTTTCTCTGCACTCTTCCCACACCATCCTCTCCCACTTCTGGGGTCTGGCCCAGAGAGCTGGCTGTTTGAAATGTCTTCTCTCCGCCATGCTTGACCTAGTCCACCTATTAACCAAGTAGTCTTGGATGGAAACATTCAATATTTTCCCCAGGCAGGGTGGCTTGCTCTTACTTACAAGGGAAAGGTCATTCTGTTTGGCCAGCACTGGAGGCCCCCAGGGGTCTCAGCCCCTGCCCACAGGGAACAGTCACTATGGTGGGAAAGGCACGGGTGTGGAGTCAATTGGATATGGTTTGGATCATAGCTCCTGTGCTTGTCAGCTGTGGGACTTTGGTTGCTTCACTTCTCTGAGCCTCCATTTTCTTCTTATCTGGAAACAGGATGGCAATGCCCTACAGGGTTGTTGTAAGGACCGGAGATAATTGGTACAAAGCTTGTAGTAGGTTCAGTAGATGAACCTTCCCATCCTTCCACATCTTATCACTTTCCTATTCCGTTCTCTTCTCCAGTTAAAATGATCGACTTGTTTGCTCAGGGAGCATGAATGTGCCACCATGATCTTCGTTTCCACAGCCCTGGGAGGTGATGCCATTAAGCATGTTTGATTCAAGAGGCCATTGTGGCTCAGAGAGGGGTTAAGAGTTAAAGGGCTACCAGGAGGTAGAGCCAGGATTTGATACCAAGTCTTCAAGAACTATGGGAACCCTGGTCCACTGGTTTCTATGGACTGTTTCTCTGCCTGGAATGTCCTTCCACCTCTTCTCCCTTCTGGATTCCATTAGTCATTCAGGGTCTCATTCTTTCCATCTCTTCCAGGACACCTTCTGAATCATTGAAGACACTTTTTGTTGCAAGTGATAGAAAATTCCATCCCAAACAGGCTTAAGAGAAGAAATGGAAGTTTGGGGTGCAAGTAACCCAAAAGCCCAGGTGATCTTATTTTAAGTAAGGTTGGATTTAGAGCTCAAATAATGTTATCAGTATTTTCCTTCTCTCTAAGTCTTGGTTCTGCCTTCTTCTCTGAAGGCTGAAGTTTCAGGCTCTGCATGGTAGCAAAAGGGCACAGCGGTCCAGCTTTTACGTTCTTACAAGTTTCAGGCATAGTGGAAAGAGTGAGTCAATTTTTCTATAGCTCAGACTTAGTCTTGGAATTGAGACATGTCATTTCTAATTGGTTTGACATGGGTCAAGTGCCCATTCCTGAATCACTCAATAAGCCCAGGCGGCTGGAATCCATAGACTAGCTTAGACCTGAATCACCTGCACCTCCAGAGTTGCAGAGGGCTAGGCTTCACTACCCTCTAGAGGGAAACTGAGGTAGCTTATCAGGAGACAGGCGAGTGGTTGTAGATAGTAAAACAACAGATGTCTAAGCTATTGATATTGATACTTTCCCCCTTTTCGGAATTGCTGCATTTCGGCTCTTCTGGTGGCCATCTCTGCTAGGCATTAAACTCCTTGAAGGTAAGGACCCTTTGTGTGACCCTGAGCTCTTTGTAGAGCACCTGAAAAAGAATGGGTGCCAATGACATGCTTTTCAATCAACTAAAGTAATTATTCTGAACTCAGTGCATCCAACCTGTGACAGTTGTATCAGTTGGGATTCAACTGAGAATAGAAACAGTCTAACTATTTCAAAGAGGAGGAGATTATGACTGGGTATTACATGGCTTGCGGAATCGCTGGGAAGGTTGAAGAAACAAACTCTAGACTGAGCATTCAGGAATGACCCCTAAGTCACACTGTAGAACTGGACAACCAAGAGAGCTGCTGCCTCTTCTGCAATGGAAAAGGACCACCAACGACACATTCAGAAGACACCATGATCATGGAGCCACTTTCCAGCAGCTCCAGAACCACCATGTGCCTGACATGATCCAGGCAGGCTGGGTGCCCATGTCCTGCCTCTCACATCCACCAAGCCAGCAACTAGACTCTTGAGTTTTGCTGACACTTTCGAGGTAAAACCAGGCTTGCCAGCGAAAAGAGAAGTAGTTGGAAGTTCAGCCTACTTCCACTTTCAAATATGTGAATCATGTGGTCAAATGTGAATTATATCTGGAATCTAGGAGGCCTGAGAAATGTAGCTGTGTTTTTTAAATAGACTTTATTTTTTAGAGCAGTTTTAGGGTCACAGAAAAATTGAGCAGAAAGTATGGAGTTCCCATATACTCCCTGGACTCACAGATGCACAATCTCTCCCACTATCAACAGCCCAGAGAGGTATATATTTGTTACAATTGATGAACCTACTTTGACATATCATAATCACCAGAAGTCCATAGTTTACATTAGAGTTCACTCTTGGTGTTGCACGTTCTATGAGTTTGCTATTTATTTATTTATTTATGGCTGTTTTTTTTTTTTTTCTTTTAGGTATATTTAGTCAGGGCCAACGACATAGCCTTAAATATATTTGCTCTACTGGCATGTAATCAAAGTGCATTTATTTTTATTTATTTATTTTTTTAAATCAAGCACTCAGAATTGGTTTAGGTACCAATTATTTATTTATTTTTTTAACATCTTTATTGGAGTATAATTGCTTTACAATGGTGTGTTAGTTTCTGCTTTATAACAAAGCGAATCAGCTATACATATACATATATCCCCATATCTCCTCCCTCTTACGTCTCCCTCCCTCCCACCCTCCCTATCCTACCCCTCTAGGTGGTCACAAAGCATCGAGCTGATCTCCCTGTGCTATGTGGCTGCTTCGCACTAGCTATCTATTTTACATTTGGTAGTGTGTATATGTCCATGCCACACTCTCACTTAGTCCCAGCTTACCCTTCCCCCTCCCTGTGTCCTTAAGTCCATTCTCTACATCTGCATCTTTATTCCTGTCCTGCCCCTAGGTTTTTCAGAACCTTTTTTTTTTTTTTTTTAGATTCCATATACATGTGTTAGCATACGGTATTTGTTTTTGTATCAGGTCTCAGTTGCGGCCTGTGGTCGTCTCTCTAGTTGTGGCACCTGGGCTTAATTGCCCCACGGCATGTGGGATCTTAGTTCCCCGAAAAGGGATTGAACCTGCATCCCCTGCATTGGAAGGCGGATTCTTAACTACTGGACCACCAGGGAAGTCCCACACATTCTATGAGTTTTGACAAATGTATAATGATATATATTTACCATAATAGTATCATGTGGAATAATTTCACTGCCCTAAAAATCCTTTGTGCTCTGCCTATTCATCCCTCTCTCCCCCCTAACCTTTGGCAACCACTGATCTTTTCTTCTCCTCTCAGAATTCTTTTTATTATTTTTACCCCAGAGAATCCATGTTTTGAAAGACTTAATCTAAGCTAAAGTAGTTAAGGGAACAGGCCTGGATCCACGGTATCTGGGCTCAGCTGCTTCCAAGCTGTGTGAGCTTGAGCAAGTTACTTCACCCCTCTGTGCCTGAGGATCTTTTGTATTAATAGTCCTACCTCATAAGATTGATGTAAGAATTAAGAGAAATTATTCAGCTAAAGCTCTTGACAGTGTCTGGTATGTGGTAAAAACTCAATGAATGTTTGCTCTGATTCTTACTGATTAACTCAAAGCAGCCTTATCACAGATAACAATTTCTGTTAAGCCTTTTTCCCTCCTGACTTTTTATTTTGGAAAATTTCAACCTACAGAAAAGTTGAAAGATTAATACAATGAGCATCTCTATACTTTTCACCTGAATTCATGAGTAATTAACATTTTGCCACATTTGCTTTCTTTCTCTCTCCTTTAGGAGGTAAGTTGCAAGCATGAAGGCCATTTATGTCTGGATACATCAGCTATTATCTCCCAGAGAACAAGGACATTCTCTGTAAGTATTATCACATTCAATAAATTTAAATCGGTGCAATAATATCATCTGGCATATATTCCATATTAAATTCTCTCCAAGTGTCCCAATAATGTCCTTTTTAATCTAGGATCTTAACAAGGGTCATGCAACAGGTGATTAGTTATCCTCTGCCTTCTCTTTCTTTCATGGCTGGGACGTTTTTAAGGAGTCACTGCCAGATGTTTTACAGAATATCATATAATTTAAATCTGTCTGACTGTCTCCTCATGGTTAGATTTAGATGAGACAGTTTTGGGGGCAAGAATACTACATAGACGATATTCTCATTGCATCATATCAGGAAGCTCATAATGCCAGTCTTTTCCAATATTGTTGCTGTTAAGTTTGCATACTTGGCGGTCTCCACCAGATTTCTCCATTTTAAATATCTATTCCCCTTTGGAATTCTCTGGGAGCCCTAGGTTGGGAATCCCTGACCTAGTATACAAGTTTCTACCTCCATTTTCTGGATGAAGAAATTAAGGTGCAGAGAAATACCCAAAATACCCACAAAGTCAGTGACAGGACTGAGGCTGGACTGAGCCCAGCTCAGGGCCCAGCCCACTCCCTGCCTCTGACCATATCTGATCAAATGCTCAGAAGGGTCTAATTCTTGAGACTTCCTTGGAAGAAGGTCTATACTTCCTTGCACATTTTTAGTCTGAGAGTCTGTTTCTGCCTAGGGATAGGCATGGAGCACCAAGAGAGGGGCCAATGAGGGGCCACAGCTATGCTCCAGACACCAGTCCTTAACAGAGGGGCGAAGCGACCTTTAGAAGTCATCTAGTTCAACCCCAACCTTCCAAGGAGGAAACTGAGGCCCAGAGTAATGAAATGACTTGTCTAAGGGCTCATGAGCTCGAGTTGTCTCCCAGAGAGAGTCAGGTTGTCTGCCTAGGAAGGTCTCATGGGGGCTCCTGGGAGGGGAATGGACACAGCACTCTGAAATTATCCCACGTTATCAGGGTCTGCTCCCCAGTTTGCCAGAAGCAGAAACTAGGTTTGTTGAGGGCACCCAGAGGTGACTGCCGTTTTGGACCTGGTTGACATTAACCAAACACTGGAGACAAGAGTCTAAACCTGAATCCTTTGTCCTAATGGCGATGGGACAGGCCAGCCAATCAATTTCATTGCACCCTGGATGCTGTTCAGCACACTCTCCTTCACGTAGCCCTGGAGGCACAGTGCCACCGTTTTGTTCTTTGCATTCCTTTCCTGGACGCCCTGCAGACCAGTTCCTCTCCCCTGTCCTCTTTGACCCATTCTCTCAGAAGGGACACCATATGATTTGTTAGTCTACATTTTCTTGGTTATAATAACTCATCCGTCACCCCTCTCTGAGGTTTCATACAGATCACCTTTCCTCGAGTCTGAATGCTCCCAAACTATTTTGACCATATATTCCCAATAGTCTCTTGGATTGGATTTTTTTCAAAAGATTCATACATTCACTCAACCAAATATTTGGGGGTCACTTGCTACATGCCAGGCTCCAGGGACACAATGGTGAACAAGATGATATGGGATTCCCAGCAGGAAAGTGATAGCACCAAGTATTCATCTTATACAGAGGACTGAAGCCGGCGGGTGGGGGAAGCGTGAGGAAAGGGAGCCAGTCAGGACACCTGGGGACCAAGGAGAGGACTGTTGCCAGGCAAGAGGCCGTGATGGCTAGGATAGGGCGCTGTCCATGCAGCTGGAGATAAGTGGACAGATTTGAGGAAGTAAAGTCAAGGGATTTTGCTGATGGATCAAGGCAGCATCACGCACTGCTTAAGAGCAGAGACTCTGGAGCCTGACTCTACTGCTAACTAGCAAGGTACGTAATCTCTCCACGCCTCAGTTTCCTTGTCTGTAAAATGGTGATAACTCTAACTACATCATACGATTATAAAGTAAGGAGGCAGAGCAGGTACGGTTTCTAGCTTTCTGGAAAGCAGGTGCTACTTGTGAGGGAGGAGATGCAAGAGGGGCAGGTGGGTTTGAGGTGGAAGATGCTCCTGCCTGTTTGCGACTCTTGACTCTAAGGACCCTGGAAGCCATCTAACAGGAGCTGCTCAGCAGGCAGTGGATGTTGGGTCCCAGCCTTCAGAGAAAAATCTGTGCTGGAGTTTTCCATTTCATTTTGATTTTTTTCTATTCACCTTTTTAATCTGGGCTGTGTGGGTCACACTTCACAGTTGGCTTAGAGACAGTGATGGAGCTGGGGCTAGAACTCAGTCTCCTTCGCCTAAGACCTTCTACTTCACCAAGCTGCACCCTCTACTCCAAGAGCCAATAGCTTCCATTTATCAGCTCTTCCTGTTATCAAACACTGTCTACTTGGATTCTGTCACTGGACCTCATGACTCTCCAAGATAGCCGCTATTATAGATGAAGAAATGGAGGGATACTTCAGGTAGTTAAGTGGGTCATAGAGTAAATAGTAGAGGGTCTGCCCAACTTTGGACCTGTGCTATTAGAGCTTATGTTCTAGGGCTGTGCCATCCAATAGAACTTTCTGTGATGATGGAATGTTACATCTGCACTGTCCAGTATGGTAGCTACTGGACACATGAACAGCTGAGGAACTGAATTTTTAATTTTATTCAATTTTAATTAATTTAAATTTAATGGCCGTGTGTGGCTAATGACGACTGTACTGGACAGCACTGTCTTAGTTTTTCCATAAGGCCCAGGAAATACCCAGAACTTCCTCTCATGCCTTGTCACAGTTAAGTGGTTCACAGTAAGGAACAAGGATCATCTTGAGCAAAACACAGTTTCTGCTACAGGCCCCTGAAGCAACTCAAAACTTCTAAGATGTTCTAGCCCTCAAGGGTTAACAAGACATTCCCTGCTGCCCATGGTGTTCAGAGGTACCAGATGGGAAAGTTGGATGGTTTGGGAGGTATGAAGGCCCCTGGTGGCTTCTGAGATGGGGAAAGGAAATGACTCTCTGCAGCATCCAAGAGTACCAGCCTCCAGGCAGGCATCCCAAGCAATGGGGCAATTGTCTGGCAGACAAGGAACCTTGAAGACCTCCCAGGGGGCAGCTGGCCTCCAGCAGGGACCACTCCTGGAGGACAGTAGCTGGAAGCAAAGGGAAGAGGAAGGAGAGAACCAAATTGTGCAGGGATAGGGCATCAGGGGCGGAAGGTGTGGAGATGCTGGAATGGTGCCAGGATGCAGAAGGGCCAGGATGGAGCCCTGCAGGTGGTACGGTTGAGTGGGGAGGGAAGGGATGTCAGCGGCTGTCAGCAGGGGGAGGTGAGGGACGGATGCGCAGACAGAGGAGTGGAGGCTTAAACAGGCTTGGGCAGAAGTGCCTATGAACCCTCGCCGATTTAGAAGTGAAAACCCTTATTGTAAGCCAGCTGCTCGTGCAATGCAACCGTCAGCAACAGCTGAGTAACGGAAAGTAATTAAAGGCCCGAGAAGAGGCCTGTGACCGTGTAAGCAGGGCAGTCGCCTTCCCTACCAACACTTCTGTGGCTGCCACATCGCCTTAGTTATAATACTTGCCCCAGCAGGACGATTTTCTAATTACATCTAACCAGGCGCACCAAGTGTGTTTCCCACTGCATTTCATTTCCGGGCCTGTTGAATGCTGAATGAATTTTTAATCACCCCGGAAGTGTTGAGTTTAATTACCCAGATTGAGAGTGACTACGAGAACAGGATTTAGAGGGTAACTTTTTGAGGTGCTTCTTGGAAACAGGAACAGGTTTATTTCCGGAAGGCTGAAGGTGGGGGGGAGAGGAAAAATGTCTTGGCTCTCCAGGTAGAGCTGTCTGTGTGTTTGTGAGCCCACAGTGCCCCCAGCTCTGCACTAGGCAGGGTTGGGGTGAGAGGGAGTAGAAAATGTGGTCCCTGGAGAAACCCAAGCTTGGGTTGGAGAGAGTCTCCCCCATGCACAAAAAACAGAAGTAGGACCCAATACAAGACCTTCTGGCCTCAGGTCCTTAATGGTGAAGTCTGCTCTTCAATTCACTCAGCACAGTGCTCTTTTTGCTACACCATCGTGTCTGTTCAAATCCAAAAGCCAGTAGTTACTCTTTTTTGCATTTTCTAGATGTCAGCTGGGAGCAGACATGGTTGCCCCCCATGACATTCGCCCTTCCTGACTGGGTGTGGGTACTCTTCCCTCTGCCACATGGAAATGCCACATGCCCATTTCCCTTACCAGAGATTGATGTCATCCCACCCAATGAGTTGTGAGGGGGGCCACAGAGACTGGAGGGTGCCAAGTAGAGTCCTGGAGGGCAGGGACCAGGTCTGCAGCATCATTTGTGTTCCCTACAGCTTTGAGTAATGCATTTTCCACTCATGGTCCTTGACTGATTGATTGATTGATTGAATTTTTTTTGGCTGCCCCGTGCGGCTTGCAGGATCTTAGTTCCCTTACCAGAGATTGAACCCCGGGCCCTCGGCAGTAAAAACACTGAGTCCTAACCACTGGGCCGTCAGGGACTTCCCTCCACTCGTGGTCTTTGATCACTGCTCATTACTTAAACCACTCCTGCCTTGACCTGCCTGAGGCCTGTTGGGAGGACAGTCCACCAGACTAGAAGCTGCTGGAGGGCAGGGCTTCTGGCTTAGAGCCATGGTGGTTGAGGATCACCAGGCCATGCATTGGGGACAACCTTGGATATTCATCTCTCCACTTTATCTTCACAACATCCTATGAGATGAGATGTTATATTTGTTTAACAAATATTGATTGAGGACCTTCTATGTGCCAGACACTGTTCCAGGCACTGGAGCTGATACATTAACAGACAAAAATCCTTGCCCACGTGGGGCTTTCATTCTATTCATTGATTGCAAGTGTCAGAGAAACATCTCAGACTGGCATAGACAGAGAAGGACACGTTAGCCTTATATAACGAAGGCAACAGAGGATACATCTTAGGCAAGCTGGGAGCCAGGAGCTCAGGTGAAATCATCTCACAGGGACTCTTCTCCCTCTCATGGTTTCTTAGTTCAGCCTCTTTTTTTTTTTTTTTTCTTCCTTGGCTTTACTCTCAGGCAGGCTCTTCCTGTGCAGTGACAATATAGCCACTCGAAGCTCTAGGCTTACATCCCAGTAAGCCAAAAGAGAGCCTTCCTTTTTTAATGGGTCCAGCAAAAATCCCAAACCTAACTCTCATTGGCTGGATTTAGTCACATGTACTTATCCCTGAATGCATCACTTAGTCTGAGAGAACAAGATGCTCTGATTGGCTGGGTGTAGGGCATGTGCTACACTAATGCCGGCACATGGGGTCATTGCCAGGTGAACCATAGGAATGGAGAATTGGGGAACAGTGGTTTCCCAAGGAGAAATCATGGGCTGGAGGAAGAGAGAATAGATTTTTTTTTTTTAATAGGAGGGAAAACTGAGCTTCAGAGATATTAAATCACTTGCCCAAGGAAGCAGCTAGTATACATCTTTAACCAGAATTTGAACTCAAGTCTCTTTGACTCCAGTGCCTGAGTTGTGAACTCAGATCCTTCACTGACCCCTTCTTCCCAGGTCGTCCCATTGGGCAGAGGCAGCCTCAGCAGCAGACGGGAGTCAGTCGGACCTGGGTTAAATCGGTGCTGCCGTTGATTTTGTAAACTCTCTGGGTCTCAGTTTCCACCTTCATGAAATGGGTCTAATGACACCTACCTCACAGGGTGTCGGGGAGGATTACATGAATCAAAGCATGTAAAATTCCCTGCAAGAGTGCCTAGCTTGTGCTCAGGGGGAACTGAATGAACTTTAAAAGAATAAATCATACTGTAGGAGATAAAGAAAAGATATTTTAGTGGCTGAAAGGGTGACATGTCTGAGTTTTCAAAGTCTCTCGGGCTCCCTCAGCTGTTAAATCCTTCCCTGAATCTCCTTTGTGCTGGGGGTGGGCAGGAAAGGAAGAGCAGGGGAAAGAGGGGAATCAGGGGAGGGGGGAGGGCTTCTCCGCTTCCCATGAGAATAAAACCCAATTTCCCATCTATTAATGTGAAGGGAAAAGGAAATCCTGCTCTAGGGCTGGAGGGAAGCCTCCACCCCATCACCCACACCAGGGATGTGCACTGGCCTGCGGAGGGAAGGAGGTGGGAGCTCCTTCGCCACCCCCCGCTCTCCGCACTCCACACCCTTCTCCTGTGATCTTCCCTCCAGGTCCTGCGAGAGGAGAGGCTGCTGGAGGGTGTCAACAGTACCTAGGCCTGTGTCCCTGTGTGAGCCATCTTGGGACCAATGCTGACATGCCTGCCCACCCGCTCATGCCCCAGCCTTCACAGCTGAGCAGAGAATATTAGCATGGAGGCTTAGAGGGCGGGCTCTGGAGTTTGGACGGTTTGGTTCGACTCCGCTGTTCTTCCTGTGAAGTGGCAATATGGCCTGTGGTGAACACCGT
The DNA here is from genome assembly GCF_011762595.2 of Tursiops truncatus. NCBI lineage: Eukaryota > Metazoa > Chordata > Mammalia > Artiodactyla > Delphinidae > Tursiops > Tursiops truncatus. The sequence goes on from NC_047049.1 coordinate 19,257,881, forward strand.
TAGTTGCTCATAGAATGCACCCCCTGCATCACCCCTGTCCCCCAGTGTGCCTCTTAGTAAACACACACACACACACACACACACCCTTCCTTGGAGTACCCAGCCCCAAGGAATGGCTTATGATTGTTCTAAGTCAAGGATTGGTAAACTCTGGCCTGAGGCCAAATCGGACGGCTCCCTGTTTTTGTACGTCCCACAAGCTCAAACGGTTTTTAACATTTTCAAAATGGTTGAAAAAAATCAAAAGAAAAGTAATATTTTGTGACCCATGAAAATTATACAAAATCCGAGTTTGCGTCCGTAAATAAAGTTGTGTTGGCGCACAGCCACACCCCTCTGTTTATGTAGCATCTCGGGCCGATTTCACGCCACAGAGGCTGAGTTGAGTGGTTGCAAAAGAGACTGCTCAGCCCACCAAGCCTAAAATATTTACCACCTAGCCCTTCATGGAACTTTGCCGATGCTTGGTCTAAGCCAATCATGATTTTCCCGCTCCCTTTCCCCCAGTCTTTCTTGCAGCTGGGAGTGGCCACGGGTTCCAGTGCTTTCCAAAGAGAGAACTGAGCAGAAGTCTGCTGGGGAGAGCTGTCTAAAAAGCATTGCTTTTCTGAGAGAAGGGGACAGATATGGCTGGGACCTCCCCTGCTTCCTACTTCCTGCCTTAAGCGTGGGTATGTCTGGAGCCCACTCAGCCCTTTTCCTTCAGAGCTCATTTCCTGCCGAGGAACGGGAAAACACAGGGTCAAGAGTCCAGCTGGGAGAGCTGGCTGGGTTGGCTGGGGTCCAAGAAGCGGGGAGCTCCACCCTGGGCATCTGCCTGGGAGCCTGGGCTGCTTCTCACCCAGACCAGGTTGGGCCCAGAGGGGCCACCAGTCACCTGGGCTGGACTGAGGAAGGGTCAGCCCCTCCCAAGAAGTTGTCTGATGGCTCCTGTCCTCCTGCTGCAATACGGACACCCAGAGATGGGGAGAAGGGCTGAGAATCCCTGTGGACAGCGCTGCCCTGGGGCTGTCTGGGTTCCTTCTACTTCTAGCTCCTTCCCCAGTAGCTGAAAGAGTGTAGGTAATCAAAAAAATGTTGAATGGTTGAGTGGATGGATGAGGGGGGGAGAGAGGGAGAGAATGAAGGAAGGAAGGAAAAAAATACAGTTATTAAAAGACCCACACATGTGCTGACGGCAAACCTGTGAGGTCACAGGCTAGGTGTTATTATGCCCATTTAACAGAGAAGGAAACCGAGGCTTTGTAAGACTAACTGACTTTCCCAGAGTCACAGAGTTAGAAGCAGGAACCCAAACCCCAAAGCTGGTCTAAATTCCTGCACAGGCCCCTTCTGCTCACCTCCTTGGACATCACCTCCAGGCCATGCTAGGCCTGATACAGGGACACAGACAAAGAACCTGCCATCCCCTCAGCGAAGCATGAAAGGAACTTTCACGATGTGGTCGGGGCAGCTGCCAGGAACGCTGCTTGTCTGCATCACCCAGTTCTGCTCTTGGGACCGCCAAGAATACATCACCTCCTTAGCAGGTGCTCAGTACATATTTGTAGAATGAAAGAGTTGTCTTGTGTCAGTACAAATTCCTCAACAAAAAAGTCATAGGCTACAAAATCCCAAAAAAGGCAGGTAAAATTGACGTCACGTTTCCTAGCTTTGCACGATTGGAATGTGCATTTGGGTAGCAGAATAAGCCTCCTGTCAGGCTTTACAAGCAAATGATAATCACCACCGCGATCATAAAGAGCAGTTAGTGTGGACACTTGTTAAGGTGCCGCTCACTACAGCAAGCACGTGATGGAAAGCGTCTCATTTAAACTTCACAGCAACCCAACAAGGTAGATATTATTGCTCTCCTCATTTTATGGTCGAGGAATCCGGGGCTCAGAGAGGTTAAATAATTTGATTAAGGCCACACAGCTAGAGGAGGGCATAGTGTGATTCAAAGCCAGGTGTTTTGCCTCCAGGGAATAAGAGAGGAGGGGGCAGGAAGACTGGGGTGGGATGGGTCCACAGGCCTGGCTCATGGGGCAAATGCGCCCTCTGTAATCTGTATGGAGCGCTGTCGGGGAGAGATACATGCCGCTCACAGAAGCAGGAGTGGGCGGGGCCTTGTGTGCCCACAGGACGTGCCTTTTCAGCTGGCCTTTCCCTGTCCCGTGCCAGGCTCAGTCCTAGGGTCAACACCCAGCGCATGCGACTGTCGTGTTGGGGGAGGAGGGGGGCTGGGCTGGGTGGGCTTGACTGTGACTCTCTCCACATCAGTCTCTCGCGGAGGTGCTGCGGTTACCGCTCGCGGCCAGCTGGGACTCTATCAGGGCGCAACCTGTAGTAAACAAGCCCCCAGATGCCATCCAGGCAAGGGGGAGATGGGGAGCAGAGGGTGGCTCAGAGGGCCCCTGCCAGACCCAAGTCTCATCCGGGGCCAGGCATTCGGGGCTCCTGCGTGAGGCCCACCAGCCCACGGCAGGAAACCTTTCCCTGCTTGGGGTGAAGCGCACTGGAAAACATCACTGTCGGCACCTCTGACCTCTTTTTCCTGGAAGGTTCCAGGACCTCCACTGCCCCGGGCTGGTCCGGGGTATGGCTCTTCTAGCATGAGCCATAGGCCTTGGTGCCCAGAGATCACCTGTTTGGGGGCTTCTGAGCGGTGTGCATGTGTGAGTTGACCTGCACGTCTTTAACTGATCCTACTCTAAGTCTGGCAGGGCCCAATGGATGACTCGGGCTAGGCGCTCAATGAAGGTTTATTGCCCCACTGAGTGATTGAACAGGCTCAGAACTCAGGCTAGAGGAGAAACCAGAAGAGGCATATCCCAGCCCTCAAGGGATTTAAAACCTCACTCACAGGTAATGACACAATTAACAGAACAATTAAGTGTTAAATTGTAAGGCTCTCTCAGGGTGCTCTGAGAATTTAAAATGGGGGCTGGGACCCTTAGGCAGGCTTCCTGGAGGAGATGTACTCAAGTTGGTCTGAGTGGGGATCCTGGAGGTGGCTCTGAGTGTGGAGGAGGGTCAAGATGAGCCTAGTGAGAAATGTGGTGATCTACAAGCCTTTGGAATGGGAAGGTCCTTAAATAGCTGGTCTGCTGTCCACAGGCCTTACGGTAGTAACAGTCCTGGGTTACAGAGCTTTACCCGGTGCCAAGAACACTCTCAGCCAGGCACATCCTTCTTACTTACTCCCCACACCAACTCTGTGGTGGAGGTATTATTATTGTCCCCATTTTGCAGGTGAACAAACTGAGGCCCTATCAGTTTCAGTAAACTGCCTAAAGCCCCACGGATACAGAGGGGAGAACGAATTCGACCTACCTTGTCCAATACAGTGGCCACTAGCTCTGTGTGACTATTGAGCTCTTGAAATGCGGCTAATCCCAATTGAGCTGTGCCATTAGTGGAAAATAACACACTAGGTTTCAAAGACTTACTATGAAACAAACAAAAGAATATAAAACATTTCATTAAAAGCTCTTTTTAGTACTTATTACATGTTGCAATGATATTTTGGATTTATTGGGTGAAATAAAATATATTATTAAAATTAATTTCATCTGTTTCTTTTAAGTTTTTTCACATGGCTGCTAGCAAATTACAGATGACATGGACGGCTTACATAATATTTCCACTGGATGATATCCTACCAAGTGGCTGTCAGTCTCAGCCTGAACACCTCCAGAGATGGTGTATTTGTTTCCTAGGGCTGCCATAACAAAATGCCACAAACTCGGTGGCTTCAACAAGAGAAATTCCTTGTCTCGAAGTTCTGGAGGCTGGAAGTTTGAAATCAAGGTGTCAGCAGGGCTGGTTCCGTATGAGACTGAGGGAGACTCTGTTCCATGCCTCTTGCCCAGGAGATTTGCTGTCAATCTCTTCTGCTCTTTGGCTTCCGCTGAATCACCCCAATCCCTGAGTTCATCTTCACATGACGTCTGTCCTCCCTGTGTGTGTCTTGGTGTCCAAATTTACCCTCTTTATAAGGACACTAGTCATATTGGATTAGGGGCTCACCCTACTCCAGGATGACCTCATTTTAACTTATTACATCTGCGAAGACCCTATTTCCAAGGGTCACATTCTGAAGTACTGGGGATTAGGACTTCAGCATAGGAATTTTGGGGGTGCACAATTCAGCTCATAACAGACAGAGAACTCCCTCCCTCTCCACTAGCTCATTCCATCTTTGGATCACCCTAACAGTCTTCCTCTTGTGCCAGCCCATAGATCCACTAAGGATTCTTCCTTCAAATTACTTGCAGGTGCTCAGAGCACCCCTGCGAGGTGAGGTCAGGGGCCAGAGACACCCACGTTTCTTTCCTAGAAGCCCAGGTGTGACTGGCCCTACCCTTGGTGAGACTACCTTTGTTAAAGATAACAAATGAAGAGCAGGAAGGAGAGAACTGATACGATAAAGAAGGTTAAAAATAACCTAGGGAGCGGGGGCTGCCGGGATGACCTTAGCCCTTTGCAACTTTGATTTACAAACAGCACAGCAGAGAGGTCACCTGGGCTATAAAAACCTCGTCACCTCACCAGCTGACACAGCTTTCTGTTCAGTGGCCTGGGAATTTCCAATCCTGGGGAAATATGACCATAGCACGGTGGACCACTTCTCCTTCTGTTTGTCCCGGCAGCCCTTCAGCCCCTTCCTATGAGTGGGAGGGGTTCTGGTGAGGGCTCTGTTCCTGTAAGAGGAGGGGTTGCCTTCGGAGAGCTCTGCGGTCCCTCAGTGCAGGCAGGTACCCAGGACCAGCTCAGCCCCTTGGGATAGGTATGACTTGGCAAAGTATTTGAGCCTCTGTTTTCTCACCTGCAAAATAGGAATAAGAAGGCTCGCCCTGCCTGCCTCACCAGTTATGGCAAGGAGCAATCTAAGAGGCACGGCTGGGCCTGGGGAAGCAGGGAGGACTAAGGTGGGCACCAAGTCCCAGCAGCATCTTGATTCCCCTCACTCGTCGCACATGAAGTCCATTCGGGGCCAGGCGTTAGGTGCATCAGGCCCCTCACCACTCAAAGTGTGGTTCCCAGTGGGGCAGCAGCAACATCCTCTGGAAGTTTGTCAGAAATGCAGACTCTCAGGCCCCACCCCAAACCTGCTGAACCAGAATCTGCATCTTAACAAGATCCCCAAGAGATCTGTGAGCTACTGAAATTTGAAAAGCACCACTTTAATGGGCTTTAAGGGGTCCGTTCCCCCTTCTTCTGCTTAAAGGGATCTTCTTTCTTTGGAAGAATCATGCCCCCGCCCCCTGCCCCATCCCACTCTAGCTCTATGTGCTTCAGTGGGGTTTATCTACTCTCTAGATCCCCAAGGGGGCATGAAAGATGGTCCTGGCCAATCAGGGGCAACCCTGGAACTTTGGCTGGAAGAGTTGGGCAAGAGCTCTCTTTATGCAGCTGTTATGCAGCTGTAGGATGGAAGCCTGGAGCTGCGTGGCACCATCTTGGTCAGCACTGTGCATAATCTAGGAATGGAGTTCCCATAGAGAGGAGCAGAAGTGTGTGTGTGTGTGTGTGTGTGTGTGTGTGTGTGTGTGTGTGTGTGTGTGTAAGAGACAGAGAGATGAAGATTTCTGATCACATCTTTTGAACTTCCCCCTTTGTCTAAAGCCAAACTGACTTTCTTGGCATTTCAGTCCATATAAGCCAACCAGTTCCCTTTAGCTAAGCCAGTGTGTGATGGGTTTCTGACTCTTGCAGAGAAAGAGCCCTCCTGTCCACCGTGTTGCTGACTGAGAGAGTAAGACAAGGTTTGTGGCCCTGTGGAGCTTACCACCGACTACTCCAGGGGAAGATAAGAAAAGGGCCATTATGATGGTGCATGGGTAGTGCCCAGATAGAGGGCAACACAAGGGTGAGGCAGGTGGCCGAGCTTCTCAGGGAGAGGGGTCAGGAAGACTTCCTGGGGAAGATGGCACCTGAGCTGGCTGTAAAGACACATGGAGTTATAGCCAGGTGGGCAATGCAGGTGAGAGCATTCCAGGCAGAGGGAAGTGTGTGAGCCAAGGCAGAAGGCCGCACGAGGGGCTCAGGGTGGCCCAGGGGACAGGGAGAGGCCGGGTCTGAAAGACGGGGAAGGACTTTGTGGGCTGCAGTGATACGAGCTCTGTCTGCTGTCACCTCCCAGGGTGTGTCCAAAGGAACTGATGGTGATGGGACAGGGGAGGGGGCGTCAGGAGGAGGAGGGTCTTATACTGAATAAAGTTGATGCCCAAGGCTGCCATTCCTGAGAGACAAATCACACCTGCCCTCGGAAACCCGAGGGACACCCTGGTGTGATGGGCAGGGAGTTGGCATCACAGCCAGAAGATCCAGCTTGAAATTTCAGTTCTGCCACTAATAGTTGCGTGATCTCAGTGAGTCCCTTCACTTTTCTGGTTCTCATCTGTAAAAATGGAAATTCAAAATTCCTACCTCTGAAGGGCAAGAGTGAGAATTGGGTGAGACTGATTTATCAATTAAGGAAAAATCATTTTAAATCCACGAAGCAAGCCAACCTCCAGCCTAGAAGTGACGAAGGAGGACCCTGTAGGTCAAGGTCCTTGAGGGGGTTGTATAGGAAAGCCCCTCTCTGCTGACCCCCTGAATTCCATGCCTTCCCACCCTTTGCTCACGGAATCTGGTCTCCATCAAAGGGGCAATTCCAGGGCCTAGTTCCAAGCCTCCACCTGGCCCTACTTGGCTAATTCCAATGGCACTGCCCTCAGACCTGGGCTTCTGAGATACTGCCATCCACAGGTGCTCCCAGCCTGGGCTCTGGGCAGAAATGCAGCATCCCTGAGGTTCTGGAAAAAGAAAAGGGCAGGGGCTTCCCACCCTGGGGCCTGAAGATGTTTCGAACCACAGACGCCACCTACGGAGCACTTCCTGTGTGGGCCAGTTACTAGACTGAACAATGACACACACCAACTGATATACTCCCCCAATTCATTCTCCATCCTATAGCATCCCTATTTTAAGGGTGAAGAATGGCTCAGAGAGGTAAAGACACTTGCCTGGGGTCCCACAGCAACCAAGTGACAAGACAAGGTCCAGAGCTGGGCGGGTCTCCTTGAAAGCCTGGCTCTGTCCTCCAAGCCACAGGGCAGCCCATGGAAATGCTCTATCATCTCAGCAAAACCCAGCAGAGGAAGGGTTGACTTTCTGGCTCCCCCTGCCCCTCCTGTCCCCCCATTTCACACTCCCTGGGCCTGAAGGACAGGACAGAGGCAGCCTGCAGAGTGGATGACCTCTGCAGGAGGTAGGTCAGGGGAGGTCTGACCAGGCAGGTGACAGACAATTCCTCAGAGCCCTAAGGTCTGGGGCTTTCATGGTGGAATAATGGGTGGTGGGTGACACTTCGCGTAGGGGGTCCAACCTGAACCGTCCGTCCAAAGCCTCTACTCTCGGAGCCGGGCCTGCCTGTCCAGCTTTCCCTGCCCTGCCCCCAGGCTTCCTGCTGGAACTCTGGGGCCATAAACCAGGCCCCTTTCGGGCTTGGCTCGTGCATCAGGTTGCCTGAGCTCGTCCCTGCCTGCAGGCTGGAGGCCTCGGGACAGAGGGGACGGGGGCCAGGGGTAGAGGACAGCAGTTGGGGCCCAAGAGCTCTTGTTGAGGAAAAGCTACGCTCCATTTAGTAGACCTGTAAATGGAGGGAGAAACTCAGGGGAAATGAGTTGCCTCCAGGCTGAAGCAGGGGTTGCTTTTACCCAGCCAGGCCTCAGCTGCGTCCCCTGAGGTGGTGATCAACATGGGGGTTTGTTCAGGACTGAAGGGGTTCAGGCTGAGTACGTCACCCTATCCCCTGAGTTTCCAGAGCTCACACTGGGCTGGCAGGGGTGATGGGGGGTAGTGCGGGGCCAGACCTTGACCAGAAGCCCCCTGCCTCCAAGGAGGGGCCGCTCCCCAGGGCTGCTTTCCTAGGAGCCCAGAGCACCCTCACCCCGTAGAACATGCACCCCGACGCACTGAGAGGGAGGGGAAGGTGAGACTCTGGGCTGCTGGGGGACGAGTGAGAGCTGTGAGGACGGTCTGTGGTCTACGTGGGTCAGGGCTGGTCCAAAAGTGGCCGGTGTTTGTGTGGGGAGGGCGAGGGCTGGGAGTTAGCTCTGCGTCTGTGAATCTGCCGTGTGGGCACATTGCGAGTGGAAGTGAAAGAGGTGGGAGGTGTGAGTAGAGAATTAGCTCTTGCCTGTGGGAGCCGTCTTGTGTGTAGATTTCGTGCGGCTCTGTCAGTGGCTGGGGGTTGCCAGCGGGGAACAAGGCTGTCTTGGTGAGTCTGCTTTGTGTGTAGTGGCTGGGCGTGAGGATGAGTCATCTGCTGGATGTGTGAGTCCACGTGTGTGCCGATGTCCCGGGGGCTGGCCGGGGGAGTCCGCATGGCGATGTGAGAGGAGGGTGTCCAGTGTGAGCCCACTGAGTGGATGGGAAGTGTGTCCGTGTATTTAGTCAGCGCCCATTACTGCCCCAAGAGCTGGAGTTCCCATCCCAGAGCTCAAATCGCCCTCAATGAATTCCCAGTTAATACCTGGTACTACCCCCGCCTGGGGGAGTTGCATGTTCCCCTGTGGGTCTCTCCCCCATCCCATCGGCCTTCTCAGAGCCGAGAAAGCTACAAACCACTTGACGGCACAAAGCCCCTGGGTCGCATTTTTTAAGGAAAATTGCTGGTGACACTTCCATCCCCTGCTTCCAGAGAGCGGCTTTCAGCGTAGATGTGTCTTCACACCAAGGCCTGCGCCTCCGAGCACCTGATTCCTCCCTGGGCACTGATGTCAGGAATCTGGGGAATATGAGAATAATAGAGCCATACGGCCCCATTGTGAAAGGGGGAGGAAAACGTCAGTGCCTTTGTGTGAGGCCAAGAGGAAGTGAGGCAGCAGGAGGCTGGAGAACGGGAGGGGCAGGCTGAGAGGGGCTTCCTGCCCAGAAACAGGGTGACTAGGTCAGTCTTTGAGGCCCCAGGGCGGGTCTGACAGTAGCACCTGGGGGAGGAGGGGGAGGGGGGTCTCTAAGCTCATCTAGGAAGCCACAGCTGGAGAGGACTGGGGAGGGGGCTTCCTCTCACATGCACATCCCTTTCGTCATCCCTTTCTCCTCTCCAGGTCCTCTCACCTGTGTGCAGTTGTTAAGGCTGGAATTAAAAGGCCCACCAGCTGTAATCTCAGTGGCTTCACAAGGAGGACATTCCTTCCCTCCCCCTAATTCTCTCACATCACCTAACCCATCTCCTCCAAAGACTTCACGGTTATAAATTCATTCCTTACTTGTTAAAAAAAAAAAGAAAGCCCCACTGGGTGACCTAAGCTGCTTCCACCCTGCAGCCCCACCCACTCCTGATTGCTGCATCCTTAGCCAGAGGTGGACCCCAGCAGAGAGGGGAGGGTCAGCTGACACGGGGCGGGGTGGGGGGGGGAGGGTGTGTAGCCCGGGCCTTATCTGGAGTCCAGCCACGCCTCTTAAAACACAAGCAAAGCCCCACTTGGCAGACGGGACTTCCTCCCCCAGCCCAGCTGCTGGGCTGCTGGGCAGAGAGTTGCCAAATGACTTTCTCCTCCTGAGTTCCCGTGAGGGAAACTGTGAGGAAAAAGTAAATTTCCTCCCGATACGTTGTGGATTGACTCCAGGGAACTTCCCAGTGGCACGTAAAATAATCGTAACATGTATTGGGTATTTTGTGCCAAGTGCTATTAAGCAGATCTTAAAGAGAGAAGCTATGAGCAGTTCTATGCCTCAGAAGAGAGAGAGCGGGTGACCTGCCAAGCTCACGTATACAGCAAATCCCAGGGCCAAGACTGGGGCCCAGGAGCTGACCATCAGGGCCCTTGTATGTAAGCGCCAGGCTACATGCTGATTCTTAAGAGAAGGTGCGTTTGTGAAATGCAGCCTGGGAGGAGGGGGAGGGGGAGGAGGGGACAGAGGAGCGTCCTGGGGGCCTGGGTGACTCATCTCAGGGAAGCTGAGCTGCAGGGCAAGTGTTTCTGGGAACGAGCTCAGCCCCAGAGTGGGCTCCCTGAGATGGTCCAGCCCGAGTCAAGCCGGACACAGCGGGGTGACTCCTGGAGGGAAGGAGTGAAGGTTTGGCTTGGCCTGTGGACACAAGACAGGACAGAAGAGCAAGGAAGGACCAGTAGGCCTTAGCAGTGAGGGTTCAGGGCCCGGGGCTGGCAGTCGAGTAAGTGCCCTGGAGCAGCCTCCGGCCTCTGTTTCTCATGCTCCAGGTGTCCCTGGCTCTGTAGGCAAACCCAGTGTTCTAACCAGTTTCGGAGTCTGTGCTGGGCTGGAGAGCTCATTGGGGATGGGGGACCTCAGGCAGGCTGTGATCTCCAGGACCTGTCTCTGGAGGAAGAGCTGGCCAGCTCCATGGGTGATGGTGGGAAAGATCCCAACACCGTTTTGCACTTAACGGTGTCCTGAGATTCTGTCTCGTTAGTGCACGGAGAGCCTGCTGGTGATTTCCACAGCTGCATCGTATTCTGGTGTGTGGCCATCCCATAATTTATTAGCCAATCCTATCCTAGTGGACATTTAGGTTGTCCGCCATGATAAACACCTGTGGGTCTATCTGTAGGATAAATTCCTGGAAGCAGAATTAACAAATCAAACAGTACAAGTCTTTATAATTTTATGACATGTTGCCAATTGACGGTCCATAGCTGTTGACTGATTTATCCCCTCCCACTCACCAACAGCGAGTGGAGGTTGGAAGAGACCCCACCAGAGACCAGTGGGGCACCTTCCCAGCAGCCTATGGGAAACCCATACCTTTTGACTCTTTCCAGAAGGTGGTGGGGATAGGATGCTTTACTCAATGATTGGCATCCAGAGACTATGTAAGACTTCAAACCTGGCTGAGTTGCCCCCTTGAGATGTGCTATGGGGAGAATAAAGACTGCTGGTGGGGCAGGGCCCAGCAGGCCGGGGATTGGGGTGGGAACAGACAGCAGCACGACAATGATGAGACTGGTTCTTTTCAAAACAAGTTTAAACAACACCCAGTATGATCATTCCACGAGTAACGGATGTTATAAATAGCATATCTTATTATTCCTAGAATAACCAAAGAATTCTACATTTCTAAGAAGAGTTTTGAAACATAAAGCAATTATTTTTAAGGCTAGGAAAAATAAGTCCAAATATTAACAGTAGCAGGATAGAGGCTAAAATAGAAATGGGCTTTAGAACCAGACAGACCTGAGCTGAGCCCCTCTCTACTCACACCAGCCCTTCACTTATGGCTCAGTGTCCTTGGTCCTAAGATGGGGTTCAGATCCATGTGAAGGGCCTGTGGGGGGCATGGCGGGAGCATCAGGCAGTTGCGGGAGAGTCTGAAGCAGGGGTCCCGGCACAAGGTTCGCACTCAATGACTGGTGACCGTTATCACCGCAGGATGGTGACTTTCTGGTTAGCTTTTTCTTTTTATATTCCGGTCAGTTTGCTATAGGCGTATTATTTTTAGAATCAGAAAAAAAAGAAAAAGCCTCATGAAACAAAGGAAAGGTGAGGAGTGATACGTGACGAGTGATATGCAGGGAGCAAAGGGCAGAGAGACAGATGCTCTTTAGAAACCATGACTCTGGGCCTGGAATTTAACCTGCAGTTAACGAGGCTGAGAGAGGCAGGTGGGTGAGCCCACAGGCTTCCTTACTGAGAATTTCCTGCCTTTGAGCCCACCCACCGGTCCCCAGTGTACAGATGTCAGGGAAACCCCAGGGTAGCAAGCCCTTCCACAAACACGCCCACTCCTGGCAAGCAGGCTGACAGGGACCTGGTTGGGGCTTAGTGGAGCCCACTCCACCTCGCGCTCCACCTGCAGCTCTCCCGCTGTGGCCCTGGGCTGGGCCTCTGACATGCAGTGATGTCATCGGGTAAGGAACAAAGGCCAAGGACCCCAGAATCTGTGTTTTGTTCCACATGTCTTTGCCTCATCTTTCTGTTCTTTGTTTCTTTTCTTCTTTTTTATTATAAATATTTTAAAGTCATTCCTTTAGATAAATTGGGCTTCATCAAAATTTAAAACTTTATGTGTCATAGGACACGATTGACAGAGTAAAAAGGCAACCCACGGAATGGGATAAAATATTTACAAATCATATATCTGAGAAGGGATTGATATCCAGAATATGTAAAGAATTCCTAAAACTTAACAACAATAAAACAAACAACCCGATTCAAAACTGAGCAAAGAACTTGAAGGACTTTTCTCCTAAGCCGATAAAGAAATGGCCAATGAAGCCCACGAAAAGATGCTCAATATCACTAATCATTAGGGAAATGCAAATCAAAACCATAATATCACTTCACACCCATTATGGTAGCTATTATTAAAAAAGCAGAAAACAAGTGTTGGCAGGGATGTGGAGAAATTGGAACCCTGTTCTTCACTGATGGGAATGGGAAATGGTAAAGCCTCTATGGAAAACAGTATGGAGGTTCCTCAAAAAATTAAACATAGAATTATCATATGATCCAGAAATTCCACTTCTGGGTATATACACAAAAGAATTGAAAGCAGGGACTCAGATATCTGTGCACCGATGTTCATAGCAGCATTATGCACAATAGCCAGAGTGGAAGTGACTCAAATGTCCACTGACAGGTGGATAAACAAAGGTGCTGTATATATACAATGAAATAGTATTCTATCTTAAGAAGCAATGAAATTCTCATACAAGCTACAAGATAAATAAACCTTGAAGATGTTATGCTAAGTGAAATAAGCCAGACAAAAAAAAAAGGACAAATAGGGACTTTCCTGCCGGCCCAGTGGTTAAGACTCCACACTTGCACTGCAGCGGGCGCAGGTTCGATCCCTGGTCTTGGAATTAAGATCCCACATGCCACGCGGTGTGGCCAAAAAAAAAAAAAGGACAAATGTGATTCCATTTATAAGGGATACCTGAAATAGACAAATTCATAGAGACAGAAAGTAGAATGTGGTTACCAGGGGCTGGGGGAGAAGGGAAATGGGGAGTTATTTTTTTAATGGTATGAAGTTTCAGTTTGGGGTGATGAGAAAGCTCTGAAGATGTATAGTAGTGATAGTTGCACAACAGTGTGAATGCACTAATGTCACTGAACCGTAAAAAATGGTTAAACTGGTAAGTTTTATGTTATGAATATTTTACCACAATAAGAAAAATTTAATGGAAGGACCATTAAATATCTCTGAGTGTAGAGAATAGCTCCTTCATTCCATAGAGAAATAAATTGAGGCTCAGAGAGGTTGAAAAAAAGAGTCATTCCTTTAAAATCATTTTTGATACCTGAAGTATAACAGGTATTCTTGAATTTAAACAATACAGATAAAGTTGAAACCCCCTTCGGGCCACCCTCTTTACCCACATCTCCTCCCCAGGAGATAACCATTATGAAATCACTCTGTGTGGGTTCTTTTAGATCTATTTTGGTAGGTGTACAGAAATAGAACCATTCTGTACTTACTTTGCAACTGCCCTTTACATTTGGTACTATTTCTTGGAGCTCTTTCCACACCAGTTCATAGGCGCTACCTCACTCTTCTGAACTGCTGCGCCATGGGTCGTAGTATGCACACACTACCGTTAAACATTCCCCTACTGTTGGACACTTAGGCTGTTTTCAGTATTTGGCTGTAACAGACAATTCAGCATAAATTCCTCTTTGTGCACATGCAGAAGTGTTTCTTTAGGAAAATGTCTATTTACTTTTTAAGGTTACAAGCACACATGAATGAACGTCAATAAAATGTTGCCATTTATTAGTGCTCAGGGCATGCTAAATATTTTCCATCATAATCTCACACGTCGTTACTCCTCTAATCAACCCCACGGGGAAGTCCAGTCACTGTCCCCACTGATGAGGTAGAAGTCCAGAAAACGTGAGTCATTTTCTCCGGGTCACAGAGCTCACAAGAGAGCCCTGGACCAACCACAGGAGGCCTTTTAGTCTGTGTTCTCCTGGAGACCAGGACTTGGATCTCTTTCCGGCTGTGTCCCCACATCTGACATTGGTCTGGAATGTCATGGGCACTAACAAATGCTCCTTGAGTATTGCTGAGCAAATGAAGGGATGGATGGCTGTGTGGAACTCTATTGCAGTTGTTGGCGCTCCGTGGCCAGCATTTGTCCACAACCCTGCCCTGGGCCCCATCAGGAAACGGGGGTCAGGCACCACCAGTCTCTCCAATCTCACTCTCAGCTGCGCCACAGCACATCACTCAACTCCACCCACTGGAGGATGACTTCTCGACAGGGCGCCCTGGACCCCCTGCCCTGATACAGTCCCCACCCCTGGTCACCCGACCAGACCCACTGGGCCTTCAACACTCAGCCCAGCCCAGGCTCTGCCTTGCTCTGATCCCTCAGGGAACTCCCAGAACCCTTATCCTCCTGTCTTAGATACTTTCTTTTTTAAAGTTAGAGTGACCATTACCCACTTTGAAAAGGCTCCTCTGTGTGTTCAATACAGATGAAGAAGCTGAGGTGCCGAGACGCCACATGACCCGCCCAGGGGCCTGGGCAGCAGGCAGTGCAGATGGCAGTCACACCCCGGTCCAGCGGCCTCCAAGGTCAATGCCCTTCCTGTCACACTCCGGCAGCTTCTGAGATAAACCTGAAAGAGGCTCACTTGTTATCACATGGGAGTCGCACAGGATCTAGAGCTGGGAGAAACATTCGTTTCCTGATACCAGCTCTGCCCCCAGAACTACACGGAATCAATCCCAGTCCCCGACGTGTGGCAAGAGGCTCAAGTGCCTGAGTGGCCAAGACTGTAGTCATTCAGGTCCAGTGGACCCTCTCGTCTCCTGGTTCCCTGAGGCTCTGTCTTGACTTCTCCACTCTGTGGTCAACTCCCTGAGAGCCGTATCTTCTCTTAGACTCCTGTGCCCTCCCACTAGCCCCTGACATGTAAAGGTGCTGATTAAGCATCTATTTTACTCCTGTTTCAGTTACTTGTCCTTCAGCTGTTGATCCCAAATAAAATGGAGCCAAGCAGGCAAGGAAAAGGAGTACATCAGTTCCCTGTACAATACCCAAAGCTCTAGTCATCCTAACAGCAGCATCTACCATGGCTGGGGGCCTACGTCTGTGCCGGGTACTGTCCTAATAGCCATTGCTTCATTTCCTGCTCACATCAAGTCCATGAAGAAGGGACTTGAGATGTGCCCTCAAGACCAATGTATCTTGGGATCTATGTGTCACAAACAGAGGTGGAGATTTCCTTCCTTTATTTAAAATTCGACCTGAGCTGCATTAACCCCGTCTCAAAAGCAACCATTTCTTCTCCCCATCACCTCTACCAAAGAGAGCGGGCAGAGAAGGCTAAGTGTTGGGTGGGGCCCTTCCCTATGCAGTGTTGCAGTGTATCCCAGAACTCAGACCACTGAGCTCCACCTCACTTTCCAAGAAAGGACCCCAGAGCCACCACGGGCCTCCGTCGAGAAGGGTAAGTACTTTGAGAAGGAAGAACCTTGGTGGAGACCACGACAACTTCCTGAAGAGCTTGGGTCACCAGTCCTGAAGCACTTACCGAGAGCTCATCACATACGCCCTGCACTGTGCCCATGAGGAGGGCATGCATTTGAATCAGACCCAGGCCCTGCCCGCATTTGGCCACAGTCTAGTAGGGAACTCAGACATGTAAAAAATAAAATTACAGAACAGCATAGTAAATGCACTGGTAGAAATGTGTACACATACAGCTCAAAAATAAAAAGACGTATAACTCAACTAAAAAATGGGCAAAGGACTTGAATAGACATTTCTCCAAAGAAGATGTGCAAATGGCCTATAAGCACAGAAAAAGATGCTCAACACCATTAGTCATTAGAGAAATGCAAATCAAAACCACAATGGAGTACTACTTCATACCTAGTAGGATGACTATAATCTAAAAGGCAGATAATAACAAGTGCTGGAAGGGTGTGGAGAAATTAGAACCCTCATACACTGCTGGTGGGAATGCAAAATGGTGCGGCCAGTTTGGAATAGTTTGGCAGTTCCTCAAAATGTTAAACACAGAATTACTATATGATCCAGCAATTCCACTCCTAGGTATATACCCAAAAGAACTGAAAACATATGTTCACACAAAAACTTGTACACAAATGTTCTTAGCAGCATTATCCAGAATAACCCCAAAGTGAAAACAACCCAAATGTTGATCAAATGATGAATGAATAAGTAATATATGGTATGTCCACACAATGGAATATTATTTAGCCATAAAAATGAATGGAGTGCGTTCAACTGGTAATAGTGAAGCATTTCAGTGAAGTAAGTTTTCATTTTTTTCTGTGTGGGGGAATGTAAAGCAATTCATTTCTTAAAAATGAAAATTATAAAAGCATGAAGTGAACATTATGAGTAAGGGAAATTTCTGAAAAGAAACAGACCCTAAGACTTTAAATTGAAAATGTATTCTCTTTTTCTCCATAAAAATGGGGTTTAATACTTACAATATCTGTTTATCTAATTTCTCTTTTTGTTTCTTTTTGGCTGTGCCACATGGCATGCGGGATCCTAGTTCCCTGACCAGGGATCGAACTCGTGCCCCCTGTACTGGAAGCATGGAGTCCTAACCACAGAACCACCAGGGAATTCCTGTTTATCCAATTTCTATTTTTTTTTAACACATATCATCTTTCCATTGTATTCTTTTTTATATACTTCCAGTTGATTTAAAAGAAACAATAACCCACAAAGATAAATAAGTGAGAGCGCTAGGAATATTAGAGGATTATCTAGGAAGATGACATTTTATTTTTTTAACTGAATCTTTCACATAAACCCTTCATTCTGATGATGTTAAGTGAAGTTGATAAGTATGCTGAGAATTTATTATTCCTCCTATTCCTCTTATGACCAAAGAGGTACAGTGGAAGTCATCCATTTTATTAGTCCTAGGAAATGCAATCTTTTAAAAAAAAGTCTTTGAAGTGTTCTTGTCCTGCCTTCCTCTATCATTTCCTGCCCTTAAGTTCCAAGAAAAGGTGGGTACAGAAACACATGGGAAAATGTGATGGTGAACTAATATTTACAAAAACAAGAGCACATATTCAAAACAGATTCTGGTCTTTTCAGATTGTAAATATTTTCTGTGAATTAAAACTGTAATGCTTATTTGTAATTCTGCCAATCTTTACATACAGTGAAAAAAACTATATAGAAACTGATTGAATCATCTCAGTAAGAATGGATTAAAAAGTGTGAGACGGATATAAAATTTATTTAAACTTGATCCTCAATTTGTTTAGTATATACCTATGACTTGCTAAATAAATCTAGAGTAATTCAGTTTGAATAAGAAGCTATTGTTTTTCTATTGTGTAATAACTATCTTATTTTGAAAAATAGCTTGGTCAAATGATAAAATATATTGTCATCTTAAAAAAAAAGTACTGGATATATGCTACAACATGGATGATCCTTGAAAACATTATGCTAAGTGAAATAAGCTAGACACAAAAGGCCACATATTGTATGATTCCACTTACGTATATGAAATGTCCAGAATAGGCAACTGCATAGGAGAGAAAGTAGATTAATGGTTGCCAGGGACTGGGGAGAGAAGAGAAAGGGAAGTGACTGCTAGTGGGTGTGGGGTTTATCGTGGGGTAATGAAAATATTCTGGACTTAGCAGTGATGGTTGCACAGTTTTGTAAATGTGCTAAAAGCACTGAATTGTACATTTCAAAAGAGTGACCGTCCTTGTGTGTGAATTATATCTCAATAAAAAGAAATAAAGAGAAATATACAACAGTATGGATGTAAGCAACACACAGAAAGGGAAGCAGGGTATGGGTAGTTAAACCTCTGTGGGGAGGTTTCCAAGAGAGAAGGCACCATCTGAGCCTGGTTTTAAAGGACCAATGGGATTCATCAAACAGACTGAGTGGGAATTAAGGACTGTTTCTAGGCAGAGGGAACAGCACGTGCAAAGGCCCAGCAAGAAGACAGTAAATAAAGTGGAATACTCTGCTAACTTCAAGTCTTCTAGTCATTATGGGTATAAACCTCGGTGCACTAACTCAGAAGTCTTTTTTTTAGAAGTAGAATTAATTTCTGACTCTGAGCCCCATTCCTCCAGGCTACAGAAAATGTCATCCCCATCCTTCCTGGTGTTTCTAGGTTTGTGAGAAAGTGGGTCCAGACACATGCTAGAGACAAGGTGGGGATGGAACGGAGGGTGGGAGACGAGAAGCAGGAATGTTTGGCCTCCCAAATCCAAGAGATCTAAGAGGACAGCCAGGAAGAGCGGATGGAAATGGAAGCACATGGAGCAGCAGGCTGGTCTGTGTTCCTTTGCCCCTTGTCGGGTTTGGTGGCTGGAGCCATTTAAAGGGTCAGTGGTAGCAGGGACAGGTGATAGCCGCCTATAGAACTAACAGCTAGGAATTGCAGGTGGCAGGTAGGGGTGTGGTCTTGGGGAAGGGGCGCTTCCTTGGGTGGAAAAGAGGATCTAGAAGGCTGTAGCTGAAGCAGAGTGAGAGCTGGGGGCCTATTGGGAATCAATCCCCAAACCGTTCCCACTCGTGAGTGATGGCGAGTGGGGGAGAGCTGAGGGAACCAGGAGGTGAAAACAGTTGCAGGGTCGGCTGGCCTGGTCACCAACTTTGCTTTGTGGGGAGGATGTTTATTTAAGGAAAATCACTATGTTTACTCAAAGCTTTGAGCTGCAGCTCTCAGGGGTGGAATTATCAGTGAAAGCTGGGCTATTAATCAACTGTGGGACCTGGTGACAGGCCTTCTCCTCCCTTCCAGAGAGTGGGAGGGACAGAGGAGAGAGGGAGGAAGGGACAGAAGGGGGCTGGAGGAGAGCAGAGGGTAGCGTTTCCATGGCTCAGCAGTCATGGGACAAAGCTGGACGGAAATCACACTCCGGGATGCTCCCTGGCCAAGGCCAGTTTGCCTGGAAAGGAAGGACAAACTTCCTGGATGGACACTGGATGCTAAGCCCTGGGGAGGAGGGCAGGGGTGGGGGTCATGGTGTTGCTGGAGCAGTAGGGTCTCTCCAGTCCATCGGCCAAGACCTTGAACGAAGCCTGAACAGAGCATGCCCCCCAGGGACACGTGCTAGATGCAAGGCTGAGCAGCAACTCGGTAACTAACCTCCCGCTCGCTCTCAAGTCTGTGCGGCCAGTCTGATGAAGAGAGGGGTGTGTGCCTTCCCCTGACTGGTGGGCAGGCCGGGCAGGTGGGGTAGGAGCTTATGGGGGTGCTGGGTGAGCAGTGCACAGGCTTGAGGGCTTGCCTGGGAGGAACTGGGGAAGTCACCAGCAGCTGTGGGGCTGGGAGGGCAGCTGGTCCAGAGAAAGGAGAGAGTACAGATGGATGAGGGAGGTGCTTGGCACGTGTGCCTGGGCCTCGGGCACCTGAGGCCTCCCAGGAGCACAGCCAGCGGGAAGTCTCTTTATAGTGGACTCAGACCAGAGCAGGGCCACTCTTGTTGGGCATCTGGACCACAGTTTGGGGGCAACTTCCCTGTGAGAACTGAGGGAAGAAAAGAAGGGAGGGAGGGAGGGAGATCTTTCCTAATGATGGCATCAGTGGTACCTACCTCATCAAGGTGTTGGTGAGAAAGTACAGGTAAAGCACCTGGCCCAGGACCCACTAAGTGCTCAGTGAATGCCCCTAGCATTATCGTTTGACTACTTTGCTTACATCCCTCTTCCCTCACCCACCTTCACTCACATGTGTGTCTCCTCCTTCCCTCCCCCGCTCCTTCCCTCCACACAGGCTGTAGAACCACCAGTTATGGGAACATCCAACTTGCTGTCCTGGGTTCACAGGACCTAAGGACTCCTTTCCACCACTTGCTAGCTGTGTGATCTTGAGCTCCCTACTTAACCTCTCTGTGCCTCAATTTCCTGATTTGCAAAAGGAGGATAATAAGTAGCATAAGGATGAAATGATCTAACACACGTAAAGTGCTTAGTACAGGGCCTGGCCTAGACTAAATGCTAAATGGAAGTTATAGCTGCTGTGCTGGGGCGATCGTCTGTGCTCTCGCTCCAGGGAGAGGCTGTCCGTGTGCAGATCTGTCAGGCTGGGGCCCTTGGGCCACAGGCAGCCTGTAGGGTCTAGAGCAGAGGAAACACCAGCTCCCACGGAAGCTGGGGGCGGACCTACATGAGGACTCCCCACAATGGTAGACCCTGTGTCCCAGCTCTGGGTTGGTGTGGGTGGGAAGCAGAGGCCTGCAGCTCCCTCCGTCCTTCCTGAGCTCCGTGGCTGATCCCTATCTGTCCGTGAAAGATCAAGCCAGGTGACGTCTCCAGATAGCAAGCCCCCATAAAGCAGTTTGTTTGTTTGTTTAAATTGAAGTATAGTTGCTGTACAATATTACATAAGTTACAGGTATACAATATAGTGATTCACAATTTTTAAAGGTTGTACTCCATTTATAGTTATTACAAAGTATTGGCTATATTCCCTGTTTACAATATATCCTTACAGATTTTTTCTTTGGGCCATGCCTCGAAGCATGCAGGATCTTAGTTCCCCGACCAGGGATCGAACCCATCCCCCCTGCAGTGGAAGCTCAGAGTCCTAACCCCTGGACTGCCAGGAAATTCCCTCCTTGTAGATTATTTTATACCTAATAGTTTGTACTTCTTACTGCTCTATCCTTGTATTGCCCGCCCCCACCAGTAACTACTAGTTTGTTCTCTGTATCCGTGAGTCTGCTTCTTTTTTTGTTATATTCACTAGTTTGTAGTATTTTTTAGATTCCACATGTAAGTGATACCATACAATATTTGTCTTTCTCTGTCTGACTTATTTCTTTTAGCATAATGCCCTCCAAGTCTGTCCATGTCTCTGCAAATGGCAAAATTTCGTTCTTTTTATGGCTGAGTAGTATTCCATTGTATATACGTGCCACATCTGTTGATGGCCATTCAGTTTGCTTCCATATCTTGGCAATTGTAAATAAGGTTACTATGAACACAGAAGTGCATGTATCTTTTCAAATTAGTGTTCTTGTTTTTTTCAGATAGGTAACCAGGGGTGGAATTGCTGGGTCATATGGTAGTTCTATTTTTAGTTTTCTGAGAAACCTCCATACTTTTTTTCTACGGTGGCCGCACCAGTTTACACTTCCGCCAACATTGTAGGAGGGTTCCCTTTTCTCCACATCCTCGCCATCATTTGTTATTTGTGTTCTTTTTGATGACGGCCATTCTGACAGGTGTGAGGTGATGCCTCATTGTGGTTTTAATTTGCATTTTCCTGATAGTCATCAGATGTTGAGCATCTTTTAAGCAGTTTCTTATAAGAATACAAAAAGGCAATCTAAAACCCTACTAGGCCCCTCTGTGCTATCTTAAAAACCAAACAAACGTCACGAAACAGGGCTAAGCATCAGGCATCAGGTCAGATATCCTTTGAGGAAGAAGAGCACTGGAGGCTGTTCCTTTTAAGGGAGGGGGTACCTTCCAAGGAGCCTTCTGTAGTGGTGAGTTGGCAGGTGGCAGGGGTGGGAGGCTGGCCATCTGGGCCCATCTGGCTGGGGAGGGGATGAAGGAAGAGGCCTGAGCTGCTGGAGGGCGTTGCTGGGAAAGGGCCTCGGGGTGATTGCCCACAAGAGCTTTGCAGAGTGAAGCTGCCCCGGCGTTCAAGTCGTGCCCTTCTCCACCCTCCTCTTCGCTGCTGGAAGTCAGGGAGGCTGCCCTGTGTCCCGGCTACAGGATCCAGCGTACAGCCAGCTGCCAGCCCCAGTCCACTGGCCTCTCCTGCCAGCTCTGGGGGCCCCAGTGGACTGGAAAGACCTGGCTGTAGGCCCTCACGTACCTGTGGTCGTTACATGGGCGCTTCTCGTCCATTACCACAGTGGACCCTCCCCCCACTCTGTGCTGGACACCCCCTGGTTCCGCCCCCCCCCCCCCCACTGGCACCCTGGACTCCAGCGGGTTGAAATTTTCCAAGGTGTCTCATGTTCCCTCTCGCTTCTGGGCCTCTGCGTGGGCTGCCCCCCTGTCTGGAATAAAGCGTTCTAGCCAGTGTCTGCTGACCAACTCTTTCTCATCCTTCAACCCTCAAACCAAATGTCACCACCACTGGGTGACATTTCCTGTCCCCAGGCGGCTGGGGCTTCCTCCTCGCGCTTCCCTGCTCCCTACTTCCATCTTGATTTCAGGATCCATCACCTGGATAACACATGAGGCGCCTACCTTAGTTTCCACCCAAATCGAGCCTAAGTAAGGACTTGGGTGCAGGTAATTTAGCCGAAGGTGATCCTGGGGGTAAGGGATGGGGAAAGGGGCATGGGAAGGAGGGGGTGTGTGATCAAGGTGGTCCTCTGTGGGAACTGGGGGCTCAGCTCCCTGGAACCACCTGAGATGTCTTCAGAAGGCCAGCCAGAACTGTCCATCCCGGGGAAGGAGGCCCTGCATTTACCCACTGGCTCCATCCTCCACTGGTGGTTAGTTGCTCTGGGGGAGTGAACTTCTGCTCATTGCCAGCCTACCCTGTCTTGCAGACCCAGCAGGTGCCCGCAGGTGGGAGAGAGCCCTGGGGCAGGCAGTAGGGAGGCAAGGTGTGATGCTGTTGGGCTTGCCAGGTACTGTCCAATGCACCTGTGGCTGAAAGCAGCCCAGGGGGGTGGTGGTGGGGGGGACGGGCACCAGGGACATCCCTGCAGAACTCCTGGAGGGTGGAACCATGTTCTGCTCATCTTGCTGTTCTTGGCAAGAGATTAGTAAATGTGGAATGACCAAGACATCGGGGTACAGACAGCCTAGGTGACCCTGCCATGATTGGGGTCTCTAGCTGAGAACGATAGTCTCCTGACTGTCCCTCTATGGGACTGGGGGGTTTCCTCCCTGGGGCCCACCCCTTTCCTACTTCTTAGCATAGAGAATCTTCAGAAACTAGGTTCTACTGGTTGAAGGGACAGGAAGACCCCTGTCTGATCTCCAGGGATCAGACACAAGAGGGCAGTGGAATTGCTGGATCATAGCATAAGCCCCAACTGTTTTTAATTACGGTATCTCTTCATGCAAGAGTCAAATTTTAGGAAGAGTGTCTGAGTGGCCTTATCAAATCATGTGGACATCCATTGGCCAGGAAAGGGTGGGGCACTTTGGTGGACAGTCCCACAAGACAATCCAATGGAGAGGGGATATTCCTCAAAGCAAAATCAAGGCGCTGTCACCAGCAGAAGTGCTGGATGAGGGCAGCCTAAAACTACAGGCTGTAAAATTGGGAATAATAGCTAAGCTCTCCATGCCACAGAGTTGAGTGGCTCCCACAAAATCATGTGTGTGCCAGGACTTTGAAACCTATGAGATAGCCTCAGATAGAAGTTCCTTGTGAGACCACAGAACGTAGCTGGAAGGAAAGGAGCTGACCATGGTGCCAGGATGCAGCCAGATCTTTCTCTGAGTGTTGTACAAACTGCACATGCTTATCCCCACCCTTCACCAGGAGCCACCTCTCAGTTGTGGTAACTAACTGAGCCATAGCCTCATGGCCAGCTTGTCCCTCAGCCATGGGTGTGTTCATTCCATTAATTTCTTCTTTGGACACTATTAACCGGATTTTGGGGGTCTCCAAAATAAGACCTCCTCCAAGAAGCAAACAGCAGACATAAATGAGTAACTATTTCTGTAGCAGTAAAGTGTAATGGCTTCTAGAACACAGGCAGCACAAGGCATTCTGGTGCTGCGGAGGAGAGAGGAGTCTGCTCTTTCTTTTGTTTGGTAAGAAGTCAGTCCAACCTCAATGCAAGTCTTACTCCGAGTGAAGGATAGAGGGAAGGGAGGTTGGGTGAAAGCAACCCCGACTATTTAAGGAAAACCTGGCAAGGCTGTTGGGGGTCCTTGGCCAAAGCCAGCAGTCACAGGAGTCCATCGTCTCCCAGGAACGGCCTGCACTGCACCCCTGCCGCCCTGTCTCTGGCTGAGTGCAGCCTGCAGGAAGCGTGGCCTCAGCAGTGATGCATTTCAGAACACAGCAGCTGGAGCCCCCAGCTAAGTACACTTTCCATAGCTGGAGGTCTGTGAGGCTCATTCTCACTGGCCTCCCCAGAGCACTGGACTCTACAAATTGCACCTTCAATGTGATGTTTAAGCAAAGATTGTTTTCTGCACTTGCAAACTGTTTTGGGTGTATCTCAACCTCTCAGCTGGGCTGTGAGTTGCTCAGGGCAAGGGTGGCACCATAATTCTCCCTCCACGCATTCATTTATTGATCCATCAGTCCATTTACTTTTTTCAACATATACTGACTGGAGTAGCCACTGTCCTGAGCACTAAGAGGGTGAGCAAGGGGGGCCTCAGGAGCCCAGAGGGGAGAGAGACATGAAATAACTAACGGCACAGTAGACAGGGAGTTTCTAAGTAAAGGTCAGTGAGTTTCTATTTCCCCTTTCCCCACACCAGGAGGGGCTTTTCTCTGAAAGGGCAGCTGTCTCCGGGGCACAGCTCCTGCCTGTGGATGTGAGTCAGCCCAGGGTCGGGAAGAATACTCAGCTCTGCAGGACCAGTGATGACACAGGCGTCATGCCACTACCCTAGGGTCCTCCCTCGGGGACAAGAAAAGAGGTCACCAAGGACAGCCTTTGAAGGAGAGACACCCTCATTGCTTCCTGCTCCCAGGAGCCTCTCAGTGTGCTCCATGAAACGCTGAGAAATCGAGTCTCTTTTCCTGAATGTCTTTTAGAAGTGGTCTCCTCTCTCTTCCCATAAAGGAATAAATAAAACGTGAAACTGGAGACAGGAGAGAGGAGGCAGATGGGGCGGCAACAAACATTAAGGTTTTTCCTCCCACCATGTCAGGTCTGAGCTAAGCGCTTTCCAGGCAGGCTCTGGGTGAATTCCACCCCAGCCCAGCTTGGGTCCCCATTTTACAGAGGAGGAAACTGAGGTTCAGAGATGGTAAGGAACTTGCCCAAGGTCGCACCACTGGTAAGTGGTGGAGTTGAAACCTGACCCCAGAGCCTGTGCTCTTAACCACCCACCTCACTGCCCGTGAGATGCCTCCCTCTGAGGTTTCTCTTCCAGCTCAGCAGGTGGAGTGTGACGTCAGCCATTGGCAGGAGGTGGGACTTGTAAGCTAGCGGGACATAGAATCTGGACAGAGCCTCCCTGCCCGCCGTGTGTAGCTGGAGATCAGTTAGTGTTCATGCACAGCATTCCTTGGTGTCCATAGGCTGTGGAGACAATGGCAGAATCGGGGTGCTGACAACCAACAGAAGTTGTTATGCATCAGACCCCCTTGCCGTTCTGTATATATAGGGTAAATATGGCTCCAAACCCCGTAGAAAGCTCTGACCTTGTTTTATCTTCAAACTGAGGCACAGAGTGTTTGGCTGGCTTGTCTGAGGCCACGCAGTTTAGCAGGCTCTGCGGCAGACTTTAAGGAGCCCTTTCCTTCTCTCTTGCAGACGCCCAGTGCTCTCTTCTTTTGCCTCTTTTCAAAAATACCCTTTGCAAAGAACTGGAAGTTGGGTGATATTAAGCGTTAAAACGATGATAACTGCCACTCACTGCTTCTGCTATTATCTATCAGCTATAAAGTGCTTATTGTATGCAAGGCATACAGGTGTCATCACACCCCCTAGTAAGGGTTTACAGTGTTATCATGTGGAGGTAGTTGGTGTCCAAAGCCTATGAGAGGTGAAGAGCTCCAACGGTACAATTTCAGGCATCAGATGGGATGGCTGCTTTCAAGCTGCAGGCTCGTCAACTTCTGTAACTATGTCCAGGTCTTACAGTTCAGACTCGACTGGATAAACCCCTGGGAGAAAGGTGAGGGAGGCTTTTGAGAAAACTTGGCAGGTCTGGCTTCCAAATAGTAATTCTGAGCAGCTTCGTAAGCAGATATCCCTTCCTGGGTTGCTTTGACCCCTGCCCTGTCCAGTGGCCTCTCCTGATGTCTTGATCCTTGAGGGAATGGTCCACTTCTAGGGCTACCAGCTTCGGAGCCCTCGGTCTGCTGAGCTCTGCCAGGCCTGGCCCCTGGGGAAGACCAAGGAGCCCTGGGGTGTGCACAAGCTGCTGCCTCTGGATCCAGGTTCATGGTTATCAAAGAGTGAGTGGCCTAAGAGGGAAAGAAGAGCCCAGAACATGGGCTCTTGAGGCAGGAGGCAAGGAGCAGCCAGAGAGGAGGGAGCCCAGCAGAGGAGGCCTGGGCTGTGGCCTGGGGTGCGGGCACATCCATCTGAAGGCAGCCCAGCCCTAAAGGCCAGGGCTTGGAGAGGGCTCAGCTGCCAACAGTCTCCATGTGGAGAGCCTCAGCCTCCTCCCAGGGCTCCTGCACCAGCGTCTGCTCAGTCTGGCCCTGCCCACTCCCTTGGGTTCCAAGTGCAGTGGTGGTACTATTCACAAGCTGACTTCTGTTTTCTTTTTGAAGCCAAAAAAGACATCAAGCTGTCAGAGAGGCTTTTCCAGCACAGCTCTGGCTGGGTGGAGGCGCTAGGAGAGAGTCTTTTATCTCTTTGCTCCACACGGAAATGGCCAAACCTAAGATTTTAATTCATCTTTGGAGTAGAAAAATGGGGTCCACCCTCAGGGATGGCAAAGAGGCTTAGCTTTCCAAACAGGGGAGAGGTCACCCTCCAAAGCCCTGGCATCATTTCCCCTAAAGAACAGGACGGCTTTGAGTCAGAGTCACAAACATCTGTCATTGTGTCTTGAGCACCTGTGTGTATGGTGGGGAGAGAAGCAGAGAAGAGCTGGGAGTCACCTGCAATAGGAGCTAACGCGTGCTCGCTGCCTTCCAGGCGTCTGTTGGGCCTTTACACCAATCACCTCATTTAATCCTCACTGCACGAGGACGGTGTTGTCATCATTCCAGGCCTTCCTTCTCTATAGGTGGTGACACTGAGGCTCAGAGGTCTTATAGCTGGTGAGTGGCAGAGCTGGGATTTGAGCTCTGGTCTGGCTTCAGAACCTGAGCTCTTAAGCCCTGAACCCAGAGTTCTCACAGTGGAGTCTAGAAACCACCTGCCTGGGGATTTCCCAGGTTGCCTGATAAAAAGGCAGAGTCTTGGGTCCTGTCCTGGTTTGTGGGATCAGAATCTCAGGGAATAAATGGGGCCCGGAAGCTGTGATTTTGACAATCTCTCCAGATGGTTCTGATGCGCGCAGTGTGAACCCCCTGGCACTGTGCTGCCTGCCCACTTAGTGGAGGCCCCGAGGTAAGGGGGCCCCGAGTGGCAGTGCATGAGGCACTAAGGTGTTTGGAGTTGCTTCAGTGAGCAAGGGCGTCCTTCAGAGGCTCCCCCAGGCCCTGCTGGCTGTCCTCTCCCTCTGCCTGTTAGTTACAGCCTAACCAGTTAGCTTTCCAGCCCCAGGCCTGAGCTGTCCAGGCCCACAGGAGAGTCCTCAGGAGGGCTGGGCTGGTGTTTCTATTATTTCAGCCCAAGTTCTTGCCAGGACGGTGGCTCATTTATCCCGAGGACACCTCAGCTTCCAACTTCCCTAATCCCTCCATCATTGAGAAGCTGCTGCCCCCAGAAGGCTCCTTTCTGACCCTTTCTGCAAACCTCATGTTGACCTGCCCGCACTCTCTGCACTGCTCTTCCAACCAGCTCACTAGCCTGGGATGATGCTTCCCTCGAGTTTGGGCTGGTAATTTCCTGGGTGGCAGTGTTACGTGCTGTAGCCATCTTCCGAAGCACACTTAGAAATAGAGAAGCGAGGCATGTGAATGATGCCAAGTGACACACGACAAGCCAGGCAGGGCTTCCTGACTCACTGAGGCAGCAGCAGGTGGTCTTTGGGACACGGTGGAGCAGAACGATCCCTCCCGTCCTGGAAATGCCAGCAGGTAGGGTAGGGGGAGGATGTTGCTAAGACCTGGGACTCATCTGCCCCTCCTCAGACTCCAAAACCTGCCCCTGTCCCCAAAATCGCCCTGGGAAATGTGTGGGACCCACTTACCCTGAGCCCTGACAACTCGACTGGCCTTCACGACTGCCCTCAATGTTATTTTTAAACTGACTCCACCCGTGTGGGGTGGGGACCACATTTGCCAGGACAATTCCACTAATAGGGCTGGTCCCAAGCAGGAGAGGAAGGTGACAAACTCCCCTTCCCAGCACCTTGAAGAGCCTCTTTGCTGGACAGCCTTCCCCTGCATGAGCCTGGGAGAAAGAAGCTGGGTCTGCCCCGCAGGTGAACGCCATGCAACCCGTCTGCAGACTGATCTGCCTTCGCTCCCTCCTTTCTTGACTCACCTGCTTGGCCATGTGATGGCATCTGGATGGCATCTCCAGGCCAGGAGGGAAGGCAGCTCCAGAGGCTGTAGGGTTATTATCAGAGATGGAGGCTTCTAGGCGGCCGGAAGCAGCCCAGATCTCTTTCCCTCCACCAGCTGAGTCTCCTTTCTTCTCCCACCGAGCCACCTCCTCCTCATGTCCTCCAGGAGAAGGGCAGCACAGATGGACAAGTGCACCATCTGTTTGGCGATGGCTGGTCCAGACAGCAAGTCCTGTTCTTTCTCCATCTGGCTTTCTCGGTGAACTTTCCACTGAGCTCCTTCCAACCCTGTCGGCAGCTCTCCTTCCAGGAGGAGCCAGTGCCAGGGCGAGCAGAATAATTGCCTCTTGTGTTGTGCATGCTGAGCCTTCATTAACACATCCCCAGAGTGGCATTTGCAGCCCCCTGTCACAGCAACCCGCCATTGAATAGCGCACAATGCATCACCCCGAGATTCTCCGCTGCCTCGAAAGAGCCAATTAGCCCTGTGTTTCTGCAAGCAGCATTGGCTCATTCGGAAAGTCACGTCACTGGCACTGAGGAGTGCAGGTTTCTCTGTGGCCTTGCTCACTTAACGGCACACGTACGTGAGCTGGCCCAGTCACTCTCCATTTTTCTTATCTTTGGCGCAAGGAAGCAATGCTTCTAATCCACGGAGGGCACGGAAGGAAGAGTATGAGGAGGAAGGGGGCACATGCAGAAATCAGGGGAGCTGCGTTTTAGTAACGGCCTTGCCAGTGGTTAGGTGTGTGACCTTGAGCAAAACGACATTTCCAAATGTCATTTTCTTCACTTACAAAATAAGGGGGAGGGGCATTGACACAGGGGCTCCTAGAATCTTAGAGCTCATCTAGCGTACCCATTTCACAGATAAGCAAACTGAGGCACAGAGTGGCCACTCAACTCACCCAAGGTCGTGTAGCCAGGTGGTGTTAAGACTTGAGACCTCAGTTCAGGCTTTCTGCCTCCTGGTCTGGGGTGGGACTGATGAAAGAAGGAAGCATTTCAGGAGAGAAAGACACAGTGAAGGAGATCCCACTCCCTGTTCCTGTGGGGAACTATGGAAGGATGACTTGTCCTTCACGTTTAGGATTCCAGGGCTTAAAGTGAGGGCTCTCACCCAGGGCCATTTTGCCCCTTGGGGATATTTGGCAAATGTCTGGAGACATTTTTGGTTGTTACATCTGGGGCAGGAGGAAAGGCAGGGAGCATCTAGCGGGTAGAGTCCAGGATGCCACCAGCACAGGACAGAGAGTGATCCAGCCCGAAATGTCAGTAGTGCTGAAGTTGGGGTCCCAGTAGGACACCAGCCCCCTTCTCCATTGCCACCTTTCCTGGAATTTTAAAAATTCTCACTTCCTTACCTGTAGCCTCAAAGGATCTGTCTTTTTGCTGATTTTGTTATTGATGCTGAATTTTAAAACGATTTTTTTCTTGAACATGAAAATCATCCATGCTTACGATAGAGATTTTAGAGTATTCTGAAAGGTACAAAAATAAATAAATAAAAATCAATTCCACCACACAGAGGTAACTAGTAAGAATATTTTGATATTAGGTATTTTTCCTGTATTACCTGAGATTCACTGAGCACACTCTGTTTTCCCCTGTTCCGTGTTTTCTCAGCAATCCTCTTTGGCCCCTCCCCCCACCCCCACTGCCACCTGTTGAAACCCTATCCAATCTCCAAAGTCTCTTCAAAGAGCAACTCATCCAGCACACATGGCAAATCACTCAGGACCCCACCTGAGTGGGACGTGAACTCTCCCTTCTCTGTATCCCTACAGCACTTCTGTCTCATGGATGTCAATTTTTTTTTTCTTTGTATTCCAGTTCTGTGCAAATGGCTTGAGGGTGGGGGCTAAATTTTAGTCTATTGAATGTGTGTCCCCTCCCCTTCTGTCTCAGTCACACAAACACATACACACACTATGGCACAAGAACAGGACCTGAGATGGGCCTGTTGTGGCTCCTCTCCTCACATCACCGTCTTCTTACTTCCAGACTAAATAACTATCCTTTGGTTCTTAGTCACAGAGAACATTTCAGTCAGTGGCTTTTGTTGCTCTATCATTTGGGATTATTCAGGTCCTCTTCTTTCCAATGGCATGAACCTTGAAGACATTTAGTATTATAATAAAAATTAAAGGCTTTAACTTAAAGGGTCCCTACTTTGTGCCAGGCATTGGGATAGATGCTTATGTAAATTTCCTGATTCAACCAAAACTATGGATGGGTATTATTGATGCCTTTTTCCAACGTGAACGCTGAGGCTTAGCGAGGCCTGGGAGCTTGCCCAGGTCACCCGATGGATGAGAGGAGGTGTGGGATTTCACCCATGGCCACCTGGCTCCATGGCTACGTGCGCTTCCTTGAAGTTTCTCAAGCCCTGTGCAGTAGGTCTGCCCCTGCCCACCTCTGTTTTTACAGTGAGAGGCGGCAAGGCCAATACATCAGTGCCTGTGGTCTGGGGGGCCCCAAGGAAGGCATCTTCCTAAAAGGAAGTCACAGAGCCCAACCCAGCTCCTTGGCTTGGGAACCTCTGGCCTGCTGGGTGAGCCACTAGGGAGCCTGGTGGACGGCTGTGTACAATCCAAGGCCCTAGGAGGTTGAGCGTCCCCTGGCTTAATGAGCAGCCTATGGGAGGCAGCATTCAGAAGTCTAGCCCCTTGGTCTGTTGCTTCCCTATGCCTTGGGCAAGGTATATCACGGGGGAGGTGGCGACGGGTGGCTTAGCCTGCAAACAGACGCCTGGTGCTGGAGGACCGGTGTCCTCCTTTTCGGCAGGGAGCTGATGAGCTGACATGAGCAGGGGAGGTCACATCTCTCCTTGGCCGTCCCCTCCTTCTCAGTCAGGCTTCGCCCTGCTCTCCAAACTTCTGAAGTTGTTTCTGCTACTTCTGAGGGAGTCTCTTTTTTTCCTGGTGTGGTCTACCAAGCTCAGGCTCTAGATCAGATTAGCTTTGTCTCAAGCCCAGTTCGGACAACAAAGTGATCTTGAGCAAGGCACTTGCCTTCTCAGAGCCTCAGCTTCTCCATCTATAAAATGGGAAGAATGATACCCACCCTCAAAGGGCTGGATGAGGAATAGATGTGTTTTGAAGAGAAACTGACATGCTGTAGGTGCTCAAATATCTCTCTCCTCATTCCTGGTAGATTTTGGGAGATGATGGGAGGGTGGTTGGAAAACATGTGGGAGAGGAAAATGGGTTGGAATGGGGAGACTGGGAGGGGGAGGCAAGGAGTGGTCCATTCCCTCCCGTTTGTTTTTCCACCTGGGGCCCTGGTGGAGGGGAATCCCTCTGCTGGTCGCTGGCAGCATTGCTCAAACACACTCAGTCATTTGTGCTGATTAAACCTGTGTCCCAAACCTCTGTGTGGGCTCAGAATCAGTCTCACTCCATTTCCATGAGGCAACCAAGCACAGTGGTTAGAGCAGGCTCTGGGCTGCCAGGCACACTGGCTCCACCCCTGTGTGGCCTTGGGCAAGTTTCCCCCCCATTTTTTTTTTTTTTTTTTTTGGCCGTGCCACACGGCTTGTGGGATCTTAGTTCCCTGACCAGGGATGGAACCTGGGCCCACGGCAGTGAAAGTGCGGAGTCCTAACCACTGGACCAACAGGGAATTCCCAAGTTTTCCCAATTTTAGGACCTCAGTTTTCTCATCTGTAAAATGGGGATATTAATATCTGATTGGGCTGCCTGAGATGATGAGATTAGACCCTGCATGGGTTGTGATTGGCTCAGAGCCTGGTCTATGGGACATGCTTTAAGAGACTAGCTACCATTGTTCATTTTTGTTGTTGTTGTAATCATTCCAGCCACAGACTGTGTCCTTAACTGGGCTGCCTGTCTTGGAGACATGCTCATTGGGAGAGTGTGGCTGGTTCACCAGAGGGCCCCTGGTCCGTACCTGGCAAGCCACAGCATCCGATGGGTGAGCCAGCTGGATCAGCCTCACAGCTGAGGACCAGCAGCCCAGGTGTCAGTAGAGGCTGCATTCCAGCAACATTCCTCCTTGGCAGAAACTTCAAAACCAGAAGAAGGTATCGCTCAGGCAGATTCGGAAGGCACTCCAGGATGGCAAACCTGAGGCTTCCGCTGCAAACCCAACCTGATGATAGCCTGGAGTGCCACAAGATGTACTGACTGGGTTCCTGGCCAATCTCGAAGCAGAGGGGGTGTGGGGGAGAGGCCGGGGCCAAGGATGGAGGCTGGTGGTGACCCCACTCCACCCCAGGTCTCACACGAAGCCCTGGAAGACAGAGCTCTGGTTCTTTCCACAGGATGTCCTAGGAGCGGAACTCCGAAAGCTGTGACTTCCGCCTTATGAGGAGGTGGCCTGGGGTGGGGCTGGGGCTTAGCTGATCTTTCTGACTCTTGGCCTTTCCTGGGAGGATGGCAATTCCTGGACCCTCCGTGTCTGATGGGCAGGTGGGGAGAGGCTGGATCCTTCAGCTGGGGACACTCTCGGTGGTCCTTGTCGTGGACCTGACCGCATGCAAGGTCTGCAGAAGGGAGCTGAGAAGGACCCTAGGGGAGGTCCCAGTGGAAGGAGAGGGACGGCAGGCATGTAACCAAAGTAGACAAAGTCCATGGATTGGCAGAATAGCATCCTGCCTCAGAGCACGGAACCACCCTAAGGCAGGTGAGAAGTGGCTGCTGGAATGCAGACCAGAGATAAGGGACCTGGCACTGCAGCACATTTGGGGAAGAAGCAGGGAAGCAAGATGCAAAGGCAGGAACATCCACAGGCCTCTGTGGCTGCTGAACAAGATGGGCAGGGAGACTGAAGCCTGGAGTGCTGGCGGGTCCCAGAGGTGAGTACTGTCATCCCAGAGACAGTGCAGCCAGAGGTAGGGGAAGGGGCTCAGAAGGAAGGGGGGGGGCATGAATATGCACTAAGCACCTACTATATGCCAGGTACTATGCTAAGTCGTGTTCCTTTAATCCTCCAAACACCTCTCTGAGGTGGGCGTTAAAGTCGCCCCCAGACAGGAAAGGGAGGCCCGGAGAGCGTCAGTGATGTCCCAGTTCTCAGGCTGCAGGCCTCTGACTTTTCACACTGTGCCCACTGCTTGTTTATCTTCCACCACCTTCAGGCAAACCAGACCTGTGTGAGGAGAGCCTGTGCCTTCTCTGACCTCACAGAAATTCTGCCGTCAGCTGCTGCAGACAACGCTGCCTCACGTGGCTTGTAGATCTTTTCAGCTATTTGCTTATTTTCACTCAGCCAAGAACTTCCAAGGAGCATCATTCCTGGAGGATTTGCTCATCGATGTGTGTCACGGTCTAGCCACCGAGCCTGTGAGCAGGAAGGAAATGGGCAGGTTCAGAGATCAAACATCTGTCCTGGGTGCGTCTGGTCAAGCTGGGGAGCTGGGACTTCTGTGAGCCACGTGGAGATGGGGCTTCCCTCCTACTTGGAGGGTTTGGCCACCCCTCAGATGGCCTGAAGCCTGGACCATGGGACCCACCCTGCATTGTGGGTGGGAGAAGAGGTGGGCAGGAGGGACTTCCAAGGCGGGGATGAGCTTTAGCTGCTCCACCCTCTGGCAGGGCCAGCTCTTCTCGCCACCCTGGAGGAGGTGCCCTGCTGGGTGCTGCACACTACCTGTGCCACCCAGTTATGCCTCGCAAAGACTTAAGTCGTTGTCCCCGAGAAGATGAAGATCAAAGGGCTCAGAGCAAGCGCTCCTTGCTGGGCCAGTTGAGCACAGTGCTATTTCAGTGACCTTCTGGCCTGAGTCACACAGTCAGGAAGGTGTTGAACTGAGATTCAAGCAGGTCTCAGGAGCGACCACGTCACTCTCCAGTCCTGCAAGCAGCGTTTGGGTCTCTTACAAAATCTGTACTCGTTGGAAGCTCAGTTCCTTTCAGGTGTTGCTTTTTTTTCTGTTTCTTGGCTTTTTTTAGGCCTGGGGGTAGGGGTGGGAGACCAACGGTAGATATGTGCTATTTTGCACAACCGACTTGCCTGCACGTCATCCAAACACCAAGTTCCGTTTTCAGAGGAAGTGAGAGGTGTCCAATTCGGTCATGCAGAACACAGCTGGGCTGCCTGAAACAAAACGCAGTGGCTACTCTGAAGGAGATGTTGGGCTGGTATAGGGTTGAGTCACAGCAGACGCTGCTCCCACGTCAAAAATACTGGGCCATTGTCTCAGGGAGCTTGGTCCCTCATTCAGGTCATTTCCAGCCAACTCCCTGGAAACCACATTAAAGGAAAAGAGAAAGGAAAGGAAAGGAAAAGAAGCAGAAATCAGGATGGCTAAGCTTCCAAGTAAGAGGAGAGCTGGCCAGTCCGAGCAGCACCTGGTGTCTGAGTGCCACCGACATGGCCTGTGCACAAGCCCACTGGGTCATCTCAGCCTTGGTTCCATTCCAGATCCAGGAGTGAATCCAGGTTGTATGATGTCCAAAGACTTACAATATAGGAGCGCTCCTTAATAAAAAGAATACAAAACTATGAAAACAAAGTTCAGTACCAAGTGAATATTTCTTTAGCTTGAGGGTAGGGGCAGGGATCACAGCACATTGCTGACGCCCTGCAGATTCGGGTCTGTTACTTCAGTGATCTCTTTAGGAAGTTTATCAGAAGTGTTCATGCAGAAATGTTTCCTGTTTATAACCGGCTTCTCTCCCTGCCTAGAACACTCCCAGCATCTCTCTGCTCTCACAGGGCCCCGGAAGTTCACGTCTTATGGGCTTTACAGTAAGTGCACCTCTAATGAGACCTCAGAGTTGACAACCCAACAATCGTGAAAACTGTGGGTTCAGAGACCTCACCCAGCACAGGTGTTCTTAATCCTTTTGGAGCCCTGGTCCTATCTGAGAATCGAATGAGAGCTGTGGACCCTCTGCAGAAAAATGCACAACACTCATGACCACTAAACTTTACATACAATTCCAGGGATTCTTGCATCCCCTTAAAGCCTACCGGTGCATCCCAGGCAGGGCACCCGTGACCTAATGTGATCCATTCGTTTCACAGATGAGACAGCAAATACCCAGAGGGGTGAGTGACTTGTTCAAGACCCCACAGTCAGCTGGGAGCAGCGTCAGGAATGTGCTCTTTGGCACTGGACAGAGAGTGGGGTCTCCAAGGAAGGAGACCCCAAGTTAGGGCCCTTCCGAGGGTCTTTCTCATGTCTCCTGGCTTCCTTCCTAGACATATATTTTTGCCTAGTATAACTCAGAGAGAGCAGAAATGATGGCATTGAAACATGAACACAGGGGGAAAAAAGGCTGTAGGGTCTGGGTTAACCGCCACTGTCAGTCATCACACTGAGTTCACTTCCCTCGAGAATCTGGATAAATTCAGGTCAGAGCTGCAGGTATGCAACCCTCAAGTGTCATAGTAAAGCAGTTCACTGATCTCTCCATTCAGAAGCGTGCAGTCTTAATGTACCGTGATGAGAAACTGTTATTTTATGATCTTTTCATTAAAAGCTTGATTTAAAAAAAAAAAGCAGTGAAAAATATAAAGTTGAAGAACAGCAAGCAAACAACATGCAAGTCTCCTGAGAAAGAACTAGGGGCTGCTCTGTTTGGTACCTGGAGTCCCGGGGAAATTCCAGGAAAAGTCACACCTGATCCGGGCCTGCCTGAGCCCCTGTTTCTTTCTCATCCCACTCTCTCCCCTTATACCCAATTGGTCGTTGCTGGCCTAAGCCGTGTGCTTTGCAGGTGTGGTTTCTTCTGCCTGCAATGGCCCGCCTCTCACCTCCGCCCTCCAGCCTCAGCAGCCCACCCACGGCAAAGCCGCACAGCTGCCTCAACACTTCCTCTGAGCACCCAGCTAACTTAGGTCTCCTGGTAGCTGCCCGCTCTCGGCCCCTGGCTCTTCTCTTTCAGAGCACACAGTGTCACTTAGGGCTCTGTATTTGTTTCAGCTCCAGGTCCCCCCACTTGACATTAAGCTCCGTGTGAGCAGCGTCTGGGCCCTTGGTGTCTCTGGGGCCTTGGCCTGGCATATAGAGATTCTCCATAAGCACTTGCTCATTTAAATGAATGGTGGCATCTGCTGGTTTGGACTGGGGCACCTAGAACAAGCACCTATTTGTTAGTTCATTTTTGGGAGCCTGGCCAGGCCTGCCTGCACCTGGGAGCTTGCTTAAGCCTCTCCCTCCAGGCACAAAGGGATGCGGGCCGGTGGTTGGAACGGTGAATGGTGCCCAGACCCTCAGGGCAGACCAGCCAAGCAGGCACAGTGGTGCCGTGGTACAAGGCAGGCTGCGTGTGTCTTTTTTTTTTTTTTTTTTTTTTGGTTTTTTTGCGGTACACGGGCCCCCCACCGCTGTGGCCTCTCCCGTCCACATGGGATCCTCCCGGACCAGGGCACGAACCTGCGTCCCCCGCATCGGCAGGTGGACTCCCAACCACTGCGCCACCAGGGAAGCCTGCATGTGTCTTTGAAGTACGTTCTGGTGCTCCATCCTCTTCTCAGGAGTTTTGAGCTGTGAAGGTCCCCAAGCCCCCAGCCGACCAGCTCACCAGCAATTGTGCCAGGGGCTGCGTGCTGAGGTCACGGGCAGATGGCGGAGGCGGACGCCCCCTGAGGGGGCTGTCGCACTCTGAGAATGATTAAGAAACTCAGAAACAGTTCCCTCTCCTGCCTTCTGGGCTCACCTCCAGATCGTGGAGCTATCTTGAGAGGGCAGCCTGTTATTCATACCCAAGTATTTTTTGCTTTCATTCCATTTAATCTGGGGAGAAGCATACTCTTTTTTTCCACTTACCACCCACGACTTCGTGACTGATGCTGTATGTGATACCTCCCAAGGGCTGGGGAGCCTCGATCAGTTCTTCTTTCTTCTTCTCCATATTGGGCCAGTGAGGTGGGTAGGGGAAGGATTTATGTGACAGAGAAGCACTGAAGTACAGCCTGTTTCTCTCCTGCCAGGCTCTCTGCCTGGAGAGCAGGGGTTGTGAGTGGAGAGGGCTGGTACCGATTGCAGACAAACTTCCGTCAGCAGGTAGTTTCTCTTCCCCCTCCCATCTCCCCAGCAGCTGGGGGTGGGGTGGCAGGAGGCCGGGGACAGGTGAATTCGCCTCCGCAGGTGGGTGCCTGCTCCAGTGTGCTCTTAAACATACACCCACACAGGGGCCTCCTTCCTTCCCCCCTCCCTCCCCCACCCTCAGATGAAATAATCAGTATGAAGTTCTGTGTCTCCAGATAAGATGCCAGATAATTTTCTTGCACCAATCACATTTGCAAAGGGATGAGAAACAAGCCACGATAGGATATTTAGGCAGCTGAACAAAGCTGATTGGTGCTGATAGGGTGGGGTTCAATGCTGCAGCTACTGGCTTGCCCATCATTCTGATCCTCTCCAGTCAGTCACGGTGTGGCTTTCAGCAGTCCTGCAGCCTTAGTGGATAGAAGACATCCTCAGGGCTGGGTGACTAGGCTCTGGGCGTCATGACAGGATCCCAACAGCTTCTCTCCCTTTCTTACTCAGCTGGTGATGCTGTCTTTGATCACAGCATCATGGCTTTAGGACTTTGTCTCTGTTCCAGAAAAGCATTTACACTTACTGTGTCATAGCTTCCCTGACCTCCCAAGGCCAGTGCATCAAAAGAGAGTCACCATCTTGTGAATGGTGTTCTTCTGCTCCCAGATGACTGGCAGGGTGTGTGGGGCTGTCAGGAAAATTGTAGGAAATGTCTGAGCAGAGAGAAACAGCTGGCTCTTCTTATAGCATCGAGCACTGGGCCTGCATCATAGCAGGTGGTTCCACATACAGCCTCTGGCCGGTACTGCCCAGCTTTGAACACAGGCTCTACCACTTGCTAGTTATGCAAGCTTGGGCATGCTACTTGATCTCTCTGTCCCTGTTTCCTCATCTATAAAATGGGAATAATAATAATAATAATAGGACTTCCCTGGTGGTGCAGTGGTTAAGAATCCGCCTGCCAATGCAGGGGACACGGGTTCGAGCCCTGGTCTGGGAAGATCCCACATGCCGCAGAGCAACTAAGCTCTAGAGCCCATGAGCAACGAAGCTCTAGAGCCCGCAACTAAATTACTGAGCCCGCGAGCCACAACTACTGAAGCCCACGCACCTAGAGCCCGTGCTCTGCAACAAGAGAAGCCACCACAAGCAGAAGCCTGCGCACCTCAGCGAAGAGTAGCCCCCACTCGCCGCAACTAGAGAAAGCCTGCGCACAGCAACGAAGACCCAATGCAGCCATAAATAAATAAATAAATAAATAAATTTATAAAGAAAAAAATAATAATGAAGAGTTGCTATGTGTAAAGCAGTTAAAATACTGCCTGGCACATAACAGGCACCACATAAGTGTTTGCTATAATTACGACTAGAAAGATAGTTACTCCAAGGAATTGAAAATTACTTTTAACCAGAAGCTGTGGGTTTCCTTATCTTGGAGGCATTCACCTCCATCCCCAAAGGTCCTCCCACACACATGGAGCCATCTATTGCAGAGGTTGGCATGATTTTTCTGTAAAGGGACAAGTAGTAAATACTTTAGTGACTGCAGGTCACACAGTTTTTGTTACAACTACTCAACTCTACAGTTGTAGCATAGACAATTACGTAAACAAATGAATGAAGCTCCGTTCTAATAAAACTTTATTTATAAAATCAGGAGGCTGGTCATATTTAGCCTGCAGACCATAATTTGCCTGCCCCGATCTACTGGGATTCTACCATCTTACAAGACTCTCCTCTAATTGTGCCTCTTCTAAGAATGCTGCCGGCTCCCTGACGTGATATTTCAATTTTCTCTCCTTGGACTTCCAAAACACTGAGTTTGGAGGGAGATTAGTATCCTGGAAGGGATAGGCAGGAAATCTGGGTTTAAGCTCTGCCCTGCTTCATAACTTTGAGCAAGGCACTTAATATCTCTGGAGCCTCAGTTTACTCATCTGCAAAACAGGTATAAAATGTTTTGCCTTAGGGTGATGTGAAGATCAAATAGACCGATGCACAGGGATGTGACTTGCAAACTTGAAAGCATTACACAGTGGAAAGGGATCTTCATGGTATCCCTGGTGCCCAGCCCAGTGCTCAGTGCTTGTTCAGTGTTGACTGCACCAAATCCCCATGGTGGTATTCAATATAGATTTTTATATCAGATATATTGGCACATGTCTATACGTGTACTAATCTCCAGATGCAGCACTCAAGGGACACAAGCCCAGTAGAGAAAGGACAGCATTTCCTGGGGCAGAATCATCAGAGTTCTTGTTGACTTGAGGTATAGGTTGGAGTCACAGAGTCATGGATTGTCATGACAGAGAGTAAGGCTTCTAAAGGCTCATATGGTTTGAAATCTGTGTTAGTTTCCTGGGGCTGATGCAAAAATTCACCACAAATTTGGTGGCTTAAAGCAACAGAAATTTATTCTCTCAGTCCTGAAGGCAAGAAGTCTGAAATCAAGGTGTCAGCAGGGCCGCATCCCTTACAAAGGTTGTAGGGAAGAATTTGTTTCTTGCCCCTTCTACTTTCTCATGATTGCTGGCATTCCTTGGCTTGTAGCCACATCACTCCAATCTTTGCCTCCACCTTCACATCACATTCTACACTTCTTTGTCTCTTTTCTTCTTCTGTCTTTTATAAGGATGCTCGTCTTTTTATTTATTTATTTATTTATTTATTTATTTATTTATTTATTTATTTATTTATGGCTGCGTTGGGTCCTCGTTGCTGCACGCAGGCTTTCTCTAGTTGCAGCGAGCGGGGGCTACTCTTCATTGCGGTGTGCGGGCTTCTCATTGTGGTGGCTTCTCTTGTGGCAGAGCATGGGCTCTAGGCCCGCAGGCTTCAGCAGTTGTGGCTCACGGGCTCTAGAGCACAGGCTCAGTAGTTGTGGCACACAGGCTTAGTTGCTCTGTGGCATGTGGGATCTTCCCACACCAGGGCTCGAACCCGTGTCCCCTGCATTGGCAGGTGGATTCTTAACCACTGTGCCACCAGGGAAGTCTGGTTGCTTGTCTTTTGATTTAGGACCTGCTTGGGTAACCCAGGATGAATCTTATCTCAAGATCCTTAACTTAATTACATCTGCAAAGACCCTTTTCCCAAATAGGGTCAAAATCATAGGCTCCAAGGATTTAGATGTGGACTTATCTTCTAGGGGTCACTATTCAACCCACCACAGTATCTTTTTTTTTTTTTTTTTTTTCAGTACGCGGGCCTCTCACCGCCGTGGCCTCTCCCGTTGCGGAGCACAGGCTCCGGACGCGCAGGCTCAGCGGCCATGGCTCAAGGGCCTAGCCGCTCTGTGGCACGTGGGATCTTCCCGGACCGGGGCAGGAACCTATGTCCCCTGCATTGGCAGGCGGACTCTCAACCACTGCGCCACCGGGGAAGCCCTCTTGATTCATATTTCAAATTGCATTCCAGAAAAAGCATCAGCAAAGACATTCGACCTTACCCAATCTTATATAGTAACTACTCTTTCTGGGCTCTGATGGCCACCTTCATCAATGGACAAGAATATTACAGGTATCTGTTATGGAACCAGGGTTAAGCTTTGAAGAGCCTGCAGTATACTTGGGGCAACCAAATTGTATCCAAGAAACAAAACAAACAATAAAAAATGGAATCCAGTAAATCGGCAAACATTTATTGAGCACCTATTATGTGCCAGCTAGTGCCCTAGATGATGGAAATTATACATTGGTGAACAACACAGGAACAGTCCTTGCCTTCACACAACTTATAATCTGGAGGGTCCGGACTGGGATGCAGCACTTCATTCCTATCGTGAAGTTCAGAGAGAGAAGAGACCCACCGAGACCAGGTGGATAGGGGTCTTCAAGAAGGAAGATGACCCAGAAATGGACCTTGAAAAAGGAGTGAGGACTAGAGGGAAAGGGGTGGGTGGGCATGGAGGCTTGTGCCTCATTGCCTCCAGCTGTCTTATGGAGGCAGAAGTGAAAAGGGCTGGGGAGGCTCCATCATGAAAGACCAGGGCAGCCTTGAGCACTGGCCTGGCGGGGGAGGTCATATTTGTTTTGCTTTAGAAAACTAGAGACTCATAAAATTTTACGAGCAAGGAAAGGCCAACGCAAATCACTTAGGAAGAGCAGAAGGCTCTGGATGGGTCAAGCCTGGGGCCAGAGGCCAGCCATGCTCAGTGTTGTAAATCTCGTCCCGCTTCACAGACAAGGCATGGCAGCTTGACTTGGTGGCAGGCCTTACGCTATCTGGCACCTGGTGTCCTGAACCCCTGTCCCATGCCCTCCTCCATCTACCGTCTCTTCCTGATGCCCAGCACTGACCCTTCAGTAAGCTCCAAGCTTTTCTGAGACGTTGCCATTGCTTCCTGGGGCCCTGGGGTGAATGAGTCGCTCTGGTCCTGAGATGCATTAACTTCATGCTTTATTATTAATTGTCCAGGCCATGTGTTCCTGAGCCAGTTTTCTGGGAATTTCTTCTGTTCCACTACAATGTGTTCCCCAGGGGAGGGTGAACACCTAGTGATTGACCAGGTCTGTGTCCTTTTTGGCTATTAATATGCCTCTCTGGTTAGAATAGGGGTGCAGCGGAGGAGGCCTCCTTCCATTCCCTGTCTGACCAGAGCTGGAGGAGGGAAAAGATGTGGGGAACCCTGAAGGGATTATGGGGAGACCCCTTGTATGCAGAGAATCCCTCTTCCAACCCAGCTTAGCTCAGGCTGCTATAGAAGGTTACTGTAGACTGGGAGGCTTAAACAACACACATTTATTTCTCACAGTTCTGGAGGCCAGCAGCTCCAGATCAGGGTGCCGGCATGGTGGGGTTGTGGTGAGGACCCTCGTCCAGGCTGCAGAGTGCCAACTTCTCATTATGTCCATACATGGTGGACAGAGAGTAAGCTCTCTGGGGTCTCTTATAAGGGCACTAATCCCATTCAGGAGAGGTCTACGCCCATGACCAAATTACTTCCCTAAAGCCCCACCTCCCAAAACCATCACATTAGGGGTTGGGATTTCAACACATGTACACAAACATTCAATCCATTGCAATCCATAACACCAACGATGAGGTCCACTTCTGAGTCACAGGCCCACTGGGTGGAAGTGAGAGGCTGGCTTATTTAGAGTCTTCACAGAACACAGAAAGAGACTTTTTAAATCTCCTTCCTTTCCTGTAAATCGGACCTCACAATGTAGCCCCTACCCCGACGGGCAAGATGATTGTCCAAGGACAAAGGCAAGGCCACTGAGACTGCCACGTGGTGACCCATGCTCTGGGGCTTTCCTGGGCTTTCAGTGCAGTGGGAAAGAGTGACATCCACCGACCCTGAGCATAGGGACCCAGGTGAGTCACCAGAATGAGAGGGGGGCTTGAGATCCATCCCCAGACCAATCTCCTCATAGTGCAGAGAGGGCCTGTGATATGCAGGACCACACACCAGGGGCTGGGGTCAGAGCAGGCTCAGCTCCAGATCTCCTGCACCTGGACTGGAGCTCCTTGACTACTTTGCCAGGCCTCCAAGAGGTGGTCTGTCCTTCTGGAAGGTGATTTTCACCAGTGGAGGTGGTTTCAGCTTGCTATTACTTAGCACATCTCTGTTTTATTTAAAAATAGCAAAGTTCCTGAATGGGTGAGAAAAATCGATGGATCCATTTAAACCTCAAACAAAAACAATTCAGGTAAGACTACAAACATTTAGAAAAACTTGTCCTGGGAAGACTGTTCTCCCTACACAACTAACTATTAATACTGTCAAGGGTCAGAGTTGAGATGCAAAATAGAGAAACCAAGGACAATCTCACCAAACGGCCTTTATCTCAAGAGGGAATGGAGTCAGGAGTTTAAACAGAGTGGGGAGGTGAGGAAAGCTTACCAGAGGGAGTGCAAAAGGGGACTTACTGTGGACAAGTAAATGGGCCCACAGAAGCTGGGAAGTCCTCCTTTGCCTACACATGGTGGGCACTTGGAATACAGTGGTGAAGGAAAGAATGATGGTACAAAAGCGCCTGATCCCTGAGGTGACCTCTGGAAGTCCAACTCATTCACAGAGACTGGAAATTATGAATAAACTAGATGCCACATGGTACCGTCATATGCCCCATGCTGTAATACCTTGGGCCCTCTATTCATGCTGTCTTTCTCCTGACATGCTTCTCCCTGCCATCTCAGCCTGATGACATCCTATCCATCCTTTCATTCATTCACTCCCTCCCTCACCGATCAATATGTAGTGAGCACTCAAATTGTGCCAGCAGCTGGAGATACAGCTGTGAATAAGACAGAGTAACTGCCCTCTCCGAGCTCCTGTTTGGGAAATGGTGGAGATCAGGAGGTGAGGAGAGGGGAGAAGGCACGTATCAGTTAATAGTTAATTGTACAGGTAATTATTACAAGACAGTCGAGGTAAGTGCAAGGAAGCAGAAGAAGTACAGGGCATTCCAAGCATGTGATGGGATCCAGCCCAGTCTGGGGCAGTCAAGAAGGGCTTTCTTGGGGAAGTGACATTTGGGTGGAGCTCTGGAGGCTGAGTGTGAATTAATTAAGAGGAGGCAGACGTCATGGCAGGAAGAGGGGCCAGAATGTGTGCAGATCTGAGGGGCATGGCTTGTTTGAGGACATGAAAGGAAGATGTGGAGAGCGGGGCCCACTGGGGCCCAGTGAAGCAGTGGAGGCATGCGAGTGGGTATCCACTCAAGATTGAGAGTCATTTCTTGAGGCTGTTTACTTCAGAGAGAGAGAAAGGAAGGAGAGAATTAAGGTGCTAAAAATGAAAAGTTAATATGTCACACAGGAGCTGAAGGTCAGAGTCAGATAAGGTGTAATGGAGAAGGACCATGAAAGGCATAGGGAGTAAGGGGGCGCGGAGCTCGGAGAACTAAAGGAGATATATATTCTACCCAAAGGCATTTACATTTAAAATGTTAAAGCCT
Source organism: Tursiops truncatus (assembly GCF_011762595.2). NCBI lineage: Eukaryota > Metazoa > Chordata > Mammalia > Artiodactyla > Delphinidae > Tursiops > Tursiops truncatus. The sequence goes on from NC_047049.1 coordinate 19,301,908, forward strand.
GTTACTGACCAGACAAAGCAAAATCTGAGAGTCAACACAGTTTTGGGCACTATTGTGGGGGAACAATGAATGTGCAGGAGGGAGCTGGGAACTGCTTGGCCGCAGAGCCAGAAAAAGAGCCAAGGGCGCCCCCGGGCCCTGGTTCCTCCCTGTGGCTGTCAGATTGTCTGCTCTACACCCACGCCCCTTGTGGCCCCCGCCAGCTTGCCTAGTGGGGCTCACCTGCCCCCAGAGTTACCCCACTCTCCCTAAAAGCAGAATGGAGGGCAGGATGGTGACTGCTGATTTGCATGAAAGGTGAGATGGAAAAAGGACCCTGAGCAGCCAGTCTTAGCTCAGGAGGGCCTGTCCAGGGGTTGCAAACACTGCTGGGTTCCCCCGTGCTCAGTGAGGCTGGCAAGTCAAGATGTGAGGATAGGATGGAGCTGGGAAAATAAACAGAAGGAAGATGTAGAAAGGAGTTAAAATAGGTGTGTAAGCTGAGAAAATAAGATTGCAGAACTGACACACTCATTGATTATTTCAGCGTGAACTACCTGGCACGATTTTGGATCGTCTGCAGCCCGTTATGGCTCTTTCAAAGCTTGAGGGTAGGGGAGTTTATTGGGGCCCTCCTTCACTTTCCCTTTGTGACAGTAAAGGCATGGCTGAGCTTTTCTTAAATGCAATCATGTTTGATCAGAAAACAAAAATTGCTTTTTTTCCCTCTTTGAGTTAAATGTCCTTCCACTTATTGCAGGGTTTTCTACACCTGATCTCAGTCGTGCAGAGGAAAGACGTTCAGCCTTTTTGTGTCTGCTTTCCCTGTAACTCTGATTAAGAACTACATTCATTCTTCATAGGGCAAACCTCTTTACTTGACAGGGAGAAGCATTTTCTTGGGTCTCATAAGGGAAGAAACATTTTAAAAGTTCATTTCAATACATAAACACGCTTCTTGCCACACACATGCATCTCATTGCTTGTTTCTACCACCCCGTAAAACAGAACGCGGAGAAATCCCTTAAAGGGAACTCAGCTCTCTGAGCCAGAAGTTTGAAATGACAGGCTCGTGAACAGTAAGTCCTGAGTGTGATGAGAATGTGTAGTTTCTTGCTGGCCCAGTGTGCGTGTCACTTAATGCCAGAATAGCATGGGGTTTATGTTCAGATATCCACTCTTTTCCTCTCAGTCCAAGGGGTTCCAGTGGAGTTGATGTTGACCTGAGTCTCAGGACTGGGACATCAGGACTGGGGCAACCAGGGAATCGCATTCTCTGGCTGGTTCAGGGACAGCCACCTGACTGGCCAATCAGGGTCAAGGAGACTCAATTACAGCTACTAGGAAAGAGGATTCTTTCTTGTTGTGTGAAAGCTGAAGGGGAGCTGAAGCTTGGGCTGCTATGGCATCTTGTCCCCGCAAGGGGTAGACCTCTGAGAACAGAGCTAATACACCAGAAGGTGAAGCCAAGATCGAGGAACTGAGTCCTGTGACATCATCTGAGCATTCGAATCCAGTGGTTCCTAAAGCCAGCCCTACACTATGGACTTGTACGCGAGACAATATATTTCCAGTTTTCCCCTGAGTTATTCTGAATTAGGTGTTCTCAATCTTCTGGGTATCACCTATCCAAGCATAAAGCAAAGTGGCTGGTTCCAGGATATGATTCCAGTAGAATCTGCCCCATTACTTTATAGTCACACCTTATACCTGTATAATGTTTTTGACTTCTTCTTTTAAAAAATTTTTTAAAATATTTATTTTATTTTATTTTATTTATTTGGCTCTATCAGGTCTTAGTTGCAGCACATGGCATCTTTCACTGTGGCCCGGGCTTCTCGTTGTGGCACGTGGGTTTCTCTCTAGTTGTGGCATGAGGGTTTTCTCTCTCTAGTTGCAGTGCAAGGGCTCCAGGGCGCGTGGGCTCTGTAGTTTGAGGCATGCGGTCTCTAGTTGAGGCACGAGCTCAGTAAGTGTGGCCCACGAGCTTAGTTGCCCTGCGGCACGTGGGATATTAGTCTCCCCACCAGGGATCGAACTTGCGCCCCCTGCATTGGAAGGTGGATTCTTTACCACCGGACCACCAGGGAAGTCCCTAAAATTTATTTTTAGAAAAATTTAAATTAAAACTTTGTTTTTAAATTTAAAAAATGTTTTTAGCTTCTTAAAGTACCTTGACCAATGTGTTACTGCATTGCGTGCAAACCATTCTTCTGGGAGTTTTCCCACATCACCTCCACATGACAAGCAGCTCTCTCAAGGGGGCGGGGTAGTAGACAGAAGAGCCCTGTTTTCCCAGCAGGCCTGCAGAAGACCCCTCCCTTCCCACATCCTCTTTTCTTGAAAGGAAAGTTAAGCATTTTAATAACTATCCAGGGAAACTCAGTCCGGAGAAGGTCAGTTGAAACGGAGAGGTCCTTATTTCACTGCAGCCTTGTAACAGACAAAAATCAGGAAAAATCCCAGGTGTCCCCCAGTTGGAATCTCTATACAGTGGAGTAGTATGACGCCTTTAACAAGGCAGAGCTAAATGTCCAATAGCCAAGAACTCTCAAGTAAAAAGGCAAACATTGTATGCAGTATGCCATTGTTTAGGTTTTTAAAAAGACCAAGGCTATCTATACATGTAATGTTGCATGTGCAGACTGTCTTTGGCAGAAACTAGTGACATTGTTGCCTCTGGAGAGTGGGCTGGGGAGGCTGGAGACAGGAATGAGAGCATGAGACTTTTTTTCCCTTTACCCCCCTTTTTACCTTTTGAATTTTGTATAATGCACATGTTTTACCTATTTTATATTTTTTAATTAGACTAACTTGAAAAAAAAAGCAATATAACAATTAAAAGCTATAAACACATACCCATTTCAGTGTGAAGCCACCACAGAGTTCTGAGCTGATTTGTAACTTGGCTTCTTCCAAAAGCTGAGGCTGGGGCTTGTTCTACTAGGATGCTGATTAGGGATGGTGGGCAGATTGGGAGTCAATTTTGAGAGATCTCAGAAGGAAAAAAACCACAAGACCTGTTAGAGCAATTAGGCAAAATTAAAATGAGATCTTTGGGGTGGGATTGAAAGACATGGTTAAGGAGTAGAACTAGGGGGGCCTGCAGCTGGGAAGGAAAAGAGGAGGCTGGTTATTCCCTGGAGGAAAAGCTAGGTCCTCGGTCCTCATTCAATGTCTTAACATTTCCTTGTGTGTCTCTACCCAGTCAATCTGGGCTATGTCCACAGGGGTTAGAACCATGACTGCTTCATTCTCTAATGCTTCTGGGGGACCCTATTCTGGACGAGTATATGGCTTGAAATACAATTGAGAGAAAAACCATTAAAAAATGTACCAAGCTCAAGGGGAGTGAACAGAGGAATGAAGGATGTAAGAACTTAAGAATCTCATGGGCCCCATACCATCACCAGGCCCCAGAGGAGGTGGCATCAGGAATGCAGGGTCCACACCAGGGAACAGCAACAGCAGCTGGGGAAACACTGACAAGGGCAGACAGCCTACAAGCAACAGGAGGCCTAACAACTCAATCTGAACCAGCCCCTGTGGTTCAAGAACCAGCGGGTCGAATGCTCTCAACAAGAGTGACACAACACCACAGCATTGGACTCCCCTGGCCCAAGACCCTTTCAAGGACCCTCTCTCACTCCCACAGCATCTGGGCGCCAAGCAGGGGCTCTGAAGACAGAAATGACTGCAGCACGAAATGTTACTGAATTTGTAGGAGAGTCTGACCCTGAAATGTCCTGAGAGGTCCTGCACAAATGTCCTGAGATGTCCCGACAGAGGGTGCATCCGACGTCATTGTCTAAAGCTGTGGCTTGATGGGCTCTGCTGCTGTTTACTGTTTCATAGTGTAACGAGCACAGCATCTACTTTTCCAGTCCACTGTTGGTCGTCATATGGCTTGTTTCCACTTTGCAACCATCACAAATCATGCTGCTTTCGTCATCGGGTTTGTGCACAAGTTGTCGTTACTTCCTAGGACTAGGACTTGGAGTGGAATTGTGGCTCACGAATCCAGCTTTTTAGGCTCAGCTTTAGTGAATGCTGCCAAAGACTGTTCCAAAGGCTTTGGCTGGTTTACGCTCCCGCCAGAGAGCTCCCACTGCTGAGCGCCCTCATCAACATTTGGAATTATGAGGCTTTGTTTCTGTTGATCTGGTGGCTCTGTGGCTTTCATTGTGGCTTTAATATTCTTTCCCCTGGTGATAGTGAGGTTGACCACTCCGCACGTGCTCACCAGGCATAAGGATTTCTCATGTAAATATCTGTTCACGTTTTGGGCCCTTTTTTTTTTTTTTTTTTTTTTTGCGGTATGCGGGCCTCTCACTGCTGTGGCCTTTCCCGTGGCGGAGCACAGGCTCCGGACACGCAGGCTCAGCGGCCTTGGCTCGCGGGCCCAGCCGCTCCGCGGCATGTGGGATCTTCCCAGACTGGGGCACGAACCCGCGTCCCCTGCATCGGCAGGCAGACTCTCAACCACTGCGCCACCAGGGAAGCCCTTGGGCCCATTTTTATTTGAATTGAGTCTTATAACTCCTTTAACAATTACTGTGCTGCAAACATTTTTTTTCTCCATTCTGGGGCTAGTTTCTCCATGTGTGTCTTTTCATGAACTGAATGCCTCGGTTTCAACATTGTCTATTTCATTGCTTCTCAGACTATCTAATGGTGATGAACCAGTTTTGTTTTGTTTTCTGTCAGTGGCAAATAGGTATGCTCTAAAATAAAATAAGATTGATATAAATTTTAAAATGTTTTAGAAACATTAAAAGTACTAAAACAATTGTCCTTCTCTGTCACTTTGACTTTTAATACTCTGCTAGATTTTCTTCAACGAAGCACCTGTCCTGAGCCAGACACATTGAGACACTTGACAGACGCCTTAGAGTCTAAAATGGAGAGGGTAAATATATCACACTGTCCTGGAGTGCTGAAAACCGAGCATGACAGAAAAAAAAAAATTGAGCTACCAGACATGAAAAAGAGGAACACTAGAAAACTAGTGTAAAGACAAAATGTCCTCAGGCAGAAAAGTCTGCAAACAACCGGATTAAGAACAGAGTCTGTTCTTCCCTAGCATATTTCTTGCCACATGAGTGGTCTACCAGAATCAAAAACAGGGAACACAGTGATCTTACTTGTTTACATGCCATCACCCAGGAGGCTCTATGGGGTTATCATTTTGCGGAAGAAGTCTGCTAGTGTCCAAGTTTGGAAATGAAAGTAAATTAATTTTAGATAAGGCGAAATCTTCTATTCCACTTGTTCACAGAATTCTTCACTAAAGTTTTGGTTTCACATCATCCAACGTCAATTAATTTGCCTAGATGGTATCTGGAATATTCTCTAAACTTTCAAGCTTTGTGGGAGTAAACTCAGGGTGGCCTATTTCAAACACATCCCTTTAAACATCATCGTACCCATTAACTTTTTGTTGAGATAATTTCTAAATGGGTCACCCTTCCGGGCCAACTTTTCCATGATCAGAGATAGAGAAAAAGACAGCCAGAGAGACAGAGATAGAAAAAGAGAGTGCACTCTGTCGGTTGTGCCTTCATGTACAAGAATCACTTGCTCATTTTTCCCCATCTCCTTTCCACCAGACTCTCAACTGGCAGATAAGCGGCATCAAATTATAATTGAAGGTGGTGAGTCTTTCCTGACTCACTTCAGTTTTCCACACTGGCCCACGTTCAGTTGCTGGGCAATAAAGGTATAGAGATGGGAAGAATTTCATAGTCCACTAGGATCATGCATGTTCAGATTGTGCATGAACGTTTGCATGAGTGTTTGAATGTGTCGGTGCTGAGTGTGTGTGTGTGTGTGTGTGTATTGCTCTGTGTATCAGTTGAGTATGTATGTGTATCAAGTGTATGTACTTGTATATATTGAGTATGTGTGTTGTGCTTGTATGTTGTGTGTGTTGAGGGTGTGTGTTGAGTGTCTATGTGCATTAAATATCTGGGTGTTGAGGGTATATGTGCATAGATTGTGTGTGTAAGTGTGTGTATGTGTGATTGCGTGTGTGTGTCTGCAGGTGTGCCTGTGATAGGGATGTGCGTGGCAAGGACACCAGGAGGATAAAAACACACTCGCCTTAGGTCACATGTGTTGCATCAGGAATCCAAAGGGCTGCTTCCAGAGCCTCATTTCTTTTGTGTGATTTGCAGCTTGGCCCAAATGAAACAACAGCAGAGACCAGCTACTATTTATTTGGAGGAGATGACTTTGGGTAGTCTGGAAAAGCAGAGGTTGGTCTCTGTCCCCAGCCCACACTGTGATCTCATGGTTGGTATCTTCTTAGTCATCTCTTTCTTCACTGAGACTCATAGCCCACTTTTCTTCCCTTTCAAGTGAAAAACTAAACCTTAATTATCCAGAGAGAATCACTGGATGGGACACAATTCACCAAGAGAGTGTGTGCAGGGTTAGTGTTGGAGGGAAGGTGATGACAACAGATTGACCATCAAGAAATCACCTCACGGGCTTGCTTGTCCTGTTACCTATGTGACAGGTATAATCTAGACCCTCAACTAGGGGGAAAGCTCTTCAAAACCTGGAATTTTCTCTTCATTTCCCTGCCCAGCTCCCTTCCTACCTCTCCCACTTGGAACTATTAAGCTCTTAATTATAACAGTGATAAACACGGGGCACCTGCTCTGCACAAGGCCCACTGCTGAAGCTTCACTCCAGTTGACACGTGATTGGACCTCTGCCTTCTCAGCTCCCAGCCTACCCTCTCTGTGCTCCAGCCATACCAGCCTTTTTTTCTGTTTCTTGAACCCATTAAGCTTGTCCCCGTCTCAGGGCCTTTGCACTTGCAGTTTCCCACACCTAAAAGCCTTTGCCTCTAACTCTCAGCAGGGTCAACTCTGTCAGATGCTGCTGAAAGGCTAAGTAAGTTCAGAAGAGAGCAGTTATCACTGGACTGGGGCAATGCAGACAACACTGGTCATCTTGACAGGTGTGGCTCTCTGTGGCTTAGGGGTGGCTTACAGAAGCCCAGATTCAAGCATAGACTGAATAAGCAGAGACGGTAATTACAAAAACTTTGCCATGAAGGGAAGCAGAAAAATAAGGTGATGTCAGGAGAGAGATATGGGGTCAAGGAGGGGTTTTTGTTTGTTTGCTTGTTTCCTTTTTTTTTTTTTTTTTTTGCGGTACGTGGGCCTCTCACCGTTGTGGCCTCTCCCGTTGTGGAGCACAGGCTCCGGACGCGCAGGCTCAGTGGCCATGGCTCACGGGCCCAGCCGCTCCACGGCATGTGGGATCTTCCTGGACCGGGGCACGAACCCGTCTCCCCTGCATTGGCAGGCGGACTCTCAACCACTCCGCCACCAGGGAAGCCCTGCCTGTTTCCTTTTAAGTCAAGATAGAAGAGAGCATGTCTCTATACGGATGGACATGACACAGGTCTCTGGCACAGGGCCCAGATACAGGGGAGAGAGAGGATAATTTCTGGGAAGAGACGTTTTGGAGAGGAGCAAAGTGAAAGAAAAATTGTTGATTGCTGGGCAATATTGAGTTTGCTCAGTAAATTTAAGGCTCGCAAAATCCTATGAGGTAGATATTGTTATTCTTCTTATTTTATAGAGGAGGAATCTAAGGGCCAGAAGTGGAAAGTAACTTGCCCAAGACCACACTGCCGGCAAGCAGAGGAGTTGGGGTTTGAAGCAAAATTCCGACTCCTGATTAATTACAGGATCCAAGTGCAAGATTCTGAAGGATGAAAAGTCAGCTCCTTAAATCAGAGAAAGGCCTGAGAGTAGCAGAGATACACCTAAAACCCAAGGCTCACATTCAGGTGCTACAGAATGGAAGAGCTCCAATGATTTATAAATAGAAAAATGTTCTAGATTTTGTGTAGTTGCCCCAAAATGCATCTGTTAGCAATGTTCTGTTTCTCAACTGAGAGGTAAACACTCGGGTGTTTGTTCTGAACAACGTTTCTGATCTGTGTGTTTTTCTGAATGTGTGTTACACGTCACAACAAAAGGTTTAGGAATAAAACAGAACTGCCTTATTGATGGTACATGATATGTGACCATCTCTCCTGAAAATGTGGCCTCAGTTAGTTCCCAAACCTGACCTGTCATCAGAACCACCTGGGGGAACTTCTAAAATAAAGATTCCCACCCAACACCAGGGACTCAGAATTCCCTGGCCCAGGGCCCAGAGCTTACATCATCAGCAAGCTCCCCATACCTCTTAACGCTCAGCCAATTGGGAACCGCAGGCCTCAAGTACACCAGTTCAGTTAAAATCAATGTTTTCTGCAATGTTGTTTCCTGTGGTCTTTGGAGATGCTCAAAATATGTCTCATGCCAGACAGAAGGCTGGTTAATTCAACAATGTCATATGCTCCCTTTCCTGCCCTACACCCTGAACTTGACCCTATCCCTTATCTTCCTTCCGATCTTTCCATTGCTTTGTACCATGGAAATAAGAAAATATATGCAAATACAACGTGTTATAAGAAAAATCCTTTAGCTTAAACACCAAATGATCATAAAACTGATCACATCTCTTCCTTCCCTTTAGTATTCCTCTCTCTTGATACCTTCTGGGGAAAGACCTCATGCTACCCTGAGAAGAGAGCGCTTTATAGGGACATCAGAGCCATAGGAAGAGGCACTTATGCCTATGTAGGAATCAACCAGCCTCTTACCCGAAATGAACACAGCAGCGATTAGGTGGTACACCTGCGGGAAAGAGAAAGTTCTCCAGGCTCATCTCTAATCTAGAGCCAGTTGAGAAACCATTGCATGATCGTGGCCACTGCTAGAAGGGAAGGAAGGGCAGAAGAGCTAAGATGGGAGTTGATGTCTTAACAGAAGGTGAGAGGCTGAGGCGGCAAAGAACCAGCCTGCGTTTGTGATCAAGAATCACAGAGGCCCTGGACTTCCCCAGTGGTCCAGTGGTTAGGACTCTGCTCTTCCACTGCAGGGGGCATGGGTTCAACCCCTGGTCAGGGGACTAAGATCCTATATGCTGTGTGGCACGGCCGAAAAACGAAGAAAACAAAGTATAATAGAAATATATTTTTAAAAAAACCACACAATCACAGAGGCCCTAAAGAAGCCTGCTCTGAAAGTATCATTTTCCTTCAATCTCTAACCTAGAAAGAACACAATCAAAATACAGTTCCAGTTGCTGTCCTTCCCTGGGGACGAAAAAAGAAGAAGAAGAAGAAAGAAACAGGAGTTTGGGACTTGCTTTGCAATTTGAATCTCAGGAATGCAAAAGAAACAGCAGTCACTGCCTCCTGAGCAAAGATGCTCTGTCGAAACTTGACTCATCCTTGACAATTTATCGTGTCCCCCTCCTTCCTCCTTCCTTGTGACACAGAGGAGTGAGGTGAGTAATGCTCTGCGCAGTGAGAGAAAAATAGATCCCCAAATGCCTTCCATTATGCTAAAGGCCTGTTGTCACCAGCTGTGGTGGCATGGGTGTGGTCACCATACATTACTTCCAGAACTTCTGACTCCCTCTCTCCAGGGCTATTTGTGGTTCTAAAGTGCAACAAGCAGGGACTAAAAACTGACAAGCACAGAGAAGTCTAAAGGCCTTGCTGAGGTCTTGTGAGAGCCACAGTGGCCAAGAGCCCTTGGGGGCAGGAGTCCCCAAGGCCACACAAAAGGAAAATGGTCAGATCCACTTTCTGCTGCCTGACCCTGCCCTGCTCCTTCCCCACAGACATAAGAACGCCTCTTCTTCCCCAGAGTAGAAACACCTAATATTTAATGAGTGCCTGTTATATGTCGGGCACTGAGCAAAGCATTTTCCATGGGTTATGTAAACGAATTTGCCTGTGTGCATATGCACACACACGTATACATACACACACATGTACACACACACACACGCTGAGGTGGGTACTAACAGTATCTTCTTTCACAGAAAGGAAAACTAAGGCTCAGGAAATTTCAGTAACTGGCCCAGGACTTCCCTGGTGGCACAGTGGTTAAGAATCCGCCTGCCAATGCAGGAGTCACGGGTTTGAGCCCTGGTCTGGGAAGATCCCACATGCCAAGGAGCAACTAAGTCCATGTGCCACAACTACTGAGCCCACATGCCACAACTACTGAAGCCTGTGCGCCTAGAGCCTGTGCTCCACAACAAGAGAAGTCACCACAATGAGAAGCCTATGCACCGCGACGAAGAGTAGCCCCCGCTCGTCGCAACTACAGAAAGCCCGCATGCAGCAACGAAGACCCAACACAGCCAAAACAAACAAACAAGCAAAAACTGGCCCAGAGTTACCTGGTTAATGCAGGACACAGACCAGGTAATCTTCAGAAAAAAGCTTTAAACAAACACAACAATATTATATTTTCTGCTTGGCTAGCTAAATGCAGTTATTGGAATAATGAACAAGAGGAGTATAGGAAAAAATGTTTGTTTCATTTAATTTGTTTCGTAGACTCTCCAGGTTTAATCCCAGAGATAGGAATACTGATTGACAACATTCCAGATGTCCTAGAAGCATTTTTTTTTAAACTAAACTTTTTCTAAAAGGAGGAAATAGAGATGTGGTCATTGCCAGAGCCAGTGGCTTGCTAATAATGCAGCAGTGGGTACAAATCACAAGTAAGTGTGTGAAGCTTCTTCCCCTAAAAAACTTAAAAAAAAAAAAATTAAAAGCCTCCATCTTCTCCTATGCAGCTTTTTTTTTTTTAAAGATTTTTTTTGATGTGGACCATTTTTAAAGTCTTTATTGAATTTGGTACAATATTGCTTCTGTTTTATGTTTTGGTTTTCTGGCCGTGAGGCATGTGGGATCTTAGCTCCCTGACCAGGGATCGAACCTGCACCCCCTGCATTGGAAGGTGAAGTTTTAACTGCTGGACCGCCAGGGAAGTCCCATATGCAGTTTTAAATATATGGATTAGTTCCAATATATCAGAAACATATTTTCCCCTTCTGGATTTGACCACATTATCTTCCTACCCAGCTGGAATCATGCTAGGGAGAAAAATCAACGTTTGTCTCAATGGCATTTTCTTATTCAGCTAATTGATTTTTTAAAATAACAATAATGCTTGAACATCCGGCCGCCTAATTACTAAGGAGGAACGTAAAAAAGGCCCAGCTCCCTCTCTGCCAAGTTCAGCAAGGTTCCAGGCTGACTTCAGCAGCACAAGTGCCCTACTTCAAACAGAGGAAACCACATGTGGAACCATGTTGGGTAGAAGGCACCTTGGAGGGCATCTGGCTCAATCCTCTTCATTTACAGGTGAGGGGACCTGAGTTCCAAAGAGGTTAAGTGGCTTGCCTAGTATCACACAGCTAGTCACCTCCAGGCTGGAGCTAAAGCCCAGTCATCCTGATTCCTTATCTATTTTTAAAAATTAACTTGAAGCATACATACAGAAAAGTGTACATATTATAACTGTACAGCTTGAATAATTATTGTTAAGTGAATATATCCACGCAGCTGATGCCGAAAACTTGGCCTTTGTGCACTGGTGCCCTCGAAAACTGTGTGTCCCAACCCGGGAGGATTTGGTGAGGAGTTTTATAGCAATAGTTCAAGGGTGGGGTTGCTGATAAGGTTAGGGTGTGTGCAGGGCTTGCACTCTAATCTGGTCTCAGGTAATATTTTGATGAGTTTCTCTGGTTCCTTTAATCTGGTCTCTGGTGGTCTTCTGAAGAATGCTGACATATTCCATTTGTTCGGGTTTCATTCTATAAAGAGCTTAAAGATATGTGTATCACTTGAGGAGGAACCAGGACCCTGCCCCAAGACTGCACTATTGTTTCTGGGCTGTTCCTCCCTTGTCTCTGCATCCCGTCCCTTCCCTGATTAGCAACTGTTGGAATCTTCCTTTTGGAACTCAGGGAAGGTCAGGGAGGCTGGGGTCTGTTCCCTACAAACAAGGAACGGGGGAAACAGAAAGGCTTCCAGGCCCAGGAGTCCCACAGGGTCATGCTTGGTTCCACAACCAGCACCCAGGTCAAGAAACAGACTATCTCTAGCACCCCAGAAACCCCCCTGATGCTCTCCCTCCATTCACTACAAACTCTCTCCTTCTCAAGGGTAACCACAATCCTGACTTCTTACACAATAGTTTACTTTGGCTTGGCCAATGTCCTTTCAATAAAGAACTGTTTTATGTGGATTTTAGCTATTCAGAGCTAAAAAACAAATCTGCTTTCTTGGAGTGCATTAAATGGTGCATATCCCGGGACTTCCCCAGCAGTCCAGTGGTTAAGACTCTGCGCTTCCACTGCAGGGGGCACGGGTTTGACCCCTGGTTAGGGAACTAAGATTCCACATGTGGGTTAGCCAAAAAAAGAGCATATCCCCAAAGGACACCCCCATACCCGTTAAGGAGTATGGGGTCTCCCTTGGGAGTGAGGGAAATGTTAGGGAACCAGATAGAGGTGATGGTTGCACAACATGGTGGTGTACTAAATGCTACTGAATTGTTCACTCTAAAATGGTTAACTTTATGTTACGTGAATTTTACCTCAATAAAAGAAAGTCATCACTTAAGCTATGTGCATTTCATTGTATGTAAACTAAAAATAAACTTTAAAAATATTTGACTCTTGGAAAAAAAAAGAAGACAGTCTATCCCTAACAAAGGCTTGTCAGTACATTCCACATGTCTAGAACTGGCCAGCAAGGCTTAAAGCACCACCTGGGTGTTTTCCTCTGGCTTTCTTCTCTTTGCTTTCACCCTTATCCCTCCACTGAAAGGTCCCTTAACAGGGTCATCTTGCCAAAGCCAACAGTCGGTGCTCTGTCCTCATTTTAGTCAACCTCTGGGCAGCATTCAACTTAGATGACATCTGTCTTGTTCTTGAAACATTTATCTAGGCTTCTGTAACATCGTGTTTGTCTGGTTTTCTTCTTACCTCACTGGCCTTTCTTCATTCTCCTTTGTTCCTTATCTCCTCCTCTGAATGGTGCAGAGCCCAGGGCTCTGTTTTTGACCATCTCTCTTCTCTTCTTTAGTTGGGTGAACTCATCTAGTCTATCTATATGTCTATGACTTGCACATAAACATCTCCAGACTAAACATCTCCCCTGAACTCCAGATATGGCTAGCCAACTGCTCACTTGGCATCTCTACTTGGATGTCTCACACAGCTGAGACAGAACTATGGTTCCTTTCCTACCCCAAATCTCCCCAACGTGGCTTTCTCAGTTTTGTACATGGCACCATAATCCACCTAGCTACTCAGGCTAAAACTTAGTCATCATATTGAATCATCTCCTTCCCTCATAACTCACTTCTAATCCATTCATACACCCTATTGGCTTTGCCTCCAAAATGTATCCTAAATACAATTACCTTTCTCCATTTCCATCTCTGCTGCTCCAACCCTAGTTCACAGCCCCTCCATCATCTTTTGCCTGGACCATTGCATTATCTCCTAATGGGTCTTTCTTACTTCCCTTTTGTCTTCCTTTAGTCCAAACTTCACCCGACAATAAGAATAATGTTTTTAAAAGGTAAGTCAGGTCCTGATAGCACTCCAGTGAATGCCCATTGCATCCAGAATAAAACCCAAACTCTCACAAGGTCAAGGAGTCTGTCCCAAACTAGTCCCTTTTTAGTCTCACTTCCCTCCACTTGTCCCATCACTCGGGACACTCCAGCCACCTTCACCTTCTTTCCATCCCCTGAACAGGTCAGTCTTGCTCCTGTCTGAGGGCCTTTATATTTGCTCTTCTTTCTGCTGGGAGCATTATTCCCCAATCTTTGAACAGCTGTCTCTTCTTAACATTATGACTTTAGCTCAAATGTCACCTTCTCCTCCAAGAGACCTTCCCTGGTTACCCTCACTAAAAATGGCCTCTCCTACTCACGATCCTATCTAATCTTCTTGACAGCTCTTATCTATACCTAAACTTTTCTTATTTATTGTTGACTTGTTTAATGGCCGTCTCCTCCTGCTAGAAGGCAAATTTCTTGAGGGCAAGGACTCTATTTTATTCAAGGCTGTATCCCTAGTGCTCAGAACAGTATTTGGCAATAGAAAGCACAACATAAGTTGACTGGCTGGATCTCATCAACTCATCTGAAAAGATGGGGAAGCAAAGTTATTTATCATAATATGGTCTCCATTATTTATCATTTCAATGATAAATAATAAGTCACAAGTAACAGAAACCCAATTCAGGATGTCTTAATTGTAACAGAAAAGGCTAGGTCTGTCTTCAGGCACAGCTGGTTTCAGAGACTCAAATTATATCGTCCGAATAATTGTCTTTCAATCTCTCCCTCCCTCTTCCCCTCTTAGCTCTCTTTGCCTCTGGGTTGGTTCCATTTGCAGGCAAGTCCTCTCCATGAAGTGGCTCCTGCCAGCTCTGTGCTTACATTCTACATTGTACAGCTCAGGAGCCCCAGCAGAAAGAGAACTGCCTCTCCCCAGGAGTCCCAGCAAAAATCTCAGAATTGACTTTCATTGAACCAACTTGGGTCACGTGCCTTCCCTGAACCAATCACTGTGTCTAGAGGGATGGAATATGCTAATTAGTCAAACCAAGTCACTCACCCATTCCTAGATGGGAGAGTGTGATTGGGAGTTGACATCACCTGAGAGCCAAGGAGGAGTGGTCTCCCAAAGGAAACTGCAATGCTATCACCAGGGGAAGAGATGCAAGCTGGGGGGGTGAAAAAAGATGTCCATTACAATGGTCTTCTTGTTTCAGAGAACTGAAATTTTTGCCAGTTCCAGAAGAACCTACAATTTTAGAGCGTAAGGATGAAGAACTGTCTGATCGCCACCATCTTACATGACAGCCTGGTGAGCTCATTCACCCACTGAACGTTTACACAGCACTGACCACAGCTTATCTCACAAGGTCTATGTGACACTTTCTATCCCGGCAGGGGTTATGCTTTGTCAGTCTCCTGTCTGTGAGCTGGTGCTGAGTTTAATTACTAAGACCTGACCTCAGAACGTTAGCGTCAATGTCCTTGACACTTATCTCCCTGGTGTCAGGCTTCAACGACACCTGCTCCCTGAAGCCCTCATCTCCATAGGTCTAGAGTGTTTACCTTTGCTTTGCATCATTATTAATATTTCTGATTTTGCCCCTTAACTCATTTTGCCGGACTGCTCCTTCCTACGTGATCCCTCTGAATTTGTTTTCTGACCAGCTAGCTGAATCATTAGGCCTGTTGCTGCCCAAAGTCTGCTTTCACATCAGTCATTTCCCTCACCAGGTGGTTCCTTCCTTAATCTTCAGTGATGGCTGCCTTCACCCCCACCAGCGTTCACTACCCCAGAAAATGAATGAGGTCATCCTGTAACATACACAAAGAATACATCTAAGGTGGTCTTAAACGAGAGTCTATCCTATACCAAAATATCTCTAAGGAAGGCCAATCCCCGGTTTAAACTGGCTGGACAATCTCTAAGGGGAAGACATCCTCCCTTGGCTTGCATTCACACAGAGGGAAGATTCGGAGATGAGCTGATCGCTCATGACCTACCTACTGAGGTAGGTCATTGGTTTCCCTTCTCCAAATTCCATTCATTTATTAAAATTACATTTTCCTAACCCTTTCAGATTGTTACTCCCCATTTGGTCCTCCGCAATTACCTGTCTTTTGCTCTGAGGCTGAGGTATAGTGATAAGAGCACTGTAGTTTTTCCTCTAAATCATAAACTTGGGAACAAAGTATTCTTCATGATGTCACTTGTCATTTCCTTTTTCTTTAACTTCAGAAAGTCACTCTGGGGCTTCCCTGGTGGCGCAGTGGTTAAGAACCCACCTGCCAATTCAGAGGACACGGGTTCGAGCCCTGGTCCAGGAAGATCCTACATGCCGCAGAGCAACTAAGCCCATGTACCACAACTACTGAGCCTGCGCTCTGGAGTCTGTGAGCCACAACTACTGAGCCTGCGCACCTAGAGCCCGTGCTCCACAACAAGAGAAGACACCGCAATGAGAAGCCCGTGCACCACAATAAAGAATAGCCCCCGCTCGCCGCAACTAGAGAAAGCCTGCACACAGCAACAAAGACCCAATGCAACCAAAAATAAATAATAAATTAATTAATTAAAAAAGAAAAGAAAGTCACTCTTGTGGTCAGGTGAATTCCTGAGCAGTGACCCTTTGGCACAAGTGTTCCTCTTCTAACTAAGATGGTTGAACCCATCTCCTTACAAAGTGGAAACATACAGCTTGTTTCTGTAGAGAAGCTGCTAACCTGACCCACAAATGCAGTTTTATTCCCAC
Source organism: Tursiops truncatus (assembly GCF_011762595.2). Classification (NCBI taxonomy): domain Eukaryota; kingdom Metazoa; phylum Chordata; class Mammalia; order Artiodactyla; family Delphinidae; genus Tursiops; species Tursiops truncatus. The sequence continues at coordinate 19,318,097 of NC_047049.1, forward strand.
CAGAATACAAAATGATCCATGATGACAGGGACTTTGTTTAGTTACTATATCTCCAGTATTTGGCATATATAGGCACTCGTATGTGCTTATTCATTCATTCATTCAACAAATGCTTATTGAGCATTTACTAAAGAGGGCATTGCTCCAGGTGATACTTGGGATCGAAGGAATGAAAACAAGTATACCTGGGAGGATATCTCAGCTACAAGTAACAGAACCATTTTAAACGATTAGGTATCTATTGTTTCACGTAAGTGGAAGTACAAATTTCGATCAACTCAGGTTTCTTGTCCCACCATTAAGGATCCAGGATTTTTCACAGTTTCATCCTAAACTTTTTTCTCCCCTCTGGAAAAGAGAGAGGGGAGGGAGAGAGAAAGACCATAGGGTGGCTGCCAGTAACAACTAAGGTAATAGCGGAAGAAAGAGTAAAGAGGAAGACCCTTCCCAAAGTCTTCAGCATTCCTCTTGCTTCTCAATGGCCAGAATTGGGTCACACACCCATTCCTGAACCATGGACTTAGCCTCAGACCGTTCAGCCCCTCACCACACAGTGAGGATGGGGTGGGCTTCCTCTGAAGTAAGGGGACTGTGTTGAGGAGGGGTGGCCCTCTGAACATACAGAGGTTCTGTTAGAAAGGAAGGGAGTCGGGTCTAAGGGCTAAAGGTGGGGCTAGGGAGCAGCCATAGCATTCACTTCAAGTCATAATTTGTAATGAAAGTCTATAGTTTTTTTTTTTTAAAAGTGCCTGTCCACATATTAGCTCTGAAACAAAAAGACCATTGTAATGGACATGTAATCCTTACAATGATGGCAAAGTGGTAGTTCTCATTCCAGGGGTAAATCAGAATCACCTAAGTAGTGAGTCTGATTCAGAATCTCCGTTGTGAGACCCAGACATTTGTAATTCCTAAAAGCTGCACAGGTGATTCTGATGCCCAGTCAACATTGCACACCAGTGCTATAAGTAAAGCACCAGCACCCCATAGGTGTGAGAATAAGAATTCAGCACAATCTCTACCCTGGAAATCAACTAAATGCCAATTAAAACATTCTGACATATGTGCCAGAGGAGTCTAGGGGAGGAAAATCTCCCTCTAAGCCAGTAAATTAGGGAAGGTTACTGGGAGAGAGTGGGACCTCCAAAGATGAATAAGACTATAAGACTTGAATAGAGAACACGGGGAGCAATGTAGCCAGAAGGGCACAGCATGAGCTGGGGTGGAACAAGATGGAACACTTGTCAAATTCATGTGTCATGTTTGTCAGAGGACAGGCTGATCTCTGGTTTGTTACCATATTAGTACATGACAAAGGGAAGTTTTCACATTTTTAGAGTTTTCTCATCTTGAACCAGTGATTGAAGAAACTGAGGTTTGTTTCCAGAACTGGGTGAATCAGTGCTATCTGATATTCCCGATACTTTGCTGAAACTATTCACCAAGCTTCCTCTTTGAGCACAAAGGGGATTTTAAGAGGCAACGATTGGGGCTTTCATATATTTGTGTTTGAAAAATCAGAATAATTGGGTGGAAAAACCCTATGAGATCACCTTTCTGCTCTACCCAACCTGTTGTGAGGTGGGGGGGGGGGGCGCGTGGATACACAATGATCTTCTTAGAGAAGGAGATATTTCAATCCCTTCTCAAAGCAAACTAAGATAAATCCAATAAAATCCAGCCAGGCTGCAGAAGTGATTAGGAGGAAGATTAGAAACAACCTGAAGAATATGGAGAAAGTTTGTAAGTGGACTGGTAATTGGATTACATTTAAAGATTCAGCTAGTGACATATTCAGAGCAGAGTTTCTTTTATTTGTTAACTCCAGGCAAGAGGCTTGGCGGTTTACTGATAGCACAGAAGGTGAGTCATGCTGCACTGGCTCACTCGGCCGGGCTTGGACAAATATCACCCACTCACTTTGATGGACGCACCTCATGCATAGAAGTATGTGGACATATATTGATTTTTTAAAAAACGCTATCATTACTCACTGTTTGTAACAACTTATTTTCCTTCTTTTTTATACCTTTGTTGTTACTACTTCTGTTGCATCTAACTTGCATTTTAGTGAACTCTAAAGGGGTCTCCTGCATGCTAAAGGAGTTTCTCAGAAATAGGGAGTTGGCAACAGACTTGCCATGTGTGTCTTGGGCTGGATGCTCTTGAGGAATATTCCTCTCCCAGGTTTCAAGAGCCTTTCCTATGTTATTATTCAATGGGTTCAGGGTGAGAACTCTGGGTAGGAGAGGTATTTACAGAATGTATTAAAGTGGTAATTAGCTTCGGCAATGAAATAAACAGAATATGTGTATACTTTTCAAGTAGGTATCATACTATAAACTTTACCAGAGAATGGTTACTGTCTGGGAGCTCCTAGAAAGAGAACACCAGCCACAGAAGAGAGGACTGGCATAAGCCAGTGAGGGCAGAGGTAAGAGCTGGCTCACCTGGTTCCAGTCCTGCACCCAAACACGTTGGAAGATAGAAGATGGAGCAGAAGCAAGAGCAGGAATGTGAGGGAGGGCAGCTCAGGTAGGGGCGACGCAGTAGGGGAGGTATCCCTACAGAGTTAAAGATGACTCACCCCTGTTCAGCTGGGCGAGCCAAATCTTTCTGTAGGTTCTATCTTTCCTAGTTTGAGCTGGTCTAAGTTCAGAGAGAACCATTTCCCTAGTGTCAATGCCATAGTCTTCTCTTCGTGGTGGATCTGAAATAAAAAATGCTGATGAGCTGAAAGTGATTACAAGCAAAAGATAATATTTTGGAGAAATTTGGACCTTGTTTTGGCAAATGAATTGCTTAAACCCATTCTAGATAGACATAAGGGGGCCTACAAAATCTAGGTTAGAAGCAAAGACCCAGGGAATATAAATGATGGGCATAAATACTATTCCACAAAAAGTGATTTAAAAAGTAAATAAGGGTAGTCAATCATGTATAACTGGGGAGAGTACAAAAACAGTTTCACTGAAAAAGACCACTCTCCTAGTTTAATTCAGCTGGTCTACGCATGTGCTAGCAATCATACAAAGAGGTGATCACCTAAGGAGGTGAAACACTTAGCCCAAGTTATCCTCTTGGTGGGAAAATAAGCCCCAATATGCCTCAGTACCCTCAGGTCTCCTTACCTAAGCATGTGTACAAAGTTTCTCTCCTTGGGCTGATAAGAATTGGGGCTTGAAATAATGATTCTGGCAGCTGAAAGAAGAAAGAGCAGGATGACAATGTAGTCGCCTTCCAAGCTCTAAATGATAAGGGATTGAACTAAGACAGCAGCTGTGAGGGGGAAAGAGATTTGGTATAATAAATGGAGTTGGTGTCCCACTGAGGTAGAGAAGAAAGGAAAGGATGAGCCCAGAGGGACTCCAGGCTTCCCTCAGGAGAATGTGGCAGGTGACATCATTTCTTGAAAAAGGAAGTATAAGAAATGAAGCAACACTGGAGAAAAGAAGATAAATTCCATTTTAGACATGTGGGTGATCAGTGGCTAATCTGGCTAATGGTCAATTGATACCTAAAAATGTTTTCTCAGTTAAAAATGTATTGGCTCTGAGTAGAGGGACTACAACTGTTTTGTGCATTATTTTATTCCAGGGCCTGTAGGTGCTCTGTATTTTTAAGAATCTTTTGCTCTTAACAGTTTGAGTATTATGTATGGTTTGTTTGTTTGTTTGTTTTTGCGATACGCAGGCCTCTCACTGTTGTGGCCTCTCCCGTTGCAGAGCACAGGCTCCGGACGCGCAGGCTCAGCAGCCATGGCTCACGGGCCTAGCCGCTCCACGGCATGTGGGATCCTCCCGGACCGGGGCATGAACCTGTGTCCTCTGCATCGGCAGGTGGACTCTCAACCACTGCGCCACCAGGGAAGCCCTGTTTTTTAAATTTACTTACTCTGCTTGGCATTTACTAAGCTACCTGAATCTGTAATTTCAAGTCTTTCATCAAAGTTGGAAAAATTTTAACCGCTATTTTCTAAAAAATTTTTTCTGAATTATTTTCTCTCTCATCTTCTTTGGGGGGTGACAATTACAACCATGTTAGAACTTTTGATATTGACACAGAGGTCATTGAGGCTCTATTAAATTTTTTCAACATTTTTTTCTCTCTTCAGTTTTTGATCACTTCTCGATCTATTTTCAAGTTCACTAACTCTTTCTTCTAACATTTCCAGTCACCTCTTAATCTTATTGAGTGAGTTTTTATTTCAGATATTGTATTATTCACATCCAGAATTTTTGGTTCCTTTTTATAGTTTCTGTTCCTCTGCTGAGGTTTCCTGTCTATTCATTCATTATGAGTATATCTTTGTTTATGTCCTTGAACAGTTAAAATAGCTATTTTAAAACAATTGTCTCCTAATCCCAACTTCTGCATCATTGATTGTCTTTTCTCCTGAACATGGTTCCACTTTTATGTTTCTTTGATTATCTCTAATTTTAGATTGTGCTTGCACAATGTGAATGATACATTGTAGAGACTATGGTTTCTGTTATGTTCCTCTCACATAACATAACAGATGGCACAGACATAGAAAACAAACTTATGGTTACCAAAGGGTAAAGGGGGTGGGGGAGGGATAAATTAGGAGTTTGGGATTAGCAGATACAAACTACTATACATAAAATAGATAAACAACAAGTTCCTACTGTATTGCACAGGGAATTATATTCAATATCCTGTAGTAAACCATGATGGAAAATAATATATTTATATTTATAACTGAATCACTTTGTTGTACACCAGAAACTAACACAACATTGTAAATCAAATATATTTCAATAAAAAATTTTTTAAGTCCCTCTCCGACAAAAAAAAGAGTTAACTTGGTTAGACTATGTTTTTCTCCTCTGTGGTGGGCAAGGGTTGAAATTTCTATTCAGTTCTTTCATCATTAGCTGGGTTGATTGAAGTCTGCCTCACATGAGTATTGCTCAGAGATCAGCCAGAGGTTTGGGAAAACTTAATGCACAGAATTTGGAGGTTCTCTTCTGTTGTTTTCTCCTTTCTAGGATACCTCCATGACCACTAACATTTTCCAGTTGCTGTGATAGCTTCAAACTCTGTCTTCTAATTCCTCAAACCAGTTCACCAAAACTGTGGGTTTCTGTCCACATTCTAAAAGCCTCAGCATGGAGTTGACTGGAGCTTGCCCTTAGGCAGAAGAAATCATTTTTAAAAACAAACAGAAAACTCATCTAGTGCCATTCCCTCCCTCTAAGCATCAACTCTTCTCTAGTTTCTAGTTTGGTTACTCTTTAATGTCTTTAGATAATCCCCGCCCCCCCCCCCCCCCCCGCCAGAGTTTATAATTATTATTTGCAAAAGGGTTAATCCAATATAAACTACCTGCTGTTAACAGACCTGGAATTCCAGGTGACCAATAAATACTTGTTAAACAAATTCAAGCACCCACTTTGTATTTCCATGCTGATCTCTAACAGACACCATACACTTAACCTAGCCCCAATTAAACTAAACCCTTTATTTCCTCTCCCTCTCTCTCTCTCTCTCTCTCTCTCTCTCTCTCTCATACTCTCCTCCAGCAAACCTGCTCCTCTCCAAGTCTATTTTATTTATTTCATATACATATGAGATACATACATATCATATACACATAATATGTACTATATGACTAAAATGACTGTCATCCACAAAGTCACCAAGACTCTTCTACTTCTCAAAACCAGAGAGCCACTCTGCAGTTCTCACCTCACCTGATCTTCACAATATTTGACACCTTTTTTATGGAAACTCTTCATGTGACTTCTGTGACATTATTCTTTCTTGGATTTCCTTCCTTTGGCTGCTGGGACTTTGGTCTATTATACAGACTCTTGTTCTACCACCCAGCCTGTGAAAGCTAGTGTTCCTTCCTCATCCATGTTTTCTTCTCACTCTCTTCTATTCAAGTAGCTTCAACGTTCACTTAACAAATATTTGTTGAACACCTATTCCATGCCAGGTTCTTTTCTCATTGCTAGGTCCTTGCCCTAGCACTGCTCTTTTCTCAGACAAGGCCTTGCCCTCATGCAGCTTACATTCTAGTGAGGGGAGATATCTATCTCTGTATCGTCTATATATCTATCTATTCAACTGCTTTTGTGGCATTTCCACTTGAATGTATAATAGACCTTTCAAACTCAACATGTCCCAAACTGGAACACTCCCACCTCAGAGTCTTTGTATTTGCTGTTCCCTCTGCATGGAATGATCTACCAGATGTCCGCATGGCTCACAATTCTTACTCCCTTCAAATATCTGCCCCAAAGTCAATTTTTCAGTGAGGCTTTCCTGACTACTTGATGTAAAATGAATACAACCTATGCCCTCCTTTTGCACTACCCATCCCCTTACTCTCCTTTATTTTTCTCCATGGAACTTATCACCATGTAAATACTACAGATCTAACTTTTCAACTGTTGATGTCAGTCTCCCCTCAGTAGATAAAGCCAACTTGCTCTCCAACGTGGATAAAACAATACCCATCAATTGTGCATGAGTGGTTTTTTTTCATTCAAAATTTTAAATTTTCTCCCATTTGATAAGTTTTTGTTGATATATCTCTGATTATTCATAAGTTTGAGTATTCTTCATATGTTTATTGGCTATTTGGTATCATTTTGTAAATTGTTTGTTCATATCTTCTCTTCTTCCTCCTTCCCCATTCTTTTCACTTTTCTGTTGGGTTATTTATCTGTTTTCTTAATGATATGAAGGATTTTAAAAAAATATTCTGGTTACTTCTTTTTGCAGATACCTTCTTGTGGTCTGTTGCTTGTTTTTAACTTTGTAATGATGCTTTTGCTTGTATGCATGATTTGAATTTTAATATAGTCCTATTTTTTCAATCTTTTCAAGGATGAATTAACACAAATTATTTTTAGGTGTATGTGTTGGAGGAAGAAGTTATCAAAGGAAATTCTTGCCAAATGACCTTTCTTTCCTCTGTAAGGTAAAAGAAGTCAACTCTCATAGATAGCTGTAGAGTCCCTGAGCTTCCTCCTTTAGCCAACATATATTAATTGAGTCCTACAACAAATGCCTAGATCTGGGAGTTGGCCAGGGTGGGGGCAGGGAGGCAGGAGATGAGATGGGATTTCATACATTGAACCCTGCCTTACTAGAGCTTACCATCAGAGGACTAATTTGGTTAGATGGTGTAGCCTTGATATACTTCAGTAGAAACTCAGAGGAAGGAGAGATGGGGTAATATCGAGTAATTGTCTATGGACTGGATTAATCAGAGAAGATCATATGTCAGCTTTCTTGACCTCCTATAAACTAAGAATCACAGAATTTCAGGGCTCAGATAAGGGATGGAGGCTGGCCGAAGTTAAGGTCTTCCTGCTGAAGGTCTCACAGCTAGTAAGAGGCAGAATCCACACTAGAACTACAGATCCTAGGTCCAGTGTGCTGTTTTACCTGTCAGTCAAGCAAGTTGTCATGTCTTCCTTTGGTCATAAAATAGAGATCTGAGAGTAATGCAAAAGAAAAATGGAGTAAGACAAGACAGAGCATCAGTTACAACCAAAAAAAGCCCACCACCATTTAACCCGGGCTCACAAACTGTTAGAAGCAGCTATTTTATTCACATCAACTTGTTTGTCTTATAAGGATACAAGAAATATGTCATCATTTTTTTTTTTAGATGGGACAGAAAAAAGGAAAGTGACTTAACTCAGGGCACTTTACAAGTCACAGCAAAAATGAGAGTAAACAAACATGGGCTCTGTGTTCAATACTTTTCTCTTCATAAACCGTAAGACGAATGGCCACATATATCTATAGATTGTAGTCACTTTCTTGTCTCAGTTACATGAGTTTTGTTCTTCCACTGTCAGGTTAATTGGTTCTATTCACTCTGCCTGTGGAGAAAGTATCAAATTAGGCACCTAATCAGTAACACTGAAAAAAAAATAAACCAGAGATACATTGATTGCTCATAATCAAGCAATTACAGTCATGTTTTTCCTATCTATGTACTTACCAGCAAACAGGAATGTAAAAATCACTTTCAACTGCCTGAAAAGAGACATGTCATTAATTAGGATTAATCAGAAATTCTCTCCACCAAGAAAATGCTTCAAAACATTAACTCCTTATATGTTACTGTAGTAATAACCTTATGAGGCAACTGATATCATATGCCCATGTGTCAGAGAAATATTATAATGCTAATTACAAGAAATCTTTAGGATATTCTCCAAAGTCAAATATAATGTTCACTGCTGTCAAAAGTTTGCTTTTGATAGCAAACTCCATGTGTCTCAAGGAGACCGAATTCTACTAGTGCCAGGCACACCTAGCCAAATATTGACGATGCAAAGAAGAACAGGATGTAATCACTGTGCCTTAGATATGTTGTCTAGAGTAGCTCCATTCTAAACCCCAATAGCCCAGGGTGTTCGCTACTAGATATAAAACACTAAAGGAGCAGAAATGGGAAACAAGGAGTTCTGTGAAAGCTGGTGAGCAGTCACCAAAGTCTCATCAGAACTGGGTCATTAAAGATATTCTTCCAAGCAGGAAAGTGGGGAAAGGCATGTGACGTAGACCAGACACTACGGGCAAAGCAGTAATGCATGAAAGAACAGGGTAGGTTCATACGTGGAGAGTATGGTCAGTATTCAGGCTGACAAACAGGTTGTGGCCATACCACTAATGGCCTTATATGGTGGGCTAACAAATGGGATTTTGACAAGTAGGTGTGAGTATTCTTGGATTGGTGTTTCCAGAAGATCAATCTGGCAGCCAAGTGTGGAAGATGCATCTCAGGGAAGGATTCCCATTCTTAGGCTACTGCATCAGGCTAGGTGAGAAATGCTGACAGCTTGGTCTGCAGCACTGGGATGGAGAAGAGGGAATACATCCGAAAGACATTTAGTGAATAGAATTAGTCAAACTACTATAAGGGAGAAAAGTGATTCCTTTAGCTGAAACTGGAAAAAAAGAATAAGAAGGGCATCAGTATCACAGAATACAAAAGAAGACAAAATCAGGCAAAAATAGAAAGTTTAAAAAACTTCTTGGGACTTCCCTGGTGGTGCAGTCGTTAAGAATCCACCTGCCAATGCAGGGGATGTGGGTTCAAGCCCTGGTCCGGGAAGATCCCACATGCCGTGGAGCAACTAAGCCCATGCGCCACAACTACTGAGCCTGTGCTCTAGAGCCTGTGAACCACAACTACTGAAGCCCGTGCGCCTTGATCCTGTGCTCTGCAGTAAGAGAAGCCAGAGCAATGAGAAGCCCGTGCACCGCAACAAAGAGTAGCCCTTCCTCGCTGCAACTAGAGAAAGCCCACATGCAGCAACGCAGACCCAAAACAGCCAAAAATAAATTAATTAATTAAAAAAAACCCTTATTTATAAATAGTTGATCATGCATTTCCTGCCTGCAAAGAGGCTATTTTCAGAACATATCATTTATTCCTCCTTAAAAAAAAAACTTATCTTAATGGTTTTTCTTTTTATAAAATTTGCCCTATTTGCTTTTGATGTGCCAGAGTAAATAATCACCAATTGTGCCAAAAATTTTTGGAGCATCCTTCAACAATGGAAATGCTTAATCTTTGTACCTGAGATGCTTAAGCATAAGCAAGCTCTCCTACAGCATTTTATATATATATCAGAAATCAATTAGAAACAAACACCTGCAGGAAGTGCTGAGCCATTTTTCCATTAGCTTTTAACACAAGGAAAACAAGATGAGAAGGTGACATTGTTTCATGGTTTCTAAAATGGGTAGCTTCTGCAAGAGAGGCAGCATCAGAGGTGCCAAAAACAGGGGTGCCATGGGGAAAGTATGCCTTCTTCCCTACTGTGGATGCTGGGTGCCCTACCCAGATTCCCTCTTCAGGACTGAGGTGCTTGCTCTCCCGGAGGGAGGGAGTGTTGGTGGCTGAGTTTACAGCTGAACTGCTCTTAGCCCACTTCACAGGGGCAGCCCATATCTATTGGCTGATTATTCGGTTTGGGGTGGGTATAAAGCCCTGGCTCCCTTGACTTCAGGTGGGGAGCATCTCTGAAGGGCCATCCCAGCTCCAGAGCTCCTACAGGACTGGCTGAGGCCTTTGTTGCAACTGTGTTGCAGCTCCTTCTTTCTCCCTCTGCCCCATCCTGCTCCTGTTACCTCTCACAGGTGATGTTCCCAAGGGTATACCCCAATAAACCTCTTGCACATAAATCTGAGTCCTTTTCCCAGGAACCCCAACCCATTACACCTACCAGGACCACAAAGAGCCCTTCGTGATCACTAATTACAGAGAATGAAGGTGTCCCTGTAGAAGCATGTATGTATTAAATGTACTGGGTCTTGAACAAGATGAACCACACTTCCTACTTATGTTTCAGCTTATGTTCTAAAACTGACAACAGAGAGATGTTGTAAACAGAACACGGTGATCTAAAGGAATTTGGATATAAAGTTATTTTATTAAAAAATTATAGCAAGTACAATGTGTATATTAAAACCAAGAACCGGAGTTGAGTATAAATGAATAGCAGGCCTTCGTCACTTGGTTACTATAAACCATAGTTTTTTTGGCTGTTTGTTTTTCCCTGTCTTTTCCCCAACAAATCTGTTCGGTAATGTTCCTTCACTAAGGCTCCATCACTGGGGTGGGGGGGGGGGCGGGAGGGAAATCGGACATCAAAAAATACCTGTGTCCCTACTGCCACCTAATGGTTCTTTGAGCATTAAGGTCTCCATTGCGTAGTTCTTTTTTTCCCAACTGCTGACACTATACCAATAAATTGGCTAAATGTGACCATATCAAACTATGGACCACTAGTCTTACTGTGGCAAAACTCTGGGGCTCATTCTGGCTTCTGCAAAAAGTCATGTTAACTGTCTCCTTTTTCCTCTTTACATTTGGGAATATATATCCCCCTACTCCCCATGGTTGTTTGTTATAATATGTATTCTTTTAAAAAAAGATTGTTTTATTATCTATCCACTGCGCAATAAAAGTGATGTGGAATGTACCAGGCTTTTCCTGCTTTTTATGCAATAAGCTTTTTCTAAGATAAATAAACAGGCAACATGAATATGGGAGGTGGGAAACACAGATAAGGAGGGTACTTTCAGGGGCTATGATGCAGATGAATTCAATTAACTCTGGGTGTAAAAGACCATCTTAAGACTACTGATGGAGGCTGTTATACAAGAAAGCCAAACAGAACCAAAAAATGAAAAATGCTCCTGTCACCACATCAGAGGGCAAGGCCCACTGCACTCTCTCTTGCATGTGGGGAAGTCAAAGTAATTTTTTCTCATGCTTTCCTTCCTGGCCTTCAAAGAGCTCCTGTGACTACTTCAACCTCCACTGCCCACATCTTCCTGCTAAGCCTTGACCCATCTGGCTTTCTGTGGCTTTTTGTTTCTGACAATCACATAAGCTTTTATAATCTCCTATATTACTTTTGAGCTTGTTAAACCACTGCTAGCTCCTAGATTTCTCCTCAACTATCTGCTGCCTTTCCTCACCATTCTCCGCCAACATGCACAACACCAGCCAAAACTATTCTAACTAGTCTATGAACACTTTTCTCCACCTTTTTCCTTTGAAAATTCCGAGACATAATTTTTCAACAAAAAGTTGAAAGATTAGTGCAATGAGCAAACACATGCATCCTCCACAATGACTGTTAAATATTTTGCCACGTTTTAATTCTTTCTCTCTCCATATGTGTGTGTGTGTGTACATACACACAACGAATTTAGCAAAATTTTATGTAATTTTTTGGCAGAACTATTTGAAGGTTAAGTCATAGATGTAATGGCACTTCATCCCTAAATACCTGAATAGGACATTCTCCTAAGTAAGTTAAGAAAGTTTCACACCTAATAAAACTAACCATGATTCAGTATCATCAGATATCCAGTCCATATTGATATTTCCCAAAGTGTCCTCAAATTTTCTTTTATAGCTTTATTTTTCCAACCCAAAACCCAATTAAGATTTGCCCATTGCATTCAATTGTTATATCTTTTACCCCACTCTTTTTAATGACACTGACCTTCTGAAGAATTTAGGCCAGTTTTCTTATGGCCCACATTAAGGGCTGGATCTGATTCTACCCTCAGGGTCATTTTACTTGTTCCTCTACCCCTGTATTTCCTATAAACTGGAAGTTGGGTCAAAAGGCTTGATTATATTTAAGTTGAGCATCTTTGGCAAGGTTCCTTCATAGGTAATGTTGTTACTTCACGTTGCATCAAATCAAGAGGCCTCTAAAGTCAGGTTACTCTACCATTAGTGGTGCTAAGTGTGAGCACTAGGCTAAGTTGGTGACTGCTGAATTTCTTCATTGTAAGGTATATTTTCCCCTTTATAATTATTAATATATGGAGTGATACTCTGACACTGTGCGAACATCCTCCTTTTCGCTACCTCCTTTTCCAAGATGGATTTTAGCTTCTCTTGATGACCTTTGCCTGAATTATTGGGGACTGCACAAGGTGATTTTTCCAATTCCATAATTCCATCTATGTTTATCGGCTGGCATTCATTTATAAAGAAAAAAAATCCCTTCCCCAACCCTTGATTTTGAGTATCACTCTGGACTTATGGATTTTTAAAATGTATTTAATGATTTGACAATCTATCACAGTAATTATTCTTTTTGGTGCCGTGATTGACTCATATTTAGCCAGTGGAGTCCCCTCAAGCTGGGTTATGTGAACTTTTGACTTGATCCTGTTAGTTTTGGGGCACTTCCTTGTTTTCTGGCAAGATGTTCCAGGCTCACCTTTGTACTATTGTACTTTCTGGGCCTAAGACCCAAAAGCAACCATTTCCCCCAAGAAATACTGTTTTTTTTTTGTGGAGAATTGCATTTAAATATCAAGATATGGGCACCCTCCACTGGGTAACATTACTTCTAAGATATATGTGTATATATATATTTATTTTCCAAAATTCAAATTTAACATCAGAGAGCTTTTCCCCAAAACCTTCTTTTCTAAATTTTTTCTTTCCTCTTATTAGAGTTTTAACTAACAAAATTTATTAATAATTCACTTTATCTAGAGTAGACATAAAATTTTAAAATTACATTACTAATAGTACTATTAGAAATAAATCTGTGATGTTTGAGATTTTTTGTTTTTGTTCTTTCTGCCCTCAGTCTACATCTCACTAAGAATGTAGGAGTACTATTAAACACCACTTTCAAACAGATCTAAAGAACTTTGATGACTCTGCCATTTCTGATCCTTGTAGAGCCTAGATTATCATTTTTTCAAACTAATCCTTTTTTCTTTTTTTAGTGGTACACGTGAAACATACAATAGCTGAAAATGTGCATCCTAAGACTAGAAAGGCAATGCAGATTTCAGTGAACAAATCAGGATTGCTATGACTGGTGAGCACCTGCATCGGTCAGCATTCATTTAAGGTTGTTTTTCCATCAAACTTAAGTGGATGATATAACCTAAGAGTCATCTCAGGGTATATTTTCAAGGTACTGTACCCCAAAACACTCAATAGGCAGAAAAAGCCAGTAGCTTGCCCTGCATCAAATCTCCATGCAAACATTCAGAACACCTATTATGACTAAAAAGGTCAAAAGGCATAGATAGTTATTTTGACTATGTACACATCTCTAATTCATTACCTTAGGCATTTGTACAGATAGCAAAAAAGGTAGGCAAATCTGGGGCTACTTTTAGTCAAGAAGGAATACAGTGAAAACTAAGCTAAAGAATACAATCTCCCATTTAACCAACATGTACTAGTTTATTCTATACTTTTATGCTCTGCAGTGAGTTGGTACATTTCCAAAGGCAGTGGCTATACTTTAATTATCTTTAGTAGTGAAAGGAAATAGCTGCATATATGACAATGTGGAGTCTTTAAATTTTATGTACTTACTGAGTTCAATAAAATAAATACCAGCTTTAAAGAACTAGAGGTTTTAGATACTGTTCTTTTTGAAGATAAACTCGATTAAATTTGAGTGAGAATATTTTAAGATTTTGACACTTCAAAGGAAGTGGTAAGTCAGAACGCCTATTTGAAGGAACACTCTTAGTCAAAGCTTGTACTTGCTCCAGCTTTGTCTTTAAAAGCACACAGAATCACAGTGAAAAATAAATGAATACATGTAGTGTTTATAATGGTGTCTGGTACACACAACTGTTATCTCTTTGTGAGAACTAATAATATTCAGTATAACTTTTCTTTCCAAATATAATCTATGTTGCACACAGGGAGAGATTAAAAGCAATCCTGAAAACAAAAGCTATCAGAAAACTATACTGAAGCTTAAAAATATTTTCCTATTTTCTGATCTTGGGGGTTCATTAAGAGTTCTTATTTGAGAAATTTTTAAACAGCTGTAAAGTTTACTTTATATTCATGGAAGATCCTCCTGGCATTAGTTCTTAAAATACACAATTGAAATAAGAGTTGTCAAATACTACATTGTGTTTTTAATAGATTTCTACTATATTAAAGAAAAGTACATCCTCTCTGGTTTGTCTTCCCTCTTAATTCTAGCTACACACTGCTGCCCTCTGCAGCATTTTCCATTCTTGCAAGCTGACTGCCACTCTTAATCATCACAAACCCACCTTAGAGGAGGGCTTTCTGAAGGGTCCAGCTACAGACCCCAATCCTCCAGGGAATGTTCTTTCCTGGCATTCACATAGCCTCTTCGTGTCTCAGGCCTTTATCTTTTTTTTAAACTAGTTTTTTTTAATTGGAAAAAATATATACGTATGGTTAAAAGGATAAAAACGATTATTAGTGAAAACATGTGGCTTCCACTCCAAATCTCTACATAGATTCGTGCATCCGTCCATAAATGGTATATATTATTACAAACATACACACAACACGCATTTCTTTTTAAACATAAGTGGATGTATTCACACCACTGTTTATCATTCACGATTGTAACTTGGAGATTGTCCCCTTTCAGACGGTATTAACCTATATAACTTAATTAAAACCAGTAAGTGCTAACAAAATAGGTTTTTCTTTTCTTTTTCACGGTACGCATGGCCTTTATTGTTTGCTACAGGAAGTGGAAGAGGCGGGGATGCGACAGCTCCGGCTCCTGGGGCGACTCCACAGATTGGGTCATCGCCCTCGAAAAGTCCAATTAATCTACTCTCGAATAGGTTCTGCCACAATCTAATCAGCTTTTTGTTGCCACTAAGACTTTTATTATTCTGTGAATCGGTGGTTCTCAAACTTGACGAGACATTGGTATCACCTACAAGCCTTGTTCAAACAGGTTGCTGAGGCCATCCTCAGAGTTTCTGACTCAAAGGTGTGAGGTGGGTGTTGAGAAACCGTATTTATAGTAAATTATTTTTGCAATAAATTACAAATTACTGTAAAAAAAAAATACCACGCAAGGCTGATGCTACCGGGACCACACTCAGAGAACCAACCGGTAGTATGAATGCTGTATTAAACCCCGTTCCTCCCACCACCCAGCACCCTGGGAACCTCAATAAGTGCCCAACGGCACCGAGCCCTGAAGTAACTACCCAACTGACCCCCACTCCGAGCCGGAACTAAGATAAAACGAACCTACATCCGGCGCCTGGCGCATACCAGTACGTCATTTCCTTCCTACGAAACCCCGCCCACTTTACTTCCCTAACGTGATTAAGGGCCGGCGGCCTAGAGGGAGGTGGGAATCACGTGAGTCGAGCGACGTCTTGCGAGGATTTTTAACCTCTCGCGAGACTTCACCCGCCTCCTCTATTCCTCCTTCCAGTGCCCGGCTTTAGTCCTCTCCCGCTCGCCGCTGAGCGAGATATTCTTTTCCAGACCGAGTCGCCTAGTTGTCGCCGCGGAGCTTTTGCTTGCTGCTGCCGCTGTCGCAACCACCACTGGGCTGCTTTGCCGCGACCCCGTCCCGCCGGCACGCCCCCAGCCCCACACAAGGTAACAAACGCGATGAGGGAGAGAGTAAGGCCTCGCCGGGCTTCGGCCTCCCCCTAGTTGAAGCGGAGGCCTGAGGCCGAGGAGCGGGCCGCGCTGCAGAGGCCCGGGCGCCGGCCGGAGTGTCAGGAGCGCCGGCCTCCTCTTCCACCCAGAGTTGAGCCCTGAGCGGCCTCGGACGGGGTTGGGCTAGCCGCGGGAACCCAGCGGGTGGGGTTGGCATTTTAAGGACGCTCCGGGCCCTTCCGAGCCTGTTTGCGGGTGGGGCTCCGGCTCCGGGGGCCTCCGCTGGGTTCGTGTTTTCGGTTTCCCTGGAAGCTGTTTGAATTTCGAGGTCTGAAATGGTCGAGCAAGTTGTGGCGGACTTTGAGGTGTTGAGTGACCGAGGGGGAGCAGCCTGGCTTGCTCTAACCCTTTGGAGTCCTTCCAGGCTGTGGTTGGACGGGGATTGTAAAACAGACGGGTTCTCGGAAAACCCGTATGTTTGCTAATAAAGTGAGAAAGAATTCTCTCCTATCTTACTTTCGGGAGAAGAATGAGCCAGATTTGGTGAAAGCCACGTTCCTTAGATTGCCTAAATAGGAGAGTATCAGTGCTGTTTCTTTCATTGCAGAAAATGCATCGTCAGTATTTAAGTGACTGGGTTTTTGCTCTGGATAAGAGTTTCTAAACGCATTCATACTAATTGAATAGCTCTTGTGGAGAGCTATTTGTGTAGTTAATCCAAAATCAGTTGGAATTGGTTTTGGAAGTATTTTTTAGTGCTTAAAAATCAGAAGCCTCAACACTTTCAACAGTTTAGTGCCCTTTTTTTTTTTTTTTTGGTGACAATATAACAATCCTATTAATTGAGCCTAACACAGTGCCTTCCCTGTTACAGGACTTTAAAGAAAATTAGAAGTTCTTCTTTTTCCTCTTACCTCTTGCTTTCTGTTCCTATATGGAATTTGTCTGACATGTTTATAATCATCAGAATACTTGAAGTTTGTGTTTGGCTCACAGCTTTTTTCTGAATTGAAAGTAAAGGTAGTAGTGATAAATTACGCTGCAGTGAATTATAATAATGAGTTGGGAGCAAAATTGGTTAGGGTTGATTCAGGCAGACAGGGAAAATTATTTTTTATGGTTTGTTTTTTTTTGTTCCGTTTTCATGACCTTACTCTTTTTATTTTCTTCAGATGTCAGAGGATCTAGCAAAGCAACTGGCAAGCTACAAAGCTCAACTCCAGCAAGTTGAAGCTGCGCTGTCTGGAAATGGAGAAAACGAAGATTTGCTAAAATTAAAGAAAGATTTGCAAGTAAGTATGAGGGGACACTTACAGTTACATTGCTTGAAAAGAATATTTTTGTGTTTTACAAATGATCTATTGTTAAGAATCTGTGGGTATCCAGAACACCATTTGGAGGGAGTGTTTCACCCCTTGTGCGTACAAGTGTGTACGTACATAGGCATACATGGCTTCTAGGAGTAGCGTTGCTTCCTCAGTTTGTGTACATCAAAATGATTGAAGCATTGTTCTTTGTTAACGTCAACCTTGTATGCTCATATAATTTTAAAAAATAAGAGTTAATGTTAGAAGTCATTGTCAAACTTTCTAGAGAAAGAGGTACATACAATTTTACAAGGAATAGCTCTTCTGTTTTTAAAGACCTGGAAAAGGAATTTTAGTTCAAAGGGTAACTAAAAGGAGGAAAATATAACCTGATTAAGATTCTTTTTAATGCCAAAAGATTCTTTGAAAATGAAATAGAGCACGCATGCCAGAGATCCTGTGTGTGTGTAACAGAGCTAGCTCTAGTGCCTTGTGTTGAAAACACATTATAAAAATACCTAAAGAGATGCTTGTTTTCTGCATAAATGTTATATAATGTTTGAACTTAAGGCTAGGTTTTACATCTAGTTTTTGACACTTGTTAGCAACTTAAAATTAAACCAAATCTATGTGAGAAGGAGATCTTAATTTGTTCTTTTTGTTGTGGAGGGGCAGTAAGTATGAAACCTGCTTTTTAAAACTTGCTCTGGGGTTTCGAGACAAACATAAAGCCATGATAGTAAATATCTGTTATTTCTCGGAACAATAGGTTGATTAATAAAAATATCATATATAATACTTGTAAATATGTATGAGTTTTCATCTTAACAAATTTGTGAACTTAAAATTCTGAACCTGAGTTTTTGGAAAGTTTTAAAAGATGATTAGATGGTCTATGTTCACTGATTCAAAACAAAACTTGAATCATCTTCATCCTATCTAAGTAATCCTTTCCCTCCCTTTATATCATCCTCTTGCCCATTAAAATTATTAAATTTTAGGGATATTAGAACTGCAAACAAATGAAACTTACGTGAAATGGGGTCCAGATTCAGGATTCTGAAAGCACTTACCTGGGTATAATTAAGATGAGTTAAATATTTTTGGGTTCAAATTCTGGATTTAGGATAGACTTTCATGAAGTTGCAATAGTATGTTATTTTTCTAAAAACACAGAAACCAGGGCCTCTCTTCAATACGTAGAAATCAGGCCAGTGGATTTCAAGGAGCCAGTCAATAAGAAAGATGTTTTGGGAGCAGTTTCTCCCACTCTCAGGCCAACTTTCTTCTTGCCTCAAGGAGAGAGCCTGGTATGCCCCCATCTCTCTGTCTCTCTCTATCTTTTTTTTTTTTTTAAATCCAACTTAAAAGCAGTGCTTTTTTCTTTGAAGAAAAAACGTCATGTGCTAGTGTTGTATATATTGCTTCCTGGGCAGTAGGAGGGAGGGGTATATGTGGAACTGGTGGAGGGGGGAGTTGGGAGTGAAGACTGAGAACGTTATTATGAGGTAATAATGTTACAGAGTAAATTGTCAGAGCCTGGGCAGAATTGTCTTATTAGGACATGATCCATAGTGGAAATACTATTGGGAGACAGACCATTGTAGTAGGCATTGTAGTAACCAGGTAAATGGCTTACTTAGGGTTCAGTTAATAATGACCTGGGGGCCATTTTTCTGTAAAATGTCCTGTTTTCTGTAACCATTTTGAAAAGCATTGTCCAATAGAAGTTTCTGTGGTGATGGAGATGTTCTGTATCTGCTGTGTAATATTATAGCCACTACCCACATGTGGCTGTCGAATATTGGGAATAAGACTAGGATGGCGAAGAGCTGAATTTTTAATTTTATTTAAGTAGCCATATGTGGCTACCATATCAGATGGCACAGATTTAGAAGCATAAGTTCTAACACTTCAGTTAGAAATAATAGAGAATGTTTTTCCTGACCAGTCTTGACTTTGGATTCTTTTCCTCTTATTCTGTCATGGAAAAAAAAATCATTTTGGTTACTAGAAATAGGTCTGTTTTGAATTGAAAACTTCTCAAAGGTGGAAGGCATCATTTAGGATTACATAAAATTCTGGAAAGTTTTGTGCTGTCTGCTTCCATCTAGTAATTGTTATCTCCATTGACTACAGCTACAGCTTCTATTTTGTCATAGGTTTTTTGTTTTTGTTTTTGCGGTACGCGGGCCTCTCACTGTTGTGGCCTCTCCCGTTGCGGAGCACAGGCTCCGGACGCGCAGGCTCAGCGGCCATGGCTCACGGGCCCAGCCGCTCTGCGGCATGTGGGATCTTCCCGGACCAGGGCACGAACCCGCGTCCCCTGCATCGGCAGGCGGACTCTCAACCACTGCGCCACCAGGGAAGCCCAGGTTTTTTGTGTGTCTGTTTGTTTTTTTTTAAATCCTTTTCCTTCTCTGCATTCTGGGATATACCTTGTGCCATTGATATTTAATCCTGCCTTTTATATTTGCTGAAGAATCTGTTCAGACTGATGACTTGAGTTTGTGGCCTCCTTTATTTTCTTGTGTTCCTTTTATGGAATATCCTTACTCTGGTTAAAAATTTGTTTGCCCTTTCATTTATGCAAAATGTTCTTTCTGCATTTTTTTCAGTGACCCTCATTTGCCAATAAGGCTTCTATGTTTATTTCTTTATGTACTATCTTTCATATAAAGTTACTCAACAGGCAGCAGATTAATTTACTAAAGTCCTAATTGCCTTTCTTTTTTCACTTAAAAGAAGTGGGTTTAGTAAAATCCAGGCTAGCTAGTTGGCTAGCTCCCCAGGCAGTCTCTGATAATCACAAAAAAGTCAGTTTATTAGGCTGTTTGCTGAATACACTGGTTCTAAAGGAGGCAGGGGTCAAGTCACTTGTCTCATATGTTACAGTGGCTCTGCATCCCCGAAACGCCTTCCTTCAGTAAGCAGAGTGCTTGAGTGCACCCCCTTTGACCTGCTGATATGTAGATCACAACATCTGATGCTTCCTGGGATTGCCGATTACTGTAACTGCTGCCCATCTGTCAATGAAGGAGCAGTTTCAGAACTCAGACTTGGGGGAGGAAAAGTAATTAATGGTATGTACCTTTAAGAACTCCCTCATACATAAAATAGTTTCTCTAATACTTTGGTCCATATACACATGTGAAGAAAAAAAAACCATTTAGAAGGGTCTTTATAGTTGTTGGGAGGGGTATGTAAAACATGGCAAAGTAAAAAGACAACTAGAGATAAATGCTCCAGATTTTTTAAAGTGTCATTTCAGTGCAGGACTCTGGAAATTATAACATGCACAGCTTTTCAGGACCCTTTTCTTTGGTGAAAATGTATTTCCTTATGAAAATATAGTGGGGAGATGTTTTATCCCAAGACACGTAGAGTTCTAAATCTTGAGACCTACAAACACAGACTTTATGTTTGTGCTTTAGTAGTTAAATGATCCCTAGTTAAATGGAATTATTTAATGATAGGGATTGTATGGGCTCTTGAGTCAGGCTTATTGGATTACATTCTTGGCCCTAAAAGTGGTTAATTAAAAACAAGACTGGATGATTTACTCTCCTTCTTTGTGTAGTACATGATCTGTTTATTTGGAAGTTCTTTGCTTATTTGCAAAAGTTATTTGCAAAAGATTGTCTTATTAAAAAGTATTTGAATGGATATTTGGCACCTAATAAAACTTTCATTAAAGATGTTAATCTACTGAATTTTTAACTTAAATCTGAGTCTTCTAGTTTTTTCATTCATAAAATTTTTTAATTACTAAAACTGATCTTTCTCCAAGGGCTTTAATAATCCTTTTTTTAAGGCTCAAATACAAGTTTTTAAGAAATAGCCAGGAAGATTTAAAATCTTTAGGAGAGAAGTAACGTTAAACTTTCTTGTCTATTGAACCAGAGCTACTATTATAAAACCTCAGTGGGAACCAGAAGAAACTCAATACAGAGTGCAACTTTGCTAATTTTTCTCCCAGAACATAATAATGTGATGTTTAAGATATTTTATTTGCAACAGCAGAGGAACAGGTATGCAAGTTCTTAAAATAAATCAGATAAGGTGATGCATAATATGAGTCTTCATCAGAGTAAAAATATAGCAGATTGGTAGCAGAATCTATCAATTTGTTCTATTTCTTAAGTTTTTTAACCAGCCCTACTAAACACCTTTAAAGCCAGTAAGTGTAAGCCTGAGTTAGAAAATACATTTGCCACACAGAAAGGTTTTGCCTACCTGTGTGTGTTACATTTATTTTATTTTTTTTCTTTTAAACGAAGCTGTGCTAATGTGCTTAACATTAAGGTATTGGGATATTTTAAATCTGACTTGGTAATTTGCTTACCCAAATGGGATAGGTTTTATAATAAATGAATAGAGACACTACTGTTTTTAAAATATATCTACAGTACTTTGGTAGAAATATGTATGAGCAGGAACATTTTTATTACTAATAAGGCTGCTTCAAGTGTTTGGGGGTTTTTGAGGGGGAGCTCACCTGTTGGCAGGCAGTTAATACGACTGCCAAGCAGTGCCCTGTAAAAAGTGCAGTTGCGCGACGTACACCTGACAGTGATGTGAGAGAAAAGTGATCTTGAATCTAGGTCAGTGCCTTACAGTTGACTGTTTCTCATCTTTAGGGAGGTCTGTTTAGCTAAAATAGGTGCTTAAAAATAATGTACAGTGTAAATTCAAGTCTACCCTATTTCTGTTAGTATTTGAGGTTAATTAAATTGAAAGGCAACTGCCTGGGTTTAAATCCCAGCACCAGTGTATAAAATACTGTATCTCAGTTTCTACATGGGGATAATCACAGTATCTACATCATAGTATTGTTATGAACTGCAAATAAATATGTGTAGAGTACTTAATGAGTGCTGTGTGGTATGAGAGCTGTTATCAAAAACTGAAAGAACTTGCTTGTTGAAAGTAGTTGACAATGTGAATTATAAAAATAATGTTAATGGTTTTTGTTTTTTCTTTTTAGGAAGTTATAGAACTAACCAAAGACCTTCTGTCAACTCAACCTTCTGAAACGCTGGCAAGTTCAGACAATTTTGCTTCTACTCAGCCCACTCATTCATGGAAAGTAGGAGACAAGTGTATGGCAATCTGGAGTGAAGATGGACAGTAAGTGTAGAAAAAAACTGTAACTATAACATGAAATAGTAAAGTACAATGGTAAGGTGATTTTAATCAGCTTGAACTACCCTATTTTAATCTTTCTATAATAGCCAGTATGACTTATAGAACGAATTTGATTCTTGGGTGGTTAACATTAATACAGTTTAATTTTTAGCTTTAGGTTAAGTTTTAGGGCAGAAGAATGGCTTGGATCCTAGAGGAAATAAACATGAAAGTAGAGGAAAATGAATGGATATTAAAAAAAAAATAGTCTAAATTCTTTTTTCCTTGAATTGAAAATTGAGTAATCGTTGGTTATCTTAGACTTTTGTGAAGCACATATACTGAAATTATTCCTATAAGAAGTATCTTTTCTCAAAAGAGATTGACTAAAGCACATATAGTAGACATGTAAGAGACTTCCTTGGCAATATTTTGGTTAGGACTTCCTTTTTAAAAAGCAGATGGCTAACTCCAGCCACTATTATCTTTGCCAAAGGGACATTTGATTATAGGAGTTTCATTTTAGACACATTGAATAGTTGAATCACTGCAGTATAAGTCTTGTAGGCTGAGTGCTAAACCTTTACTCACCTGCTTACAGCCATGATATCTTTACAGGTGTTATGAAGCGGAGATTGAGGAGATAGATGAAGAAAACGGCACCGCTGCAATCACTTTTGCTGGCTATGGCAATGCTGAAGTGACTCCACTTTTGAACCTCAAGCCTGTAGAAGAAGGAAGGAAGGCAAAGGAGGACAGTGGCAACAAACCCATGTCAAAGTAAGTGACTTTGACTTAAGCATTTTAAATGTAATCTTCCCCATTTGGGTACTTGAGATGTCTGCAGAATCTATACAGGCTAGACTAGAGTAAGAAACTTGTAATACTGTTTACCATTATTTTGAAGATTAGCAGTGTATGGTCAACATTGTCTTTATATGTATGCCTAGGTAAAGTGAAGACATTTTGGTTCCCACTTAGGCATTTAATGAATAATTATTAAGAGGATTCTATATATTGATACTTCTCACTAAACCAGGTTCTGGGTTCCATCACAGCAAAGAAGACCAAATTAGGCCTTGTCCTGACTGAGTTTATAGTCTAAAGAACAAACACATAATTAAAGAAGAACTTTAATAATAAAGTATAAAAGTAATGGAGGGAACATAATGGGTACTTTTAGGGAACAAAGAAAAGGTACCTAAACTGCATTTTAGTCATCAGGGCAAATTTCTTTGAGGAAATGATGTGTAAACTGAGATTTGAAAAGAAGAGGTGTTAGCCAGTTAATGAACTAGAAGGTATGATCTTGGGCAAGCTGCTTAACTTCTGTTTCCTCATCTGTGAAACAGGGACAATAGTATATGCGTTATGGGGTTGTAAGGATTAAATGACAGCATGAGTAAAACATGTAGCACAGTTCTTGACATGTAGTAAGATCTCACTCAGTAAATGTTTACATTTAAAGAAGAAAACCAGGTGGGAACATAGAGGTAACAGAAAGAAATTCCTTTGGTAAAAACTTGGGGCTCGAGGGTGGGTGGTTTGACAAGAGAAGAGATTAGAGAGTCAGAGGCCAGATCATAAAAAACTTGAAAGCCACGGATGCATTTCAAGTAGAGAGGATCTGATGTGTTCAGATTGGAGCTTTCGAATGATTACTGGCAGCAGAGAGAAGGCAGCTACTGCTGTCTTCCAGGTGTAAGATGATCGTGGACCTGAGCCCAGGGAGTAGCAGTTAAGGATGGACCCGTGTATAGTTTGAGAGGTGTTTAAGAGACAGAATGAACAATTTTCAGTTCTGCATATTTGCCACAATTGGCTATCTTTTGGATTTGTTAGGAGTTTTCAAAACTTAAGTTGCTACATAAATATATTTGAATTTGGGAAAATTGTATCATCTATTAAAATAAATTTGGTTTAAGCATCCCAATAAGAAAGATTGTAGAATAACATGACATTTCTATTTTTAGTCTTTGATATTTGTTTAAAAACCACACTTCATAGTAGTGATTTTATGATACAGAGGAGTCTAGATCATATAGCCTTGTTTTTAAAGACCTCTTTCTTCGTCCTTCTTTTGGTGAGAAGTCAGTGTTAACAGACTGAGCAGAAATTGAGAGGGCTTTAGGCTCTGATTGGAAAACCCTAGTTGTTTTTGTTTTAAGAATTGTTAGCTATGATTTCCCTTTGTACTGCTGTGCTCTTCCAATCTACATGAAATAGTTTTATCTGCATTGAATCTCTTCATACAGTTTTTCCAAATGGGCAGCATATCACACTTGCTAACTGCCCATTTAACAATTGATACAGGTTTAGATAGCTTTTAATGTTGAAACTCCTCCTATTCCTAAAACACAACTGGCAAAAGCCATGTAAATGGCAAATTAAAAGTCATAGTTGCAATGTTTGATTAAATGGGTAATACATTACTACACTTGGCGTTCAAAAGCTTCCAAGGATACTGTATATTTCAAATAACATTTATTTCTTAGTAGTCCTGAGTGATCGGCATTGATGTTAGCTTTTATTTGTGGGGTGAAGAATGTGTAAGTTCATTAGGTTTTGGGGTTTTTTTGGAGGGAGCAGTGGTTGCACTGCTAAATATCTCTAAGGAAGTCATCTTTTAAATTTTAAGAGTTGACATTTACCTGTTCTGTCCACACAGAAAAGAAATGATTGCCCAGCAGCGTGAATATAAAAAGAAGAAAGCTTTGAAAAAAGCACAGAGAATAAAAGAACTTGAACAAGAAAGAGAGGACCAGAAGGTGAAATGGCAGCAGTTCAACAACAGAGCCTATTCTAAAAACAAAAAAGGCCAGGTTAGTAAATCCTTTCATCATACTTTGTAAATTTGCAAAGTACAACTGTCTTTAAAATAAAGCGAGCACAAAATAACTTTAAAATGAAAAAGGAGGTTCATAGATTTAACGAAATAGTAACTGGATCTTGAATTCAGAATCCTCTTTAATCTTTATTTTTGACTTACTGAAAAATATCTCCATTAGCCACTGTCTCTGCAGTGGAAGCACTATGAATGAGTTTATGCCAGGAATTACAAAAGATCTGGGTTATTTCCTTTTATTTTATTTTAATTTTTTTTAAATTAATTTATTTAATTTATTTATTTTTGGATGTGTTGGTTCTTCATCGTTGCACACGGGCTTTCTCTAGTTGCAGTGAATGGGGGCAGGCTTCTCACTGCAGTGGCTTCTCTTGTTGCAGAGCATGGGCTCTAGGCGCGCGGGCTTCAGTGGTTATGGCACGTGGGCTCAGTAGTTGTGGCTTGCAGGCTCTAGAGCGTGGGCTCAGTAGTTGTGGTGTATGGGCTTAGTTGCTCCGCGGCATGTAGGATCCTCCCGGACAAGGGCATGAACCTGTGTCCCCTGCATTGGCAGGCGGATTCCTAGCCACTGTGCCACCAGGGAAATCCCTGATTTCCGTTTATAAACTAAAATTTGAAAAATTATTTGTTATCTTACATACTGCTTAGAGTGTATTGAACCCTACCTGATTTGTTAACATGCCTTATGTTGGGTGTCACTAGTGGGTTTTATGAGCACTCAGGTTCCCTTGAGGTACTTTTCCTTATAGATGTATTTTGGAATTTTATTTTTTTCCAAAACTAATCAAGAATTGTTTGTTTCATTTCTCCTAGGTAAAGAGGAGTATTTTTGCTTCACCTGAGAGTGTAACTGGCAAAGTTGGAGTAGGAACTTGTGGAATTGCTGATAAACCTATGACACAGTATCAAGATACCTCTAAATACAATGTTAGGCATTTGATGCCTCAATAATCAGAAAAACTGTTGGATTTCATCTCTGCAGGGCTTTACATTTACCTTTTTATCCTTATATTTTTCTAAAGGTAAATTATTTGTTAGACAAGTAAGGAAGATACCATTGTCGTCATTGTTTGACTTCAGTAGAATGAAACTTGAAGAAATTGTATTTGATAACTGCTATTCATTTAAACTTTTTTCATTACTACTACCAGTTTCCTCAAAGTTTGTTGGGTAAAGCAACTTTTCTAGATAGATGCTGAGTAAATACAGCACTTAGATTAATTATTGATCTTCCTAGTATCAGGCCCCCACTTAATGGATGGCATATACGTTTTGTAAGGTTCTAACTGGGAAGTTTCAGATGCTTTGAACTTGCCACATATTCTAGCAATTCACTGGAACATCAAGGCAAAATACCAACCTGCTAAAGAGAACTTCTCTTCATTTTTTTTTTTGTCTTCAGCTTAAACCTAGCTGTTGCCCAGTTAACCTAAAAGTAGGTTAATTTGTAAATGGCAGAGTTTTTTTTGAGGTTTTTCTCAACTCGTTTCCTAAGCCTATTAGGCCATCTCTAAAATTGATCCAGCTCTGTATTCTTTTCATTGAATTTTAGTTTTATGTAAGAAACCATGTTTAGGACCAGCTACCTTTTCTAATGTTTTTTTTTGTTTTTTGTACGTTTGCTTTCCTCCCGTGTTGATTTTCACTTATGGTAGTGGTACCATTTTTTGGATGTGTAATGTTTATATGAGAAAACAAAAAGCTGATGTATAGCCCTGTATACAATGTAGATACTATTTTTGTAAAAAACCGAGGCTAAATTAATGAACAAGAGTACCGAATGTTTCATCATTAAAAATTTACTGTATTTCTTGTGCATTAATCTGACCATAATTTCCCTGTATAATGTTCACGTAGCTGAGTTTGTAATTTTTGTTAACTAGATCAAGTTGTCAGCATTTGTTGGTAAGTGAGCATCACAATTATCCTGAGTTGAGTTTAAGCCAAATGTATGCGTAGAAAAGGGTCTTCCTATTAATGGAAGATGGTGATTTTTAAGATGTGTGTTAATTTCAGTTTTTGTATGTTTAACTTTTATTAAATAAAGTGTTTTTAAAATCTCCAGGGTGTGTTAACAGAAAGGTGAAGTTAGCTGCTAGCATTGATATAATGATTAAGCATACATCATTTCCACAGAAAAGAATATTGAGTGTGTAATAAATGTTTCAATAAATCCTTATGTGCGCCTTATATTGGACATAAGAAATTGGAAAGGACAGACTAGTTTTATTTTAAGGGTTGTGCTTGCATAGGGGTGTTTGTAAATTTTTGGTAGAAGGGGAAAATAAAAATTTTTATTTCATTAAGAAAAAAAATTTTTTATTTCATGATTTTAATTTTTTTGGTAAATTGAAGCTTTTTAAAAAATGTTTTTGGCCACGCAGCACAGCATGTGGGATCTTAGTTCCTGGACCAGGGATCAAACCCGTCCTGCCTGCAGTGGAAGCTCAGAGTCTTAACCACTGGACCGCCAGGGAAGTCTGGTAAATTGAAACTTTCAGGAGGACAGTGATGAGAGAGAATTCCTCGTGTCTCCATCTCCCTCCCAACTCAGGAGATCACTGTTGTTTTGTTTTTTTGTTTCTCTCCCTGTAATTTATGGCCAAAGGGTAGAGCACATAGGACAGAATGAAAGGTGAAGTAGTTTTTCAATACAAGGCACAAATTACAGCAGAAAAGGAGCTACTTAGCCCGAAAAACTTCTAAATATACTAATGTTCTTGTTACCAGTATAACAAACTTTAAATCAGTGGTATCCTTAAAGGATTGCAAGGGAACCCTAGTAATTAAAAAGCACTGGAAGGAAATTTGGTATAACTCTGTGGCCATACAAAGTGGTTTTTTGTGAGATTATCTTGGTATGTTTGCTGGAGTAATAGTTCACCTGGTGTTTGTGTAGGCAAGACTTGTGTTGAGACTCGTGCCTCCTTTGACTCTATGGGCCTTCCTTTCTGCACATTAATTTTCCTGGAGGGCTTTGCAGTAGAAGGAGAGAGAAGGGGAAAAAAAAAGTGACTGTGTTGTAGAAAACATTTTTTAACAAATAGGCATATAGCATGAAGTCAAGAGCCTGTGTGTCGAAGACCTAGATGTGGTCCTTTGTAAAGTTCTGTTGTCAGGATGATGATAGTTTCTCTGGACTAAACTTAAAAATTAGGAATCCTGGGGGGACCTGTCTCATAGTGGATGCTGAAGTTGAGAAAATCTTAATGAGGAGCATGATACCAATGGTATTTTACAAATGCAGGTGGTTAAGCTCTCAATATTCTAAAATCAAATATGATGCTTGGTCTATGAAGGTTTGTTATAAAATTTAATGTAGAGGTTACCCTCTTGTCAAGAAAGGAGACATGAAGCTCTGAAATGGACAGACTGAACCATACTTGATGGCCCCCACGTGGCTGTGGTTGCATTTGTCTTTTCTCAAAACTTGACATTTGACTTTGTTATTGGCTCTTTCAAGGAAAGTACAGTCCTAACACCCCCAAAACAATTTTAAATTTTAATATTAATCACAGATAACAGTGTTTTAATTAACATGTAGAAAAGTCATATTGGAAGAGCAAGGACTCTGGAGCCAGACTGCTGTGTTTGAATCCTGGCTCCCCCATTTATTATTTGTATGCATAATTCTCTGCCTCAGTTTTCTCAGCTGTAGAATTAAATTAATACGTTTCATTAGGTTGTAAGGATGAGTGAGTTAATATGTGTGAAGTGTTTAGTAGAGTACCTGGTATGTTGTAAGCACTATAGATAGAAGTGTTTGCTACTACTGTGCAGAGCTAATGATGACTATCTGATCTTTTTTCCTTAACTTGAATAACAATTCACATTATAATGGAAATAATACTATTGCTTATAAATGTGTTACTGAAATGTTACCAAATTACCAAAGTTCTAAGACATTAAGTAATCCTGGTAGAGGTTTAAATTTTTGTATTTAGGGTTTGTTTCTTAGTGGGAAGGGGGTTACACTCCTAATAAAATCACTTTTTTTTTTTAATTTAATTTTTATTTTTGGCTGCGTTGGGTCTTGGTTGCTGCGTGGGGGCTACTCTTCGTTGCGGTGCACGGGCTTATTGTGGTGGCTTCTCTTGTTGTGGAGCATGGCTTCTAGGCGCGTGGGCTTCAGTAGTTGTGGCTTGCGGGCTCTAGAGTGCAGGCTCGGTAGTTGTGGTGCATGGGCTTAGCTGCTCCGCGGCACGTGGGATCTGCCCAGACCAGGGATCGAACCCGTGTCCCCTGCACTGGCAGGTGGATTCTCAACCACTGTGCCACCAGGGAAGCCCCACTCGTAATTCTTGATTAAGATTAATGAGGGATTCTTGGATCTGGGTCCTACCCCAGGCCTATCCAGGCCAAGGTATGTCTTGTTTTTTTGACAGACACCACACAGGTGATTCTGATGTGCATCCCTGGCTGAGCACCATGTTTTAGGTTAAATGTGAAAACGGTTGGATTTTTGAAATGAAGGCAAAAATTTATAAGTGGCAATTTTCTGAGCCCAATTATGAAGACTTAGGCATCAAACCAAAGTGAAAATGCATCCATTTAACGTAACAACTCATTTTTTTAAATACTTGTTTTTTCACAACAAAGGATGTGCATGTGCATGCACGTGTGTTTCCATTACAATGCAGTTTTAATGCTCTGTATGCCTTTAAAATAGCAAGGGAAAACCATGAAGTGACAAAGGAAACTCAGTTTTGTAAGTTGTGTGGTGTCTGTAGATTGTGATTATATAAGGTGAAAAATACCACTTGCAAATTAAGCGAAGTATTAGAGTTTTGATTTGGCTTTTTGCCTCAACTGGGTATTAACTGAGATATAAAAGAAGGAAGAAAATGTATTAAACCCAACAAGGTTTTGTATTTGTTAAAATATTTAGAGAGTTCAATAAACATGTGCTGAATTGTATTAAGTATTTGTATTAAACTATGAAACAACCAGTTAGTATAAATGGTAATTTACAAGTTCAACAGTAAACGTAAACATTCTTTGTATCTAGGATTTTTGAGTTGCAAGTTAAACTGAATTTTTACTGCAGTGGAGAGGAAAAGCATAGCAGGTAAAATAACAGGTAATGCCATAGTTTAAACAAAACCAAAGCTATTGATTCCCCTTATACTATGATTTTTTTAAAAAAGCATACCTGTATAGATGGGTATAGATGTATTCTTAAGAAACATCTCAAGAGGTTCAGAAACCCGTAATATTGACATTCTAAGAATTTGTTTTGGCCTAGCCAAAAGTAGTAAAACAAACAAACAAAAACAGATGAAGGTGTTATTCTGTGAGGGTCCTCGCTTGCCTTTTCTGCCATTCAGCTTAAGTATGTAAAGGTTCTTTTGTGGCCTTGAGTGGCGAAAAGCAGATCTGAGAACAATGCTGGGCTTGGGTTAGCTGACAGCTGAACTAACTAAAAATATCAAATTATGGCTACTTGTCATCTTTTAGTTCCCAGAAATAAAAACTGGCAATTTACTTCCACCAAGCACCTTACCAGTTCATTTTTACAAAACCAGTATGGACTTGTTACTGGAATTATTAAAATTGTAACTTGTTTCCCCAGTTAGTTTTTTTTAAGAGCACAGCTAAAGAAGCTATGGTTATTCTTATTGGGAGAAAAGGTTTGTTTTTTGTGTGAAGAGCTACTTCACACAAAAATCATGGTTATTACTTTGCTGGCTCATGATTTTCCTTTTTTGGTGAAACTGATGTGCTTTTGTTTTTTCTCCTTTCAAGCCCTGTACTCACTTTAGCAAGATGCAGTGAATTTCTGACCAGAGAAACAAAGAATTCAGGCTTGGAGGAAACACTTGACTCTACATCCTGGGAAAACTAGAGTTGAAGCCTGAGATCGGTAGCGAGGCTAGTCTTTAATAGATGGTAATTGTCCCAATTGTTAATTGCTCAGAAGTATGCAGGAAGGAGGAGTAAGTATCCCTTTGGTTCTTTTGCTTAGAATTTTTCCCTCCAAAATCCCTGTCAGGTTTAGTTGACCTAGCTTTCAGAGTGAGTGTGATGAAGCTGCTAATTTAGAAACAACTGACTTCTTAAATTTTTATTTCTTACATACATTTTAGAGATATTTTATGGCTTTTATGTTTTTACAATGCTATTCTGTACCCTGGTGTGAAAATCTAAAATATCCCAGTTATTGTCCTACTAGTAAAGAGTAAAAGCATTTTTCCATAGCTAAGAGCTTGAAAAAATAGAAAATATTCCAAAATTATAGGAAGTTGGCAGTACTTTATAAGAGCTTCATTTAAGCCATTTCCCCTAATAATTACTATATAGAAAGGTAAAACAAACAACTGAAGCTGTCAGCCAGTACATCTATTTTGAACTATACTTATTATTTCCAAGAATCAGATGTATTCCAAAAGAAAACTAGTTTCCTGTTGGATCTGGTACCTAGGCCAATAAGATTTTTCTTCATGGTGAGGCCAGCACTAAAATATTAACTAGGACACTCAATTTATTATGCAATGGTTACTATCAGTGTATAACATACTCAAGCTCAGGCCCTTTCCTTTTTTTAGGAAGACCAGGTAATCACTAAAACCAATGATACATAAATCTTACAAAGGCTTTATTTAAAAATTTCTATAGGATGTCAAAATTTACTTCTTACAATGTATAACCTGCCACAGAATTTTGTGAAAATGAATCATTTTATTAATAGTTTTATTCTGC
Organism: Tursiops truncatus; assembly: GCF_011762595.2. Classification (NCBI taxonomy): domain Eukaryota; kingdom Metazoa; phylum Chordata; class Mammalia; order Artiodactyla; family Delphinidae; genus Tursiops; species Tursiops truncatus. The sequence continues at coordinate 19,349,985 of NC_047049.1, forward strand.
AAGACCCAGAGTCAGAATAACTAAAATTCAAGATTAAGGATGAAGAGATTAGAAGGCTGCATTCATCGGAGGAAGTAGAGAAGTATAACACCTGTTAATTTCCTTCTGGCACTACATGCTCCTGGGCTGTGGTGGTGGCATGGATCCACATGTGTCCGCTTTTGTAAGTCTTTTTTTTTTCTTTTTTTATTCAAACAAAGTCAAAAATTATCATCCTCATCAGTTCACTCAGTCTACATATATCAGTTTTAATCCTTAACAGTCTTTCAAAATAGAGGTAGTATTTCTATCAACTTTCCAGGAGGAAACAAGTCTCCATGAAGAAATTTAGTATGTTGCCCAGGGTCCTTAGCGAATGTTAGAACTGCTATTTAAATGTAATCAAAATGCTTGTTCTTCCCCTATTATGCTCTTTTTGGAAGGGAGTGTGGAATTTTTGAGGTGGAAGGATAATAAAAGAAAAAGGGCAGCTAGTTGCTTCTTCAAGTGGAAGAAAACAAACCCTCAAAAAAACCCTTCCCCGAAAGGGTAGACCATTTCCTTGTGAGAAATGACCGGGGATGCATTGTGGCTTTAGGTTAGAAGCCTTGCCTGAACAATCCTCATTGCCTTTTAAAATCCCTTCATAATGCTAAAAACTGTCATTGCTACGGCCCTAGAAAAGGCATTTCTGCTGGAGTTTCTCATACCTATTCTAATCAGAAACTAGAGTCGCAATGACTTCATCACAATCTTCTTTGGTAATAATATGCACAGAAATAGGATTTACCTGTACCTATTAATTTATCACTCAGACATTTTACATAGGGGGCAGCGTTAACTCAGGTTAGTAAGGACTAAATGGGAACTTCCAGATTGGTTTTCAATTTGAATAATAGTAGAGTCAAAGGGATTCCCTAAAAAGTTATTTGGAGAACAGATAATTAGAATGACAAATGGCTTTGTGTCCTACCTGAAGAAATTAAGATTATTGGGTACATTAAACCATCTGCAGTTAGGTTATGTGGAATTATCAGTCAAGAAGGCACCTGTTGTAAATTACTGAACAGGAAATGGCAATGATTAAACTGCCATTAATTCAGACCACTGAAGTGGTATAAACATAGACATTTAAGGAGATAGTTGCCTCAAGATATGCTCATTCATATTTTTTCCTTCATAGAGAAGGGCGGTACAAAAAGCACTCGTGTGTTCTTCATTCACAATTTTTATTTCTTGCAGTTAACTTTTTGTATCTTCAAAGTCCATTTGTCTTTAAAAAAAATTAATACTTATTCATCATACAATCCATCCCCCTCCCCCAAGGAAAACAAATTCAGGGAAGGAGTAATTTAGGGGGCAGTTGAAATAGGTACTATAGGTTCGTGACAAAGGCTTCCCAGCCCACCATCCTGTACATATACAACAAAATTGCAGCACCTCAAGTTCACCTAAATGAAGTCCCAAATTCCAGCCCTCGGCAAGTGATGCAAGTGAATGCCATGGGAATTACAAAATGGAAGCTCTGTCACTGGCTTCCATTTATTTTCCATGGTAGTTAGCAGAGTCTTCAAACTGTCTCCTTTGGGAAAGTCAAAAATAAGCAAACATATAGAGCAACATTTTGACCTGGCCAGGAGTAATTATAAATGAAACCAGAAATAATTTACCTGGGCCACAGAAATGAATTTCTTTTATCATGTTTTTCATTAAGTCCCCAGCACCTGAAGTAGCAAGTTCTAATAATGGGCTTCTAAAGGCATGCAGTTTTTCACACATCTACTTCAAAGAACTTCTTCCACTCAAACATACCACAGTCAAGGACAAAATATTTTTGGAGGCACGGGAAGAGCACAAGAACAAGTAAGTATATGATGAGGCCTTGTGTATGACCAAGATGGTTCACTTCATATATAGAAGCAGTGAGAGCTGTTAAAAGTGCTACTTACAAAGGATGGTCTAACATTACACACACAACTGCACTGCTAAATATGGTTGTCTTTATTTTCTTTTTCCTTGCCCAGCCCTATCTAAACAAAATAAAACTACAGGACTGAAATTAACCCATTAAAATCAGCAATAAGTTATGAAAATCATAAAGCTTTTTTTTTTCTTTTTTAAGTAATTAAGGGTAGTTAAATTATTTAAAGTACACAAAGTCCAAAGAGCCAGGGTAAGGTCTCCAAGGCTTCCTGGGGTAAGGGAGAGGGCCAGGGGAGAACCTGGGAGTTTGAAAGACAAAAAGGGAACACGTGACATCAAAGTGCAGGCTAGAATTTCACTTAAAATAACATTTCTGAAAATATTGACAAGAGCAACAATAGCACCTGCACAATGGGATTGTGAGGGAGAGAGACTGCCTGTAGGAAAACAGAAGCAAATCTTTACATTAAAATGAGACAAGTGCCGAACTTAACTATGTTAACTATGATAGTATGTCTACTATAGATATCAGATGGTTAAAAGATGGTAAAAGGTAATGATTCTAAAAGAAAACAAAAACAGCATTGACCTTTTTTCTACTTAGCCCAGACCTCATTCATTTTGTGCACTATAAAGAGTGAGGTGTGAGGTGTTTTATCATTATCAAATGCTGCATCAAAATAGATGATTTTTTCCCATGTGTTTTTCACTATAAAAGACGTCTACGTTTTTTATGGACAAGCTTTAAAAAGATGTCATTTTGGTTTTCAACACATACAAACAGTTATCAAAATCTGAAATAAAAATGCTGCCATGGCTCAGACCTTGGCCTGCTAATCTGTGTGCACAACTCTTCTGGCCACGCAGACACAGAGGCACATGGAGCTTTTTCCTTCTGGCCCCTCTATCCGAACTCAGGCCCTGTGTGGTAGAGGGTGTCATGCACACAGACCCAAGGGCCTAAGGGCAGCTGACTGTAGAGCTGGCGGTTGGGTGCCCTAGTGCTAACAATGCTGGATAAGGTTAGCTTGCTTAGCATGGAATCCAACAGAAAGCTGAGCTGCATGATGATCCCTTTCAAAAGGCTTCATGGGAGTCTCTCCTTTTGCAGAGCATGAAATGAGCTTTTTTTTTTTTTTTAAAAGAACTGATCATCCACAGGCTTCATGAGAAGCTGTCCCAGGCTTGAGTTTTAATAGTTCTTTAGCTATCCAAGATTAATGCCTGATTATCTTGTCATTACTATAGGTTTGATTTTTGTTTTTAGGACCAAAAAAGCTCAGGAAGTGTTCATAATCCCATCCTTAAATGTGTCTACTCAATCAATGTAGTATGAGCAAACTTGAAAAGAAAAAGAGGATGGAATCTCCAATGTCCTCTTTCAAGTCAACTAAATCAAATCGAGAAAATTTCACACGTTTTCTGCTGCCATTAGAAACTGATTTTCAGATATGAATATTAGAATATTTGTTCTGCTGAGGGAGTCTCTGCTCCACTTTTTGCTAAGTATTTGCTTAAACAGAGGTCTCTTGACCCTTCCATTCAAGTATAGTTTTGTTTAGCTTTAAAGAGGAGACTGCATCATGAACCCAATTTAAGAGATTGTTTGGATTGAACTGGCCCAGTGAATATTTTGCCCTGCACTGTTATGTCATGCTGGGTTCTAGGAAGTGAACGAAAGTTTGACACTGGCACTGGAGTAACCCTCGTCACTCCCAATACTCTGCAGGCTGCTGTGGTCATCAATGTCACTGATGCTGGTGGTACTGATATTGTCCACTTCTCCATGGGAGAACTCTGTGCTTTCAACATCCACTTCAATCTCCTCTGCCAAAGGGAAAAAAGGAAGAATGTTAGTAATCTAGTATACGTGTGCCTTCAAGAACAGGGGGGCATGAGGAAAAGAAACTACTTTTTGTAGTATAAACTGTTATACAAACTATTATCAGTGATCTCTGAAGAACAGAAGGACCCAAAGATTAAGAGACACAGGGATATATTTTACAAGGGAAATGTCTGGTATACAGTGGTGGTCTCAATTTAAGCAGCAAGTTTACTAAAGCCTTTGACACCAGTCCGTCTAGACCTTCCACCAAAAGCACTTGACCTATTTGGGAATTAGTGCTTAATATTAAAAGATCCCAACCCCAAGTGGTTTAACAACATTTGTTTTGCATTAAACTAGAAACTAATTCTCAGTGATCTTTATTAAGCAGAGTTGCCTTAAAGGGGGAAAAAAGCATAAACTGAATACAGGTGAACTAGAAAATGTATCCATCCGGGCCTTTGGTGGTATTATTTTACAGATAGTTCTAGGTATTATTTTACAGATAGACTTCTAGGATTCATCATAAAGATCTCTGACTATTCAGTAACCAAAATTAGCCAGTCATTATAAAGTGGACTCTGAGAGATTTGTCTTCAATTAAATTCTCTTGCATCAAATATAGCTTGAAATGAGGGCATGAGTCTTAAAAGTCTCTGGATTATAGTGAGATCTATAGTAAAGATTACAGTAAAGGCATTTTATTTAATACTGGTGGTATTTAACTTTACTTCAAAAACCAAACGATTAAAAAAAATCTAAATACATATATGACCCAGCTATGTATAGATATTTTAATTGTTAAATACTACATATACAATCACCAATAATATATAAAAAGCAATACACATTTTTTTTTTAAAGGCAGTTGAAAGACCACTTCCTCCCATAACAGACAGGATGAACTCAATATTCTTAAATTCTCTTAAAACAAACTCAAAGCCTGATGTTTCACATTTGGCACTGATTTTAGTTATTCACACTGATCACACAATCACTTTAGGAAACACAGATTCTAGCTGAGCGCAAGAAGACAGAGTAAGTTATTTTAAAGAGCATAATTTTCAAAAGGGCTTGTTGCTTCTAAAAGTTTTAGCAATCTGTTTTTTTTGGTTTTTTTTTTTTTTTTGCGGTACGCCGGCCTCTCACTGTTGTGGCCGCTCCGGAGGCGCAGGCCCAGCGGCCATGGCTCACGGGCCCAGCCGCTCCGCAGCAAGTGGGATCTTCCCGGACCAGGGCACGAACCTGTGTCCCCTGCATCGGCAGGCAGACTCTCAACCACTGCGCCACCAGGGAAGCCCTAGCAATCTGTTTTTACAATGCAGGCAGTTGTCCAAACAGGCTGTACAAATAATCCTATGAATTCATAACTATTTGTTTCATATCCATAATGCTTCACAGGCTATTTAGTGTTTCCCAGTATCACAGAACACTCATCCAACCTACATTTGGGAAACAAAATCAAGACACCCTATCCAACAGAGCATGCTGAACTCAAAACAAAATAAAATGAGAGACTGTTCTAGCCAAATGGACTAGAGATGTTACTAAAAAAGTTCCTATAACTCTGGGAAAGAGAGCTGCCAGAGAAGAACAAGAATGGTACTTGGTAAGGTACTTGCACTTTGGGAATACTAAAAAAATGAGAACATTTATAATGATGAAAACATACCCTCTCTCTGCAATTTGGAGGTGGGGTGGGTACAAGGAGGTACCCACTTTTTGGTTATTTGAGGGTAACCAAAAAAGTTGATGAGGAAATATTCTTCTTTAAAGAAGAAAAAGTTAATAAACACAAGAAGAATGATAGAATTAGAAAATCACTATTTTGTAACAACTAATGAAATATTGATTGAGCAACAATCATCAATGACCGTTAAAACTATTAAGTGAAAGGTTGATAAATCTGCATAAAACATGACATCACCTGAACCCACTGACCAATGTTATCACTATCATGGGACAATCAAAAATAACACTGATGCAACAGGAAGTACACAGTGCCATGAAGTATTCTTGCCTCAAAAAAGAACATGAATTAAATCAGGCCTCTAGATCTACCAACCAGTTTACAAGAAATATGAGGGACAGAACATGTTGAATGCCACCACGAGGATTCATTCAGCCAAATCTAGAATGTGGGAAACTCTATAAGAAAAATGGCCCAGTTTCCCAGGTTCTACAAGAAATAATTGGCACTGAAAAAAAAAGTGGGAAAGGGAAAACTATTATAGATTAGAAGTACAGTTGACCCTTGAACAACTCAGGGGGTTAGGGATGCCAACTCTCCACACAGTCAAAAATCTGAGTCTAGCCTTACAGTCAGCCCTCCCTATCTGCAGATTCAACCAATCATGGATCATGTAGGTGCTGTAGCACATATTTATTGAAATATATCGACACCTAAGTGCACCTGTGCAGTTCAAACTTGTGTTGTTCAAGGGCCAACCATACCTTAAAAAGTACAAACAAATGTAATGTAGACTTTGTTTGGGTTCTAATTCAAACATACCAGGGCTTGCCTGGTGGCACAGTGGTTGAGAGTCTGCCTGCCGATGCAGGGGACACGGGTTCGTGCCCTGGTATGGGGAGATCCCACATGCCGCGGAGCGGCTAGGCCCGTGAGCCATGGCTGCTGAGCCTGCGCGTCCCGAGCCTGCGCTCCGCAACGGGAGAGGCCACAACAGTGAGAGGCCCGCGTACCGCAAAAAAAAAAAAAAAAAATTAACATCACCAGTAATAAAACATATCAACATAATGTATCTTCCTGATACTATGAATTGAGAAGGGCACAACATCACTTCTGTGATATTTCTTCCCCCAAATGTATAATACCTCAATCTAATGAAAAACATCAGACAAACCCAAATTGAGGAACACTGCATAAAATAACTGACCAATATTCTTCAAATGTGTCATGGTCATGAAAGAAAGACTGAAGAAATATCTCATGCAATGTAGGATACTGCACTGGATCCTGGATCAGACAAAGGACATTATTGGGGAAAGTGGTGAAATTTGAATAAGGTTTATAGATTAATTAATAGTATTGCATGAATGTTAATTTCCTGGTTTCAATAACTATTATGGTTACATAAGATACTAACATTAGGGGAACCTGGGTGAAGGGTATATGAGAACTCAACAATTTTCTACAGAAAACTTACAACTTTTAAGTCTAAAATTGTTTCAAAGTGGAAAATTTTCAATATACATATAATCAAGAAAAAAATTCTATAATTCATACAGGCATTGCTAGACAATGTTGTGACTACATAAAATCTAGAATGCTACATTCAATGTTGGCAAAAAAGGAAGCAAATACAATGCCACCCAACCTCCCCTCTCTAAATTCAGATACAGGGATGCTAGTGTTTCATTAGCAAAGAAGCTCACTGCCTACCTCGCTCTGAATCAGAACGATCTGAAGAAATAGTTGATCCAATGCTGTCCATTCGTATTCGTTCCATCTCTTGAGGACCCTGCAGCTGTTCCAGTCGCCGCTTTAAAAATCTCTGTTCTCGTTCCAAATTCTCTAGCTGGTGCTGGCTCTTCCTTTCAGCTTCTTCAAGTTTCTAAAATGATAAAGTGATATTTAAGTTTGTGTGAGGTACAGTACAAACAATAAAACTGACTCCTACCTAACATCTCAAAAGATTTCTTCTTTGACAGAGAAAACATGAATGACTATACGTGTGTGTATACATAAAAACATACATAAGTATGTATTTTTTAAACATGAAAAATAGTTATTTCTTCACTTTGTGTGTGTGTGTGTGTGTGTGTGTGTGTGTGTAATGAGTGCTACATTACTAGAACAGTATAGAATTTTCAAAGTCTGTCAAGTTACCACCACAAAAGAGAAACTTGCTCTGCCATATAGTTTGATGGAAAATTACTGAGAGACACAGCCAAATGAAGTCATCTCCACCAGAGGGCACAACTGCCTTCCTTCAGGGTATCAGCAGAGTAATTGTTATTTTCCTAGTATTCTCAGCTCTTCAAATGACCACGCTGTCAAAACAATTTAATGTAATCAGGTTATGTTGCTCCCATCAGATTAGCGATAAGTTTTCAGAAAATTTCTCTTGAGGTCAGTTATTAAAGGAGGTCACTGTGCTAGCTGATATATATGAATAGGAATCATTGCTAAAAAGAGAGCAGGACTGAGAATCATGTGAAAATATGACAAAAAATTCCTACCTTGATGTGTGCTTTGGCTTTGTTGAGCAAACCAAGTGTTGTGTGCCTGGTGCAATCTGGTCCTAGTGGAATCAGAACTTTTAAGCGTTCTAAACACAGGCGAAGATGAGCTCGTCTAAGAAAGACAAAAAAGTCCAATCAGTACAGCCTGAATATTCCACTAAAAACATCCTAAAGCCTATTTTAAGACAAATAAGAATTTGCACATTATTCAGTCTATAACCATGTTACGCCCCTAATTCTTCAGTTTCAACAAAGTATCTGCATGCAAGTGAAGGTGTGCCTACAGGTTTTCAGTTTCTGACATTTCTGTTGTACTCTGAAAACATCGGTCACTTCAGATTATTATCCCCAATGGTTATCTCTGTCAGAGGTGATTTAATTTTAACCTGCCCCATAAACTGTCTCAACTGTATTAATGTGGAAGTAGGAAAACATATTTGGGCAACTGTATTTGATTTTGAATGTGTAAAACCACAGGCTAGAATAGAGGTTTTCAGCTTCAGAGCACCCCAAAATGCTCACAAATTTCCATTTCTTCCCTTCCACCTTTCATTCACACACACACACCCCTCTCCACAACTGTAGCCATCCTACAGTGTTTATGTTATTATGTATTAGGCTGAACCATACAAAATTTCTGATATTCAACCATTTCTCACTTATAAAAATGGCAACTTCATATGATCCAACACAATAGAAACAGCAAAATTCTGTGGCCAGTGAGGATAGGGTTAGGCAAAATATATGGCCCTGAGATCAATTCTAGCCACTGAAACAACAACCCATAAAATAGTCCCCTGCTTCCTAATATCTAAGTGTACCAGCTATCATTAGCTTTTCATTTTTATTTCTGTCTCCCTCTTCCCTCTTACTACCCCTTACCCACCACCTCCAATTTTCTACACATGGAAAAAAGCCATGACAGAATTCTTCACTAAAAGTCACTGTATTCTTTAATACACCCATCCTATGGGCAAGTTAGGGAAATTTTCTCTGTAAATGCTAGTAGAGAGCCTCATGAATTTATATTCCCTATACCCTACAGGAACTATGATTACCATGATGAGAGTTCTGGGTACATAATTTCACCCTGAAACAATACTAGTTCATATATCTGGTCCTGTGCTTCATAAAGTATAACGTAATTAATCACTTAATAATATATCTGAAAAGAAAATCCACAGATGTGCTCATAGATTAGGCTCTATTCTGTAAAGAGCCATATCGAACATTTAGCAACTGTTTCAACTGTCCCACAAACAGAACACATCCTCCATTTTTTCCTCAAAGAGGGCCAAAACGGTCTACTAGCTCAACCACCGACCTATGCTTTCTTTGCCTTAATACATAAGAAATAATGTCAAGAGACATTCTCAAATGCTAGCAATTTCAAAGAGGGATATGATAAGGCAGCCAATTATGTCATTGACAAGTAAGGATGATTAAGGGTAGTGAGGTCAGAGATCTGGCAGATGAATTGTCAAGATTCTTCCAGTATCCACTAGCCCAGCTAGTTAAAGGTCTGCTAGCATTTCCATTCCAAATCTCTTTATTGAGTTCAACAACTAAAATCTAGTAATTGGCTCCAGGCTGAAACGTGACATACCTAATGTGGATAAGGAAAAAATTTTTTTAAACTTGCCCTAAATTAAAGGATTATCAATGGATTCCCCTTAATGAGATTTAACAATTTTAAAGTCACTCTCCTCCCCTGCTATGCTTCCCAAAATCATAGAACCTTTAGTAGAATTTTCCTTTTTAATTGGAAAATCTCTTAGGTGAGGACTCTCACATGATCACAAGTGCTCTTGCTGAACAGACTAAAACTAAACAAAATAAAGTCCACATTAAAAAGTGCCTTTGAGATTGGTTCAAGATGGCAGAGCAGAAGGACGTGCTGTCACTCCCTCTTGGGAGAGCACCGGAATCACAACTAACTGCTGAACAATCATCGACAGGAAGACACTGGAACTCACCAAAAAAGATACCCCACATCCAAAGATTAAGGAGAAGCCACAATGAGATGATAGGAGGGGCACAATCACAATAAAATCAAATCCCATAACTGCCGGGTGGGTGACTCCAAACTGGAGAACACTTATACCACAGAAGTCCACCCACTGGAGTGAAGGTTCTGAGCCCCACGTCAGGCTTCCCAGCCTGGGGGTCCAGCAATGGGAGGAGGAATTCCTAGCGAATCAGACTTTGAAGGCTAGCGGGATTTGATTGCAGGACTTTGACAGGACTGGGGGAAACAGAGACTCCACTCTTGGAGGGCACACACAAAGTAGTATGCACATTGGGACCCAGGGGTAGGAGCAGGGACCCCATAGGAGACTGAACCAGACCTACCTGCTAGTGTTGGAGGGTCTCCTGTAGAGGCAGGGGGTGGCTGTGTCTCACCATGAGGACAAGGACACTGGCAGAAGTTCTGGGAAGTACTCCTTGGCATGAGCCCTCCCAGAGTCCACCATTAGCCCCACCTAAGAGCCCAGGGAGGCTCCAGTGTTGGGTCACCTCAGGCCAAAGAACCAACAGGAAGGGAACCCAGCACCACCCACCAGCAGAAAAGTAGATTAAAGTTTTACTGAGCGCTGCCCACCAGATCAACAGCCAGCTCTACCCACCACCAGTCCCTCCCATCAGGAAACTTGCGCAAGCCTCTTAGATAGCCTCATCCACCAGAGGGCAGACAGCAGAAGCAAGAAGAAATACAATCCTGCAGCCTGTGGAACAAAAACCGCATTCACAGAAAGACAGACAAGATGAAAAGGCAGAGGATTAGGTACCAGATGAAGGAACAAGATAAAACCCCTGAAAAACAACTAAATGAAGTGGAGCTAGGCAATCTTGCGGAAAAAGAATTCAGAATAATGATAGTGAAGATGATCCAGGACCTCAGAAAAAGAATGGAGGCAAAGATTGAGAAGATGCAAGAAATGTTTAACAAAGTCCTAGAAGAATTAAAGAACAAACAAACAGAGATGAACAATACAATAACTGAAATGAAAAATACACTAAAAGGAATCAATAGCAGAATAACTGAGGCAGAAGAATGGATAAATGACCTGGAAGACAGAATGGTGGAATTCACTGCTGCGGAACAGAATAAAGAAAAAAGAATGAAAAGACACGAAGACAGCCTAAGAGACCTCTGGGACAACATGAAACATAATAACATTCGCATTATCGGGGTCCCAGAAGGAGAAGAGAGAGAGAAGGGACCAGAGAAAATATTTGAAGAGATTATAGTCGAAAACTTCCCTAACATGGGAAAGGAAATAGCCACCCAAGTCCAGGAAGTGCAGCGAGTCCCATACAGGATAAACCCAAGGAGAAACACGCTGAGACACACATAATCAAACTGGCAAAAATTAAAGACAAAGAAAAATTATTGAAAGCAGCAACGGAAAAACGACAAATAACATACAAGGGAACTCCCATAAGGTTAACAGCTGATTTCTCAGCAGAAACTCTACGAGCCAGAAGGGAGTAGCATGACATATTTAAAGTGATGAAAGGGAAGAACCTACAACCAAGATTACTCTACCCTGCAAGGATCTCATTCACATTTGATGGAGAAATCAAAAGCTTTACAGACAAGCAAAAGCTAAGAGAATTCAGCAACACCAAATCAGCTTTACAACAAATGCTAAAGGAACTTCTCTAAGTGGGACACACAAGAGAAGAAAAGGACCTACAAAAACAAACCCAAAACAATTAATAAAATGGTAACAGGAACATACATATCGATAATTACCTTAAATGTGAATGGATTACATGCTCCAACCAAAAGACACAGGCTCGCTGAATGGATACAAAAATAAGACCCGTATATATGCTGTCTACAAGAGACCCACTTCAGACCTAGGGACACATACAGACTGAAAGTGAGGGGATGGAAAAAGATATTCCATGCAAATGGAAATCAAAATAAAGCCAGAGTAGCACTACTCATATTAGATAAAATAGACTTTAAAATAAAGAATGTTACAAGAGACAAGGTAGGACACTCAAGGGATCAATTCAAGAAGAAGGTATAACAATTATAAATATATACGCTCCCAACATAGGAGCACCTCAATACATAAGGCAATTGCTAACAGCTATAAAAGAGGAAATTGACAGTAACACAATAATAGTGGGGGACTTTAACACCTCACTTACACCAATGGACAGATCATCCAAACGGAAAATTACTAAGGAAACACAAGCTTTAAATGACACAATAGACCAGATAGATTTAATTGATATTTATAGGACATTCCATCCAAAAAGAGCAGATTACACTTTCTTCTCAAGTGCACACACAACATTCTCCAGGATAGATCACATCTTGAATCACAAATCAAGATTCAGTAAATTTAAGAAAATTGAAATCATATCAAGCATCTTTTCTGACCACAACGCTATGAGATCAGAAATCAATTACAGGGAAAAAAATGTAAAAAACACAAACACCTGGAGGCTAAACAATACATTACTAAATAACCGAGAGATCACTGAAGAAATCAAAGAGGAAATCAAAAAATACCTAGAGACAAATGACAATGAAAACATGATGATCCAGAACTGATGGGATGCAGAAAAAGCTGTTCTAAGAGGGAAGTTTATAGCAATACAAGCCTACCTCAAGAAACAAGAAAGATCTCAAATAAACAATCTAACGTTACACCTAAAGGAACTAGAGAAAGAAGAACAAACAAAACCCAAAGTTAGTACAAGGAAAGAAATCATAAAGAGCAGAAATAAATGAAATAGAAACAGAGGAAATAACAGCAAAGATCAATACAACTAAAAGCTGGTTCTTTGAGAAGATAAACAAAATTGATAAACCATTAGCCAGGCTCATCAAGAAAAAGAGGGAGAGGACTCAAATCAATAAAATTAGAAATGAAAAAGGAGAAGTCGCCACTGACACCACAGAAATACAAAGCATCCTAAGAGACTACTACAAGCAACTCTATGCCAATAAAACCTGGAAGAGGGGGCTTCCCTGGTGGCGCAGTGGTTGAGAGTCTGCCTGCCGATGCAGGGCACATGGGTTCGTGCCCTGGTCCAGGAAGATCCCACATGCCGCGGAGCGGCTGGGCCCGTGAGCCATGGCCATTGAGCCTGCGCGTCCGGAGCCTGTGCTCTGCAACAGGAGAGGCCACGACAGTGAGAGGCCCGTGTAATGCAAAAACAAACAAACAAACAAAAAAAAACCTGGAAGACATGAACAAATTCTTAGAAAGGTATAAGCTTCCAAGACTGAACCGGGAAGAAATAGAAGATATGAACAGACCAATCACAAGTAATGAAATTGAAACTGTGATTAAAAATCTTCCAACAAACAAAAGTCCAGGAACAGATGGCTTCACAGGTGAATTCTATCAAACATTTAGAGAAGCGCTAACACCCATCCTTCTCAAACTCTTCCAGAAAATTACAGAGGAAGGAACACTCCCAAACTCATTCTATGAGGCCACCACCACCCTGATACCAAAACCAGACAAAGATACGACAAACACAGAAAATTATAGACCAATATAACTGATGAATATAGATGCAAAAATCCTCAATAAAATACTGGCAAGCAGAATCCAACAACATATTAAAAGGATCATACACCATGATCAAGTGGGATTTATCCCAGGGATGCAAGAATTCTTCAATATATGCAAATCAATCAATGTGATACACCATATTAACAAATTGAAGAAGAAAAACCCTATGATCACCTCAATAGATTCAGAAAAAGCTTTTGTCAAAATTCAACACCATTTATGACAAAAACTCTCCAGAAAGTGGGCACAGAGGGAACCTACCTCAACATAATAAAGGCCATATATGACAAACCCACAGCAAACATCATTCTCAATGGAGAAAAACTGAAAGCATTTCCTCTAAGATCAGGAACAAGACAAGGATGTCCACTCTCACCACTATTATTCAACATAGTTTTGGAAGTCCTAGCCACGGCAATCAGAGAAGAAAAAGAAATAGAAGGAATCCAAATCGGAAAAGAAGAAGTAAAACTGTCATTGTTCGCAGATGACATGATACTATATAGAGAATTCTAAAGATGCTACCAGAAAACTACTAGAGCTAATCAATGACTTTTGTAAAGTTGCAGGATACAAAATTAATGCACAGAAATCTCTGGCATTCTTTTACACTAATGATGAAAAATCTGAAAGAGAAATTAAAGAAACACTCCCATTTACCACTGCCACAAAAAGAATAAAATACCTAGGAATAAACCTACCTATGGAGACAAAAGACCTGTATGCAGAAAATGCTAAGACACTGATGAAAGAAATTAAAGATGATACAAATAGATGGACAGATATATCATGTTCTTGGATTGGAAGAATCAATATTGTGAAAATGACTATACTACCCAAAGCAATCCACAGATTCAATGCAATCCCTATCAAATTACCAATGGCATTTTTTACAGAACTAGAACAAAAAATTTTAAAATTTATATGGAGACACAAAAGACCCCGAACAGCCAAAGCAGTCTTGAGGGAAAAAAACGGAGCTGGAGGAATCAGACTTCCTGACTTCAGACTATACTACAAAACTACAGTAATCAAGACAACATGGTACTGGCACAAAAACAGAGATATAGATCAATGGAACAGGCTAGAAAGCCCAGAGATAAACCCACGCACCTATGGTCAACTAATGTATGACAAAGGAGGCAAGGATATACAATGGATAAAAAACAGTCTCTTCAATAAGTGGTGCTGGGAAAACTGGACAGCTACATTAAAGAATGAAATTAGAACACTCCCTAACACCATATACAAAAATAAACTCAAAATGGATTAGAGACCTAAATGTAAGACCGGACACTATAAAACTCTTAGAGGAAAACACAGGAAGAACACTCTTTGACATAAATCACAGCCAGATCTTTTTTGATCCACCTCCTAGAGTAATGGAAATAAAAACAAAAATAAACAGGATCTAATGAAACTTAAAAGCTTTTGCAAAGCAAAGGAAACTACAAGCAAGACAAAAAGGCAACCCTCAGAATGGGAGAAAATATTTGCAAATGAATCAACAGACAAAGGATTAATCTCCAAAATATATAAACAGCTCATGCAGCTCAATATTAAAAAAACAAACAACGCAATCCAAAAATGGGCAGAAGACCTAAATAGACATTTCTCCAAAGAAGACATACAGATGGCCAAGAAGCACATGAAAACCTGCTCAACATCACTAATTATTAGAGAAATGCAAATCAAAACTACAATGAGGTATCACCTCACAACAGTTACAATGGGCATTATCAGAAAATCTACAAACAACAAATGCTGGACAGGGTGTGGAGAAAAGGGAACCCTCTTGCACTGTTGGTGGGAATGTAAATTGATACAGCCACTATGGAATAGTATGGAGGTTCCTTAAAAAACTAAAAATAGAGTTACCATATGACCCAGCAGTCCCACTACTGGGCATATACCCAGAGAAAACCATAATTCAAAAAGACATGCACCCCAATGTTCACTGCAGCACTATTTACAATAGCCAGGTCATGGAAGCAACCTAAATGCCCATTGACAGACAAATGGATAAAGAAGATGTGGTACATATATACAATGGAATATTACTCAGCCATAAAAAGGAACGAAATCAGGTCATTGGTAGAGACATGGATGAATCTAGGGACTGTCATACAGAGTGAAGTAAGTCAGAAAGAGAAAAACAAATATCGTATATTAACGCATATATGTGGAACCTAGAAAAATGGCACAGATGAACCGGTTTTCAGGGCAGAAATTGAGACACAGATGTAAAGAACAAATGTATGGACACCAAGGGCGGAAAGTGGCGGGGGTGATGGTGGTGTGATGAATTGAGAGATTGGGACTGACATATATACACTAATAGGTATAAAATGGATAACTAATAAGAACCTGCTGTATAAAAAAATAAATAAAATTCAAAAAAAAAGTGCCTTTAAACTCTTCATTAGGATTATTATACCATATGCCTAACAACTGAACTCATGTGAGATGACTGGAGAGTGGAGAGAGACTGGTGGTTCTCTTGCAATAATTAGAGGCTCCCAAGGGAGCTCTGAATTCAATCATCTAAAGAAGTTAACAAAGCAACTAACTAGTAAAGTTAACAAGTATTTTGCCACAGGAATAACTTGTCAATTTTGTTTAAATTATTTAACCCCAGAAATTCAGTGCATATATAGGAACTTTTACTTTTAGCTTAAGAAACTTCAAAATGACTCCTTACTATAGTTTCATATCAAGAAAAAAAATGGGTGGGTCAATTTTCTGTTTTGTGAGATCTAAGTTAAAGTCATATTAACATCTAAGCAGAATTTGCAGCAACATGGATGCAACTAGAGATTATCATACTAAGTGAAGTAAGTCAGAGAAAGACAAATATCATATGATATCACTTATGTGTGGAATCTAAAATATGGCACAAATGAACATATCTACAAAACAGAAACAGACTCACAGACACAGAGGTCAAACTTGTGATTGCCAAAGGGGAGGTGGGAAGGGAGAGGGATGGACTGACAGTTTGGGGTTGGTAGATGCAAACTATTACATTTAGAATGGATAAACAACAAGGTCCTACTGTATAACACAGGGAACTATATCCAATTTCCTGGGATAAACCATAATGGAAAAGAATATAAAAAAAGGAGTGTGTGTGTGTGTGTGTGTGTGTGTGTGTGTATATACACACATACATATATATATATGGATAACTGAGTCACTTTGCTGTACAGCAGAGACTGGCACAACATTGTAAATCAACTATACTTCAATAAAAAAAGATGAAAAAATAAAACTACGCTTTAATGTGAAGAAAAGAAACATACAATCTAGGCATAAATCAATTAACAAGGGACTTCCCTGGTGGCACAGTGGTTAAGAGTCGGCCTGCCAATGCAGGGGACACGGGTTTGATCCCTGGTCCAGGAAGATCCCACGTGCCATGGAGCAACTAGGCCCGAGTGCCACAACTGCTGAGCCTGTGCTCTAGAGCCTGCAAGCCATGACTGCTGAGCCCACCTGCCACAACTACTGAAGCTCGTGTGCCGCAACTGCTGAGCCTGCGTGCTGCAACTGCTGAGGCCTGTGTGCTGCAACTGCTGAGGCCTGTGTGCTGCAACTGCTGAAGCCCACACGCCTAGAGCCCGTGCATAATTCCCTGTGCTATACCATCGGTCCTTGTTGTTTATTTTATATATAGTAGCGTGTATATGTTAATCCCAAACTCCTAATTTATCTCCCCCACCCCTATCCTGCTATTCCCTTTGGTAAGCATAAATTTGTTTTCTATGTCTGTGAGTCTACTTCTGTTTTCTAAATAAGTTCACTTGTATCATTTTTTTTAGATCCCACATATAAGTGATATCATATGATAGTTGTCTTTCTCTGTCTGACTTAACTTCACTTAATATGATAATCTCTAGGTCCATCCACGTTGCTGCAAATGGCATTATTTCATTCTTTTTTATGGCTGAGTAATATTCCACTGTATATATATATACACCATATCTTCTTTATACATTCATCTGGTTTTTTTTGTAAACATCTTTATTGGAGTATAATTGCTTTACAATGGTGTGTTAGTTTCTGCTTTATAACAAAGTGAATCAGTTATACATATACATGTGTTCCCATATCTCTTCCCTCTTGAGTCTCCCTCCCTCCCACCCTCTCTATCCCACCCCTCTAGGTGGTCACAAACCACCTAGCTGATCTCCCTGTGCTATGTGGCTGCTTCCCACTAGCTACCTATTTTACATTTGGTAGTGTATATATGTCCATGCCACACTTTGTCACAGCTTACCCTTCCCCCTCCCCATATCCTCAAGTCCATGCTCTAGTAGGTCTGTGTCTTTATTCCCGTCTTACCCCCAGGTTCTTCATGACATTTTTTTTCCTTTAGATTCCATATATATGTATTAGCATACGGTATTTGTTTTTCTCCTTCTGACTTACTTCACTCTGTATGACAGACTCTAGGTCTATCCACCTCGCCACAAATAACTCAATTTCGTTTCTTTTTATGGCTGAGCAATATTCCATTGTATCTATGTGCCACATCTTCTTTATCCATTCATCTGTTGATGGACACTTAGGTTGCTTCCATGTCCTGGCTATTGTAAATAGAGCTGCAATGAACATTTTGGTACATGACTCTTTTTGAATTATGGTTTTCTCAGGGTATATGCCCAGTAGTGGGATTGCTGGGTCGTATGGTAGTTCTATTTTTAGTTTTTTAAGGAACTTCCATACTGTTGTCCATAGTGGCTGTACCAATTTACATTCCCACCAACAGTGCAAGAGTGTTCCCTTTTCTCCACACCCTTTCCAGCATTTATTGTTCCTAGATTTTTTGATGATGGCCATTCTGACTGGTGTGAGATGATATCTCATTGTAGTTTTGATTTGCATTTCTCTAATGATTAATGATGTTGAGCATTCTTTCATGTGTTTGTTGGCAATCTGTATATCTTCTTTGGAGAAATGTCTATTTAGGTCTTCTGCCCATTTTTGGATTGGGTTGTCTGTTTTTTTGTTATTGAGCTGCATGAGCTGCTTGTAAATTTTGGAGATTAATCCTTTGTCAGTTGCTTCATTTGCAAATATTTTCTCCCATTCTGAGGGTTGTCTTTTGGTCTTGTTTATAAGGTTTCCTTTGCTGTGCAAAAGCTTTTAAATCACATTAGGTCCCATTTATTTTTTTTTTATTTCCATTTCTCTAGGAGGTGGCTCAAAAAGGATCTTGCTGTGATTTATGTCATAGAGCGTTCTGCCTATGTTTTCCTCTAAGAGTTTGATAGTGTCTGGCCTTATATTTAGGTCTTTAATCCATTTTGAGTTTATTTTTGTGTGTGGTGTTAGGGAGTGTTCTAATTTTATACTTTTACATGTACCTGTCCAGTTTTCCCAGCACCACTTATTGAAGAGGCTGTCTTTTCTCCACTGTATATTTTTGCCTCCTTTATCAAAGATAAGGTGACCATATGTGCGTGGGTTTATCTCTGGGCTTTCTATCTTGTTCCATTGATCTATATTTCTGTTTTTGTGCCAGTGCCATACCGTCTTGATTACTGTAGCTTTGTAGTATAGTCTGAAGCCAGGGAGCCTGATTCCTCCAGCTCCATTTTTCGTTCTCAATATTGCTTTGGCTATTCGGGGTCTTTTGTGTTTCCATACAAATTGTGAAATTTTTTGTTCTAGTTCTGTGAAAAATGCCAGTGGTAGTTTGATAGGGATTGCATTAAATCTGTAGATTGCTTTGGGTAGTAGAGTCATTTTCCCAATGTTGATTCTTCCAATCCAAGAACATGGTATATCTCTCCATCTATTTGTATCATCTTTAATTTCTTTCATCAGTGTCTTATAATTTTCTGCATACAGGTCTTTTGTCTCCTTAGGTAGGTTTATTCCTAGATATTTTATTCTTTTTGTTGCAATGGTAAATGGGAGTGTTTTCTTGATTTCACTTTCAGATTTTTCATCCTTAGTGTATAGGAATGCCAGAGATTTCTGTGCATTAATTTTGTGTCCTGCTACTTTACCAAATTCATTGATTAGCTCTAGTAGTTTTCTGGTAGCATCTTTAGGATTCTCTATGTTGACGGACATTTAGGTTGCTTCCAGGTCTTGGCTATTGTAAATAGTGCCGCAATGAACATTGGGGTGCATGTATTTTTTTGAATTTTTATTGAGTTATAATTTACATACCATATAATTCACTTGCTTTACTTGTACAATTCAATGATTTTTGGGTATATTTAGAGAGTTGTGTAACCATCACCACAGGCATGGAGTTTATTTATTTATTTTTTGGCCACACTGCATGTGGGATCTTAGTTCCTCAACCAGGGATTGAACCTGTGCCCCCGGCATTGGAAGTGTGAAGTCTTACCCACTGGACCACCAGGTACATCCCGCCTGTATCTTTTTTTTTTTTTTTTTTTTTGCGGTACGCGGGCCTCTCACTGTTGTCGCCTCTCGCGTTGCGGAGCACAGGCTCCGGATGCGCAGGCTCAGCGGCCATGGCTCACGGGCCCAGCCGCTCCGTGGCATGTGGGATCCTCCCGGACCGGGGCACGAACCCGTGTCCCCTGCATTGGCAGGCGGACTCTCAACCACTGCGCCACCAGGGAAGCCCCCGCCTGTATCTTTTTGAATTAGAGTTTTCTCTGGATATATGCCAAAGAGTAGGATTGCAGGATCATATGGTACTCTGTTTTTAGTTTATTAAGGAACATCTATACTGTTATCCATAATGCCTGCACCAATTTACATGCACACCAACAGTGTAGTAGGGTTCCACTACTAAACATTTCTTCAGTCAAGTAATTTTAAATGTGCTCCAAGATGCAATTTATATTAAGAAAACATATCCTGAGATAACATGTCTCACAAAGGCCAGTGATGCCATTTTCCATGTTTTGTAAATAGGGTCCTTCAAAACAGATAATATTATGAAGGATGAGTGGTGAATGATGTCCTCTGCTCTTCTGTGGGGACAAGTGTATGTGTGGGAGCCAAATATCATTTTCTCCAGTTTTTGTACTTGTAAGTGAATCGGGCATTTGGAGAATAGAATAACAAAGGGTTAATGGAAGTTGAACGATAGCAGCTGACCAAGGCGGAGCCACACTTTTCAAAGTTGGCATTCAAATACTGCATATAGTTTTTCACATGTGCTTATATACCACTTTTAAGTAAATGCAATGGACTCTCTGTGACTGTAAACTGGAAAGTTCAATCAGAAAATCCATTCTCTTCCATGTGTAAGTATTTTCTCTCCAGCAAATTATGAAACGAACTGTATGGCAAAATTCTTCTTCCCTTACAATGGTGCTGTGCTGCTCTCCACCCTTTCCCCCATAGTCGCCCTGCTGGTAACCAGATTGCAAGCTTAACCACCAATGACCTAGAAAGGCATGTCTTTTGATGCCATCTGGTCCTTTCTTTTCTTGCCTTCATTCTCATGTGACTGGTGGCTCAGGAGTCTCCTGTACAGAGCTGCCAAATCATGAACTGTAAGACAATGGGGGAAAAAGAGGACAAGAGACAGAGAAGAAAAAAAGCTTGGTTTGATTTGAAAATCCTTATGTACTGAGAAAAAATTTGCAACTATCATGAGATGATGTTTTTCAAGTCTTCAAGGAGTGGAAGAACTGACATAAAGAAGGATTCATGAAAGGCATGCTTCTGTACCTTTAGTCAAAGTAGGGTAAGAAGGTTGGGGAAAGTTAAGGCTGCTGTTCTGAATATTCTGGTGAACATTAGACTAACAATCAATAGGAAAAAACCTCACATTGTAAAATTAACATAATCAGACTTGATGGAAAAAATGTAGCACCCTGGTTAGCAGTTACTTAACTTTTCACAACACATCAATAGCTCAATAAAAACTATACAACTAAAATCTTTCCTAATTTAGCATGAGTGACTGTAAAGCAAAGTTAAGATTAGACACTGCAGCAGGAGGTGCCTTGTGAGAAAACTGGAGTCTTGCAGAGAGGGAGGGGGCAAGACAATGGAGAGATGGCAAAGTACTTTTATTTTCAAAGACACTTTGAGGTTTGTTTTAA
Organism: Tursiops truncatus; assembly: GCF_011762595.2. Lineage (NCBI taxonomy): Eukaryota > Metazoa > Chordata > Mammalia > Artiodactyla > Delphinidae > Tursiops > Tursiops truncatus. The sequence continues at coordinate 19,371,515 of NC_047049.1, forward strand.
AATGAGATTTAAAAGTGGGTTTTACCCAGGGGAAGAGGCAATTCCCAGTGACTAACCCTGTTGGAGAGAAGGTCCTATCAGAATTACCCACACCTTCAAAAAGGGCAAGCCCCTTGTGGGAGAAGGAACAATTAGAGTCTGTTTGGCTTTTATTTTGGTAGATTGGGATCATTTTTCCCTGAAAGAACCAGTGCTGCTTTTGATTTCAAACCTTGTAAACTCTACTGCCAAAGTGAAATAACACAGAACATGAGGGGAAATGATTTTGCCATAAAATAGCCCCTGCTAGTAGGTGTGATATTTTAATGCATAGGTATATCAACCAGAAGCAGCACACTGTTGAGGGAGGAGAGAGGAAAGAATTCCCTTTCAGAAAAAAATTGCAAGCATCTATCACACGATGATGTTTTTCAAGTCCTCTCTTGAAACTCTAATCCCTCTGCCCAACAACAATAAGAAATTTAACGCCTGCCCAGCCTCACAAACCATCCATTGGCTGATGCCCTTGGAGGCACGGTCCTTCACTGGAACTTACTTGTCTTTCATTCCTCCACTACGGGATACCAAGACTTTGCCAAGTAACGAAATAAAAATGGAAAACAAGTCAAGCGATAGGGACAGTACTGTATTTTCCTCTCTGTTGAATGTTACGCAATGGGCTGTGAGTCCTCCCTTGAGCCACTTTCTTCAAAGCTGCAGTGGCTTGTGGCCAGGTTTCCCAACTCCCTACACAACACTTTTGCACGTGACAGCAACTAGCTGTTTTTCCTACACATTTTATACTCCAGCATTTCTCTAAATGTAACATGCTGAGAATTTTCTGAAAATTAACAGTTACCAAAAAAACCAACCAAACAAAAAACTGCCTGCCTCCTTTCTTATAAAGAAAAATGACATTAAAGATGGATCCAGATATCAAGCACAATCATGCTACACATGAACTTTATTTACAAAAACGAATATGATCATATTCTGCTGTTCAGCTTACTCTGTTTGTGTAATAAGCTTTAGACAAGCTATTCCCATAAAATGGCACATGATAATTATATGCTTCATTTACAACTTATACATTATCTACTTCATAAAAAATAGACTATTAACTCCCAGTGAGTAACTTAGTAAGTGGCATTTCCCTAGCGTTGGAATTGACTGTGGTGTCATGGGGCTTAAGGACAATAAAATTAAAACTTAGGAGAATAGCTAGGACCCTCTTCTCACTTTTCAGAAAAAAACTGCTTTCATTAATATTCCTCTTAATTCAACTGGTATCTTGTAAAATAACCAGATAGGAATATTAACAAGTGTTATAATGAAGTTGTAAATTATATAAAGTACATAATATTATGATAATATAAATTATTCTATAGTCACATTTATCCACCTCAGCACTTAAAGGACTCATCTATATACAAGATAAGAAAATCAGTAAGGTTGAGATACATGTTACTCATTCTTTGAAAACTTTTAAAAATCACGTTCTCCCAGTAAAATCAAAGTAGTTCTTAGGGTAGGGAGCCAGAGAGGTTTTTTTTAAGTTATTCTGTTTTTTAAAAATAAATTTATTGATTGATTGATTTAAACACTTTTGGCTGCATCGTGTCTTCGCCGCTGCGCACGGGCTTTCTCCAGTTGCGGGGAGCGGGGGCTACTCTTCGTTGTGGTGCGCGGGCTTCTCATAGTGGTGGCTTCTCTTGTTGCGGAGCACAATCTCTAGTCGCATGGGCTTCAGCGGCTGTGGCACGTGGGCTTCACTAGTTGTGCGTCGCAGGCTCTAGAACACAGGCTCAGTAGCTGTGGTGCACAGGCTTAGTTGCTCCGTGGCATGTGGGATCTTCCCGGACGAGGGCTCAAACCCGTGTCTCCTGCATTGGCAGGCAGATTCTTAACCACTGCGCCACCAGGGAAGTCACCAGAGAGTATTTAAAGCCAGAAAGTTAAATATAGTATGCCTTCCAGAAGTTATAATTTTCCTCAAAGGTTTGGAAAAAGAACACTATTTTACATAAAAACAAGAACTGATAACATAGTGTTTATATAAAATAGTGTTCTTTATATGAAGAAGACTTTTAATAAATCTTAACATTATTTCACAGTACAACCCAGGACCTCCAGGAATCTATGTTAAACTATTAGAGCAAATTACTACAGATCACTATCAGAGCTTGGGACTTCAGAACATCAATTCTGAATTATTGTTAGGATTATGTCTTTCAAAGGTTTAGAGAGAGAGAAAGAGTGGAGTGGGGGAAGTGAGCAGGGGAGAGGTGAGTACTCAATAAATTAATGAGGACAGTGACATATTCTTTCTTAAACTACACAGATGCCATGCAGGCTGAAAGTTTAGTCTTTACATCTCAGAGATATGAAGAGGATGAAGTGCCACTCAGTCGATAACAATGACCATCAGTAAACAAAGAGCTACACTCTATTATGCCACTGAATTAGATGCTGTAAAACATTTTTAAAGATGCCAGTAGGGTTTCCCTGGTGGCGCAGTGGTTGAGAGTCCACCTGCCGATGCAGGGGACGGGGTTCGTGCCCCCAGTCCGGGAAGATCCCACATGCCGCGGAGCGGCTGGGCCGGTGAGCCATGGCCGCTAAGCCTGCGCGTCCGGAGCCTGTTGCTCAGCAACGGGAGAGGCCACAACAGTGAGAGGCCCGCGTACTGCAACAAAACAAAACAAAACAAAACAAAGATGCCAGTAATAATCTTTATCTGTTTGAAGATGCTATAATTTGGCCTACCACCTTTCCAGCTCCACCTACCATTATCCATTCCCCTTTGCAAACCTCTTCCACAAACCAAAGGTTTGTATTTACGGATTTCTCTACCTGGAATACCCTCTCCTCCAGTCCTCTAGTGGGCATCTAACTCATTTGTCAGCCCACAGCCAAACTACTGTTTCTTCCATGAGGCCTTCCTTGCCATATCCCTTCCTCAGATAATTAATACTTGATTTTTACACTAATCACGCTATATTTTAATTATCTTCTGGATAAGAATGAATCCATACTTTTTAGTCATTTCAGTTCTTCCAATACCCAAACAGAATGACTGGCCCACAGTGGGGAGAAGGGGTGTAGCAATTTCTAGTGGATATTTCTGGGACTCTCTAACTCACCAAAGTTGAGGTAAAAATACAGGGGCCTCCAAACAGTATAATCAGATGGCAGGCCAACATTCATGAGAGATTTGCTTATGGATGCCAGAACACTATACTTTGGTGTGCAGCTGTGGTCGCCATCCAAGATGACTACACGTAGAGTAACTGACAATCTCCAACCAACTCTTGTTAAGAGTCGACATGAAGCAGAGGGTTGGGAACTGCATCCATTACAAGAGAGTGACTTATCAAAGTATTTACAGTGATGGGGGACTAGGTCAACAATATCAAATAAAATTCACAGGTAACTTTTTAAAACCCATTTTTTTGGTCACCAATATCAACGTTCTGACCTTACTGACAGGCCTCCTAGCAAGTACAAAACCTGGCTGATAAGTCTGGCCTCTGTTCCAGCTGTTGTTCAAGAAATGGTGATAATAACAAGTATGATGACAGGAAGGCAATTATTAAGGAGAAAATAGAAAAAAAAAAAAAGCTAAGAAAACCCAGGTATGAGAGGGAAAAGTCTAAAAAGAAATACTCCACAATGCAAGGGGGAAAAAAATTAAATGAACGGTTTTTATCTCATTTGGTAAGATGAGAAACTCATGTCTGCATAGTTTTACAAGCTCCCAGGACTGCTGATCCCTTGAAGCCTACAGTACAGAACACATAAATTATTTCTTTTTTATTGTCCTGCATTCATCTCTAAGGGAGACTTGACTTTTGACAGCCTCATTTGAAAAAAATAATTAAAATCTGGTTCCAGAGGCATATGTTCTCTACTGAAACTCCCACAAGGAACCCAATCTCCAAAGTGATTTAACGGAAATTGCTCACTTGATATCCATTCTGTGCTCAACTTAACTTCCACGCATACGTCTCATTCCCTCTCATATCTGTTTACAAGAATTTTGTTAAAAAAAAAAAAAAACTTGATCATTCATTGACCATATTTCTTCTTTGGTCACACAAGAACTTTCTGTATTCCAAGTTTCAAAGTCTGGGAAATAGGGCTACATCACTGGTGAAAACAGTGGCAATTTGTTCTAAATACAAAATAGCTTATTTTCCTTTGGCAACTCTCCAGGGTTTTGGGTGGAGGGAAAGGATACTCCTTTCTGGAGAGATCAGGCTCTGAACCTGGCCTACTGTCAAAACTTAGCTGTGGGTGGGAGATAAATTTTTAAAAATTATTTATCTTTCACATCAATTTGGAAACTGATTAAAGATTTTTGCATTATTAACAGTTTTTCTACTCTTCAGTCTTTTGTTGGTGTTCATCCCTATTCTGGCAGCCCCCATTGGCTGATTTAATGGTACCAAGGGGCTGAGAAGTGTTGCTGTCCAAAAGAAAAAGCATTCTCTCACAGGGACTGGGAAGGCAATCTGCAATCACAACAGTAGCTACTTGTTAATTTTCTATTTGAAACACAGTGATGTCAATAGTATTGTACCCTGCCAGCCACCATGGGGTAAAGTACATTTTGAAACCAAAACAAACTTCCTACGTGCTGGCAAGTCAGATTTGAGACACAGTGATAACTTTCTGTAAGACACTGCCCTAGTTTTATATACAAAATGCACACAACAAGCATCAGTCTATTATTCTATAAGAGTTTAAGTCTACCTCTCACAGCTCCATTCCTACCCACAGCCCAGTGCAGTTTATCAAATCACAGTCCAGGGTGGAAGAGGGAAAAAGGAAGAACTATTGTTACTGACCTCTAATAAAATGGCGATCCTGCTTAGCACAAACAGCACACTCCAAGAATGCTTTGTAATGTAGATGTTCATTTAGAAGCATAAAATGAAAATAGCTTGATACCTTTAAAATTAGCCCCACTATTAAGGTGTGATTAGTGTAATAGTTCACTTTAAGGAGGTGTATGCACTTAGGAGGAAAGGCACCTTTCTTACATGAAACAGAAACACTCTGGCCTAAGAATTAATGCATCCCTGGAAGATGAATATTCACAATTTGTACTGAATATAAGTAACCTGAAATAGAGAGCTAAATGACTAAAACTGGTGACCATGCTTACTACTGGGAGACGGCAAATGGTTTGGCATCGCTGGACATCTACCAATTTAGTCAATCCAAGACAGGGATTATTTTTAAAGCCCCATTTTAGCAAAATTTCCCCAAAATCAAAACGTGGGGTTTTCTGGTTTTGTTTTTGTTTTGGGGAGGTAAAATTTGGGGCAGGAAAAAGGGTGACAAAGAGCAATTGTTGGCCAGGTGTAATTTTTTTTTTCAGGTGTAATTTAAAAAAAATTAATCCTGAGGTATTTGTAGGGCATTTCGAACCTTTTAAAAAATAAGATTCACAGAATTTTAAAATAAGATTCACAGAATTCACAATCCTGACAATGACAGAGAATTAATGTTCTTATTTCAAAGTTACTTAACTCCTCTGATCTTTCTCTTTCATTATATACTGTATCACATTTTTTTCTGACCACAAAGGGCCCAACTGAAGAGTAGTTTTTGAGAGTTACTTTTGGAGGCAGCCTCGCATAACAGCTGGCACCAATCCTAGGCATGCTCTCCTCTGATAAAGCAGAAATTTTTTCAGTGTTGTATTAGGGCACTGACAGAAGAGCATTTTTAGGCAGGTAGAAAGTGAACACGCCTTAAGAACTACTTTACTTCTAAAAACTCTTCTGAAAAGGAAAGGTATTCAAAGGATTAAGAACGATTACAATAGTCTCCTAAAAGGTAAACTTTTATCAGTAAAAGACTGAGTTCAGATTAAGACTGTGTTGCACACTACACTTTGTGGCTTGTTTCTATTTATATTTGTCTAAATATTAGTTTGACTCTCCTCTGGATAAGCACAGAAAAAAATTAAATGAGAAAAGAACCAGAGATATAGTATTTATTTTGTATGATTCCAGCCTCAAGGCAATACCATTATAGTTTTCTGTTCAAGGACTGCTACAAAAGTGCCATTACACTTTGATTCCAGGAGAACAGCCTTGAAAAATCTATATTGTTCTGTGGATTTGAGAAGAAGGAAAAGCCATGCTGAGGGAACATGTTCCATTTTGTTACCACTCAATCAAAATCCTGGCTGTTCATGGGGGAGGTTGTGTGGCTCTCTCAAGTATATTCCAACAACAACAGCATAAAAACTGTTGCTTCAGCCAAAGAAGGGGTTAGAGTTAGGAGGTTAAGTTTGCCCAACTTGGCCACAGTTCCTTTCAGTTATTAGAAATACTACAGTGTGAAAGTCTTGAAACATCTTCCAGGATCACCAACATCTCTAATCTCAGGGTACAAAAGATACATGAAGGATCCTTTGAAATAAAGGAAAATAAGACCCAAAATTTATTCAGTATTCTTCTAGACACACCAATATTTCCTGAATATTGCAAGCCAACAAATACATGTTTCTTCCTTCATCTGACCCAATACACGCAGCAGTAAACTCCAACTGCTTTCAAGGGAGTTCTAAGAGCCCAATATCACCTAAGTGCTCTTTAGGAAAAGCCTCCTCCATTTCAAAAATAGCAGTCTTGCAAAGCCGTTCAGCTCTATCTAAACTGTGTTATGTTTACAAATGTTTTAACTGTGAAGACGGAATTTCCAATTGAAAAAGAACCTTATTTAGAAGACACTGAATTTTTTTTACAGCTATGCCAAATACAAGCTGTTCTGTAAAGGAATAATTGTGAATCCAGCTGGATTAAAATGAATCAAGACAGAAAAACCATACAGACGTTACAACCCTAGAGAAAAATGCAATAATTGGTCACACCAATGATTCAAATGCCAAAGAGTAAGTTTTGTCAGTGACACCAGCAGGCTCAGGGAAACTACGATGATTATCCTACATGACAATACATGTATATTACAGAGACATACTCCTAACATCTTCTTACTAAAGTGCAATAGCAATGTTTTTTCAAAGAACTGATCTAAATTGGTTTGACTTTATTTTCATTTTTTATTAGGGTAATAAGTCCCTATGTAGCTAGCACTCACTGTGTACAGTAGAACTGTCCTATTTTTAATCCGAAAATTCCTCCTTCAAGCTTTCCAAGCTTCAAAGGAGTACACTTCCTAATTCTAGTCCGTTATAATTTTGGTGAAAAAAATCTTAGTTGTATCCTTTATTAATTTCCAGATTTCTCGCTTGTTCTAATTTAGCTATTGCATTTCCAGATTAGAAAGATATTTTTTCTCATTTAATTTTAGATTATTTTAAAGGCTCAGCATTGCTCTAATACTTTGGGATAAAAGTACTGGAAAATAAAGGATTCTATTAAAAAATAGATTTTTTGGTAATGGCATAAAATCCTATATCAACCTCCCACATCAGGCAAACTTAAAAGCGGCAGGTTGTATGTTGAAATTTTTAAAAGTCAACAATCTAAGGTTGATGTACTAGAGCAGGCACAGAGTTTACAAAGGCACAGGATTTCTCACAGATATATCTTGTTCAGGGTTCTCTATTAAAGGATAAATTGAGACACACTCAGATGAAATATAAGTTACAAGGGGAAACACATGATAGCAAAAGTTACTTGGCTATTCATCATAAAGGGCTTACTGGAGTACAGTGAACACCTTCAAGAGTACTCCAAAACAAAATGACATCCAAGAGATTCTGGAGAGCTAAGAAAACTGGCCTTTGGTGTTATCCTTATTTACCTGAAGCTATAGCAGATGTACCTGCCCCAGCTGAAGCTTTTGGCTGTTTTCACAAGACACTTGGGCATTCATCTACACTGCCAGTACAAAAGAGGGAGAACCCTAGTAGACACCCCTTCATAGGGAAAACACAGCCATTACAAATGACACTGTATTTTAGCTGTCATTAAAGAAATACCAGGAAAGCAACTATAGATTAAGAGAATAAAAAGGCTTTATCACATTCTCTAAATGTAGTCCCAGGCCCATATCTATCTTATCCATGCTGAATAGCTGAAAGTCCACTTTCACCCCAGAACAAGTGACAAATTATCCTTTAATGACTGAAAGAACAAAATAGTTTCAGATGCAGCATTTCTCCTGAAAACCCTTTCAAACACACTGACAATGTTTCAAAACCAACTTTGGCAAACTCCTACAGAGAATCATGCAAGTCACAGGAATAATCACTCGTAACTTAGTTGTTCATACAAGCCTCAGCCCATGATAAACCCCTGCTTTGAGTTTACCACAATTCCCATCTGGAACATACACAACTTAGCAGTTAATTACATACTGTTTTCAGGGGCTTTATAATTTTGTCTTCTACCTAGTTAGACTAAATCCTCAAAAGCAGGGCCTGGGATTTCTCCTCCTTTTATCCTATCCCCTGTACCTAGCACACAGTCAATGCCTAATAAATGCTTGTCAGTTGATTTATAATTATCTTTAGGAGTCCTTTGTCAGTGCCAGGAATTAAGCCACTTCAAATGAACTCCCATTTCCACACAAAGATTTTAAATCAGAAAACATGATCTTGGGGTTAACAGTATGTAAGGCTGTTAAGAGACATTAGTATAGACATCTGACCATTACCAATAACTTATAAGTCATCCTAGATTGATATTCAAAGGAAGTTCAAAACAAATTCTAAATTTTCAACATCAAGGAAACTTGAAACAAATCCTAAACCTAAATTTTCAACATATTTCTGAGTTAAAATAAAAGTGCAAAAGGTGGATGAGGGGAGAGAGTTACAGAGAGGTCAAATAGTACCTTAGCTGAAACAGTAAAACTGCTGCTAAAAGACAAAAATTGTTTATTCCTAACCACTGTCTTTTGGACCTGTACTAGCATCCAACCAACCCTTCAAAGTACTCAAAGCTCTACCAAAAATGTTGAGAAACCTCCAATAAACCTTCACCTGCCGAACAAAGGTAAGGAAGGCCATTTTGCAAAGTGAAGCTAAGCTCAAACATATGTTTGAGCTCCAGCTTTGCTAGGTCTAAACCAAGAAATCCTGGACAGAAGTAAAATACAGTTCTTTACATCATTTCCAAAAAAGCTTCTCTGTAGAGGATTACCATCTGAAAAAAAATTATTTTTAAATTAAAGCACTAACCAGAAAATACCCTGAAGCTCATGTTTAAAAGTCCATTTTTTCCTACTCCATTCAAATGTTACTAAACTAAGCATGTTGACTACAATTTTAAACTAAAATGAATTTTATTGTAGCAAATTGTAAGGCCAATTAAAAGTTTAGAAAAATGACAGCAAATATCTATTAACTTTATCACAAGTAAATTAATCTACGTATCTTTGTCAGTATGAAAATAAAAAATCTAGGATCTCAAGAATAGGGGAAAACTAACCACTAGTATCTCTCCTTCTAAGCAGAGCAGATCAAAGAGTGCTAAACATGATTATTTTTAAAATTTCTAATAAAATGCTCAACAGAGCAAGAACAAGTTTTAATATACCATATCTGAAATTCACTGAAGTAGTTACGGATCACTTTCTATTTACTAAACTTGTTAACTTTACTTTAATTACTTCACAGCTTTCAAGTGAGCCAAACTCATAGCTACTTTTTAAACAAACACACACACACACACACACTCACACACACACTTTTAAATTCAGGCATAAAAGAAATGGCTCTAGATGAATACCTATGAGCACCAACTGGCCATTTCAATAACAATCTATTTGGCTAGAAGCATTTATGGAAATTCTCAGCATTCTATGATGTTTTCCTAAAGCTATTAATTCTAAACTAAGAGAGACATTAGCCTTCCAAAAGAGAATGTCTTTGGAAGCAACCTAAATGTCCATCAACAGAGGAATGGATAAAGAAGATATGGTACATATATACAATGAAATATTACTCAGCCATAAAAAAGAATGAAAGAATGTGATTTGCAGCAACATAGATGGACCTAAAGATTATCATACTAAGTAAATAAGTCAGAGAAAGACAAATATTATATGATATCACTCATATGTGGTATCTAATTTTTAAAAATGATACAAATTAACTTATTTACAAAACAGAAACAGGCTTACAGATATTGAAAACTTATGGTTACCAAAGGGGAAATGTGGGTGGGGAGGGAGGGATAAATCAGGAGAATCAGGAGCTTGGAATGAATATACCATACTACTATATATAAGACAGACAACCAACAAGGACCTACTGTATAGCACAAGGAACTCTACTCAATATTCTGTGATAACCTGTAAGAGAAAAGAATCTAAAAAAGAATGAATGTATGTATATGTATAACTGAACCACTTTGCTGTACATCTGAAACTAACACAACACTGTAAATCAACTATACTCTAATAAAATTTAAAGAAAATAATGTCTTCCCAAGGTGCCACCCAAGAACAATGTTCTAAGGGATCATGGAAACTTCCATGTAATAATCTATTTAGATAATTCTACAGGCTTTTAATGATGTCAAAATCAACAGCTATCAGAATAAATCAAGTTACCAAAAAATCAGAAGCAAAACAGGATTAACACAACTGCAGATAAAAATTACAGGGGAAAAAAAATTACAGGGAAGAGTCTATATCTCAAAAAGCAAGCTAATATGTAATAAGATGTTAACATCTTAGAGCTATGTAGACAGAACAAGGTAACAACACATCAAGGGGAAGACACCTGTATAAATTCTAAACATTCTGAGGAAATGTCTTTATAACGACAACAAAAAGATCTGTCACCACTTCTTGCTATTTATAGCAAAACTTTAAGTCACAATTGAGTTTCTCAGTCTGCTGTACTGAATTCAGATACAGAGAGACATGTACTTGCATCTGTAAAACCATCACACTCAAGAGGCATTTTCCCATGATACAACTTTAGGAGAGGTCCCATTATGAAGCACTATCATCACATACTTCCTAAGTGGGTCATATTACCTAGAATACCTTATGAGGACAAACTGTTCTCTATGAAGCAGGAGTGGAGAACAAAAGTATTTTCCTTGGAAATGGAAGGTATCTTCAGGGTAGCAAGTATCTCACTATGTGCCTTCCTAAAATATTTTCTATCTTGAAGTGGCAGGTTTCAAAAAAACCCAAAAAACAAAAAAAACCCAGCTACTTATTTGACTTGGCATTTAACTTTTTTCTCTTAATCTAACACAATGTGCATAGCCAGTTATAAAAATCAAATAAAAATGTAAATTACTAATTCACTGACCACCTGTTACATGCAAGACACTGGTCAGATATAAAGATGAGCAAGTTGCAGTCCCCTTCCACATGATCCAGAAAGGAAAGACATTACAGTATGAGGTAATATGGGTTAAAGTTCATATAAATGACACAAACAGTGAACAGATAGGAATTTAGAAGAGATATCATTTTGGATAAACAGAAAAGACTTCGTGAAAAACATATTTTAGCTACACCTTGAAGGCAGTGTGAAAAAGTTCTTCTTTGGGAATCAGAAAATCTAGATTCTCATCCTGACTTTGTCATTAGCTTGGTGGAGTATAAAACTTGGAGGAACTTAGTTTTCCTTATCCATTAAATAAGAATACTAGACTAGATGATTTTCTAAGAATCCTTCTAGCTTTATTATCTATGGAAATGTATAGGTAGAATTACATTTATTGCCTTTCAAAAAAATCTTTAAGTTCACAAGTAATACACTCTTACTACAGAAATTCTAACAAAATCAACATGATAGTTTCTCCTTGATTCTCACTCCCCTCCCCAGAGGCAACAAGTGTTTCAGTTTGACATGTATCTTTCCAAAACTCTTCCAATGTATTTACACATTTGATTGTGTTATTTTTAACATAAATGAGATCATACTGGTAATACCATTTTTCAATTTGCTTTTTTTCACTTAGTATGTCTTTGAAATCTTTCCACATATACACATAGAAATCTATATCATTCTTTTCACCCGATACAAGGTACAGATGTATTATTATTTACTTAGCCATACCCCTTTTGATAGGAATTCATGTTATTTCCTCTTTCTTTTTTTTTAACATGGAAATAATTTATTGGATATACTTGGGCATTTATTTTTCCATATGACTCTTAAGAACATTTCATTCAAATCTTTTTAAAAAGCTGGCAGTTTAGCAAAAAATATTATAGGACATCTATCAATATATATTAATTTTAGGAGAATTTATGCTATTACATTAATCAACTGTTTAAATTTTTTAAACATCTTTATTGGAGTATAATTGCTTTACAATGGTGTGTTAGTTTCTGCTTTATAACAAAGTGAATTAGCTATACATATACATATATCCCCATATCCCCTTCCTCTTGAGTCTCCCTCCCACCCTCCCTATCCCACCCCTCTAGGTGGCCACAAAGCAGTGAGCTGATCTCCCTGTGCTATGCAGCTGCTTCCCACTAGCTATCTATTTTACATTTGGTAGTGTATATATGTCCATGCCACTCTCTCACTTCTTCCCAGCTTACCCTTCCCCCTCCCCGTGTCCTCAAGTCCATTCTCTACCTCTGCGTCATTATTCCTGTCCTGTCCCTAGGTTCTTCATAACCATTTTTTTTTTTAGATTCCATATATATGTGTTAGCATATGGTATTTGTTTTTCTCTTTCTGACTTACTTCACTCTGTATGACAGACTCTAGGTCCATCCACCTCACTACAAATAACTCAATTTCATTTCATTTTATGGCTGAGTAATATTCCATTGTATGCATGTGCCACATCTTCTTTATCCATTCATCTGTTGATGGACACTTAGGTTGCTTCCATGTCCTGGCTATTCATTGCGGCTCTATTTACAATAGCCATGTTACTTCTAATTTGAGGTTATTATAAACATTTTTGTTATTCTTATTCATCCCTCTCTGTGCATTAGAAGTTTAAAAGGGGAGTGTGGGGGTGGGGGTGGAAGGAAGGAATCTGAGCCAAAAGCATGAAGGTAGAAAATAAAGAGGAAGATGAAGAAGTTCAAACCAGGAGTTCTTATTTTCAGCAAAGGAGGAAACGGGAGTCATAATAATATACCGCAAGTAGCTTTAAGACTAGGAATTGGGAGATATGAGTCCTAGCCCTTGGTTCACAAACTAGATCTGACAGTAAAAAGTGGAATTGGGTGTTTCAAATCTCATAATTTTTTTCAGACTAGATGGGATCTTAAAGATCATCACTTATACTTCCAGATTTTAGAGAAACTAAGGTCTTATCTGTAATCTAGAATGTGATTTTGATGACCCCTAGCTTTGAGTTTTTACCCCACACTCTGCTGAAAGGATTTTTTTAGAAGGGTTTGAATAGTCACTGTGATAAATGCTATAGAGACACAATAAGAAGTGAGAATAACCGACCCATAATGTTACATTTGAAGACAGCATAAGTTTCTAGTGGACCCCATCAGCACAGCTCTGATTTCCAGCAAACTTTACCAACTCTGAAGAGGAAAAAAAATAAACAGTGGAGATGTCCTAAAATTAGGGACGGATTTGGCAGACTATCAAAGCAGTGAGGACATTATTGAAAAGCTACTTCGTCCAAATGGTAAGGAAGAAAGATCCCAATATACCTACCTACTTCCTCTTCGGATGTTTATAGACAAATGTTTTAAATAAGCTAAGCTGCCCTTCCCTGGAGTTTTGTGTAACAGCAGTGTGCTTTTTCCTCCTGGTATGACACCCTCATCTAATGATCAGTGGGGCCTATTAAAATGACTGATTAGATATAGCAATACAATACAGTTACAACCACAAAACCAGATTTCTGGAGCCTGAGCAAATGTAAACTTAAATTTGTCAGAGAATACAAAATAAAAAAAAAAAGTGACCAGGATTTAGCACAATAATATTTACAGATTAACTCATTACATTTCCTTAGTGAGTCAATGGTAAGTATTTTTCCAAAAGGGACAAGGTCCTAATATTCATTAGTATTTAACTCTCAGAACTCATATCTATATTTATGTGTATATTCAGCTTTGAGGAATGTGTTTATATTAGTTATAAATGACACATATGCTTCTTAAGGCAAGTGCTAGTTTTACAGAAATATATACTATTTATCATTATAAAATAAGTACTTGTTACAAAATAAGCTTTTATTGTAGCTATAGCACCATGTGTTAAAATAATCTATAGATATTTTATAGAGCTCAAGTTTGAATGAGATGAGGTTCTAAGCTCATTTTTCCAGCTGCTCTTTAATCTTGTGTGTGTGGGGGGGGTATTTACATACATACATACATACATGTATGTTTTGGAGATAGCAGAATAATATTTAAGTTTTTAATATGCCTATAATTATTGAACTTAAAAAATTCACAAACTATAAAACTTTTCACGTAGGAAGGCAATCAGAGATCATCTAGGTCCCCTCATTTTTACAGCTAAGGAAAGCAAGACCCCAAGAATTTAGTTACCTTATAATATCCACAACTTAACACTAGTAGAGATGAAAAGAAAAATTATTCTACCAGTAGTAGAGATGAAAAGAAAAATTATTATCTTCTAACTTCTGGTACAATTCTCACATCAATGCATTACATACCCCCAAAGAAGTCATCTGTGTTGGATTACAGGTATCCTTTTTGACAATTTAGCTCCTAAATCACATTTAGTATTAAAATCTACCTTTCTCTATTAGCTTTCCCCAAAATAACAACAAAAAAAGGAAGTCATTCATACTTATTAGTTCACAAAGTTTCAACTTTTCTTGATTTAGAAGATATGAATATAAGCAATATGTCATGTGGTTGTCCTAGGGCTGAATCAATTATTTTCCAAGCAAATTTGCCTTCAAAAGCTGGTTAGTAAAAAAAAAAAAAAAAAAAAAAAAAAGCTGGTTAGTGGGCTTCCCTGATGGTTCAGTGGTTAAGAACCCTCGCTTCTACTGCAGGAGGCATGGGTTCAATCCCTGGTCAGGGAACTAAGATCCCGCATGCTGCACAGTGTGGCAAAAAAAAAAAAAAAAAAAAAAAGGTTAGCAAGTAACCATATTAGAAAATTCTATTCTTATTACTGAATTCTCCTTTAGAACTGTGGTTTTTCACTCAACACCCATGGGACTTGCAACTGGCATTATTCACTAGAATGCACAGAAAAAGATAAGCATGTACAAAATAACTATCCTCTTCTCTGCAACAGCTAAAACGTATCAAATGGTCTCAATCTCTTCATTTTTAAAAGTAAATAAATTGAAGATACTAAAAAAGTGTCTAATGTAATAAAAAGATGTCTCACTGATGTACCTCTTGGCACGCTTTTTTTTTGGCGGTACGCGGGCCTCTCACTGCTGTAGCCTCTCCCGTTGCGGAGCACAGGCTCTGGACGCGCAGGCTCAGCGGCCATGGCTCATGGGCCCAGCTGCTCCGTGGCACGTGGGCTTTCCAGACCGGGGCACGAACCCGTGTCCCCTGCATCGGCAGGCGGATTCTCAACCACTGCGCCACCAGGGAAGCCCTTGGCATGCTTTAACTGCCAAAATTTGTACCAAAATAGAAATTTCTTTACATGAAGAAGATGACAGTTTAAGAAAAACTATTTGAATTGCAGTTGTTATTATTATTAAACCAATATTTATCAGAGCATTTACACTGCATTAATTACTGTATGCAACAAAAGAATTTAGCAAAACAGCACACTGCCTTAAAATCTAGTGAAATTCTGCTGCTGTATAATTATTATGAACATCGGTGTAAAAGGTATATCCAGTTTTATGGATCAAACACATTCCTTAAAGCTGCCATAAAATAAATTCTTGTACACTGCATCATCTAAAATATATCAGGAAAATCTATTACTATTCCTCTTTAAATTACAAATTCATAGTTTGAGAGGAAGTGTTTCCCTAAACAAGTTACAGTTGCCCTGAGATACACACTCTGCAATCACTTGGATAAAAAGCTACTACACCTTCACTATAATACTCACCATGTCAATTATTTAAAGTCTAACTTATTTATTTATAGACATAATTTTAGAATCTGAGTTTCAAGTTATAATATTTCTTGGTTATTTTTAAAACCTAATGATCTCATCTCTTCCCAGGTATCATCTGTAGAATTGATCTAAACTTTAGGAATTGGATAACTGAGGTTCTGAGAACACTTAGTTTCTAGAATGCAGTCCTTGTCTGAGTCAGTCTCTGTCACCTTGCAGCCTGAGTCAGGGAATAGAAAGCTTAGCCTTAATGAGCTATTTCTAACAAAGGTCAATATAGAAACTGTGAATCTGTCTAGACACTGCTGCAATGACTTCACTGTATAGGCTGCATTTTAGATGTGTAATTTTATCCTGGCTATGCTTCCTCTATTAACCATAAATTTTACCTCTAAAACCCACCCATTACTTCATCTCTATCTCATATAACATTCAACTATAATTGAATTGAACTCTAACAGGTGCCTATCTCTGCACTTGGACAGCTATTTTTAGTTTGTGTACAGTTTTCAGCATTCCTATCCCTATAAAGCTACAGTTAAAATATTCATTTACTTGCATACAGCAATAAATGCATCAATTACATGTCTCTGACAAATGATGATGTTACTCTGCATACTGTTTGATAATGTTAACATCTCTATATACCTGGTTCTATAGTTTCATAAGTCGCCAAATTCTATTAAATATGTGTCCCCTACTTTACAGTGCATAGCTACTTTTTTAGGGTTCTATAGTTACCCTCGATAACTCAGTACTGTAACTGGACTCCTACTGTATAAAAAAGTACAAAGAATAAAATTAACTTCTTCAGGGACTTTTACATGAATTTAAAAAATAAGGGCCAGTTTTCCATCTTCAGACTAAAAAGAGGAAACAGCCATCATTTTTACTTGCCTAATCAGAAAACTAGATCCGTAGCTATTTCCTGCTATCTGGACAATGACGTTTCTCCTTCCCTCCACAGCTATACTTTTTCTTCAAAAAATCCTCCAAAGAACTGTGCTTTAAAAAAATATATATATATATTTATTTATTTACTTATTTATGTTTGGCTGCATTGGGTCTTTGTTACTGTGCGCGGGCTGTCTCTAGTTGCGGTGAGCAAGGGCTACTCTTCGTTGCGGTATGTGGGCTTCTCATTGTGGTGGCTTCTCCTTGTTGTGGAGCACCGGCTCTAGGCACATAGGTTTCAGCAGTTGTGGCACTTGGGCTCAGTAGTTGTGGCTTGCGAGCTCTAGAGCGCAGGCTCAGTAGCTGTGGCGCACAGGCTTAGCTGCTGTGTGGCATGTGGGATCTTTCCGGACCAGGGCTTGAACCCGTGTCCCCCGCATTGGCAGGCAGATTCTTAACCACTGCGCCACCAGGGAAGCCCCCCAACAGCTATACTTTTAAAATTTTGTTGTTCAAGGTCTGACAAATACAATCAAGTTATATTTTAGTATACCTTAAGAGAAACTGATACAATTACTATATTCTTTCAATATATGGTCTTAATTTTGTTAAATTTCATTGTTAATTAGAGGCTCTGAAAAATCTTTAAATATTCTCTTTTTATATGTTACAGAACTCAATCTTTCCTCATTATCAAGTACTTGAACCACATTAGGTAGTAACACCATATAATATATTGGAAATTTGTCTGTGGTTAATTACACATCTTAAGCAGTTGTAAAGTGTTGAGTCATTTGTGCAATGCCATCAGACAATGATGAAATCAGCACTTTTTAAGTGCCAAACTGTGAGGTCAGTAGACTTTTTCAGACCTTTTCCCCAGCCAATGGTGACTGGTATGATGAAAGGATGATCACAAAGTTGGTAAGCAATTAGCCATTTTAGTGAGTGGTGAAGTGGTATCTCAATAGTTTTGATTTGCATTTCCCCAATGATTATGATGTTGAGCATCTTTTCATGTGCTTATTGACCCTTTGTATATCTGTTCAAATCCTTTGCCCATTTTTATATTGGGTTGTCTTTTTATTGTTTAGTTGTAAGAGTTTTTCATATATTCTGGATACAAGTCTCTTAACAGATATATGTTTTGCAAGTATTTTCTCCCATTCTGTAATTTGTCTTTACTTTCTTGATGGTGTCTTTTGAAGCACAAATGTTTTAAATTTCGATAAAGTCCTATGTATCTATTTTTTCTTGTGTTGCTTGTGCTGCTGGTGTCTTATGTAAGAAACCATTGCCTAGGCCAAAGTCACAAATATTTACTCTCAGGTTTTCTTCTAAGAATTTTATAACAGTTTTATACCTTAAATTCAGGTCTGTGATTCATTTTGAGTTCATCTGTGTATATGGTGTGAGATAGGGATCTAACTTCATTATTTTGCATATAGATATCCAGTTGTATCAGCGCCATTTGTTGAAAAGACATTGAATTGTCTTGGCATCCCTGTCGAAAACTAATTTACCATAAATATGAGGGATTGTTTCTGGAATCTATTCCATCGATCTATAAGTCTGTAAGTATAAGAATACTTAGATCAATACCACACTGTCTTGGTTACATAGCTTTGTGGTAAGTTTTGAAATTGGGAAGTATGAATCTTCCAACTTCGTTCTTTTCAAGATTGCTTTGGCCACTCTGGGTATTATGCATTTCCATATGAACTTTAGGATTAGTTGTAAATCCCTGCTAAAAAAAGAAGCTGGGATTTTGACAGTGCTTGCATTGAATCTGCAGATCAATATGGTGAGTACTACAGTATTAAGTCTTCCAATCCATAAACACAGGATCTCTCTCCAGCTAAGGTCTTCTTTAATTTCTTTAAACAGTGTTTTGTACTTTTCAGTGTACAAATCTTTCACCTCCCTTGTTAAGTTTATTCCTAAGTATTTGATTTTTTTAGATGCTATTGTTAATAGAATTGTTTTCTTAAACTCATTTTCAGATTGTTCACTGCTTATCTATAGAAACAGAACTGGTTTTTGTGTGTCAATCCTCAACCCTGCAACTTTGCTAAATTTTTTAATGAACTCTAGTTTTTTTATGTGTATTCCTTAGGATTTTCTATACATAAGACAAGACTATGATATCTGCAAGTAGAAATGGTTTTACTTCTTCCTTCCCAATCTGAATGCCTTTTATTTCTTTCTCTCACCTAAATGTCTTGGCTAGAACCTCCAGTACAATGTTGAGTAGAAGGCATGAGAGCAGACATATTTGTCTTACTCCTGATCTTAGCGGAAAGAATTTAGTCTTTTACCATTAAGTACAATGTTAGCTGTGGGTTTTTCATAAATGACCTTTTTATCAGTCTAAGGAAGTTACTATAAGGTATTTTCATAATGAAATTTATATCTTAGTAATAAACCAAGGCTAAGAAAAACTTTCAACTGAACTTTCCAGAATTACTGGACCCAATCGAAAACTACAGACTTTTGATCCAGCTGCAGTTATATATTTCAAACCTACAATAAAGGTATAGTTTCCTTAACTACATAACTTTTTTTAAAAAATTAATTAATGTATTTATTTTTGGCTGCATTGAGCCTTCATTGCTGTGCATGGGCTTTCTCTAGTTGTGGTGAGTGGGGACTACTCTTTGTTGCGGTGCGTGGGCTTCTCACTGCAGTGGCTTCTCTTGTGTTGTGGAGCATGGACTCTAGGCACGTGGTCTTCAGTAGTTGTGGCATGCAAGCTCAGTAGTTGTGGCTTGCGAGCTCTAGAGTTCAGGCTCAGTAGTTGTGGCACACGGGCTTAGTTGCTCCACGGCATGTGGGATCTTTCCGGACCAGGGCTCGAACCCGTGTCCTGCGTGCATTGGCAGGCAGATTCTTAACCACTGCGCCACCAGGGAAGTCCCACATAACCTGTTTTTAATGCAAGCAAATATCCTTCAATATTAGTTGAGATAAGAGTTTTAATGAAAGTTCTACCAAACCAATCTTGCAAGTTGTTTTTCCTCCTAACAAATGTATTTTTTCTAGAATGTGTACACTGTACATAAAAGCATATGTTCTTTTTAAACAAGTGTCATTAAAGCACCCAAAATACGCAGCTAAAACCATTTAAGATATGCTCTTCCTGCCAAGGAACCCTAAATAGTCAGGTGATACACTAAGAAACAACTGCCTAACCCACGGTCAAAGATTTACTCTTATGTCTTGTTCTAAGATAATGTAGACCAAAACAATCACTCTGTCAAAATGTCCATGTCAGGGCTTCCCTGGTGGCGCAGTGGTTGAGAGTCCGCCTGTCGATGCAGAGGACGCGGGTTCGTGCCCCGGTCTGGAAAGATCCCACATGCCGCGGAGCGGCTGGGCCCGTGAGCCATGGCCGCTGAGCCAGCACATCCGGAGCCTGTGCTCCGCGGCGGGAGAGGCCACAACAGTGAGAGGCCCGCGTACTGCCAAAAAAAAAAAAAAAAAAAAAAAAAAAAAAAAAGTCCATGTCAAATGAGGACATGTATATAGTCTAAAAAAAAACTGTATTCATTATCATGTCCAAACCACTGAGATAAACATAATACACCAAAAATTCTAACACAAAAAAGTTGAAATTATTTATGATATTCTAGTCTCCAACTATACATAAATCTTTACCTCAAAAAATGCTTAACCATTTTCAAGTCATGGAATGAGAAAAGAGTAAAGACCTCACAAGTACAGCATAAACTCCGTCAGGTAAACTGCTCCCCTTTAAAAAATTACCTGTCTTTTTTTTAGTGTGCTATGTGATATCTTAATGAACTGAAAGAATCAATTAGCTTCTAAAAAAAAGTTACCGATTCTCTTCTTATGAGCAGGATAAAGTTCTGCATCGTAAAAATCCTTTAGTATGTTGCCAGTTATCAAGTTTTTTCCATATAATTTATTAACATTTTGAGAATTCACTAAGTTTTCCATTTACCTCCTATGAAATTGTTTTATTATAATAATATGTCTTCTGAGCTCTCAAGAGTATTTTATATATTTGTCATTTTTCACTTAAGTCATTATAATTCAATAAATAACATATTGATAATAGATATGCTCAATAGTACATTTAATCATTTTTTCATTCAGTGAACATTTAATGAATGACTGCTACCTGCTAAGGGTAAATAAGACAAAGTCTCTGCCTTCCTGAAACTTATATTCTAGTAAAAGAAGTCAAATAACTCAAACAAATAAATAATTCATACAGAGATAAATGTTAAGGTGACAGAAAAGGCAATGGGATAGAAAGTGACTGGGGGGCAAATACTGTTCTCTAAGGAGATGACCTGAAAACTGAGAACGAAATAATGATGAAAGACTAGAGCAAGGGCTTTCCAAGCAGAAGAAACAGCATGTACAAAAGCCCTAAGATGGAAATAAACATGGTGTGTTTGAGAAAAAGAAAGAAAACAGTGCCAGCTGGACCATAGGAGATGAGGGATAAAGTGGTAGGACTTTGTTGGCCATAGATTTTATCTAGTTGCAATAGGAAGCCAGTGGAGGACTGTAAACAGAAATGGCAAGACGTGATATATCCTTTAAGAAGATTACTCTTGCTGCTATGTAAAGAATGAAACGTAAGAAGGAATGAATAGTAGCAGTTAACGGAAAATAATATTCTTTCTTTACACTGTTTCTTAGTCTGCTCTGTCCCTTTCTATTCCTAATTCCATCAACTGAATGCTGGTTCTTATATCCTTCTCCTACCTGGGCTACTTCAGAATATCCAAACCAGTCTCCCTGATTTCACAGCTAGAGTATGTGTGCGTATGGGCGCATGTCTGTGCGTGTGTGTGTGCGTTTGTATGTGTATGTTTTGATCAACAGTCTCAAAAACTCACTACTACCAACAAAATAAAATCCAACTTCCTTGACATTCAATAACACTGCAGTCTAATATCAAACCACCTTTCTGGCCTCATTTCCCAACACCAATTTGATAAGACTCTACTCTTCCACTATATATGGGCTACTCACTCTTTCCTGGACAGAGCTTATGATGCCACCTTCCTGCTTCCATGGCTCTGACCCCTTTCCTTATTCTTTCCTTAGATTCAAAGTCTCTCGCTTCCTCATGGCTCAGGATACATTCTCCTTGACTATCCAGGCATTAGCTGTTTGACTATGACCACAGCATTTTTACATCACGAGCCAGTATATACAAGTTTCACAATTCTACATTTAACTTTACTTCAAGCAACGCACTTTGGTATCTTCTATTCTATTTTACTTCTTTTTCAAATGACTCACTAAAATGACTGCATAGACTACTTAATGGGTTTCAACCTTCAGGTTGAAAAACAATTTTAATGCATCCTTCTAGACATTAATTGTTAACATATCATACATATCCTGGTATTGAAAGAGGCAACTTATAACTACCAAACTACAATGGCCTTAACCTTAAGGATAGGACAGGGTATCTTATACTTCATTTTATGTACCATGATGCCAAACACAGTATTTATTAATCCTTACTGAAGAGAAAGACTGATATTACACATAGCTATCATATTTATGATCAGATACGATGATTGACTGTTTTGTGTTCCCATCAACTTGTTTCAAACTGTAGTTATGATGGTCAAAATGGCTAGTTTTTTTTTTTTTTTTTGCGGTACGCGGGCCTCTCACTGTTGTGGCCTCTCCCGTTGCGGAGCACAGGCTCCGGACGCGCAGGCTCAGCAGCCATGGCTCACGGGCCCAGCCGCTCCGCGGCATGTGGGATCTTCCCGGCCCGGGGCACGAACCCGTGTCCCCTGCATCGGCAGGCGGCCTCTCAACCACTGCGCCACCAGGGAAGCCCAAAATGACTAGTTTTTAATAACACTTTGATCTATACTTTCTGCCTTCCTACCTTACAGGATTAAACAATGGTTTTGCATAGTGGGAGGACACAGTAAGTACTCAATAAATGCTCATTTTCACCATTCCTTCAGAGGTATAAGAAAATCTCTATATGGAGGACACCGATTACCATTCACTGGGCATGTTCTCTTTTATCACAAATACTCGGGGTACTTCTGCTCTGCCTAGGAAGGCATTGTAAGTCCAGTGTCCTCATATGGTCCTTTTAGCTTTGCCAAAGTGGGGATAAGAGTAAGCCTTTTGTTTCAATGGAATGACAACTATTAAGGTTAAAGGGCCTCTCCTGCTGTCAGCACTAAGGTTCTTGATCATTAAAGTCCTATTAAAGTTGTTGACTCTTTCAAAAACATCTTCAGTAATCTGAATTAAGAAAATGAAAAAGCAATGAAGTGATCTAAAATCTGTACTGAATGGTTTCTTCTCTGGCAAAGGACCCAACTTATAAGATAAGCCAATGGGGCAATGTAAATTCTTGATTTTCAAATCTCAAAGACTCAGAAATAAAATTAATTTTACCATGAGATGATTCACATAGGCTCCTGAGGAATGCAGAACAGCTAAAGGTATTCTACTTCCCTTTACTTCTACCTCCTGAGCCTGTTACGACCTATTGTAGGTCTAGAGGGACAGGGTGAATACACAGGTAACAAATGTTCTGTACCACCTAGACCAGGCTCAGTGTAACCATCAAGGTTTTAGGCAGAAAAAGAAACCCAGAACCTATCCAAGAAAGAATCTGAATTTCCTTATCAGGTCTGAAACTACCTAAAAGCTCCCTAATGGGCTATAGGCATCTTGGGGTAATTGTGGGCCAGAGCAAACTACTCTGTGCTCGCCAGACCCTCTGAAATCTGGGAGTACGAACCTCAACATTTGTTGGCTATTGTCTCCTCAAGGCCAGACCCAGGGCTTCAACAATCTTAGGGCTCTGTTTAAGATAGCCATCTGGGGACTTCTCTGGTGGCACAGTGGTTAAGAATCTGCCTGCCAATGCAGGGGACACGGGTTCGAGCCCTGGTCCAGGAAGATTTCACATGCCACAAGCAACTGGGCCTGTGTGCCACAACTACTGAGCCTGCGCTCTAGAGCCCACGAGCCACAACTACTGAGCCAGAGAGTCACAACTACTGAAGTACCACTACTGAAGCCACAACTACTGAAGTACCACAACTACCGTGTGCCTAGAGGCCGTGCTCCGCAACAAAGAGAAGCCACCACAATGAAAAGCCCGCGCACCGCAATGAACAGTAGCCCCCGCTCGCTGCAACTAGAGAAAGCCCGCAAGCAGCAACAAAGACCCACCTCAGCCAAAAGTAAATAAATAAATAGATAAATTAAAAAAAAATGATAGCCATTTGGAATTACTCTGTCTTTCACTAACAATTTAAAATCATCTACTCTAATTCTCACTGCATTGCCCCAGTAAAAAAACCCCACTAACTTGGAGTAGCTTTATATGCAAGATTTTAGAACTAAGCTTTTTAAAAAAACTTTTGATATGAACATATTGTATGTAGAGCAGCAAAATTTCAAAAATATGACTTGCTTCAGGGATATGTTTTCAGAATGAAAACAAAATCAAATCACTCTTTTGACAGTGAATTACTTTCCTCATATAAGCTCACACTCAAAAGCAAATGAAAGGTAAAGCCAAAATTCTATTTATTTTAAAGGATGCCAAATCTACGTTAACTTTTTATTTAATATGTCAAATAAAAACAGTGCCTTAGAAAAAAGGATCATTAAATAGAACTGGGTGGGGGCCTAAAAAGTGTAATAGCAATACAGGCTTAAATATTAAAAATATTCTTGTGCTGCTTTCCTGCTCTTTGGCTAAAACATCCCCCCACCCCTCCCTTTAAATCATCCTGTGTCTACCAATATTTGTTTTCTTGTTAGATCCACTTTTCAGAAGTGGAGTATAGGTTATTCAATTGTATTCTTCCTTTAACACTCATCCTCTGACACATTCCACTAAATTAGAAATTTATTTATATTGATAAATATCCCTTTTAAAAACAAATATATCTTGGAAAGGTTAATTCTATATTACCTTTCAACCTCAAAGAAGAGAGGGAGGGAGGACGAAAGAACAGGAGGGAAGACGGGAGAGAGGAGAAGACATAATTTGAGAAATAAAGACATCTAGGACTATCAGAAGAGGACAGAAAAGGATAACTGAACCATGCCTTAAGAGAGGTAGGGTAGGAAACCAGCCAGAAAGTCTTAGACGTAAGTAAATAAAATGGGAACAAAAAGCCTTCACTGGAGAGAGCAGAGATCAGGTACAGTCCAGGTGATAAAAGCCACACATGCTACTCCAGTGCTATAGACAAATATGAGATTAAACAAGTTACAGGGCATATCAAAGTAATACTATGGGTGATAAGGTTATCAATAAGTCAGAACTGATATACAGAATGCATTGAATGAAGTTTACTCAAAGGTTTTAAAAGCTCAATTCCAAATACTTTACTAAACAGTCTCTTTACTCTCGTGTTAAACAAAGGTTTTTGCTAGATTTCCAATGAGGGTCTCTCAAGGGCCACATTCATGTGGGTGAAATAATTATAAAAGCCACATGTTTACCAGTATTTAAAACATATGGCCCAAAAATACACTCTGTGCTCTAAAGGTCAAGAGAAGGTTTTATTTTTAGTATCTTCAAAGCTGTTATTTCTTAGTCCTTTTGCCATGTTTAAACTAGCCGGATACTTCCTTTAATATACTAGAAATATAAGACAGAAAAGACTCTTTAAAACATTTCCTGCCAAACTGCTTTGCCTCAAACTAGCAAAACATTTTTGACTAGACCACTGAACTTTGCTCCAGTTTTATCCTTCATTCAGTATTAAAGCTACCATCTACTATACATGCATCAAATGCTAGACACCAAGAATACAAAACTGAACAAAACAGAATCCCTACCTTTGAGGTAGTCATAGTCATTTGGCAGAAAGAGACATATAAACAGATAATTATAAGACTACCTGATTAAGTTTTACAGTAGGAGATGTGAACAGAGCATTGTGCAAATAAAGTGGTAAAAGCCACTAAGTCAGCCTGGAGGAAAATGCTAAGCCTCTTCAAGAGGATTTGACATTTAAATTCATCTGCAGTGAGGCAGTTAGGTTAGTCAATATGTAAGGGCCCTGCTATTTAAAAAAGGGCAGGACAAAAAGTTGAAGGTCATAGAGATCTTGTATGTCAAAAATGGGTGGTACATCCAGCTATTCTACTTCTGGGTATTTATCCAAAGAACAGGAAAACAGTGATTTGAAAAGATATATGCACCCCTATGTTCATTGCAGCATTATCTACAGTAGTAAAGATATGGAAATAACCTAAGTGTCTATCAATGGATTAATGGATGATGTGGCATGTGTGTGTGTATACACACACACACACACACACACACACATACATGCACACAAGGGAATCCTACTCAGCCATAAAAAAGAATGAAATTCTGCCATTGGTGACAACATGAATGGACCTTGAAGGTATATGCTAAGTGAAATAAGCCACACAGAGAAAGACAAATACCTATGATTTCACTTGTCCGTGGAATCTAAAAAAACAAAACAAAACAAAAAAAACAAACCTATAGATACAGAGAACAGATTACTGGTTACCAGAGGGGAAGGAGGTTGTGGGGCAGGGTGCAATGGATGAAGGTGGTCAACTGTATGGTGGTCACTTTTTAGTGCATACAGATGTCGAATTACAGTGCTGTACATCTGAAACTTATATAATTTAAAAAACGGCTAATATAAACAATTCCAGTTTGTTGCTTATTACTTTAACCTCCGTACCAAAAAGAGAATATTTAGTTATTCAATCCTCATCTTCTCCCCCAAACTTGTCCTCTTCCTACATTCCTTTTTTTAGTAAATGATAATACAATCTAAAACTTAACCTTCCATAGCCAACTAATCACCAATTTCTATTGATTATATTCCATACTATTTCTTTATTCTGTCTACTTCTATCTCCAATGGCTACCATCATCTCTTACCTTGGAGGCTTCCAATGGCCTCCAAAGAGTTTTCTTGTCTCTGAGATCCCTTCTGCCAATCAGCCAATTCTTTATACTGTAGCCAAAGTGATCTTTCCAAAACCCAAATATGATCATATGACAACCCACTTTAAAATCATTCAACTGCTTACTGCTCTCAGAAAAAGTCCAAACTCTTCAGCATAATTGTCAACATCTGGCCTGGCCTGCCTCATGCTACCATCTTTTATACTCATACTGAACCTCTTGCAGTCTCCTCAACAAACAGTGCTCACTATCCTCTGGAAAGTCTTCTAAGACTCCCTCAAGAGAGAATCAGGTGACCTTCAAAAATGATCTTTCAGCATCCTCTGCTTCTCCATCATCATACTTACCACACTATACAGTATCATCATACTTACCACACTATACAGTATTTTAATTACTTATCTTTCTCTCCCAGGAAGCTATAAATCCCTTAAGGTCAGAAACTGCCTTACACATTCTTGTATTTACTATGTAAAGCATTACGCCTGCCTGGCACTGACATATAGATGGTGCAAGATAAAGATTTGTTGAATGCATGAATGAATGAATGAATGAACTGCAAAGAAAGAGAAATTCAATATCCTACAATTTCCCATAATAGTTATTAGCTCCATTACAGAAACCTAATCCTTTAGCAAGACCATATTTAAGCCATGAACCTATCAAAATTAACCCGTTGAGACAGAAATAAAGAACGCTCAACATAAACTCAAAATTCAAATAAACTTAAGAGTATATTTATGTCTTCCAGTTTAGATAGCGTAAGCGGACTACTTTTTGGAGAGAATACACATATATCAGAACCATGATATGTTACACATGTAAAAAAGTTATAACTACATATGCAATATATTTTCACAGGTCAAATATTGAGTTTGCTTTTTAACATATATGAAAGCTGCACCTCATCACTGACTCACCGATTCTTTTCCAGCTCATTGTGTGTAGACCTAAAAGGGAGGAAAAAAGGGGGAAAAAAAGAGTATTAGCCATGTTTTGTTGCTGAGGCTATAGAAAGGGGGATTAGCTTAGGTACTGCTAAATAAATTCACCCAGTTAATTTATTTAACAATGCAATACATGGTCAGACTTCTATCTATCTCACTCATCAAGAAGAAATAGTCTATGTTCATTAAGACTGTTCATTCAGGTATACTGTTTTCAGTTAACAACTCTAAATATTTTGAAATTAGGATCTCATTGTCATTTTTGATAAAATTGATACTAGCAAGTATTCTCTTGCCTACTTCTAGGGTCCTACGTTTTACTGATTTGTAGACATCATATTAGAAATTTTAATTCAAACATAATCCCATTTTTTTTGTTTAAAAAAAAGGTATATGTACTTCCGTGTCCTCTTCTATCTCCACTTACCTACTCCTAAACATAGGGAGAGAAAAAGTTTTGGCCACCACAGAAGCTGAAACAGGCTTGTCTTATTGCTAAGTGATACAGACAAATTCAAGCCTTCTTTCCTTGAATGTGAAACATAAACCAAAAAAAGTTATACAAGGGAAAAAAATAACATGAACAGAAGAAAATATATTAATAAAATAAAAAACACATGTTTAAAAGACTGGGAGGATACACCTCAAAATGCTAACAAAGTCTTCCGTTTGTGACTTTTTTCATTTTACTTTTTAGTATTTGTTACAATAATACTTACCATCTATTGAACAAGCTGAGTGTCTGCTAAACAGTTAACATACATTACCTCATTTTATCCTCCAAACAACCCTCATTTTATAAACAAGAATACTGAGGCTCAGAGAGGTAAAGAGACATGCTCTTGTCCCAAGAATATAAGTTGCAGCCATGATTTAAGCCCACGTCTTTGTTACTCCAAACCCCAAGTTCTTAACCACTCAGTGACAAGCAATACTGTAGAGAGGTTAAGGGCACAGACTCTAAGGCCTGACTGACTGGGTTCAAGTATTGTGTGGCCTTTTAAAAGTCCCTTCATTTCTCTGTGCTCAGTTTTCTCATCTACGAAATAGGAAAAATAACAGTACTTGCCTCATATGATTGTTATGAGGAATAAACAAATTTATGTTGAACATCAAAATATAACAAACTCTACCTAAAGTTAGCTACTATTAGAATTATGTTATACTCAGTTCTCTTGAATAAACGTATTATTTTTACAATAGTTTGGCATTAACAATAATGGAATTTTATAAAGGAAAATTTAAGTTCCTGTCATCAGAACTGAAACTTTAAGCATTTAATATATTCTGGTTAATGTCAAAAGCCTTCAGATTATTATATTACTGATTACTTTAATCTGATTTATTATTTTAATGGATATTTAATAATCAAATTTCTTAATTTTAACAATATTTTTGTCAGTCTCATAATTTGTGGAAATTTTACCCACTGTCTTAGTTCAAGAGCCAAAAGCCTTCTTTGAATTACTGTCTACTGTCCACCTTTTGCTTTCTTAGCAGTTTCATAAGGTCCAAGTGACACAGGATGAAAAAGACTGATGTTCATTTTTTCTTAAACATCTTTAATGGAGTATAATTGCTTTACAATGGTGTGTTAGTTTCCGCTTTATAAAAAAGCGTATCAGCTCTACATATACATATATCCCCATATCTCCTCCCTCTTGCGTCTCCCTCCCACCCTCCCTATCCCACCCCTCTAGGTGGTCACAAAGCACAGAGCTGATCTCCCTGAGCTATGTGGCTGCTTCCCACTAGCTATCTATTTTACATTTGGTAGTGTATATATGTCCACGCCACTCTCTCACTTTGTCCCAGCTTCCCCTTCCCCCTCCACATGTCCTCAAGTCCATTCTCTACGTCTGCATCTTCATTCCTGTCCTGCCCCTAGGTTCTTCAGAACCATTTTTTTTTGATTCCTAATATATGTGTTAGCATACGGTATTTGTTTTCCTCTTTCTGACTTACTTCACTCTATATGACAGACTCTATTTCCATCTACTTCACTACAAATAACTCAATTTCGTTTCTTTTTATGGCTGAGTAATATTCCATTGTATATATATATACCACATATTCTTTATCCATTCACCTGTCGATGGACACTTAGTTTGCTTCCATGTCCTGGCTATTGTAAATAGAGCTGCAATGAACACTGTGGTATATGACTCTTTTTGAATTGTGGTTTTCTCAGGGTATATGCCCAGTAGTGGGATTACTGGGTTGTATGGTAGTTCTATTTTTAGTTTTTTAAGAAACCTCCATACTGTTCTCCATAGTGGTTGTACCAATTTACATTCCCACCAACAGTGCAAGAGGGTTCCCTTTTCTCCACACCCTCTCCAGCATTTACTGTTTGTAAATTTTTTTCTTTTTTTGCGGTACGCGGGCCTCTCACCGTTGCGGCCTCTCCCATTGTGGAGCACAGGCTCCGGATGCACAGGCCCAGCAGCCACAGCTCACGGGCCCAGCCGCTCCGCAGCATGTGGGATCCTCCCGGACCGGGGCACGAACCCGTGTCCCCTGCATCGGCAGGCGGACCCTCAACCACTGCGCCACCAGGGAAGCCCCTGTTTGTAGATATTTTGATGATGGCCATCCTGACTGGTGTGAGGTGATACCTCATTGTAGTTTGATGTTCATTTTCAAGAGATTATCTTAATAAGAGAACATCTCTCTCTCTCTCTCGAGATGTAAAAAAAAATCTCAGGATGCTTTAAGAGTTCAGACAAATTAATGGCAAGGATATATATGACTCAGATGGGAGAAACAATAAAAACACAGCACTTTCAGTATAACACAGACTCAGACTTCAAAACTCAATAAATTACAACCGAATCTCTACCACATATAAGTATTTATTAAAAGGTTTAAGTTCTTTGTTGTTCGAATGAAATGTCAAAGTAAATCAATAAGTTAGAAGAGGGAAAAGGTGTATTTGAAAGAGATTTAAAGCAAAAAAATATTGTCCAAAATTTGAACGTGTGATCAATAATAAAATATCCCACCCACCCCCTCTTAGTAAGTTTTGGTTTAATTGCCTTAATCTGAGAAGAAAACTCAGAACAAGTAAAACAAAAACAATGAAATACTATAGTAAGGGGACTTCCCTGGTGGCGCACTGGTTAAGAATCCGCCTACCAATGCAGGGGACATGGGTTCGAGCCCTGGTCCGGGAAGATCCCACATGCCTTGGAGTAACTAAGCCCATGTGCCACAACTACTGAGCCTGTGCTCTAGAGCCCATGAGCCACAACTACTGAAGCCCGTGTGCCTAGAGCTCATGCTCCACAAGAGGAGCCACTGCAATGAGAAGCCCGCACACCGCAACGAAGAGTAGCCCCCACCTTTGCCGCAACTAGAGAAAGCCCAACGAAGACCCAACGCAGCCAAAAAATTTAAAAAATAATTAATTAATTTAAAAGAGAGAGAGAAGCAGAGAAAAAAAAAAAGAAATACTACAGTAAGTAATAAATGGAAATAATCTATTTAGAGAGACGAAGACTATGCACCGTATACTTATTTCAAACAGTTTGGTATTCCACATATGGCCCTAAATGCAAAAGATATATATCCGGGCTTCCCTGGTGGCACAGTGGTTGGCAGTCCGCCTGCCGATGCAGAGGACGCGGGTTCGTGCCCCAGTTCAGGAGGATCCCACGCGTGGCGGAGCGGCTGGGCCCGTGAGCCATGGCCGCTGAGCCTGTGCGTCCGGAGCCTGTGTTCCGCAACGGGAGAGGCCACAGCAGTGAGAGGCCCACGTACCGAAAAAAAAAAAAAAAAAAAAAGATATATATCCAAAGATAACCAATTGCTGAATTCCAGCATTATATTGAGCCTACTATCAAAGCTTACACCAAAAGAACATAATCTGAACCACTGCTGTGAACAAAATTAAAACAGCAGGTTCTTCCCAACTCTCTCAGATTTTTCTTTATTATCTTCTTAAAAAATATAAAATGATAGCTAAGTATATGAACTTTTCCACCAAACCAGAAAATGTATGCCATATCTAGTTATACCACTAGTAAAATTTAACAAGATTTCCAAATACCAAGAAGCAAAAATGATCACATATGTACTAATCTTTATCATATTGCCGTATTCTTCCAATTTTTAAAAAATGCATCAGTAGCATTTACTCCTATTTTGATGACTTTTTTGCCTCTAATATCAAGTCAACAAATACTGCATATCTTCAATGTTCAAAATTGTCTTAAGCTGCAAGGAATCAGAGACAGTCTCTAGCTGGTAGATTAAGACATTTACAGGAATAATTATAACTCAAGGCAAAACAAATATATTAAGAAAGGTACAAAGTGTTGTGAGAGTTTAAAGGATGCAGAGTTTACTTACAAATGGGGCTATCAGAAAATGGGGCTTTAGAAAAGGGGACGACATTTGGTCTGCGGCTTACATGATGAGTACATTTGCTACTACTAGAAACCAGACCTAGTAGGGAGAAGACATTCCAAGTGGAAAGGATATAGCACAAGCAAACAAGCAGAGTTGTGAAGTGCAAAGCAAAACCAGAGAACAAAAATGGAAAAAAGCCCTGAGTTTAAATATTAGCCCTATCACTCACATTAGCTGTGGAACTTTGAACAAATTATTTAACCTCTCTAATTAACAGTTTTCTCGTTTGTAAAACTGGAATAATACCACATGCCTTGGCTGGGTTACTGTGAGAATCAGAGAATAATGTAAAAGCATCAGCACCTAGTAAGTATTCAGTAAATGTTAGCCACTGTAAATATTCTTATTATTTTTAACAAGACTGAAAATATACTACCTAAAACAATGTTAAACATATTGCATGGGGCAACAAATTGAGAGGTTCTTAGTAACACTTGGAATTAGCCTAGAAACAACCAACCAACCATAATGATTAAAAAAGAAACTGAAGGAAAAGACAGGTCTTTTGATCATTTAGTCGGCTGTGAGGACAGTATAAGATTTAAGGTATGACGTCTAATTATACGTACACGCAGAAAATAACGATCCAAACAGTGCTGGCAAACAGAGAAGTTGAACGCATCACATCCTAGCACACTCAGAAACAACCTCTTTGCTTCCCTGAGCCTATGTGCCTGACCAAACCCTTCCAATAATATGCCATTAAAATAACCCATTATGATAAATTCCCTATAAAGCTGAGATGTTCTGAATAATCCATCTGGTTAGCACACTTTTCTTCTCCAAACAAAAATACACCTCTGAGAACAAACACTATGAACTGTCTTCCTTTCAGACACTCTTACTCTGAATGCTTAACAACTTCCAAGGACAGGGATAAAGACATTTCTATAATTTTATCATCAAATCACAGTAATCTTTTTCGCAAATACTATCCCTTTAAGAGACATGCTAACGTATTCTCTGCTTGAGTGGGAGTCATTATCTCAACCAAATCTGTGATTTTTCACTGACTACAACACTGCTTTAATATGTAAACTTTTAATTCTTTAGGGTGCAGTTTGGTGGCAGTCAATGAAATGAAGCGTAGAATTGAAACTGCACAAAATTGTACCATTTGGCTCAAGAGTAGTACCACCATGGAAGGAAAATAAAAGCCCCCATTCCCAGAATTAATATTCTCTTCCAACAAAAGAAAAGACTTCTATCTTTGTTGGATTAATGAGCCAACCCCTAATTTGTTAACATTTTCATTTCACTTATTTTCTAATCCTAAAGTGCCTAGTGGATGTTGTCCTCCACACAATGAAAAGAACACATTCTATGATGCTAAATGAATATTTTCTAACTGTATCCTAAAGCTTAAAATTCAGCTTTATTAGAGCAGGGGGTCTCTAAAGTATATACCTAAAGGGGTTGAAAAAGAATTGGTTGAATAGTGAAACTTCTATTTATGTTTATTCTTCTTCTTAAACTTTATTCTATATTTATAAAATATTAGTACAGTGATACATGTATACAATTATCAACACATACAAATATATTAGGTATACAGTAGTTTTTTGCTGCTAGTGGTATATAATAAAGTGGTCAATAAAGTTTGAAGAACACTGTAATAAAAGAAAATCATGCTTATTGCCAATAAAGTAATTCTTTCAAAGAAGTAGTTTTGTACATTTATTTCTATCACAAGTACATATTTTAAAAAAAACATTAAAGACAGTAAAACTTGAATACTGCACTTTTAGGAAAAATGCCTCATAAGAAACGTACTACTTCTTCCATAACAATAACAAAAAAACCCACCACAATAACTAAGACCACAAAAAAGCAAGTGTCTAAACAGGATGCATAACAATAACTACAATTAATAAGTTTTTCTTAAAACTTACTATCAAAGCTGAATATATGCATACCTTATGATTCAGCATTTTCCCTCAGAGGCATACACCAAACTAATATACATAAATATGCTCACCAAAGGACATACAAGAGAATACACATTCTTTTCATACTAGCCCAAAACTGGAAATTCAAATGTCCATCAATAGTAGGATGGATGAATAAATTGTGGAACATTCATATTGATATAATGTAATACTATAGAGCCCTGAGAATGAACTATTATGCAATAACATGGATGAATTTTCAAAATTTCAACATAGTGCTGAATGAAAAATGGCAGATACAAAAATACACACTGCATAACCCCATTCGTATAAAGTTAAAAACTGGCAAAACTAATGGTATCAAAAGAAGACTGTAGTTACCTCAGGTAGGGTTGACAGTAAGTCTGTAATATTTTATTTCTTCACCTTTGTGAAAATTCATCGAGCTATACACTTAGGATTTATACACTTTTCTGTATGTACATTTTCAATAAACAAGAAAAAATGAAAAAATTACACATGAATCAAATTCAGTAAAAATCAATTCTTATTTCAAAAACAGCAAACACTCTAATTTGTCTCTGGTAAATCTTTTGATATATTACATAAACGTCCCTAAGTTATGCACTTTGTAAAGCATAATTTTCAATAAATTTAAGTACTAAAATCATACAGAGGGCTTCCCTGGTGGCGCAGTGGTTGAGAATCTGCCTGCTAATGCAGGGGACACGGGTTCGAGCCCTGGTCTGGGAAGATCCAACATGCCGCGGAGCAACTAGGCCCGTGAGCCACAACTGCTGAGCCTGCGCGTCTGGAGCCTGTGCTCCGCAACAAGAGAGGCCGCAATAGTGAGAGGCCCGCGCACCGCGATGAAGAGTGGCCACCACTTGCCACAACTAGAGAAAGCTCTCGCACAGAAACGAAGACCCGACACAGCCAAAAAAAAAAAAAAAAAAAAAAAAAAAAAATCATACAGAGTAAGTTCTCTAAGCACAATAGAGTTAGAAATCAGTAACAATAAGATAACTAGGAAAATAGCAATATTTGGAAAATAAGCGACAAATCAAAGAAAAATGACAAAGAAATCAGAAAATATTCTGAACTGAATGATAATGAAAACACAACATGTCAAAATTTGTTGGATGTATCTAAAGCAGTACTTAGAAATGTTTAGCTTTAAATTCTTCTGTTAGTATAAAAAACAAAGTTAAAAATCTATGGTCTAACTTTCACCTTGAGAAGCTACAAAAAGAAGAGCAAATTAAGCCCAATGAAATAGAAAAGGAAATAAGAAGTCACAGGTTAAAGAACAAATCACAAAGAAAACAAAGTATCTTCAGCTGGATGATAAAGAAATACAACATTTCAAAATTTGTGGCATGCAGCTAAAGCAGTGTTTAGAGAAAAATATTTCTAGCTTTAAATCCTTATGTTGGGGTAGGGGGCAGTGATGGAGTCCAAAATCAATGCCTTCCACCTTTAGAAGGTAGAAAAAAAGCAAAGTAAACCAAAAGAAGGTGGGCAATGGATCTCAACTGTGTGGGCTATTTTTCCCACCAGAAGATATTTGGCCACATCTGGAGACATTTTTGGTTATCACACCAGGGAGACACTACTGGTGTTTTGTGAGGAGAGGCCAGGGATGCTGCGAAACATCCAATGATGCTCAAAACAGAATTATCTGGCCCAAAATGTCAATAGTGCTGGGGTTGACAAACTCTGAAGTAGAGGAAGAAATAATAAAGCCAAGAACAGGAATAAACAAAATAGAAGACAGGAAACAACAGAGAGTATCAATAAAACCAAAAGTTGACTTTAAAAAAAAAACGCAGTAAAATGGATAAACTTTTCTAAAACTGATGCAGAAAAAAGGCAAAAATTACGAACACAAAAAAAATAACTAATATCAGGAACAAAAGAGAGCACATCACTACAGATACTACACACATTAAAAGGATAAGAGAATATTATGAACAGCTTTATGCCAATAAATTCAACATGTAGATGAAATGGACAAATTTCTTGAAAGATACAAATTATCAAAACTAACTCAAGAAGAAATAGAGAGTTAGTGTCAGCCTTGCATCTATTACAGAAATTGCATTCATAATCAAAAACCTGCCCACAAACAGAAGACCTAAATAGACGTTTCTCCAAAGAAGATATACAGATTGCCAACAAACACATGAAAGAATGCTCAACATCATTAATCATTAGAGAAATGCAAATCAAAACTACAATGAGATATCATCTCACACCGGTCAGAATGGCCATCATCAAAAAATCTAGAAACAATAAATGCTGGAAAGGGTGTGGAGAAAAGGGAACACTCTTGCACTGTTGGTGGGAATGTAAATTGATACAGCCACTATGGAGAACAGCATGGAGGTTCCTTAAAAAACTACAAATAGAACTACCATACGACCCAGCAATCCCACTACTGGGCATATATCCTGAGAAAACCATAATTCAAAAAGAGTCATGTACCAAAATGTTCATTGCAGCTCTATTTACAATAGCCAGGACGTGGAAGTAACCTAAGTGTCCATCAACAGATGAATGGATAAAGAAGATATGGCACATATATACAATGGAATATTACTCAGCCATAAAAAGAAACGAAATTGAGTTATTTGTGGTGAGGTGGATGGACCTAGAGTCTGTCATATAGAGTGAGGTAAGTCAGAAGGAGAAAAACAAATACCGTATGCTAACACATATATATGGAATCTAAGGAAAAAAAAAAAAGGTCATGAAGAACCTAGGGGTAAGACAGGAATAAAGACACAGACCTACTAGAGCATGGACTTGAGGATATGGGGAGGGGGACGGGGAGGCTGTGACGAGGTGAGAGAGTGGCATGGACATATATACACTACCAAGAGTAAAGTGGATAGCTAGTGGGAAGCAGCCGCGTAGCACAAGGAGATCAGCTAGGTGGTGTGTGACCCCCTAGAGGGGTGGGATAGGAAGGGTGGAAGGGAGGGAGACGCAGGAGGGAAGAGATATGGGAACATGTGTATATATATAACTGATTCACTTTGTTATAAAGCAGAAACTAACACACCATTGTAAAGCAATTATACTCCAATAAAAATGTTAAAAAAAAAAAAGTCATGGTGCCATAAGAGCAAGGAAAAAATTAGCGAGAACAACAACAACAACAAAAAACAACCTGCCCACAAAAAAACTCCAGGCCCAGAAGTATTCATTGGCAAATTTTACCAAGCATTTAGGGAATAAATAATACTAATTCTACAGAACATATTTCAAAATATAAAGGAAATGGAAATATTTCCCAATTCATTTTGAGGCCAGTATTACCCTGATACCAAAACCTGACAAAGAACTTACATTGAAAAACAAAACAAAACAAAACCACAGACTACTATTCCCTCAAGAACACAGACACAAAAATTCTTGAGAAAATATTAGCAAATTTATAGAAACTATCAGTTTTACAATAAAAAACTTGTCTGGTCTTTGTCCCAATTTCCTGGGACAGAGCTTAGGACACCTTGGAATTTCCTCAGTTATAGGAGTGTCTTCTGTTATTCATGGTGGGCTCTTGGACCACTCTTGAGTTTATGCTAGGGAGATGACTTAAATTGGACTGGTCATGCCAGAAAGACCAGCCATGTAATTAGAGGATTCAGGCTTTGAGCAACTGATACCAGCCAACCTCTGGGGAGAGGAGGGTCACTAGAGAGTTCAATCACATGGTGAATGATTCAATCAACTGTGACTACATAATGATATGGAAATAAAAACTCTAGAATCCAAGGTTCAGGTGAGCTTCCTGGTTGGTGAACACATCAATCTGCCAGCAGGGTAATGTATCCTGATAGTACACGGACAGGACACAGAAGCTCCATGCCCAGGATTCTCCAGGACCTCACCCTATGCATCCCTTCATTTGGCTGGTCGTGATTTGTATTATTTATAATAAAACCTGTAATCGTAAGTATAGCACTTTCCTGAGTTTCATGAGTAGTTCTATTGAACTACTGAACCTGAGGGGATTGTGGGAACACCTAAATTTGTAGTCAGTTGGTCATAAACGTGGGTGGCCTGGGGACTCTTAAACTTGCATCTGGCAACTGTAGTGAGGGCAGTCATGTTGGGGACTGCACCCTTAAACTTGTGGAGTCTGTACTAACTAGAGATGTTAGCGTGAGTATTGTAAAATACACCATGACCAAGTAGGGTTTATTCCAGGAATGCAAGATTAGTTTAAGGTTCAAAAAAATGAAATCAGTGTAATTAACCATATTAACAGAATAAAAAAGAAAAACCACAGTATAATCTCAATAGATGTAGAAAAAGCATTTGACAAAATTCATCCATTCATTCATGATAAAAACTTTCAGCAAATTAGGAAATAAAGGAATTTCCTCAACTTGTTAAAAGGCATCTACAAAAAAATCTATAGTTGTCATATCAATGGTGAAAGAATATATGTTTTCCCAATACCAGAAGCAAGGCAAGGATGTTCACTCTCATCAGCTTCTATTCAGCCACTGTACTAGAGGTCCTAGCCAATGAAACAAGGCAAGAAAAATAAATATCATACAGAAAGGTAAGGAAAAAGTAAAAATATCTTTAATGTAAACATCATTTAGTGTCTATTTAGAAAATCCTAATATACAAATTACTAGAACTAATAAGTGAGTTTAGCAAAGTAGGTTTACAAGGTCAATATACCAAATTCAATTGCTATTTACAATAGCATCAAAGAATATTAACTACTTTAACAAATATTAACTAATTTATTGAAGTATGTGCATTACCCACACTCTGAAAAACTACAAAATACTGCTGAATTTTAAAAACATCTAAATAATTGAATGAATGGGGAGATATACCATGTTCATGCATCAAAAGATTAAATGTTGTTCAGATGTGTCAAGTCTCCCCCAAATTAATCTACAGATTCAATGCAATCCCAATCAAAACTCTAGTAGGCTTTGTTGTAGAAAGTGACAAGCAGCTTCAATAATATATGTGAAAATGAAAAAGACCTGGAATACTCAAAGGAACTTTTGAAAAAGATGAACCAATTTGGAAGGCTTACGCTACCTAACTTCATGACTTACTAGAAAACCTGCAGTAATTAAGACAGTGTGGTATTTTAGTAAAGATAAATATTTAGATCAATGGAAAAGAATAGAGTCCACAAATAGATTCACACATACATGGTCCTTTCATTTTTTACAAAGATCCCAAGGCAATTCAATGTAGAAATGTCTTTTCAGTAAATGATAGTGAAACAACTGGAGGTCCATTTGCCAAAAAGTGAACTTCAACTGTTACCTCACACCTTCTAAAAAAATTACTCTAAATGAATCTCAGATCTAAATGGATTACCTATAGAAAACTTAAGAGAAAATTTTGTGATCTTGGATTTTGCAAATATTTCTTAGGACGTAAGAAGCATGAACCAGAGAGATTGGTTCAAGATGGCGGAGTAGAAGGACGTGTGCTTACTCTCTCTTGTGAGAGCACCGGAATCACAAGTAACTGCTGAACAATCATCAACAGGAAGACGCTGAAACTCACCAAAAAACATACCTCACATCCAAATACAAAGGAGAAGCCACAATGAGATGGTAGGAGGGGCACAATCACAATAAAATCAAATCCCATAACTGCTGGGTGGGTGACTCACAAATTGGAGAACACTTATACCACAGAAGGCCACCCACTGGAGTGAAGGTTCTGGGCCCCATGTCAGGCTTCCCAGCCTGGGGGTCCAGCAACGGGAGCAGGAATTCCTAGAGAATCAGACTTTGAAGGCTAGCGGGATTTGACTGCAGGACTTTGACAGGACTGGGAGAAACAGAGACTCCACTCTTGGAGGGCACACACAAAGTAGTGTGTGCATCAGGACCCAGGGGAAGGAGCAGTGACCCTGTAGGAGACTGAACCAGACCTACCTGCTAGTGTTGGAGGGTCTCCTATAGAGGCACGGGGTGGCTGTGTCTCACCATGAGGACAAGGACACTGGCAGCAGAAGTTCTGGGAAGTACTCCTGGAGCTCTCCCAGAGTTCACCATTAGCCCCACCAAAGTGCCCGGTAGGCTTCAATGTTGGGTAGCCTCAGGCCAAACAACCAACAGAAAGGGAACCCAGCGCCACCCATCAGCAGAAAAGTGGATTAAAGTTTTATTGAGCTCTACCCACCACCAGTCCCTCCCATCAGGAAACTTGCTCAAGCCTCTTAGATAGCCTCATCCACCAGAGGGCAGACAGCAGAAGCAAGAAGAAATACAATCCTGCAGCCTGTGGAACAAAAACCGCATTCACAGAAAGACAGACAAGATGAAAAGGCAGAGGATTAGGTACCAGATGAAGGAACAAGATAAAACCCCTGAAAAACAACTAAATGAAGTGGAGATAGGCAACCTTCCAGAAAAAGAATTCAGAATAATGATAGTGAAGATGATCCAGGACCTCAGAAAAAGAATGGAGGCAAAGATCAAGTAGATGCAAGAAATGTTTAACAAAGTCCTAGAAGAATTAAAGAACAAACAAACAGAGATGAACAATACAATAACTGAAATGAAAAATACACTAGAAGGAATCAATAGCAGAATAACTGAGGCAGAAGAACGGATAAATGACCTGGAAGACAGAATGGTGGAATTCACTGCTGTGGAACAGAATAAAGAAAAAAGAATGAAAAGACATGAAGACAGCCTAAGAGACCTCTGGGACAACATGAAACATAACAACATTCGCATTATCAGGGTCCCAGAAGGAGAACAGAGAGAGAAAGGACCAGAGAAAATATCTGAAGAGATTATAGTCGAAAACTTCCCTAATATGGGAAAGGAAATAGCCACCCAAGTCCAGGAAGTGCAGAGAGTCCCATACAGGATAAACCCAAGGAGAAACACACTGAGACACACAGTAATCAAACTGGCAAAAATTTAAAGACAAAGAAAAATTATTGAAAGCAGCAAGGGAAAAACAACAAATAACATACAAGGGAACTCCCATAAGGTTAACAGCTGATTTCTCAGCAGAAACTCTATGAGCCAGAAGGGAGTGGCATGATATACTTAAAGTGATGAAAGGGAAGAACCTACAACCAAGATTACTCTACCCTGCAAGGATCTCATTCACATTTGATGGAGAAATCAAAAGCTTTACAGACAAGCAAAAGCTAAGAGAATTCAGCAACACCAAAATCAGCTTTACAACAAATGCTAAAGGAACTTCTCTAAGTGGGACACACAAGAGAAGAAAAGGACCTACAAAAATAAACCCAAAACAATTAATAAAATGGTAACAGGAACATACATATCGATAATTACCTTCAACATGAATGGATTACATGCTCCAACCAAAAGACACAGGCTCGCTGAATGGATACAAAAACAAGACCCGTATATATGCTGTCTACAAGAGACCCACTTCAGACCTAGGGACACATACAGACTGAAAGGCAGGGGATGGAAAAAGATATTCCATGCAAATGGAAATCAAAAGAAAGCTGGTGTAGCAGTACTCATATCAGATAAAATAGATTTTAAAATAAAGAAAGTTACAAGAGACAAGGAAGGACACTACATAATGATCAAGGGATCATTCCAAGAGGAAGATATAACAATTATAAATATATATGCTCCCAACATAGGAGCACCTCAATACATAAGGCAACTGCTAACAGCTATAAAAGAGGAAATCGACAGTAACACAATAATAGTGGGGGACTTTAACACCTCACTTTACACCAATGGACAGATCATCCAAACAGAAAATTACTAAGGAAACACAAGCTTTAAATGATACAACAGACCAGACAGATTTAATTGATATTTATAGGACATTCCATCCAAAAACAGATAACACTTTCTTCTCAAATGCACATGGAACATTCTCCAGGATAGATCACATCGTGGGTCACAAATCAAGCCTCAGTAAATTTATGAAAACTGAAATCATATCAAGCATCTTTTCTGACCATAATGCTATGAGATTAGAAATCAATTACAGGGAAAAAAATGGAAAAAACACACAAAAAATACATGGAGGTTAAACAATACGTTACTAAATAACCAAGAGATCACTGAAGAAATCAAAGAGGAAATCAAACAACACCTAGAAACAAATTAACAACGAAAACACGATGATCCAAAACCGATGGGATGCAGCAAAAGCAGTTCTAACAGGGAAGTTTACAGCAATACAAGCCCATGTCAAGAAACAAGAAAGATCTCAAATAAAC
Source organism: Tursiops truncatus (assembly GCF_011762595.2). NCBI lineage: Eukaryota > Metazoa > Chordata > Mammalia > Artiodactyla > Delphinidae > Tursiops > Tursiops truncatus. The sequence goes on from NC_047049.1 coordinate 19,413,780, forward strand.
AATCTAATCTTACACTTAAAGAAACTAGAGAAAGAAGAACAAACAAAATCCAAAGTTAGTAGAAGGAAAGAAATCATAAAGATCAGAGCAGAAATAAATGAAATAGAAACAAAGAAAACAATAGCAAAGATCAATAAAATTAAAAGCTGGTTCTTTGAGAAGATAACAAAATTGATAAACCATTAGCCAGACTCATCAAGAAAAGGAGGGAGAGAACTCAAATCAATAAAATTAGAAATGAAAAAGAACAAGTTGCCAGACACCGCAAAAATACAAAGCATCCTAAGAGACTACTACAAGCAACCCTATGCCAATAAAATGGACATCCTGGAAGAAATGGACAAATTCTTAGGAAGGTATAACCTTCCAAGACTGAACCAGCAAGAAACAGAAAATATGAACAGACCAATCACAAGTAATGAAATTGAAACTGTGATTAAAAATCTTCCAACAAACAAGGTCCTGGACCAGATAGCTTCACAGGTGAATTCTATCAAACATTCAGAGAAGAGCTAACGCACATGCTTCTCAAACTCTTCCAAAAAATTGCAGAGGAAGGAACACTCCCAACTCATTCTATGAGGCCACCATCACCCTGATACCATAACCAGACAAAAATACTACAAAAAATGAAAATTATAGACCAATATCTCTGATGAATATGGATGGAAAAATCCTCAACAAAATACTAGCAAACAGAATCCAACAACACATTAAAAGGATCATACACCATGATCAAGGGGGATTTATCCCAGGGATGCAAGGATTCTTCAATATACGCCGATCAATCAATGTGATACACCATATTAACAAATTGAAGAAGAAAAACCATATGATCACCTCAATAGATGCAGAAAAAGCTTTTGACAAAATTCAACACCCATTCATGATAAAAAAAACTCTCCAGAAAGGGGGCACAGAGGGAACCCACCTCAACATAATAAAGGCCGTATATGACAAACTCACAGCAAACATCATTCTCAATGGTGAAAAACTGAAAGCATTTCCTCTAAGATCAGGAACAAGACAAGGATGTCCACTCTCACCACTATTATTCAACATAGTTTTAGAAGTCCTAGCCATGGCAATCAGAGAAGAAAAATAAATAAAAGGAATACAAATTGGAAAAGAAGTAAAGCTGTCACTGTTTGCAGATGACATGATGCTATACATAGAGAATCCTAAAGATGCCACCAGAAAACTACTAGAGCTAATCAATGACTTTGGTAAAGTTGCAGGATACAAAATTAATGCACAGAAATCTCTTGCATTCCTATACACTAATGATGAAAAATCTGAAAGAGAAATTAAGGAAACACTCCCATTTACCACTGCAACAAAAAGAATAAAATACCTAGGAATATGGGCTTCCCTGGTGGCGCAGTGGTTGAGAGTCCGCCTGACGATGCAGGAGACACAGGTTCATGCTCCGGTCTGGGAAGATCCCACATGCCACAGAGCGGATAGGCCCGTGAGCCACGGCCACTGAGCCTGTGCGTCCGGAGCCCGTGCTCCACAACGGGAGAGGCCAAAACATTGAGAGGACCGCGTACCAAAAAAAAAACCACCTAGGAATAAACCTACCTATGGAGACAAAACACCTGTATGCAGAAAACGCTAAGACACTGATGAAAGAAATTAAAGATGATACAAACAGATGGAGAGATATACCATGTTCTTGGATTGGAAGAATCAATATTGTGAAAATGACTATACTACCCAAAGCAATCCACAGATTCAATGCAATCCCTATGAAATTACCAATGGCATTTTTTACAGAACTATAACAAAAAATCTTAAAATTTGTATGGAGACATAAAAGACCCCGAATAGCCAAAGCAGTCTTGAGGGAAGAAAACGGAGCTGGAGGAATCAGATTCCCTGACGTCAGACTATACTACAAAGCTATGGTTATCAAGACAATACGGTACTTGAACAACAACAGAAATAAAGATCAATGGAACAGGACAGAAAGCCCAGAGATAAACCCACGTACCTATGGTCAACTAATCTATGACAAAGGAGGCAAGGATATACAGTGGAGAAAAAGCAGTATCTTCAATAAGTGGTGCTGGGAAAACTGGACAGCTACATGTAAAAGAATGAAATTAGAACACTCTCTAACACCATACACAAAAATAAAGTCAAAATGGATTAGACACCTACATGTAAGACTGGACACTATAAAACTCTTAGAGGAAAACATAGGAAGAACACTCTTTGACATAAATCACAGCAAGACCTTTTTTGATCCACCTCCTAGAGTAATGGAAATAAAAACAAAAATAAACAAATTGGACCTAGTGAAACTTAAAAGCTTTTGCAAAGCAAAGGAAACTATAAACAAGATGAAAAGACAACTCTCAGAATGGGAGAAAATAGTTGCAAATGAATCAATGGACAAAGGATTAATCTCCAAAATATACAAATGGCTCATGCAGCTCAATATTAAAAAAACAAACAACGCAATCCAAAAATAGGCAGAAGACCTAAATAGACATTTCTACAAAGAAGACATACAGATGGCCAAGAAGCACATGAAAACCTGCTCAACATCACTAATCATTAGAGAAATGCAAATCAAAACTACAATGAGGTATCACCTCACACCAGTTACAATGGGCATCATCAGAAAATCTACAAACAACAAATGCTGGACAGGGTGTGGAGAAAAGGGAACCCTCTTGCACTGTTGGTGGGAATGTAAATTGATAGTCACTATGGAGAACAGTATGGAGGTTCCTTAAAAAACTAAAAATATAACTACCATATGACCCAGCAATCCCACTACTGGGCATATACTTAGAGAAAACCATAATTCAAAAAGACACATGCACCCCAATGTTCACAGCAGCAGTATTTACAATAGCCAGGTCATGGAAGCAACCTAAATGCCCACTGACAGATGAATGGATAAAGAAGATGTGGTATATATATACAATGGAATATTACTCAGCCATAAGAAGGAACGAAATTGGGTCATTTGTAGAGACGTGGATGGATCTAAGACTGTCATACAGAGTGAAGTAAGTCAGAAGAAGAAAAACAAATATCATATATTAATGCATATATGTGGAACCTAGAAAAATGGTACAGATGAACCGGTTTTCAGGGCAGAAATAGAGACACAGATGTAGAGAACAAACATATGCACACAAAGTGGGGAAAGTGGCATGGGGGATGGTGGTGGTGGGATGAATTGGGAGACTGAGATTGACATGTATACACTAATAGGTATAAAATGGATAACTGATAAGAACCTGCTGTATAAAAAAATAAATAAAATTCAAAAAATAAAAAAAAAGAAGCATGAACCATGAAAGATAAACATGTAAACTGGACTTCATCAAAATTTAAAAGTTTTGTTTTTCAAAAGACACTGTTAAGAAGATGACAAAGGCAAACCACTGAGGAGAAAACATTTGTAAACCACATATGTAACAAAGAATTTGTATCCAGAATTTACAAAGAACTCTTACAACTCAATAAGAAAACAACTAAATAAAATAAAAAGCAAAAGACACAGACCCTTCACCAAAGAAGATATATCAATGGCAAACAAACACACAATAAGATATTCAAAATCACTAGGAACATGCAAAATAAAACACAGTGAGATACTACGACACACCCACTAGAATGGCTAAAATTTAAAAGACTGACAATACCAAGTGCTATCCAGGATCTGGAGCTACTGGAAGTGCCCTACACTGCTAGTCAGGATGTAAAATGGTACAGCCACTTTGGAGAATGGTTTCGTAGTTTCTTTATAAAGTTATATACACACTTACTATGTGACCCAGAATTCTACTCCTACGTAGGTAAGAAAAATGAAAACATATATCTACAGAAAGACCTGTTCATAAAAGTATGTAGCATCTTTACTTATAATAGCTAGAAACTACACACAACCTAATGTCTATCAACTGGTAAATGAATAAACAAACTGTGGCATATTCATACAATGGACTCAGCAATATAAAGGACTTAGCTACTGATTCATAGGACAACATGAATGAATTTCAAACAACATTATGCTAAGTGAAAGACGTCAGACACAGAATAGTATATACATGATTCCATTTATATGAAATTCCAGAAATGGCAAAACTGTAGTGACAAAACAGATCAGAAGGTGGAGATAAGAAACTGACTATAGAGGCATGAGGTAATAATATTTTGAGATAAGAAGTTCTGTATCATAATTGTGTTGGGGGTTGCATGACTGTATACATGTCTAGTCACTGACTCATACACTAAAAATTGAGGAATTTTATTGTATAGAAATTACACTGCATCAAAACTTTTTTTTTAAGTTATAAACCTCATCCTACAATTGAGGCAATACTCTAATCTACCATAAAGTACTCAGGAATGAGACTAAAACATCAAATCCTTATTCTAGAAGACTAATAATACAAATTACTAGAAAGTGCATAATTTTAAAACATAAGCGCTTTGGGGAATATCTGTTCTTTCATCTACTTAAATTTTTTTTTCATTTCTGGCATATGATTAATCTGCTGTCAGTCAAGAGTATAGACAGTCAAATCTTCATCTTCATAACAGGAAGTCAACAGATAACAAGCAGGGTAAGTTCCTAATTTAGAAATATGAAAGCAAACAGTAGAAGAAACTGTTAAATTACTGCAAGTGGTAGCCTCTAGGAAGCAGAAATTGGATGGGGATAGATGAGGCAGAGGAATGTTATTTTAATTTGTAAGCCATTTAGTATTAACTAACTTTTATCTTAGTGCCAGAAATTAAGATGCATCTAAATACATACTAAAGTTATACAGTATTTGTGAAATAATCACTTCTTAGGTAAAAGCAATATTGGGAACTACAGAGAATTTTCAAGATTAAAATGACTGCTCTTAAACAAATTTTCAAAAGTTAAAACAAGGCATTTAAAAAGACAAACCACTAATTACCTAGACTGCTTCATTATTTGATTCTATTACAGAGCAACAGTCTAAAAATCTTTAAAAATGGAAAAAAATTCAGTGATTTCCTAAATCACTGGACTTCCAAATTGTAATTCAGTATTTCAGGAAGGAGTCAGGCATGAAATAAACATTCAGTAGGTATTTGTTGAAGGGAAGAAAAACCCAAATGGTACCATAATTAATAGCACTACTCATAATAGAAAGCCCATAGATCCCAATTTTCATTGTTACTATACTCCATTCCTCACTATAGTACTAGAAGCAGACACAGATGTTATACATATATCTATTTCAAAGAATCCTCCTGTCTAAGGGAAATATATCACATAGAAAAGTGATTCTCAAAGGGAGTAAGGGAGGAGAGGTTGGCAGGATAGCTGAATTTTCCTTGTTCTGGTTGCTGCAGGAGAGTGGAGGTGCCTTCTTCCAACTGACTACACTCCCTACTCCTTATTGGTTTATTTAAAGTTTTAAAGGAATCACTGCTGTGGTGATCATTTTGTAATGAATAGAAATAACAAATCACTATGTTGTACACTGGGAACTAACATAGTGTTGTTGGTCAGTTATACTTCAAGAACAATCAAACTCATAGAAAAAGAGATCAGATTTGTGGTTATCAGAGGCCGGGGGTGACGGGAGGGGTAATTGGATGAAAGCAGTCAAAGTGTTTAAATTTCCAGTTATCAGATAAATAAGCACCAGGGATGTAATGTACAACATGATTAATATATTAACACTGCTGTTTGTAATACATGAAAGTTGTTAAGACAGTAAACTAAGAATTCTCATCACAAGGAAAAAAATTTTTTCTTTTTCTTTTATTTTGTATCTGTATGAGATGATAGATGTTCCCTAAACTTATTGTGATAATAACTTCATGATGTATGTAAGTCATTATGCTATACACCTTAAATTTATATAGCGCTGTATGTCAATTATATCTCAAAAAAACTGGAAGAAAAAAATAAAGGAAACATTGCTTAATATTCATTCATTCATTCTACCTTTAGTTTGTTTTAGCATTTGTCATATGTTCATTATCTTACTGCAATAAATAAGACAGGCAATCTTTTTTTAAGTTTTATTGATACATACTATAAAATTCACCCATTTTAAGTGTACAATCCAATGAGCTTTTGTAAATTTACGTATTTGTGTAAGCATTACCACATTCCACTTTTAGAACACTTCTATCACCCCAAAAGTCCCCTCATGTCCATTTTCAGTCAATCTGCACTCCGACTCCTCACCCACCGCTTATCTGCTTTCTATCTCTATAGTTTTGCCTTATAAATATAAATTTCATATAATGGAATTATGCAATATGTACTCTTATGTATCTGACTTTGTTTACATAAGTTTTTTGTGGTTCATCCATTTTGTCATATGTATGAGTATTTTTTCTTTTTCATTGCTGGGTAGTATTCCATTGTACAATATACTATATTTTGTTTATCCATTCACTAGCTGATGGACATTTCAATTGCTTCCAGCTTTTGGTGATTACGAATAATGCCATGACCATGCATGTTCAAGTCTTCCTGTGGACTCCTGTAGAATAAGAGACCTTCATCTTACAGGACAGTGCCTCACACTTGTTACACTTTACCACTAAAATGATTTTTCACATTTGTGGCCAACAGTACGAAGCACATACTGATACTTAATAAATTAATATTAAATTCCTACTGATACTTAAAATGTTTGTTAAAAGAATAAAAGAAACACGTTACTCAGCTATTTCTGATAATATGGGTCTTAACTTCAAATGTTAAAACAAAACAAAACAAAAACAACTTTGTCTCCAATGAGTTTACCTGCTACAAATAACCTGATGATGAGAATAAAGATATTAAACATCCCTAGATCAGTTTTGTACAAAACAATCAATTAAGCCTAAGTTTCTCTAAAAGTCTTCTCAAAACTATACCAACATTTCATTAAAAAGTACCTTCAGGGCTTCCCTGGTGGCACAGTGGTTGAGAATCTGCCTGCTAATGCAGGGGACACGGGTTTGAGCCCTGGTCTGGGAGGATCGCACATGCCGCGGAGCAACTAGGCCTGTGAGCCACAACTACTGAGCCTGTGCGTCTGGAGCCTGTGCTCCGCAAAAAGAGAGGCCGCGATAGTGAGAGGCCCGCGCACCGCGATGAAGAGTGGCCCCCGCTTGCCACAACTAGAGGAAGCCCTCGCACAGAAACGAAGACCCAACAGAACAAAAATAAATAAATAAATTAATAAACTCCTACCCCCAACATCTTCTTTAAAAAAAAAAAAGTACCTTCAGGTCTACATAATCATGTTCAAAGTATTCAGCCATTCATTTACTTAGTAAGGATTTATTGAGTGCCTACACTGGGAATATAAGTACTCTAAAATGTCGAAGTCTCTTCCCTCATGTGGCTCACATTCCATCATCCAACTTTTGCAAAAAGTAAAAATAACAAAAATAGCAAAAAATAACGCAGGACTTACTAAGAAAATTGCAACTATATACCATACACTATGGCACTATATTCTTACAATGTTAGATAACCACCATGTAATTCTTTTAAACTAATTTCTACATAAGCATGTTTAAATTTTATACAAATAAATCGTGTTGTTTCTTTAAACAGTCAGTGGATTAAATATGGTGTTTGTGATAAATTCCATTAAAATATTAGACTCTGAGCTTTTGGTAACCTGCCCCCACCCAGCAATAAACAATGATTCTATACAAAAATGAGATTCAAATACTTCTTTTTGACTAATAGTGCTATTTCCAGGAACGTAACCTGCCTTCCAAAGGACAACTGATTGGGTAACATGTTAAAATGATAAAAGTAAGTACACCAAACCTTAAGAGCCAGGCCTAGAAATCTAAATTTTAAATTGTAACTCACGTGCATTTACTGTTACCAACAAAGACTACAAAAAACCATCCAACAGACTAAGTATTAATGACAATACATTATCCAGAGTTTTTGTGGAGACTAAAGATCACTTTTGTTCTGTTGTTCCTATAGAGGATATATACTATCACACAGGACTATGGTGATCGAAATTAAAAACCTGAAAATTTACTTCTAATACCAAGGCAAACTTACCACATTTTACTCTCAAGTCTCTTTTATTACATGAGAGGAAAGATTCTTTATAGTTCCTCAAAAAGAATCCTAAATTGCCCTGTCTAATTAATCAAAATAAGAGTAAAGGAAAATCAGTTGCTTTATCAAAATACATGACTGACTAAAGACTAAAATTATATTCTTCTATAATTTAAAAATGCTTGTTTCAAATGGCTTCAAAGCTCTTGTCATGTGGCCTCCACAAATGGTATTTACATAGTGTTCTCAAAAGACTAGCAAAAATATTTCCCATGATAAACAAAGACAAGGAAATAAATACCACATGGAAACCCTTTTATCCAATGTCATAAAACTAAATAAAAATAAAATCCATAACACTTTCCCCTGAAGTGTATGCAGTAACATTAATAACAAAATTATCTACTAAACCAAATATTTTCTCTTATAAGAAATTCATTACTTAAAACATAAGGAATTTCTCTCTAATACTATGTTGTGGAATCCCTATGTCTCCTTGAATGCACATTAAATTTAATCAATGAACAAGTATATATTGTGAATCTATAGCATTTCCATAATAACCTTTTTCTATAAATTTAAGCTATTTACTCTCTGTACCATCATCCAACATAAATAAAAATGGCCCTGTCTATAACATCTTGCTGATTTGTATTATTTATCATTTTTACTATATACACTATCTTTCCAAATATACCACAAGCTCCTCTATGGTAGGGAAGCATGTACAGCAATAGTTCTATATATATAGTGTAAGTTCAATAAATTTGATTACAAATTATTTTAAGAGCGCAGTTTCAATAGCTAGCAAATAAGGAAGCAAATTGCAAAGGGTAAAAAAGAACTCTGGTGATAAGGCATTAAAACAGCAGGTGCAGACCACACGTTTCAGGCATTTCCCAGAGCAGAAAAGGAGAACAGTAAAACACATAAATTTCAGGTTATAGTCACTGAGTCTTAGTTTTTAAGTAGATTATTACTAGGACTGTTTGCTGATTCCAGAGAAACAAATTGCAGGGATTTCTCTCATCTTCTAGTTGTACTGTGCATACCAGTCCAGTTTCCTTATCAAAAAAATAAATAAATTCCACTTCACCTCACAGAAATGTTCTGAAATTCAAAAGAAATAATAATGTATGTTAAAGGGCTTTGCACACAAGTAGCAAATTAAATGCAAGGTGTTATTGAAGATGGATTCTACCCTTTGATCCAACAATTCTAATTCTTCATGTTTATCCTAAGGATCTAAGTGGACAAATGCACAAAAGTATTTGTACAAAGATGTTCATAGTGGCCCTGCATGGCATGAAAAAGTAATGTAAAATTAACATTTTAAATGTCATTAACAGGGACTTCCCTGATGGTCCAGTGGTTAAGAATCTGCCCTCCAATGCAGGAAACAGGGATTCGATCCCTAGTCGGGGAACTAAGATCCCACATGCCACAGGGCAACCAAGCCTGCGTGCCACAACTACTGAGCCTGCACGCTCTGGAGCCCACGGGCCACAACTAGAGAGAAGCCTGTGTGCCGCAACAAAGAGTGCGCCCACCACAACAAAAGAGCCCGCGTGCCACAACTAAGACCCAATGCAGCCAGATAAATAAATAATTTTAAAAACATCATTAATAGATGGTTGGCTTAACAAATTCTGGTGCTCACATGAAGTAGAATATCATGCTGTAATTAAAAATGACTTAACAGACGTGTATGAACTTGAAAAAATATTCAGGATAAGTGAAAGCAGGATTGCAAAGGTTCACAACCCTGAGATGCCTTCTTTCATCTTTCAAATTTGATCAGGTCCTCTATTATGGCCTTCACAGGATCCTCTATTTTTCTCTATTAAGCTCATCATAGTTTGAAATAATGTACTTATATGTTTACTTGAGAACATGTGTTAGATGATAACGAAGACTGTATACATATGTATACACACACACACACACACACACAGGGAAGAAAAATCTGCCAGTGTTTTAAAATGTCAGAAGCCAAAATGAAAATGAAAACAATCTAAAAAATATATGCATACTTAAATTACATTAGCACTACTGAACAGAAATGAGATCTGGATACATATTTTGTCAAACCACACCACAAAACCTCTTTGATTAGATTAGTATTGGGGAAACTGTCTTCACTTAAGAAATGACAAAGAATCATGCTACAATATATCCAAAAGGAGGCAATGCTGTTTAATTTGTAAGGAACAAAATAGAAGAGAAAGCTTTCTTCAGGTTAACATTCCTGCCTGGTTAGAATTATGCATATACTGCTTAAAATCTGGCCTGATATTAAACTTAACCATCACTTATAGCTATAAGGCTTGGACAAAAATCCTTTAAGCGTCTCTAGGCCACATGAGCTTTAACCATAAAATATATGATAATATCTTACCTTCATAAAGCAGAGAGCTGTACCAGATGAAATCCTGAATTCCCTTTCTATGATTTGTGACCTATATTACAGTATCACATAAATATTCTGGCGAAAGGCCTCTCATCAAATAGGAACAGAAGGAGTTGTCCTACCAACTTACAAGCCATGATCATGCAAGTCTCCTTCAGATGATACTTCCACAGGGGGATATATTCTTAAGAAATCCAACAACAGCAAACTTATGCTTCAATGAAGCATTTAATGGAAAATCTGAGTTTGTTGAGGTATATAAATAATTCTTGAGAATTTTTCATTTAAACTTGGTTTTAGTGAAAGACAGAATATCACAGAACACATCAGATCACATCACTCAACATTTGGAAAGTACTTGAAGAACAACACTAATATCATTAAGAGTTTAACTGCTACTAATTTCCACTTTTGTCCTGAAACTTTGGGAGTTCTCTACTGGACAAAGACTCAGCAACTAGTTATTTAATATAGAAAAATTGAAAAATACAGACTAATAAGAAATTTCACAAAAATAAAAATAAGGCTTCATTCTATTATTCTGTGAACAAATAAGTACATGTTTAAGAATAAAAACCGAAGATATGTCTCAAATTACTTCCACTGGGGGGGAAAAAAACCTCTACAACTATACTAGAAAAAGAATTCACCCCGCTCCTGCAAAACAAAACAAAAACCCCCCTAATAATCCATGAAGAAGACCGACAAAAAGGATATAAAGCTGAAAATATAACATCATTCCCTCTAAAATAAGACTAAAACATTTCATCATTCTGTAGTTTAAGAAAAGTTAAACTAAAGCCTTACAAGCAAAAGGAAAGTTGTTTTGTTTTGTTTTTTATGTCGTCAATCTTAGCACATAGTACTGAAATACTGCAGCTGAAAAAAGTAAGACATTTTTCATCAACTTTAAATTCAACCGTAAATTGGTATAGGTATACCTTGGAGACATCATGGGTTTGGTCCCAGACCACTGCAATAAAGCGAATATCTCAATAAAGTGAGTCATACAAATTTTTTGGTTTCTCAGTGCACATAAAAGTTATGTTTGCATTATACTACAGTCTTTTTTTTTTTTTTTTGGCTGCACTGGGTCTTAGTTGCCGCACACCAGATCTTTGTTGAGGTATGCGAGATCTATCGTTTCAGCACGCAGTCTTCTCTCTAGTTGTGACGTGCTGTTTTTTTTTTTTCTCTCTCTCTAGTTGTGGCGCTTGGGCTCCAGGGTGCGTGGGCTCTGTAGTTTGCAGCATGCAGGCTCTCCAGTGGAAGCGCGTGAGCTCAGTAGTTGTGGAACGCGGGCTTAGTTGCCCCACGGCATGTGGGATCTTAGTTCCCCAACCAGAGATCGAACCCGTGTCCCCTGCATTGGAAGGCGGATTCTTTACCACTGGACCACCAGGGAAGTCCCTAATATAGTCTATTAAATGTGCAATAGTATTATGTCTAAAAAAAAAAAAAGTACATACCTCAATTCAAAAACATTTTATTGTTAAGAAATGCTTACCATCACTTGACAATGCAGGGTTGCCACAAACCTTCAATTGTAAAAAACACAATGTCTGTGACGCACAATAGAGGGAAGTGCAAGAAAATGAGGTATGCCTGTACTTACTACTTTGTACATCACCTTAAAATAATACAATTACTATATGCATGTTATAAGCTCATACGAATATTTACTGCCAATGTTTGACAGACTTATGGTTCTTTGCATATATGAGTTCTGATATCACTGAATTCTCATGACACAGGATGACAATAGTAGTCTTTAAAATTAATTGCAGCATTCTGTAGTCTACTATAACATACTTGTTTAAAAGAACTGGCAATCTGAAGATTTTTATTCTTCAAATACTATATATTGTTTTCCTTTCCAGATGTATTATCATTAATATCCTTCAGAACACAAAGTAATCGGAGTTTGCCAAAGCAGGAGTTGCACATTCTTCCACTATTTCTACTTACAGAGTCTAATATAATACTTGGCACAAAAGAAAAACTCAGTTCCAATTTAGGACAGTCTACTTGGAGTTTGAAAACCTTCCATTCTTCAAAAACATCTACTGTGTACAGAGCACTGTGATGGGTACTGGGGATAAATCTTTAAGCAGAAGAGATTCAATCCTTGCCTTCATGGAGTTTTTAGTCCAATAAATGAGACATGAATTTATCAATCAGATAACTGTATTTCTACAGACTGTGATAAACAGTGAAGGAAAAGTAGGGATGCCATGAGGTATGTGAATACCTGTTCTAGTTTGGCAGATGCGGAAAAGGCTTCCCTGAAGAAGTTATTATTGAGCTGAAGTAAGAGTGTAATTAGATAGAGATAACATGGGGAAGAAAAATGATTCTCAGAAGAGAACAGAGTATGTGCAAAGACCCTGAGGTAGGAGGAAACATGGTATATTGAAGCAATTGAAGGAAGGCTAGCCAATATAATTCATCAGAATTGTATTTGGGACAAGAGTGGTTGCAGGGATACCAGTTAGGAGGTCGCGACAGCTGTCCAGGTGAGGAGTGATAGTATCTTGGATTAGGAGCGTAGCAACGAAGCTAAGAGAAAAGGCAGGTTCAAGAGATATTTAGGAGGAAATCAATGTTACGCTAAAGCCATGTAGAGTAGTGTCAGTAGAGTTTGAAAGATGACAGATCTTACTATTTTTCAGTTGTGAGACCAAACAGTAAAGAAGCTGGGAATTTGAACTTATCTTATACTACTCAATAAGCCAGATAGCAATTGCAGCCAGTTCTCTAATAGCAGTAACATCTCAGCAAGGGTGATTTTTGGAAGTATGCCAGAAGGCCATGAACCAAGACTAAAGTCAACCATGAATTTAAAAAATAATTATGTATTACAGATCCCACCTCCTAATTGGTAAAGGATTCCAAATGATAAAATTACTGGGATTTTCAAGGTACATGCTTTTAAACTCACATTACATCACGCATTTTCTCTCCTTTTTACTTCTATGAAAGTACGGTTTCAAGGCTTGGGAGAAAGGAGGAATAGGAATTTATAATATTATGAGCCAACTCTCAGCATAAATTTATAAAGTAACATTTTATATCAGGAATATCATATTATATCTGAGAATATTAGGGGGGAAAAGTCAACCAACATTATATCTTAAGGATGCTACAATGTCAGGGAACAAATGTCACTTTATGACATACAAGAGATCAATGTTCAAGACGCATAAGAACAGCAACCTCCATATAGGTAGCTTTTTGATCAGGAAAATAAGACGCATATACTCATCAACTCTATTCCTTTCCTTGTTTCAGATGACTAATAAATGAAAATTTTTACAAGTTTTCTTTCTTTCTGCTTTATGCAACCAGTATAATAAAATCTTTATTAAATCCAGTAATAGACTTAAAGTTAACAGGGAGTCTACAGTGCTCCCTTACAAATGAAACAACAACACTATCTCCCAAGTACCCCAGTATTAGAATTTGATCCCTGGTTCCCTACTCCATGAAGCAGAAATCTTAAATGGTAAGGAGAAATAATTTCTAGTGTTCCACTTTAACATACTAGTTCTTATCTAAAGGCCCCACCCTAAATCCCACACATGGGTGGACCTTGAGATAACATATCCTAAAATCTCTTTTTCTTTCTCTCTCTCTTCTTCTTTCTTTCTTACTATTTATATTCCCATGAAAAATTACTTTACTTAGTCTTAGGTGGTCCAACTGTACATGTAATTATTTTCCCTTGGGTACTAAGAACAACATGGCATACTTGTAGTGTTACAAATTTTCTGACATGCTGTGCTAAAATACACAGTAATTAGCAATGTGGTCCCACACACAATAGTAGAATCCTGACAAGAACACTAGCATGAAAGAGAAACATCACTTAGTCAAAACCCCAAGCTAAGCAAAGTATAAGTCAACAGATGACAAAGACATTAATGACCTGTAACATAACTGGTAAAATCTAGAAATACACATCTTATTCATACCTCTATAATCCTTGAGTTGTTAGTAAAAATGTCACATTTGCAATGATGGGGTGGTGTACTGAATAACCAATATAGTAACTGATCTCTAAAACTATCAATAAATCAGTGTCACAGAACTTCAGGGGAAGGTGGGACCTTGGTGAGTATGTAGTTCATCCCTCAACTTACTATGACGACAGTAAAGGACAGAGAAAAAATGTAATGAGATCATATACTTGATTTCTAGAAAGTAGGAAACAATAAATACTTGCAGCATGGCAGAATCCACGTTTGGTTTCCTACCTGGTATTTCTCCCATGTCTCGAAGTTAAAAAAATTTTTTTTTTAATCTACACATGGATTGGAAAACTTATAAATTCCTGAATACAGGTTTTAATTGATGATCCCTTAACCAGAGAAACTGTGAGGGGCAAGAAAATTTATGTGTGCTTTTTGTTTAATGCTGCATATCACACTACGTATTTTCATCCCAAACCTACCATACCACAACAAACCCTCTAGATCCACACATAAACATAAATACAGCATATTACACTTATGGCTAATTATTGTTATAATTTTAAAAATTGTTTAAAATACACAGAATAGTCTTAATGAAGAAAAGAAGCCATAAAGGAAACACAGCTTTAAAGATAAGTCAAAGAAAGAAGAGTGAATCCTAGTGATGTGCCTCAGTAATCCAGAGTGGGACGATCCAACATTTTGAGCTCTGTTATATACAGGAACCTCAGGTTTTCTGCATCAATGAGTTAGAGCCCCTACTCCTGCTCCCTCCCCAATCCACCTCCCCAAGTGTTACTCAATTTCCTGTCTGGAGCTCTCCAAAGTCTTCAGGCAAACTTAGTTACCCAGAGATTGTTCTGTGTCCCTCCAAAATGAATGCTTACATTCTCTAGACCAAACTTTGGGAAAAAAGATCTCATTTAATTCCTTTTATCAATGGAAAAGGCAAGCATCTGTTGATTTTGACTTTCTTTTAAGACTGGACTTTTGAAAACTTCATATGAGATGAATCTTTAGAATTCACTGACCCTCTAGAACAAAAACACTGAAGAGACAGCCAGACACTACCAAAAATTTTCAAAAAAATATAAGTCAACTATGTCTGAGTACAGCCAAGTAAGCATTTTCTAAGTTTCTGTTTTGATTGAAGAATAAGCACCTTTTTTTTTTTTTTTTTTTTTTGCTTTAAAAGTTCCCAATTCAATCTTATCATCCTTAAACAAAAAAAAAATAGACTGTGCCCACTAACTTCCTACTCTACCTAAATATTTTTATTCCTTTGACAAAACCCTTGATTCTGTTTTATATCCTGCCTGAGCTATTTCTGATTTTTAAAAATTTTTGGATCGTCCAAGTTTAAAGCTGGCCCGAGATTGCATTTAGCATGGGGCTGCATGCATGGACACATGCTGCCAGGTCTCTGAACTTACTATCGCTCTCAGTCACAGACATCTCCACTTAATAATCCCCAGCAAGAACGTCTTTCGTTGTCTTTCCAGATTCTATTTCTTCCCTTCTACACAAAGGTAGGTTATGATTCCGAGACTTTATTATTTTAAAAGGGCCAAATCCCGAGGGATGGTGGGAAAGGCTGTTTCCATTTGGCTGTTCAGTGTTGCTCTAGACTTGGTATTAGAGAACTGAGGTCAGTTGGGCCAGCACTTCTGCCTGAGTATGTGCTCCCTCCCTCCAACTGCCCTTTTTAAACCTCCCCAGCTTGCTACCTGTTGGCAGTGCTGGTGTTGCTGCTCCCGCTGCTGTGTTTCTGTGCCCGGCTCAACCTCCGTGGGGGCTTTGAATGCTGCAGCCGGGGGCTCGGCATGGAGGGGAACGCTGAGGCGTAGCCATGTTCACACTCTAAAGAAACGGCAAGAAAAAAAGATATGATAAGAGGAATATACCCAAATTCATGGATCTACAGATCTCAAGTCCTTGCAGTAACAGGTTGCTGAAAACAAGAGAAGAAAAAGAGATAAATTTTTTCCACTCTTTCTGGTTGGAAGATAAAATTCCCAGTCCTTGCCTGGTCATCAATCCTGTGACATATACAGACCCAACTCACCCCAGGAAGGTGTACCAACACCTCCTCTAAACCAAGGAACTTCTCCCTCCTCTCCAAAATCCTCTTCTCCAAGAATTCTTGACTCAAACACCCTCATTTCTGAGACCAATTACCATTCACCTAAATTATTTCACTTGCCTCAAAATCCCTTTTCCTTTAACTATCCCCCTTCTAGAAGGTGTCTCTCTAAGCCCCACGTTTTTGTGTACTTCAAATAATTCAATCACTTAGTCTTAGGAGGACACTTTCTCTCAACACAATTTCCAGGGGCTGTACTCTTCATACCCCAATCTCTCTACATCTCCCTTAGTCTCCATTCCTAAGGGGATTCCATCGCATCGCACTTCAGATTCGAAGAGGTCCCTTGGCCACGAGTGTCTGTCCTCCGCCCTGCTCTTCAGCAGGCGTTCCCTTTCTTTGCTCTCAGCCTTGTCTCCTCCACCCCTACCTGCACTGCTCCCAGCCCTTTCCTCCAGTTCTTTGCATCCTCTTTCCTCCCAGGTCCTCAGATCACCTCCATTCTCAACACCCTCCTTCCCTCTCCTCTGGTCCACCTCCACTCAGGGCAGCTCCCAGGTCCAGCCTGACCCCTCTCTCCATCTCCCCCAGGCGACAGTCTCCTCCCCTTCATTAACATACACACACCCACATGTGCCCCCTCACGCAGGCACCAGTGGTACTCCTCCCCTCACATACCTGCTGCCTCATGCACCTCTCCACTCACATGCCCACCCTCTCTCACACGCACACCCTCACACACTCACCCCTCCTCACACACTCACCCCTCCCCACACACGCACCCCTCCTCACACACGCACCCCCTCACACACGCACCCCCTCACACACGCACCCCCCTCCTCACACACGCACCCCCTCACACACGCAACCCCCTCCTCACACACGCACCCCCTCACACACGCACCCCTCCTCACACACGCAGCCCCCTCACACACGCAGCCCCCTCCTCACACACGCACCCCCCTCACACACGCAGCCCCCTCCTCACACACGCAGCCCCCTCCTCACACACGCACCCCCTCACACACGCAGCCCCCTCCTCACACACGCACCCCCCTCACACACGCAGCCCCCTCCTCACACACGCACCCCCTCACACACGCAGCCCCTCCTCACACACGCACCCCCTCACACACGCACCCCCTCCTCACACACACACCCTCACACACGCAACCCCCTCACACACGCACCCCCCTCCTTACACTCGCACCCCTCCTCACACACGCAACCCCCACACACGCACACACGTAGCCCCCTCCTCACACACGCACCCCCCTCACACACACAACCCCCTCTTCACACACGCACCCCCTTCACACACGCACCCCCTTCACACACGCAACCCCTGCTCACAAGCACCCCCTCCTCACACACGCACCCCCTCACACACGCAACCCCCTCCTTACACTCGCACCCCTCCTCACACACGCACCCCCCTCATACACGGACCCCCCTCCTCACACACGCACCCCCTCCTCACACACGCACCCCCCCGCCTCACACACGCACCCCCTCTTCACACACTCAACCTCCTCACACACGCACCCCTCACCCGCCGCACCGCACTCCCTGAGCGGAGCTGGAGTGCGCGGGCTCAGGCGGTGGAGGAGGCGACGGCGTCCAGCCGTTACCTCGGTCGCGGCGCTCCAAAAACTCGGCCGCCTCCAGCAGGCGCTGCACGTTGATCATCCGCACCTGCTCCATGGGCACCGCGGGCGGCGACAGGGGCCTCTCCGCGCTCCCTTCCCCGGCCGACAGGAGGCGCCTCAGGCGGCTACAATCCGGCACCGCCCCGGGACATGTGCGGCGGCGGGCGGGCTAGCCCCGCCGCGGCTCCGCGCGCTCCCAGCCGCCCCGCCGCCCCCGCGGCTCAGCAGACAGCCGGCGCGGAGTTTGTTTACCTCTCCGCGCGAGCACGGGGGAGGGGCGGGAGCAGCGCCGCGGCCCGCCCCCTCCCGCCCCTTCCTCTGCCTCCTGGGAAATGTAGTCCCGCCCCGCCCACTGCACGCCGGGAGTCGTAGTACGCACGCCGCTTCAGTGCGCCTGCGCCTTGCCAAATTCCGCAATGGCCGCCGGGAGATGTAGTCCCGCTCGACTTGTACCTCCTAGACGCAAAGACTAAGAAGCTCTCTGGGCTTTGCTTCGCGGAGGGAAGGATTTGAGCGAACTGTGAGTCTGCTCTCTGGGAGCCCTTTTCTCAATGACTCCCGGCGGGCGCCTAGGAGCTGAAGCATGCTTGATCCACAGTGCCACGCTCCAGTTTTCTATCTACTACTACTGTCTCCTGTAACTTGTGTGCCTTGGTTGCCCCATGTGCAGAATAAATACTTGAAAAGCCAAAAATCCCTGTTCAGGAGCAAGGGGTGATCCTATCAGAGCCAGAGAGGGCTCCCATAAGGCCCTTCTTCCACCTCAGTTTTCACAGAGAGGTAGTGTTTTGGGGTTTTTTTTATCTTATTTTTTTAAACTCCTTTCCCCTCCCTCAGGAGGAGAAAAGGCTAGAAAACCTCGAGATTTTAGAAGCTAGAAAACCTCTTTGGTGCTGCAAGTGAGGGATACAATTCAGTGGTTTGGTGCTGGAGTCACATGAGGCTCAGTTCAAATTCTGACTCTGCTACTTAACACTAGTTGTGTGGACTCTTCAGGCCTCATTTTCCTCACATCTATATCAGATATAATTACTCTATTTATCCAAGCATTGAGGGCCTGCCATGTGTCAGGCACTGTACTAGACATAATGTGTATGGTAATGAGATAAACAGAGATGGACCTTGCTCTCAAGGAGTGTGTAGTCAGTAGGGCTAATTGTGAAGATTAAATAATTCCAGCACTTAGTACATGTCACTCAATAAATGGAAGCTATGATGATCATTTCCTCTCACGCTCTCCTCCACAGAGCAGGAACTGAAAGCAGAGGCTAAAGAGAGCAGGACCACATTAAAAAACTGCCAATGGCTTCCCTCACCACCACCGTCTTTCCAGGTCCTCAAAGTCTAGACCAGAGTTTTTCAACCTCAGCATTATTGATATTTTGAGAGAATAATTCCTAACTGGGGGTGGGGTTGGAGACCTGTGCATTGTAGGATATTCAGCAGCATCCCTGGCCTCTACCCACTAGATGCCAGGAGCACACCACCGACTCAGGTGTGACTACCAAAAATGTCTCCAGACATTGCCAAATGTCTCTTGGGGCAGAAAATCACCCCTGAATGAGAAGCTGTGGTCTAGGGCGAAGAAAGGCAAGAGGGTCATAACTGTTGAAAGCTCTAGGAGCAAGCTGGGAACTGCGTAAACATCCATAACTTTTCCCCACCCTGATTATTTTAACCTGCTGGTGGACATCCAGAATAACAGGAAGCTCTTGGTGAGGGGAGAACTTCCTGTGGTCATTCCAGTGGCTACTGCAGAAAATAACCATCTCAGAATGAAAACGTTACTCTCAAAAATGTCATGGGCTTAATGCTGCATTTTAATATGCTTCCCTCCTTTTTTTTCCCAAAGTGAACAAGATTTCCAATGAGGTCAAAATCTGCAAAATTCTACCAGCCTTATTAAATATTACACTTGGCACCACATTTAAGAACCAAATAGATGTTCTATCAAATGCAGGGAGACCCAAAATGAGAGATGTTCACAAGCCACAGGAGATTTTTTTTTTTGTAAAAGCTTTGAAACAGGAACTGTGCTTTTTCAGCTGTTGGCTAGGTCACTTCAGATCTGGGCTTTCCCATTGGGTGTTGGTAACAACCACCCTCCGCATTCAACAAGGGACACGTTGGATAGGGGAAGAATGGAATTATTTAAAAGAAAATACCTGTTCACTCAGAACATCTGTAAGTTGAGGGTAGAAATAAAAATAAGGTTGAAAGTTTCTAATAAAGTTGAAAGTTTCTACCACTTCAGATCACAAATTGCCAAGGGCTACCCCAGGAACTTAAAAGAGGTAGCTTTATAACAAAAGTCTACCCAATGGGAGGTAAACCATGTGACACGCAGTCAAGGAAAAAAGTACAAACTGAAAATACACATGTGTTCAAGATGGGTTTAAATCCATACATCATAAGCCCTAGCAGGCTATTAAGAGAAAGCAGGATGCTTGCAGCACATGCCTGGCCTTTCACAGTTGACCTCCAGATGAATTTACCAACCCTTCTTTTAAAGCCATGGCCAAGAGGGAGATGAGGAGATGCAAAGTAGTGCGAGAATCACCAAAAGGCCACCTGCATATGTTGAAGAAGAGAAAAGGTGATGGTGATGGTGGGCAGTGTTAAGAACTGGTTTCCGTACGGAAATATCCAGCCTCTTCTAACAGCAAATGACCTGCTCCGGCTGACTCCCAGAGTTCTTGCATGGACATTGGCCACAAGGGCCTCCTAGAGCACAAAGCCTGGGGCTCTAGCCTTGGGAGAGTGATGCTACCCACAAACCATCCCTCCGCGCCAGCCCAGCCTGGGGAAGCCCAGAGGCAGACATGGCCTTTCTTTTGCAGATGAATCCAATCTGCACTACAAATAGGGAAACTGAGGAAAAGCAAGGCTTCCAAAGTCTACTGACAAAAGAACCTGGAATCTTACCCATAGTTTCTGATTCTTCTGTCCTCCCCCTAAAGTATCTCACTCAGGGGAGTCTCTTTTGAAGATGGAAAAAGTCCTCCAGAGTCCCCCAGCCCTGTAACGAACAGCCTGGATGGGGACAGTCTGCCTTCTGGAAGAACACGGCAAAGCTCTCCGTTCCGAGGGGTCCTCTCCCTGCACTGTTTACTCAATGTAAATTTTCAAATGATTTACTGCAGATCCATGAACAATGCAGGAGGCTGGTCTGTGTTATATCGTTTCTGCAGACAGGAAAGATGAATAGAGGGGAAGGGGCCACGAGGTTAAGGTGCAAGTCTGAAGTCACTGTCTTAGTGACACCTGGTGCTTAAGAGAACTTCCCTGAAACTGCAAAGTGTATACTGTGCAGGGCACTGTTTTCCGCAATTATCTTTAAGGGTGGGAACAGGGGAGGGTAAGTCCTGAGGTCCTAAGTAAGAACTGTTAACAGTTGTACATCTTTCCATCCCCCACCCCAAAATGACAACCGCAGCCTCCTCCTCGCCTCTCCCCTCGGAGCCCAGAAACGTGAAGAGCAACAGAAAACCTTTTCTTCTGCCCAGTGAGTCAGCCTTGCCTAACTTCATGCGTAAGCTCTCCTCGAGTCAGCAGCAGCTCAGAGCTGCGGGTCTGTGTGCAGCCGAGATAAATTTGGGTCTAGAAGGGATGACGTAATGCTAAACCCGAGAGGTAGCTGCCGCCTCCCAGAGCTCTAGTCTCCAGGGCTGCCGGCTGACATCCCAACCACACGGAAAAGCACCACGACCCAGGTGCCTGAGCTGGGGATAAAGGGAAAGAAAGGACGTGAGGGTGGAGGAAACAGCAGGGGGAGGCAGTGTTAATCTGAGATCGCTGAATCTGGAAGTTTGTTGTTTTTTAACTTTGGTTTTCTGGTGAGATCAGGCCACTGGCAGAGGCTCAAACAGCTGCACTTGACTTCCATCCTGGCCTATCTCTTCCCTCTTAGAAAAGGGCTTCTTACATTTTATTAAATGGCCCTTATAACAGCAGCCTATTTCGGTGATTATAAGGGATGTGTTAATCTCTCGAATGTCCTCTTCCTTCTTTTTTGCATTAACTTGGATCCGAGAAGAAATCTGCATTGCAGGACTCAATTAATATGCACGTGTAAGACTCTTGCTTACCCCGGAGCACCCCACGTGGGGGTGCAACTGATAAAGTATGCAGGAGGATCTTGCTAGGGCCATGCCAAGTGAATGTTCCCCCAAATAACATTTCATGGTTTGTTTCATAGAAGTTTGTATCATTAAGCTTATTCCTCAATCCAGCCTCCATTTTTCAGATGAAAATACTGAGGCTCAGAGAGGTATGGTAACTTACCAAGGTCACACAGTTATCTATCAAACTGATGGAGCAAGGGTTAGGACTCAGTCTTACAGACTCTCATCCTGTGCTCTCTACCCACCTCCATAATTCTTTTTCTAGTTGATTTGTGGTTTTAAAAATAAATAGGTAAATATGGGGTTTCCCTGGTGGTGCAGTGGTTAAGAATCCACCTGCCAATGCAGGGAACATGGGTTCGATCCCTGGCCTGGGAAGATCCCACATGCCATAGAGCAACTAAGCCCATGTGCCACAACTACTGAGCCCACGTGCCACAACTACTGAAGCCTGCGCGCCTACAGCCCATGCTCTGCAACAAGAGAAGCCACGACAATGAGAATCCCGCACACTGCAACAAAGAGTATCCCGGCTAGCCGCAACTAGGGAAAGCCTGCGCACAGCAACGAAGACCCAACACAGCCAAAAAACAAAAACAAACAAACAAATAAATAAATTTTAAAAAAATAAAATAAAATAAATAAAAAATAAATAGATAAGTAAAGTGGAATACATTTTCTGGTCTTTTAAATTTATGGAGACCTTCTCCTTTAAATATCTAGATCAAGTTACATTCCAAAGGGATCCAAAGCCGGTTCTGTTTCATCTTCTGTTCAAGGTTCATTCTTCCCTAAGGAAAGGGAAGAATCAACTCCTCTGCCGGTGATGACCCCAAGCCACGGGCCCAACCTCGCTACATCACTTTAGTTAAAAGACCAGCACAGGTAAATGATCTTTGTTGTATGGAAGTAGCTTCCTTCATTAGGAATGCCTCCCGAATACTTTTTTTCAAATGACATTTCATCATGTGTTGCTGTAGTCATGTATTATTCTCCTTTAATTTGTGGTTATAATCATTTATACTGATAGACTTTGTGACTTTCAGCCATCTCTGGCATATATCCTGGTCAGCCATTGTATGTTTTTCTATAAAATTGCTCATTCCACGGGTTAATATTTTGTTTAGAATGTTTGCCATCTATATTCAAAAGCAAGAATGTACTGTAATTTTTTGTTGCACTTATCAGGTTTTGGATGCAATGACCTATTCTTTCAAAGTTAAATGCAACTTGATTTTAAAGCCTTAAAAAAATATATTACCAGAGGCCTTCCCCTGCTGCTAAGAGGATGCCCCACATTCTTGACACAGCCCTGGGTAACCCTCCCTCCCCTGCCAGAGCCTGCCTACAGTTACCCTGCCTCACCACCCCTTGGCATCATCACTCCCTTCCAGGTGGCAGAAACTTGTGGAGGTCACTCTTAGGGCCAGCCAAGCCCTGGACACTAAATCACACACCCAGTCCTGCTGC
This sequence comes from Tursiops truncatus, assembly GCF_011762595.2. Classification (NCBI taxonomy): domain Eukaryota; kingdom Metazoa; phylum Chordata; class Mammalia; order Artiodactyla; family Delphinidae; genus Tursiops; species Tursiops truncatus. Next base: position 19,437,531 of record NC_047049.1, read on the forward strand.
CTCGTGGCTGAGTTCTCAGCTTCAGGTGTACTATTTAGAATAAAACACCAGGACTTTGCCTGGCCAAAGATGTCTGTGATCTCACCATCACTTCTATTTCCAGCATTCTGATTCTAATCCTAGAACAACATGCCTCCACTTGCCTACTAGCTGCTACATAATGAGAGCCAACTATGTGCATGGTGCCACTTGTATAGTCAGTTCATTTAATCCTCTACACACCTCTGAGATTCCTGTTTCCCAGATGAGGCCCCAAAAGGTTAAGTGATTTGCCCAAGGCCACATAGGTAGCAAATGGATTCAAACCTAGATTTCCCAACTCTTGGACCCCACGGCGTACGTCAGGGTATGTTCCGTCAGACAAGGTCAGACAAAATTGGTTAGGGCAATGGTCTCACCCAGGCATAATACCATCCGCCTAGAAGACTTCAGAAATGTGTAGGAGTGTCTTTCTTGAGTGTCACCACGACTGGGGAGTTCTACTGGCATTTAGTGAGGATGAACCAAGGATGTTAAATCCTGCAGTATTCCAGGCGAACCTGCTCAAGAAGAACTGTCTCATCAATAGCTCCCTTGTTGATAAACACTAGGTCAGAAGGTTAAAGGCAGAGAACTCATCATTCGTTCAACGAAGATTCCTTAATCCTCCATTACATGCTGGGCACTAACCTAGATGCTAAAGAGAACAATGAACAAAACTGCTTGTGGTCTTTGTCCTCAAGGTGCTTGTATTCTAGCCTGATAGACAGATGATAAGCAAGTAAAATCATTGTAAACCTTGATAAGTAGGTTAAGGGGTAAATAATAAATGAGATGGGGGGGTAGCTTTAGGTGGGTAGAGGGATTAGGGCAATCACAAGGGCTGTCTAGGCCAGCTTCTCAAACTTTAACGAGCGCACAGATCACCTGGGAATCGTGCTAAAATGGAGACTTGGATTCAGCAGCTCTGGGGTGGGACCTGGGAGTCCCATTTCTGACAAGGTCCCAGGAGACACCAGGGCTACCCATTCAGACCACACTCAGGTTAAACAGTAAGGGTGACAGCCATGCAGGGAATATGGATTTTATTCTAAGTGAGATAGGAAGGAAACTATTGAAGGGCTTTAACCAAATAAATGACATGAACCCAGTTATATTTAAGATCACTCTTGTTTCCTAGATCTCGATAGAGGAGAGGAAGAGGTTGGACCTACGCCGTTTGACCAGAACCAGCTGGCCCACACTGGCAAGGTGGCAGCCAGGGCCTAAAGCTCATCTGTGCGGCTCACACTTGCCAAGCACGGGCCAGACCAGTTGCCCTACAAGCTCAAGTGCCTTCTGGAAACCTAGTAGAGCCTGACAGGGTGTGGATTCACACCCTTGACATTGTAGCATCCAGAGTCTCAGGAGGCCTACTGGTTGGGTGAGTTCCCCAGGGGGTGCTGGGCAAGGTGGCACTGCAAGGGCAAGTGGCAACACCCTAGACCATTGCCTTCCAGAAGAGAGGGCCCTATCTGGCTTCAGTGTCCATGCCTAAATAGTCCCAGAAGGTTTTGGCTGCCCTCTCTCTGCCCCAGGATGAATGGGAAGTAAAGGAAGTCGTTCCAGGGAGGCATTCCCAAGGGGACTGTCAGCCTGAACCTCAAACATTCCAGATTCCATTTCTTGCCTCTTGCTCTCTGACACTTCTCTCAGAGTCCTGAAGTCTCCTAGGAAGAAAGAAAAACCTGGTTTTGAGTCTCAGCGCCACTCTTTGTTAGCAGGTGGCCTTGGGAAAGTTAGTTAGCCTTGCTAAGGCTAAGGCTTTCCTCATCTATAAAATGAGGATAATGACAGCACCCTCCCGTTGGATGATTGTTAGGATTTAATATAAAGCACTTAGCATTGTGCTGGCACATAGTAACTGCTCAGTAAAAGGGCACCATTATCACTATTCCTTTGGAAAACAGAGACAACATTGTATCTGTCAGCAGCCTCCTTGGGGACAGGCTATCAGACTCACAGGAGACAGGCAAGTATTATTTACTGTTCTCCATTTGTCTGTCACTTGCACTGGAATATAGAACTGGAACTGGAGACCATACATACTGCACTTTGGAAGCAACAAGCACGGTGCTTGGCTCCTCACAGGTGTTAGAAATTTTACAGCTGGTGGAAAAAAGGAAAGAAAGTTGCATGCAAGGTACTCAGAGTCTTGGGAGTCAAGAAATATGGTAGAGATGGTCAGGTGTGGTGGAGGTAAGAGGGAGATAACACAGGGACATCATTAGGAAGTTCTGGGCCCCTGTAGAAATAAAAACAGAGGCCACATGCACTTACACTTGCCACCCATGGCCAAAAACAGAGCAGCCCTGGGCACGCCCTCCATTTTAATACAACAGTATTAAAATAGTCCCGGATCATCTTTATTCAAGTATCCTTGCTAATGGCAATAAAGACACGGAGTAAAATATCTCAAATAGCAGGTAATCCAAATCCCCTTTTATTAGCTTTAAACTTCCCAATCTTTCTCTCCCTCAGGACACTGTGCTTATCTTTCTAATTTTGCTGTGTTTAAATTTCCTTGGCAGACACTGGAGTTGGATATTAGAGGTATGAGGCCAAGGGCATGTTGTATGGGAGAGCAGGCTTGGTAGGAGCACTGCTAGGGACAATCCTCCAAGTGCAGAGTGCCCCCGTCTGTAAAGAACTAGGAGTGGAATGTGTTCATTTACAAGGTTGCTTACACAGTACTTGATTTCCTAAGCTCAGGCAGCTTTAAAAAAAACAAAAAAAGAGTCAGATCTGTAAATATTACAAGGATAAACACAAAGGGTTTTAAACACCAGGCTGGGGGGTGGCAGGGTGCATGCAGGGAGGGGAGGGACTATTCCTTTTTTTGGAAGCCCGGCATAAATTTTTGTTCTATCTGTAATGATGGCTAGAACCAAAGACACAAAGCCCAAGTCAGATGCAGTCCCACATGGCTGGGGTTTACTTTAAGACAACTGAATTTCTAAATCTGGCACTGCAATAGAGTATAACTCCATGATGGCAGGAAACTGTACTTCCAGGTCCTAGCACAGAGCCTGACATAAAGCAGTGTGGACCCCTGAAATACCAGTTTGATGGATGGATGAATGAACAAACTCACAGAACACATTTAAGGAGAATTCCTGGCATGCAATATAATTCCACATTTTATAAAATTATTTGCCACAGGGGCCTTTTAAAGAAAGGTTCTCTAACCTAAATTTTTTAAAAAAGAGATCCTATTTACATATATTTCCTGGAGATGTATTGCTCAAAACAAGGGTCACCTGAACTTTCAAAATATTTCACAAGCAAGGGGCCCTGTACAGCATTCTGCCAAGATGAGGAAGCAAAGAAGGAACCTCCAGCCGGGGAGGATGGTGGCAAATGCCCATTCGTTTTGGCCGGAGAGGAGAGATCAAGTCAGCTGCTGACAGCTTTGACACCTCCAGCCAGGCCACTCAGGGACAACAGTATCGAGAAAATTACTTCCCTTTAGTTTAGCAGAAGAGCCAGAGAGCAGGTGTCTCTCCCTGCGGAATTGAAGCTTCTCTCCAGTGTGAGCCAGAGCTCCACCCTCCACCCCCAGAAGGAGGCCCCTCCAGGAAGACTTGAATTCCTCCTCCTCAGTTAAGGCTGGGTAGCCATCCTGTCACTGTCATCGCCTTCAGGCTCCACCCACTCCCCCCCCCCCACTAAATGTAAAAGAAAATATTTCTTCTAAATGGTGAATTCAAATTAGCTCAATTTTGAGAGACTATTGAGAATGTCGCAATGACCTTTGCAATAACCGGACACACCCTGGGATCAGTAAACCAGGGTTGAGAATTGCTGACTTTATGAGCACCTGACTTGTAAAACAAAAGCCCGGTTTGGGGCTCTGCCTGGGACCCATTCTCACGTCAGGCGGGAGGCAACACAGCCCAGAAGGACCTGGTTCTGCCTCTCCTGCGTCATCTTGGGTAAGCCACTGTCCCTCTCTGGGCCTCGGCCTCCCCGTCTGTATAGTGAGGATGATGGCTGCTCTGTGACCTCTGGGGCTCCTACTGGCCCTGATGCTCCGTCTTACCACCTGCCTCCTTTAAAACAAAACCCAAAAGGGAGTGGAAGGCAGAATGGGAAAGGGAAGAGAACTGGTTCAGAAGGCCAGGTTACCATAAACCTTCCCCCATTTCTTCCTGCTGAAAATGCCTTTATTCATTCTGCAGGAAGATTCCCATTTTTTGCTGGGTTATTGCTTTTTATACTTCGTTTTCTTTCTCTCTCTTTTTTAAACTCAAAAGCCACAAAACCACAAGTCACCTCCCCCAAACGGGTCATTTGGAAGCCAGCGCTATCAGGGGTTAGGTGTGTCAGGCCTGGCATACTGGTGGTATCTAAGTGAAGACCAGGCCAGGGCAACCATGGGCTTCTCCTCCAGAAACCCAGTTTAAATCAATATTTATCCAACTGTATTTATAGAAAGTGGTGGTGGTAGGGAAGAGGGGGTGGGGTAGGGAGGCAGGGGGATCTAAAACAGAACAAGCCACAATGACTGATGCAAATCTTTGTGGCCAATTCATTTCTGCAGGGCCAGGCTTTTTTTTAAAAGGCAAAAGACCCAGCTTTTGGTGAACCTGCTGTTGGCCCTAGTACCATAGCAACAGCCCCAAGTCCTCTAATATGTCCAGAGGACAGACTTGGGAAAGGCAGTAGGAGGGGGGTAGTGTTTCCTAGGAGCCTAAACTTGAGTTAGGGCCAGCAGAGTTGAACAACTCCGAAAAACAAAAACAAAATCTCTCTGGTTGGCTCTCCTGTCTCCAGCTTCACTTCTAAACCTTTTCTAAGCAGAGTGTGTGCAGAAAGACCCTGGACAATCAACAGGGTGTTACAAACACCCACTCTGCTTCAGATTATTGGGTGACCTTGAGCAAGTCATTTCACCTCTCTGGACTTCATTCCTTGGCTGGAAAATGCATATACCTATATATGGTTAAAACTGTAGGCTCAGTCGAATCAGAGGCCTAGGTTCAAAACTCAGCTCTGCCATTATTAACCCTGTGACCTTTGGGCAAGTTACTCAGCTCCCTGTTCCTCGGTTACCCCCTCTGTAAAATGGGGGTAATAGAAGTGCATATGCCATGGGGCTGTTGTGAAGATTGGAGGAGATAACGCATGTTTAGCCCCATTCTTTACCAAGTATAGTCAGTACTCCATAAATAGTTGCCAGTGTTGACATTATACAACGCAATTAGTTGCTGCTGCCGCCGCATGCCGGCACCCTCTTCCTTTCTTTCAGTTCTACCCCCAGACTTCTGCCAGCCATCCTCAGATGAAAACCCCCATTTCTAGGTGCATCAGTGGGACAGTGTTTTGGTCAGAGAGGGCAGGTAGGTGAGCAGCTGTTGTTTTGCCTTGGATCTGATAGAGCTTCCCCCCGCCCCCACCTCCCAATCCAGGAATGGCTCAATTCAGCTTCTCTAACTTCCCAAGGTCCGGATGCTTTTCCTGGGTTCCCTCCACAGGTTACCCAGTCCCTGGGAGCTCTGGGACTCTGAAAGCCACAACAGTATCCTCAAAAGTCTATTTCTGGCATTTACCTATGGGCAGAGATAATATTTAAAACTAGAAAAAAAGTTGAATCTGAGGAACATAATTTAGGATGCAGAGGAAACGTAAGCCTGATTTAATAATGCTCTTTACATAACTCCACCAAAAACAAGTACATTACTCCACTCCCATCATAAATCAACCCATGGAGTTTTCAGAAAAAAAAAGCAATTGCACATAGTACATGCTCAATACATATTTGTGGAGTGAATGAATGAATGAATCGTAAGATGCCTGCTGTACAGAAATGTGACCTAGGTGAACGTTAGTTGCCACCAAAGCCCTCAATTTTAGCATAAATTGCACTGGTTTCCTGCTCTCTAAACCAATAACTGATCCGTCTGTAGGGTCACAGCTGATGTAGTTTCAGCTCTCTAGGCCTGACCTACCATCTCCTTATAAGCCCTGGTCTTTACAGCCCAAGGGCATTCTGCATTGATAATGGGAGACATCCTCCCTCCTTGGAAGAGATCAGTATTTCCAGTTCTTCTCCAAGTCTTCAGAAAGTCTGTCATGTGTCCCCTGGCCTTCAGACCTGATCACTGTGCCATAGCCAGTAAATGACAAATCCAACCAATCAAAGGATGTATATTGTCTACCGTATGCCCAGTGTTATGCAACAGTGACATATACTGAAATACTGTAAGTGATCTTTTCCCTCAAGATGCTAATCTTCTCCCCGTGAGGATAAAGCTAATGCACAGCCAACAAGTAGAGAATTGCTGATTATCAAGGCTCAAAGAAGTGACTATTTATTGAGCACCTACTACATTCCAGGTACTTTAAATGGAGAACCTCAGTTAGTTGTTCAGCAATGGCAGGAGGCCGATGCTATCGTTATCCTTGTTTTACAAAAAAGAAATGAAACCTCAGAAAGGTTAGGTAACTTGTGCCCAAGGTCACACAGCCAGTAAGCAGTGAAGGGGGGATTTGGGCCCTGCTCTGGGTGACTGTAAAGCTTTCATTCTCTCAACTACCCTGACTTAAGAAATATCCAGGGGAGGTTTCCTGGAGGAGGTGGGAACTGACCTAGGACTTGAAGAGTAGGTAAGACACAGATAACCCCAGGGGAGTAAGAGAATGAGGGCATTTTAGACAGAGGGAAGAGTCTCAGTCAAGCATAGACGCATGACTGTAAAGCCTGCTTGCTGGTGGACCTGCTGGATGGGAGCAGAGGAGATTAAGTCAGGAAGGCAGGGTAGGGCCAAATGACACCACACAGCAGCAGCTTCCTCTATCTGGAGGAAGAGGCTGCTCTTTGGCCTGTCCATGCCCTTAGGAAAGCACCTCACCCTCAAACCCAGGTAATGCACTCCAGAGACCCACCCATGGCTTCTACTCCCATTTAATCATTCTTTTCTATCTTAAGCATTGCCCCAAAGCCACCTTCCCTACAGACTGGGAAGCCCTTTTCTGTCCTGTAGACCTTACCGGTTATAGTAACTTCCACTTGCCTGCTGAACAACTTCTATGCACAGAACACCCTTTTGTGAATTTCTTTCTTATTCCCTTTCATTTTTAACCTTTTCCAAAACAGGAAGTACATATTTTCTCTACTAATCAGTCAGTCCTAAATACTATCCCTCCACTGGACCCCAAATGGATACGGGTGATATGTCAGAGGTTATTTATGTATAATTTCTGAATTTGTGAAAACAGGGTCACAGTATCCATGATTAATATTTCTGGAGGCCTTTAATTTGAGATTCTCAGGGATTCACATCAGTTGGAACTTTGGGAGAATGTACCAGCATATCCTAAGCAATCCCTGCCTTGCACAGAGCAGTCAATACTGAGTGACTTAATTTGAACACCCCAAGAAAACTCATTATATATACTGAGAATAATTCAGTACTGTGTACACTCAATGAGCTCTCCTAGTACGGAAACCTCAAAGAAGCCATGAAAAGCAGTTCTGGTGACAACGGAAAATAAGGCAAGCTCCTGCCAAGTAAATACTTTGCAAACGGTAAAAGCGGAACGTGTAAACTCGTGACCAGGGCCTTATCGGTGCATTTCGCGAATGTCTCACAGAACCCGAAATGGAGAATTGAGGCTCAACTCCCGGGTGAAGAGCGTCCCTTTAAGAAGGGACTGTACCAGCTGGCCACACTAGAGCTCCCCGTGATTTTCTGGCCTGCCTCCTGGCTCCACCCCCCAGTCTCTGGCCTCAGCAACGCGTGACGTTAGAGGAAGCTGAAGCTGCCGATTGGCTGAGCGACGCTGCTAGGTCAAGTCCAGTCAGAGGAAAGAAGTTTGTCTCCATGTGGAAACCATGTGTCTCTAGCTGGGAGGGGGAAGAGGAGAAGGCGGAGAAACTGAGATCAAGTGATTACAGGAGAACTGGCTGAAATGAAAGCGGGGAGATTGTGCACCTGAGCCGGCCAGTAATGCCCTTTGCAGTAGTGACCTAAGAAAACAAACAAACAAAAAAACCTTGCCCAACTAACAAAACTTGAGCCCCCCCGGCCCAATCATAAAAATAATTAAAAAGCTAGGGTCCTTGCTTCCTTCCAAAAACCAGAGACCTGAGAAACGCTGTAATCCTATCGGAACGCCTAGATTCCCCTCCCTCCCCCAACGACTGAATGATGTAAGCGTTTCGGAAAGCGGGGCTCTGAAGCAAAACAAGTCCTGCGCGCGCGGAGGGACCCTCAGTGCCCGAACCCGACGCACGCACGACCCGCCCCCCGACTCGCATTATTGCTGTGCACACGCGGAGCGCCGTGACGCGCGGGCATTGTGTGCAGCGAGCAGAAAACAACGGCGAGCGCCGCCAGCGCGAAGAAGCACCCCTAATAAAATGAGGCAGATGTAGGGCCCGCTGTTTTCCGTACTAGGAGACCGAGATGGGCGGGAGGCGGAGCGAGAGTGGGGAAAATAAAGTGGCCTCCGTGGGCCGCTCCAATTTTAAGGGGAGATAATAGAGGGCCCTGCGGATGGTCGCCCCATAGTTTGCTGGAGGTCACCCTCGCCTGCGTGAGCTGTTGGGGAGGGGGCAAGGGCCTCGAGCGGAGTTCCCGCTCTCGGGGAAATCTGGGGGCCGCTGGCATCACGTCATGCTGAGCCAAACAGCGGCTGCGAAAAGAGGCAAGAGAGCTAAAAATACTCCCGCGGGGAGCCGGCCGAAGGAGGGGGGCAGCGGGGCCGAGGGGCTGATTACGCACACGAAGTTGACTTCGATTGGGGCGCCCAGGTTCCCGAGCCCCTCTCGGGGTCTTGCAGCGCGGACACCTCGGGAAAGGGACCAGGAGGAAGCCCCTTGGCTTCCACGGTCTCGGGAGCCTGGCTCCGCTGCCGCTGGCCCGCCCGGTGCGGGGCAGCCCGGCCCAGCGCGCCCGGCCCTCTGCTTACGTGACTGGTGGCCACGCCAGAGCCCCGGCACCGGTAAACAAGGAGGTGGCGGCGGCCGAGGCGGCCGGGGGAGCGAGGGTGGGGGCGGCGAGGTGGGGAGCAGAGGTCTCCGATTGTCTGCGCGTGCGAGGGGCGGGGGGCGAGGGATGCGGTGGAAGCTCCAGCAGCCTGTTTAGTACACCCTTCTGTAGAGGGGGGCGGAGGGGGCGAACCAGGTTTGCCACACACTGCCAAGGTGCCCTCTTTGGGTGCACCCCCGGCCAGAGCCGGCGCCACGGGACAGACTCAGGGGAACAGGGCACCCGGGCGGGGGATAGCGTAAGAAATCACGCCCCTCCCCCTTCCAACAAAAGCGAACACACCAAACAAAACCACGTCTTCCCCCACCTCCCCACCAGCTCTGGCTTTTCAGAAACTACCCTATTGACGAATGCACACTGCCCCCCCCCAAAACCCCATGAATAATCGCAAACATTCAGCTACACGGCCGACGATGCGCCTTTCTCGCAACCCAGGCACTCCGAGAAAACAGGAGAGAAGAAAAGAACGCACCACCGACCACGCTACACAAATCCTTGTTTTTGCCTTAAGCTACTGCACGATTTCGCTGCCATCACACGGTTACTTTAACCCCGAAGGCCTGGGGTGTCGGTCAGCTAAGGTGTTTTTGTGTTTGAGGGTTGTTGTTGTGTTTGGGGGAGGGGGGAGTAGGTTGCAAGATCTGACACGTTGCAATCGGACCCTTTCTTTCTTTCTTTTCTTTCTTTCTTTCTTTCTTTCTTTCTTCCTTCCTTCCTTCCTTTCTTTCTCTCTCTCTCTCCTCCTCTCTCTCTCATCTCATTGATCTTCCTACTTGTTCGGACAGATTAAACAGCCTGCTTTTCTCTACTCTGTCGGTCTATATTCCTCGGCCCCTTCGCCCTTCTCGCAGCTATTATTTGTGAGGACCGTGCTGGAAACGCCGCACACGCGTGCCCCCGTTAACGGCGCTGAGCGACTGCCTGGGGAGGATGGGGGAACCCAGTTGGCAGAGGCAAAAATGAAACAAACAAATACAAAAAGGAGGCCAGGCCGGGGTGGGGCTCCCAGCACCACCACCCCCAAGCATCGCTCTCCACCTGAATCTGGGGTGGGGGGGGAACAGCAGAAATCCACGAGGAAGGCATTTGCCTTCCTCGCCCAGCGCGCTCACTCGGGAGCCGTATCCCGGAAAATAAAAAAAACCGAACATAACAGCCTACACCTTCTTCCATAACTATTGTTTCCTGCGAGATCCCAAAGTTTCCTTCTGGCTGCGTCCCCCTCGCCAAGTTTCCTGGGCGCAGGGCGGCGGGTCCGGGGCGAGCTGCTGGCGGTGCTTGGCTTTGCCGGCCTGTTTCTTTCGGGGGGGGGGGGGGAGGCGGTGAGGAAACCACAGGGCACCAGAGGCGCAGGAGGACTGTATCCGTGGACGCGATGGCCTGAGCCCAGCCTTGCTGCGAGAGGAGAGGAAAAAGCAAAGTAGACAGGAGGGAGAAGAAGACCCGAGCCAGCCCGAGCCCACGCCGTGGAGGGCTGTTTGGTTGTTGGTGTTATCGTTGTCGTGTGTGTCTGTGTGTTTTCTTTCTGGAACCGCTAAGCTCTGCCTACAGTTTCCAACTTTCGGCTTCTAATCCCCACCCCACCCAGGAACGAGCGACAGAAAAACAACACTTGTCTGCCCGAGAAGGCTCCGGAAAAAAAAAAAAAAAAAGGAAGAAAGGCGACCTCGAAGAGATGAGCTCTCGGCTCAGTTGTCAGCAAACAACAACACTCCCCCGCTCCTCGGCCCAGCGGTCCTGCCAGCCTCTGGGAGACGGACAGACGGACGCACCGACAGGCCCCCCCTTCCCCCCGCTCGTCTTTGTTACATCTTTAGCAGCTTTGTGCGTGCGTGTCCTTTCTCCGGTGTCATCGGCTTTACTGCCGAGGGCTGGATGTGTGTGTGTTGGGGGAGGGGGGTCAAGCAGGCGACAGGGGTCGCCCAAATAGGAGAGGAAGAAAGAGCCGGGCGCCGAGGAGGAGCCAGCGCCCCCAAACTTACTTTTGTTTTCTTTCTCGATCTGCTCCAGGTAGCTGGCGGCCTCGAGCAGAATCTGCACGTTCTGCAGAAAAGTGTTGATGTGCTTCTCCATCGAGTTCTCGCTGGTGTTGAAAATGTCCGAGAAGGGGCACCTGAGCTTGGCCCCCGCGAGCTCCTCTGGCTGGGCCGGGGGCTCGGGCGCGGTCACGGCCGGGGGCGCGGCGGGGGCCAGCCCCGCACCCTCGCAGCGCGCCTCCTTGCGCGGCCGCCCGCGTTTGCCCATGGAGGAACCGGGGTCCGCCGAGCTCGTCCTGTTTTGGGGCGGCGCGGCCCGGCCAAGCTCCGGGCCCCAGGGGAGAACCGGCTGGCTGGAGCGAAGAAGGCGCCGAGGCGAGGAGGCGACCTGACTTCCCGAGCCTCGCTCCGTGCAGTTGTGTGTCTGAGTGTGAGTGTGTGTCCGTCTCGCAGTGGGTCTGTGTGTATGGGAGATTGAATGAACCTACAGGACAGACGGAGGCGCTCTGGCGCCTGGGTCCTAGTGCGAGCCGGTCGCCATCAGACCGGTCAAAATAAAAGGTGGAGACAAGCGAGGCAGGGACCGCCCCCTGCCCGTCCCCGCACACTCCCCGACTCTATCCAAATCTTACCACATTGTAGAGCGTAGGATTTAAACACGAATGGAAAAAAATACTCGAAGGCTGTGAGCGCACCGGCATAAAAACAAACTACTTAGCTATCTTTTTCTTCACAGAAGAGTAATACCAATGCCTGGCACATAGTAGGTTTCCAACAAATGGGGGCTGCTATGACTTAAAAAATAAAAGCCCAATCCACATGTGACCTCAAGTTCTCTTCCCCCAATGCACGCACACTCACTCACTCACTCACTCACAGACGCAGGGGCATCTACCTTCACGCGGCCAAATGAAATCCCCAGGCCACCAAATCCCAGTTACAGATTTACTCACTTTTTCTTTCTCCCTTCGAATGCAAAGTTATTTTCCAGGAAGAGGGAGGAGGTGTAAGCATCTCTCCCCACACTCCTCTTCCCAGCCATAGTCCAGCTGTGCAAAGCTCACGGTAGGGTGCCTCCACACCTGGCTCTCTTTTATTTGACAGAAAGGCAGAAGTGGCAGCCCAGGAACCTCCCACCCCTACCCCAGCTGAATTCCACCTTTTGGTTCTGAAGACCCCTGCCCCAGTTGACATTGTTTCACTGCTACTGCAGACCCAGTGAGAGTCTGCAGGAACCATGGGTGCTCTCCAGGCCCGGGAAGGATGGTGGGAGTCAGGGCCCTTTGGGAGTGCCATAGAGAAGGATTCAAGTCCCAGCTCTGCTGCATACAGACTGCGTGTGTGCCTGGGTGAGTCCTATAACTGCCCTTGGCCTAAGTTTCCCCATCCACGAAACCTCTGATAAGATTCGTGTGCTGATTAAATTATATCTGCACTTAGTACACTGCCTGGCCCATAGTAAGAGCTTTTGCTTCCAGTATAGACCCAGACAAGAGCCTGAGTCCCCTACCTGCAGCTAAGGGGGGAAATAAGTTGCAAGAAACAAGACTCTTCTACACTTTGTTGGAAAACATATCTGCAATAAGCCCACCTAAGTATTGTCAACTTGCGAGGTCACCTGGAGTTTTCCTCCAGGGAAACCGTTTACTTAGAAGACACAGTGAATGCTGCCCCCTGGAGTTGTGCAACCCAGCCACCCTGCTTAGAGTCAGCTTCACACACATTTGTCAGGAAGACTTTTCCTGGAAATGGAAACTTTTTGAAAAAATGAAAGTACATTTCTTTGTAAAAACACTCACTATGTAAAACAGAATACACACACCCTCACCAAAGTCCTGTGTATTTGTAGTCTATAATAACCTGCTGCTGATATGACAGGAACAATCAGTATTTGGCATTTTAAAGCCAATATATTCACAGTTTGTATCATAATATAATCATACTACACATGCTCTGCTCATTTTCCATCTTGATTGATCTCTGCATCCTTTGGCCAGCGTAGAGGAGAAGCTCCTAAAAGCTGTGAGATAAATTACTTGCATCATCAGAACAATTACTTACTATTTGTTCTATCGGAACCACAATCCGAGTCACTCATGCTTAAAAGTCTATAAACGTCTAAGGACTTTAGGAAGTACAGTTTCAAACAAGTTTTAACCAACGCCATTTTGCAAAAACTGATCTCCCTTGCCCTAGATGAAAGATGATAGTGAGACGATGAACCACCTAAGCCTGGAGAAAACCTTGGTCTCTCTTTAGTTCCCCAGTGGAGGCATGGGCCAAATGTGCACCTATGCAGTACTGTGACCTGCATGTATGTATATACACACGCACCAAGACAGGCACACCCCACACGTGAGTGCCAGGGTGGGGGTAGGGTGTTTTGTCATTATTAATTTATCCCTGTTTCATCTGTCATAGATCTGCAAGCTTCAGAAAGACCAGTGGGAATCTTCAAGCTGGGCCACGAATCTGACCAAAGCCAAAACAAACAATGGCTTGAAGAAAATCTCCAAAAATTGCTGATTTGCACTATTCCCACAGTCAGCCACAGCCCCCGCCATCATTCCAATGGAAAACATCACTGCTGGTGCCAAATCAAGTCTTCCCCCCCATCATAGGGGCATTGTTTTCTGTTGTTATGTGAGTTCTTAGCATCAGACAATGGCACCACAAGAGACACGTTGGAAGCAGGAGAAATGCCTTTTTGTTTCACAAAGTCTATGCTGTAGTGCCCCAGAGTGTCACACACAGTATAGTTGCATATATTCATTTGGGTAACGTGTCTGTGGAGCGATGAATGTGCTAAAGCTCGAATGTCCTTCCTTATTTTTTTCAGAGTCCATCAAGTGTTAAATCATGTTAGCATCCCTCCTCCCTCACCAACCCCCAATTAACAGATTTCTCTAATAAAGTTGGCCCCAACAGAAAGGGTGGTGTTTCAGAAGTTATATTCTGGGACAGGCATCCAAGATGCTGGGTTACAAGCTCAGCTCCATTCTTGATTACCTTTGCTTCCCAGGAGGAGCCATTCAAACCCTCTGCACCTCTTTCTCTGGGGCTTTGACTCCATAAATAAACAGGTCTCTTTGGAACCTTGCTGAGAATTTCTGCAGAGAACAGGTAGGGGATGAGAAGGCGACCAGCCTGATAAGAACATGTGAACTCTTTGAAAGGAAAGCAGTGAATTTTTGCAGTGCCTGGCCAGGCCAGCCATGATGCTCCCAAGGGCCCTAGGTGTCTTGGGTGCCCACTCAGTCTGGTCTCGTTTTCTCAACCTTCTGTTTGGCCTGTTTGGTAATATTTTTCCATCAATCTTGTTTCCATATTAAAGCAAAATCACTCTTTCTTTCCTTTGCCCCTCTTTTCCCCCAGACTACACTACAGTCTTACATCAAAGGAGTTGTTTTGCCTGTAATTACGTCTTCAGGTACACAAGCTGGTTAATTACTGAGGCTATGATATGAGTTGCCCCCAGACCTCCCCATCCTGCATTTGTATGGGATGCCCTTCCCCTTCCTGGACCACTTTGGCTCTCCTGGGCTCCTTAGCCTTGCCCTTCCTCCTTACCTGTGCTCCCCTCACTAGCCCTTTCTGCCTAAGTCTACCCTCCAACATCTCGCTTTTCCTCGGACCTTGTCAGCACAAATCCGTCAGGTTCTCCTCTGCTCTTTGACCTGTGGTCTTTGGACTCAGGCTTGGTAAACACCATCAAGACATCTTCTGTCCCCTGCATTGTCACTTGAGTCCTAATCCTCAGAGTTTTCCTAGCCAAATTTATCCTGGGCATCTTTCCCTTTGGAAAGGCATTGTCCAGCAATGATCTGAGGAGCTGGCTTGGGGCTCCTTCTCTCCTTGGGAGCCATTATCTTGCCTTCATGTTTTAGAAGAAAGAAGTGGCTTCAAGGAAAACCCAGGAGTTGGTGGTTAGGGACTGACGAGGCACAAGCAGAACGGCAGGAACTAGGAGAACTGTGGGACTCTGCCTCTCCCTCTGGCTCCTGCACAGGCTTAAAAGTGCTGACCAGGTCTCCTTCAACCACTCCCCATGCCCCCACCCCCAACCCCACACTCACCAGCGGGTGCAGACATGGGCAGAGGATAAAGAGCCTCCGCCCTACATGGGAGCTCACCCAGACGTCACCTGCTCCTGGGTATTATCTCTGATCTTCTGGACTCTGCCCTTCTCCTGGACCTCTGAGGTTGGCAGGCCCTTCCTGTCTCAGCCAGCTCCTGGGCTTCTCCTATTCAATGCCCAGTACTTACAGGGTTCATTAGACTATGAGCTCCTCGAGGGCAGGGAGCATGCCTCGCTTCCCCAGCATCCCCAGCCCCTGGCACCTAGCATGGCACAAGTGTGACACAGAAGAGAGGCTTAGGCCAGGAGGGTCAAAGGGATGAATGACCTTCCCTCGCCTGGCCAGAACTTGGTACTGGCCCTTCATGGCGTCCTTGCTCCAGCATGGCAAAAAGAGGCATTTGACACTGTCTGCAGAATTATTCCTGACACTAGCTCAAATATGATCATTTCCAGGGGCATTTGGAAATAAAAGATGGCCAATGCCTTAAGCTAAAGGAATACAGTTCTAATGGTGAAATGTTAGGCCTCAGGAGATGGAAGGGAAAGGCAGTATGCAGGTGGCAAAAGATCTTCCTGATGATGAGCTGATTGTGTGAGTTGCTCAGAACCTCAGTAGTGAAGAGCAATGTTTGCCTTGCTGAAAGGGTATATATAAAGGAACTTTGGAAACTGTGTTGTACATATGTCAGGATAGTATTGGGCTAAGAGAGTCTTGGAAGATTTTCGGGGAAAACTAAAAGAATGGCAAAAGGATGGGAGCAAGAGTTAGGGCCCCAGAGTTTGGGCCAGCTGTTCGACTGCACTGTTGTGTAATTTTGGAGAAATAATCTCACCATCTGCAGTGTCAGTGTCCCCACCCAAGATGGGAGAGTTCCACTGGCACACAGTCTACCTCTTTCCCCCTTTCTGAAAAGCATCATTAATTCATCTTCCCCATGTTCATTAATCACAGACAGGGATGTCATTACCTATGGGGGTTTTGGGTCAGCATGGGTAAACCAGATGACTGCACCGAGCTGGTAAAATTCTAGCCAAAAGCGAAGAAACTGGCATTTTAGGTCACCCTACCTGCCTTATCTCTGGGAGAAAAACCTGCTTCCCTTTGATATTCTTTTTGGAAAACAAACAAAAAACAGGTGGAGGAGACCCATCTCTGTCTTCAAAGAGGTCTGGGGGACCAGGACCCCTGTCTGTGAACCATTAAACTCAATAATCTGGGAATCAGTGCCCACATTGGGGGCTACACAAAATCTACAGGGAAGAAGCAGCCCGGAATGGTGCTGCTTCTAGTTCCTGACCTTCTGCCTGGACACCTGTCCACCACCCACGCTCTCCTCCCCTCTGAAGGCTTTTTTCTCTCTCTTCTTTTTCCACCTCTCCTGACTGAGGCCTGCAGGTTGCCCTCTCCCTTTCCTGACCCAGAGCTCAGTTCTCCTGGGTGAAAAGGTTAATGAGCACTGAAGTGGGTATATTTCTCAGGGATAATAGATGCATGAGCACATACTCAACATATGGGTTAATTCATTCCATCAGAAGACATAGTCTGCCACGTGTCAAGCTTCTTCTAGGTGTAGGGACACAACAGCGAGCAAAGAGCCAAAACTCCCACCCTCACGGGACTTATTTCTTACCCAGGTATACATGTGACATAGGACCAGTGGGATGCATGCAGGTATACACATAGGCACATACATGCACACAAAACCCTTTACCCCCATATCTTTCAGAAAATGAAATGTAAACTCCAAGTTGGAGCCAGAGTAATAGGGATTCATACAGAGGGACTGTTACATCCTTTTACGTATCACGGAAACAGTCATAAAGGAGAGTAAAGAAGGGTTTGCCCTCACTGCAAACCTTTTCTCTCTTCTTGCTTACCTTGGAAATTGACTTTTGTTTGCATACACTGACCTTTTGCGTGTTTTCACATAGTAAGGCATACTACACTATGTACCAGAATACTTAAATTTTTAAAAATTTTCATATGTTATTGTAATTCACAGAGTTCTAAAAATCTCACAGATATGTGTGGCCTGCCAAAGAGTCACGTCAAAACAACTGTCTAAAATTACGACTTACCTGGAAAAGTCAGAAATGTAATCAGAGGCTATTTCCATATAACTACACCCTAAAAACACCCATCCCAGACAGGCAGGCACATGAGAATAACATGTTGGCATATAGTTGCAAGAATCTGCTTTAGACTTTTGATTCTTAATTGCATCATTGTTAAAGTAGAATTGAGTAGAAAGTACCAAACACGGAGGCTAGAACTGGGAAATTCTTCTCCATTTCCTGGTTCACTTTTCAAAGTCTTGGAAGAACTGGACTCTGTCAAATCTTAGGCTGAACTGATGCTAAGGAAATGTCTTCTCATCTTGTTAAATTTTTCATCCTTTGGACATGAGCGCTTGTGAGTGTACTATACTTACGTGTAGTGAGGTCCCATATTGTGACACTGTAAGTATAAGAGCTAGTATTTACAGAATGCTTATAATATTCCAGGCCCTGCTCTCCAAGCACATTCTATTTCATCCTCATAATCACTCCATGAGCTATTATCATCACCCCCATTTTACAGATGAAGAAATGGAGACTGAGGGAAAATAAGTGCCTTGTCCCAGATGGCACAGCGAGCAAGCCGCAGTGCTGGGGTGCTCCCTGGTCTCCAGTCGAGCACAGCAGGATGTTCCTTCTTCCTGTTTATAACCAACTTACGTTCATCCAGTTCTGTCCAGCCCATGTGGGTTGGGTGTAAGTTTATGCAGTTTCGCACCTATGTACATAAAAAGGTACTTGTTGCAAATCCTCATTAGATTGTAGACGGAAAATTTCTCCAGTAAAGGAAACTTGGATTCTCCCTTCCCAGGCTGTGAGTTCTTCCACAGCTTCCACAGCAACCCCTGCAGTGCCTAACAAGTGCCCTGTGCAAAATAACTGCAATACACGTTGTTCAATTACTAGGAACTCTGCACAGAACCAACTCAGGGTGTAGGCAGCACCTTCAGTGTTATTTATCAGACATTGACAATCTCCCCTTGGCACCCAAGCTAACTTCTCATGAGCTATCTGCCCTTGTACACAATTAGTCTCACTGCTGAGCCAGAGGACAGACACCGTGCCACAGAAGGCCCTAAGAAAACACATGTGTTTGCTGCCTGTGCCAGAGGTTGTGAAGCTGAGTGCAACACATAAGTGCACTTAGAAGGATTGTTGACCACATAGGGAAGAGGTTCTCAGCCTGGGCCTGTGCATTAGAATGACTTGGAGATAGGATTACCAGATTTATCAAATGAAAATACAGGATGCCCACTTTAATTTGAATTTCAGATAAACAGCAAATAATATTGTAGTATAAGTACGGCCCATGCAATTTGGGGGACATACTTATACTAAAAATTATTCATTGTTCACCTGAAATTCAGATTTAACCAAGTGTCTTGTATTTTATTTGGCAACTTCATTGGGGAGGTTAACCTAATCAATTAAATTAGAATCTCTGGGGAATTCCCTGGTGGTACAGTGGTTAGGACTCCACGCTTCCACTTCAGGGGATGCGGGTTGGGTCCCTGGCTGGGAAACTAAGATCTCGCATACCATGCGGCGCGGCCAAAAACAAACAAACAAATCAAAATTAGAATCTCTGGAAATGTGGTTCAGATACCAATACTTTTAAAAGGTTCCCTAGGTGATTCTCATGTGCAGCTGGGCTGGAGAATCACTGATAGAAGGGACTTAATATTGTGGAGGGTAAAGGAGGGGAAGTGGGGTTTGGCCCAGGGTAGGTAACCCCCAAGCAGAAAGTGGTGGAGAGGGACTTCCCTGGTGGCACAGTGGTTAAGAATCCGCCTGCCAATGCAGAGGATATGGGTTCAACCCCTGGTCCAGGGAGATCCCACATACCGCGGAGCAACTAAGCCCGTGTGCCACAACTACTGAGCCTGTGCTCTGGAGCCTGCCAGCCATAACTACTGAAGCCCACACAGCTACAGCCGGTGCTCTGCAACAAGAGAAGCCACCGCAATGAGAAGCCTGCACACTAGAGAAAGGCCACACAGCAACGAAGACCCAATGCAGCCAAAAATAAATTAAATTAAAAAAATTTTTTTTAATAAAAAATTTTAAAAATAAATAAATAAATAAATAAAAAGCCTGGGGTTTAAAGCCAAGCAGAGTTAGGTTCAAATTCTGCTTCTGTCATTTACTCAGGTATATACTCTTGGGCAAGTTACATAACCTCTCTGAACCTCGGTTTTTCATCTGCAAAATGGAAGTGATAATTATACTTACCTCACAAAGTTATTGTGAGGATCAAATGATATAATGCCTGTAAAGTGCTTAGCACAGTGCCTAGCGCAGAGGAAGCATTCAATATGCAGCTGTTATTATTGCATTGCTGCTGCCTTTCCCAGATGCCCCTGCAGATCTTCCTCTCCCAAGGCTTGGCAGCAAAAGAGGCTCAAAAGAGGCTCAGGTGACTACAGTACTGTCCAACCCAGAGCTCCCCAAGGAGTCCAGAACATGAGCTCAGACCCTCTTGTTCTCAGCCTTCTGGCTTTGAGCCCTTGACCAAGCCTTGTAAGATAGGATTACTCATAGCAAAAGGGAAAGGGCAGATTACACAAAAGGGACCTGACTCCCTGAATTCCACTTGTGACTTTGTCACTAACTGGTCATGATCTTGGGTAGGTCACTGCACTTCTCAAGGCTTAGTTTCTGTCTCTATAAAATGGATATAGGCCAGATGGTCACATCTAGCCATAATTCTCTGTGATCAGCTCGCTTGTAGAAATTCTGGCCCTGACTCCCTAGCCACTCTCCTCAGAGAATTAAGGTTCTTTTTCTGCTTATTCCCAGGGTTCTGAAGTGGAGCTTCAGGGTTCATGCAGGGCAGAGAGCTCTGAGAGTTGTGGGTTTCCTGCCTTCTCTTCAGGTACATATATACTCTGCTACAAAGTTCAACATACCCTCCCCTTTATGTTTTCCCTTCGAAGAATGGAGGGAAACTTCAGTGTTTGTTCTGTCTTTAGCCCTTCTTAAAGATGATACCACACCACTGGCCACTGCCAAAGTCCACGGGTGCAAATGGACCTGAAATGTGAAGGGGCGACTTTGAGGGTGTCATTCAGAAGCTAAAGTGCCCCCTCCAACTGGAGCACCCTGGATACACCTGTTCTTTTGCTCTTAGGTAATCCCTTACTAATCCTTTTTCAAAGTTCACCTGCCACTGAGAGTCCACTGCTGTTGCCATTTTTGAAGGACAAACCTGTTTCTCAAGTGATAATTGCACTGGCCATCTGTCTCTCTTAGCCGTCCCCCACACATCATCTTTCTCCAAACCCCTAAATGACTGAAATAATAATGCAATAGAAGAATCTGGTTGCAACAGACAGCATTTTGTCCTTGTGTGTTCACTATCAGGATGGACCTACAAATAAATCAAGTAACAACAGAAAAGTCCTCTTTTGTTTCCCCAAGTTTTCCTGCCACAGGGCTCAGAGCTGAAGAAACAGCCGACTCTCACCTCTGATGAAGAAGATCATTTTATTAGCGTGGATCCCAAGGAGGGGTTGTGTTACTGTTTTATAAGGGGACGTAATTGGCTAACATCCACTCTGATGGATAGTCTGAGAACACGCCTGTCTCCATGAGCGCTGGAGATAAAGTCCTAATCAAAGTGGTCATGGACTCCTTTTGAAGCTGCACAGGAAATCTCTGGGAAACACAGTTTAAAAGACTCTAGTTCAAAGGAAACTCCTCCTTTATTAATACTATTCAGAGATTTGTTCCTGATTTGGTTTTGTTAAGTTGCTGTGCTGAAAGAAACAAAATAGGAATTTGGGCAATATCTGTGGGAAATCAAACCCAAAAGGTTGGAAGGGGTTGCAGATAATTAATTTGGGGGAAACTTGTCAGCAACCATTTGGAATTTTGGCATGGTGAAGGAAGACCAAATTGTTGGTCATGTTGGTGTTTTTAAGGCAGCCATTCTGGTATAAAACTATCTCTACCTCCCCCCTTTGAACTATCAAAACGTTAACATCCTTCGATGGGGTTATTTTTATTCTAATAACAGATTTACCCAGAGAGGATCCTTGCATAATTCAAGACTGATCATCTCTTTGGAAAGATGGGCTCAAAATGTCTTATGGAGATAGTCTATTTGCAAAGGACTTTGATCACTTAAAAGTGTTGGTAAGTTATACTAAAGGTTAGCATGATACTGAAATTTCAGTGGGTTTTTGCTTTTGTTAAGAGGTGTAAGTAAACACAGGGAGGAAAGAACTTCCACCTCTAGGAAGATGAGGTAGACATAATCTTCTCTATTCTTCCTACTAAGCACAACTGAAAACCTTGGACATTATGTATATAGAGGCAGAGAGAGAAAAAACAGACCAGCTAGGGATCTCAGGACCCAAGGAACAACACAGTGGTGAATTCTCTGGGTTTTATTTTTGCCTCATCTATCCCAGACTTGGAATTGAAGAAGCCAGCAACCTGGAAATGCCAAGTGCAGACAAAAAAAAAAGACAAACAAAAGTCTGTCCTCTCTAGCCAAATGATCAGGAAAGGGGCAGCCTAG
This sequence comes from Tursiops truncatus, assembly GCF_011762595.2. Taxonomy (NCBI): domain Eukaryota; kingdom Metazoa; phylum Chordata; class Mammalia; order Artiodactyla; family Delphinidae; genus Tursiops; species Tursiops truncatus. The sequence goes on from NC_047049.1 coordinate 19,459,185, forward strand.
GAAGACAAAAAATTTTTAGATAATAACCACTCTGCTTCAGCCAAACACCGCAGAAAAATTGTGACCCCACCCACACCACCACCAGTAAAGGCCAAGTGGGGAGATTAGACTTCCACCCTAGCCAGGCTGTAACAAGGCTCCCCAACACCCCCTGCCAGAATGGTCCCAGAGAAGGCAGAACAGGGAGCCAGGACTTTCACAGCCACCAGCTGGTAACGAGGGCCCTTTCCCACAGTGTTAGTGCAGATCACATGGGGAACTCCTGTCTCTGCACAGCTTAACAAAAGGTCATCCTCGTCAGGTGTCCATTGGGATGAGAGGGGAACCTGGACTCTTATCTCCATGGAGCAGTAACAAGGCAGCGCAGCCCCCCCGCTTTTCCTGCCATAGCAGTGTCGGAGGAAGCCACATGAAACAGAAGGTTTAAATAAGATGCAGAGTCTTATAATACGAAAACAGGTTTCAATAGAAAAATCATTCGTCATTCCAAGAACCAGGAAGATCTCAAACCAAATGGAAAAAGACAATCAAAGGATGCCAACACCTAGATAACAGAGAAATAGCCATGATGAAAGTATTTCAAGGAACAATTACAAACATGATTGGAACAAATTAAAAAATGGAAACCCTCTGCACAGAAATCAAAGATCTAAAAAAGAACCAAATGGAAGTTTTAGAACTAAAAAGTACAGTAACCAAAATAAAAAGCTCAGTGGATGGGCCCAACAGCAAAATGGAGGGGACAGGAGAAATCATCAGTGATCTAGAAGATAGACTAGAGACCATCCAGTCTGAACAACTGAGAGAAAGTAGAACTAAAAAAAAAAAAAATGAACAGAGCCGCAGAACATGAGACTATAGCAAATCATCTAAGATTAAAGTCATTGAAATCCCAGAAGGAGGGGAGAAAGATGGCAAGGCTGAAAAAATACTTGAAGAAATAATGTTTGAGAACTTCCCAAATTTGTCAAGACATAAACTACTGATTCAAGAAGCTGAGTGAATCCAAGACAATAAATCCAAAGAAATCTTTGACAAGACACACCGTTATTAAACTTCTGACAACTAAAAACAAAGAAAAAGTCTTGAAAGCAGCCAGAGAAAAGTGTAGATATAAACAAGATTATTCTAGAATTTATATGGAAAGCCATGTGAATTAGAATAGCTAAAACAATTTTGACTCCATCTGCTTGATATTAACACTTAGCTTGAACTCTATCTTATACTACTCACAAAAATTAACTTGAAATGGATTAAGGACTTACATGTAAGGGCCAAAAACATAAAAATCCTAGAAGAAAATGTAGGGAAAATTCTCCTTGACTTTGGTCTTGGCAATGATTTTTTTGAATATGACACCGAAAGTGCAGGCAACAAAAGCAAAAATAAATAAGTAGAACTATATCAAACTAAAAAACTTCTGCATAACAAAGGAAAAAATCAACAAAATGAAAAGGCAACCTACAGAATAGGAGAATATATTTACAAATTGTATATCTGTAAGGGATTAATATCCAAAATATATAAAGAACTCATATATCTCAATAGTAAAAAAAAAAAAAAGAATTAATCTAATTTTAAAATGGGCAAATGTCCTGAATAAACATTTTTCCAAAGAAGATAACCAACAGGTACTTAAAAAGTACTCAACATCACTAATCATCAGGGAAATGCAAATCAAAGCTGCAATGAGATATCATCTCACACCTTTTAGAATAGCTATTATCAAAAAGATAAGAAGTGCTGGTGAGGATGTGAAAAAAAGAGAATCCATGTGCACTGTTGATGCAAATGTAAATTGGTACAGCCACTATAGAAAATGGTTCCTTAAGAAATTAAAAACAAAACTACCATAGAATTTAGCGATTCTACTCCTTGGTACATATCTGAAGGAAATGAAATCACTATCTCAAAGAGATATCTGCACCCCATGTTCATTTCAGCATTATTTACAATAGCCAAGACATGAAAACAACCTAAGTGTTCATCAACAGATGAATGGATCAAGCAATGTGATATATAATGGAATATTACTCAGCCATAAAAGGAAGGGAATCCTGCTATCTGCAGCAACATGGGTGAACCTTGAGAGCTTTACACTAAGTGAAATAAGTCAGTCAGAGAAAGACAAATACTGTACGATCTCACTACATGTGGAATCTAAAAAAAAAAGAAAAAACAACCACCTGAACCCATAGAAACAGAGAGTAGATTGGTGGTTGCCAGAGGCAAGGTTGGGGAAAATGGGTGAAGGTGGTCAAAGAGTGCAAACTTCCAGTTATAAAATGAATAAGTTCTGGGGATCTAATGTACAACATGGTGACTATAGTTAATAATACGGTATTACATACTTTAAAGTTGCTGAGAGTTGATCTTAGAGGTACTTACCAAACATACATACAAAAAGGTAACTATGTGAGGTGATGATGTGTTAATTAACCTGATTGTGGCAACCATTTCACGATACACATGTATATAAAATCATCACACTATATGCCTTAAATTTACAGTGTTATATGTCAATTATATCTCAATAAAGCTGGGAAAAAATAACTATAAACATATACACACCCACAATGTTATCATTGGGAGAAACCAGGTAAAGGGTAGACAGGATCTATAATTATATTAAAATAAAATATTTACTTAAAAAGTAGGTCAGGGGGAAAAAAAGGAATCAGAGCTACCCTTGGAAGACACAACTGTGTTCCCCATTCATAACTGCAGAATATATGTATGTCAAATGAGGGGGCCACATGGCAGTATGGCTGAGGTGACCGTGTCTGCCCAGAAACAGAATCTAGCACATGTCTACACGATTGCCCTAAGGAAACATGATTACAGAAAAGAGGGCCCAGCAATTGGTAGCATGTGTCCCAGGGGCCCAGGTAAGGTCATGGGCATTGTCCTTGGGAGACCAGACTGCAGATGAGGTTCGGAAGCAACTGGAGTTTGCCTGTTGCTCTCTCAACACCCCTCTCCTCCCTCCCAGCTCTCGTGGTCCTCCAGCTATCTAGCTTGGATTTCTTTTATTCTTTTTTTCCCCCCAATAACTTAAAAAAGTTTAAATAAGTAAATAATTAACACAAAATACAGAGGAGAAAAAAAATAATAAAAACCATCCAAATCCCAGCTGCTACTTATAATACCTTGGTTGATATATACACGCAAATATACCTACTCTACCCACTTCAGGCTCTTAATTTGTACCACTCTCCCCTCTAGGGTAAAGTCAAAGCATGTCAAGTGAAAAAGTATATTATCATAATGCAGAAACCTCCTGCATAAGGTCCTATATTACATGTGCCTCTAGCAAAGAATATTCTCCCGAGCTACATTTTATATATATACTTTTTTTAATAAAAAATGAGATCATACTGTACAGGCTGCTTTGTAACCTCTTTTTCACTCAATAGTGAATCATGAACATCTTTCCAGGTCAATAAATATGCTTTTACAATATTTTAATGGCTACACAATATTCCACTGTATGACTGTACCGTAATTTATTTAACCAGCGTCCCAAAGGTATGCATTTAAATTGTTTCCAAATATTTTTTGCTGCTGTAAACAATGTTACAATAAACATCCTGGAGCAAAATCTTAGCACATCCTTAATTATTTCCTTAGGATATCTTCCTGGAAGGGAATAGCTGGGTATATGTTTGCACGTTTTTAAGGTTATAAAAAGGTTTTGTCACATTGTCCTGCAGTTAATTTGTTCCCTTTCTCTGTATATGAAAATGTCCCACCCCCTCTCCCCAACACACACGGAGCAGCAGAGTTGGGTGCCATTCTAATTTTCAAGGAGCTGCCAACTAATTCCTGATTGGTTCTTAACTGATGCTAAACGTTTAGGCTAATGACAAAGTTTGGATCCTTCCATGACAATTTGCATTTTAGATGTGGGTGTCTAGGAGGGTGGTGTGTCCCTTTTAATGGACTCTGCCTCTGTAACATCTGCTGCTGGCACTCAGAGATTAGAGGAGGTACTTTTGGGGTGTCCCCAACTGTTACCCACCACGTTGGAGGGCAGTTTGCTGAGAGCACCCCTGTCTCCACCCCTTTTGGGAAGGAGTGATTCCATTAAAAAACAGCAGAGGGCTTCCCTGGTGGCGCAGTAGTTGAGAGTCTGCCTGCGGATGCAGGGGACACAGGTTCGTGCCCCAATCCGGGAAGATCCCACATGCCGCGGAGTGCCTGGGCCGGTGAGCCATGGCCGCTGAGCCTGCGCATCCGGAGCCTGTGCTCCGCATCGGGAGAGGCCACAGCAGTGAAAGGCCCGCGTACTGCAATAAAAAAAAAAAAAAAAAAAAAAACCAGAAAACAGCAGAGGGCTTCCCTGGTGGCACAGTGGTTAAGAATCTGACTGCCAGTACAGGGGACACGGATTCGAGCCCTGGTCCGGGAAGATCCCGCATGCCGCGGAGCGACTAAGCCCGCGTGCCACAACTACTGAGCCTGCAAGCCACAACTACTGAAGCCCACACGCCACAACTACTGAAGACCGTGCGCCTAGAGCCCGTGCTCCGCAACAAGAGAAGCCACCGTAATGAGAAGCCCGCGCACCACAATGAAGAGTAGCCCCCGCTCACCGCAACTAGAGAAAGCCCACATGCAGCAACGAAGACCCAATGGAGCCAAAAATAAATAAACTTAAAAAATAAAATAAATAAAAAACAGCAGAGCCTAATTCTCTCAAGGTGCCCACCCACCAGGACAGACACATACCACCTCTACTTCCAGGATCACCAACTTCAGTGGTGGCAACACTCCCTTCTATGCCATCTCTAGAAGGCACAGGATCTGTTCAAATTCCGCACAGGATCTGCACCTTGCCATCCTACCTCCAAGAAGACACGTGGTCCAGGTTCCTGATTGGCCAGGCTGCCTTTGAGCCACATGTAGAGAAAAGAGCACTGGTTCTGAAACCAAGGAAGTAGGGGTCTTGGATTTCTACTCTCCAGCGAGGCAGCCAGGGATGCGGAGTAAAACCTTTCTTCTGTGTCATCCATCCTGGCAACAGGGAGAAGGGATGTCCTGTTCCATGTCTCTTGCGACCTAGCAGGATTGGACAATGGGAAAATGTCTGGTGAGAGAGCAGACTTTGAGCCCTCAGGACATGCTTGCCTTGTGTTTATTATCATTGTTCTTGTTAATAGTCCCTAACATGTACCAAGTGCAGACCACCATGGGCCAGTCACGTATTGCTTAACAGGTATTAGCTCACTTAATCTTAACAAACTCTATGAGGTAAGTGCTAGCATTATCCCTATTTTACTGGTAAGCAAACTAAGGCCCGTAGAGGTCAAGAGATTGCCCAAGTCCCACAGCTGGTAAGTGAGGGAGCTGGAAGTCTGACCCAGGTGGTCTGACCCCAGAGCCCACATTCTTAGCCACTATGCAAAACTGTCTGTATAGTGATCACAGTGCCATCACCCACCAGCCACTGAACAGAGATAAACTGGGTGACTGGCATGGTGCTGAGAACTTGAAATGCAGAGTCTCACTTAATCTCCTCCACCCCTGATGAACTGGGGATTACAGTCACTGGTTTACAGATGAATAAACTGAGGTCTGGATAGATCTGATGGCTTGTCCCAGGGCCAGGAGAGCCCTGATCACAATCGCTCACACACCACTTCTCCAGTGGCCCGCAAAGCCCTGATAAGCAGTGACCATGGGACGCCAGGACAGCATCTGTGTACTCGCTCCCCAGGACCCCTGGCAAACAACACCCCTCCCACTGCTCCCTGGCTTATCTCCTAATTAACCATTTTGTCAGGGCAAGTGGCTTTTTGTCCTTGAAACAGAACTCCTCTTTCCTATAGAAGAAAGCAATTTCCTCCATGTCAAAGTTGCCAGTTCCTGGAGTGGGGGCCTGGGTGACACCATCAACAATGTGACTGTGGCAGGGCCCTCCTACCCCTTCAGCCTTCCTGAGGGCTCCCGTCTTATCTGCAGGTAGAGCACTATCAGTTTCCAAAGCCAGCAGGCTTCCTCTATTTCCAGAGAAGAGAAGGGAGAGCTTTCGGGCCCTGGCTCCATTTGGGATGCTAGTCCAAACTTGCAGCTGAATCAGCCTTCAGGGGCCGATGGACTCTCGCTTCCACTGGGATCTGTGTTCTGAGACCAGCTATGGCCTCAGGGTCTCAGGGTCCTTTTTTAATCTAAAAGGTTCTATATTTTTACACATAAACACACTTGAAATGACACAGAAGCAAATAGTGTAAAAAGTACAATTCTCATTCATCACACGCCCATCGCTCGCCGCAATCCTTCCAGGTTTTCCTTCATATATTTGCATTCATCTGTGCAAACATAAATATATTGTTTTGTAGATGTATACTTTTCATGCACAAAAATAGTATAGTATAAATTGTGATTATTTTTCACATAAAAATGTATCTTGGTGTTCTTTCCATCTTTTTGAATAGGTATATAGTATTCGATGGTATGAATGTGATTTCCCCCCTCTCTATGTTATTTAAATGGTTATTTTTAGTTTGAAAGGGGAATATATGCATGGATAAATTAAAACAGTTCAAAGGGGTGTATATGGTGTCTGTCTTGTCCACTGATGTATACCCAGTACCTAAAATGGTATTTGACACATGGCGACCCAGTAAACACATGGTGCCTCCCTCCTGCTTCTGGACAGTCACCACAGTCACTTGGCCTCCTGTATATCCTGAAGATATCCCGTACACACACAAGCACAGCTGCCAGTACAGTCTGTGATTTAAATACAGCCCCTCATCGCCTCCTTTATTCCCTCCTCCGACCCCCATGCAAGTTGGCAGGGGGCAGAGCTCTGAGGGTGAGATAACAGTTCACGTGAGTGCGGGTCATCCCACAAGCAATAAGACTGGGTGGAAGGAGTCATGGCTTTGGCATTAGTAGATGTGGATTGGATTTCAGCCTCCAAGGCTGACTTCACAGTTGCTTCACGGGTAAAGGTGGGTGACAACAACATGGGCCACACAGGGGTGTTCTGCAGAAGCTGTGAGAGAATGTGTGTGAAAGCAACAGACACATGGTAAGCACACAGTCAGTTGGAACAGGTGACAGGTTGCTGAGCAAGCTGCTCTGTGTACTGCCCTGATGTGGAGGAGTCCACGTTTCCCAGGAAGTAGGGGAGAAGTCAAAGTTTTACTTCTCTGAAATCAGATGAGCCTTTAGAGCAATCTGTTTTTAAACCATGGTTTACTGCCATTAATTTGTCAGTTAAGACTATATTTGAGGGCTTCCCTGGTGGCGCAGTGGTTGAGAGTCCGCCTGCCGATGCAGGGGACACGGGTTCGTGCCCCGGTCCGGGAAGATCCCACATGCCGCGGAGCGGCTGGGCCCGTGAGCCATGGCCGCTGAGCCTGTGCGTCCGCAGCCTGTGCTCCGCAACGGGAGACGTCACAACAGTGAGAGGCCTGCGTACCGCAAAAAAAAAAAAAAAAAAAAAAAAAAAAAAGACTACATTTGAGGAGTTACCAGGTACCAGGCATTGTACTAGATACAAGAAGGAAAAGTTTAGGTGCCAGGATCTGCTGTTCTATCAGGGGAGAAAGACATAGCCATTAACCTGTATTTCTTGAGAGCCTACTCCAGGTATAAAGCATATGGCAGTGAACAAAATGGACAAAAATGCATAGAACCTACATCAGAGGCTCAAACAAATGCAGATAGACACACAGTGGGTGGGAGAGGTTGCAGCTAGCCCAGCCCGATGGGGCAGGGAACAGCTGCACATAGAGACAACACTTGAGATCAGTCTTGAAGGACAAGGGGAAATTCACAAGCAGCCAAAAGGGGAAGAGCATCTGAGTCAGAGGGAACAGCCTTTGCAAAGGCACAGAGGTGTGAAAGAGAACGGCATGTTTGAGGGAAGTCTGAGTGACTGGAGAGCTGAGAGGCTGGGCAGGTGTGGGAAGGGGGCGTCACCAGGAGATGAGGTTGGCAAAGTAGGTCAGGAAAAACAATGAAGGGCCCTGTTTTAGTTTCCTATTGCACTTAGCACTTAGTGGCTTAAAACAATACAAATTTATTATCTTACAGATCTCGAGGTCAGAAATCTAAAATGATCTTACTGGGCTAAAATCAAGGTGCCCACAGGACTATGTTTCTTCTGGGGGCTCTAGGGGACAATCCATTTCCTTGACTCTTCCAGCTTCTAGAGGCTGCCTACATTTCTTGGCCTGTAGCCCCTTTCTCCATCTTCAAAGCCAGAAGTATAGCGTCTTCAAGTCATTTTCTCTTTGACTCTCTCTCTTGCCTCCCTTTTTCATATATAGGAGCCCCTGTGGTTATACCGGGTCCAGCTGGATCATCCAGGATACTCTCCCATCTCAGGATCCCCAGCTTCATCACATCTGCAAAGTCCCTTTTGCCATATAAGGTAATTATTCACAGGTCCCAGGAATTAGGAGGCAGACATTTTAGGATGTATCCTGTATTCTGCCCACCACAGGCCTTTGAATTAAACCATGTCAGAGACGTGGACCTGGCTGAGTTGTGGATGGAGCCCTGTTTGCAATGTGGGTTTTGGAGAGCTCATCTTGGTGGGCAGTGGGGAGGATGGGCCTAAGTCCCGAGACGCTGAATAGGGGAGACCTGTCAGGAGGCTGACTTGATGGTCCAGGAGAAAGAAAGGGACCAAATGAAGTGAGTGGAGGGGATAGTGGACTTGAGAGGAGATGTGAAGAACTTGAGAAAGATCTTTCTAGAAGTAAAGACAGAAAGGGAAGGTAGAGCTGAAGGAAGATGTTTCCTGTGTTTGCTTGTTGGTTGCTACTGTTTTATCTTTTAAGATAGAATAAAATGCCTAAGTGTGATTTTCGGTTGAGGGCACAAGACAATGAATGAGAAGGGAGATTTTGAGAAATTAAAGATTGAAATAAATATTATGTAATTTTTTAACTCGAAAACTTGTGTTTGCCGGGTCTCTCAGCTGGGGAACCACCTTCATTTTCTTTCATTCTGCCCAAAACTTCTGGCTCTAAGATAAAAATTCACTAGAGGATATTTCTAAAAATCATTCACCCACTATCAGTTTCAGAAGAGGCAAGGTCTTCCTGTACATATTATTTTAAATCTTTTTGCATTGGCTTCTTCAAAAATTTTGAGGTAGGGGTAACTTAAGCCCTCTAGTTCCAGTGCTTTGATGACGTCAGAGCCTTATGACGAGTTTACTTTATGAAACCACCACTGACACTTTCCATATCAGTGAGAAGAGTTCTGGAATCGGAATTGAAGACCCGGGTTTGAGTCTCAGCTACACGCACCTATGTGACCTTGGACAGGTCACTTATTCTTGCTTCCTCTCTGTGAAAAGAGAATAATGATGATACCTGCCCACTTCACAGTGTTGTTATGAGAGAAGCAGTTGCAACAGTCTACAAAGAGCACTGTAATTGATAAAGCACCATATAATTTGGGGGCACTATTGTTATTTTCTTCATGCCCAGACTTCTTCTGTTATTTTTCCTGAAGATTACATTCTATTCCATCTAAAAGTAGGGAAAGGAGCCTTGGGCAAAGCCAGGTAAGTCTCACCTGGCCATAGGGGAGAAGGAGAGGAATGAGCCCTTTGATCTGGCTCCCCTTTTGCAGAAGAGGCTTCTGCTCACCTCACAGGGCTCTCTGCCCTCGGGGGGCTTACAGTCCAGTGGGGGAGTGGAGAAGCAAAGTGACAATCACCACCTGCTGTGGTAAGTGTTGCAGATGTCATCTGAATCTTTGGAGAGCAGATTCTCCCAGAATAGGAAATCTGATGCTGGGGACTGGTGGCCAGGGGTGGCTTATAGGGAGGTGATCATATACTGAGTTTAGACAAACAAACAGGTAGGCAAAGGAAGGGGAAAGGGCATTCCAAGCGGAAGAAACAGCATTTGCAAAGGCATGGAGGTTTTCAGCAAGATAATATGTTCAGGAGGCTTTGATGGGACAGCCAAATCCACAGGTTGTTACCAGCTCATACTTTTATCTTACGGGCTTCCCAAAGCCCAAAGTCCATCTCATTTTGTTCTGATCTGGCCTGACCGTCTTGTAGGCTGCATCTCTGCCCTGGAACAACTCCACACAGTTATGGAACTCAAGGAGCTCTCAGCTGGCCAATCAACCTTGACTCCTTTACCATAGAAGTCTTAGGTTGCAGCTTCATCTCCTGGAATACATTCGCCTTGTAAGGAGCCAGTCGGCGGCCATGAGTTTCTCACTGAAGGCAATTTTGCTATTAGGAAGAAAAAAAGCCTCTGACCCCGCCCCCGTCCATCCTCCCCCAACTCCCTGACATGAGTCCGTGTCATTAGTTACTCGCTTTGGCAGTTTTATTATGGAAATGACATATTGAAATACAAATTGGGACGTGTACAGTATAATTACCAATACTGCATATTCATTTCCTCCCTTTGTTACTGTTGAGTCCCCATAAAGCCCTCTTACCAGCCATATCCCGATCCTGTGTGCAGTTGGTTCTTGTCTCTTTTTTTCTGAGGGCCAGTCACGGCTGAGAGGGGAAACGCAGCCAGAGGAAGTACCTGCCTTCCCTAAGAAGGGCTATTTTTGTGACAATGCTGAGCTGACGCGGCAGTCGGGGCCTCCGAGGTCCAAGGGCTTCCCAGCTCTTCCCAGACAAACAGCTTGCAGACCGAGCCAGACACGGGAAGTCCCGGACAGGGAACCTTTCAAAAAACTTGAATGCAACAAAGCAAACATCTTCAGTGACATGGGGGCCGATGGTCCAGGCTGGACTCTGCCACCCTCCAGGGCCCCTGACCTCTCTTCCCTCAGGAGCTTCTCAGGAAAAGAACGTCACATAAGTTGGTTAAAATGACCACCTGCTAGAGCTGCACAGTCAGGCATTCAGTGCTGTGTAGCCTGTGCCATCTCCCTCCATGGCCTTGGTGTCTGCCCCTCCCCAGAGGAGCACTGTGTTGCAAACACACCTCATTGTGCCACACAGTCACTTAGCAGATACACCACTTTGGACAAATTTGCTTCATCCATCTGTACCTCAGTGTCTCCATCTGTAAAGTGGGGCTACTAGTAGTGCCCATCTCTCAGAGGTGTTATGAGAATGAAATGCCTTAATACAGATAAAGCATGTAGAACAGAACTATTGTACTGTAGATTTATTGCACAGATGACCTCAATTAAACCCTTTGCAAAGTGGCTTTGAGAAATAACAGTGGGCCAGTTCTAGGCCCCAAGAGGTCTTACCCACTTCTGTTCTGTTGGAGCCCTGCCTCTGCCATGGAAACAAGCTCAGTCCAGCCTGCTGGACGATGAGACTCAGAGCTGAGTTAGCCTTCTTTTCCCAGCCGAGGCCCCAGGCATGGGAGAAAGCCCAGCCGTGAGCAGCCCACAGGTGACCCACGGCGGACCACAGCAGCACAAGTGTGGCCATCTTAGACCAGAACCACCTAGTCAAGACATAGACTCGTGTGCTATTTATTTTTGTCTTATATTAAGCCACTGAAGTTGGAGGTGGTTAGTTATGCAGCCATAGCTAACTAATGCAAATAGTAAGCTATTAGTGTACTTTCCCCCTCCTCTCATACTCACTGTCTGTATACCTTGATCTATTGCCCATTTAGACTAGAGTCCCCAGGGGCAGAAAGAGAGTAAGGTACCAGGGCAGGAACATAGGTCCTGGAGTTGGACAGAGTTCAAATTCCAGCTGTGGCATGGACAGAGTTTGGAGTTGTAGCAAGTAAATTTTGCCCTATTACATGGGAGTAATAACATCTATCATATGAGATTGTAGTAGGGATTGAATCAAGTAGTGGACAGGGAAGAATCTGGCACCTGGACTCTCCTTCTCTTTCCACAGGAAGCTCAGTGTCTTGCGCATAAAATAACATTCAATACATGATGACTGAAGTCATAACTTTCTTGACTAGGTTGAGCTGTTAAGCTCAGTTACCTGATGCTCTAAGAGAAGGCACAGGTCATAGCCCCATTCAAAAGCGTAACGGGAGTCTTCTCCAATTAGCCAATGATGATAATCCAAATACCAAAAATAACAGAAATCCAAGGCATTTGCTTAGTGCTTGCAAAGCACTTTCACATATATTACATTGTTGAATTTCACATTCACTTTGTGGAGCCCCTGAGGATCAGCATTGCCCCCATTGTACAGCCTCCAAGGATATCACTGGGGGTCAGCGCTTTGCCCTTTGATACATAGCTCCAAAGTGGCAGGACTGGGACTCCAAGGGCCCACACTGCCCCTAGTCAACCAGCTGTTGCAGCACTGAGGGCCCATGAAGAGTCCCGCTAATGGTACATTAACCTCTGCTTTTCTGTTTATTGAATACAGATAGCTTAAAATGAAACGTTCCTCATCTCCTGGAAACACAACTCAGGTCTCAACTTGGCTCAGCACCAAGGTCTTGGGCCTTTTCAGTCCAGGAGCCTTTTTTTTCTGGGGCAAAGAAACTCTCATTGTCCTCATCACTCACTGCCAGGAAAAAAAAAGGACCCACAACAGTTCGCAAGGAGAACTACCCAAGTCAAACTCTGCAGCTGACATGCAGGCAGCCAGCCGATTGCACTGAGGGCCCTTCCTCCACCATCACTGGGAGCATCCCCTCTAGCCACATTGCTGGACAATGTGTCCCAGCAGCTGAAATCTCCAAGGATTGGGGTATTTCTTGAATAAAGATGAACTCCTTTCTAGAAGGACAGTAGGAAAGACAGGACTACCCTCCTCAATGTCAGTCAGCGCACATACAGAGCCCTCCCCATGAGAAGATTTCTGTCCTTGGTGAGATCAGGGGTTGAGAGGTAGGGATAGGGGATGTGAAATGTCAGCGAAACAGTAAGGCCAGTTTCTGCTTTCCAGGAGCTCGAAATCCCAATGGGTCCTGGGAAATGCCCTTCTGGGGAAGCCATCTCCAGGAAATTGGTCAAAAGTTAAAAAGCTATTTGGACAAAGATATTTACAGCAGTGATTCAGAGTGATGAAAATCTACAAATTGCCCACATGCCCAATAAAAGAGAGTTGGTTAAGCAAACTTTGCATTATCAGATTGATGAAATATTACTTCATCATTAAACAGGATAATAATGAAGTTTAAGTAGATCCGTGGAAAAGTGCATATAAAATAATATTGCTTAGAAGAAAAGTGCAAAACAGTTTCTAAGCTGTCACACTTGTGTAAAATCATATATGCACAGTGACAATGATTGTAGGAAGATGTCATAAAATAAAAATAGCAGTGGTTTGAAGGTAAATGGGACTGATTGTAATTTTTTGGTTATGTAAGCTTAATATGCAGCGAGAAATCTAGAAAGTAGCAAGAGAGAGACACATGCTGTCTGGCTTTTAGAACACTGCGCAAAACACCAATGGTGCAAATGAGAAGGAAACAAGCGGACAGTAGTGGGGGGATTATTGTGGGCTTTGAGTGGCTTAATGATAGATCACTGCTGAGTTGGCATTCCCCGGGATATTTCTGGAGACCCCCTGAAATACAAAGCCATCCCACTGAACATAGAGCAGTACCTATGATGGGATTTCAGATACAAGGCCAGCATATTAGGAAAGAGTTTTGGAGTTCAGGGAGGTCTATTTAGTGCCCTTCAAATCACATCAGTAACATATTTCTCATCCATCACTTGGAAGACTGGCCTCAACCTGCATTCAAGTTTTTTTGTTTTGTTTTTTAATATAAATAGCAAGCACTGCATAAAGATGAGAAAGAACAAAGATGAGCAGGGAGAAGGTGAGCTGTGCATCCAATTTCCTTTGAAGAAGCCAGGCTTTATTATCAGGATGCTCAATGTAGGATGTTTCTGGGTGTCAAAAGGAGGTCAGTGCATATATCCCCTCTAAGTAGCTTCTCTAACTCAATGGTTAGTGCCCCAAATTGCACAGCTTGAGACTCAACCCATCTGTTCTCAAACTTTAGTCTGAGATGGACTTCAGGTGCTTGATAAATAAGCAGATTCAGGGCCCCACCTCCTGATTCAGACTACAGACTGTTTGTCAACAAGCCTGTCAGGTGACACTAACACTAATGCATGTGGTCCTAGTACTATACTCCGAGAAGTATGGAGCTTAAAGATGTATTTTATTTATTTGTTTCTTTATAAATTTATTTATTTTTTGGCTGCGTTGGGTCTTCGTTGGGCTTTCTCTAGCTGCGGCGAGCAGGGGCTACGCTTCGTTGCGGTGCGCCGGCTTCTCTTTGTGGTGGCTTCTCTTGTTGCAGAGCACGGGCTCTAGGTGCGCGGGCTTCATTAGTTGTGGCACCTGGGCTCAGTAGTTGTGGCTCGCGGGCTCTAGAGTGCAGGCTCAGTAGCTGTGGCGCACAGGCTTAGTTGTTCCATGGCATGTGGGATCTTCCCGGACCAGGGCTCGAACCCGTGTCCCCTGCCTTGGCAGGTGGATCCTTAACCCCTGCGCCACCAGGGAAGTCCAAGATTTAGTTTATTTTAAAGTGCAAATCCTAACCCAGACTTACCGCCCCATTTGCCTCCTTGAAGCCATATGGGACATTTTCGCGTTTTAATGAGGAAACAGGAGGGAGAAGGAAGGAAGAACCCAAGAGCATAGGATGCTGAGGAAAAGGGGGCAGGTCTCCCTCCCTCAGAGGAGAGGCTGAGACCAGGAAGCCAAGGCCCTCGCACCCAACTTTACTGATGCCATCTCTGCCACCATTGGCCAATAGATGTCTACCATCTTGTTATGAGTGGATTGGGGTGTGTGAGGTTTGGAGCTCAGGCTGGGGCAGGCACAGGAATGGAATGGGACCCTGGTTGCCTCTTTGATCCTCTTTCTCAAGGTGCTTACAGATAGAAAGAGAGAGACTGATTTAAATAAATTATTATATTAAAAAAAAAAAAAACAAACCTAAGAGGGAATAATACAAGTATTACGGGAACAGGGGCAGAAAAGGGAATGACTAAAGCTGCTTGGGGGCAGGGGGAGGGTGGGGCTCGTGGATGATTAGTTGATGGCCTATTAAGGGCCAGGCACCATATAAGACAGTAATTTCATCCTCATAACAACTCTGCAAAAGGAGGTATTCTTTTATGTGGATGAACCTATATCTCAGAAAGATCAGTTGTATATACAATATCGTACAGTAGTGATTTGGACGCAAGTCTGTTTAACTCTGAAACATGAGGTGTGATCTTCCCCTAGGATTCATTTGGCTGTGATCTTGGGTGAGTCATTTCCTCTCAGGTTCCTCATCTATGACAAAAGGGTTGGGCTCCCTGTGTGCCGTCAATGTCCTCCCAGTTCAGAGCCTTCAGGAGCCTACCAAGACCTCAAGTGGGGAATCACTGGACCTGAAAGGAAAGGAAGATCTTGCTCTCCAAGAGGGATCATTGCCTTCCAAAGAGGAGTCATCGTGAGACTGGACACCTGCCCCACCTCCACCCCCGCTGCCAGGCTTTAGAGCAACCACTCTTAGACCTGGGTGAGAGGTGAGCATTCCAAAGCCAGGAATATTTCAGCTAGTTGCAGCAAAACCACCAGGGAAACAGGATGAGATTTTGTTTTTTCTTGTTTCACGTTTTGATCCTGAGATCTCCCGTCTCTTTTTGAAACTTTACTGATCCTCAGTGCAGTGTGGGATAGAGGAAGTCTTCTTTGTTAGCCCTTAAAAATATATTTTTGGGGGCTTCCCTGGTGGCGCAGTGATTGAGAGTCTGCCTGCCGATGCAGGGGACACGGGTTCGTGCCCCGGTCCGGGAAGATCCAACATGCCGCGGAGCGGCTGGGCCCGTGAGCCACGGCTGCTGAGCCTGCGCGCCCGGAGCCTGTGCTCCGCAACGGGAGAGGCCACAACAGTGAGAGGCCCGTGTACCGCAAAAAAAAAAAAAAAAAATTTTGACCACTGGTGGCCTCAGCAACACACAGTGGCTACACAATAAGTGGGCTGGGAGGAAGGCAGAAAGGCGGGGATCCTCTCTGGGAAGGACCACACATCAGGCTTAACCTCCCATAGCTCAAATGCAAACAGAAGGAAAATCAACCCTGGGCGGTGTCACACCTCTGGCTCAAGGCTGTTAGGAAAAGAAGAGATCCCCACCCTCTATGCCTACCACCCCCCGCAAAAAAAAACCTCCTAGGTCACCAGAAAACAACTCTTCTGCTGCAAAGCCACACCCATTCCTGCCCCAGCAAAAGGCCTGCCCATGAGCCCGCAAAGTGCCTACCACAAGCTCAGAGAAAAGTACATGGAGACTGATCCTCCCCTTCCTGGGGCAGCAGCCATGGACACAGCGCAGGTCACAGAGGGCTCAAGGGCAGCTCCAGGAATAGCCCCGGGCCTCCTCACTTCAGCTACCTCAGGGTTGGTGAAGTTGGTGGCAGAGCCCCTCCCCTTGGCCCAGATCATTTCTCTCTCTCCATGGACAAACAGGCGCTCTAGGGGACCCCGTATGATGCTTTGACACCCAGAACCTTAGACCAAACATTTCCCAGCTGTGGAAACAAGCAGACTGGCTGTGGCTCATCAAACCATGGGGAGCAAAGCAAAAGACACCTCACATTTGGACCATTCTGGCACAGCTGGAGAGCAGCCTTAGCTTCTTCTACTAGTAACAGTAGCAAAGGCTTGCCAGAGGCATTCATATGGGTAATCTTATTTATTTCTCAAAGTACCCAGGTGAGGTGGATAATAGTTACTATCCCTTTTTTTTTTTTTTGTAGATGAACAAATTGAGGCTACGAGACTTTAAGAGGTAGAAGCAAGACAAGCACCAAGGCAGTCTGGTTCCAGAGCCTAAGCTCTCAACCACTACGCCAAAGGGAACTCTGGGTTCCTCTCAGAGGTGGAAGAAATCCACAATGTCCTCCATTCCATGATGACCAGTTAATGGGAAGCTTATAGAGGCCCCTCTCCCTCCTGAGAAAAGAGGGAGCAGTTATCTCAGAGGTCGGGGGGCACATGTTCACGTCAGGAGGGGGAGTGGGCATGGGTGGGAGGTCGCGTGTTCAGGACCCTTGGGATCGGCGGCCTTGGCTTGCCAGGGGCTACTGGCCCCTGGGCTGCTGATCCGAGGCAGAGCCTAGGCCCTGGGGCCCTTTCCCCTCAGCACCTAGCTCTCCTCCTCCAACACTTCTAAAGCTTAGTTGTGTGAATGGGCTATTGGCTGCCAGGTTCACCTGTTCCCTCCTTTGGGTCCCAAGCGTTTCTCCAGAGGCCTTCTAGAAGTAAAATGGGAAGTGTTAGGGATCTGTGGTACCACAGCAGGTCTGAGGGGGAGATCTCTATCTCTTCCTCAAATCGAACCTGAGAGGATGCCACCCAGCCTTGAGGTCCTCCCATTCAAGGGCAGAAAAAAATCTTGTCGGGGAGAGGGGAATTCAGTGGGGTGTGGCCAAGATATGGAAGCAATCTAAGTGTTGGCAACAGGTGAACGGATAAAAAAAAAAGTGGTGGCTTGTGTATATGTGTGTATATATGAATGTATATATACACATACATATACACACAATGGAATATTATTCAGCCTTAAAAAAAAAAAGGAAATCCTGCCATTTGTGACAACATGCGTGAACCTGGAGGGTATTATGCTAAGTGAAATAAGCCAGACATAGAAAGACAAACGCTGCACGATCTCACTTATGTATGGAATCTAAAAAATAGTCAAACTCATAGTAACAGAGAGTAGAATGACAGTTACCAGGAGCTGGGTGAATGGAGCTGGGTGAATGGGGGAATGGGAGAGATTTTGGTCAAAGAGTCCATCTTTCCGTTATAAGATGAATAAGTTCTGGAGACCTAATGTGAAGCTTGGTGCCTATGGTTAATGCTACGGCTGTATACTTGAAATTTGCTAAGAGAGTAGATCTTAAGTGTTCACACACACACACAAGGTAACTGTGTAATTAGCTTGATTGTGGTAATCATTTCACCATGTCCATGTATATCAAAACATCACGTTGTACACTTTATACAATTTATGTTTGTCAATCATACCTCAATAAGGCTGGAAGGAAAAAAAAGGGGGGATTGTGGCATCAGCCACTGCCAGATACCTGAAAGCCTATGACAGAAAAGAGATTAGGAAGTAGGGCTTCAGAAGGCGCAGAGTGCGGTGGATGTGCGTCCTAGGCAGGCGAGTGTCAGCTTAACATAAGAAAGAAGGTAAGACTACTTTCCTGTTGTTGTTGTTATTATTACAGCTGCCGTTTATTGAAGACAGCGTTAAGCTTTATGCTAAGCACTTTTATCTACACTGCCTTAAGTAAACCTCCTGACCACCTGGGAGGTAGACGCCTGCAATTAATTAGTGTCCCTACATCATGGATGAGGAATTAAGCTCAGTGAAGATCAGTAACTGGTTGAATGTGGCTGAGTGAGCAAGTGGGAAAGCTGAGCTCCCTACCCACACCTGGCTGCAAGTCCACACTTTTTTTTTTTTTTTTTTTTGTGGTACGCGGGCCCCTCACTGCTGTGGCCTCTCCGGTTGCGGAGCACAGGCTCCGGACATGCAGGCTCAGCGGCCATGGCTCACGGGCCCAGCCGCTCTGCGGCACGTGGGATCTTCCCAGACCGGGGCACAAACCCGTGTCGCCTGCATCAGCAGGCGGACTCTCAACCACTGTGCCACCAGGGAAGCCCGCAAGTCCACACTCTTAACCTTTAAGTCCATCCTCTTCCCCACCCTCTAGAGGTGATGGTATGCTCCCCGTTCCCAGAGGTATTCCAGAGATGCTGTAACTTGCCTGATCACAGGAATCATCCTAGATATTCCTCAACATACAGCCGCCCAGGCCTCACCCTGGAACCACAGCTGAACCTCCCGGGAGGGCCCCAGAGTTTGTTTTTAACAGGCACTAAGCCAGCACTGAGGAAGCCGGACCAGATGCCCCTCAGGGCTCCCAACTCCTGTGTGGGCTGAGATTTTGTGATTCTATTTTTAGGCAGGTCTTTCCTGAATCAAAGTGTCAGACTTTCTGGCACCTTGTGATGGCTCTCGGGCACCTGAGCTGTCTTCAGAGCTGCCCTGATGCCCCAGAGATACAAGGAGCCGGGCTGGGAGGGACTCTGGGCGCCAGCAGAAAGCAGAGGGAAGCCACATTTGCCGAGTGGAAAGGGGGCGGGGGAGGTGAGAGGGAGAAGACCTTTCATTTCCAGCTCTGAGGGGGATTCTTGGTTCTTTCCACACTGAGGCCAACAGCTGAGAGCCTGTCCTTGCTGTAACCCTCCCTTGCAGAGAAGTTATCCCTTATCAGAAAGCCTGGATGGAGGGAGGGAGGTTTCCATGGACCGTTTTCCTGACTGCTTTGGTGGGATGGAAGATGGCTTTTGCGAAATGAGTAGAAGGGACACTGTAGAGAAGTTCTGTTTCTAGGAACTTCTGCAGCACCAAAATGATGGGTGGGGATGGTTGCTGAACCTCCCTGAGTGCCTGTTTTGTGCCAGACACTATGCTGATCCCCCTATAGGGCAGCCTCTCAGTTAACCCTCATGGAAACCTCAGGAAGCGAGTACCATGACTGCTCCCATTTTACAGAAGAGTTAATAAGCTTAGAGAGGTAAGATTACTTGTCCCCAGCCCCCAGTACCTGGCAGAGCCTTCAGATTTCACTGGTGGGGATCCTGCACGCCTAACCACACCACATGCTGCCTCTCAGGCCCCCAGAGAACCTCAATGTTTCTTAACCTACCTTTGGATGACTGACTTTTGAAGAAGTGCCAACAGCTCCTATTTTGTTTGCACAGCTAGTGATCAGCAATGTTTGCCATGGCCCAAGCGCTATGCTAGGTGCTTTGCAGGTACTGATTCATTTCAACCTGGCAACAACCCTATAGTGTATCACCATACAACAGTTGAGAAAACAGAGCCTCAGAGAGGTTGAGTAGCTTGTGTCAACGGTTGTAAACTGGCACAGCCAGGCTTCAAATTCGGTGAGTTTGACCCCAAAGTCTATACCATTAATCATTATTCTATACTGCTTTACCCTAGGAAAGCACGCACTCCCCCGCCATGCAATACACATACTACTGTGTACTTAATTTCAAGGGATATAAGGCTCTTCTGAAATCCTCTGTTGGGGTCCAATTCTAGGGGGTCCAATTAATTGGGGTCCAATTAACAATAACTATGGATTAATGTTACCTGTCCAGGAAGACCACGTACTGGAGGAGGGGCGCACAGGCCTGGAGTCTTCAGCCCGGCTGCTCTGAAGCTCTCTTTCCCCTTTCACCAATCCTAGATCCTGGAGTCTACCTCCAGCCAGGTGAAAAGGTCAGCTCTAGCCACGCCTTTCTTTCTGAAAGGCCATGCTATTGGGCAACTCCATCTCACGCCTGTCCCCTTGCCCTGAAACGACTGGGCCTACATTTGCCTTCCTGCAAGGGTATGAGCCAGTGGTCAAGTCCAGAAAGGTGGGGCAGGTGAAGGAAGTTCTACAACTAGATCACAGGTATCTTAAATTTTAGTATATATCAGCATCACCTGCTCAAAAGCAGATTCCTGGGCTCCACCCCCCAAAGATTCTGATTGAGTCCATTTGAGATGTTTTTAATAAAGACCTCAAGTATTTCTGATGAGATGGCCCAGTGACCAAGCCTCTGATCAAGGTCAGAGTCCACATTATCCTCCCTGTAGGCAGTTGCACTTAAGAGGAGGACTCTTGGTTAACTCTACTCATGCTTGGGGCAGGGCGGGGGCTCCTGGGTTTGTACACCGAGCAGGGAGGGAAGGAAGGGGCGGTCCTAGAACTTCTTCCTGGTACTGCCTCCCAGAGTTTGCCCAACATCAGTCACTCTACCTTTCTTCCTCTCTCCCCGTCACCAGTCGCTGGCCTTTAGCAGGCCTTCACCTGAGTCCCTGCTCTGAGCTGTGAGAGCTGCTGAGGGATACAAGACTGAATCTGATAGGATGAGACACAGTTCCTGGCCTCAAGGGACCAAAGTCTCATAGAGAAGGTGAATAAGTCAAGCGAGAAATGTCAGTGAACCTGGGGCTTTTGAAGTCAGGGGACTTTGGGAGCCAGAGCCCAGCCCAGGGGCAGGAAAGCAGAGTGTTAGAGAAGGGAGGTGATTCCCAGTGAGAGGCTGCAGTGAACGCTGTTTGGGGGCATAGAGGCGAACAGTGGGGAACCTGGGAAGTAGGGTAAATAACTGACTCTTTTTTTCTGGGGACGGAGGGTCTTCCCAGGACGCAGAACTTTCGGTGGAAAGTCCTGGGCAGACTCTATAGGGAAGGCAGGTTGAGGTCACCTTCAGAAGGCCCCAAGTGTTCCCCCAAGACACACGAGAGCCCACCTGAACTCTTCATGGCACTCTCCATCCAGGGAGGAGGTGAAGGAAAGCTGGGGTATCTGGAGATTTGGGGACCCACTTCTGAATACGCTAGACTGTTTTACAAACCTTGAAAGGTCCCTTGAAAGACACAGAGGCTGGACCAGTTCACCTCAAGTTTCAAGTAAACAGATGAATTACACTCCAAGAAACAGGAGGAGGAGTGGCAACTAAATTAGTTCTTAATTGAGCTCTTACTATGCGTCAGGACTGTTTTAAGTGTCTAATAGGGGCTGTCCCATCTAATCCCCATACCTTCCTGGTGAGGAAGATTTCATTACCCCCATTGGACAGATGAGAAGAAAGAGGCACAAAGGGAGCAGGTCACCTGCCCAAAGTCACAGAGCTGGCCAGTCGCTGCGCTGGGACTTGGACAAAGCACACCTTAACTGAGGAATACATTAAGATCCACAGGATATTTGCTCTAATTGGTCAACGTGAAACGCCCCAACGTTTTAAACGATACTCACCTGTCACAGAGGATTAGAACCAGCATGAAGAAATGACTTAGGTCAAGACACAGCATTTTTTTAAAAAAAGGAAAATCTAACAACTAGAGACATCAAAGTGAGTCTTCAGAGTTTAAGCTGCATTCTGAATGGCTAAGTTGAAACAAGAAGCGAGAGCTTCAATAAACCTGTTTTTCTAGACAGAAAGGTGCTTTCTGGTTGGGGAGGATAAGCAGCGTTTGGAAAAGGAACGATCTTTCGGTTGAATTTCTGGAGCACGGTGAATAACAAAAGGGGCCTCTGTCATTCTCTGGGTCCGGCAAGGTGACACTGCTAATCCTAAAATCTATCCCACAATCGCACAGCCAGGGAGAGGCCCCTGTCCCAGGAGTCCTCACCAGATAGTCAAACAGGTTGAGTCAGGAGATGAGGCTACTCCTCACACGACAGTTTCCTTCTATCTGGAAGAGGAGGAACTCTATAGCAGTGTTTTTCAAACTTTCTGACCACAACCCACAGTAAGAAATATATTTTCTGGTATAACCCAGCATGTACATACATGTACATGTGTTTCAGAAAAACAATACTCAGCGTATTAAATGCGGTGTGCTTTGTTATTTTCCATTGTAACCAGATTCATTTGTTTGAAAGCTGGTTGCAACCCACTAAACTGATTTCACTACCCACAAATTGTTTATGATCCACAGTTAAAAAAAAACCTCCTCGCCTTGTGAGCAGGGCCAGGGAAACTGAATAGGGGGTGTTAATGACAGGAATTTATACTGGAGTCATTATCTCTACCATTGTGCCTATGTGTTTTGTGTTTACCCTACTTTTATCTAAACAGCATTTGTCAAACTGTGTTCCATGGATTACCTTTATTCCGGGAGATTTTAATAGGTATTTTCCTCCAAAGTGGTTCTGTGGTCAGAAAAGTTTGGGAAATGATACATACTATAGCCACATGTGAATGTCACAATGTAGTTAGCACGTTCAAGGCTCTGAGAAGGTCTGCAGTGAAGGACCTGATTAACTCTGTTTACCCAGGCTTTCCTAGACTTTTTTTTTTTTAATCACGCAGAGCCCTTTATTCCTTCAAGGAGCACGGGTGTCCTCAGAAACCAGTCAGGGTCTGGCTGCTTCACACTCTCCTTTGTGATCCTTACCCTCTCCCTGTGAAGCTGGGGAGATAGGTATTATGGGATACTGTTGGAACAGGCAGTTCGCCTACTTATCTGCTCTCCCACATCAAGTTGGGGCCAGAGCTGGGACAGAGCCAGACCTCCTGACTCTCAATCAGATGGGGGAGCCCTGGGGCAGCCCTAGGGCTCCTGAAGGACCACTTTCCCAAAGGGCCACCCTGAGCTGCATCCGGGGCCAGTGGAAGGGTGCCGAGTGTCCCAGGAGTTCAAAACTCAGCCTGAAGAACCTTGAGCTGCTCCACATCCCTGAACAACAGGAGCTAAAAGTCAGGGGAGTGGGTGGCTAATTTGTCTGCATAATTGCTGTGTGAGTTACTTAACCCCTGTTCAGGGGTGAAGGGGAGGCGATGACAAGGCTCACATCCCCTTCTTGTCTTCAGGGCAAAATGAACATACTCTGCACCCTGTCTGCAACTTACTTTTTAACTTAATGATGGATCTTGGAAACTGTTCCCTATTAGTACACAAAGAGGTTTCTAACTCTTTTTATTGCTATATATATTATGGCCCTTTATGGGTGCATCATAATGTATTTAACTAGCCTCTCACTGATGAACATGGATCAGCTCCAGTGCTTTCTATCAGAAGCGATGCTGCAGTGGATACTTGCGTACCTAAGTTGTGCACACCTGTGTGAGCGTGTGTAGGATAAAGTCCTAGAAGTGGAACTGCTGGCTCAAGATACAGAGGCTTCTTTAGGTGACGTTGGAGGCTGCCTTGCGACGTTGCTCTGGCAGGGGGATCCCAGGAGGAGACTTGGGGTTTCCTTTTCTCATGTTTAATGTTTAATCCTGGCCAACTTCACACATTGACACTGGGCTTAGGAAACATGCGGTGTAGTTCTGCCCTGTCTCAGACCAGCTGTGTGATCTTAAGTCAGTCACATGCCTAACCCAAGTCTTTCCCCCTCCTTTGTAAAATCAAGGTGTTGGAGCACATGATATGAGGACCTACCAGCTCCTTATTCTTTGTGATTCTGGTAGGTGTTCTTGCTGAGTTTTCCAGGAATGGGTAAGGGCAGCACGAACTGTTCTTACCTTCTTATCTTATCTCTGTTCTGAAGACATTTCTCATTTATAAAATAGCTGGTTGAAACCAGGTTTTTGGCCTTATTCTTTGGAAGAAGCCAACTAGGCTGTCCTTCAGTAGGTAAATGGATCCATAAACAGTGGTACATTCAGACAATGGAATATTATTCAACACTAAAAAAAATTACCTATCAAGCCACAAAAAGACATGGGGGAGCCTTAAATGCACATTACCAAGCAGAATAAGACAATTTGAAAAGGCTACATACTGTATTATTTCAACTATATGACATACTGGAAAAGGCAAAACCATGGAGGTAGTGAAAAGATCAGCGGTTGCCAGGGGTGAGGGGGATGGGAAGGATGAGTAGGTGGAGCACGGGGGATTTTTAGCGCCGTGAAACTACTCTGTGTAACACCATAATGGTGGATCCATGTCCTTATGCATTTGTCAAAGCTGATAGAATGTACCACGTCAAGAATGAACGAAATCTAATGTAAACTATGGATTTGGGGTGATAATGATTTGTCAGTGTGGGTTCATCAGTTTTAACAAATGCACCATTCTGCTGTGGGATATTTGTAGCGGGGGAGGCTGTGGGGGGCACAGAGTATATGGGAATCCTCTGCACCTTCCATTCAATTTTACTCTGAACCTAAAACACTCTAAAAAGTAAAGTCCATTAAAAAATGTGAGCCACGTATGTATTTTTTCCATCAAAAAGTTAAGATATAAGTCACATAACAGAAAATTACTTCCTTTAGTGGGTACAGTTCAGTGGTTTTTAGTATATTCAAATGGTTGTGTAGCCATCACCGCTATCTAATTCTAGAACATTCTCATTATCCTCCAAAAGTTTGAAACCCTATATCTGTGAGCAGTTGCTCTCCTTTCCTCCCTTTCCCCAGTGCCCTTACAACCTCTAATCTACTTTCTTTCTTTTTTAAAAAAATTTTATTTATTTATTTATTTTTGGCTGCGTTGGGTTTTCATTGCTGCGCGCGGGCTTTCTCTAACTGCGGTGAGCGGGGGCTACTCTTTGTTGTGGTGCGCGGGTTTCTCATTGCAGTGGCTTCTCTTGTTGCAGAGCACGGGCTCTAGGCTCGTGGGCTTCAGTGGTTGTAGCACGTGGGCTCAGTAGTGGCTCACGGGCTTAGTTGCTCCACGGCATGGGGGATCTTCCTGGACCAGGGCTCGAACCCGTGTCCCCTGCATTGGCAGGAGGATTCTTAACCACTGCGCCACCAGGGAAGCCCCTAACCTACTTTCTGTCTCCATAGATTTTATATGCTTTCATTTGTCTTGGGTGTATACCTAGAACTGACATCGTTGGATCAGATGGTAACTATATTTAACTTTTTGAGGAACTGCCATACTGTTTTCCAAAGTGGCTGCACCATGTTATTAGTTCGACCAGCAGTGTATGAACTTCTCCATATCCTTGCCAACACTCACCTGCTTTGTTTTTGGTTTTGCTTTGTTTTGTTTTTAGTAGTCATCCTACCAAGGTGAAGTGGCATCTCATGTGGTTTTGATGTGTATTTCCCTGATGATTAATGATGTTGAACATCTTTTCATGTGCTTTCATGTGCATTGGCCATTTGTATATCTTCTTTGGATAACTTCTGTTCAGATCCTTTGCTCATTTAAAAAAATGGGTTACTTATCTTTTTATTATTGAGCTGTGATAGTTCTTTACATGTATTTAGAGACAAGTCCTTGATCGATAAGATACATAATTTGAAAAACCTTTCTCCCATTTGCGGGTTGTCTTTTCACTGTCTTGATGGTGTCCTCTGCAGCACAACAGTTTTTAATTTTGATGATGTACCGTTTATCTATTTTTGTTTTGTTGCTTGCTCTTTTGGTGCCATATCTAAGAAACCCCTACCAAATTCAAGGTCACAAAGATTTATCCATATGTTTTCTTTTGAGGGTTTTTAGAGTTTTAGCTCTTACATTTAGATCTTTTGTCCATATTTGAGTCAAGTTTTGTAGATGGTGCAAGGTTAGAGGACAATTTCATTCTTTTGCATGTGAGTCTCTATTTGCATCAGCACCATTTAAAAAATTTTTTTTATTTTATATTGCAGTATAGCCGATTAACAATGTTGTGATAGTTTCAGGATCAGTACTACTTGTTTAAAAGACTTCATTTCCCCACTGAATGGTCTTGACACCCTTGTTGAATAAATTGACCATAAGTGTGAGGGTTTCTTTCTGGACTTTCAGTTCTATTCCATTGATTTATATGCTTATCTTTAGGCCAGTACTACACTGTCCTCATTTCTGTAGCTTTGTAACAAGTTTTGAAACTGGGAAGTGTGAATCCTCCAACTTTGTTTTTCTTTTTAAAATTGTTTTGGCAATTCTGAATCACTTGCATTTCCATATGAATTTTAGGATCAGCTTACCAACTTCTGCAAAGAACCCATATGGAATTCTGATAGGGAATGCACTGAATCTGCAGATCAATTTAGGAAATATTGCTGTCTTCACAACATTAAGTCTTCCAATTCACAAATATAAGCTGTCTTTCCATTTATTTAGGTGTTCTTTGATTTCTTTCAACAATGTATTGCAGGGACTTCCCTGGTGGTGCAGTGGTTAGGAATCTACCTGCCAATGCAGGGGACACAGGTTCAAGCCCTTGTCCGCGAAGATCCCACATGCCGCGGAGGAATTAAGCCCGCGTGCCACAACTACTGAAGCCCACAGACCTAGAGCGCGTGCTCCGCAACAAGAGAAGCCACTGCAATTAGAAGCCCACACACCACAACAAAGACCCAACGCAGCCAGAAAATAAATAAATAAACAATTTTTTTAAAAAGCTTAAAAAAATATATTGCAGTTTCAATGTACAAATCTTGTACTCCTTCTGTTAAACTTATTCCTGAGTGTTTTATTTTTGACACTATTGTAAATGCAACTGCTTCTAAATTTCATTTTCAGACTGTTCATTGCTAGTGTATAGAAATACAATTGATTTTTGTATATAGATATTTTTAAAAATTAATTAATTAATTAATTAATTAATATTTTATCTGTGTTGGGTCTTCGCCACTGCATGTGGGCTTTCTCCAGTAGCGGCGAGCAGGGGCCACTCCTTGCTGTGGTGCGCAGGCCTCTCGTTGCAGTGGCCTCTCTTGTTGCGGAGCACGGGCTCCAGGTGTGTGGGCTTCAGTAGCTGCGGCACGCGGGCTCAGCAGCCGTGGCTCATGAGCTCTAGAGCACAGGCTCAGCAGATGTGGCGCACAGGCCCAGTTTCTCTGTGGCACGTGGGATCTTCCTGGACCAGGGCTCGAACCCGCGTCCCCTGCACGGGCAGGCAGATTCCCAACCACTGCGCCACCAGGGAAGTCCCTGTATACAGATCTTATATTCTTATATTTCTTATATGAAAACTTGATTTGTTTATTAGCTCTAAAAGTAATTTTTTGTAGCTTCCATAGAACTTTCTGTGTAAAAGATCACCTGCCACTTACCTCTTCCTTTCCAATTTGGATGTCTTTTATTTCTTGTTCCTCCTAATTTCTCTGGCTAGAACCTCCAACACAATGTTGAACAATGGTAAGAATGGACATCCTCATCTCACTCTTGATCTTAGGGGAAGCATTCAGTCTTTTATCACTGATTATGATGTGAGTTATGCACTAATTTAAAATTGGTGGTCTAGTAGCCACATTAAAAAAAGAAAAGGGTAAAATTAATTTTACTCATCTATTTCATTCAACCCAATATATAAAAAATATTATTTCAGGAGTTCCCTGGTGGCCTAGTGTTTGGGATTCTGGGCTTCCACTGCCATGGCCTGGGTTCAGTCCCTGGTCAGGGAACAGATCCTGCAAGCTGTGTGACATGGACAAAAAACAACAACATGTTCTTTCAACATGGAATCAATATCAAAATTATTAATGAGATATTTTATTTTGTTTGCATACTAAGCCTTTGAAATTTGGTATGTATTTTGTACGTTTAGCGCATCTCAATTCAGAGTGGCTAAATTTTAAGTGCTAGTAGCTACCATAGTGAGCAGCACAGGTCTGGAATATGCCTGGATCAAAGCAATAATAGCTAATAGTTACTGACTACTCACCACAGGCCAGATACTCTTCTGAGATATTTCATGTATTAACTCAATTTATCTTTACAATAACCACGTGAGTTAATGAAGACATAGAGAGGTTATGTTACTTGTCCCAAATTGCCTAGCTGGAGAATGACAGAGATGGGATTCCAGCCTGGGGAGCTAGATTTTTTATTTTTTATATCAGATTTACCATGGTCTGATTCACATACTATATAATTCACTCACTTCAAAGTGTAAAACTGGACGGTTTTTAGTACATTCACAGGGTTCTGCAATCATCATAATCAATTTTAGAGCATTTCATCACCCCAGAAGGAGAGCCCCTACCCATTAGCAGTCATTCCCTAGGTAACCACCAATTTACTTTCTGTCTCTATAGATTTGCCTATGGACATTTCATATAACTGGAATCATACAATATGTGGTCCTCTGTGACTGGTTTCTTTTATTTAGCATAATGTTTTCAAGGTTCATCGGTGTTGTAATATGTATCAGTACTTCATTTCCTTTTATTGCCAAATAATATTCCACTGCGTATGTATACCACATTTTATTTACTCTTTCATCTGCTGATGGACATTTGAGTTGTTTTCACTTTTTGGGTATTACGGATAATGCTGCTCTGACCATTCATGAGCAAGTGTTTGTGTGGACATATGTTTTCATTTCTCCTGGGCATATATCTAGGAGTGGAATTAATGGACCATATGGTAACTCTGTATTTTTTTCTTTTTTTTTGCAGTATGTGGGTCTCTCACTGTTGTGGCCTCTCCCGTTGCGGAGCACAGGCTCCGGATGTGCAGGCTCAGCGGCCATGGCTCACGGGCCCAGCCGCTACACGGCATGTGGGATCTTCCCAGACGGGGGCATGAACCCGCGTCCCCTGCATCGGCAGGCGGACTTTCAACCACTGCGCCACCAGGGAAACCCGGTAACTCTGTATTTAAGTTTTTGAGGAACTGCCAAAGTGACTGCACCATGTTACATTCCCACCAGCAGTGTATGAGGGGTCCAGTTTCTCTATATCCTCACCGATATTTGTTATTATCTTTTTGTTTCTAATCATCCTAATGGGTGTGAAGTGGCCCAATGCCTAAATTCTTAATTATTATTCTACACAGGAGAAAGTCAATGAATATTTTTTAAATTAATGAAGAAATAAACACATCTTGTCATTGTCAGTTATGTGTTCTGAATCATAGAACAAATGGCTCAAAGCTCACTAAACAAGAGATTTAACAGAAGAGAAGAGTGTTTTCCTCTAAAATAGTGATCTCCTGGTTATATCTGAGTCACCCGAGGAGAGTTTTAAATGTGCCGATTCCCAGGCCCCATTCCCACAGATTGATTTGGTAGGTAAGAGGAGGGCCCTGGGAATCTGTATTTTTAAAAAGCTTCTGCAGGTTATTCTGAATGCAGCCAGGTTTGGGTGGGACCCAGTAAGCTAAGAGGCCATTTAGAGTATAGGGTTTACCTTTGCAATAAGCCAGTCTCTGGAGTGCCTTTCAGAAAGGCGAGGTTGTGGGAAGGGCAGGAATCGACCTGGCTGAGGTTTGGGAGCTGAGGCCCTGCTCAGGGCTGTATCGCACATGCCAGAGGAAGAAAGAAAAACAATAACGAAGGCTCATTGAAAGCTTACCTCGTGCTGCCTGAGCCTTGACGTGGAACACCTCATTTAATCTTGCAACCAAGATCTTAGGAGGAAGGTGCTGTTAATTATTCCTCCGTTATAGATGAACAAACTGAGGCTCAGAGGGACTGAGTTGCCTGAGGTCTCACAGCTCGGTAGAGCCAGGCCTCCAGCAAGGTCTGTTTGACTCCACTCTGCCAGCTTCCCTCCCAGGCCGTTTCTCTACCCTGGATGCACTCCAGCATTCTGGCGGAGTCAGGACACAAATTCAAACACGTGGTAGCTAGACAGGCCAACAAAGAAAGGAGCGAGATGCTTGGGGGGAGTGCGTGGAGTGGTTCTGGGTGACATGTTGGCGTGAGGAAGGGCAGGGTGGTAACAAACAGGAAAAAGAAGTGGTTCTTGGTGGCAGTGCCTCTGTACAGTTTATGAGCCCTACAACCGACCCCATTCCTTCCTGCAGCATTGCATGCTTGCCCCAGAATGCCCTCCCACCTCTCCAGAGAGACTCGGATACAGCACATATTCCTTAGCATCTAAGAATCAGTAGCAGATGCTTTCAAATGCTATAGCTCACTTAGACATCATTTCTAGATGAGGAAACCAAGGCTCAGAAACATTAAATCATTTGCCTAAACTCACACAGCAAGTAAGTTTGCAAAGCAGAGGTTCAGGCTTTGTTTTCCACTCCCAGTTCATGCTCTCTTCCTTTTAGTAGTGATTATTTTTTTTAAAATTGAGTTATAGTTGATGTATTACATTATGTTAGTTTCAGGTGTACAGGATAATGATTCTATATTTGTACCCACTGCAAAATGATCACCACAATAAGTCTAGTTAACATCTGTCACCATATATAGTTAGAATTGTTTTTTCTTGTGATGAGAACTTTTAAGATCTACTCTCTTAGCAACTTTCAAATATGCAGTACAGTATTATTAACTATAGTCACTGTGCAGTGGTTCTTAATTTGGGGCAGATTGTGGGTCCCTTGGGGAGTCTGAAGAAAGCTTATCTTCCCAATGTTGTGAGGGATCATCCTGCATGAGTGTGTGTACTGGGGGCTCATTCACAATGCTTCAGTTCTAGGACAATACCCACACCCTGGTTAACATGCTCTGCTTTGCTCATGCTTTGAGGGACCCCCTCCCAGGAGCAGCAGTTTCACAAGAACATATTAACACCTCTCAAAGACAAAGGCAACTTAAAAGAGCTGGTTCATCACAGAGCTGAGTCCCTTCTTCACAGACCCAAGGAGACCCGGAAACCATCAAAAGCTGAGGCTGGGAAACCTGGCTTCCTGCTTCTGGCCTCAATTTCTCACCACCGTTACCACCATGACCACTAAAAATAAGACTAAACCCAACACACGCCCTCCCCAAGTCATTCTCCTTGTGATTTATCTCCTTACTTCCTGTTGATCTTGAAGGTTGTTTTATTTCACAGCCTCTGACTTCTGTTCACAGCCCACTGGGCACTCCCCCAGCTTGAGAAGAAACAACATTCAAAAAAAAAAAAGACCGAGAGAAGGTGAAAGGTGGGAAACAGCAGGGTAATGAGTGTCGATGTCCTGCCTCTGTTCATCCACTTTGCTGGGAAAGTGGGAATCCCCCTCCGACCTGCCAGTGTGGCTGCTCCCAGGAACACTGGTCCAGACCCAACTCAAAGGCTGCCAGGGCCAACCTGGACGAATCTTGTTTACTGGTTTGACAAATGTCCCCACTGTCCCACCAGTGGTTGTGGAGATATGGAAGGCATGAACTCTAGGTGAAATTATTCCACAAGCTTCAGGGAGGACTAGGTTACAAGACATAGGATTTGGGGGACAGTTGATGAAAAATGCCCTTTGCCCCTATCCATTTGTCCCCTAGAAAACCATGGACCATTGGCCAAGTTTTCTGATTTGCCGCCCCCAAATGCTTCTTCCAGCCATGATTTCAAAGTCCGTTCCCTCCAGGAGATCTCCCTGAGGCCCCTCAGTAAGACTAACTCCGCCGTCTCCCAATCTCTTAGCCTCCCCTTTGCAACGTTCATATCTGTGAGCACTTGCAAGGGCATATGTGACCTCTTAAACACTGTTTTTAGAAATTACACAACTAGTAAATGTTTATTGTGTGGAAATATCAGAAAATCCAGAGAGACTTCATCTCCCCAAAAAAACAAAAGACAAAATTTATCCACAAAGGTTTGTAACATTTTGGTGATCTTTCCATTTTCCTATGCAGACACACACACACACACACACACACACGCACACACACACACACACACACACCACATTTACTTAGAGCTTAGAGTGGAATCATATATTCTATTTCGAGTTCTGTAACTCCTTTTATGCCCGCTCAATAATCTTAAGACATTTTCATATCAACATTTTATACTATTGGAAATCACTGCAGAGTCTTCTATCCGACAGTTGTAACACAGTTTTCTCAACCAGTCTTATATTGCTGGACATTTAAGTTGTATCTAGTTTTTTTTAACAGCTTTATTAAGATATAATCCACATGCCATAAAATTCATCCTTGTAAGGTGAACAATTCAGTGTTTTTTAGTACACTTACAGGGTTCTGCAACCACTACCACTAACTAATTTTGAACATCACCCCCCAAAGAAACTCCATAGCCATTAGCGGTCACTAGACCCCTAGACCCTGGAAACCTCTAATTTACATTCTGTCTTTATGGATTTGACTATTCTCGACATTTCATATAAATGGAATCATACAATATGTGGCTTCCTTCATTTAGCATGGTGTTACCAAGGTTCATCCGTATTGTGTCGTGTATCAGTACTGCCTTTCTGCTGCTGCCGAATAATATCCCATTGTACATATAATACCACGTTTTGTTTACGCATTCATCAGTCGATGGACATTTGAGTTGTTATACTTTTTGGCTATTATGAATAATGCTGCTCTGAACATTTGTGTACAAGGTTTTATGGGAAAGTATCTCTCAGTTATCTGGGGGCTATACTGAGGAGTGGAATTGCTGGCTCATAGGTTCACTCTATGTTTAACTTTTTGAAAAACTCCAGACTGTTTTCCAAAGCGGTCGTACTGTTTTGCATTCCCATTAGCAATGTGTGGAGACTCAGATTTCTCCACATCCTTGCCAGCACTTGTTTTTGTTTACCTTTTTTTTCTTTTAAACCAATTGGGTTTTAACCCCACACAGCACCCAGACCTGTCCCTTGAATACAGGAACTGCTGAATCCACGTTTGCTTGGCCGATCATGTGCTTATCCTGAAGCAATTTTTGCTTCTTCGAAACTCATCTACACACTTTGTCCCCCAAACACAGAGCCAGATCCAGCCTCCATCCCTGGGGATGGGGAAGGCTTTGTGGAGGAGGAAGAGTTTAATCTGGAAGACAGTTGTAACACAGAGCGTGGATTTGGGAACAGGATCAACCGCTTGAGGCTTTAGTTCCATCACCTGTTGAGTGGGGGATGATAATAGCACCTCCCTCAGGAGATGACGCAAATCAAATGCTCAGCACAGTGCCTGGGAGGATGAGGAGCTGGTTCTCCAGTTCGAGCTGGGGAAGGACACGCCACTCTGAGGAAAGAGCACTTGCAATGACACGCGTGTGAAAGCAAGTGTCTAGAGCCAGGTGAGCAGCTGAAGTGTGGAAATAAAGCCAGGCTGGTTCCCCAAAGGGCTCCTGGAATGCAAAGGAAGTTGGATTTCATCTTTGCCGTAAGTCATAGATTCTGGGCCGCGTGTGACAGGACCACGATTTGCTCCCTCTCCAGGAGTGTGAGGCTGGAGCAGAGAAACCAGTAAGGACACTGTTTAAATGAATTTAGGTGAAAAATGAAGAGCCTAGACTAGGGCCATGACAATGGGAATAGAAAGAGGGGCCAAAAGGGGGAGAGATTTAGGAGGTAGCACCAATGGATACGATGGCCACGTGGCCTCTGTTACGGCAGAGAGCTCTACAGATCTCACCTTACTAAATCCTCACGAGTCTGCAAGGAGGTACCCACTTTCCCAGTTACAGATTAGGAAACTGAGGCTTGAAGAAAGTAAGTGACTGGCTCAAAGTTGTAGCACAGGTATAAAATCGGAACCCAGGTCGGCCTATTCTCTTTGTCTTGGTGTCTCTCTGGGCAGGACTTAGCTGTATGGTAAAGCCTGGGGCGCATTGGAAGGGTTGGGAGAGCAGCGGGAGGACAGTTCTTCTCCTTGAGAGGCTTGGCTTGATTGGCAGCTCAGAACTCAGGTGGGTCAGGCTGAGGGCTGGAAGGCCTCTCCGAGGAGCAAGAGAGAGGGTGAAATAAGAGGATTTGCCCAAAAGGAACTGAGGTGTTTCTGATCCTCTCTCTTCCCCTGGGGGCTGGGCACAGCATGAAGCCTTGGAAACGAAGTGTGTTCAAGGTAGACCATGACCCAGCCTGCCCACGTCTGGAGTAAGGGTGATGGCGTGTGGGCCCGGGAGGAGGGCAGGCAGCCCCTACTTCCTCCCTCGTTTAGAACCCCATCCTGGAGTGAGACCTAGATCCTCTGGGCTTGGGGCCATGCTGGGAAGTCACAGGGCTGGTGGCTGAGGCCAGGCTCTCCCAGAGAACCTGGGGCCTCTTCCTGAATGCTGCCAGCAGCAGGGGGGCAGAGACCCCATCCCCTTGCAGGAAAAATGAACACTCCCAGTGTGTGGAGCTGTCCCAGGCCTGCCTCACAGGAGCAGGTGAGCTGAGGGGCCGCGTGGACATGGCACAAGATGCCCTGCTCACTGAGTCGGGAATGAGGGAGGGGGGCCTGGAGGGGGGTTCCAAGCTGCCAGGCCTCACACAGAACGGGGAGTCCTTTGCTTCCACTTTCCCCCAGGCCCTATTCCCCATGGCCCCCTTCATGTGGGCATCAGCCTTTGTCCACGAGGCCCTGATCACTCAGCCTAAAGTTAGTGGAGGCCCAGATGGGGACATGGCAGGGAGCCATCTGGTCTCCCAAGACCCTCAGCCCCCACCCCCAGTGCCTCGCCTGCCTCATCCCAAACCACCCCCTGCTTCTCTGCCCCAGGGTCTTTATCCCTGTTTACTATCTTTCAACTAGGCGGCCTCAATACCCTGCACACAGAAAGCCAGCCAGCCGAGCGTGGCGATCCCAGGGCCCCCTCTCCTGCCTCTCTTTTCCTCTGGGTTCAGGGACTGGGGCAGCAGGGGGAGAGAGAAAGGCAGTCTGCAGTCTCCCCTCCAGCTAAAAGTGACCATGGCCGTGGTCTCTTTGCAGTCAGCTGTTTCCGCTGGACCACAGCTGGAACTCCTGGGGTGGCGGTCGGTGGCGAGCAGGTGCCTGTGAGTGAGGGGCGGGGTGGTGGGTCGGAGGCCCGGGGTATGGCTGTCATGGGACACGTGTCCTCTGATTGACTCCGGGCCTGGCTCAGTTAACCCTTCCGCTTGGAAGTGTTCTAGGTCACCAACAGGTGTGTCCAGTGACCCCTCCCAGAGTGTCACTGGACACTCAGCCACATCTCTCTGGCCACACGGAGGCCCCCAGCCACAAAGAAGGGAGGGGGAGGCAAAGAGGGAAGAAGGAGGAAGAGGAAGGAGACAGAGTAGGAGAGGCACAGTCGGGGTGGCCGGGTCCCAGGAGGAGCCTCACAGGCCCTGCAGTGACACGCGGATGCCTGGAACGCGCCAGCGCCACGGCAGGCGCTGGGCTCACACTTGGTTAGTCCCCAGCATCAACCCTACACGGCGAACATGCTCACGCTCACTTTAGAGCTGAGAGAACTAAGCTTGGAGAAGAAATCTGCCCAAGGTCACTCAGCTGGTCCTCGGCAGAGCTTCCGGCTCCAGAGTTCACACGTTTGCTTCCTTCTCGGCCGCTCAGCCTCTGCCTCGCCTTGTTCCCTCCCCCAGAGTGGAGTCCACGATCACAGCCCTGCACACCCACGACCCAGCGCCTCCTCACCAGGCTGGGCCCTGCCTTCTCCAGGGACGCACTTGGCCCGGTTTCAGGCCCCAGATCTGTTCTGGAAAGGCCTGCCTCACAGCAGGGATCACAGGAGCTTCCCAGCGTGACAGGGCCCAGCCTCCGTCCTCGGAGGAAGCTAGAGCAGAACAGATGGCTTCAGAGAGGCAAGACTTGGGGGTCCCACGCATGGAAGAGGTGACTTCTCTCAGGAGGGACCTAGGAGCTCGAAAGGGTCGGGAGTCAGAGACACCAGCCTTTGAATCCTGATCCCCACTTACCACTGTCTTGGGCAAGTAGTTTAGCCTCCACGGGTCTGAGGTTCCTTACTCAGAACAGGGTGAGTAATATTGCAGCCTGTCCCCAGGGGCATTGTTGGGAACACAACCATCTTTATAAAGCACCCAGAGCGCTGCCTTGGACATGGCGGGAGCACCATGCATACTAGCAGAGGTTATCATTCCTGTACTTTCTACCCCCAGACTGACCTCTCCCGGGGCCACATCAGACACTCGTGGGCTCTCAGGACAACATGGCAGAGTTTTGTTCACCTGCACACAGCATGGTCTGGCACTGACCTGAAGCTGCCCTCCTGGCAGGGTTGTGGGCTCACCTGCTTCATTCATCAGTGTCAGATGTCCTGGGGGCTTCCACGTGAGGGATCAGCCTTAGCTATAAAGAAAGGGAAACTTCAACCTAATTGCTGACCAAGGTGGACAGCCAGCGCTAGTTTATGGGTTCGGTCCCTCCCAGAGTCTCCCTCTATCACAGCGAGGGCAGCTCTGGTCCTCTGCAGAGGCCCTGCTCTGTGTCCCAGGCACACACTGCTCCAACCAGGGCAGACAAGCCCTGGGTCCTTGTCCATGAGCTGACAGCTTGGTGACGGTACCCTGCCGATAACCTCTCAGTATTTGTTGCTCCTTTTCTTGGAGAGGAGGCTGAGCACAGAGAGAAGGGTGGAAAACCAAGTGGGGTGGGGTGGGGGCAGCACCAGGCTTCAAATGCACAGACCACACCCAGCGAAAAAGCCCTGCTGTTCACCAGATCTTCACCTTTGGCAATAAATTGATGCAAGAGGTCTCAATGCCTTCCCCTACCTCGAAGTATTTCCTCACAGTATTCTTTCAGTCACAAGTGGTTGAAAGATACTTCCTAAGAAGTTGACATTCTTCTTCCTTTTTACCTGAAAGGATGGTTTTGAGTGCCCCTATGGACTGGAGCCCCGATTAACGGCCCGACTGACCTACATCTCACTCCAGCTCTGCCTCTGATGACAGCACTGGTTCCTTAGCTTCCAAACCAAGGAGAATTCTCTGTACAAGGAAATGTGCCTTAGGAGACGAGATACCCGTGGAGCAGAGTTCCAGGGATTCCCCAGGCATGAATTCTCAGCAGAAAGGACAGTGTTGACCAGAGAATCCATCAGAAGTTTGTTTCCGAAGAGGAATGGAATGGCCAAGGCTGAAACGGAAAGTGGGGTAGGAGAGGTAGGGATTCAGTGCTTTCTCCTCTAACCCCAGCCGGTAAACCTGGCACGCCCAAGAGCTGGTCCTGCCCTGGATCAGGTCCCATCTCGCAGCAGTGAGGAGGCCACCAGCTACCTTTGGAGAAAAGCACTCATGTGACAGTCAACGACTGGGAGGGCAGCATCGGGAGAAATCTATATTTGGAAGAGGACACTGAACTGGGTGGGTGAGTCCCTGGCTTATCAGGCCCCCGCAGTCCGGCATGGCACCAGGGCAGATGGGCTGTCTGATCTCCACCCGACTGGGCTCGGTTCAGTCCCCATAAGAAGGAGGGCCTTGTCCTCGCACACCCCTGTGCTGTGTCATCTTACTCCATTGACCCCACTGGCCTCCGTATCACAGCCAGCTGCAATGGGAAGAGAAGTTGGCTGGCTTTCAAAGTCAGGGGTGAGCAGAGGCATGGCCCTGCCCGGACTGGGCACATACTGGCAATGGCAAAAGGCAGGGGAGGTGCTTCTGCAGGAGAATTAACACATTTGATTCCGGGGGATTTAAAAGTGAGTTAAACAGCTCTGTAAGAATTCATTCAACTTGGAGTATTAATTACATTTCTCTCTGGTGACCAAATAGCCACGGCTTAGATAAGTCAAGGTAGCAAATAGTTGAGAAAGCTTTCCATTCCCCATGGAGATGGCACAGCTGTGACCTCAGGCTGACATGTGCTTGACATGCACCTCTGACACTTACTAGCTACTACGTGACCTTGGACAAGTTATACATCCTCCTTGGGTCTCACTTTGCTCATATGTAAAACGGAGAATAAGTTTTGATGAAATTAAACACAATCATGTATGTGAAGGACAGAACCTAGGACATAGCAGATGCTGAATGGGTGTGTCCTTCTTCTAAAAGCGACCTTCCCTTATTTCTCATTGTCTTTACCATCTCATTTAACTAATTTGATATTAATTGACTAATTCTGATTATTTATTATACCCTGTGGTGGTTTTTAAATACGACTACAAATTCTTTGACACCCCTCCCTTCAAAAGGTGAAGCTGAATAGCTCTCCCCCTGAAGACTGGCTGGACTTGGTGACTCACTTCTAATGAAGAGGCTATGGCAGAAGTGAAGGTGTATGACTTCCTGGGCAAAGTCATAAAAGGCATTGTGTCTTCTGCCTTGTTCTCTCTTGGATTGTCTGCTCCATGGGCCACCCTGTCCTGAGGCAGCCTGTGGAGAGTCCCATGTGGGGAGGATCGAAGGCCTCCCACCAATAGCCAGCACCAGCTTGCTGACCCTCCCGGAAGCAGGGTCTCCAGTCCCAGTCGAGCCCTCAGAAGACGGCAGCTCTGGCTGACATTTTAGCTGCAACCTCTTGAAAGATCCCAAGCCAGCATGCTCCTGAATTTCTGACCCAGAGAAATATAATCTGTGAGATACAATAAATGTATATTGTTGTTTTAAGCCTCTACATTTTAGAGTAACTTGTTACCTAGCAATAGCTAACTAATACGTATCCATTGCCTTCCAAAGAGGTTTTGAAACTGCATCTAGGGCAAGGCATAGCTATAACTAAATGGAAAACTATTAGAACAAGATTTGAAAGATGAGAGTGGAGTAATAAATGGGGTGGGTTTAGTTACGAGTCTGACTGTCCCCTTTAACCAGACAATCTGGTTGAAGACAAAACATAGCTCAAGCCTTCTTGGAAGCCAAGGCAAAAGTGGAAATTTGATGGGTCATATTAAGACTAATTTTTTTTTCTTTTGGCTCTAAATGAGGATCCGCATTTGACATGTGGGCCTTTAGATAAACAGCCCCACACAGTGTGGTGGATGGTATCGTGGTATCTTGCAGACATTCTACGTACTGAAGATCACACAGAGCATGTTTGAAATGGTGAGCATATAGTTCACTTATAATGATGTGTTTTCTGATAGTTTTCAGGAACACTTGACACTACAAAAATAGGGGAAAATATACTGTATTTAAAAAACATTTTACAAAAAAAAAAAATATGTAAAAGGGTTTATAGTGAAAAGTCTCCCATCCCTGTCTCCTACAGGGCAATTCCCCTTCCCATGGTCAATCCTCTGTGACTGATTTCTGGCTTAATTTTCCTGGGATATTTTATATACATACAAATAATATATATTGTTTGCTTCCTTTATTACATGACTGGTAGCATACAATAGGCACTGTTCTGCTCTGCGCTTATCATTCAATATTGATATATGACTTGAAAATAACATTTACCCTAATTAGCGTAATTTTTGATTTTCTGAGTTTTTAATATTTTAGTCAAAATTTGGAAATATAAAAGAGTCAAAAAAATAAAAAGCACACGTAATCCCAGTACCAAGTTATCACCACTGTTAGACTCACAGATATAGAGAACAGATTTGTGGTTGCCAAGGGGGAGGGGGAGTGGGGGAGGGATGGATTGGGAGTTTGGGATTAGCAGATACAAACCATTATATACAGAATGGATAAACAACAAGGTCCTACTGTATAGCATAGGGAATTATATTCAATATCCTGTGACAAACCATAATGGAAAAGAATATGAAAAAGAATGTATATATATGTATAACTGAATCACTTTGCTATACAGCAGAAATTAACACAACATTGTAAATCAACTATAAAGATAAATTAAAA
Organism: Tursiops truncatus; assembly: GCF_011762595.2. Lineage (NCBI taxonomy): Eukaryota > Metazoa > Chordata > Mammalia > Artiodactyla > Delphinidae > Tursiops > Tursiops truncatus. Next base: position 19,498,905 of record NC_047049.1, read on the forward strand.
AAAAAGATATCACCACTGTTAAATATATTCTGTTTGGGTGTATTCTTTCCTCTCTTTCCCCTATGAATATGAAAGTGTATAATGTGTTTTATTATTCAAACTGTAGAAAGAATTTTACATTCTGGGCTCCCTTCCCATTTACTTTTACATAACCCCTTTCCCTCTCCCTCATGTTAACAATTATATTGTGAGCATATGCAGGTTTTTCTCACGAAGCATCTTTATTTTCTTACTAATGTTTTGCCCAGCCCAGGATTGATATGAACCTGCCTTTTCTGGGATTTCTCCATGGTGCTCTGAGAACAGTTCAGACTAACCTCTGTCACCAGAGCATCCCCAAGATGCTGAAAACTGAAAATTGTGAAGCATCATTTAAGCTTGTTCATAAAGGACTTTCTTCGATTTCCAAGATCAGACAGTTAGGGCCACAAAGGCTGCAGATAACCAACCCTCTACGTGATGGCACTCAGCTTTCAAGGGACAAAGAGAGCTAGGAAATGTAATCCTTTCCAGCAAGAGCCCCAAAGTTACCTGCTTCCACGAATACACCTTAGAACCTACAGGATTCTCCCTCCCCCACTGTAGATTAGTGATTGCAGTGGCGCTGCCCAGGCAGTCTGCCTTGGGTAAACTCTTCGTCACTTAGAAGCCACTCTAGCCATGAGAGAGACAGGTTGGGGAAGGCTCCTCTGACATTGCTGCAAGTTCTAACGCTTGAATTTTCTACCAACTGACAAGAGGGTTGCATTTGGTGAATAACCTGGCAAAGAGTAAGAAACAGACTTGGGCTTTGAATCCTGGATTTACCACTTAATATGTAGCGCTATGAGACAATTTATTAGCTTCTCCCTTAACCTCAGGTTCCTGTCACTGCGGGAATGGGGATTAAATGAGATAATGTAATTCAAACATGTAGTACGATGCCTACGAGTGGTAGGCACTTGATAAATTGTAGCAATTATTATTATTATTTGCTGTGCAGATCAAACTAGGAACTCCAATCAGGATTTTCACCTCAAGCCACTTCCTGACTTTGGCCATTTAAGGTATATGAGAACATCTTTTTGCTATATACATATCGTTAACTTGTACAGTAGTGTCCATCATAAGCAACAAAAATGCAGCCTCTATGTTTGACCAAGCATGGTGGAAGACAAAAGGATGAACAAGGTGTAGTCTCTGCCTTCCCAGGGTTCACAATCTTGTAGGGGAGACAGATAATCAACAATGGTAATTTAAGACAGGCTGAGATAAGTTTGACCCTAAAGTGCCATTGGAGTTTGATAAAGAAGGAAGTCATTTTGGTGAGAGTAACATCTTTCATCAATGGGGCCAGGTGGAGGATGCCTGGAGAGCTGGGAAGCTACCTGAGAGGCTGCAAGCCCTCTGCGGGGTAAGCAGGTTAAGGGAGATGGGTGTAAAGAGGTTCTGTTTGTCAGGGAGTGGGAACAGGTGCTCTGTGGACAACTACTGGAGTAGAGGACAGAACGATTCAAAGAGAGGATGATGACCAATCTGAGCTTTGACAGGTAAGGGCCCGAGGAAGCTATCCTCTCTAGTAGCAGGCTGGAGGAGTGGACTGAGGGGTCATTATGTGGGCAAGTGTGGCAAGACAAATCAGTGAGGCCTTCTGACTCAGGGGCAAAAGGCTATAACCACAGCCGGAGGGTCTGGAGGACGTGCCACATGGAATCAAAGCTGTTTTGGGGCTTCCTTGGTGTCGCAGTGGTTGGCAGTCCGCCTGCCGATGCAGGGGACACGGGTTCGTGCCCTGGTCTGGGAAGATCCCACGTGCCGCGGAGCAGCTGGGCCCGTGAGCCATGGCTGCTGAGCCTGTGCGTCCGGAGCCTGTGCTCCACAACGGGAGAGGCCACAGCAGTGAGAGGCCCGCGTACCGCAAAAAAAAAAAAAAAGCTGTTTTGCCAGCCTAAAGTCAGAGCCTCACTTATTCCAGCAGCAGCGGCAGGAGGAGGAAACGCAGACCACACGCTGATCCTCTTCTATCCAGGTAGTACTCTTGAGGAGCATCTCCTAGTGACCCCCAGAAGAGGGGCCAGACTCGTCTCTAGAGCTCATTTTTCTGGGGTGAAGCTGTGCCTTCAGATAGAGAAAACATGAGTTCCCAAGGAACACAGGGCCATTTCCACAGCTAGTGTTTCAGTAGCGCTTGGCCCTTGTCCTCCCAGGTAGGTTCTGGTGTGAAATATTAATAACCCATTCTGGCTGCCCTGCTGAGTCTTGCTGTCACATGGGGCTGCCTCCATTGTGAGAGTCAGGCCAGGCCCCTGCCTGTCTCTGCAGCACTCCCCTCCCTGCATCGGCCGGAGCCACTTGACCCCCTCACGTGGGTGTGGGCTCCAGGACGAGTCCTGATGAGGCAGGAGCAACTAAGGTGGCTCTAGTTCCAGGCTCTGGGACTCTCTCACAAGAAGCCACAGCTGTCTCCAGGCCCCTCATGACCTTGTGTCTTGGCTCCGAACCCTGCTTTGCTCCTGGGATCCTGAGCAGTATCACGTACCTCAGCTCTGATAACAGGATCCCCATCTGTCATTCTCCTTCCTTCTGAGTTTCTGTCCTGAAGCCTGAACTGTACTCAGGCCCCATAAGCCCGAGATCCTGCCTTGATCTTGCCCTTGCCCCACAGGAAGTGGAGGAAGCGTTGCTCTTGAAGCTTAGGCTGGGGCTGGGGCTCCTACACGTGCTACAAGACTTCTGCAGTCCTGCTCTCCTGCTCCAGTGTCTGACGGGGACTTAACATTTCCCAGGTGCGACCACTTTACCGGATTGTGCTCTTGGTTAACTGCCACGTCTCCAGATTCCATGCTTCACCTGCTGGGCTGGACTTCCTACTAGCTGCTTCAGCTGAAGCTGTGACTTGGCTCGTGACTGGGTAGAATTCCAGAGCTTGCCCCACCCAGTCTGCCCTGTTCTGCAGTTAACCGAGCCATGCTCAGCTTGACTTTAGCAAGTATATGTGCATGTACTCTTGCTCAATACCCACGTAAAGGTCAAAATGGAGACATGAAACCATACTTACACAAAATCATTTCCCATACGTGCTTCTACAATATAAAATTACTTAAAAGATATTTTAAAAAAGAAACATCTCGGGCTTCCCTGGTGACGCAGTGGTTGAAAGTCTGCCTGCCGATGCAGCGGACACGGGTTTGTGCCCCGGTCCGGGAAGATCCCACGTGCGGCGGAGCGGCTGAGCCCGTGAGCCATGGCCGCTGAGCCTGCGCGTCCGGAGCCTGTGCTCTGCAACGGGAGAGGCCACAACAGTGAGAGGCCTGCATACCGCAAAAAACAAAAACAAAACAAAACAGAAAAGAAACATCTCAATTACCGCACAACATATTTTAAAGGGCTTAATACAGCCAAACATCCAGTTGCAGTGGGAGCCTCACCCCTCCCTCTCCCCCTCTTCCTCTCAGCACCGAGGCCCGGTAGATAATATTTGGAATACATTTTTGGTTGTCTGAATAGCCTCAAATGACCTTTATTTCAGCTGAAACAATTGAAGCCAACATTTCCAAAATAGAAAGCAGGTAGGAAGTAATGTTTAACCTTAACTTGTTAGTCCAGTAAACACCTTTGGAAGAGTAGGCCTATGCCTGCCAGCAAGTTGTCTGTATCTCCATGTTGTCTCATAAAACCGAGGAGATCATCTACTCTGAAGTCAAAGTCTACCAAACCAGTCCCCACTGAAATCCAGCCCCTAGAGCATTACTCAACAGGAAAGGGCTGAGTTATAGAGTGCAGCAACGACTTCCTCCAGAGCTCCTGCTCAGTAAGAATCTTCAGAAGCTATTGCTTTTGGAAAAAACAATTAGTTTAGATCCTGCTTATGAAAGAAAGTGCCCTTATGTTAAGGAAGGACACATGCTAGTCTGGCAAATCATTGAAAGGCGTCTAGCAGCACTGCAGCTCCAGGTTCAGGCTGGGACTGTCACTACCACTTTTTTTTTTAAACCCAGGAAATATCATTTAAGTCAAGAGGACCAGTGGGAAATCCACAGAACAGTCTACCTCTTCTGACCAAACCACTTCCTCATTTCCATCCCCATCGGTTAGGATATTACTGCTTTGGGAAATCCAAGTTTTTTCTCGAAAAATCTCAAGTCTAAATATCAACCTGATAGGACATTCTTTGGTCTAAGAAGTCCAATAATTAACACAACAAATTGGTCCTTCCATAGGGCTCACATACTTACTGGCCTTTCGAGGGACAGTCTAATATAAGTAGACAAATAATGAGGAAAAATCTTGTCTATAAGATTTTGTGCTACATATTGTTATTTCAAAAGCATATTAAAAATTTAGAATCATTTCTTAGAAATTTATTACTTATTTATTTATTTTTGTGTGTGTGTGTGTGTGAAAGCAAGTTTATTTAGAGAGATACACATTCCACAGGCAGAATGCGGTCCATCTCAGAAGGCAAGAGACTGAATGATTTCTTAGAAATTTGATATTCTTCGGTGAATATCCAAATTGGATTAATAAAATCAATGCTATTAATTTTAAGGTACAGAGTTTAGTGAGGAACTAGTATTTTTTCTAGTGACAGGAGTTACCTGGGACTGAAAATAAGGAATTTGTTTTTTTTTTTTTTTTTTACTATTATAAGCAAGGTCAATGCTGGCCTGAGAATGACAAAACCTAAAGTAGTTTGTGTAGGAGTAAAACAAAAGCTAGCTTAATCAATAACCTTCACCATTGCTTCAATATCAAGACTTAACCAACCAGAAATTATATAGGCCTTAAAAATAATTGTTGACTGGAGACATATCCATCTATCTGCTAGGTAAGACATATAACATTTTTTGCTATGGAAGGAATATCTAAAGGTATCAGTTTATCATTTAAGGTATAAATGGCATTTAAAATATTACAGGCTGTAGTGCTAAAGAAAACATCATCTTGAGGGGAAACATAGAAGACTGTAACAGAGCATCTAACAGACTTGAAATTTTAGGAAAAACAATTATTGATAAATAATATACAGGCTCCATTCTACAATGTTTCTCTTAACTATTCCCATAATAAAGTTTTAAACATTAATTTGCAGGGAATTTTAGATAACTGTGTATCTGTTCCTAGTTTACGATCCAATAGGCTTCCAAGAGAGACTGTAGCATAGCAGACAAGTGTGAGATGCAGACCTGAAGACCTTTGCTTGAATCCTGGCTAAGCCATCTCTGAACTGTATGTCAGGCAAGCACAACTTCTCTGGAGGACTGATTCTTCCTAATTCAAACACGATAACTAGGCTGTAAGGCATGAATGAAGTAATTTGGTATGTATAAACTTTCCTCAACCTTATTCTGCATCTAGTAATGCATAATCAGAAAAAAGTTGCAAATCCAAGCTCATAGATATTTTGAAGAAATTTCCCTTAATTAACTAAAACTAAATATAGACCCAGGATTGCCCCCTAATGGTCATCTCTTAGAAATGAAATCTCTTTGAAAACTACTGAATTTGCAAATTGTTTTTTCTATCCAGATTTCTCCCAAAGTTTTGCTTATCCTTGTTCTGATCATCAGCATGTACACTAGATTTTTCTCCAAGAAAGGTCATCTCCAAGTATGCTCATTTAAATAAAATTGTAAGTAGGTACAGTATATTTCTTATCTTTAAAACTGCTTCTGTAACTAGATTAAGCAGCCTTTTCAGGTTTTTAAAATAACTTTCCTTAGAATGTCTCTCCTTGCCATTGGAAATTAAAAAAAAAAGCAAAAGAGCGTCTACCCAAGCCTTTTTTGCATCTTAAGCAAAAGTATAGATATCTTATCTTCTAGGCATTACGGTGAAAGTTCAAGAGCTGGTTCTTTATCCTAAAGGATGATGTTACCACAGGTTGTTCCCACTTTCCAGGTATTCATCAATTTCTTCATTCTTGGGGTAAGTTGTTAAAAAAAAGTCTTCCAAATCAAAAGTTAATGTTTTATCCCAAATCTATATCCCATCTTATATCAAAACATGAATTCAACATGGCTGGACTTATAGTCCACATTAAGTAAACTGCCTCTCCCCCCAGAAAACGTACACTGGAGGCACACAGGGTCTGGCACTAGCAATTTTGGAAATCTGAATCTCTGAGTGAAATACTAGCGCCCCCTTTTAGTTTTCTGCAAGCCTTAGTCTCTATCTACAAAATGAGGATAATATCATCTACTTTCTTAAGATGTTGGGAAGGCCAAATGAGGTAATACATGAAAAGCATTTAGCATAATCTTTGATAAACAGAAGGCATCAAAAAATGACAGATATTATCAGTTATCTCCCCCCAAAATGTCAGTTATTGAAGCAGGCATTATATTACCACTCACAGGCACGAAAACGCTGAGGAGTTATATTCTACCGTGGTTTCTTTCTGAGACCACACCTCAACAATTTTCAATGTGTTCTCCAGAGGCACTGAGTCCCTGCTGGTGGTATTGGTATTGGTGAAATGGGACCTGCTGAGACAACTAGGTTGAGAACAGTCTCGAGAGAAGAATGATCAGCAACAAAGTCTTCTAAGTTCTGGGTATTTCACAACAAACATGGTGGTGCCTAGCAATTAAGAAAAGGGAAGTTAAGTTCAAGGACTAGAAACATACAGGATTGTTAGGTCTATTACACCCTCTAGTGGCCACAAAGAAGATTGTTCTTTTTAAAATCCTAGTTTGGTCAAGATTGCAACTTTGATGTATATACTTCATCCTGGGGTTTAAAAAATAACCCACTTGCCTTTATGTGTTTTCTGCCTGTGTCAAAAAAGAAAAAATGCTGATGGTAAGAAAAACCAATGCTGTCACAATTTGATCCATTTGGTTGTCTTTATGCCCTGCTGAATGAAAATACTAATCAATAGAGGAAAAGACACAGGCAACATTACCTTTCATGCTATATGGACTCTCAAGTGAGAACTGAAGATAACTGCCTTTGTTGCTTTATGAAAGGGAATTTTGAAATGAGCATCTTTCTAAAACAGCAGTTTTTCACCAAAGGATTATTTGCAAGCCAAGGTAATACTTAAATATGTCCAAGACTATGAATCTATCCTCTGCCCAAACCCTTCATTTTTATAACGGGTAATTATAGTAAAAACTTCAATTAACCAGAACCCTCAATTAACATGATTTCCCCTCTTGTACTCTATTTTTAGGACAAAGTTGTAGAATAAAATCACAAGAAATCACTCACGTGAGGGATTTGGCTTGAAAATCTTCTAGGACAGATTATGCTATGTTTAAGTAGAAAAAAAATCTTGAATAAAATTACACTCACCCCATGATAACCAATACACAGGAAATACATACATAGCTGAACAAGAGCTAGAAGGGGGTGAAATATTTTGTTGAATGTTAATGTGGTGGAACTGTAACCTTTCTATTCTCTCTACTATCTTCTTTATTGTTACATTGTTACATAAATAAAAATCAAAGAGAAGTAATCTATAAACTCAACACATATTCTGCAACATTTTCTATTCTACATCCATAAATTCTGAGACTGAGAATCAGAATCCTAAGTCCTTCAAAGATCTCTAGATGTCAGAGAAATAGTTAAGGTTGCCATATCCTATCAAGAAACAAAAGCAGGTAACTTGGGGAATATTTCCTCCAAAATGAGCTGTAACAAGAAGGGTTTTATATAGTTGATTTTCAACTAATTTGAAAATAAATGTATTAGGACATTCCTTATTCAGAAGTGTCAGTCTTACTCAAAATCTCACTGCAGTACAAAACTCAACAGTCCACAAAGTAATTCAGGATAAGTAACCACCCTTGAACTGAAAGCTCTTGATACCAAGTCCATCTATTTAAAATACTGTTTATTTGTGATTTTACATTAATTAGCATTACATCTAAGAGCAATATCAGATAACATTTATACATTTTCCACATGACACAGAGGTTCACTGGCTCATTCTTTATGCCAAAGCAAGTAAATAGAGGCATTAGCAAAAGGTGCAAATAGTTCACTGTTGCATTTAAAAAATATTTATGCACATTGCATTCATTTTATATATATTTTTAAAAAGTTATGGAAAAGCATAGTTCACAGGTTACTGTTTCTACATATGTTGTAATACAACATAAATGATGTAGAACATAAAAGAATCCTCAAATACAGAATTAAGCAACTGAAAGTTTCCACTAAGATTAAAACACTGATTCCAGTAGTTAGTGAGATCTAGAATGAACTTTCCAGGCTCCGTTTCAACTTTGCATCATCATACACTCACAGCCAAACAGAACCAGCCCCAGAGCACACTATCATCAGTGTAAGTTTTTTACACGCCAACTCACCCTTCAGAAATACTTTGGATTATTTTTACCCACTGACTATTTTGGATCATTGATTTTACATTGATTTGTGACATGACTTGGGTGAAAGGGAAATAAAACTATATTAAGCCTAGGTTTAAAATTGTATTTACATTAGAAAGAAAGTTAACTGAAAAGATAAGAAAAATTGGTAAAAATTAAGAAGTGGTAGTTTTCTCACGGTAGGGGTGGGATTAGACCCACCGATTTCTTCCTGTGCTGCCTTCTGAAGATACGCAAGTTAAAAGGAGGATCTGACCCTTTTTAAAACTCAAATATCAACTAAGAAATAGAACGATTTTGGCAGAGAAGCAGAATTTTAGAAATTTGGGACAGGCGTCAAATAAATGACACTTCAAATCCTATCATGACTATGAATCATTATCGAACTAGAATTCTTCTTCTCATGACACCTCTCTTGTTCCCTTCATTTTTCACTTTCTCTCTCATTCTTTTCCTTTCCGTTTGGTTACCTTATGAGGGCTTCTTCATTCATTAGTGATACTAAGAGAAAAATACATTATAAGGTTCAAATATGAATCCTGTTATGCCTTTAAATGTTCTAATCCCCTTTTGATACCAAGTCCCTGGATTCTTTAATTATATTTAAGTATACTTAGTACCAAGCAGCCTCAAATGTGCTCTACTGTTAAATGATTGGCTAATATGCTCAGACACTTTTATACTGAATGGTATACAAACATCTCAACATACAAAAATCGTTTTTGCCAGAGTTAAACTAAATAACCCATGTTATGTGTATAAAATCCCCTTTGTTGAAAAATAAGGGGCTTTCTAAACTAATAAAAAAGGAATTTTTCAAAAATTATAGTTTACTAAAATGATGTGGTTTTTTTGCAAACAAAGTTACTTCAGGTGAGGAAATTTTATACTATGAATAAAATTCCAAATGAATCTTTTCTTAAATTTAAAAAAACAATTATGTGCCAGTGTATACTAATGCTATAGATTCTTATCTTAGAAGCTTTTAAAGCATTCTGTTAATGCCCATTTTAACAATGGGAACCCAAAAGGGACAGTCAATAATAATGATAAAAAACTATAATCTGCTTACCAAGTGAAGCAGGTTTTGAGAAACAAAAATTCTCTCGCTTGTTCACTGGTAATTTGTTTCCAACAGATATTATGTAGAAGGCCTGAAGTAATTCAGACAGATATCTGTTTGTGGTGATTATAATAATACTTCATGAGGGCAGAGCTAATCAAAACTAGCAAATTGTTTAAAAATTCAAAACCTTTTTTGGACATACAAAATGAGAGATGAATTTGAAAGTGTTTTTCATAATATGTTTTTCTTTTAGTAAAACCTCTTTCCAGTTCTTAAAGTCCAGTTTGCTACGTACCCCCAATCTGATCTACCACTGCATATTAATGATCAACTTAAATGTGGTTTTTAAATGTGCAACGTCACATTGTAATAATAATAATTACAAAAAGACTTTATTTAGGCTTCAACTTTCTCCTTTTTTTTGTTCTTTTTCAGAAAAGAAGGAGTGCGGAATTTCTTCTTTTTCTTGGATGGTGATTTTGAAGGTGAGCCTTCAGGTGACAGGACTTCTTCAATTTTTTCTGGAGACTTAATGGTAATCTCGATGTTTTCTATGGTGGTGCTTGTAGTTAACCTGCTCACTCGCTCAGCAAGCTCGTCTTCAACACCATGCACGTCATCCTTGCCATTCACTATCAGGACAGGCATGTCCATGGAGATGAAGCTCTTGGAAAACAGCTCATGGTTTTCTACAAAAGGGGAGGATTTTTAAATTTTATATAGTCAACATCCTTGCTTTATTTTACAAAACTGAAATGTTTAAGCAATGTACTTTAATTCCAATAAAGATAGATCATTATTTTAATAGACTATGGGCCTATTAACATAAAGCTAATGCTCTTAAGTGGTATAAAGAGGACAAAGTTGTTAGACCAAAGAATGAAGGCTGGATAAGTCCAGTTTGATGACTTGATAGTTTCATTGTAAAGCAAGTCAGTATAAATGAGGAAGACAACATACATATATTTTTCTTTAATTTTGGGGTCACTGGGCAATCAAAATTGAAAAAGATTTCATGCTTCTGTTTGGAAGACATATGACAAACCAAATTTAATTTCACAAATTCTTAAGAACTATAGGTTGCCAATATCCAGATTAAGGTAAGTCAATAGAAACGCTGAACAAAAGTAGCACCCCATTTAATAAAAAATATAAAATTATTGGGAGCTTTAAGTAAAATCCATGGTAAACTTACTGTATCAGGTGTTCAATTTCTTTATATGAAGACAAATGACAGAGGGACAGACTCTAAAGATTAAGTCGGTGAAGGCTATGGGAAATTACATTGAATACCTTCTAATTTTTCAGGGATATTTTGCGGTGACTGAGTTTGAGACTGAATTTGTGAAACAGATGAAGCGTCATCTGAGAGTAATTCCTGCTCAGCATCTGTTGGATAAGAGTTTAGTTAAAAGCCATGCAAAACAAAGAAGCATAAGATTTCAGGGAGGTTAGTGCATACATCAAATACCTGCATACCCAGGGATGATAAACTCTTCAGCAATGAGCTGAGCATGCTAACAGTTATCCCACATATCGATAACTATGCAGTAAGAGGAGGTTAATGTGTTAACATTTCTGGCTGCTACTGGTAATTTTATACACATGCTTTAAGGAAGCATGGCTACTGGAAGCCCAGGCAAATAATATGTATGCATTTAACTTTTGCTAGAGTGTTAGAAAATCAAAATACATTGAGCAGCCAAATGAAAAGAAATATGAAAGCTTCACCAATGATGCTACATTAATGAGGCAGAATGCCTCACTGAATTTTTGATCAATATCCAATTAGTGATTCCTGTCAGCAATATTAGTGAGCTAATTCAGATCATAATGCATGTGGAAGAAACTATAAAGTTATATATAAAAGGTGATGGTTCTATTGTGCAATATTTGTTACCTGGCATCTTTAGGCTTTCAAAAAATAAGAGATTAAAGAGGGACATTTTACAAAATACAAAATCAGAGAAAGTTTCCAACCTTATGTTAGAATAAACAAGTTGAATAGTATCACCTAACATTTAGTGTAATTACATTAATGAGTCAGGTTGACTTCCTTTTGTGACAAAGACACTAACACACTTATAAAAACTGTTCCCTGGATGATCCAGATGTCATTAGTTCTTTCTACATGATATCTAACTGGGACAAAGATTCTTTAACTATTCGTTCTGTTTTGCATAAAAATTTCAACTGTATGTTGAAGACGCTCTAAAGCAGAGGCTCTTACCCTCTTTTGGGGGTTACAGACTTCTTGCCCTCCACCTTGCACCCTTGCCTTCCTCAAATCTGTATTGCACAAAATTAAGCATATATTTTTCAGATGGCTCATGGACTGTCTAAAGCTTATCCAAAGACCCAAGACTGAGAACCCTTGCTATAAAGAATCTCTTATTCTTGAGAAAAAGCGAGCTAATATTCAATTGGCATTTTCATGAACAATTCTTAGATACAACCCTTGCTTAGGGTTCTGAAGTCAGATAAAAGCGACCTCACTAGAGTGCCCATGTACTTAAGGAAAGTCACATAAAAATTCTAGCAGTTTGTTTTATATTTTGATTTTGACATTAAATATTGACGTCTTGAGACATCCAGTAACAATAGAGATTCTATAAAGCATTAAAGCCACATACTTGTTAATCTATAATTATGTCAAAGTAGAAAGTTTTTTTTAAAAAAGCCACATATTCTGAATGTTTAAATCTATTAATGTATCTACATTTACTCTAGCTAGTGATTCTTTACTCATCCGGGGATTTCACTTTACTATAGAAGACTTTTTGCTAGCAATCCGATTGCTTTCTGAGGAAGACAGTCTTCTCTACATGTTAACATAGATGGTGTGTGGTAGCTATGTGCATTTCAGTCCTACTTATTACTCAAGTAAGGACCGGGAGAGAGGATATGGAACAACTGATTGTAAAAGGAACATTAAAAAAAAAAAACCTGACTGCCCTCGATCATCCAACTCAAGAGGCTCTGTTAGCAGTGTGGTTATCCTGGGCTTAATCTCAAAACGAACTGACCTTCCAGTCCTTGCTGTTTACGTTCAATGGCCTTCTTATACTCTTCAAGTTCTCCTTCTGTGAGATGACTGAAGGGGTTGGGAGGAGCTGGTGGGGCCTGATCATCATCTTCAAACTGCATGGTCTTGCAAAGAAAAGCACTGACTTGTTACCAAGAGCTTTACTTATATCTATATATTTATTTATATATATTTACATATATACACAATTTCACACACACACACTTAAATGTATATATGATGTTTGTGACACCCCACGTCACAACAATCATAAGAAATGATAAAGTAACATGCTTTGTTTAAAATATTCATATCAGATTAATGCTTTTAGACTACTGATCCAATAGGCTAAAATTGCCAGTGATGTTTCCTCAATAAGCCTGCATAGGTCAATTTTAATAACTCTGAAAAAAAAACTAAGCCAAGTTCTAGAAAGCTTCATATAACTAAGAAATATCTTAAAAAACAAGAATTTCAAAAAGCCTTTGAAAAAAGTCTTAGAAAAATGAAACTGTACCAAAAGAACTTTAAATTTGCTACGAAAATAAACTTGTACCTATTTGCTCTAGAAAAGAAATTAATGAGACTTACAGCTAAACCTGGCAGATTGAACCCATGCATTTAAAAAAATTCCTCCCCAAACCCCACTAAAATGATAGTAAAAGAACAACAACAAAAGAGTATAAACTTTTAAGGACAAAAGAATGGAAGATGAGACAACAGAGGATGAGAAGTCATAACACATTGTTGGAAGATGGAAAGCAGGTGGAAGAATGGGTGGAAGAGCTGAGAAAGTTGAAGCCTTAGCCTTGCAAAGGAGAAACCTGCTCATTTGCCCTGTGGAGGCCCGGTAAGGCTCAGGTATCACAGAAGGTGCTGTGAAGAAAAGCTGAAAAGCGGGGACAAGTTAGAAGTGTAAATAAGGAACAGATAGATTCTCAGGTCCCCTTTCCTGTTCCACACAGCTGAGCATTTACTTCTCTCTCATCTCTGCAGAAGATCAGAGGCGTATTCTTCAGAACAACTGATTAGGGGACACAAAACATAGCTGAGGGTTCCCAGGATGATGGTGGGAGACTGGCAAGAGACTAGAGAATTCTCTGGATAAATTAAATGACCCCAGATAAAACAACTACAGATACTAACATCTGGGCATTCCTGAAAGAATCAACCTGGTCCACATCCAGTCACCCTACAGTGGAGCTCGCCAGTTCCCAAGCTCTGCACACATCTGAAGCTTCTGACTGGCTTTCAGTGTCTCATTCTTAAATACAGACAGACTACCACGGATTTCCAGACACTTGAGGAAAGTTTCCAACATGGAGGAAACCAGAATTAAAAAGAAAAAGGGAACTCAGAAGAAACAGACAATAAAGGCAGCCAAAGAAAATTTAAAATTGATTCCCTTACAGCAATAAGAGAAAATACTGTATCCAGAAAGACCAGGATGTTATTTAAAAAGAAAAAAAAAAAAAGGAACATTCAGGGAATAAGAAGTCTTAAAAAGTAAAAAAAAAAAATCAGAATAGAAAATTAAATAGAAGGCTTAGAAAATAAAGTCAAGCAAATCTCTCAGAAAGTAGGATTAAAAGACAAAGAGATATAAAATAGGAAAGAAAAAAATCAGAAAAAGAAATTGAAGGGAAAAGGACTACTTACTGGAGAAATACTTTAAAAAATTCCCAGGACATGACTTTGCAGATTGAAAAGGGTTACTACATGCTAAAAGTGGAGACTAAATAGGAATTACTACAAAGCACACCATCATAAAATTTCAGAATAGCAGGAATGTAGAAAAGGTCTTAAAAAAAAAAGCCTACACAAAGGTACACGAATCACAGTACTCTCCTACTTCCTAACAATGATATGGAGTTAGGGGATAATATGGTGATGCTTTTCATTTTATCTGTAAGCTAGAATTCTGTATCTATTACATGCACATTTGAAGGCAGAATACAGGTTTTCAGACTGTTACCTCCTATGTATCCTTTCCCAGAAAGCTAATAGAGGATGCACTCAATGATAAAGGAGTAAGAAAGGAGTCTCCTTTCTTAAGTAGGAGACATACGCTGCAGGAAACAGGACTACATGGTGAGAAGCACAGGAATCCTCAGGATGGGCCTGTACATCTGGCCTGAAGAGCACCTAGTCCAGATCTGGACCAGAAGGACAATGACAAAGGGCTAGAACTGAGAGATTACCTGTTACCTCTGACCCTATGGAAAATAATATTAAGAAAAGTTCGGGAAGAACTAAGCCCAATGTATCCTAAGTACTAAGCCAATGAAAAAAGGAGGTAACTTTTTCTCCAAGGGGAGAAAAGTTGTATAAGAAAGGAAATGTCATCATGGGATGCTACCTGGCTCAGCAGTAAGCGTTTAAAAATATAAACACTGAAAGCTGACTAGACAAAACATTGTGGTACAACCTTACTGGGAGAATGAAAAAGGGAAGAGCCTTGTGTAAACAGGCTAGATCCTCACAGTCCATAAAAAAAGTCACTACTGTCTTTCATTAATTCTAAGATGCACTTTTCTCCCACATTTTCTGATCCTGAAATTGGCATTCATCTTATAATTAGGTTTTTTTCTCTTTTAGTGATACATAAAATAATGGTACTTCTCATAGGTGATGAAATAGTTGATGAAATAGATTTGATGAAATACAGTTGACATCTAAAACTGATAAACCAAGAAAAAGCAGAATAAAGATGCTCTTTAGAAACAAAGGTATATGCTAGAATAAAGTCCATGCCCCTAGAAATTGGGAATTGAAGGTGACATTTTAAGTCTTGTGGATTCTTTGACTTTTTAACTTGTGTTTATATTAACTTTAGTAAAGACAGATATTCTTATTTAAAAAGTAAATAAATTAATGTGAAAACAAAGATCATATTGCTTTATGGACTTACAGAAGGAGGCTTATCCACAACAATTCCAGCAAGCAACTGAGATTGTGGTCCTGCTGTTTTCAAGTCATATCGATTTTGTTCTCGAATCTGAATTGAAACACAGTAACAAGCTCTTGGGGGCAACTCTGCAGGTGACCTTTGGCTTACTATTTGACCACCCCAGGGTAAGAGCCTCTTTAATTCCCACCTCCACAAAGCCCTCTTTTACCATCGTAACAACTCACATTAATCTCCACTCTTCTTGATGTGTGATTTCCTATTGTCTTACATTATCAGAGGACTACATTTTTCACTAATACAGCAGAAATATGTCTAATACTTCTTCCCCGTATAGCCTGCTCACCAGAAACTAGAACAGAGCTGGAGGTACTCAATACAAGCTAAAATTATACAGAATTCAATTTCAAATTCTTCTGTATTTAAACCTCTAAGCTTAGCATTAATCAGATTCAGTCACCAGTGATTTAAACATAAAACAGCATAAAAAGGCCTCCTCTAGTCATAGAAGATCGACCATGTCTTACCTTATTTCTCTTTTCTAGTACCTCATTCGGGTTTGTGTTTAAAGGAACAAACTGATTTGGATCTTCAATTTTGATAGGTGTTCCACTACTAACTTTTGAAGAGTCCTCTGCTTTCATCCACTAAAGAATCAAAAATTTTCTAGAATGAAGCTTTGTGTTAAGGAAATATGGTAGGTTCTTAACAACTGTTTATTGACTCCAGTGGGTGGGTGCATACACTGCTAATATTTTAAAGAATTTCACTGAGTAGTTTTTAGTGGTCAATTAGTGTATCTCCCATACTAGTTAGAATCAGCATTCACTTAAAAAACAAACAAATGTCATTACTATTCACATGAATATTAAATTATGGCTATTTAAATTTTTTCCTTTTGGCATTTTAAATATGTTGGTGAAAATATTTCAAGCATATAGAGCTTGATCTCACATTAACTCACATTCAGAGTTGCCACCTGCATTCAAGTTTTAAGTGATGATGGCTAAGAAGTCATCAAAAAGGACTCAAGAAATCTCTTAAGATTTAGTTTTCCAGATTTCATTTTTATTTTTGGCTGACAGAATGGGCCAGGCCCCTGACCAGCATTTTACAAAGGGGATAAGCTTGTAGTAATCTACAGTATAGTGGCACCACAAGGGTGGAAGAGCCTTAAATAATTCTTCTCATTTACCCGTTACATCCCTTAAAGAAAGCTAATATTCATCAAGATTAATGATGACTGGCCATTAGTTTCTGTCAATAAGATTAATTCTGGGAAACTTATGTTCTTTTACTAGGAGATAAGAAATCAATATAGACGAGGGGAAAAAAAAACTTTGATGCCTAGGTATTTCCACCTTGAATACTACTGATTTATACGATAGGATGAACCAATTTTGAGTATCTACAGAATATTTAGGGATAAACACTCCAAAATTAAACCAAATCTGAGACAAAATGCTGAAAAATTTAAGATAACCTGTTTCTTTATCTACAAGATCTTGCCTATGTGCAGTAATTCACAAAATCTGGCACCGTTAGGTGTTGATAACTTTTATAGTTCTGATTCACAAGTACAATATAAACTACAAAGCAGTATCATGTAATGGGTAACACTGGGCTCCAGAGTCAGACGGCTTGCATTCAAACCCTGATTCTACCATTCACAGATGATTAATTAATCCCTCTGTGCCTCCGTTTTCTCATCTATAAAATGGAGGAGGAAAACAGCATCCTTTCCATATTAGGAGAAGTAAATGAGATAATTCATGTACGGCACTTAGAACAAAGTGCCTTGCACAAAGGGTACCTGGTAAGTTATAGTGATGTTACTGTAATGTCATATTCTATTTCCCCAATATTTCAACATAGACCATTCAATTCATCAGCAAACTAGGCAAAATATTTAGTAAAGGCAAACCACGTAAAGTAGGGGCATACTGTGATTTTGGTCCTGGGACTGGTCTCCCCATTCCGAGACTCCTCAGGCACATTCACTTTCATGTAGGTATTTGGTGAGTTCAGCCATCTTGTTTTTTCACGCTGCTGCCTCTGTGCCATGTATTTGAGAGGAGAGAGTGGCACTGTATCATCTTCAAAGGAAAAGGCAGTCACAGTTGCTGGGATCTCCACATCACTCTTGTGCCTAGGCTTTTCTCGAATGAGAGGATGCCTGTAAGCATAGCCTGTTCTATATCCCTAGGGGAGGGAAAAACCACATTTGAAGCTATCAAACTTGTACCAAACACAGCATTTCGAGTCTAATTCTTTAAACAAATGATTCAATAAGACCCTTTTACCGAAAAACAAAGGGAAGATCCTTCCAAACTCCATATAACCTCCACATAACACTAGAGTTGAAAATTAAGCAAATTTCAAGATCTGGTTAAAACTGATTTCAGCTGACAAAGCAATTTCCACTCACACAACTGTTCCTGACAAAGGTAATTTCAAAACTGCTCACCAGAAACATGTTCCTAGATATAAACTGGTTTTCTGGAGGCCAAATCTCAGTGCTCATTTAAGTATTTGTTCCTGGGTCTGAAGGCAATCTGCCTTCTGACTCTTAGTGCAAGAGGCTAATAACTAAGATAAGATGACAGTTGCATGTTTCACTGATTCCTAAAATACACTGAATTCCTTCCTAGGGTCACACTCTGGAGTAAGGAGCATGTTCCAAAACCAAAGGGAGATGGAAACATCTGCTCTTGAATCTGGAAACATGAAATCAAGGCTATGTTCAATTTTTCACCTACCAAATTGTCCAGAGTCCTCATCAGCCCTTCAAACTCAATCTCGCCAACCTTCCATTTTTGATGGGCACCCATATTCACTCCTCCTCCTCCAGATGCTGCCACAGCGTGAGTGGAAGCTTTATACTTCTGAAGATCCAGTACAAGCAGATTGTCTACTCCACCTGCCCCTGCTAATGCCCGCACCTGTAATCAATGGCAAAATATAGAGGCACAGGACTGTAAAGACTAGAATGAGTAATTTCACTTTTAAAGAGGCATAAGGTTGATTCAGCAAATATCTGTAACACTTTCCTCCGGGCTGCCAACAAAGAAATACACTTGTGAAAGCAGGCAGCTGAAGTATCTTTTCCATCTATCTATACCTTCCAGGACTCTGACCCTCCCTGATGGAAAACACATTTAGAGCCATACCTTTTAATATATTTCAAGAAACTGAATTCTCTTGCCAAATTTTAAAGTTCTTTCCTTGCAGTTTTCCCATGGCAATCCAGTTAATACTTTTGTTGACAGTTATAATTTTAAAGGAATATAAACACTATACTGTGAATTTAAGAATATTTAGGCAGAAGTCAGCTCATTATCTCAATATAATTAAGCTTTTCATAGCCTCATTTGAGAAGAAGAGCGACCATTAAAGCAAAAAAAAGGTGGTTGTTAAGACAAGTTGGTAGAAAAAGTTTTTTCCCCCTTTTTTGCGGCCTTTCCAATAAATTCAGATTATTACCATTTGCTTCAAGAGAATCTGCTTGACTTTACTTAAAGGGGGAAATTAGGGCCATTAAATGCATTCAGCTTCTCTGGGGAAAAAGTGGTTAATAAGTAATCCATTATAATAATGAGGCTGAGGCTGTGGCATCACTGGAAACTGCATGAGTTCATAAAACTTCTGGCACTGCTCTTACACTTTTTATAAAAGTATCCACAACACAGCTGGTCTATTTTGATAACTGGTAGTCACCTTTCTCAATTAGCACCACATCACTAGAGGGTGAAAATGGAGAAATGTGCAATTATACCATCTTAAAAAGTAGGATTATGAGGAAAATGATGCTTATGAAGCACTTAGATTTGGTGTGTGTGTCTGTATATGAATTTTAATTTTCTTTCCTCCTGTTTTCAATTCAAGAGATACCTCAGTTGACCCTTTTTTACTCAAATGAAGCAGAACTTCTCTTAAAAGACAAAACAAAACAAGAAGCCACCAACTGATAGAACTCTGGAAATAAGTAAACACAATACCCAACATAACAAAGCAAAAAAAAAAAAAAAAAAAAGAGGGGGGTAGACAATTTTTCTTACCTGAATCTCACAGGCTATCTGCACATTAAAAATGTAATGAAAAGCCTCCTCAATTGTTTCTCCAAGTGCTACCACACCATGATTTCTGAGTACCAGCACCTAAAATAGAATCCCAAAGCAATCACTTTAAATAACTGGCATAGCTCACACTGCTTTCATCAACAGTAACAGCAACAAAAATAGCTCCTTAGATAGAAACTCTACTACATACCTTACAACTTGGCCCCAGAACTTTCTGCAGTTGAATTCTCTCCTCCTGTTCATCAAGTGACCCTTGGTAGTCATAATAGGCGACATCTCCCAGGATCAGGGACTCTTGAGAAATTGGAAGGATCCCGCACTTCATGGAGGATACCTATTTGGTTGGGTTCATGCCAAGATAACACACTTAGTTACTAACTACACCTTCATAGGAACTGGATTCTTCAGTCAGCTCAGGGAGCGCTGGCCTATTCACTGTGTTCACCATTCCAGCCCACCTCCCACTTTAGTTCTTCACTTCTTCAAGAGAAAAAAAAAAGGCCTTTTGGGGATACTATTCAATTTACATGCTGTGCCAGATATTAGGAAAGAAGGCTTGCTCTAAAGACCTCAATGACCCCATTATTAAACTGATGAGTTCAAAAATGCAAATGCTATCTCTCCAGTTGTTTCCTAGAACAGGAGCATTGACTCCAAAGGGACTTTTGCTTTCTGGATATGCAGAGGATTAATACTTTGAAAATAACTTCAAATGGTGGGGTCTGAAAGAATGAAGATTATAAAGTATCATGTAAGGAAAGCCATGAAAAAATACACTTCCCAGGGTCATTGTTGATTTTGGCCCTTCAGTGACTTACAGCTGCCGTTGCAAGGGTATGGATGTGTATCACACACTTAACATCAGGACGTGTTGAATAGATTGCGGCATGGGGACTGAAGCCTGTGTGGTCAATTTTCAAATTAGTACTTCCCTGATCAACCACTTCTCCTATTATATTGACTTTCACCTGGAAAAATCAGAAAGACACAGTTAACTGGCACATATGCATCAAAGTTTCCTGCGTTTCATGAGCTAAACCAGGGGGTGGCAAACTTTTTGTCAAAAGCCAAATAGCAAATATTTTAGATTTTGTGGGCCTCTGTTGCAACTACTCAACTCTGCCACTGTAGTATAAAAGCAGCCACAAACTACTGTAAAAGAATGGGTGTGGCTTTGTTCCCATAAAATTTTATTTACAAAAACAGGTAGTCTGCAACAAAACTTAGCATTTAGCAAGAAGCACAGTTTCCAAGAAACTGAATAACTTAAGCTCTTCACTGAAGGTCTGGATAAGTCTGGCATTTACTGAACTGGCTGGAAAATGTTCATTTGCTAATTAACACTATAGCACCAGAACCAACGTAGTTCCTACTCTTCTAGAGGCCAGTGACAGTGGCTCGGGGTACAATCATGGAAAAATAAAATGCTAGAATGTCAGACCCTATACTCACACCAACTGAACTTTGTTTAAATCTAGCTATAAAATATACAGACTTTGTGTGTGGGTTGTTTTTAAAAAAACAAATTACAGAGAGTACAGGGTGAAAAAAATCAAGATTCTCTTCAAAACATAAATAGGGTAACTGATTAGACCAATTCATTTATTAGGCTCTTCAACTACCCTGTTTTTCTTGAACGCTAAAGCTTTTCTTAAAAATCAACATTAGCTTTCCAAATTCTTCCCTGTTCACTAGTAAATGTTCTTCCATCCATACCTTTTCTTGTTCTGTCCTGTATTAAAAGCTAAAATCTGTCAGAAAAGTACAAGGAAGCACAGAAAAAGTAACATAGGAATGAAAATTGTACCAAATTGGAGGCTGTGGCTTCAGAAAAAGACAGGCCTCTGGGAATTATTATTATGTGGTCTTGCTCCTTACTTATTCTTACCTGGGAGAAAGAAAAAAAAACCAAAACAATACAGATTTACTATGAGGTGTTCATATTTTGCAGTGTAAACATGACTAGGAATATATTTACAATGAATAACTGTAAGATATCTGGGGGGGAAAACAAAGCAGAAATTAAAGCTGTGCAGCATGAAACTTTCCTTGAAAAGTTTTCTTCCCTCAAGCCCTCAAGTACTTGCTAAAAAATTCTGACATTAGTTTCTCATTTACTGGACTTACCTAAAAGTGTTATTTTGGGGGTTCTAAGGTTATTTAGGGTCAGCTACATGCAGGAGAAACGAATGCCAGTATTGTTCAACCCAACACAATATGGAAATTAAGGGGAAATGGGCAAAGGAAAGAGAATAGATTCTCTTCCTAGGAACGAATTAAGGTGGAAATGGAAGGGGAAACCAAGGAATAGCTGGAGGAAGGGATGAAAAGTTGTAGGAAGACTGCACCTCACATCTGTGCCATTTTCATCACACAATATTTTCATACTTTTTGCTTCCAAATATTGTCTTGTGTCCAATGGGGCAACATGAAAACAAGATGATGATGAATGGGAAAAAAATATTAAAAAAATAAAGACGAGAGAGGAAACTTCCCTGGCCCCCTCTATTTTCCCTGCCCCAAGTGCTTTTTAAAGCATTTTTTAATATCACTGACTCTCAGATATAATTATTTTTAAAGCATTTTTTAATATCACTGACTCTCAGATATAATTAACGAGAGAGAAAATTCTGCCAGGAGGATTTCTTCCTGGATGGGTTCTGTGACTGGTCTGAATTAGGGAAACGACACAGATAACAAATGGAGAAGAACGTTGGGGTAACTGCAGCCTCTCCCTTAAACATAAGGTTTATATCAGGATGAGGTTGTGGTCCAGCGTGCTAGGTTCAGAGAATACCAGACTTCTGAGTAAAGGTGAGGAGAGTATAGTTGCCTTTAAGTTGGGATTTTAAAAAAAGGAACTGAAAGACGAAGGACTCACTGAGATATATGTATTTGCCAGGTGGGCCCATCCAAACAAATCTGCAAGTCTGTATAGGCTGGCAAGTTTACAACGAGTAAGCTTTTCTCCCTTCATGTACGAGGACGTATCTGTCCCAGGAAGGTCATTGATGGGTGTGACCATGCCGAGACCTAAACGAGGAAAAATTGTGGAGAAAGAACCAGGTCAAATAATTCCGTACCTGAAAATTAGTTGCCAGGAAGCAGCCTGAGTCCGAGAGTGTCCCAGCCTGTAAATGATGATCTGAAACCTATCAGCCCACACAATGTTGCATTAGCTTATCTTGCTTCAGAGAAGTACACTGAGAGTAAAAATACGTATCACCTATCACCTTGCTGTTTCACCTAGTACTTGTTCGAGAGTGATGTTAGGGAGTCAGGCTCACACCACTGCGGAAAAATGGTCACAGGATCCCAATGGTAAAAGCGTGATTAACACCGAGGTTATTGCTAATTTTATGATGAAAAGATCTCAACAGAAAGCTATTGTACCTTTCTAATACCTCTTTTGACTTTTATTCAAACAAAGAATATTTAAGAATGCAGTCAAACAGCAGTCTGGTTTCTGCCCTCACCAAGCAACAAAAACGAGTCTTAAATCTCTAATGACCCAATTGCTGAATTCAACTTTCGCTCAGTCTTCATTCTCCTGGACACCATTTCCCACCTCTTTCCTAGACTTCTTTTCCAGGCCTGTGTGGTACTATCGTGGACCTCTTATCCCTTAGCCCTTATGGACTCTTGTTAGGATGCATGGCACACGACAGATAATCAATGTTATAGAAAAAGTGAAGAAAACTAGCTCAACATTTTAACTTTCCTGTTGATTCTGCTAGAATGTTTCTCCCAGGCTGGAAGAGTGAGTGATTTTGGAACTCATCGTTCTTCTCACCATCCATCTGCCACCCCCGCCATCACCACATTCAATCCTGTTGCTAAGTCTTCTCTCCTCTTCCTTGGCTATGCCTTTCTCACTGATCTCTTCCTTCTTTTACCCGCAACCACTACTTTAGTTCAAGCACTTATAATTCACTTTGGGACTCTTTCAAAGATTCTTTAACCAGTATGTATGTCCCAACATACTGATCCACTTAGGAGTTCTACCCTTATCTTGCATGTTCCCACCATCATGTCTCTTTTCATACCATTCCTCTATCTGGGAAGTATTTGAATTTGTTGAACTCTTGTTTGTAAATCTTTAACCAAAAAGAAAAAAAAGGAAGTAACAAAGGAAGAAAGAGAAGGAAAAGAAAAGTCCCTGATGGTCTGGGACTCTGTGTACCTGCCCTGGTACAGCAGTGAGTTCTCTGCACGTCTCTCTGAGATGTAAAGTGCTTGGACTCAACGCCTTATGATTCTTGGTATCCTTAGTGTTCAGTCCACCAAACTGGTGCTCTCACTAAAGAACTGTTGAATGAATAAAATGTCCTAAACCCTTTTACACCAAGCTCTAACTGCTCCATCCTTTAAAGTCTGGTTAGTTGAGGCCTCTCTTCTTCCACAAAGTTCTCTCTGTCCACTTCAGCCAATAATCAATTCCAACTCTGAGTTCATAGCTAGATGACTTAGAAAAGGTCACTAGACAATTTCTTACCAGCTGCTTTGTAATTTTTTCCTCTACAGTTACCTTGCAGTTTTTTTTTTTTGTTTTCTTTTCTTTTTGTGGTACGCAGGCCTCTCACTGTTGTGGCCTCTCCTGTTGCGGAGCACAGGCTCTGGACGCACAGGCTCAGCGGCCATGGCTCACGGGCCCAGCTGCTCTGCGGCAGGTGGGATCCTCCCGGACCAGGGCACGAACCCACGACTCCTGCATCGGCAGGTGGACTCAACCACTGCGCCACCAGGGAAGCCCTACCTTGCAGTTTTAATCTTTTGTGCATTCACTGTATGTCTCCTCAATTCAAATATGCATTTATCTGGGGCAGGGACCACATTTATAACTATTTTGTAATCCTCACAAAGTGTAATAAATGTCTGGTTGGTATGAAAAAGTAAGAGATCCTAACACTATGTTACTCTAACTATTAGATGTTATGAACTTAAGGACTGAACCAGATCAGAATATGCTGCTAGAAATGTGCAGTGTACAAATTAGAGATGAAATTACTGTCTTTTAAACTTTACGAAACTTGACGTACTGAGGGGAGGTGAAGTAAAGCCCGAGAAAGAATTGGCCATGATGTAATCTGCAATCTGTTGTAATGCTAGTAATCCAGTTGGATTGTGGCCTTTCTTCATCTGTTCTTGAATAAGGCATTCCAGGTCTTCCCGAAAGGCCTGTAATACACAAAAATAATCACTGAGCACATGCACCTCGCTTGGAGCAGAACAACCCAAACATAACTTGCTCTGATGTAATCAGTCTTCTTCCCCCATCCCTCTCTTGAATAGCTTTCATGTACATTATTTTAAAACAAATATAAAACACAAAATAATAAAATTAAAACACTGGAAGAAGAAGCAAGAAGCTTGCTTTCAGGGGAGGGAAAATCATTAGGCATTCTTAATCTCAAAGCAAATGAGCTATACTACAACATCTATAATAGACAGGTATAGGTAAAAGCAACTTTGTTAATAATATGCAACTAGAGCACCAAGTACAGACTGATGTAAAAAGAGACCCATTCCTTGCCTAGCAGCTCATTATCTAGGTTAGGATAGAGTTCTTATCTGAATGAGGCATGACTCTGACTATAGCAACTCCCAGCAAAAGTTTTCACTAAGACATAGTAAATCATGGCTTCCATTTTACGATTTCCATGGCAATTCCGTAGCTCTATAAACTCTGTAAGCAAACTTATAAAAGCTGAGAGTTGATTACTTCCCTTATGCAACACTGTGCTAAAGAAAGAACTTTTCCCCCCAGCTTCGGGTACTGTATGTTCCTGTTCTGGAGTGCTGCTTTTCTTTCTTTTCTTTTCTTTTTTTTTTTTTGCGGGGTGTGGGGGGGTAATGTGTGGCAGAAGCAGTATTTATATAAATAAAAATACTGAACATTAAGAGAAAATTTTCTATTCCAGTAACCCTTGAGTTGCTAATATGATTCATCATTTGAAACATCTCCCAATCCTTCACATTAGTTGAAATAGCTGGTTTTGTATTTCTATCACACTCAACCAACACTTATTTTATTAAATTCATCATTTATTCTCTTGCTCATGTTTATATTCATTCATCTTAAACATGAAGGCTCTTGCAATATAAACCATCTAGACCTCGCTCTGCTGTTTGAGATTGGTTACATGTATAGCAGAATGCACTGCTGGAAATTAAATTCAGTTTGTTCCCGCCTCACCTAAGAGGGAGAAGGCAGAAAACTGCTTTGGAACCATTACCTCCAAGAGGGGTAGATATAAACACCATGGAGATAATTGGGAAATCCTCCTTAGAAGAGTGACTCTCCTTCAAGTCGCTGAGAATAGCCCTCCTCAGAAGGCTGGGAATAAGATCTCCTGGAGCAGTTGCTTAGATGTAGCTTTGCTTAGAGGATGGCTGAACACCTCTGAGGTTTTCAGAAGGAAGAACTTTTTAAAAAAGTTTAAATAATGGCAGAGAAGCCCATGGTGAAAGTGGAAATGTGGTTGTGAGGCTATGAGGTGGTAGTACATATTAGAACCAGTACTGACTCATGCTTGTGTTGCTTTTAGAAAACTTTCTGCTCATACAGCAAATGG
Source organism: Tursiops truncatus (assembly GCF_011762595.2). Classification (NCBI taxonomy): domain Eukaryota; kingdom Metazoa; phylum Chordata; class Mammalia; order Artiodactyla; family Delphinidae; genus Tursiops; species Tursiops truncatus. The sequence goes on from NC_047049.1 coordinate 19,524,882, forward strand.
ATGTTTGAATGATTAATTTTAAAAATACTAGCTGTGACTTTATTTGAATTCTGAGTTCATAGAGAAGTTTATACCAGTTAAACATGGTTTTTCTTTTACAAATTCAAGACTTATTAAATATAATTCCTTAGCATAATTATAAAAAAATTCTAAACATCTAATTCCATTGACTTTTATCTAGTTCATTTAAATACATGATTTAAACCGGAGAAACTATCGTATAAAATATTCTCTACAAAGACACATTACATTTATCAGAAAACTCCATTAGTACATTTCTAAGACCGTGTGAACATAAAATGGTTGTGAGCTGCATATAAGATGGATGGACGCATTCATACTGATGAGTAACATGAGTGTTTTACCATATTTAAGGCTGAAAGGAAAAGAATCTTCCAGATATACTCATTTATCTTTATATAAACTACAGAAAACTTCTAGATACCTGACAATGGGCCAAAATTCTCTTCTGAAACTTTATCTTCCCTTCAAAACCAAACTCTAAACCTTCCACAGTTCAAAGCAGCTATAACCAATATTCTTTGATTTAGTGTAAAAAAAAAATTTACACCTACTGTATGTATCACAATATCTCTGAGAAGTAGGCATAATTTATTTTATTGAATGCACCTTATGTTATTCCAGGAAGAATTTAAGGCAGATTCCATAGATTAACATGACACGAAAATAAATTAAATATAGGTAAGAAAAATCAAGCTAACGAGAAAATAGGCATATGAAGGTAAGATAGAGCCAGGAATGAGGTTAAGATACAAAGAGCATACTATAAAATTGTATCATTTGCTAGAGATGGGCCAACTTTTATCTAAAGTCTCCAGCAGCCAACATGAATCAACACAATCGCTCAATATGCTGGTTTACAAAGGTTTTAAGAAATTTAAAAAAACCCCAACTAGTTGCTCAAGAGAATCACAACTATTTATGACCCTGATGAGAAATTTTTGCTGGGTGGATTGACAAAGCTAAATAAGAAAGGTTGAAAAATTCGTTCACAGAGGTCACAGAGCTGGTAAATGTCAGAAGCAAGGACTCAGGTCAAATGCTTTTTTTATCAGTGAAAATACTTTTTTTACTTCCATTTATCCCATAGTATGATGAGTACCATCCTAAAGCTTTGAGATGATCCATGGTGTCACAGAGGAATGTGAAGGAAAGCCCTTCTGTAATTAATTAAGAAAAAAATATGAATTTCCCCTTTAAGGCTAGTGAATTGCTTCTATGCAGTATAGAAGAAGAAAATAATTTTCAAAGTAAATGAAATGTCCCCAGCCTTTTTATATAGTTGACAGTGCTTCAACAGATATGAATTCTTCTATTCCGAAAGATTTAATATTTTTTGTCATGAACATTTTATAACTCAGTTATTATGTTCCAAATATTTCTGAAATATTGTTCAGATAATTACCTAAGCCATAAAACAGTCAGTATAAAATTTACTAATGATATAAAATTGTTCCAGCTGGTTTTTAAAATTTATCAGTAAACTTAAGCTTTCGTTAAAATAATAAAAATTTTGTTTGTCTTTATGGTGGATAGTTAATCATATTCCTACTAAAATTCAATGTTAATAAAATAATTCTTTACAGTTGATTCATTTGAATCTCACAACCAAGTCCTGAAATAGGCAATGACTTGCTCACGGTTACACAGCTAACAAGTAAATGGAATAAAGATTCAAATCTCAAACTCTCAGTTGGGCACAGATATTTGCCTAATTTTCTCAGAGATGGGTTATATCACTGAAACCAAACACAGGCATACCTTGTTTTACTGCACTTTGCAGATATTGTGTTTTTTACAAATTGAAGGTTTGTGGCAACTCTGCTGAGCAAGTCTATCAGTGCCATTTTTCCAACAGCATTATTTTAAAATTAAGGTATGTACATTGTTTTTCTAGACACAATGCTACTGCACACTTAATAGACTACAGTATAGTGTAAATATAACTTTAACATGCACTGGGAAACCAAAAAATTTGTGTGACTCACTTTATTGCAACGTTTGTCTTATTACAGTGGTCTGCAACTGAACCTGAAATATCCCTTAGGTACGCCTGTACAACTAATAAGGCAGCAGGTGTGCTGTGATCAGAAATATGAGTAAACCTCTTAGGCTAGATTAGAGCTTTAGGTTATAATGATAGATAAAGCAAAAAAAATTACACAGCAGATCTTGGAGTACCAAAACTTGCCCTCTTATAGCTAGGAGTTCTCCCACCAAAGCAGAATGAGAAACTCAGTTATAAGCAGGGCAGCAAGATCACATGCTGGGGCTTCTGAAGTCAGATTAAACCAACAATTCCCTAGGGTGTCTACTAGAGAAGAGTCAGGTTAAAATATCAAACAACACATACACATATGTGGTTTTACAGCATAAACCGTCTTCCTTCTCAGATAGAGAAGAACAGAGAAGAGAAGGCAGTCCCTGAATACATGAATACATGAACATGAATAAGGCAGAGTGCCATCGGGGTGATAGATTCCTTAAGGCCTTCAAAAACCAAAATACAGTCCAATGAATTATGATTATAATCTTCAAAGTGTTGTCACAAAAGCATAAAAATGCTTTAAGTTAGCGATATTGTATTTAACCCTATGTATATATTTCCACAGAAACAGCTGTCTACTATGTGCTAGGCACTGCACTACATGCTTTTATGTTATTTCATTAAACTGTCACAACCACCATGTGAGGTCCATTTTTACCAACAAGGAAAAGTGAAGCTCAAGTTAAGTGAGTTTCCTAATGTCACATAGCTATTAAGTGGTGCTGAGCCAAGATCCAAAACAAACACTATATGCATACATGCATGTATAAAACATTTATATAAACAGATTAAAACTGGAAATGATGAGAAAATGGGCTGACCTCTAACTTAGGTCACAATAGTCTGGTACTCCAGGATCTCTACAATCTGTTAGGTCAATTTTTGGCTCTATCTCCCATTACTACCTCATGTTCTGGTAGCCTATGAGGTTTGCTGAGCATTCTCTGATCACAACTTGTACTTTTCTATCCTTGCTCACTGTATTTCGTCAAACGGAAATGCTGGCTTCTACTGTTCCTCTACCAGATGAATTCTTACCCTTTACTCAACACTCATCTTAAAATGTCACCTTCTCCTTGAAGTCTCTCCTTTAATCACCACAGTTAGGAGGGATCTCCATATTTCTTCTCTTCTCACCCCACTTTGAATTATTTTAACATTTGCCTATACTACATTTAGGGTAGCTACCATGATTGTGATTTATTTTTCATACTCTACTATACAGTAATATCTGATGGCTGGGACTGTGTCTTTCACACTTCTAGAGTCTCCTGGACACAATTATTCAGTGCTCAATTATTATAATCGTAAGTTAGAGCTTCTTTTCTATATTTTCCTAGATATAAGGAAAGAATGCAAAGAATCTGATCTCCTCTTGAGTTAATGATAGCAAAGATCCATTTCATAGGTTCTTAGCACTGGAATCTGAAGTTCTAGTATACAGTCTTATCAGTCTGTCACTTGAATGAGAAATTCCTCCTGTGTAATAAGGCTTGTCCATCATCTAATGGGAGAAATTCAGTTTTTTAAAGTAAGAAATGAATCTTCACAGAAGTTTATACATTTTTGAAAAGTCATTTAATTCTTCAACTCAAACAAAATCCTACTTGAAAACTTGGTTTGTCCTCAGAACATTATAGTTTGGACAGCTCTCTCATCAAACACATGTCCAAAAAAGTGTGGTTAAAAAAAATATATATCACTAGGTGAAAAACAAAATGTTTAACTTAGAGAGAGGGTGCCTGCCTTTAAAGCCTTCTCTGAATCTCCGTTTCATTTGATACTTCTCCTGTCAATGTTGAAGGAGTGATCCTGTAAACTTTGAATTCATAAAGGTATGGATAAAAATAAACTTGTAAAAACACAAAAGATTCAGAGATTTGAGATCCATGTAAGGTCAGAGTATACTTTAAGTATACTCTTAAAGTATATACTTTAAGTATATACATATTCACGTATACTATACACCAAAAGTAGGAGTAATTTGAAACATCAGATCTTAAGGCTTCTGCATCTAAGATCAGAACTTTCAGGAGAAAGTGGTAATAGATGAAAGATCTTTTATTTTTAAACCACAGAAAAGAGAACCAATTTGATAAAAGAAACTGACTTGATATGATTATTTTGGTTAAGGCTAAAAAAAATTACATAGACTGACCTATAAGTAATGTCTAACTTAATGAAAATCAGTTAACAGAATACTGATAAGTATCAGAACTGGATTTTAAATATCCACATCTGGATGTTCTACCTCATAATAATTACTAGAAAGAAAAACTGGAGCAAAAAGAAAAACAGATTACAGACTTGCTGCTCCCAAGGCACCCTGCAATTATGCTATTAGATCTCTCCTAAAGTGGGATTAGGAGCATAACAAACTTACTTAGAATTTTTCCATTAAGAAATGTATTCATTTGGAAATAGATTACCACTGGTCCTGTTGAAAGGAGAAAACACAAATCAACCAAATCTTCTTCTGGATGATCTTTCTCCTGTATCTATGTGTCTTAATTAATATAAAGCTAACGGTTAGAATAATATCTTTTCTTAAAGCTGGTATAAAATAAAAATGCAAACAAAGTTAGTGAAGAATACTTGTATCTGAAACTTCTGAAGTGACCAGATAAATCATGGTAATTTTGACCAACTATTCTAACTGAGGTGATCTGTTAACATTTTAGGCCTTGATTACAGTGAGATTCTAACATGTACATGGCTTTGAAGTTTCTCCTATCTTTAAAATAAGTTTGAAGCATGACACACTGCCCTTTTATTAAGAAATGTTAGTGTGTCATGTGCCTGAGCAATCACCACCTACACTCCTGTTGTCCTACCTTTCAGAGTAACATTGCACACTTCTGTTAACAAGTCTAAATTGCTTCTTATAGTGATATGGCTTAAGAACGTTCATTCTTTTTCTGAAACCCACCAACTGATTGTCATTTAAGCAGTCAAGTTCAGTAGGAGCTTGTTGGACAACATTCAAGTGTTTAATGACTCAAAGCCCACTCAGCTATTCATATATCCATCCATCCATGTATTCAGAATTTACTAAATATCTACTATGCACAATGCGCTATTAGTTTTCAACTTACATGATTCTTTAACTTTGATGAGGTCCATCATTTAATTCTAACAGTTTGCCCTGGACACTTCATTCCGAGACAAGGGCAATCATATATATGTCATCAGAGACATATATATGAGAAATATATTGGTCAAAGAAAACTTATGGATTCTCCTGAGTGCATTAACAAAATCTCTAGCTAAACAAGTTTACTCGCCAGCTCTTAATTTCTAAGACAAATACTTTCTTAAATTAAAAAAAAAATGACAAAAGTATGTGAAATTTCTAGAAAGAAGTAATAACTTGGAGTTAGGATGAGACAAATTGCTCTTATTTTCTCAGCTCAAGGCAATAAGGTGTCAAGTTTGTTATCCAAATTTACAGACACCAAAATGTCTTATGATTCGAAACTCTCCTTGAGTTGGGTTGAATTAACTTGAGCAAGAGAATTTCAAGAAGAATGAAACAATAATATATGAGTGGAATTTTTTCATAGTTATTGAATGCTTTAAGTGGTACAGCCTAGTGCGTAAGGGTGTGAGCTTTGGAGTTTACATCCAGACCCCACCATTTAACTAAGCTTGTAAAAACTTCTGCAAGTTATTTAATGCCTCTAAGTTTCAGTTTATGCCACTGTAAACTAGGGATAGTAATACTTCTTTGATTGAGTTGTTTTGAGGATTAAATAAGATTTGGTACATAATAGGTGCCTGGTACATAGTAAGTGCTTTAAAAAAAAGCATTATACTTTGCTTTTATTAGTTTTTCTCCTGATTTCCTTTCTTCCCAAATGAACTCAGCAATTAAAACAGAAGGATTACAAATTTGTTTCTTACAAACATGAATTAGTAATACCTTTGATTTTGATCTTTATTGGTTATGGGTTTTGTCCAACAGAGTGAACCCCAAAATTCACAGGAGACACACAAAGGTTTTAAGAAAATTATATTCACAGAAACATTACAAGCTTGGACTTAAAGAAACAAAGAGAGTACAAAAAGGAAAGAGGTCTTTGAACTCTAAGACCTCTACAAGTGGAACCAAAAGCTCAGAGGGCAGAGCCAAGAACTAGGGAGACTCATTCCTACTAAGTAGAAGGACTGAATCTTCATCAAGGAAACTGCCAAACATTTGCCCAGGTGAATTTCAGAATTGCTATGGACCAGTGACTACTTTGTACTCCCAATTTTCTCCCTTTTTGAACAGGAATGTCTATAGCAGTTATCTTTGCCTGTCCCACCACTGGGTGTGTGTGGGGCAGATAACTTGTCTCTTTAGTTCTCCGGTCTATAGATTGAGAGGAACTGTACTTAAGAAATTACACTTGAGGAGTATCATCTATACCCGGACCATATTTAGATGATGATATTCTGGATTCAGGCTAATGTTGTAATAGGATGAAACTTTTGCAGGGGTGTTAGGAGATGGTGAGTGTATTTTGCATGTGGAAGGAGGAGATGGTGAGTGTATTTTGCATGTGGAAGGAGGAGATGGTGAGTGTATTTTGCATGTGGAAGGAAGGTAAATAAATTGTGGCAGATTGTGATACTTTTAAAATAAATTGTCATCAGAGAGTGGACAATCCTCCCCTCAAAAGGTGGAGCTTAATTCCTCTCCCCTTGAGTATGGGCTGAACTTAGTGACTCACTTCTAACTAATAAATGGTGGAAGTGATGGTGTTTAATTTCTGAGATTAGGTCATAAAAGGAACTGCAGGCTCCTCTTTGCTCTCAGATACTTCCTCTGGGGGAGAACACTCAAACAGCCTCAGGTTAAGGTCCATGTGGCAAGGAACTGTAGCCTTTTGCTGACAGTCATGTGAGTGACCCATCTTAAGATCAGAAACTTCCACTCCAGTCAAGCCTTCAGATGCAGCATCCTTGACTGATGTCTTGACTGCAACTTTATGAGAGACCTTAAGCCAGATCCACTCAGCTAAGCTGCTCCTGAATTCCTGACCCACAGAAATGACAAGCTAATAAAAGCTTGTTGTTTTAAGCTGCTAGGTTTTGTTATTTAGCAATACAGGCCACCATGTATCATGTCCTGTGGTGAAAAGTTCGTTGTATTAAAAGAAATTTGAAAGCCATTGTCCTAAAACATGGCAGAAAGACAAAATGTATACACTTTTCCAAGTCTTTCACAAACAAGATTTTAAATTCACTAGCAAAGATCTAGGGAAAAAATGATCAATCCACAATTCTTTTAAATTTTCTTTGTTTCTCTCTGGGCTAAAAATTATCACTCTTGCTATATGAACATGGAAATGACAATCTATATACCTGCCCTTTCCTATTCTTTCATTAAATTCCCCTGGGCATAAGTAAAATTGATGCTTTTAAGCCAATCTACAAGTAGCAATACACAAGTAAAAACATTAGGTAATCTCCTCACTGTTATACTGTCATTAGTTTAGTGGAGAAATTATTTTAAAAAAACCCTGGCATAGAAATGTAGTTTGGTACTTTTTCTTTTTCTTTTTTTTTTGGCAGTACGCTGGCCTCTCACTGTTGTGGCATCTCCCGTTGCAGAGCACAGGCTCCGGATGCGCAGGCTCAGCGGCCATGGCTCACGGGCCCAGCCACTCTGCGGCATGTGGGATCTTCCCAGACCAGGGCACGAACCCGTGTCCCCTGCATCGGCAGGTGGACTCTCAACCACTGCGCCACCAGGGAAGCCCCGGTACTTTTTCCTTTTAAACTTTAGTTAGAATTGAATGATCCTCTTTGGAGCACTTCCCAAAGAAATCTCAATATTTAATAATCTTGAACAAAATCTGAACTTCATCTCATTCTTTCAGTTACTTTATTCTATATATTACCATAATCCTTTGGCTAATGAGTTTGTTCTTCAAAGTGGAGTTTTCTTTATAGAAGGAAATATATCTATATAATTAGCATGCTCTTCAAGTATTTATAAACATAGAAACTAGTCTGCATAAAAGAAGGCACTGAACATTTAGTCCCTCATAATGACTTTTCTGGTTAGTCTCCTTTTCATTGGGAAAAGGTTTCTTTAAGGGTTTATTTAAAGGATAGCTTTACATTTAAGCTATACTTAAATTCCTCAAAGCTTGCCTTGCTTTTATAACTTGTACTTGCTTTTATCTAGGCCACTGATATATAAGAATCACTCAGGAGTGGAATTCCCCTTTGGCTTTGGACTCAGCCTCTGTGATTAAATCCACAAGGGCACAACAAAAATGATTCACCAGGGCCACCTCAGGCAGTTCTATGTCTTGGTGTTTATTTTAGTACCTAAGTTGGAAATCTAATAGAACCCCAACCTGGGCATCGTGTGTCTATGTATGCTGAACTCTGTCTTAAGGGGCCCATGATCTTCATTATACATAAAGCTATGAATTCATTTTGCATGTTAAATCAAGCTGTTCACTCATTTTCTAAAACTTATATGTGACCTTTACAATTCCACTAAAGGTTTGTAAGAAACTTAACAAATCACTTGAATATGATTTACAAAGTCTGGATATTACTGTGCAGACAGAATTTTCAGCTTGAGTTAAGGTTAGAATCCATGTTTAATCTAGTTAGTTTGGTGCATATGCATATATGTGTGCCTACATTAGGTGTATGTAACATTAGGCTGCCAAATCACAGACATCCTCACGAACCTTAAGTCTTCCTATGCTGCTCTGAGTGTCAAGATACCCAAAGGAAGAAGAAAGTATGTTCATGGGGTGTATCTATTTCTTGGTTCCTAACACTCCACTCATACCTTTATTTTCTTCACAGATATTCAGTCTGTAATGGGAATCCTTGAGTTCAGTACCATCTTTTGTCCTCCTTTAATGAAACATTACACTCAGAAATCACTCAAGAAAGTTTATCCTACCAAGACGATACCAGTTTATTATTAAAGCCTTGCAAATTAAATTTATAAATTAGGTGCTTATTTTGCCTCTGAAAGACTGGGGACAACTAGTCACTCTTCCTCCACCCCTCTTCTAACCTGAGAGTATCACTGTATCAAGGTTTCCAAAGAGGAAGAAAAATTATAGCCTTCAAATTATTTTGACTCACCGGACTTTGCAAGATCTGAGTAACTCGTTTCCTCTGCTCCATCATATTGAAGTCTTGCCGTAGATCAGGAGACATGTTCCTCTCCCTTATGTATTCTGGGTCATTTTCATTGATGCGGTCAAAATACCTCTCTTTGTGAGGCACGCTGGGAGGAGGAGAAGTAGTGACCACGCCTTGGCTAGCATCGGAACTCATGCTTCAAGTCTGCCAATTCTCCTTGCTATCTGCATTAATAAACACAAAGTAGGACATTCATAATAAATTCATTATTAAATTCAAATTTTACACAGGTCATGCAGCACTTTTTTTTTTGCCCTCAGAGTAACAGTGGCAACTTTCTTTAAAAAGTAGCTTTTCAAAAAATATTAGAACAATTTTTTATTAAGATAAAAATATCTTAGATTACAATGCTAAATTGGAAATTGATATTTTCAGAGCTAGTGGCAACTTGTGGTTCAATTATAATAATGTCGTCAACTGCTATATGAATTTTTTAAAGAAGCAACGATCAAAATATCTGAAAGTAAAATGCCACACCTAAGACAGCAAATTTTCACAATTAGTGATTACTGTTAGTGGAGATTCTCTTTCCTCTCTTACTCATGCTTTTACGTTAGACCAAACTCTGGCCATATTTAATGATCAGTATTTTACAGTGAATGTAGTTTTAGTTTATTAACACATGAGAGAAACACAGTTGTAAGCTTTTCAAGTTCCAGGGAAAATGTAGGAATTATTAAGGTTGCCAGACTATATAACTTTAGCAGATAGTGCTTCAAATCCAAGTAAGAAAAAATAAAAAGCCGTTCAGAAACCACAGGAACAGCTGATTCATTTAATTATTACTGACACTTAGGATAACCCTTGACTTTATGCCAGGGAAACAAATTCATTTGGGCTTTGCTACAGCTGAGCACCTAATCAACCAACTGTAGCTAGATCAACAGGACAGTTATTTAACATCCATCCCCAGCCCCAGGCTGTGATGGCTTGTGCTAGAAGTTGATGAAGTCATCTAACCCAGTGCTTCTCAGATTGTCTGTGGTGAAGGACCTTCTCCAATTTGCCGTAAACCAGTATTTTTGTAAAATACAAAATAATGCATTTAGATGTCACGGCAATGTCAAACTGCATGAAGTTTCTAAATGCGTAATATTATATTCTGTACTTGTCACGGACTGCAGTCTGCAGACTGGCACTGGATCCTGGACCACACTTAGAGTATCACTGACCTAGCAGAGAGTAACAGTCACTGCACACTGAAGGAATGCTTCCTCTAACTTTTAGATGTGATTTGGCAGAAGCCTAAATCAAGAGAACAGGACACCACTGATTAGTGTATCCCTTTACATAGTTGTTCTTTTGAACTGAATGTAGAAAGTGCAAAAAATGTGCAACAAGGAAGAATAAAAGGAAACAAATTTTAAATAAGAATTGTAAAGACGGCTTTGCTTAACACAATTTTCTCTACAGGTGGTAACAAATGCAACCTGTTCAATATAAATGACTGGGTAACAGAAAAAAACATTCTAACTACAAAATGGTATTTATTCAACGGATTATTTGCCTAGTAAGAAGAATCACTTCACAATAAGGGAAATTAAATGTGAAAAATTCCAAGTATTCTTTTTCTATTTATGTAGAAAACTAAGGGGAGAGAAATATCTGTGGACTTGAAACTCTGAAGATTCTTCACAGCCTTGGATTCCTTCTCAGCAGAATAGTTTCTAGGTAGATCCAGAAGGGAAAAGGCAAGGGCCACCTTTTTTCTTAGGGATCTGAATCCCTGATAAAGACCAGAGATACCTGATCTCATCTTTTAAACACAATAACAACCAGTGAGGTTACTATATTTGTCTCTAATAATAGTTTTCTCTGAAAGAATTCATTTCTAAAGCTGCCTTGACTCAGCCCAAGCAAACTCATTGCAAGACATTAAACATTCTTGCATTAATTCTGGTCCTGGAAATGTAAACTTATTCTGTTAAATAATTTTTGCAAAACAATGTTAAAACTGTTTTCTTTTACTTGCCAACAACAATCTCATGCAGAACATTCTAAAAGCTACCTAAATTATTTTAGTGTACTACCCCAAAAATTCATGAAATATGGTTAAAAACACTTTATATCATATGGCTTTAATGAAATTCTGATTTTATGACTAGAAAGCAACTAATCAGTGAAGGAAATGTGAAAAACGAACTTTTCTATAACTGAGTCTTCCACATCTTAATTCATTAATTTAAAAATTGGGAGAAAACACTCAACTAAAGAATGAATATCTGATCATTATATGTGTTCTCCACAGGATAAATGGCCATTTTTTCTTCTTTTTGTATAACATCCACTATTAATGGAATGATCCTGGACATATTATATTCTTCCAAAAATTAGGTTTTGCTACACTGTTATTAGACTGGCACTAGCCTATGGTATTTTATGTATGTATGTATGTATGTATTTATGGCTGCCTTGGGTCTTTGTTGCTGTGCGTGGGCTTTCTCTAGTTGTGGCGAGCGGGGGCTACTCTTCGTTGTGGTGCACGGGCTCTAGGCGCAGGGGTTTCAGTAGCTGTGGCTCAAAGGCTCTAGAGCACAGGCTCAGTAGTTGTGGTGCACGGGCTTAGTTGCTCAGCGGCATGTGGGATCTTCCTGGACCAGGGCTCGAACCCGTGTCTCCTGCATTGGCAAGTGGATTCTTAACCACTGCACCACCAAGGAAACCCTAGCCTATGGTATTTATCATCATCTTGCTATTAACCAAAAATGTGGTGCACAGAGCACCAACTGTAAGAAGCTTTTTTTCATATCCAGCTGGGTTATCAGCAGTCTAAAGGTCTAATCAATCTTTGGAACGTAGTTTTCTTAGAAGCTTTTTATAATAGGTCATTTGAACTGCTAGCAGATAAAAATTTCAAGGAGAATGAAAGTTTTTTAAAAAGCAAACAAACAAACTCACATATATTAGTAAATGTCATGCTGCTCTGGCCAAGTACAGACTACGTGGGTACTCAATAAATGGGACATCAATTAATAAAGAAATCAATTCTGTTTAGTTTACCACACTAGGTCACTGGCTATGAATAAGTCATTTTTAAAAAAGAAATTCCACAAATATTGCTTTCAGTTGGATTTTAACCTATTCCTCAACCGCAAAAAGCTCTGTTTAGCCTAATGGAGGAACAGAGTTAGATAATAAGCTTATGTCTAACTGAATTTGCTGATGCTTATAAACTAATTTTATTAAAACACAGCAAAAAGCAAGGAACTGTTGTAGTAGTTTCATTTTGTTGTCCCAGCACTGGTTTAAGAAACCGATAATAGAAACATTGATAAGTAAAAGCTTAGAGTTTAAAGAACTCTTGATGAATGCATTTTTAGATGAGTAAGGTAAAGAGGAAAATATATCTAACCACCCATTTTAACAATAAAAGAACGTATTGTATACGCGTAACACTTTATATGGTTTATACCATGCTCTTACACCTTTCTACCTTATTTTACCTTTGCAACTACACAATGAGATAGAGGTTAATAATCTGGAGGTTCAGGGGGTTAAGCATCCTGCCAAAAATCATACTGCTTGTGTCACAGGCAACATTCAAAGTCACAATTTCTGTCTCCTAGTCCACTTACAATGAAACATATCATAAAACATAAGAGGGCTACAAGATTTTGAGCCTTTTAGTCGACATTCTGTCCTAAATATTAAACAATTCAGAGTTTATAGAATCTGTCAAAATTGAGGAAATGACACCAAAAAGGGGAAATAGGATTAGAAATGACTCAAAACACTCAGACCTTTTTAAAACTTCAAAAGCTCATTATTGAGCAGACTTGTGGTTGCCAAGGGGGAGAGGGGTGGGGGAGGGATGGATTAGGAGTTTGGGATTAGCAGATGCAAACTATTATATATAAAATGGATAAACAACAAGGTCCTACTGTATAGCACAGGGAACTGTATTCAATGTCCTGTGATAAACCATAATGGAAAAGAATATGAGAAAGAATGTATATATATGTATAACTGAATCACTTTGCTGTACAATAGAAATTAACACAACATTGTAAATCAACTATACATCAATAAATTTTTTTTTAAAAAAAGCTCATTATTTAGCATGGCTTTTTAATACAAGAAGTTTCAAAGTTTTATGTACTTGGAATAAGAATTGAGAATTTATAAGAAGGATATAGAAATAAAGAATAAGAACACTAGTTTGCCATTTTGGTGCTCTTCTATACCTAGATACTCAACACTAAGAGCTTTACACAGATTTTTAAGCCAATCATAAGAAACAACTGATTATTTGCAATTTTACATACCAAATACTATAGACCGAAGTGTTATTTCAAGCCTGGAAAAAACTTAGGATCCACAAGATTATCTGAAATAAACAGAATTCAGAAAAAAAATAAGGGAAGCTTTAAGCATTATTTACAACAACCAAGACATGCAAACAACCTAAGTGTCCATCCACAGACAGATGGGTAAAGAAAATGTGATACACACACACAATGAAATATTACTCAGCCATAAAAAAGAAGGCAATTCTGCCACTTGCAACAACATGGATGGACCTTGATGGCATTATGCTAAGTCAAGTAAGTCATATAAAACAAAGAGAAATACCATATGATATCACTTATATGTAGAATTTAAAACATCAGACTTATAGAAACAGAGTAGAACGGTGGTTGCCAAGGGCTGAGGGGTGGGGGTAATGGGGAGATGTAGGTCAAAGGGTACAAACTTTCAGTTATAAGTTCCAGGGACCTAAGGTACAGCAGGATGACTATAGTAACAATACTGTATTATATATTTGAAAGCTGTTATGAAAGTAGAACTTTAATGTTCTCACCATAACAACAACAAAATAAGTATGTGATGTAAGGCTGTGTTAACTAACCTTATTATGGTATTTCACTATACATGTATCAAATCATCACATTGTATACCTTAAACATATACAATGTTATGTCAATTATATCTCAATTATATAGTTACCCATAAGATACATATCACCAAATACCATTCTGGAAGATTAGCATACCAAAAGGAAAAGACTTTTTACTCAACCTAACAAATTTGCTTATACAATATAAAAATAAGTGGTTTCTATGCTTAGAGAGAAATCCTAAATTAGTCTGAAATAATGAGAAATGGGCCACAGTTAACTAACGTGCTGTATATAAATATATGTCAGAGGTCCTCCTTCCTTCCTTCCAAAATATTTATTGAGCATCTACTATGTGCCAGGCTTTGTACTAAAGGTATGGCTGGAATGTTGAATCAAATCCTTCTGGGAGCTCCTAGAGTAGTTCAGAGGTTTCTACAACCCAGTGAAAAGGACTCTACCCATCATAAGGGGAAGCTTCCTAGAGAACATAACATTTTCTTACACTAAGGAAGGTACAGGCCCAGGGAAACGGCAATGTGCCAGGGAATAAAGTTAGCAACGGGATAAACAGCACATCTTACAGAAGCAATTGCTTAAAGATTTGGTTAAAAATCAGTCCTACAGGTAACTTAAAGCATTTAAATACATTATTGTTATAATAAAAAGTTACATGAGTTTTAAAGAAACAGGTGAAATTCACACTTGCTTAGAAGGCAATGCAAACTTACTAACAGACTGATAATGCAAGCCAAGTAGTAATTTCCTACCATTTCTCAGAATTTTGTACAATATCAAGTGAAAAATTGGGTTGTCAAAGTGAAAACTTTACACTTAATGATTACTCTAGTAATCACTACTTATTAATGCATACACTCTATTCTCCTTCACTAAAAAGTTGACCCAGAAGTTTTTTCATAGTATTTTGTAATAAAGTTCAGTGGTTTTACTAAGACTAGGAAATCAAGCCTATTTCACCCACTAATGTTAAAATATTCTTTTCTGGGAGCAGGGGAATAAAGTAGTCTAAGGAAAATAACAATATTAATAGGCCCCTAAAGATAGCAGCTAAGTAGACTTCTTTAAATAGAAGTTTTCTCCTCAAGCTAGTTTCAGGAGTAAGATTTTAGGTCCTTGAGCTTAAAAAAATTCAACAAAAACTAACAAGTCATAAGCAGTATATGTAAAACGGTGCCAGTTTTATTAGTCTGAGGCTGATTTTTCTCAAGTTGTTTTTCAAGCTTCTCAGTCAGAAATGCCACAGAAAATGCATGTGAGTTCACTTAAACCGGGTGTGAAAACCTTTCTACACATTTGTGTCAGTCTTGCCTGACCAGAGCCCTTATTCCATCCTACCAAGAGTTGTCGTTCTTAAATTCCATCTTTTAATTTGATCTGATTATGTCTGTCTTTCTTATAACCTTAAATGGCTTCCTGTCATCCATGGGATAAAACTATTCGTGGCTCACTTGTTTTCTCTTTCCCTCATCACCTCAATACATAGAAAATACAATTGCTTTGTCTGTAATAGAAACATCCAAGCTTAAACTTTCACAAATATAATATAAAGAAAACCCCAGTAAAACCCACCAAACTATCTTTACAATGCTCCATTTCAAATTCTTTTGCTTTTCTTCAAAATTACTGTATACATACAGAAATTCTAGTGATTCTCCAAAAGCTTTACAATATTCTTTAAAATGGCCCTTGCAAGAGAGCCTTCTCAAAAAAAATGGTGAAGGAAGTGTACATCCATAGGCAAAGAAAAAACAAAAAGAGAAAGAGAACCTCAACCTAAGTCTTATACCTTATTAAAAAATTAACTCACTTCTAAATATTAACCCAAAAGAACTGAAGACAGGTATTCAAACAAAAACTTGTACGTGAAATGTTCATAGCTGCACTATTCACAAGAGCCAAAAGGTGGAAACAACCCAAGTGTCCATCAACTGATGAATGGATAAACAATAAATATGGTGTTGCCACATAATGGAATATATATCCATAAAAGAAATGAAGCACGGATACATCTACAACATGAATGAACCTCAAAAACATTAGCTAAGTGAAAGAAGCCAGACACAAAGGGCCACACATATTATACGATTTCATTTATATGAAATATCCACAACAGGCAAATCCATGGTACAGAAAGCAGACTGATGGTTGCCAGGGGCTGGGTTGTGTGGGGGGCAGAAATGGGGAATGACTGCTTAATGGGTACTGGGCTTCTGTCTGAGATGATGAAAAAGTTCTGGATCTAGATAGTGGTGATGGCTGTACAGCATTGTGAATGTACTTAAGGCCACTGAATCATACACTTCAAAATGGTAAATTTTATGTTATATGTATTTTACCATGATAAAAAATTAACTCAAACTAGATCAAATTAACTCAAAATAGAAACTATAAAGCTTCCAGAAAAAAAAAGAAAATCTTCAGGATTAAGTCCCAGGCAGTGTTTATAGATTTGACACCAAAACATGGTCCATAAAAGGAAAACTGATAAATTGAACTTCCCCTAAATTTTAAATGTTTATCTGCAAAAGACCCTGTTAAGAGGATGAAAAGACAAGCCATAGACCATGAGAAAATATTTGCAAACCGTACATCTGACAAAGGACTAGTATGTATAATATATAACAAACTCTCAAAACTCAACAGTAAAAAAAAAAAACCAAACAATTCAATTAGAAAATGGGCAAAAGACATGAACAGCCATTTCACTGAAAAGGATACATGGTAGAAAAGCATATGAAAAGATGTTTAACATCATTAGTCACTAGGGAAACACAAATTAAAATCATGAGATACCACTACACAGGTCCCAGGATGGCTAAAACAAACAAAAAATAATGATAATCTCAGACGCTGGAGAGGATGCAGAGAAACTGGATCCCTCATACCTTGCTACTGGGAATGTAAAATGGTACAGCAACTCCAGTAAACAGTTTGGCATTTTATAAAACGAAATATGCAACTATGAAATGACCCAACAATTGCTCTCCTGGTCATTTAATCCAGAAAAAAGAAAACATATGTTCACACAATCTGTATACAAATAAAGCTACTACGGACATTTGTAACAGTCAAACACTGGAAATAATCTAGATGTCCTTCAACAGGTGAACAATGAAACAAACTGTGGTATACCCATCCTATGGAACGTTATAAATATAATAAAATGGAATGAATTACTGATACACAACAGCCTGAATAAATCTCCAGTGAATTACACTGAGTAAAAAAGCCAATACCAAAAGATTATATACAGCATGATTCCATTTATATAATATTCTTCAAGTGACAAAATTATAGAAGTGGGGAATAGATTAGTGGTTGCCAGGGGTTGGGAAGGAGTATGCTCTGGAGGGAGGGAGGGAGGGAAGGAGGGAGGCAGGTATGGTTATAAAAGGAGGTATGGTTATCCTTGTGGTGATGGAATTCTTCTATGTCTTGACTACGGTAGTGGATACATGAACATACACATGTGATAAAATTGCACAGAACTAACACACAAACATACATCCATACAAGTGACTTACAAGCAAAACTGGGAAAATGTGAATAAGACCAGTGGATTACCACAATGTCAGTATCCTGACTGTGACATTACACTATGGTTTTACAAGATGTTACCATTGGGGGAAAGTGGATGAAGGGTACAGGATCTCTCTGTATTAATTCTTATAATTGCATGCAAATCTATAATAATCTCAAACTTTAAAAGTTTAATTTTAAAAAAGGCCATTCCATAAGAATGTGATCAACTATAGAGCAGAATAAAGCTTATATTGTAGTTATTTTTAGATATCTTTTGTACCAGAATGTATTTTAAAAGCAGTTCCGTCAATACAACTAAATTGCATCTGAATAAAAATGCATATTCTATTAGCGTCACCTGGTCACTGCAAAATACTTCTCATGATGATTAGTCTAGAGCAACTTTAGAACTTAACATCTGCTTACATAGCAGTTTAATCAAGTTAAGGACAATTAGAATATGAAGCCCCCAGGAGACAAAATAAAATACTGTAAAAAAGCATTTAACGGATACTGTTCAGATTTCAGTACTAGGCTTTATAAGCCAGGGCACACAGCAAGGGGAAACATTAACTCAACTGTTGGCTTTGTAAAGGAACTTTAAAAAATCTTGCTGTGGTCAGATCAATTTAAATATGACTGTTTTCTATCAGAAATTTTCACTTAGTTGAAAATAGTTAAAATGTTCTAGGAGCCTTAGCTGATTATCAGACTAAAAAACTTCTAATTATATTCTAAAAATTTCCTTGTATGTAATCCTGTCAAGAAGAAAGCAGAATGGTGCAGAGTACTGGACTGAGGACAAAGAGACCAGGACTCAAGTCTCTGCACGTCCACCAAGTACTGTGTGACTTTAGAGTAGCCATGGCACATTCAATCAATAAGTGGCTGAGCATCTACTACGTGCCAAGGTCCTACTATGTGGAGATAAAAATGGCAAATAAGACACAGTTCTTCCTGAGGTTTGCAGTCTAGTGAGGAATACGAAGAAGTAAGTAAGCAATTACATCATAAAGTTCCCAAGATTAACTGTAAAATAAAAGGGCTATCTCAAATGACCCTTTAGATTTTCCTAGTTCTAACATCCTATGGTCCTATTGGTATCCCCTGATCTAGTCCCATAATGAGGCAGATAAGGAACCTTGATATAGCTTGATATTCATAACAGCTAGAGATTTTCCAACAATAACTAGAAATTCCTTACTTTAGAGATGGGTCATCACAGCATTTAGAAACAACTGTCAGTGCTGAGCTCTTGCTATGTGCTAGCGGCTGGAATTTAAATGCATTAGCTCATTTGCTCCACATAATCCTATGAGGTAGGTGTTATTATCTCCATTTTACTGGTGAGGAAATAAAGTCACTGAGAAGTAACTTGTTTCAGGTCCAAGAGCTAGCAAGTGGTGGACCAGGGATTTAAATCTAGTCTGTTGATCTCTAAAGCTCATGGACTTAATCACAACTCAGACCCAGGCAGGGGTAACTAGTAGTTTCTTTTCAAATGCCAATTCCAGCTATTCGGTGGCACTGAGGGGTTGAAAAGTTTTACTCAGGCCCCAGAAGAAAAAGTACCAGAATTACCATGGCTTAGAAGGGAGTCAGGCATCTTCACTACTGCCCGCTAAGGAAGGATGTTTTAAGGGAAGTAAGTGGTAGATTCTAGTTCCTCTTAACCGTGAACAACTAATTCTAAGCATAAATATTCCTGCTTCCAGGTGATATTTGGAACAACTCAGTTCCAGGGCTCCTTCTGTTTAAAATTAACCAACCTTATTTTTTAATACCACATATACACAGTCATGCTTTCTACTACTTCAGAACAATATAAACACCAGTGCAAACCAGTATGAACTACATTAGGGGAAAAAAATTAGTCTTTCAAAAATGTTCTCTGAATTGAAAATGATGCAGAAGACAGATTAAAAAAAATAATGTTATAAAACTTGTTAATACTATGGGTTTTCCTCTGGCCATGCAGATTAGAAACAAGATATCAAGCATAAACAAAATTCTAGCTTTAAAAACATTATCCAAATATTTATGCAGTAACTATACAATATGCATGTTTAAAGAACATTAGGTTCAAGACAAAATTAGATAAAACACTTTAGAATGATGGCTTTTGAACTTTTTAAAAGGTAATCCACAGTAAGAAATACATTTTATATTGTAATCACATACAAATACATGAGATGTATAACTGAAACAAATTCAGGACATGATACTTTCCCTTACTATGTAGTATATTCTGGTATTTTCTATTTTAATCTCTTCCTTTTTTAAAAAAATGCTCGTCAAATTGATTTATGATGTATTAATAAGCTGTTATAATCTACAGTTTGAAAAACACTACCCTAGGAACTCTAAGTCATGGTCAGATGGGAAATAGAAAGGAAAAGAAGAATGTGTGTGTGCATGTGCGTGTACGTGTGTGTGTGTGCAGGTGTGTGTGTGTGTGTGTGTGTGAAAGAAAGAGAGAGAGAGAGAGATGGGGGGAATGAACATGTGCTAGAGAGATGGAAGGGAATAAGAAATGATTCTTTTTTTTTAATATTTATGGCAGATTATAGCAATAAGATCCTAGTCCTTTGTGGGATAACTAGATTTTCCTCCATCTGGGCACTTAGAAAGCACCATCTGTACTACCCAATGTCAGGGTTTTTTTTTTTCTTCATTTTTCTTGACTCATATCTACTTCTAGCTCAATTTTCAAGACCTCTTTGCTTATGTTTGTAGTCCCCACAACAGCAGAATACTCCACAGCAGCGGCTGAACTGAATTATTTTACTATATCACAACTCCTTCCAAAACAACCTTGTTTGTGTTACTTCTAGACTGGGAATGGTAAAAACAATCCTATGAAAAGTTATTACTTATAAAAAGTTTTTCCAAACTTGAAATTCTTGGTAGTTTTAACAGCTTTCTCTAGAACATAAGCAAAAAGATGGCTGTACTTTCAAGTACCAGGCCCATTGTTTGATATTTAAAACAATAATCAAAGATATGCCGAGACTTCAAAGCAGCATATTTGGTTAAAAACAACAACAACAAATGCTAGTTCAAAGAGGAACTAAATACATTTAGGGTGAGGGCCCTTAAACTGGTTCAAGTCCATCTGAAAACACCACCACATGGGCAATGATCAGTATGTTGGAAGTTGTAACTGTTAACCTAGCAGATAACTGCTATGTCTTAATTAGAAGTTATCAGAATGACATTAACTGTGCCCCGGGTAACAGTAAATTATGTTCAAGTTTACATTTTTATCTCTAAAGTTAATTTAGCATCATTTTGAAAGAGTTGAGGGCCTTTAACTATTTATAATGAAACAAATCAACCCTCGGAAAAAGATTATGTTGGCAATAATTCCACTGTACAGATTAAAAAAACTGAGATTTAATCATTTGCCTCGGACTACCAAATATTCTTCACCAAACAAGGAATTATTCATGGTTATAGATCTTAATTAGGTGTGGAAGAGTTGACCAAAAAAGATGGAACGGCTCAAAGGACTGTTATTTCCTAGAAGTATACACAGCTATTACAAACTTAATTACTGTCTTTCTTTACTGGGGCACCTGAAAATATATTATAGGATCACAATATTCAGCACCAAAACAGAAATGGTAAATATTATCAAAGTAGTAAAATAAAAAAATCTTGTATGGCTACCAAACTGGTATAAATGTGAAAATTTAACTCTCTGTGGTCTATTGCCAGAATCCTAAAATTGATCCAAATGGTCCTTAAATTTCTGAATACTTTTTTTTCTCTTCTGAAATGACTTCTGTTGAGTATATCTTTAAAATAAAACTATAAACTCTAAGCTTCAATACAAAAGTCTAGGAAAAAATGAATCTACAGTTGATTAGCAAAAGATACCATTAATCTGGGCCTGAGTCAAAAATGCAACTTAACTCAAAAAACTAAAAGTAGAATAACAGGGCTTCCCTGCTGGTGCAGTGGTTGAGAGTCTGCCTGCCAATGCAGGGGACATGGGTTTGAGCCCTGGTCCGGGAGGATCCCTCATGCCACGGAGCAACTAGGCCTGGGCACCACAACTACTGAGCCTGCGCTCTAAAGCCGGTGAGCCACAACTACTGAGCCCATGTGCCACAACTACTGAAGCCCCTGCGCCGTACTCCGCAACAAGAGAATCCACCGCATTGAGAAGCCCACACACTGCAACGAAGAGTAGCCCCCGCTTGCCACAACTAGAGAAAGCCTGCGTGCAGCAATGAAGACCCAACGCAACCAAAAAAAAAAAAAAAAAAAAAAAAAAAAAGTAGAATACCATGTGATCCAGCAATTCCACTCCTGGGTATATATCCAGAAAAATGAAAACACTAACTTGAAAAGACACATGCACCCCAATGTTCATAGCAGCACTATTTATAATAGCCATGATATGGAAGCAACCCAAGTGCCCAGCAACAGACAAATAAATAAAGAAGATGTGGTGTATATATATATACCATGAAATATTACTCAGCCATAAGAAAAAATGAAATTCTGCCATTCGCAGCAATGTGGATGGACCTAGAGAATATTATGCTTAGTGAAATAAGTCAGACAGAGAAAGACAAATACTGTGTGATATCACTTGTATGTGGAATCTAAAAAAATACAAATGTATATGCAAAACAGAAACAGACTCAGATATAGAAAACAAAACTAGTGCTTACCAAAGGGGAGAGGGAAGAGGAGAGGAGAAAATTAGGGGAATGGGATTACGAGATATAAACTGCTATGTATAAAATAAACAAGGATGTATTGTACAGCACAGGAAATTATAGCCATTATCTTCTAATAACTTTTAATGGAGTATAATCTGTAAAAATAGGGAATCACTATGTTCTACACCTGAAATTAATATAATATTGTAAATCAACTATACTTCAATAAAAAAAAATCTGACAAAGTCAAGGAAAAAATGGCAACAATAATAAAACAAACTAGTAACAGTAACAGCAACCCTTTATGTTTCTAAGGGTCTTGTACTTTTAATGGAAGTTGATAGCTGGCTCAGCATTTACTAAAAAAACAGATAGAAGAAAAGTATCAACTGGAGGGCACAGCTATGAGAGTATTTTGGTCTCAAACTGTTTTAATAATAAAAGCAATGCTGCTAATTAACATAAACTACTTTAGCAAACATGAAAAATACATCCTGTGCTAGTATAATTGGAACATAGTAGTAGTTCAGTATAACCATAATACACGTTGTTTAAGTAGGTGCTTGCTAGGTCACACTGAGCAGGGTGATCCAAAGACCAAAGGCATTCACTGCTGGATAAGGCAGAAAATGAATCTAACTTCTTTCTCACTAAGGTATCAGTAGTTGATGAAGAATATTTTATTGATCAACACTACCTGTTGCAAGGAACAGAGAGCTGGACTTCTGTACGTGAAGAGTAGGGGCTGGGGAGAAGAGAGTCAGTCACTTGCTTAGACATTGGTAGGAATGGAAATAATGTTCACCAGTAACTTGAAAAAAACTTTCATTATAAATAGGTCAAATTTACCAGTTGTAATGGCCATGCGAGGGACAGAGTTATAAACTTGAAAACATGTACAAGAAGTTCAGAAGAAGTGTATTTTCTTGAAGCCTAAACTCAATCACTTTTTAGACTTAGCTCAAATTGTTCCCAACGTGAATCATTCGGAAAAGCAAATATAAGACTGATTTTATATATATATATATATATATATATATATATATATCTTATAAAATAATGAGTAAAACAATCAACCAGAGAGAAAGGCAATCTCTCAAGTATCCTGCAGAATCCAAAAACACATGGCCTCAGTGCCTTTACCCTCCTTTCTACAAAACATGATGAACGTTCTGTATATATTCCCTCAGTCATCATTTGTCTTCAACATGGAGTGTATTGGAAATGGTTGGGAAAAAACCAAAAGGTGGGGTTTTTTGTTTTTGTTTTTTTTCCCTAAGAGAAAGTTGACAGAGACCAGTGGATTGATTACTCAGATGTGCCTCCAAGACATTTAGTTTCTGTTATTATGTCCCCTGGTATCAGTGAAAATTTTTAAATTGAAATCCAGGAAACTATCCAGAACTTGACAGCTCATGATAAATGAGAAGTTTAAACAAGTGGAATTAGTGGAGATTACGATTTTTAAAGAAAGATTCATTGCTCTCAATTTCTGGAGATACCTTAAATCGTTGGCTCTTTACTATTTAGTAGTCCTGGAAAAAAGCTTTTTTTAAAAAAAAAATTACATGTGCAGCACTGAGCTTGAAAAATTTAAAGCCATTGCTTTTGACATTTTCTTGAGAGCAATGTCTGAGGAAAAATCACTCTTACCTATTACTGCATATCTACTCTGAAACCTCAGGGAACTTTTTCCAAAGTGAGTATCAGAATACAAGTAATATAGAAAACTTAACTCCCTCAAATTCCAATCTTACATATACCTATTTTTCAAAATTTCTGAACTCAAGAAATTCTAGTTCCTCATTCTGAAGAAATGCAAATGATCCTACAAAAGCTCATTATTAAAAATGAGTTTTCAAATCAAAACATTCACCCAAAAGGCTGGTCTAGAAAACTGATTTGTTATAGTGGATGGTACTTCTAATGGTCCATTCCTAACATGATTGTTGTGACCAGTGAGGGACAGTAGGGAGGCTGGCACAAAAAGTATGAGGCAAAGCTCCTTATGTTAAAAATTGGAGGAAAATATACAAAAAAATCTTAAAGAACACAAGGTATGAGTACATTCCAAGAGTTCATTTTGATCTACTATCAGGTATCCCAACTAAAGACTTCTGGCTTTCATGATTATAACTTATAAAATACAGCTGCAAAAGCCAATCCAAAAGCTGTAGGTAACTCGTTACTGCAAAGAAGTCATTTGAAGGAGTTCCTACCTCTAGATTTGGCTGGTAAGGAGGATTTCAAGATCATCACAACCTCATCTGTTTTCTTTCTATGGAAAGTCTAATACTGAGTCATGAAAATGCAATTTATTAAGCATAGGTAATAGTACTTGAAAATTATTTCCAAAAACACTGGTCATAACCCACCATTTAGAACTCTGATAACAGTTTTAAGTGGAAATCCATACAAAGAGATGTTTATCAACCTTGAAAATCTGTTTTTATAATAAAAAAACTATTTTTGGGAAACTAGCTTTTTCAAATGAATTATCCTTTAAATCTAAAGTTTGATATCACATCCTGTACTGGGGTTGAATAGTGTCCCCTAAAATTCATATCATTACCTCAGAATATGACCTTATTTGAAAATAGGCTCTTGGGACTTCCCTGGCGGCACAGCGGTTAAGAATCTGCCTGCCAATGCAGGGGACATGGGCTCGAGCCCTGGTCCGGGAAGATCCCACATGCCGCGGAGCAACTAAACCCATGCGCCACAACTACTGAGGCTGCACTCTAGAGCCCACGAGCCACAACTACTGAGCCCACGCTCCACAACTACTCAAGCCCACGTGCCTGGGGTCTGTGCTCTGCAACAAGAGAAGCCACCGCAATGAGAAGCCCACACACTGCAACGAAGAGTAGCCCCAGCTCGCCACGACTAGAGTAAAGCCTGTGCGCAGCAACGAAGACCCAATGCAGCCAAAAATAAATAAATACATTAAAAAAAAAAAGAAAGAAAATAGTGTCTTAATTTGTAATTAAATTAAGATGAGGTCATATTGGATTATGGTAGGCCCTAAATCTGATGACCAGTGTCTTTATAAGAGAAAAGTAAGAGAGATGTGGATACAGAGACATACAAGGGAAAAAGCCATGTGATGATGGACAGAGGCACAGACTGACCTGATGCAGCCACAAGCCTAGGAACACCAAGGATTGCTACCAACTACCAGAAGCTGGGAGAGAGACACAAAACAGATTTTCCTCAGGGCAGCCAAAAGAAACCAACCCTGCTGACACCCTAATTTTGGACTTCTGGACTCAAGAACTGTACGAGAATAAATTTCTGTTGTCTTCAGTCACTCATTTTGTGGTACTTTGTTATGGTAGCCCTAGAAAACTAATATACATACTGTTCCAATGGAATTTCCATCTTAATAATACCTATTTTAGGAGGCATTTCACCATCACAACAGTGTAGATAGATAGCACACCTTTGCAAAATCAAAGTCAGCTCTTTGGGAATAACAGAAATCAAAATAGCAACCCGAATGACATTAAAAAAAATAAATTTATTTTTGGCTGCATTGTGTCTTCTTTGCTGTGCGCGGGCTTTCTCTAGTTGCAGTGAGTTGGGGCTACTCTTTGTTGCGGTGCACGGGCTTCTCATTGCAGTGGCTTATCTTGTTCCCGAGCACAGGCTCTAAGCCGGCGGACTTCAGTAGTTGTGGCTTGCGGGCTCTAGAGCACAGGCTCAGTAGTTGTGGTGCACGGGCTTAGTTGCTCTGCAGCATGTGGGATCCTACCGGACCAGGGCTTGAAGCTGTGTCCCCTGCATTGGCAGGCAGATTCTTAACCACTGTGCCACTGGGGAAGACTCCCGAATGACACTTGATATACCATTTGATATACGTAAGGGCAACGCAACACAGATGTCTTGCACAATGGTATGACTTTTGCAAACTATTACCATGTTAGATCAAGAAACAATGTTTCCAAGAAAATATGAAGATGATATGAATGTTCTTGTCATATCAGATTCTGAACAAAAATTTCTTTGTAAAACCCCATGAAGATTCACAATGAACATCAACCACAAATTAAAGATGCAGTGGGCTCTACTGGTTCTATCATAGCTGAAACACTTAAAGCAGTTATCAAATTTTAAAATATTCCAGTCTGATGGAATGTCTTTTCATTAAGCAAGAGTGGATTTAAAAAGCCATTCACTCCGTTTATCAGGTTTCTTGCCATGTGTACATACAAGCTGCATTTCTGCCCTTCTCCCCACATTAGGGAACACTAAACCCTAACCTGCAGATTCAGCATCATGCCAGGCTCTGGGCCCCCAGGATTATGTGAAACCTTAAGAAACTAGTTTAGCAGCTCAGCATCAAGTTAGTCTTGCTGCTGTTGCTCCCATTCTGATGTCTGACTTTCACTTCAGCAATACTTTTATCTGATTGTTAATAATCAAACTCTGTTAATCTCTTAGCCACTCCACTCACTCTAAAGCAGCCTAAATCCTTTTCTTGTTTTTCTATCAGGTAACTCCAAATACTTTCAAAACTGAAGATCTATGCCTGAACCCTCTTTCCCAGGTCTCAGTCTTAGACCCTTCTATCCATTTCTACCATTCCCTAAGGTAACCTGATGGCTCACACCCTGGCTTACAGTAGGGGATTTCTGATGCCATGCAAACTTCCCTGGTATTAATTCCCCATCTAGGCTTCTACCTATTGCCACCCTTTGCCAAAACACCCTGTTCCTATGCACTGCCTACAGGCCAGGGTTTGAAACCTACTGTCCAACCTCCCTGACAGTCCATACACCTGGGCTTTTTCCTACTGCCTGTTGCTAGGAATCTGCCCTGTCCTCAAGGGTCTGCCTGGATTCCAAATCTTTGTCAGGCATTCAGCCACTCCGACTCTGTTACTGACATCATCCTTCTTAGTAATTTAGCTTTTGTGTTTTTCTATTAAACAAATTACATCAGAATTTTTAAAAACACAATTTTTGATGAAAGTATGTTTTTATGGGGAGAGAGGATTAATGGCCAGTAGTCAACATTTCCTGAGCATCTACTATTACCTAACATTGTTTTAAGAAGGCAGCATGTTTTAACTCATTTAATCCTCATAATAACCTTAGACAGGTAGGTGCTATTACCATACTCATTTTACAGACAAAGAAACAGCATTACAGAAGTTACGTGTACAAGGTCACATACCAATATGTGTGCAGCTATGATATAAATTCAAGTAGATGGGCTCCAGAACCTGTGTTCTTTACCACTACACTATATTGCATCTCTACCTTCTGCTACCCTATCCCCATCCCTAAACTCCAATGATGTTTTCAAATTTTAAGTCATTTCAAATTTATACCTGTTAAGATCCTCCAGTAAATGTTTCCAACTCCTCCCCTACCCAGCCCCAAATCTAAGTCCCCAACTCTAATGTGAACTCTTTGAAAAGATATATGTTTTCATAGGCTGTATTTTCTTACGATGAAGTTTACCTGAATGTAAAAGCATGAGGTACAGGGTGCGACACTCAGGAATTTGATGATTAAATCAATAATAAATAAGTAAAATCCCCTGGTCATTCATCAAATTTCATCTTCTACAAAGTGTAATCTAAATTACAACTATAATTGTGAGCTTTAGAAAGAGGTGAGGGGAGTCCTCTGGCTCCTACTACCTAGATTATATATGCCCCATTATTTCATCTAGAACTGTGTTGGACATTTACTGCCACACAGGTTTGTCGATTCATTTAAAGAGGTTTAGGCTCTGACCTGGTATAAAATAAGATTTAGCCTTGCAAAGTAGGCCTAGTCAATATAAATAACAAACCTGAAAATGTGTGCAGACATTTTGATATTTTATGACAATTCATATAAGAGAATAGAGATCGAGATTCTTTTCTGACATGAATAGTGAGGAGACTGAAGATAATAAAGAGACAACCACCCAAGCCTCTAATCCACAGCTGGAAACTGGTCTTAATAAAAAGTAAAAAAAAATCTGAAAGAAGACCTAAAAAGGCTAACTGTCCAATTCACGGGAAAAGAGAAAGCATTAAAAGAACTCATTGTTTAATTTATGGAGGAAAGTTTATCAAAAACAGCAGGCTGAAAAATACCTTTGTAAGAATAACAGAGAAACAAAACATTTATAAGTCCATATAACAACTCTTCCAAGAAATAAATACTGCCTTCCTTAATATTATCTAATTACAGCCAAAAGAGGAATAGCATCTTTAGAATTTAAAGGTGTTAGAGCTTAACAGGATATAGGGTATTATTACATCTAGTACTACCCCTCATTCCTCCATATGAAGAAACAGGTCCCAAGAGAGAATCCGACTTGTCCAAGTCCTTCAATTTATCTTACTCAAGATTTTTCATATTATCTAGAGCAGCATATGATACATAGAATGTAGATCATATGATCTATCCATGTAAGAAAAGATTTAAATATGAACTACATTAAAAAAATTCCTTTAACTAAAGGTTTTGGCAATAAACTAATTTCAAAAGCTACTGTACATTAAATAAAATGTTAACTTTCATGAAAAAGGAAAATCACCTAATGCCTCAAGTACCGGTTTCTTGATTTTAAGGGGTTTGTAGATATGCATTCAGAGTTAAAAACACACAAAACAAATTTTCTTGATGTGTGCTTTCATAAGAATTTAGAGTCATTTATACCATTTTAAAATAATGAGAACACTTCTCTGTTAAGCTTTCATGGTAATTCACTAGAGAGAGTAAATTTTATGACTCAGCTTTTTGTGCTCACTCACACATGCCTGAATGGTCCACTTAAATTGCTTGCTATATTTTAAATTCAGGCCTGGAGTAGGATTCTTGTTTCTCTGAGGCTCACAAAGACTAGACTCACAGCTTAGTTCTACAGTGCCTATTTAGCTGGACTTAAAGCCCACATCAAGTAGTTTATTGTCAAAACAAAAAGCAATCTTCATGGAGCTTAGTAACTTAAGTAGCTCTCCAGAGTTTGGTAAATATTTTGTGTCTACTTTTTATCTCTATTGTCAAGGAAGGGTTCTATAGAGTGGTGAAGTATTATTTTACACATCTAAAAGGTACTATGGATACTACAATCCTTCAGGTTCATGGTTACAACTGAGAAGCACAAAGCCACCTACCATAATTTTCCAAACACACAATTTTCTTAGTCATTCCCAAGGTTTTTTGTTTGTTTTTTAAGCATCCTGGAGTCCCATCTTAATCAGTCTGGGGTTTGTAAAATTCAGGCTCTGAAAATAGCATGGAAAAGGCTTTTAAGTATACCCCACAGACTGAGAGGAAAATGATGACCCTCCCAAACAAAAGCCATTTCTCTAACTAATGCTTTGCTCACCTTATTTCTCACATACTTGGACTGTTTTCCCTGCTCACCTCCATCCATTCAAGTCTTCCACACTTTGTGGTGTGTTCAAAAACCAACTCCTTCCACGATGGCTTCCCAATCTCCTCTATCAGAATTAGCCCCCCACCCCCCCTTAGTGTTCCCAAAGCACTTTGTCATAGTCTGTGTTGCTTTTGAATTATCTGAGTATGTCTTTCTGCCCCAGTATCTGGGCCAACATCTTTTTCCTTTCTTCACTGTCTACTAACAGTTATACTCAATAAGGGTTTATTAAACTGAGTGAGGTGAGTAGGGCTATTGACTCATAATATCCCATTCTCTAGTCTTAGAGTAAACTAGGGCAGAGAATCTACAGCAACTCTTGAAAAGTGGGCTAATCATGGTTTGATCAGAATGGCCAGCTACCCAAGATGGTTGAGGTAATGAAAAAGTAATCACAAAAAAGTATGAAGGTATAAAAAGAGTAATTAAAAAAAATCTATACCTACTGCTGTGTTCTGAGACCAGATACAAATGGTGCTACAAAATGTCATCTTAAAATAAACAAAAAACTACTTATCCAGTCAATCAGTAAACACTAATACAGCTGTTAGGTAGAGTATAAAGAGATATAAAGCACAGATCTAGGTTCTGCCCTTAAAGACTTCCCAGTTTTAACTATTAAGAACTAAAATTCTCTACTAAAATTCTCTATTGACCTCATGGGAAGAAAACTGATAATAAAAAACAGTTTTTGGGACTTCCCTGGTGGCACAGTGGTTAAGAATCTGCCTGCAAATGCAGGGGCCACAGGTTCAAGCCCTGGTCTGGGAAGATCCCACATTCCGCAGAGCAACTAAGCCCGTGCACTACAACTACTGAGCCTGCCCTCTAGAGCCCGCAAGCCACAACTACTGAGCCCACACGCCACAACTACTAAAGCCTGTGCACCTAGAGCCCATGCTCCTCAACAAGAGAGGCCACTGCAATGAGAAACCCATGCCCGACAACAAAGAGTAGCCCCCGCTCGCCGCAACTAGGGAAAGCCCGTGCACAGCAACCAAGACCCAACACAGCCATAAATAAATAAATAAACAAATTTATTAAAAAAAAAACAGTTTATGATAAATGCTAAATGAAAGATAAATATAAGATATCCAAGAGTTGTTGAGGATTGCTGATAAACAGAATTATGGATTAAGATAGTAAGGGAAGATCTCAATGAAGAGGTAAGGTCTGAGTTTCATGATGCATAAAATGAGGTGGTTTGAAATAGATGACCTCTGGGCTTACCTTCCAAATCTGAAATTTTATTGTATCTTATCACATAATTATATCAATAATAGTGACTTGATATTAACTAACCACCCCCTGAATAGAGTTTTCTTCTTAATCATTATGAAAGTAACAGCTTTTAAAAAGCTGTCAGTCCTCAAGTAAGCAGTTTTATCAAATCATTTTAAATATAAATATCCAAAACTGAATGTGATATATCTCACAAGAAGGTTTGGTATTTTGTAAGAGAACTTGAGTTGGAGGCTTTTTTTCTTTATACCAGTTTCTTGGTGTGGCTTCCAAAATTCAAAACAGGCTTTTAAGTGCACACTTTTTCATACCCAAAAGTTGTATTTGAAATCATTTAAATTATTCTTGTCTCTCTGTGGATAGGAAGTGAATAGAGTAAACCTGCAAAAGTTCATCACCACTATTAAAGCACTTTTTCCTTTGTTCTCTTTGACTGTCATGGCTTTTGTACCGAGCAGTTACTGATGATCAAATGTATTCTGAAGTTCAGCCAAAGTTTTGTGTTTTTTTTTTCTTTTTTTTTTTAGGGCAACACTCAAAACAAAGCAAATATTGGCTTAGTTATGACACTTGTTGTTCTAATACATTAATAGCCTATTGTCCACTGTGGTTGTCTCAACAAGATAATACATTGAAAAACAGCGTTTCCTGATAGGAAGTGAATTCCCACTGTGTGTCACAGGACCCTAGCCAAAAGTTGGGCTCTAAAGGAGAAAAAGCAGTCCCTTCTGAGATTGCATACATAACAGACCAGAGTAACGATTAGACTTTTTCTTCCCTCTTGTTTAAAAAGGCTTTCTGCTTCAGCTCAAACTACAGTCTATTTGACTGATTTTGCTATCATAGGACTGTTTTTCTAAAATGGTTTCAAATATTTTAGACAAAGTTTGTTCAACATCCTGTAGGCAGCAGTATCCTGCATATTTCTGACTCTAGAGAATTTCCTTAGTCGTAAATGCCACAATGGATAAGGTAACATGACAAAGAAGATATTGGGATGTGTCATAAAGACACAGTGTGACCATTTTCAAGGTTAGTTTCATACAAGCAATTGTTTAAGCCATTATAATATACGAGGTACAATAATTGCAATGGTACGCAAAAATTGGGGCTCAATTAATCCACACATCGCAAATGTGTTTATTTCATTTAGAATTTGATTAGTGAGAAACTGATGTCACTAGCAGATCCACACACAGCAGAGTAACTGACACTGTCCTAACAAGGCATTAGTACCCCTTTTTAAATACTGAAAATGTACTTCTTTTCCATCTATTTTCACAGACTCAAACTTGGAGAACTTTCTCTGCCCAGTTCCACTTACCAGTGGATACTGGAAAACTCCAACAATAGAAGAACTAAGAACAGTTGTCATTTTGGTACATTCCAGTGAGACTGTCTCTGTCATCTAGGTACTCCCACCCTTTAATGCAGTGCTTGCCTCTTAGAAGGTCCTCAACACATTTTGCTAAACTGAACTGTGTCAAACAATTGATATGAAAATTAACACAGAATTCTAGCATTATTTGGATAACAAATAATCTCTTGGGTTTTAGGGAAGTATACTTATTCAAGGTATGTCAAGCCTTCTGCTAAGAAGCTAGGGTCACCAGCATGAAAACACACAGACTCCCCTACCTCCAGGCCAAGAAAATGTCTTTTTATCTTCCTGTTGTAATTATATAAATCAAACGATGAATTCTTATTCCATGTTGCTTTCAGGATAGTTGTCGTTTGATGGAATTATAAGAATAAAATTGTGAAACAGGTAATGTTAAACAACCTACATGTGATGCAGCAAAAATTCCTGCTCCGGTTACTTTATAACTTTGCTGTGTAACTTGATAACTTTGCTGGCAGGATGGTAGTGCACAGTTCACCTCTAAGGCTGCTTCCTCAGCACCAAGTCAGAAAACTTTAGCTATGTCAAGCAACATCAATTTTAGCATTCAGTGAAACAGAGAGATGGATTAGAGGGCTAGAATGTGAAAACAATTTAAACAAGGGGACTGAAGCCAAGTTTCAAAGCCCTCAGGATTAACTCTGAATGGCTGGATTCATTGAAAATTACAAAGATCCATTTTAAAAACAAACATCACCTCAGAATCTTCTCCTCAAGTATTCAAGCTTGATAAAAAGATTTGCTTTTACTTCTGGAATGGATTTTATAGTTTTGAAAGTGATTTTTTAGAAAAGGAGAGTTTATGTAAAATATAGTATAATATTTAACTTCTCTCTCTCTCTCTTTTTTTTTTTCCACATTCTTAAACTTTCAAATAGCTTAGGCCATATGGCAGGTCAAACAAATTACAGACCACACAATATACACAAAAGATGTTTTTAATTTAAATAACAGAAACTTCATACAATTTGGGTTATATAGCTTAAGTCAATATTAAAAATAATACTATGTAACTATTACAGCTGGAAGGGACATTAAAACTCATCTATTCCAATCTTTCATTTTATACTCAATAGATGGTAAAACTGAGGATCAAGGGGGTTAAGTGACAGGCTCACAATCTCACACTCCAGTTACCAGACTTTGAACCCAATGTTATTTCACTAATCTGCTGAAAAATGACTCCCAGGGCAGTCTTA
This sequence comes from Tursiops truncatus, assembly GCF_011762595.2. NCBI lineage: Eukaryota > Metazoa > Chordata > Mammalia > Artiodactyla > Delphinidae > Tursiops > Tursiops truncatus. Next base: position 19,558,402 of record NC_047049.1, read on the forward strand.
CCCACTCATGAATGGCTGGGACAGTGGGGCCTACTTTTGGTGTTCTAGCCAGAGGAAGAGAAGTTGGTGAGGGGTTTTTCCATTTCCACACAGCACTATCACCCCTTTCCAGTAGCACCTAGGTTCTGGGTTCTGTCCCAAAATGGAGGTAGGAGGGAAGGCTGATAGCCTAAGTATATCTGATGGGGAGAAAGGGAACAACTTGGAAATAATCCAGATACCTATCAAAAGATGAATGATTAAATAAATTATAGTATACCCATCCATACACTGAAGTACCATACAACCATTAAAAAGAATGAGGCAGATACATAATGGTGTGTGTAGTATAATTTTATTTGGATTTTTAAAAAAGATGTCCACTCATATTCACAGAAATTTTCCGGAAAAATAGAGAAGAAACTCCCCACTGGGGCACAGCATTCAAAGATCAGGGTAAGAAAGAGACGTTTTGTCATATGCCCTTTATATTGTTTCATCTTTTTACCATGTGCATTCTTTAAGTTATAAAATTAATACTTTTTAGAAGTACATTAAAGCAGAGAAGGGAACTTCTCTAGAGCCCTGGGAAAACCCTGAGGAAGACAAAGATGGGGTCTATCAAGGGTAATTTGATACTCTGTATCTAATCTATGTGACACACAGTTTATTTCTCTAGAAAAGACTTCCTAACCCTTTTCATGTCACTTTAGTTTTCACTAATACAGTGTGCATAAATAAAATTTGTATAGCATACTGGAGTAAAGAGGAGGGGGTTTGGGGGCAGCCATATAATAGGGCTAAGTAAAACAAAAAAACCCACTCTCTGTATTACATAATTATTACAAGAAAAAAATAAGATAGAGTATTATTAGATATTGGCTATTGACTTTCTACAAAATTTCCAAATAAAAATCTATCTAGAAAATCTTCTAATGTCAGTATTTAACAGCAAACTAGTTGGCAAGCTTTGCTCTGGAGCAACTATAAAAGTCTAGGAGTAACTATATTCTCCTAGACTTCAAAGGGACAGTAGAGGTCATCTAGCTCAGTGGATTGAAACACATTTAAAAAAAATAAACCAGAACAGAAAATATAGCAGTATGTTTTTTGCACTGTTAAGAGAAATTTATTTTAGAGATTAAGTGGTGTGTACGTGGTACATGTATTGGGTCGTGACGCAAAATATATTAAAAAAAAAAAAGATTGAAAGCCACTTACCCAAGGTTATACAACTAATAATTGTACACTGAGTATAATAGGCAATGTTTAATAAATGTCTACACAACACGTGTGGCAAGAGGTTCACCTAGTTCCTGCTTGAAAATTTATTTTCTTGTTGAGGACATCACTTATATACTAATTCTACTGCTCAGATATTAAACAGTAAATTTCCAAAATTTCTGATATACACAATTTATTTGAAGCAAAGCTTTAGTTTTCATGTCATTTGTAAGAATGATTCTGGGTTAACATCTAAACATTTTTTCTCAAATCTAATACATTTCCTTTAGCATCTCTGGAATAGGCATGAGTCTTTTACCGAGAAAATTAGGGTATTCTAAGCTGGAAAAGGTCTTAGAGAGCTAACCCAAATTCCTAATTTTACAGGTGAAGAAACTAGTGTCCAAAGTAAAAGCCTCTTAATTCCCAGGCTAGTGCTTTTTTCTATTATATCAGGCTTTTACTTTATTCTTATATCCTTGTGATGTTAGAAAATAGCTAAACACATTACTACTACCAAAGAGTAGTAGTTCAGCCAAGAGGAAGCTGAAGCAAGGAAATGATAGGATGTTTAAGTCCAGAAAGGATGACACAATGCCACCCCTGCAAGCTTTACAGAAATCTGCCGTTTTCAACCCGCAGCTTTAGATTTCAACTAAGGCAAATGATTCAACTTGCTTGTACTGAATGGGTGTGTTTGCCCCACAAGGGGACACAATGAACACGCAAGAGAGGAAGACAACAGTACAGACATCACAAAGCACAACCTCTCTCTCAACGTGCCCACTTTGATCAGTGCATAATTAAACACTTCACAGGCATTTAAAACCCAACTACAAAAAGAACTCCAACATGTGAGAAGGTTAGACCCCACTGGCAAAGAAATATTGCTGAATGTGGACCTCACTGAATAACAATCAATCTCCTATAGTTCAACTTACCGTTCACGTCACAAACTCTAGAAAGAACACAGAGGCACAGACAAGGCACAGAGCAGAACTCTGGGCTGCAGCCTTCCCCAACTCCTCTGACAAATACCCAACAGCAGAAGGACAAAGCATCATTATGACAGAAATAAAGGCTCTTTAGATGCTGCCTTTTTTTAATTCGATGAACCCACTCTTACACACAGAGTTCATGCCACGATGTCTCGAAATACAGTATTGCCAGATTATGCTATTAATGAGTCCAATAAATTCAGTGCAATATTTTTAAGCATTTTTATCTTAAATAATTAGCACATTTGAGAGACTACCAGTATTTTCCTTAGTCAATATCATCCCCCAAATAATTAAGAACAATTCAGTAAACAGTTCAAGAGGGGTAAAAAGCAAACTAACAGGAAAAAATTTAATTGAGTGATAAAGCCACAAGCTCCTCCCCAAGACGAATATTGCACATTGCTAGCAGCTGGCACAAAATTAACCATCTATCTTATCTATGCTTCCCCCTAAGCTGTGAGCTATCGGTATTACAATAGACAATTTTGTACTTACTTATTAAAAAGAATGGAAGCTGCCGCACATATCTTAAGCTGGTTTTTGTGTAGCAATTCTGATGCAATGCTGCCCTAAAAATGAACTTTGTTTTAAACAGTGAGATATCCACACAGTGCGGTTAGAGCAGGGGTGGAGCCCACTCTGGGGGAAACAACACACCCAGGCCGACTTCAGTGAGAGCAAACGGCACGTTAATGTTGCCACAACGTTTTTCAGTGCCTCAGAGTCAAAATTAATTGGGTTAAATAAACCCTCTTCATAGAAATGGGGGGAAAGTTCAGCTTTCCTGCCATGGAATGAAATATAGACATTTCTTTTTCGTGAGGAAAGTAAAGATAAAATGCAAGGTAGATCACGCAGCTCAGCCAACAGAATGTTAGGTGGAAGTGGACTACTGTAAAGGAAGTCCAACCATGCCGACTGCTAAGTTTAGCAACAGCAGCTTCTGCATATCTCAAGGTGTCAGCAACACTGCTCTAGAACTTGACTTTGGCCTAGGTGGCCAAGACAGGGGACCTGAACATTATCAAGCATTACTTATCCTTCTCTACCAATGCTCTAGTTCTCCTGGCAATACAGAAACAATAAAAGCATTTTCTTATCAACTAATTAGCAAGAACTGCCTTCAAAAATAAGGAATTTGACTGATGCTTTAATATTGAAATAAACACATAAAAGGGGAAACTATTTTGATGAAAATCATTAATATGAATACTATGCTTTAAAAAATTTGCAATCACCCACTTCTGCAAATAATTCCATAAGTTTTGATTTTTAATTTTTTTCTGATTTATTTCCAAATAAGATATTCAGGAGGATGTATACGTACTGTCTAAAACTCTTTAATAGCGTTTAAAATTTCAGTTATTGAAACTATTATTAAACATCCGATTATTGTTCAGAATGATTTTAATCAATACTACTTTCTGTATGCACATTCAGAGACGCACCAACAGTTACTTTTAATGGAACTCCTATAACCCATGAAATAAAAAAATAGGTTTCTCAGTAGAATACCCAAGCATGTAAAAAATAAGCTATATAATCATTTACATAGAATTTAAAACAAATAATGGAAATAGCTTTGGGAGAAGACTAGGAAAATATTTTTAATGATACATGTTGTCACATTACCCTCTCCAACTGCTACTCCCTCACACTGGAACAATAAATCAGTCTGGAGTATTGAATATTTCAATATTTTGAGAGATGGCCTAGAACACCCTCTTTCAGGATCCTGCGGGTAGGTGCTGACTGATTTCGTCTGTTGTTGGATTATGAGGTCACTCTTGCCATGATAAGTTAACCCATTCCAAAATCCTCCTTTCATAGTCCAAGTGCCTGATATAATTATGTTTTTCATCCATATACATAATTATGAATTGCCTGCTGCTATCCCTTGTTCTTGCCCACCTAACCCCCAAACTGAACAACTCAAAGATAGCAGTTGGATATTACATTTGAAGAGTCCCATCTTGATACTTTCTGGATTTGCACTGCTGGAAATGTCTGTTTTCAAGTCAAACTTCACTTTCACAGCTGCAAAGGAAATGACAAGAGAAGAAAAACACAGCCAATACATATCAGCAATTAATTCCATCCACAACTGCCCAGCTGTTTGTGCATGGAAGAATCAGTCTGTTTCCTTTTGGGGCTCTCACCACTGAAAATTGATACTGCATATTCAGAGACACAAGCTGTTTGTAACATGTCAGGAATGTGCGCAAGATCACACAGAGTTGAAGAGACAAAATGAAATCCAGATCTAGTTTTCTTGGGACTTGCCAGTATTATTTCATAGCTAAGAAAGAAAAGAAAAAGAAACCATAAAAACACCTCAATCACAGAGAGAGGAAAATACACACAAAAAAATTATCCTGTCTGAATATCACCCTACCAATAAGGAGGAAAATCTGCCAATGACATCAGATTTAGTAACAAGAATAGACACTCTGATTTATTGGCATAGACAAGGTGTGACATTGCTCGGAATCCACATGCCCGTAGTACACTAAATCCAGCCAATACTTTCTGGACTACACAGCTGCTTGCCCAATGTGTAGTTAGTCCTCAAAACAAAATCCTTATAAACGTGAAAGTTGTTAGGAACCAATGCTTTCACCAGTCATGCAGAAAAGCAAGTTTTTCTTGGTTAGTTCAGACATTATTTGGCACTTACAAATACCTGCCCGTTTCAGGGATTCAGGTAAATTTACAGATCCAATCTTCTAGTGTAACAGTCAAGTAATCAAATTTCTCCTTTCCTCTCCCATTCAGTTTTGTGGGTTTTAAATAAAAATACTCTCTACTGAGTGCCAGAGACTCATGTGCAACTCAAGAAGTATTCTATCCCCTTCTCTCCCTGCACTCCAACTCCAATTTTATCTCAAAATGTCTGTTTCACTTAAGTCTTGTAAAATGTCATTTTGTTACATTGTATTTTCAAATATACAGTGAGTCAAATAACTTGTGTTTTCAGTATGTAAAATGACTTGTGGTTAATTATTGTCATGAAAGTTAGAGAAAAGAAAAAGATGACATTTTTAGAACAAAATAATTCAAAACATATTTAAGCTATTTTACTGTTTTTTTTTAAAATATGAAACTAGGTATCCCATGATTGAATTCATTGCTCTAAGCACCTCCCCTCTCCCCTTTTGCTGCACAAGAGTTCATGTACTCCTAACGCCAGTATATTTTCAAGCACAACTTGGATGGCACACTCAATTTGGGCACCACTAGGGGATAGGGCTTAACCAGTGAAAAGAAGAAAAGCTCTCTGCTCCAAGTATGAGAGAGACATTCTGTAATCTTCAGAATGAAGATGCTCTCAAGTGCCAGAACTCAAACCAGCACAATGAGAAGCTGTCTCCAACTAAAGTGCTGTGAAAGCACGAAGTGTGATTTGTTAAAGAAATAGAAGGCATCTCAAACAAGTAGTAGACTGAAAACAAAGCACAAAACCAAAAAAAGGGTTTTTTTCCTTAACAAACACCATCTGATCGAGGATATATCTGGGGTAGGAAAGGGGAGGAGAAGAAAAGTTTAACCTTTGGCTGATGGTGACACTAACTTATAGAAATATGGTATAACTATTAGTGACTCAAACAGCCACAGAGACGAGCTTTGCTTGGCAAACTTCAGCTCTGTGGGACACAGACTAGTTTGAAATGTCTAAGGGAAGGAACTTCCCCACCTACAAGGCTGGCTGAGGAAAGAAAAGGTCTCTCTGAGCTGTTGAAATCAGGTCACTTAAACTCATGATAGTCTAACTAGAGCCTTGGGTAGCATTAACAAAGACCATTCAGGAGAGGAGGCTGGAGATACGAAATTGCCAGCTCATATTTAAAGTGATTTTTTTCCCTCAACAATTTATTATGATAATATTTAATACTAATATATATGGATTTACTATTTCAGTCTTAAAAATTTTACATATACAGCAAATTGGAAAGAATTTTACAGTAAGCACCATGTAGGCACTAGCTAGATTCTATCATTAACACTGTACTATACTTATTTTATCACATATCTCTTCAACTACCCATTCCTCTTTCCATCCATTAATCTATCTCACCTTTCGTGCATTTAAAGTAAATTACAAGCATTAGTATACTTCCCCCAAATACTTCAGCATACATATCATTACCTAGAGTTCAGTATTTGCTTATCGCTTTTTTCTTTTATGTAAAACGTACATACAATGAAATACAGAAATGTAAGTGTACACTTGTATAACCCCAACTCCTGTCAAAATATAGAACATTACCTTCATCCCAGAAAAGTTCTCTCATGCCTCTTCCCAGGCAATCCCCTTCTCCCACATTCCCAGAGGCAATCACTATTTTGATTTTAAAAGTGATTTTAAACAACTCCAAGTAGTCATGCCTTCGCAACCTGTGCATCAGAACATTCTCCACTACATCACATAACTTACACTTGGCTGAACAAAGTGATCAGATATGAACCAAATAGATGGAAGGAGCCAAAGAAGAAATCATAAACTTAAAAGGAAGTGTAGACTCATCTGCTCCAATTACTCAATTTCTTAGGTGAAGGAAACAAAACTTAGAAAGCTTTGGCTGCCTGTACCAGTCATCCAACTACTCAGTAATTTACTGGGTGGGCCTAGGCTAAGGCTTTTAGGCAGCAGCTCTACACTTCATTTTAGGGTGAGGAGAACAAACTTTGGAGATAATGCTGGTTCAGAGGAAGCGCTCAACCACTTACAGGCTATACATCTTAAACAAGTTTTTCGGTTTTGTTTTTTTTAAACTCCTTTGAGTCTCAGTTTTCTCATCTGCAAAACAAGGAAAATCTTAATTCATAAAGTTTTATGGATTAAAAGAGAGAACATTTGTAAAGTGCCCGGCATATTGTAAGTGATCAAAGGAAGGAAACACAGGAAGTGGAGGGAAAACTGACAGTACGAAGCACAGTTCAAGAATATGCACTTTCACATATTGCTTCTAAGTCCTTGTGCTACCCCGACATTTGCTCTCATTTTGCATATATATGCAAAGAAAATAACAGCACTGAGGCAAGCCGTTTTTCACATCTAAAAAAAAAAAACAAAGGCTACTCCTTTTCTGTTTGTCTTTATGACAGAACTGGAGTGGTGGGGGGAGAGAAGCACAGACTTTTGACTTCATAGTGACCATATGTACCTTATATCCTTATCTGTCTTTGTATAAACGGCTCCCTTTGTCTGGACTGATCTTCCTTTTATCCACCAAAAGAGAAGGTCCAGTTAAAATCTAACGTACTTTCCTGATCTACTCAGAACAAATTTAAAGCTCCTTCATCTGTGTTTCCATAACGCTTTAAATAACAGCATTACAGAACTCCTCATCCCAGCTGGCTGCTTCCATGTGTTTCCCCTACTTGAATGGGAGCGCCTCTGCATCCCAAAGCCTAGCACAGAGCTTAGCACACTGAAACCATCCACAAGTATTTGCTGAATGGATATGCCTGGTTATGGTCAAAGTAGCAAAACAACTAAGTCTGAACACTCACCAAAAAAGGAAAGCAAAGTGCCAGAAAAATGGGGGGCAGGGAGATGATCACAGGGCATATTAAAAGGCATGAAATTTAGAAAAGATTAAAAGCCAATTGTGTGTAAACTTTTGTGTTCTCAGAGAAGTGACTGCCACTAAGCAGCTGAAGTGCCCCTGGAATAATTCAGTGTGCTGTGTGTTTTATATACTTATCCCATGCACCACCCACGACAACCCTATCAGGCAGTACTATTACGTTCCTTTTATAGATGAGAATACTGAGACTCAAGGAGGTTAAGCAAATAAGGTCACACAGCTAGTGGCAATGGAGATAAAAAGCAGAGTAGTGATGTTTCATTGCAAGTCATTTTCATATTAGGCCTACTTCACACACCGCGTGGGGAGGCTCTGCATTAAAGAAGACCCAAACAGTTGAGGGGCAACCAAATAGTACAAGAGATTCAACAGAGGGAGCAAAAATCAATGGCAGAAAAAAAGGCCTAGACAAAAAACAAACCAAAGCTGAGGTGATAAGAGGCGTGTGACTTCTACGTAGGAGTTATCTTCACAGAACAGGTCGCCGCCCGGAGTCATGAAACATAAGCCAGAGATGGCCCTAGAACACGTAGGAGTGCGAAAGAGTAGCTCTTACTCTCGGCATGGTTTTTTTTCCCCCAAACTAATTGTTCTCCGAAGTGATAATACAACATGGATAAAAATGCTGACCATGGTGTTCATGCTTCAGAAGATAATGAGAGCCTCACCAAGTTGATGAAATGAACTCTTGTCTGCAGGCATCTCTGGCTACATTCTGTAGTTTCTCCTTTAGGAATACCCTGGTTTTGCCTCCCTTGCAAAGATGGATTTATGAAGGAAGCTTCCTAGAAGCCTCTACCTTGAAGTTTAAAGCCTCAAGTCCCACAGCCCTCTGGCTTACCTCCAACATAGCACTCATTACACTGGCTCACAATTGGCTGTTCATGGATATAGTTCTCACATGTGCTGTGAGAACCTGCAAGGCAGGGTCCCTCAGGACCTAGCACAGGGCAAGTTCAAAAAATATTATGGATGGTAAATGAATAATGTCCTTTGCCTATTTAATATTTGATAGATGGTTATCTGTCAAAAGAGGTAATACAGGATTTAAAGGGGAAGCAATTATAAAAAAGTCATATTATAGAAAAGGTTGGGGATAACTGAGACTTGGTTAATGTTCAAAACAGGTCTTTTTTTCTGGATTAAAAAGAAATGTATTCAACATAACATACAATGATTGGCGAGTTAAGTCTAATGGAGCTGAGGCTGAAATTCAGTAAAACATTGGGTCTAAAGATTAGGCATGATCCCAATTTAAAACAAAAATTAACCGAACTAGTGAGCTTATATTGTATCTGAAGGTTGCCAAACTCCAAGTGGAAAAAAATGTGACTTTGACTCAACTATGGCATAATACTTCCAAAAACAATGCATTTCATTAACCACCTCTTAAAAGATGGCAAAGACTACACGAAAAGAAAAAAAAAAAAAACAGCCACAGAAAAAAGTGAAGAATAAATATTTACGTGCTATTAAAAAACCTGCATTCACAAATAATTTTTGCTTTGAGAAAGAGTCCAAAAACAGAACAGAAAACAAGTAAAAATGAAATGTAATATGGCCATGCAACATACGAAACATTCATGACACATGCAATTTCTTGTTAAAAGTATTACTTCTGTTTTGATCTGCACCATCTAAGGGTATGGGACTATGCAGCCATTTTTTAATTGTTGCTTTTTCTAAATATGAGGAAAAAACTCTTTAGTTGGAAAAATACGCGTCATATTTCAAACGACTTACCCAGTAAAAAAAAAAGACATACCAAATTTTTTTTTAATCTTGGGGCATTTAAGTATCCTCTTCCTTCCAGATTCAAGTACTTAGCTTCAAAGACTGCTAATAAGATAGGTAGGAGGCCAAGCTGACAAATCACAGGATTTACAGGACTAACAATCTCACTTCTCCAAGATCAAGCTCTGGAGCAGGGGTCTAGCATCCGTGGCCTGTTAGGAACCAGGCCTCACAGCAGGGGGTGAGCGGTGGGCGAGTGAGCAAAGCTTCATCTGCTGCTCCCCATCTCTGGCATTACTGCCTGAATCATCCCCCTCCCCCAACCCCACGGTCTGTGGAAAAATTGTCTTCCAGGAAACCAGCCCCTGGTGCCACAAAGGTTGGGGACTGCTGCTCTAGAGCATGTGCTGCCCATCCATGACAAGAACCACATCCCATCCTCTAAAACTAAAACAGCTTTGAGTCACCAAATTCCATCATAAGCTCTTTCCAAGACAGGGCAAGAGACAGGTTTAGGAATTTTCTCCCCATCTTCACTCCCATTCCTCAATGCCTCAGTGAAAGTATCCATGGGTGGTTGGTGGACTTGCCAACTTTCTATTTCCTCAGGCAAACTGACAGCATGATAGGAGGTTTAATTAAAATAAAAACAAACACAAAACCAAAAGTAGCCTATAAACACATCTCTTCTTTGCATCTGGAGACACTTCAGTTTACTGCATCATACTTCCTGCCCCCAAATATTACTAAAGTTGGAGGATATCAACTTGTTCTGTGCCAAATCTATACTATACTGATTTTAATCTATTCTGATTTTAGATTTTAAAAAATTATCTTTAAATTCTAAGTTGGTTAGTCAATTCATCAACTAATTTCTCTACTTTTCTGCTTAAATTCATTTATTCTTTGAACAACAACTCATTCAACACCTATCATGTGCTACAACTGAGGAGGTGGTACAGTTGGAGAATGCAAGACATGAATGAGACATGATCCCTGATTCTAAAATACTAGCAACTTAGTGGGTTTGGGGAGGAAGAAGGGAGAGACAGTTTCTTAAAAATTTATATAGTACACTGTATTATTATAGATGTATTACAAACTCAGAAAGGAGCCAATATGAAAGATTCCTGAGAAGTTACACTGGAGTCTGGTCTTAAAAGGATGAGTAGGTATGAGGGGTGGGGGGCAGACAGGTATGCAAAGCAGCATACTTAATAAACCTGTCCTTTATCACATGGTTTTACTTTGAATAAAAGTATTACAGATCCATTAATACAAAAAGGAAATCAAAATTGTCACTAGTTAACAGCTTAACAGTGGTTGGTATAATTTAAGCTAGAGGAACCCTACAATCTACTAGCAAACCATACAGTTTTGTACCATGTGCTTTTGCTTTCACTCTAATCTTTTGATTTGCATGCTAAGAAAAGAAACTCAAAAGCCATTTATATCCTTTCTTGGAACAATGCTTGTTCTTAACACTGCACTAACCAATGACTTAGAAATAAGTAAGACCAATTATCTTGAAGCCAGTCCAACTGCAATCTGCCACCGTATCATCATGAAAGGAGGCTTAAGAATGCCCTAGGTTAACACAAAGGTCAGTAAACAAAGACTTGGTCAACCTGGCACAGATATACCACACCCTATGAGCTCAAAGCCTTAATGGTATCAAGCATAAAGCATGGTTGATTCAATGGGAGGGGCTAGGAAAAAAAAGAAAAACACAACTGATCACAAGCATTGTGTTTGTAAGGCACCTAAATGCTCAAGTTCACTGGCCCAGAAAGATGCTGATACATACGTGGTTGGAAAATTTGGCTAATCTGTAGAAAGGTGAAAAGAATGCCATGTTAAATTGCTGAGAACAGACCACCCATTTTGATCAAGTTACTATTGATGTGAAAATGCCGTAAAGTTAAAATTTAAGATATGTTTCCACATCAAAGTACACATAAGTAACAAATCTCCCATTTTTATGGAGAGTATTATGAAGATCATTTACAACGCACACTATACGACAGCCTGAGTGAAAAAAATCTAAAACAGAAAAATTAAAGTAGGATTACTTATATTATGTGACTTCTTTATTCTAAAGATTCCTTTGCCAGGTTCTTTTAAATAGTAATCTCCCCTGCATTTAATATATTATATTAGGATACAGCCAATTTTTTAGAGCACATATTTTACATAAAGCAAGCACTATCTGTACTTTATATTCATGAATTCACACATATAATACCTAAGCTCTGACAAAAAAGAAAATAAAGACCTCCTGCAAAATGTTTGAACTAAGAGGTTTAATCCTAGTGTAGGAATTTCGCAATGAAACATGTATCTTTGGACAGTGTGTAAGTAACTTCCTCAAAATATTGAGAGAAAAGGGAAAAACAAAACCGTATGAGAACTGCTCTTGAGCCTTTGAGAAGGGAGGTGACTAGAGCAGTATAAAAACTGGGTGGAAGAGGAAAAAGGAGGAGCTAAGACAGTAGATGAAGAGACAACTACGGAGCCAAGAGATAAGGAGGATCATGTAACTGTCGCAGCAGTCTGAGGCCGGCACACCCACATGGAGCTATGCGGCTTATTCAAGGGGGTGGAACACTGAGCAAGTGAACAATTTTGGTTTTGTTTAACTGAAAGGTTGAGCAATCCTACAAATGGGAGAAGGAAAAAGGGGTGTTTTTCTAATATAGAAAAAGGTAGGATATAATAAATGGCTATCATTTTTAAAACTATTAAACGAAAAAGAGAAGTAACTACCTTATATATGAAAATGAAAAATTGAGACCTTTGAGGAAAAACACTATAAAGTCCATGTAAATCCAGGGCCACGTCATTTATGGATTGTCATGATAAAGCTTTTTATCCTGTGGACTACACCATCCTTCAGACAACAAGATGCCGGCAAAGTATACTGATGAGAATTTGGGGGGGTGTGGATCAGTGTAGTTTTTCTTCAATCCAACTTTTGATTTGGCAGCTTACAGAAACAATTCTCAATGGCTGAGTTTTAAAAACTTACTCCAAGATAAGCAGGACTGTGACTCCAGTGGGCTATTTCCAAGTTGCCAAGCCATTAATCTAAAACAGCTCTCAAGTCCTTTAAACTGATTCCTGCTGGTCCAATATAATAAATGACATAATGTTTTAAATAAAAAGGGGAGAGGGAGGGGAAAAAGAAGGTCCAAACAGTACCTTTGGAGTTGCTGTTAAAAAAAAAAAAAAAAAAAACTGGAAGTGGGAAGCAATAAGATAATATACATTTACTACTATATTTTTCAATCATGTGGCTACAAATTACAGAACGGATTTTGGGTAGGCCTTCTACCACAAGCAAATTACTTTCTTCAATTTAAAGTTTAACAGCTATTTATTACATTTGCTACACTCTCAGAAATGAAAGCTGAATAAGAGATATTTCAAGCTTTTTGCAGATGATTTACTCCATTAATCACATCTCTTCATTCGTCTAGGCATTAATGAATACCTTCCTACAGGAATTGGAAAAGGGATACTGTATAGTCAAGTGTTTGCCTTTGTCATGACACAAAAGATGTACCTGATAAACCAGTTAAGCCATCAGAGCACCTAGACCAGTGTTTTTAGTACAGTCAGAACAGAGCAACCAGCTGCAGCTTTAGCATTCTGACTCGATTGAACAACAAAAATTTGTAGATAGGGCTCAAAGGAGCAAACCTCTCTCAATATAAAGTCATTACATAGATCATACCACTATTAAGAAATACTCATGGAAATACTTTTTTTTTTTTTTTTTGCGGTATGCGGGCCTCTCACTGTTGTGGCCTCTCCCGTTGCAGAGCACAGGCTCCGGACGTGCAGGCTCAGTGGCCATGGCTCACGGGCCCAGCCGCTCCGCGGCATGTGGGATCTTCCCAGACCGGGGCACGAACCCGTGTCCCCTGCATCGGCAGGCAGACTCTCAACCACTGCGCCACCAGGGAAGCCCGGAAATACTTTTATTTCAGTAATTTCAAAAAAACTAGACATTTAATTACATCACAAAGCAATACAAACAGCTTAAAACTTATGAAAGAATTCCTAATCATAGTCAATCAATTTACCAGGGTAAATTGGATCAAAAGGAAAAAGTAGAAGTTGCCTAGTCTTCTTAAAACGGTGTTATGAAGAAAAAACTGCTAAATCAGAAATCAGGTTTTCTTCAAGTCACAACTTACAGGGGTAGACAGAAAGAGAGTTCTTTCCAGAAAGCAGGGAGTTGTTATTAGACCGCCCTGCCACCACCCTCCCCTCAAAAGTCAGAATCCTGAAGGGTAATACCCTCAGTTAAAAGGTCGACCAGGAGGCTTCCCTGGTGGCGCAGTGGTTGAGAATCTGCCTGCCAATGCAGGGGACACGGGTTCGAGCCCTGGTCTGCGAAGATCCCACATACCGTGGAGCAACTAGCCCCGTCAGTCATAATTACTGAGCCTGCGCGTCTGGAGCCTGTGCTCCGCAACAAGAGAGGCCGCGATAGTGAGAGGCCCGCGCACCGCGATGAGGAGTGGCCCCCACTTGCCGCAACTGGAGAAACCCTCGCACAGAAACAAAGAGCCAACACAGCCATAAATAAATAAATAAAATTTAAAAAAAAAGGTAGACCAAAACAACAACAACAACAACAAAAAAAACAATCTGTCCACAAACAGAGGGAATTTAAAACACACACACACAAACAACCACCAAAAAGCCTTATCTGTCTTCTCCAGAGCACTGAGTGGGAAAAGAAAAACCTCTCCTGAGAATCTGTAACAACAGGTCTATCCTCCCAAGAACTCGGGATTTGAATTTACACACCATCATGGGCCACAAAACCCCACGCCAAAAGAATAACCTGAAGTGGTCTTACACCCCCACCAGACACCTGGCGTAAAGGAAACAGATATATTTGGAGAAAGGTGCTCTCAAAAGTGGGCCACCTAAGGATTCCCACAGATAAAATCCTGCCAAGTTAAAAATTCAGAATTACAAAGCACATGCGTAAACTAACCACATTAAACAAAAGTCAGCAGAAACAACAGAATAGAATTTGACACCTCCCCCATGCCCAGAACTGCGGACAATAGAATACTGAGACATAGACTGTAAAATGAGTATCTTTACCATGTTCAAAATCCTTAAAGATAGAATTAGAAGCATGAGAAAGAAACAAGTTGTTATAAAGACCAATAGATTTGAAAAACTACTGAATAATTGAAAAAAACGTAATGAATGGAATAAACAGTAGACTAGACCCAAGTGGAAAGAGAATAAGCTGGAATACAGATTTGAAAAAACTAGCCAGACTGAAGCACAGAGAGATGGAATATGTAAAAGAGAGGCTAAGAAACATAGAAAATAAAGAAGTCCAACGTACTGGAATTCCTAAAGAGGAAATAGGACAGAGGTCATGTTCGAGGAGATCATGCCTAGAAGTTTTCCACAGCTGTCCAGAGACAAATCATCTGAAGGACTGACAATTAGATTTGCAGTAGATGTCAAAAGAAAAAATAAATATATGTCGTAAGACAGAAATAATATTTACAAAGTGCTGAGAGAAGATAACTGTCAGTCTAGAACTGCATATCGAACAAAACTATCAAGAGTAAGTAAAATAAAACACTGTCTCACTAAAGTGTTCGATAAGCTCATTAAAGGAACTTTCAAAGGATTAATTTCAGAAAGAAATTAAAACTGGAAGGAAGAGCTGAGATGGAAGAAGGAGTGAGGGAAGAAACTAGTAAACAAGTGAGTAATTTCAAAAATGTTATATAAAACAATTCCAACAACAAATGTAGGGGGTTAAAGACAAGAACTAAAACCCCATCACATAAGATTGGAATGGAGAATAAGAGTTAAACTGTTTTAAGATCCTTATATTGGTCAGAAGGGGAGAGCTATTACCTTTGTCTAGAATATTTTCAAAACCACTAAAATCAGTACTAATAAAACATGACACCCTAATTCTGCCTATTAGTAAAAGATCTGAACAGGCACTTCACAAAAGAGAGTATCTAAATGACCAATAAATACATAAAGAAGTGCCCAACATCATTAGTCATCAGGAAAATACAAATTAGAATCATAATGAGATACTGCTATCTACCAATAAGGTTAAAATGAAAACAAACACCATAGGCTGTTAATATCAAGTATCAGCAAGGATGTGGAGCATCTGGGACTCCTGAACACTACAAGTCCTTGTGCAATTAGTACAGATATTTTAGAAAATTGTTTGGCATTATCTACAAAAGCTGGACACACACCTGCCCTGTAATCCAGCCACTCCTCTCCCAGGAACAGATTCAACAGAAAAACATACATAGGAACACCAAAAACAACACAAAAATGTTCATGGCAGAATTGTTTTTAATAGCTAAAAACTGGAAGCAATCTGAATGGCCATCAACAAAATGGGTAGATTATTGTATGTTCATGTAATGGAATACACACAATGAGAATGAACTATTGTTACATGCAACAACATGGGGAAAAAATTGTTGAGCAAAAGAAGTCAGATACAAAAGAGTAGACAGTGAGTAATTCCATTAATACAAAACTCAGAAGGAAGCAACGCTAAGCTATGGTACGTCAGGATTACAGCTACCTTGCAGGGAGGAGGAAACGCCTGAGAAGGCATATCAGGGTGTTCCTGGTGTTCCGTTTCTTGATCTAGGTGAGGTTACACAGGGTTCACTCTGTGTATATTCACCAAGCTGTAGTATCTTATGATTTGTGCATTTTTCTATGTTATGTTTAACTTATACTTGAAAAAATTAAAACAATTTAAAAGAGAGAAAAGCCTCCTCTCTGTAGCAAAAAAAAGCATATACAAATATTGAATCATTATGCTGTATACCTAAAACTAACAGTGTTGTATGTCAATTATATCTCAATAAAATAAATAAATATATATATTTTAAAAAAGCAAACAGTTAATCCTTCATTAATCCAGTCTATTTGCTATGGTAGATCTCCATACAAATGGATATTCCTTATTTCTCTACAAGCACCTGGATTTCATCTGTGTATTACAGCAACTATGTGCATTACAGGAAGTTTACTCTGTGTGAAGTATAGCACCAATTTGCTTCACTCCTTATAAAAATACTTCTTGAAGATGCTCTCATTCTGTGTTCCCAAAGGAAGGCTTAACTCCAGTCAATTCTCTCACTTAGACTTCCCCAAGGCCAACTAGCAGTAAGTGAAAAAGAAGACAATCCTTTTCTGCAATGTCCTACTCCAATAAAAGTGAGTGTCACTGAATAAGTCAATCCATTAGCCCCTACCACCAGTCCACTACCTACAGTGTCAGGAGGCCATCAGCCTTACCTGAGTGTACTTTGGCTGTAGTTTGTGGCTCTGCTGGATGGGCCTAACCATCTGGAACACTGTGGCTTCCTCCTTCTAAATCAAAAAGCTCAACTGGCTTACCTTCTTTTCATCTTTCATATGATATAGTGGGTGTTTGGAGAAATAGCCATTAACATAATGAGAGAGACAGCTGCACTTTGTTCTAGCAGAGAACTAATGCTCCCAAAATGTAAAATACACCTGAAGGGACCTTTAAGGTCATCTAGTCCAATTCTCTCTTTTCACCTGTGAGAATTCAGGGCCCTAAGGCTGCTACCTAAGGTCACACAGAGTACTCATCTCCTGACTTCAGGCCAGTACTCTTTCCACTCTTACCATAAAAGTTAAAGTTGCCATTAAGGAAAGAATGCTCAAATTGGAATCCTCTTTCCTATGGAACTTGTTGATTGTCATTCTGCTGAATCATCAATGAACCATTCCATCCCAACTGAGATGAGATACTGAAAAACATTTCCAAGCTATCTGTTTAATGTCAAAAAATGAATTTGCACTGTTGAGAGCAACTTATCAGTGTAACAGACATTAGAATATAAATCCCAAAGAAGGAAGGACCTCTGGGTAATTAGCATTGTTCCAGTGGCAATCAAAGATTTTTAGGATGGTAAGATGAAAGGTGTAATATCCTGAGGTTGTTCTGAAGCTTTAAGAGAGAATAAAGTGGTAGAATAGTTACAATACAGAGCAAGTATTTAGTTCTTTGTAAAGGAATTGTCTGGTTTATAAAAGAAATAGAACTGCTTCAATTATAGCATGAAAACTTCTAAATGTTCTTGGGACCTTCTTTAAAAAAATTTATTCAGAAGGGGTTTCTCCTTGTCATTCAGTCTTTGCAGCACACATATTCCATATTTAATTCACTCTCTGCCTCTAACCCAGTATTTTACTCATGTTCACATTCTAATCTGGGCATATATCCAACCCCTTGCTCCATGCAACACTGGAATAAACTTTAATATATTAGGAAATTAGAAAAATGAACAGGAGGGAAAGCAAATATATTTTCACACAAAGTACAGGATACAGCTGTGATCTGTCAAGCTTACGGGACTATCTCCTTAGCTAACAGCAAAGTTATAGGACTCTCCTTAGCTGAACAGGAAGTAGCAATCTAAAAAGTATAAATATTCCCAAGCCCCAATTCTATTCCCTTCCCTTCACATATTCAGCACACACTCACCCTTTGACCAGGCCTGTGTTGAACACACCCATTCAAATAGCCTTGATGAAGTGTCAGTAGTCTATGGATGACAAGTATTTTTGAGAGTCCACAAGAATAACCTTTAACCATGACGTCCCCAAATAAAAAACCTATGTTGGTTTTACTCCTCTGAGGAAAGAGGTTGTAGTAAGAATGACAAAACCAGCCTTGGCTCTTAAGAAATTCATATTTGTATGAATGATCTTTAGTTTCCCATTTCTGAAAGTTGTTTCCATGGCATCAAAATATAGCTAAAAAAAATAGAATTTCCTTTCATATCCTTTGCAGGACACTATGTAAGCTCACAAACAAGACACCTAACCCAGGTCCAGGGCAACAGAGGTGGAAAAGGGAGCATTTCATAGTGGAGCTAACATGTGATTATAATATATACAATGTTTATGAGACTTATAAATTATATATATTTGATTTATAAATTATAATTTAAAAGGATAAGAGTTAGCCAAGCAAAGAAGCAGTGAGAGAGTGTTCTAGGCACTAGCAGCAGCATGAGCAAAAGCAACGGTATATCTGGGACCAATGGTAATTTAGCAGTAGTACAGCAGATCCTTCCTATAGCTCCACTTGATTTTTTTTTAGTTAATTTTTATTGGAGTATAGTCGCTTTACAATGTTGTGTTAGTTTCTACTGTACAGCAAAATGAAATAGCCATACATATACATATACCCCCTCCCTTTTGGACTTCCTTCCCATTCAGGTCACCACAGTGCATTAAGCAGAGTTCCCTGTGCTATACAGTATGCTCTCATTAGTTATCTATTTTATACATAGCTGCACTTTAGAATGGGTTTGATACTGAAAAAGTCAGTTAGCTGGATACTTGGATGCTGATTAGAGGTGCTCAGGTGAATCAACAGGAGATCATATTCCAAATGGTAATTCTGCGTATATAAATAAGACAGGCTCAAAACAAAGGAAATAGGGATGTGCTCAAATGGGTGTGCTTAGAGAAGGGAGGAAGCGGTGAGCATTTTAACCAAGAAAACACTATAGAATTACTTTCAAAAGAATACCCCTTTTAATTGCTTGATTTTCCCAGCTTACCTTTTAAATCAACAGGAGGAGAGCACACCAGTGTTGCCACAATCCTTACAAAGTGTTATCACCATGGGTCTGACACACAAAAACAGAGCTCACTCTCAAACAGGAAGTCAAACAGGAAGTCACCATCTTGTCAATTAGATGGTACACATTAGAAATGAAAAGATCAGCTGTATGGAAAAAGCAATGAAAAAAACATGTGGAATGGAGAGAAGGAACTCTTTCTGAGATTTTGCCCTCTGCCACCACAGGCTCCACAATTTATGAACAGCTGGGAAATTTCCTTTTCACAGGAAAAGGATGACTTCTTAGTTCACATTAAAGTGGAAATGACAAAAACTGACTGTATCACACAGAAAAAAAGGTGTTTCCTGAAGAAAGGAGACAGAGCACAGCCTTTATTAAAACACACACATGCACGCGCGCGCACACACACACACACACACACACACGAGAAGCAAAATACATGAATACAGCAAGCAGAAAAAAACCTTTTTCAAGAGATAAAGGAGAAAACAACTAAACCATGGAAATGTTTCACATGGTAGGAGTTAGCCTTAGTGGGATAATCATTTTGCCCCAGGGGGTTATCTCAAGTGCAAATAGGCTTAAGGGGAATGATAAGAACCTATTTGCACTTTATATTCATGCAGGGATTTTTATATATATTAAAAAAAATAAATGTCTAGTTTCAGTTTTTCTTACACACACACACACAAAAAGGATCCTTGTTTTATCACTAACTTATCACAAGTTCTTATAGTTCAGATTATTTCAAAGAATTGATGCTTAAATGGTTTGTTCTTTAAATAAATTACACTAACTCTTAAGCATATTCTTTCATTCAGCAAAAAGTATTCTCTGAGTGCCTACCCTGCACTAGATACCAGTTTACATGTTTGAGACACAGTGGAGTACAAGCTTCCTGCCCTCTCTGAACTTAAACTAGTCACAACTGTGAAGGATATATTTTAAAAATTGCTTTGTCTAGTTTTGTTGTACTGAATAGTAGCAGTGATTTTAAAACTTTACTGCAAAACAGAATCACATGAGGAGATTTTAAAAATCCCAGGCTGCATCCCATTCCATTTAAATCAGAATCTTGGGGGTGAGACCCAAACATCAGTATTTTTTTAAGCTTCCTAGATGACTTCAAAGAAAAGTCATATTTGAGTACCAGTGAACTGGCACATCAGTTCTCATTGAAGAAATGAAGATAAAAATAAAGAATTCCTAGAAATAGATTCCTCTATGTTCTTCTCCCAATCCTACCAACCCAAAGTAAGAAGATTCATTGGGCGTACAGGACAATTTTCTTAGTGGGGAGGTGAGATTTACTTGCTATCCACATCAGCAACTCCCCCACCCCTCACCCTAGTCAAAATACAATTCTTGTGGGGGGGGGGGGCTACCAAGCTTGCCTTTTCTGCCTTCTGCTAGGACATCTGGGATAAGTGGGGACAAAAGAGTCATCTTGGAATATGCTGACACACATGAAGCATATAGAGGTGCTTCTATAATATGATAATCATAGCATAAGAACTTAATTGTCTAAAAAATTCTGCTTATTGGATCATTTTCTTAAATCTTAGGATCAAAAAGTCACACTGAGGTTCAAATTAGCAAGAAGGGGTTAGGCACCATTAACTCAAGTATATGTTTGATAAAACAAAATAATCCAAAATCAAGATGTTTTGGTTCTCAATGGGAAGAATACAGGTAAAATCATTAGGAAATGCCCAAATCCAAAGGTAGGTGTTATTAATAATGTTGTGGAATTAAAGGGAACAAAAGTCAAAAGACAGACAAAATTAAAGTCCTTTATAAAGCAAAATATAGTCCCTTTTTCATATTTCTATATAAGTTTATTTAAAAAGCAATTTAAATTAACTAGTAAGAGCAAAATGGAACTACATTTTTCACCATGAAAGGTCATTCCCTGCACCTAAATATCTCATAAAAGCTGATTTATAAAATTCTGAAGAGTTCTCATTCTAGACCTGCACAGATCTTTCTAGAGAATATACTTGATGCTATCTTAAAAGTTGCATCTAGAAAGTCTGTCATTACCTAGTTTACAAACCCTTGTGCTCCTCCAGTTCACTATATCCATCAGACTTTACAGCCAAATCCTTCAGGCATGTCACTGATCCCTTCCTGGTTGTTTTCATTTCACGTGTGAGTCACAAGCATTTCTCAATATTTATACCATGTGTTGTAATATCCACCACACTCAGTTTTTAGTATACATCTTTTCTCTTCGAAGTAAATATTCTAAATGCTTTAGGCATGTCCCATTAGTATGTCCCAAGAATGTACTTGGTAATAGTCCATGATTTAAAAATAACTATTGGAAAAGTAACATCATACACAGACACCACAAAAATCACCATTTCTAAGGTGGTAGAACCATTCATTATAGTATATTGCCTGTTAACCAAACAATACATTTAATCTCTTTTGACATGTTTATGTACAAAGTTCAACCCACATTACACAGAATACATTCCAAATTGAAGACATTTTTCTTTAATCTGTGAGTAGAGAGATAAAGGGATCTAGTGGCAAAAAACAAAGACACCTTTTGGTTAAGTAAAAACGCTTTCCCACATCTTTTCAAAGGAAGAAGTTTCCAGAGCAAGCTATTAGGGAAAATTACTGGCAATTATTTTTGGATACATAACAACAATGTAATACACAGAGAAAGGTTAGTTGTCACATAATAACCAATTAGAAAAGTGTTGGGTGGGATGGGGTAGTGAAGGGGAGAGCTAGGGGTGTAAGGGAAGAATATGCAAGTATCACAGATTTCTTAAGAGTCTGTGTCACTGAGTGTCTACCCTCACCCCACCTCTTATCAATAAAGGCATCAAAGGATTTTGCCACCAAAGAAACTCTTGAGGAAATCATTGGAAATAACCTATTAACCACTGTTAATAACCTAGTGTTTCCTTATAACACTGACCACAGGAATCCAAACAACTTTCTAATAAAGACATGGGTCTGGAAAGAACCAAAATAATCTGATTATAATTCTATCTTCCCATTAGTATCGCCACTGTCCAAACAGTCCTTTTGGAAGCTGAAGAAAACCAATCAAAAGAAAGAGTTTTCCATTTGTTCTAGATACATGATGAGGGTACCTCTGAGGAAGGTGAGCTATAAAGTAACTTCATCAAGTTTCACTTGGGAGGGGTTGGAGGGTTGGATTTTAAATTTATGCCAGTGTTTTAAATTCAATACTTTTGTGAATCTATTCAGTGTTGACTGGATGAAAAATCTGATTTGTCCATTTCCCATTGCCTCTGTTAACTCTTGGTCAGAACAAATTAACACCCTAAACCACAAAGTGCATTTTTCACTTTCTATACCAAAGCCTGGAATTATTTTGCAAAAAATTATATTTCTTCCCAAAGCATAAGGAAAGGTATTCTCCTACTTCTAAAAATTGTATCCACTATTGTTTGTGAAGGGGGGAAAAATCCTCAATTTCAGTTGGGCTGTAACCTTCAAAATAATTTTAATTCCCAATATAAAAGGTCAACACTAATTTTTTTTTTTTTTTTTTTTTTTTTTTTTTTTTTGCGGTACGTGGGCCTCTCAGTGTTGTGGCCTCCCCCGTTGCGGAGCACAGACTCCAGACGCGCAGGCCCAGCGGCCATGGCCCACGGGCCCAGCCGCTCCGCGGCATGTGGGATCTTCCCAGACCAGGGCACGAACCCGCGTCCCCCGCATCGGCAGGCGGACTCTCAACCACTGCGCCACCAGGGAAGCCCCCGAGACTAATTTTTTTAAATCTTGCTAGGTCTCACCTGTACTTTCCTGCTTTTTATAAGTATTACTGTTTGTGCCTGAAATTGATCATTAAAGGAACCAGCTGATTAGAAAACATACCATTCAATCCAGGAACAGAAAGTTTGGAAATGCAAAATGGAAGTCACTCTGGGTATGCAATTTATTCATGGAACTAATTATGTGAGGCTCATCAGAACCCTTTTGAATTATGTCAGCTCAAGGATTAAGGCTTTCCCTCCAGGTCTAAGCCTTGGAACAGAGGGAGGGTGACAGTTATGCAGCTAGTCATCTCATTAAGAACATTTGGGGTTGTGATGTGATTTTTGGATTAATGTCTTTGTTGATGTATAAAAACCTGTTTGCAATTCAAGAGCCTTCCGGTCATAAGCTCGTATGCTACCACAGGCACTATAATAGTCTGCATGTTTAGCTAGGCCAAAAGATTTCTTAGTGGTTAGCTTGGATTTACAATAAGTGTTCCATTTTACCATTACTGTCTAATTCCATTAAGAAAATTGGTATGATGAGCTTTTATGTCATCTAATAAAACATACTGTGCAAAGAAAGTCTAGATAGCAAAAAGATTACGTAGCCCCTTTTATGTATAGTGCCTTCTAGTTTACAATACACTTTCAAATCTATTGTTTCATTTTATGCTCAAAACAACTCTAAAATTATACCTCCATTACACAGATGAAAATCTATCAAGGACACAGAGTTAATAAATAGCATGATTAGGACTGGAATCCAAGTCTTCTGATGCCTGCCTCTTTATTCTTAGGCATACTTTAGAAACTTAAACTTTCAGCATATCAGTTTTTTAAATTAAGGTTTCCTTACACTTACAATATGAAAAATCAAGTAAAAATAATAAGTTATTAACATTGTAAATATTTATAAAGACTTGAACCTTAGATAATCCCATCACCCCAATAATTTATATTGTGAAATTTTTTCAGTTTTGTTTTATTGTGATAAAATACACGTAACATATAATTCACCCTCCTAACCATTTTTAAGTGTACAGTTCATCGGTATTAAATACATTCATAATGTTATGCAACCATCACTACCATCCATCTCCATAGCTCTTTTTGTCTTATAAAACTGAAACTCTATCCCAATTAAGAAATAACTTCTCGGGCTTCCCTGGTGGCGCAGTGGTTGAGAGTCCGCCTGCCGATGCAGGGGACACGGGTTCGTGCCCCGGTCCAGGAAGATCCCACATGCCGCGGAGCGGCTCGGCCCGTGAGCCATGGCCGCTGAGCCTGCCTGTGAGCCATGGCCGCTGAGCCTGCGCGTCCGGAGCCTGTGCTCCGCAACGGGAGAGGCCACAACAGTGAGAGGCCCGTGTACCGCAAAAAAAAAAAAAGAGAGAAAGAAATAACTTCTCATTTCCCCTCCCCAACCCCTGGTAACCACCATTCTACTTTCTGTCACTTCAAGTGAAAATTGTAGAATCTCATATAAGTGGCGTCATAGAGTACTGGCCTTTTTTTTTGACTGGCTTATTTCACTTAGCATAATGTCCTTAAGGTTCATCCATGTTATAGCATATGTCAGAATTTTCTTCCTTTTACAGGGTGAATAATATTCTATTCTAAGAATATGCCATATTATATTTATCCATTCATCCATTGATGGACACTTAGGGGCAAACCAGATTTTTGATTGACTCTGCCAAATATGGAACACTGTACTCAGCACTTAGCCCAAAATACATGTATTTTAAAGCAAAGTAACGTTCAGGAAGTACCACATGTAGTATCTCTGAAATTAAGGGTAAGAGTGATAAGCAGCTGAGTGGTCTATGTAAACACACTGATTTATCACTATTTTCTACATCCACACAATGCCAAAATAATTCAGAACACTTGGGCAAGAAGTTCAACAGTTCAATCGAATACTGTGAATACATCTGCCTGGATGTTTTTATCACTACATCTTTCTCCTGTTTCTTGTCTTTCTGGTATTTTTTCCAGTTTGACATCATGTCAATCAAGGAAGATTTCAGCAACATTATAACAATTAATACTATTGGGAACTCACTAGATGCTAAGCACTTTACTTGGATTTCATTAAAGAATGAGAAAATTAGCTCCTAAAGACCGGCTTTCTTCAAAGTTTTGTCACGAGTTGGGTGGCAGTTCCAGAATATGAATCTAGGACCTCTAACTCTAAATCCAGTGCTCCATCCATTACACACAAATAATATTAGCATTATCTGATAGTACTAAAATATTTTGTGACTAAGAGTTACAGCTCTTACATTTTATACTACATTCTTGAGTTCTGAAAATGTATTATTATAAAAACCATACTCATATTTACATACCATTCCCCAGAAATAAATTTAATCACAGTTTCTGAGGTTTCCTTTCATACATTTTCTCAGCATATAGAAACAGAAACATTCTTGTTCACACTTTTTTAAAGAAAATCTCATATTATATTGTATATTCTGTTCTACACCTTAGTTTTTAAATTAATAATTATATAATGGACATTATATTCTAAATCAGTATAAACAGAATGATGCCATTCTTTTAATAGTTACGGTGAATGATTATGCCATCGTCATCCCCCATTTTCAGGTTTTTTGTTTTTGTTTTTTTAATCATAACCAACTCTGCAGTAACAGACATCCTTGTACATATAACTTTGCACACGTTTTGGAAGTAAAATGTAAGGTAAATTCCTAGAAATGTCATTGATGGGTCAAGGGTTAGGGACATTTAACCTCCGGTAAGTATTGACAAATAACCTTTCATGAAATTGGGACTTATTAACAGTCTCATCACCACTGTGTACATTAGAATTAAAGTTTCACTTATAATTTCTGTTCCAGGGGAATCTTACTCATTTCTTTACTCAGTGAAAACATTAATGCTCAAGGAAAAGGAATCAGTGGTTCTATTAACTTTCCTGCAAGATTAGACTACTAATTATCAGTGAAGGTTCCATTTACTGTTTTTAAGTTAAAAAAAAAATCAAGCTAAAAAAACAAATAATTCAAGTACATTCTGTGATATAAACTTTGCTACTTTAAATTTATAGAAAAAGAATAGTCTTGGCATTAGAGCATAGCACTTGATTCTAATAGAGTATTACTAGAAATGCTGACATAAAATACATCTAAACACCCAACAGTGACCTTATAGAATCCAGATAGACAGTTTCTAATAGTAATAACCAAAAAGATAATATATTAAGGAGTGCTCACTGAAAAGCTTTCATATTCCATATTATTTGCCATAAAAAAGAAATATTCACATTAAGTCCAAATAGAAACTGGCATTATTTAAATTCACCTACCTTAAAGTGAATCTAAAAGCATCCTTTTTATTACTATTGAACTAAATGGGAAAATGTAGAAAGACAACTAATGGTAAATTGTTGAGTTTAGTTTTCCCCCTTCTGCTATGATCTTATGCTCTCAGCCATCTGGATTGTATTTACTGTCCTACTGGGAAGCTATATTTGCTCACTAACAAAAGTAAAAGCTCTATCTTTCCTATTGTGTTTGCACAGATATTCCCATGTGCCAGGCCAGGTATTCTGCCCACCTCAGAATGGATTCTTTAAGGCCTCATGATTATTTATTAACTCAACAGAATATGCTATACTTCCTTACAATATTGTTGTTTCTGCACTACAGTTGAACAACGGTTTCTCTAAGCTGTAAGGAAATTCCTTTGTCCTACTCCAACTTCTCCAGCAACCCTGTCGCTGTAAGGGCCTTAGTGCCTGTGATAGCTAATTTTATGTGTCAGCTTGACTGACCACAGATGTCCAGATTAAATGTTATTTCTGGGTGTGCCTGTGAGGGTGTTTCTGGATGAGATTAGTATTTTAATCGGTGGATTTAGTAGACTGCCCTCCCCAATGTGGATGGGCATCATCCAATCCTGTGAAGGCCTGAATAGAACAAAAGATGGAGGAAGGAGGAACTCGCTTCTCTTTCTGCCTTACTGTTTGAGCTGGGACATGTCATCTCACCTCCTGCTCTCAGACTGAGATTTACAGCATGGGCTACCCTGAGAATTTTAAAATTAAAAATTAACTTATTTTTAAAATAACTATACTTCAAGAACACTGCTCCTGCCATAAAATTCCATTCCCCAACACCCCTCTGTCTGTTCTCTGTATTTATGACTCTGTTTCTGTTTTATCTTTGTTCATTTGTTTTGTTTTTTAGAGTCCACATATAAGTGAAATCATTGGTATTTGTCTTTCTCTGTTTGACTTATTTCACTTAGCATAATACCCTCTAGGTCCAACCATGTTGCTACAAAGGTAAGATTTCATTCATTTTTATGGCTGAGTAATATTCCTTTATATAAACATTATATATATGTGTGTGTGTGTGTGTGTGTGTGTGTATCAATATACCAATCACATCTTCTTTATCCATTCATCTATTGATGGGCACTTAGGCTTCTTCCATATTGGCTATTGTAAATAATGCTGCAATGAACATAGGGCTGTATATATATTTTGGAATTAGTGTTTTCATTTTCTTTGGGTCTTTACCCAGGATTCCACTGTCTTTAGGATGAAAAATACTTCATCTCAGTGGTCATAATTTGTGACCTATGGACAAGCCTTATGGCATATGGTAAATATTACTTCAGAATCATACCGGATCTCAGCAGTGCTTGGATACAAACTCCATAAAACAAATGAAAAAAGGGACACATTATCCTGGATTATGACAGTATTTCAGGTTTTACTCTTTTCCAATTTTAAACCAATATTTTCAAATGAGTATTTTATAATGCTTCATCAAGCATTATATGTATGAAGTTCTGGAAGCACAAACATAAAAATATATGATTCTTACTGTCAAGAAGCCAATGGTCTAATAGGCCAGAAGACACAATAATACAAAATGATAAATTCCCGCATAAGGTCTCCCATAGGATATACTCAAACTATGAAGTCTAATTTCTATAACCATAAGTGTCCTTTTTCTACTAAGTATTTAGCAAATTTTCTTATAAAAGATACATAAGAATATGTTCTCTAATTCTCATTCCTTCCAAACCAGAAAAATCAATCCTTCCTTTGAACTACCACAGCTGTTGAGCTGTACCTTCTCACCACTTTGTACTTTATACCATAATTACTTAAGTACACAGCATGTCCTCTCCAAGCAACTTGATATTCCTTGAGGAAAGGATCTATTTCTGATTTATCTTTGTATCCTGTTTAAAGTATTTAAAATATTTTAAAGAATTAAAATATTTATTGAATGAAGAATTCAGAACCCCATGAAATAATTTGAAAAAAAATCTTAGTTTCAAGGGATTAACGTAGCTTTTAAAATTTCCCCTAGTCTACTCTTGAGAGAACTTATTCAGGGGAAAAATGTGGCTTCCAACGGTGATATTTCCACCCCCCGCTCAAAGAAAGATAGGTTCTTTTCACCCTGTCATTCTTCCCAGGCTATTCATCCTTGGTTGAAACATAAAAATAAAAAATTGGACTAATTTAACCATAAAAAGAGTAACAGCAAATGGGTAAGTAAAATATCTAAACACACTCAAATATAACTTACACAGTAAAGGTAGAAAGTCATAAGGAAAGACTAGCTATACTTTAAAAATAGGGTTGTTAGAAAATACTAAGGTGGGGGATCAATTTCTTTACATGATAATGTTATAGCTTTCTCTGAAAACATTAATTCAGATACAGTTGAAAATAAATCCTCCTTCTTTCAAAAATATACATGCACAGATTTGAAAAGTTTCTATTGCATGATTTTAAAATATCAAAAAACTTGATGAATATATTAATCTTATTTTTTTTAGTGCTTAAAGTTATTTCAGGAAAAAAAAAATTCATCTGGATTTAAAGGCTAAGACAACCTCAAGTAAAGTTACGGTTACTAAAAGAGCAGAAAGTGATGTCCACCTGTAAAGAGCAAGCAGATTGACTAAAAACTGAACTGGCCCAACAATCACACAGACCAAGGTCTCCAGCACACAACTGAAGTGCAAACAAAATTACTATGTCCTCCCTAGGCTATTCCACAGCCTGGAAATAAGTTTTTTAAATCAACATTCTTGACCACTGAACCAGGATTAATCATTACTGGCCCAGTGCATGTAATTTGCCGAAAAGCTTAAATACATAATAATTCATGAAAAACAAAATAAAAAGTGACCCATTAAAACTCTGAAGTAAAAAAAAATGCATTCTACTTTTTTTTCTCAAAGTTTTAATAACTAGTTTAGATCAAAATTAATTTAAATTTTCTTTGGTACGTATATAATTTTAGACAAAGAACAAAATCAAGTTGTTTTACCATTAGTGGAAACCTTCTTATGAAATAACCGGATGATGGAAATTGTTGAAGAAGTACTTATTTGTAATAACCAGGATAATTAGATTTGCCTGAGTTTAAGACGTGAAAAAATTGATGGAAAAAATTACCAGACAAAATAAGTTATGAGTAAGATTATTATTAATATTGTATTACTGTGTTAAATCTAAATTAAAATCCACATTACATGTAATTCCAGAATATTCCCTGACTAATAATAGCATTATTTTAATTGAAATGAATTATTTTTTCTCCTTTTAAAACATGAGGTTTTTCTGTAAAAATATTTGTAGGATTATTTCTCACATAGGATTTCTCTTATAGGATTATTTTATTTATAGGATTTTTTTCTAGTTCACCTAACATATATTCCTAAACACCTCCAAGTCACTTGGGCAAGACCGAATTTGACAAACATGTTGCCATGAACAAGCAAAACACTTTTGTACTAGTCAAACCTCCTGAATGCCTGGGCTCTTTGTAACCTTCTGGCTCTGCCTGCCTCCCGAGATGATAATATAGAATGTTAGTATAAACTAACTAATAGTTATTTTAATATAGTTGTATTTTAAATCACCTTATTCTTCTTAATGTTAATGTGGTTTCTAGTTTGCCCACAGAATAGGCAACTGTTTTCTAATTATGACAAGCTCTGATACAAACAATAATAATGCCTTTAAGAAAGAACGTTGTTCGAAAACTACGACAGAATTCCTTACCTACAATTATCTAATCACAAAGTATATTTTCAAAAAGAATGAGGCCTCCTTTTGCAACATATAAAGTCATAAAATCTTCGAGGAGAAGATTTTTCTAAGATAAGGAATTTAATACAGGGCTCATGGATCCCAAGAGCTCCCATGGATAAACTTCAGAAAAATTAATTTGGATTCTCTTAAATTAAATACAAAATTATATGTGTACTTTTCTGGGGAGAGTCCATAGCTTTCATCAGATTCTCAAAGTAGCCTGTGACCTCAGAAGAGTTTAGGAAGTGATCTAACTAGATTGGGAGTTTTCAGTATGGTTTCTTTGGTACATGCCTATCAGCTGTGAGGTTATCTATCACGAGTAACTTCTTGCTGATTTAAGTACTCAAGTTTGTGAAATATTTGCTTTTTGAAATATATAATGGAGCAGACCTAAAATTATCTTTATATTAACATAACTCTCATTTACTTGCATTTCTTATATGACAGAGAGACTGAGAGCAATGAATTTGCCCATAATTCTGAGCACACTTGTAGAAATGTGCTGTGCATGTGAACATCCTACGTTACACATAATCCTGCAGAAAAAAAGCTTGAGAATATCTGATTTGAAGCAATGTCCTCATTTTATAGATGAAGAAACTTAGGCTCAGAGTTTTAAGTGATTTGTTCAAAGTCACAGAGGAGCCCTGGTACTTCTACCTTTGTAACCTCAAGTAGGGCTGGGATTAGAACGGATCCCTACAATGGTACTTTTTAGTCTGGATTGTAGCTATAAAAAGAATGACTTTAGACCTTGGTATCTGACAAAGTTCCATCCTGGGCATACTTCTTTCACTCTCACCTTCACCTTGGACAACCTCATCTGCCTCCCATGACTTCAACTATCACTCGCCTCTCTCATTCACAAATCTCTATTCCCAGTCCTGTCAAACTCCTTGCTTGTGCTCCAGATCTATATGTCCAACTGCTCACTTTATATCTCCTACTGCTGTCCAGCTCTCAACCTTCACATGTTGAAAAATCAAACTCCTATTTCCCACACATCCTTCTACAGAGACAGAAGAGATCTTTGCCACAGTTTTCTTTCTCTATGCCAGAAACCCCAGAGTTTCTTTAACTGGACTTTTACCTCTACCTCTGGGTAATAACCAACTCCTTTTGATTTTACCATTTTTCCTCTCAAGGCTTTTCCTCTCTCTCCCTCTCTATCCCTGAGACTGCTGATTTATTTCAGGCACTCATTCTCTCTCTCCTGGAATACTGTAATAATTTCTTTGCCTTCAAACTTTCATTCCTCAATCTACTTTCAATATTGCTGCCAAAATGAGATTTCTTAACCAATCTGACCACATCACTCCTTTTCCCATAAATTCTTCAATGGCTCCCCATTTTCCAAAGAATAAAGTCCAAATTCCTTAACATGGTAAGCAAATTTCTCCATGATATAATCTTTGCTATAAATTACTATCTGCTTTATACTGCAATGAAATAATGAGTACTTAAATTTGCAATTAACTGCTAATTATGGATAACCATTTAAAAAATTACTGTAGAAGTATACATATATTAATTGGTTGTAGATGTGTGCTATATAATGCTGCCAGTGTGAATTTGTTCAATCATGTTTCAGGTAAGCTGGCCCATTAATCACCCCTCAATCTTGGCAAAAGTGTTACATGATCTATCTTCACTAGGTAGAGAAAAAAGCTATATCACATTTTCCCACTGAGTGTATTCTCATCCAAAGCTCACTCAAACAAGCATCGCTGGCAATGTCTAACATCTCTTTATAAGATAAAGGTTGGAAATCTGTGAAAATATTAACTTCCCTAGTGATTTACCCTAAAACCACCATTAGTATTTGTGGTGGGCAGCCTCTAAAATGGCCCCCAATGAGTTCACCCTCCTGGTGTGCACACTCTTGTGTAGTCCACTCTCACACTGTATTATGATTGGCCTGAGAAAGCAATAATAGCATATGACAAGTGATGGTATGCCTGCAAGATTAGGTTATAAAAAG
The DNA here is from genome assembly GCF_011762595.2 of Tursiops truncatus. NCBI lineage: Eukaryota > Metazoa > Chordata > Mammalia > Artiodactyla > Delphinidae > Tursiops > Tursiops truncatus. Next base: position 19,590,425 of record NC_047049.1, read on the forward strand.
ACTGTGGCTTCCATCTTAGATCCTCCCTGCCCCCACTTACACCCCACCCATTAATTCTGGGGGAAGCCAGCTGCCATGTCTTAAGGACACTCAGACAGTCCTGTGGCAAGGCTCACGTGGCAAGGAACTGAGGCTCCAGTCTTGAGGAACTCAGGTGTGCCAACAACCAAGTGCATGAGGCCGGAATGAGATTCTCCAGCCCCAGACAAGCCTTGAGATGGCTGAAGTCCCAGCCAGCAGCCTGACCGCAACCTTAAGAAAGAGCCTGAGACAGAACCACCCAGCTAAGCTGTTCTTGAATTCCTGACCCACAGAAACCATGCAATAATAAATGTTGTCTTGAACTGCTAAGTTTTGAGGCGATTTGTTACATGGCAGTAGGTAACTAATATATAGTATTTTGGGTTTTGCTTATTTTAACATCAGAGAGTGCTCATGTATGCTTTCCTCTTGGAAGCAATGAGGCACACAAATTCTTTACCCATCTCTAATATTTTACCAGAAATTCCTTAAAGCAGCATTTGTCAAACTTGAATAATACACCAACTTTTAAAGGAAAAAACCCAAACACTAAAAAAACAGAACCAAACATGTGACCTTATGATTTTGTCCCATAATGATTAGAAGAATGTATAACTTTCAGCCTCAAAACATACAATAGGGAACGTTGAGTAAATCAATATATAAATAACTCTGGCCATATTTTATCTTCTAATAATAACTTTACTAATTTTATTGATTTTATAAAAATGATTCATACACAATGTTAAAATTAAAAACTACTAAAACATTTCTGAAAAGTTGATAAAAATCACAAATCTAACAACTCAGAGATAAATTACTGTTAACATTTTGGTAAACATCCTTCAAGCACACATAAGGACATCTATCTCTTCTTATACACATACACATTCATATATTCAGTTTTACATACTATATATGCTACCCTGAAACCTAGCAGTCTCATTTGTTGTGACATCTTTCTAAGCAAATAAAGATCATCATTGTTAACAGCAGCACTGTATTCCAATGTCATATGTACTTATCAAAAGTTATTTGAGGGCTTCCCTGGTGGCGCAGTGGTTGAGAGTCCGCCTGCCGATGCAGGGGACACGGGTTCATGCCCCGGTCTGGGAAGATCCCTCATGCCGCAGAGTGGCTAGGCCCGTGAGCCATGGCCGCTAAGCCTGCACGTCCGGAGCCTGTGCTCTGCAAGGGGAGAGGCCCCAACAGTGAGAGGCCCGCGTACCGCAAAAAAAAAAAAAAGTTATTTGATCAGTTCTTTTCAAATAAATTCAGGTTTTTTTCCTAGTTTTTCACTATTTTACAGATATAATTTTCATCCTTATGCATACAACTTTTTACGTGTTTCCTCTGCTCCTGAATTCTTTGGAGTAGGATTTAGTCAAAGAGCATAAAACATTTTAACACACACACAAACCTTCAGAAAGGGTGCATCAAGACCATGTGCTTTTAAAGAGCATCTAGAGTACAGCAGCTATCTTTCACATCTGTTTTAAAACAACACTTAATAATGGGACAGTTTGTAAGGGCTGCATAATATTCATTAAGTAGTACTTAATGACTAGGGGCAAATGATAAGCAAATGTTTTAATAAACAAGATACAAAATTGTTTTTACACTGCTGTCCCAGGTTTGAACACTAGTTCTTAAAAGCTACTACAGGTTCCTTCATTGTCTCTCTCTTCCCTCACTTACTGGTCAGTTGCAAAAGATCCAAGATCCAGTGTGGGATCCAAAGGCCCTGAGGGATGGAGCCACTGTTTGGATGGGCCTGGATCTCAGAACCACTCCTCTCCCCATTTACATTGAACTACACATAGTGAAAAGTAAACCACTGCATTAAGTCACTGAATTTTGGAGATGTTTATAAGCACCGATAGCCTACTGTAATATATTAGGCTCTTTCTGTGGGATGATTTATTCCTGGTTTTTATTTACTAACTTGTATCTGTAGTTCCTAAACATTTTACAATGGGCTTGTATTATTTTTACAGTCAGAAACAAACATTATTTAAAAAAATAAAATACACACATGCACACAATATATGCTATGATATGGCAGCAATTTCTTTGGATTTACATAATTTTTAAATCACCAAAACATTATGATTTTAAAAATAAATATTATATGCCATTAATTTCTTAAGAAGCTGAACTATGTGGCTAGTTACTATCTCAGTATGCCACAAAATTTCCCTTCATGCCAGTGTCAAAGAGCAGCAGAAGCCCTGCAGCAAGACGGAAACAGTGGTCAAGTGATTTGTAAATGGCTGGCTATATGACTATGACCTTGGGCAAGTGTGGGAAACATTCCACTTCCTACCATGTCAAGTGAGAAAGCTGAACTAGATGACCTTTAACATCTACGAACAGTTCCTTGCACGTAGCATTTTCTTACTTTCTTATGATGCACCTACTGCTCCTATAACTCTCCGTCCCCCAGAAACCCACCTGCTCATTCTCAGAACTCAGTACCTGGCCATTTCTGGAAAGCAAAAAGCACTAGTCCAGTTAACCATGGGCCAGGAAGGGACTGAGATAACAAAAGAATCTGTCTTGTTCGCAGCTAAAGCAACAGTTGCTTGAAGAGGGATAGTCTGATTCTCCTTACCTAAATTCTCACTCCAGCAGGCTAGTCGTGACACTACTTTTGATTGCTGGGCAATGACCTGCACACCCCTCTATGAAACACTATCCTCCTGCCTTAAAATGCCAAAATGAATTTAGAAGATCACATATATGACAGTACCACAGAGAGTGGGAATCATCTATTTAAAAGCTGAAATGAATGGTAACTACACTTATGGTGATCACCTTGTAGTATATTCAGATGTCAAATTATAATGCTGTACACCTGAAACATACAAAAAAAGAAATATAGGTCTTTCTGGAAAGGACAAGGAGTATGGAGTTGAAGCAGCACAGGTGATCTGAACCTGCTCACGAATTTCGTGAAGTCTATGGTAGAAGTTAAGAATGACAAGGCTGTCCCTGAAGCTTGAAGCCTGGACATGGCAGTGCAAACTGAGGCCCCTGTGCCAGTGCTACAGAGCCCTTCCCTAGCAGTGAAAGTAACACCAATCTCCTTGGACACACCCAGTGGCAATTGCCTAACAAGTCATTCCTACAGCTATTACTACACCGCTATGGAATTACCTTTTGTTGCACACACAGTCACGCTTCCCAGCATGGCCCAACCCTGGAGGCTGGGCAGGATCCACTCCTGGCAACCAGCTCATAGACCCAGAAGCTCAATCCCACCTCTCAACGACGAACTTTTTTGCCTTTTCTCAAGCAGGGGCAAAGCACCTTTCTTATTAATCTCTCTAAACCATAAAGGACCCTGTTGATGCTGCATATACATGACTCAGGAAGGCTACTTACATGACTTTGCCTAAAGACTTTCTGGTAGAGCCTACGCTGAGGAGCAGTGCAAGCCTTCTAAGGGTGGAGGCTTCTCTGGGGTAAGCCTTCTCTGGCCAGGGGGTTTTAACGTTCCCCTGAAATAAAGAGTCTGACCCCGTTTTTGATGTTTGACTAATTTTTCCTCCCAGTTTTATTGAGTTATAATTCTTATTTAAAAAACCTGCACATAACTAATGAATACAATTAGATGAATGTGGATGTATGTATACACTCATTTTCCCCATAGCCAAGGCCTTGTTCTTTCTCTTTTCCTTTTCCTTCTTTTAAGTTGGGGTTCTGTTTTACCTTGCTGTTGTTGATTCATTTATATTTTTGAATTCTATTTTTTTTATACAGCAGGTTCTTCTTCTTTTTATTATTATTATTTTTTTTTGGTATGCGGGCCTCTCACTGTTGTGGCCTCTCCTGTTGCGGAGCACAGGCTCCGGATGCACAGGCTCAGCGGCCATGGCTCACGGGCCTAGTCGCTCCACGGCATGTTGGATCTTCCCAGACTGGGGCACGAACCCATGTCTCCTGCATCGGCAGGCGGACTCTCCACCACTGCGCCACTAGGGAAGCCCTCTTATTATCTATTTTATACATATTAGTGTATATGTCAATCCCAATCTCCCAATTCATCCCACTACCACCACCCCCTATATTTTTATTTTTTTCTAATAAATCTTTTTCTAATTTTATTTTATTCTTTATACTTTGTTATTGGTCTGCTCCTTTTGACTTGTTCCCGCCCCCGCCCCCCTTTTTTTCTTTTTTCTGTTGTGGTTTTGTTTACCTTGTTGCAGTTGTTTCAATTCTATTTTTATTTTTCCTAATATATATATATATATATATATATATATATTTTTTTTTTTTTTTTTTTTTTTTTTTTTTGCGGTATGCGGACCTCTCACTGTTGTGGCCTCTCCCGTTGTGGAGCACAGGCTCCGGACGCACAGGCTCAGCGGCCATGGCTCACCGGCCCAGCCGCTCCGCGGCATGTGGGGTCCTCCCAGAGCGGGGCACGAACCCGTGTCCCCTGCATCGGCAGGTGGACTCTCAACCACTGCGCCACCAGGGAAGCCCCCTAATATATTTTTTTATCTCTCTAATTTTATTTTATTTTTTATTCTTTGTTATTGTACCGCTCCTTTTTTTCCTTTTCTTTCTTTCTTTTTTTTTTTTTTTTGCTGTGCCACACAGCTTGCAGGATCTTGGTTCCCAGGCTGGAGGCTGGGCCCGAGCTCCTGTGGTGGGAGCGTCGAGTCCAAACTGCTGGATTAACAGAGAACCTCAGACCCCAGGGAATATTAATCAGAGTGAGACCTCCTGGAGGTTCTCATCTCAGCACCAAGACCCAGCTTGGTGGGTCTTGCAAACTCCAGTGCTGGATGCCTCAGGCCAAACAACCAGTAAGACAGGAATACAGCCCCACCTACCAAAAAAAAAAAAAAAAAAAATGAAATGACAAAAAGTATGTTACAGACGAAGGAGCAAGGTAAAAACCTACAAGACCAAATACATGAAGACGAAATAGGCAACCTACCTGAAAAAGACTTCAGAATAATGATAGTAAAGATGATCCAAAATCTTGGAAACAGAATGGAGAAAATACAAGAAACGTTTAACAAGGATCTAGAAGAACTAACAAGCAAAGAAACAGTGATGAACAAAACAATAACTGAAATTAAAAATACTCTAGAAGGAATCAATAGAATAACCGAGGCAGAAGAACGGATAAGTGAGCTGGAAGATAAAATGGTAGAAATAAGTGCTGGAGAGCAGAATAAAGAAAAAAGAATAAAAAGGATTGAGGAAAATCTCAGAGACCTCTGGGACAACATGAGACGCACCAACATTTTAATTATAAGGGGTCCCACAAGAAGAGAAAAAGAAAGGGTCTGAGAAAATATTTGAAGAGATCATAGTTGAAAACTTCCCTAACGTGGAAAAGGAAATAGTCAATCAAGTCCAGGAAGCGCAGAGAGTCCCATACAGGATAAACCCAAAGAGAAACATGCCGAGACACATATTAATCAAACTACCAAAAATTACATACAAAGAAAAATTATTAAAAGCAGCAAGGGAAAGCAACAAATAACATACAAGGGAATTCCCATAAGGTTAACAGCTGATCTTTCAGCAGAAACTCTGCAAGCCAGAAGGGAGTGGCAGGACATATTCAAAGTGATGAAAGGGAAAAACCTACAACCAAGATTAGTCTACCTGGCAAGGATCTCGTTCAGATTCGACGGAGAAATCAAAAGCTTTACAGACAAGCAAAAGCTATGAGAATTCAGCACCAGCTTTACAACAAATGCTAAAGGAACTTCTCTGAGCAGGAAACACAGAGAAACCCACTTTCTACAAGAAACCCACTTCAGACCCAGGGACACATACAGACTGAAAGTGAGGGGATGGAAAAAGATATTCCATGCAAATGGAAGTCAAAAGAAAGCTGGAGTAGCAATACTCATATCAGATAAAATAGACTTTAAAATAAAGACAGTTACAAGAGATAAGGAAGGACACTACATAATGATCAAGGGATCAATCAATCCAAGGAGAAAACGTAACAATTATAAATATTTATGCCCCGAAAATAGGAGCACCTCAATACATAAGGCAAATGCTAACAGCCAAAAAAGGAGAAATCGACAGTAAGACAATAATAGTGGGAGACTTTAACACCCCACTGACACCAACAGACAGATCAACCAGACAGAAAAGTAATAAGGAAACACAAGATTTAAATGGCACAACAGACCAGATAGACTTAATTGATATTTTTAGGACATTCCACCTGAAAGTGGAAGAATACACTTTCCTTCATGAAACGTTCTCCAGAATAGATCACATCTTGGGTCACAAATCAAGGCTTGGAAAATTTAAGAAAACTTAAATCATATCAAGCATCTTTTCTGACCACAACACTATGAGGTTAGAAATCAATTACAGGAAAAAAAACAGTAAAAAACAGAAATACATGGAGGCTAAACAGTGCGCTGCTAAATAACTAAGAGATCACTGAAGAAATCAAAGAAGAAATCAAAAAATACTTAGAAACAAATGACAACGAAAATATGACGATACAAAATCTATGAGACGCAGCAAAAGCAGTTCTAAGAGGGAAGTTCATAGCAATTCAAGCTCACCTCAAGAAACAAGAAAAATCTCAAATAAACAATCTAACCTTACACCTAAAGCAACTATAAAAAGAAGAACAAAGAAACCCCAAAGTTAGTAGAAGGAAAGAAATCATAAAGATCAGAGCAGAGATAAATGAAATAGAAATGAACAAAACAATAGCAAAGATCAATAAAACGGAAAGTTGGTTCTTTGAGAAGATAAACAAAACTGATAAACCTTTAGCCAGATTCATCAAGAAAAAAAGGGAGAAGACTCAAATCAATAAAATTAGAAGCAAAAAAGGAGAGATTACAACTGACACCGCAGAAATACAAAAGATCCTAAGAGACTACTATAAGCAACTAGACACCAATAAAATGGACAACCTGGAAGAAATGGGCAAATTCTTGGAAAAGTACAACTTTGCAAGACTGAACCAGGAAGAATTAGAAAATATAAACAGATCACTCACAGGTAATGAAATTGAAACTGTAATCAAAAATCTTCCAACAAACAGAAGTCCAGGACCAGATGGCTTCACAGGTGAATTCTATCAAACATTTACAGAAGAGTTAACACTTATCCTTCTCAAACTCTTCCAAAAATTGCGGAGGGAGGAACACTCCCAAACTCGTTCTACGAGGCCACCATCACCCTGATACCAAAACCAGACAAAGATATCACAAAAAAAGAAAATCATAGACCAATATCACTGCTGAACATAGATGCAAAAATCCTCAACAAAATACTAGCAACCAGAATCCAACAACACATTAAAAGGATCATACACCATGATCAAGTGGGATTTATCCCAGGGATACAAGGATTCTTCAATATTCGCAAATCAATCAATGTGATACACCATATTAACCAACTGAAGAATAAAAACCACATGATCATCTCAATAGATGCAGAAAAAGCTTTTGACAAAATTCAACACCCATTTATGATAAAAATTCTCCAGAAAGTAGGCATAGAGGGAACCTACCTCAACATAATAAAAGCCATATATGACAAACCCACAGCAAACATCATTCTCAATAGTGAAAAACTGAAAGCATTTCCTCTAAGATCAGGAACAAAACAAGGATGTCCACTCTCACCACTATTATTCAACACAGTACTGCAAGTCCTAGCCACGGCCATCAGAGAAGAAAAAGAAATAAAAAGAATACAAATTGGAAAAGAAGAAGTAGAACTGTCACTGTTTGCCAATAACATGATACTATACATAGAAAATTCTAAAGATGCCACCAGAAAACTACTAAAACTAATCAATGAATTTGATAAGGTTGCAGGATACAAAATTAATACACAGAAATCTCTTGCATTCCTATACACTAACAACGAGAGATCAGAAAGAGAAATTAAGGAAACAATACCATTTACCATCGCAACAAAAAGAATAAAATACCTAGGAACAAACTTACCTAAGGAGGCAAAAGACCTGTACTCTGAAAACTATAAAACACTGATGAAAGAAATCAAACATAACATAAACAGATGAAGAGATATACCATGCTCCTGGATTGGAAGAATCAATATTGTGAAAATGACTATACTACCCAAAGCAATCTACAGGTTCAATGCAATCCCTATCAAATTACCAATGGCATTTTTCACAGAACTAGAACAAGAAATTTTACAATTTGTATGTTAACACAAAAGACCCCGAATAGCCAAAGCAATCTTAAGAAAGAAAACTGGAGCTGGAGGAATCAGGCTCCCTGACTTCATACTATACTACAAAGCTACAGTAATCAAGACAATATGTTACCGGCACAAAAACAGAAATATAGATCAATGGAGCAGGATAGAAAGCCCAGAGATAAACCCACACACATATGGTCACTTCATCTGTGACAAAGGAGGCAGGAATATAAAATGGAGAAAAGGCAGCCTCTTCTATAAGTGGTGCTGGGAAAAATGGATAGATACATCAAAAGAATGAAATTAGAACACTTCCTAACACAATACACAAAAATAAACTCAAAATGGATTAAGACCTAAATGTAAGGTCAGATACTATAAAACTCTTGGAGGAAAACCTAGGCAGAACACTCTATGACATAAATCACAGCAAGATCTTTTTTGACCCACCTCCTAGAGTAAGGGAAATAAAAACAAAAATAAACAAATGGGACCTAATGAAACTTAAAAGCTTTTGCACAGCAAAGGAAACCATAAACAAGACGAAAAGACAAACCTCAGAATGGGAGAAAATATTTGCAAACGAAGCAACTGACAAAGGATCAATCTCCAAAATATAAAAGCAGCTCATGCAGTACAACATCACAAAAACAAACAACCCAATCAAAAAATGGGGAGAAGACCTAAATAGACATTTCTCTAAAGAAGACACAGAGATGGCCAACAAATACATGAAAAGATGCTCAACATCACTAATCGTTAGAGAAATGCTAATCAAAACCACAATGAGGTAATACCTCACACCAGTCAGAATGGCCATCATCAAAAAATCTAGAAACAATAAATGCTGGAGAGGGTGTGGAGAAAAGGGAATCCTCCTGCACTGTTAGTGGGAATGTAAACTGATACAGCCACTAGGGAGAAGAGTATGGAGGTTCCTTAAAAAACTAAAAATAGAACTACCATATGACCCAACAATCCCACTATTGGGCATATATCCTGAGAAAACCATAATTCAGAAAGAGACATGTACTACAATATTCACTGCAGCACTATTTACAATTACCAGGACATGGAACCAACCTAACTGTCCATCATCGGATGAATGGTTAAAGAAGATGTGGCACATATATACAATGGAATATTACTCAGCCACAAAAAGGAACGAAACTGAATTATTTGTAGTGAGGTGGATGGACCTAGAGTCTGTCATACAGAGTGAAGTAAGTCAGAAAGAGAAAAGCAAATACCGTATGCTAACACATATATATGGAATCTAAAAAAAACAACAAAAAACAAATTGGTTGTGAAGAACCTAGGGGCAGGACAGGAATAAAGATGCAGACGTAGAGAATGGACTTGAGGACACAGGGAGGGGGAAGGGTAAGCTGGGACGAAGTGAGAGTGGCATGGACATAAATACACTGCCAAATGTAAAATAGATAGCTAGTGGGAAGCAGCCGCATAGCTCAGGGAGATCAGCTTGGTGCTTTGTGACCACCTAGAGGGGAGGGTGGGAGGGAGATGCAAGAGGGAGGAGATATGGGGATATATGTATATGTATAGCTGACTCACTCTGTTGTAAAGCAGAAACTAACACAGCATTGTAAAGCAATTATATTCCAATAAAGATGTGAAAAAAAATGTGGCTTCCAATGGTGATATTTTTTCCCCCTCAAAGAATGATAGGTACTCCAATAAAGATGTGAAAAAAAAATTGAACATAATTAATGAGTACAATTAGATGAATTTGGATGTATGTATATACTCATTTTACCAACACCACTGTCCAGGTAATAAACACATCCACCACCTCCCCCCAAAAATGCAACAAGACTTTAAACTTTAAAAGGAAGATGTATTTTCTAAACTATGAAAGAGGATGTTTACATGAGAAATATCAAGGCTTGGAGAAAGTATAAAGAATTCCAAGACTGGTAAAAATATTGTACAGTTATAAATTGACTCCACTGTACAATGCTGTCTCACTGTAGATGGTTAAAAAACATAAAGGAAACCAATGTAAAAAAAGCTAATAAGAAAAGAGGGCTTCTGGAACAGTTCCATAACAGAAGACAGCTGGCTTTGTTGGGGACAGCGGGTGGCATGAGGGAGGAAAAGGAACGAAAGGAAAAGAGAAGATTCAGAAAGATATCCTAGTCTAGGAAAAAAACAGTGGTTCTCAAATTTGGTCTCCGAACAGCAACATCACCTGAAAATTTATTAGAAATTCAAATTATTGGGCCTTACTCCAAACTGCTGAACCAGGAAGTGTGGGGTGCAGCCCAGCAATCTATGGCTTAACAAGCCCACCGGCTGCTTCTGATGCAGGCTGATGTCTGAGAACCACCAGTCTAAAAGGCTTCACACTATCACTGGCAGTAAGAGAGCCGGTCCTTCTACAGGTAACTGGGAAAGTTAGTTCCACATGTGCAGTTTCTCTTTCGTCAGCTCATCTAACTCGGCTGTAAAATTTTTGATCCTGTTTCTGTTGCTGAGCAGCTCCTTTCTGGTGGAGTTAGTTATCACTATAATCTTTAGGCTTCCTCACTAACCAATCCTATGGATGAAAGGAAACTGTGTGGATAAGATATTTACTTTATGTTCCATAAGAGAGCAAGTTTAAGGATCTTGTACTGTCTAACATAATACTAAAGGGAAAAAAATTTTTATATTTCAGTAAAAGAATCTCTCCCTCAATTCCATTTGGGGTTTGATGGTCTAGTCATTAAATACTACTTAGTTTTAAACATGCCATTTTTAGTTATTCAGCAAATGGCAAGCCAAAGCTAACAGAAACATGGTCTTCCAAATACAACTGAAAATAAAATATGGTTTAGTTTGGTGGTTAATGGGTAAGACAGCTATTTCATTTTTTTTTTTTTGTGGTACGCGGGCCTCTCACTGTTGTGGCCTCTCCCTTTGCGGAACACAGGCTCCAGAAGCGCAGGCTCAGCGGCCATGGCTCACGGGCCCAGCCACTCCGCGGTATGCGGGATCTTCCCGGACCGGGGCACGAACCTGTGTCCCCTGCATCGGCAGGCGGACTCTCAACCACTGCGCCACCAGGGAAGCCCAGCTGTTTCTTTTCTTGTAGGAGGTTATATTTATACATTACATATCCCAAAACCTGAAACGTGGCTGGTTAAGCTTTTTTGGTTTAACTTAATGTATGCACTGGCTCACACTAAGCTTGAATATATTTAGTATTTTTTATTACTCACAATACGACACAACTTTCCAGTTTTCCAACCTGGGGATGATTCAAGATCCACATTTAGCTGTAACATTTTTTAAAATTCTCAGATGTCATTTTTAAGGAATTCATGAAAAGCAAATGCTTAAAATCCATGATGTATATTCAGGTTAGAGAATATAAATAGTAGGCTTTGATATAGAGAAGTAATTTGTTCATCTGTAGAGTGTCATTGTCTAAGTTGACAGTCTCAAAACCTCATTTCATAGAACAAATTTCATAGCAGTATCTTGGGTTACTGAAATCTTTGATTTTCCTTCCAGTTCAGGTAAAAACAATTACAGACTAGTTTAATTGCTACTAAAATGTCTCTTTACCTGAGAGTTGAATTTAAAACAATTACATTTTATTTTATTCGTGAAACAATATATAATTAGAAAATAGCTTGCTAAAGAAATTATCTGGTCTATCAAAAGTAAATGTAAATTTTAAGGTATAAGAAAAATTACATTTACAAAAAACATCAAAATGCCCCCAAAAGATATGAATATCAATGTAAAGACATACCTCATAGAAATGAACATTTTTATGTAAAATTATAAAATTTCTATGTAAAGTTGTCTTATAATTTTAAAACAAAAGTTTAAACACAAGCATTCTATCCCCCAGGCTAAGATATCTATAACTGCCAAATATAATTTTAATTGTGATTTTTTTAAAAAAAGAGTAATCACAAAAATAAGCTCTGAGATCTGCTAACACATTACTTAAGGGCATTATTTCCCCCAGTATATTCTAAGAAACAAGAGTTCCATGGGATATTAATACATTTTATTAGAGAGACTGATTGATTTCCCTGGTCTATGTGACATATTTAATTTGCGATACACTGAGGTTTTTTTTTTTTTTTTTAAGGTCAACCCAGTACTTAGCAATACTTCTCAGTCTTTGCTATGCTAATATTCATTATGAGCCTTTAAGAGAAAGAGTGCAGAAAATAGTTTCCCAAACATATTTGGAACTATTTTTCATGGGAAATCTTTTAGAACTAATGATCTACAGAACATACTGTGGGAAATGCTACTCTGGGGCATGAGGTTTCTAATGTGAACATGAAAGTGTATATTAACACTTATACAGGTTAACTTTGAGGATAAAAAGGAGTCATATTAGTTCTTCAGGTCTAATCCCCATGTATGTTGTTTGAATTCTTTTTCATTTGTGCCAAGTTGTCTTTCACTAAGCCTATCTACCACCTCACCTTAAACAGAGTATTAGTTTAAAGCTAATTCTACACAGAAAGTGAGTTGCCTACCTTTACTAGGTTTAACCCATCTGCACTTCAGTATCTTTCTTGTTCATAGAGATTAAGGGGAAGCAAGTTATGATCCCAGGAACTCAAAATAGAAATGAAAAACAAATGAATACAATACAATGAACCTACTGTTCCTGCTGTTTATTACTTATAAAAATGCATGAAGTATCTGCACTACATATATTACAATGTTTATACTACATACATTTCAATATAGCACATGAGAATTTTAAAATTAAAATTTAATTTATTTTAAAAATAACTATACTTCAAGAATACTGCTCCTGCTATGAAATTCCATTCCCCAGAAATGGGCTCAGTTGATTAGCACAACTGATCTGCCATCTGGATGGATCCCAAGTAAATTTCAAACTGGCATTTGGCAAAATATCCCTGTAGCCAGCATTTTACATAGAATACAAACTAAAGATGCATTCCGGGATTGCCCTGAGAACCAAAAAATTGCATGGTAAGATGAATATATACAATTTATCCTCTTTATGCTAAATTTACAAGATAAGCAGTTTAAATAATACTTCAAATTCTGTGCTTCAATTCTGCTTACATTCATTCTGTGTAAGTCTGTTGGTGTCTAACACTGGATTAAGAAAGACTGCCATCTGGTAGTTATAGCAACCCTTTACTAACTTGGTCGGAAGTTGAAAACCATGAGCCTCAAAGAAATGCAAACCAGGTTTATTACTATGAATATATCAAAATCTTTTTAAAAATAGTCACGGAATAGCGCTTTTCACTTAAAGAGAAACATCATGTGTGCTTTCACACTCATGCATTATATAATCGACCTACAAAAGTCAAGTTTTAAAAGGGGTTAAAAGGATGAATGAATTAAATAAGCAATTAGGTCCACATTCCCTTCACCCACAAGGCTGCCACTGTCCCTTTTATAAAGCCTAGGGATGTGAGCCAAATTAGTCCTACTTGTTGGCCATTTAACTCTAACTTCCTTTAATCATGTGTGTTCTTGGGTACCCATTTTTTCCTCTCAATGAAGTTTCACAGGTAAGCAACACTTCAGATGAAGAGTAAATAACAGTATAAAAACACTAAAAACATGCATACAGCACATGAGCATACCCAAAGCGTTTTCAAACTCATCACAATCTTATTAAACCATGAAGGAAAGTCAGAGACGTAGAAAGACAATGAGTATCTCAGATTCTATAATTTCCTAGGGTTACACAGTTAGGGGTGGTAGAGCTGGGAAAATTGAATCTACACCACCTAGTTAGAAATTTTATTTTCTTTCTAGTATATCACAGTTCCTTTCCTGAAATAACAGTATTTTACAGTTTACACAGCTTTTAGTATTATCAATACAATGTGTGTACATGTATAAAAGGGCTTTGCATTTTTGAATTTGCCCAAACCTCCCTGTGGCCCACGTCCAGGCTAGTTTCACTTCTTGAACCTCTTTGATCTTCCTTTTCTCCCCTTATTTTTATTTTCAAAGTCAATACCACTTGCTTGAGCCTAAGTGAAGGCAGCAGAGTAAATGCAGCATCCAGCCTTCCAGAGCACTCATGAGTTATGACTATATCTACTCTAATTTATAGACAAGCATGCCAACACATGGACTATTTCCCTTGCTCTCATTCTTAATGCAACAATGTCAAGGACACAGCCATTAAACGATGGCCTAGGATTATACAAGACTTATCCAGCTCAATACGCTTATTCTATCCCATTATTTTACTTCACCCCCTTTGTCTATAAAAAGCCCCTTCCTTATATGGCCAGTCTCTGAAGTCTAAGATTTGATATTCCTGGCATTCAGAGTTCTCTTCTTGTATCTCTTCCTGAAGACATCTGAAACATTCTTTGTTGATTGACTTTAGAAGGGATGCTCTTTCACAGGAGGCTTTTAGATTATCTGTCCTGCTCAACAGGCTGTCAATAAGCTTAAGTCTCTCCATTAATGTCTGGGCCACTCACTAGGTACTAGACAGGGGAGGAAAGTGACCTGGAGTGAGGAGCACTGAAGTCATTCACCAAGACAAAGGAAATCAACTTAAAGATCAGTCAACACCATTTGGCAAGAGAGCCCTTTATAGAGAGCACTCTGTTTCAGACTAAAGTACACACATAGTTAATGGAAAACATGAGTAGAGCATAATAAAGCAGAAAGAACAATGGCTCTGGAATCAGAGAGATTTGGGATGGGATCCTGATTTTGCCACATAGCTGCCACTAGCTGACCCAGGGCAAAGTCACAATGTATCTGAATCTCTTTTGTCATTTATAATTATCAGTCTTGAAGAAGTGATGTTAGGATTCAAGATTTTATGTAAAGTATCTAGCACAGTATCTGGTACATGGACAGTGCCCAATAAATAGTAGCTATAAATTAATCTTTTTAATCACCTACCTTCAAGAAGAAGCTAGTCAGGAGATAACAACCATTAGAGGTTGTGGGCAGAGTAATTTTTTTTTAAATTCCTCATGAAAATAAATAAATACATACATACATACTTCATGAATTGGGAGAGTTAGAGAACAAGGAGAGACAGTGGCTGCTTGTAGGCAACAGCTCTCAAAACAGCACTGTAATACAAAGTGGCCCAGCCAAGTCAGCTGGAATAGCGGTAGCTAAGGCATCCTGAGGGAGCATTTCCCTGAACCTCTGCAAGCTCCCAACAGTAAGAACACAACATAAACTCTCTTGTCCTTATAATAGCATTGTCCAATAGAAATAAAATGTGAGCCATAACTGCTTTTATTTTATTTATTTATTTTTTAAAATAAATTTATATACTTATTTATTTTGGCTGTGTTGGGTCTTTGTTGCTGCACGTGGGCTTTCTCTAGTTGCAGCGAGTGGGGGCTACTCTTCGTTGCAGTGTGCAGGCTTCTCACTGCGGTGGCTTCTCTTGTTGTGGAGCATGGGCTCTAGGTGTGCGGGCTTCAGTAGTTGTGGCACGTGGGTTCAGTAGTTGTGGCATGCGGGCTCAGTAGTTGTGGCACACGGGCTTAGTTGCTCCGTGGCATGTGGGATCTTCCCGGACCGGGGTTCAAACCCTTGTCCCCTGCATGGGCAGGCAGATTCTTAACCACTGCACCACCAGGGAAGTCCCCATAACTGCTTTTAAATTTTCTAGTAGTCACATTAAAAACGTAAAAAGAAACAGGGTAAATTAATTTTAGTAATATATTTTATGTAACCCAATATATCAAAATATCATTTCAACATGTAATAAATATTAAAAATTGAGTTATTTTACAGTCTTTTTCTTGTACTAAGTCTTAGAAATCTAGTGTGTATTTTACACTTAACAGTACATCTCAATTAATTCTAGCTACATTTCAGGTGGTCAGTAGCTACATGCAGCTAGTGCTTGCTGTATTGGACAGTGGGGCCCTACAATCCTGACACCAAGCCTGGGCCCAGTCCACAGAATCTACCCCAATACTTGTTACTCACTATCCCACTAGGGACCTTGAAAGCCTTGTTATTAAAAGATCTCACTTTTAAAATGTAAACATCTCTGGAAAAGCAGTGAACTAATTAACTAACATTTCAACAGAGATTATGATACAGGTTAGCCACCTGGAAAGTCAAGAGGAAGAAAGCAAAAGAAAGCAAAAACAGGGGGTGCTGAGAAGGGAATCTTAAGGAAACCAAGGACATATTTTGCCTAGTTCACAGGTTAGCCTAGATTCATGCCACTTAACACATGGCACAAATCTTCTCTAGGTTGCCTAGCCCTATATTTCTATTATTATATCAAAAGCTCACACAATCAGTTATGACAAAGATCTACACAAGAATGTAACTACTAACACCTGTAGGGAGCTGTAAGCAATTGGTAAAGGAATGCCAATCACGTCAATTAACACCATTTCATGATTGCCAATGAGCACAGTGTATTCCAACCAGGTCAGTGCCTTCAAAATTCCACAAACCTTAAAGAACTTTTAGTAAATAAGACCTCTGTCAGGGGTCATTAGAATAATGAAAAAGTCTGGACAACTTGAAAAGCTGGTAACTATAAGAATCCTCTATCTCAGGTGTCAGTGATAACAATCCATGCATTTGGACAATTATGCCTTTAGTTACCTTGTTTGTTAAAGTTCACCTATAACTGTAAACAACTTTCAGTCAGGTAAGAAAATGTGTCATGTGGTTTGCTCTTTTGCAATTCAAAAAACTACTTTCAAAGTCTGTAATGCAAAGTGCAACCAGATGCTATTGGCAAAGAACTGAATCTTCAAATGTGACCGATTTCCAAGAACATTACCACAGATGTGGGCTACACGTTGGGTGCACACAAAGCTTTGAAAAGTTCATATCTAATCTAATCATCTGTTCAGAACACTCCACGCTTTCCCACATTTCAGTGAATTATAAATTTCTCAAAATGCATAGCAAATCAGAAATATATGTAATGATTGAAAACTCCCTCCTAAATAGATTCAGAATATGCTATACAGCTAATGACACAGAAAGTCCCCGTTCTATCTAAAAATACAAATTGATGTTAATGCCTGAGCAAGAAGAAAAGGTCACTTGCATTGTAACATAAAGCTCAGTCACCAAGTGGCAGCTTTCCTTCCATTTAGAAAAGTTTTCCTCAGTTCCAATTACTACACAAGTTTACAATCATCAGTATACTATCACTCTGAAGACAAGCCTTCTGAAGTAGATGCAAAACATAAATTCCAAATTGCAAAATCCCTTGTGGTAAAAAGATAAAGAGGTATCTTTAATAATTGAGATTTTTCTCTTAAATAATTGAAACAAATTTTAGAAACATTTGCAGGTTCTATTTTTACTGATTATTGAAATAAGTATACTGAAATAAAATTGACAAAATTCATTTCTATTTCAGCAACGTAGAGTACGAACTATTTCACATCATTCCTTTGTGAACCTTTCAGATAATGGTCCTGAATTAAAATCTCAATTAAACACAATGCTTAGGGACTAGTTTGTTCTGGACAAACATTGAATCCCAATCAGTTTAGAAAACAGGATAGGCTTCTTTACTCTATTTCGACATTTATTTTAGGCATACCTACCTCCTTCCTTATTCCTCTCACAAGCAGGGATTTGGGAGTGGGGGACATAAGCAAGCAACAATCATTTACTCAACACAAACTTATTGAGCACCTCATAGGTACCAGATACATAGGACATACTTCACATACATCATCTTATTTAATCTTCATAGCAACTCAAGAGATAGGTAATTTTATCCCAATTTTACACATGAATAAAGTAAAAAGGCTCAGAGAAGTGAAGTAACTTGCTCAAGGCCAGCAGGATTCAAAGTGAGATCTGTCCTATTTCCACAACCCAGTGCTGACTCTTCCTTTTCTACCCCAGCTCTCTTCACCTACGCACACCAACTGCAGCTGCCCTCTAAAGTTCCCATTCAGTAACACTGGCATTTCTTCAGCAGTACTAGTTTCTGTAAAGGCGAAAAATTGTTAAAACAAATATGATTGAGAATTGTTTTTTCCTCTATGGAGTTTTTCATTTTCCACTCAATTATAGAAGAGCATAGATAGAGATAGATGGCAAGACTGTAGTCCCTCCAAAATAAATTTCTAGTGGAAGAATCCTCAACACTGATGTGGGACAAAAGAGAAAGATGTTCTAGAGCTGTGCTGTCCAATTTGGTAGCCACCAGCCACATGTGACCACTGAGTACTTGAAATGCAGCCAGTATGAACTGAGATGTACTAAAATGTAAAATATATACAGGATTTCAAAGACTTGGTATATTAAAAAAAGAGCAAAATATTTCATTAATCTTTCACTGAATCAATATTTCAATGAATCAACACTTCATTAATATTGATTACATGTTGGATATTTTTAAATTGTGTTCAATAAAATTCACGTTTCTTTTTTTTTCAACATGGCTACTAGAAAATTTTAAATTACACTTGTATTTTGGGGAAGGGGACAGCAGTAGTCTAGGGCCTTCATATGAGACTTCAAATAAAACTGTGTACAAAAGCCATCCCTGAACAGAAGGCCCAAACCCTTATGACTAAACCTCTTAAAAGAAAATGTAGTGGGTTATCAAAACACTTTGGAGAAACCCATAATTAATTACTCTGATCATAAATGGTAAATAAATGTCAATTCTTATAGTAACCAGCCAAACATGTGGCCTTCTCACTTATGTTCCTCCAATATCTAAAAGCCATCATTCCAACTTCTGGTTTCATATACATTCGTGAATACATTTATCTTTATTGCTTAAGACTTGTGCAAAATATTACAGTTTTCCCTCTGAATGTTGATTGTAAGTACACTAGACAAAAGAAGGTACTGGAGTCAAAGTGCGCTGACTTTAGCACCCACATAGAAGTCATTGCTTCCAATACATCCCTGAAACTCCCTTGTGTGCTTAATCATTTGGTTCTCTTCCATTAAAGGACCCAAGGAATTTCAGGTAATTGAAGCATCTATTTAAAAGACATTTTATTCTCTATAGACCAAAATCTCAGGGAGAAACACCAATAGAAGCTTTTAAAAAATCAATAATTAAAAGAAATATGACATGGTTTTCATAAAATTGACCTATAAGGTTTTTTTTTTTTTTTTTTTTTTGCGGTATGCAGGCCTCTCACTGTTGTGGCCTCTCCCGTTGCGGAGCACAGGCACCGGACGCGCAGGCTCAGCGGCCATAGCTCACGGGCCCAGCCGCTCCACGGCATGTGGGATCTTCCCGGACCGGGGCACGAACCCGTGTCCCCTGCATCCGCAGGCGGACTCTCAACCACTGCGCCACCAGGGAAGCCCTGACCTATAAGGTTTTAAATACAAATACTGTCATCATGAAACACAGCTAGCCTCCAAGTAGTTTAAATCAACTTAAACACTGAACTCAAAGTTCTCCAGTAAGTACTCTGACCTTGTACCTACTCCTATTAACATTGGTTTAAAATCAGAGCAAAACACATCTTTTATACCCATAGTAAAATCAAAAGCAATTATATTTTATTTACACACCCACCATAATAATGAGTCTTTTCAGTTCCTGAGAAGGATGTATTACATAAGGCCATATGTAATAAATATTTTGAAAAGACCAGGTTATCTTGAACACTGCCTACTGAAACTGTTGTCATGAAACCAAATGCTATAGCAAAACACTGAAAAAAAAATCTGATTCCATTCAAAGTCCTTGGTATGATGCAACATATGATAGCTAAAAATCTTATTTGATAACTGAGTTTAATCACAAAATTATACTAAAACATTAACATTTCTATGACCAATTTCTTCCTTTGCTGTGCCTTATGTAATGGGACACTTAGTTGAAAATAATGGAAAATTGGGGCCATAAATTCTATCATCTATTTTACTGAAACAAATGACCTAAAACTTTTTCTTTTCATCAGAGGGTGGAACTGTTTCTCATTTAAATATGTTCTTTTCCAGAAAGAAAGAAAAAAAAAAAAAAATCAAGGCAGCCAAATATATCTAGTTTGAATTTTCAATATAATGTTCCTAAACATGTCAGTAACACTTACCATGTACATGACTTGCTTCAGTGGTGAGTATGCTTAAACTGGAACAATATATAGAAGATCAGCATAGCTTTTTGTCAAGATAATAAGAAAGTTCACGACATGGTCCAGATTTTTAGAAGAAAAACTTCTTTACAATACAATCCCTAATTCAATGAAAGATTAAAACAAAGAAAGGTACCAACTATTTCTTGAAAAGCAGCTTCAAATCCCTAAGAGATAAAGGTCTCCCATCCTGCCTAAACCCTGCTCTAAGGAAGGTCAAGTGGAATTCTGGTGAACTCCCTCACCCCAGAATTGCATGAATGGGTTAAGATGGCTGGTAATGTGATAAAGTAGAAAAAGCACTAGACTGAGAGTCAGGAATCACAGTTGTGAGTCTACATCAGCCACTCTGAACATGTCATTTCACTCAATCAAACGAAGTCCTTCGCCCATAAAAATGAGGTGAGGATTTCCAAAATTCTATGAGTCTAGATTTCATCCTCCTCTTTACTCTCCCAAATTTTGCCTCTCCAAATGATAAAGTTTACAGAGAATTCCCACTTCTGCTCATAATAGAAAGTCTGAATGATTCAACAAAGGCAGAATTTTAGCATCCAATGAAACCTACAAACCTGTGGAACCCCAATTTCTATTACTGGGGAAAATTCCTTTTTATTGGGTCCTGGGGGCAGAGCTAGCAGATCAGCTAGCACCAGTTTGCTGATCCCTGCCTCTCCCATAATTATCACCCCCTCTCCCATCCACCAACATATAATTTGCACAGCTGAAGGGTGAGGTCTCTTCCAATTATAATGCAGCTAAATTCTTCACTTTGAAATATGTATCAAAGGCCATAGGTTCTGTGTCCCTTGTCTCAATTCCTGGGTCTTGAATGTCAATCATAATCTTTGTTGCATAATACAGACCTGTATAGAGGGTTTCAAATTACATCTTGATTAGGAACAGGAATAACAGATTTTGTATCACCCAAAATCTTGATCTTAATTTTTCTGATCCAGGAATACAGGAGGGGGAATGGGAAGTTATTGTTGAATGGGTATAAAATTTCAGTGTTACAAGATGAAAAGAGTTCTGGAAATTGATGTTGGTGATGTTTACCCAACATTATGAAAGTATTTAATACCACTGAACTGTACACTTAAAAATGGTTAAAATGGTAAATTTTATATTATGTGTATTTTAGCACAATAAAAAGTATTGGCACACACCCAGGATTCCAAGATGGCATCAGGGGCTTCCCTGGTGGCGCAGTGGTTGAGAGTCCGCCTGCCGATGCAGGGGACACGGGTTCGTGCCCTGGTCCGGGAAGATCCCACATGCCGCAGAGCGGCTAGGCCTGTGAGCCATGGCCGCTGAGCCTGCGCGTCCAGAGCCTGTGCTCCGCAACGGGAGAGGCCACAACAGTGAGAGGCCCGTGTACCCAAAAAAAAAAAAAAAAAAAAAAGATGGCATCAGTTGCACCAGTGAAAAAGAAACTCATGGATGTTAAAATAGGGGAGCTGCCAAGTTGGATGCTGAGGCAGGATTCTGCCCCTAAGGGCATTGCTGGAGTGTTCCAAAGAGGTTACCAGTGGTATGACAACAGGTATGTCAACGTGAAGAAAGTTAACACTGCTGGGGTTTCTACAGTACTGGCAGCTTAGGTGCTTTTCAACTACTGCCTTTCTTAGAAGGAACTCAAACATGAGCAGCTCTGCAAATACCACTGAAGAAGGCCCACTGCTGAGGACACACTGACCATGACCTTTGCCCGACACTCCTCCTTGAGGAACCTGATCACTGCTGAATCTTTTCATACCCTAATTGAGAACAATGACCAATAAAAGATAACCAGTACAAAAATTTAAAAATACATTGGAAAACTTTTTAAAAGGACCCTTCCACACACAGCACAAATATGAAACTATTATTTACAGTATCTGCATAAGAATGACATTCTATTAAATACCATCTAAAGACGAAAAGAAACCAAAGTCCAGTATCAGAAAGTTTAGAGTCAGGTAATCCCAAGGCTTGGGAGAAAATCTTATGACTTGGTGGACAGCCAAAGGCAGAGTCAACAAAATAATGCCAAGTACTAAAAAACTAAAAGTAAAGTTTTAGAAGCAGTCCAGTCCAGCTGGCATAACAGGGTAGATGCACAAAGATGGGAAAGGCTGACCATTCTTTTCCTTAGGTACTAGAGAATGTTTTTGCATGGGAGCACTTCTCAGCTGGAATTTGCTTTGTTAGCACATATCATTTCATAAAAGTTACTTGTCATTGCCTAGGGTAAAATATGAGTGAAAGATGATTACAATTAACCACCTCCCACTTTCCATACCTTTGCCTTAAGTGGAGGGGAAGCTAGGAAAGCACACTCTTTAATAAAAAGAGACAATGAATCTAGAAACCACACTTATGAGAAGAACAGGGCTGCCTATTTCGTCAGGTTGTTTTGAGCCTACAGCTATTATTTATTTCTTTTGCAGCAATTCATCCACCAGGTGTAGGCAGGCAAAGCCTTGATTCAGGATTTTAAAAATAAAGAATGAAAAATATCTCTAGAATAATATACAAGGAAGAAAGAAAGTGTAGTAGTTCAGGGATGGAGTGACAACTTTCACTTTATACTCTTTTGTGCCTTTTGGATTTTGTTTCATGTCCTCATATTTCATACTCAAAAGTTAATTTCAGATATTTTAAAATGAAATTGATTTTGTAAAAATGTGACTCAAATAGTAAGTTTACCTTAGAAATCAAGTTAATAAAATCATTCTTGCTTTAAAAAAAAAATCAGCGAGTGCTCTTGTTTCTGATTTTTAAACTTTCATTATATTGTAATGTCTATAAAATATTTTTTAATTTTATTGAGTTGCTTTTGAATAGGTTATTTTAAACATTACTTAATACTTAGGATTTTTAAGCATGAAAGCAAGTTTTATACTGCGATATTTTAGAAGTCAGTTCTGTCAAATCTGGTATTTTCTTTCAGCCATTTATAAAATCACTGTGTCCTAATATGACACCCTCTTTGTACATGTTTTATTAAAGGGAATTACAAACAAAAATGGCCAATCATGCCTGTAAATAAGCGATGAGAAACATCAGAGGAGCCAAATCTTATATTAGTTGTTTCATTAAACAAATGTGCAAAAAAGTCTTATTGGATTGGATTCTCCACTAAATTTACACAGAAAAAAACAAATGACTTTGCACATACTTCTTTCGACATTTCTAATTGTTTCTTACAGGTGCTTACCATGTGTTACTTTAGAATTTACAAGATAAACCACTAAATGTAATAAAGGGGAAATTTCAAGATGGCCCAATGACTTCCTGTAATGACAGCGTACAATACTTAATATTGCAATGCCCAATACTACCTTTAGCTCTTTTTTATTATTCCACTACACAAAAGTTTAAAATGAAACACAAAAGCGCACAGCATAGGGAGACAGTTTCATTTGGAAACAAAAATACTATTCTTTTGCCAAAATGATGACTATTCAACCATTTCCAAATGCACAAATGAAAACATATCTAAAGATTGGAAAATTGAGTAATAGCTGACAAGCAGTAAAAATTAAAGAAGATTACGAAATAGTCACATTTCTAAAGTCTTTTATGTATAGTAAGGAAAAGATACATTCAAGACTTGCTGAATCTACCTAATTTCTAGTTTTACAGGTGTATCTTGCCTCTGTCATAAATCAGAGTATTCGAAATGGAGTAAAACACAATATTTAAATTTCTATCCCTGGTGATCAAATGTTCTCTCAACATCTGAACTGTTCAGCAAGTTGTATGGATTTCTGTCTCCAAAACGTCCCATTCCTCCCTTTCTAACCTCAAAGCCATTGCCTCAGTTCATTTGCTTATCTCTAAATGCTTCCTAACTTGCCTCTCTGCCAACACTCTCTATCACCACATTCTTCACAACAACAAATCTCAGACACATCTGATTATGCCTCTCTTTAGCTAAAATAAGTGCCACAGAATAAAACCTAAATTTCTTAAAATAGCACCCAAGGCCTTCATGATCTGGTGCTCTCAACCTTACCTTCCTGTTTTCTCTCCCACCACATCCATCCACAGATCCACATGCCTTTGCATAGCCTATTATTTCGGTCAGTAATGTACTCTCCTCGTCAACATTTAAGAGATCCTCTAAAGCTCAACTCAAATTCCATCCTCCTCCATGAATCATTTCTTCCCATTGGAATAAACATTTCCCTTTTCTGTGCCCACCTGCACTTCCTTTAAATTGTTGCTATAGCATTGCTCTCAGGTTGGTGCTGGAGTCAGTTACATAAGTGTCTCTTTTTCCCACTATGGTTCTGGTCTGGTCCTCATATGCTTCCCTTAAAATGCTGAAAACTTATCAAGCCACTCAAATAATATGGACCTCTGTTCTCCAGACATTTTTATTCTAATAAAGGAATATATATATATATATTCATAATAAAATTAGGGGGTAAATTTTATGGTATGCAAATTATGTCTTAATAAAAAAAATAACATTAGGGTAAGTGGTACATGAAAGTTAAAGACAATCCTTTCCTGTACTTCCTCAACAGGCAACTCTTTGATGGTAATAATGTTTTTAAGAAGGTAAATATCATCGTGGGTTGTCTAAAAAAATTGTTGGGAATTGAGTTCTCCATATTTTTAAATTACAGGCATGGAGAAAAAAATTAAGCCATCTTTAATGACTTAAGACCTAATAAACATTTATAAACTGGTTCCTGCTCTCTGAAACCCACATAAATGATAATAATAGAGGCTTCTTTTGCTTATCTAGGTCATCTCCATAAAATTGGGTATTTAAAAACACTTAGATTCACCCATGACTTGCCACCAAATAGGATCACAAACTGCTTCCTGATTTCCACCTGAATGATCTAAGTATCTTAATGCTGCCTCTTTAAGCAAACCAAGCTAAACCAAGTTTAGTGTGGTAATTCTTGCTTCATCAACTTTCTACTGGGAAAACAGTTTGATTTTAGGAATAAGATCCATGTAAGTTGTTTCAGTTGTTCTTGTGTACATATGGGTGCGCACATACACTTTTTTTCCTGGTATCTTCCTTTAAAAATTGAGATATAATTCACACACCATAAAATTCACTCTTTTAAACTGTACAATTCAGTGGTTTTTAGTATATTCACAATGTTGTGCAACCGTCAACATTATCTAGTTCTAGAACTTTTTCATCACCCCAAAGGGAAACCCAGTACACATTAAGCAGACACTTCCTATTTCCCTTATCCCCTGCCCCTGGCAACCACTAATCAATCTGCTTTCAGTCACTATGGACATGCCTATTCTGTGCATTTCAAACAACTGGAACCATACAATATGTGGTGTTTCGTGTCTTGCTTCTTTCACTTAGCATAGTGTTTTCAAGGTTCAACCACGTAGTAAAATGTATCAGCATTTCATTCCTTTTTATGATTGAGTAATATTCCATTGCATGGATATACCACATTTATTTATCCATTAATCAGCTGATAGACATTTAGGCCGTTTCCACTTTTTGGCTATTATGAGTAATGCTGCCATGAACAGTGGTGTACAAGTTTTTGTGTGAACATGTTTTCATTTCTCTTGAGTGTATAATGTAGGAATAGAATTGCTGGGTCATAATGGAAACTATCAATATGTAACTATTTTTAACCATTAAACCATATTAACTTTTGGAGGATCAGCCAAACTGTTCCATTTTACATTCACATACACATTTTTTTTTTTTTTTTTTTTTGCGGTACGCGGGCCTCTCACTGTTGTGGCCTCTCCCGTTGCGGAGCACAAGCTCCGGACGCGCAGGCTCAGCGGCCATGGCTCATGGGCCCAGCCGCTCCGCGGCATGTGGGATCTTCCCCGACCGGGGCACGAACCCGTGGACCCTGCATCGGCAGGCGGACTCTCAACCACTGCGCCACCAGGGAAGCCCTCACATACACATTTTTAAGGGTAGTAACAACACTTTTTATTTTCACATTTTGCTTAAAAGTAAATTGTTCTGTCCCTAGAGGAAAAGATTTCCTTTGGGACTAAGTGTCCTTAGAAGTCAAAGTAAATTCTAGATTTTACAAGACAGATTAAACCCCTCCAAAGAATAAAGATGTATACAGCAATATATCAAACCCTTACTACAGCAAAGTTTATTCTAGCCATCAAAGGCATTAAATATGCAAATATTTTTAAATGAAGAGGAAAATAATGACAACTCCCAGTTTTATACAGTCAGCCAATAACTATGCACTGAACTTCCACTCACAGAAACATCTACTCCAACATCACTCATAGACATTTCAAACTTAATATGTCTCATGGGACTTCCCCGGTGGTCCAGTGGTTAAGAATCCGTCTTGCTATGCAGGGTATACCAGTTCGATCCCTGGTCAGTGAACTAAGATCCCACATGCCACGGGGCAACTAAGCCCATGCACCACAACTACTGAGCCTGCATGCCACAACAAAGAGCTCGTGTGCTACAACGATAGATCCTGCATGCCACAACTAAGACCCGACACAGCCAAAAGATAAATAAATAATTTTTAAAAAAAGATAACAAAAAAACTTACGTCTCAAACTGAACTTCTGTTCTCTACTACTCCCCAAAACTGTTCCCCCTGAAAACTTTTGCCTACATCCCAAACCTTGATGTCAAGTTTGACTTCTTCCACTCACCTATACCCCACATCCCAGTCAGTAAATTCTATTGATTCTATCATCCAAATACATTCAGAATCCACTCAAATCTCACCACCTCTAACAGATACACAATCTTGCACCAAGATTATTGTACCACTATGGTCTAGTGTCAAAACACAGCCAAAATAATCCTTTTAAAACATAAGTCAGATCGTGTCCCACTTCTAAGGGTCATCCAGTGGCTTCCCAACACCAAGTACCACATGCTTGGTATTCCCTCTGCCTGCCATGATAGTCCCCTTGATATTACACAGTCATCTCAGTACTCGAGGGGGATTTGTTCCAGGACCCTGGCGATACCAAAATCTGTGGCTACTCAAGTCCTTTATACAATATAAAATGGCCTAATATTTGCATATAACCTTCACACATCCTCCCATATACTTTAAATCATCTCTAGATCACTTATAATACCTAAGCCAATGTAGATGCTATGTAAATAGTTATAAATACTATGTAAGTAGGCTCTGGCACACAACAAATTCAAGTTTTGCTTTTCAGAACTTTCTGGAATTGTTTTTCCCAAGTATTTTTGATCTGTGGTTGATTTAATCTGCAGATGCAGAAGCCACAGATACGGAATACCTATTGTACGCGTTTTCTTACCTTCTTCAAGTCTTTGCATACATGTCACCTTCTTAGTGAGGACTTCACTTAGCCACTCTATTTAAATTTGCCATTGCCCCCTAACACTCCCTTTATCTTCCTCCCCTGCTCTATATTTCTCCATAATATTTATATTAACAAAATATATACTTCACTTATTTATTTCTCTTTACCTCCAAGAATATAAACTCCATTAAGGCAGGAGGGTTTGTCTGTTTTGCTTACTGCTGTATTCCCAGCACTCAGAACAGGGCCTGGCACATAGTAAGTGCTCAATAAATATTTGTTGATTGAATAAATGAACAAGTGAAAGGAAGCATAAAGCTGCTCAGAAGAGCTAAAAAGAGGCCAGAGAAATATTTATGAGGAACTAGTATACTAAACATAATAAAGTTGTGATGGGAATGGAAAGCACCATTTCTATAAAAATATGCTACAATGTTTCTATAGTTGGCTTTAAGAAAAATTGCTATCCTTGACTATTTCATTGTTTTCAAAAAGGGTCCATCCATTGTCCATTGCCAAGGGCCCTTAGCTTCTGAAGAACTGAAAAAAACTCTGGGAGGTGACAAGTTCCTAGAATGATGATGTCCTTTTCTAAACTGCCACATATACACGGAGCCAAGGACTTTCATGGTCTTGGCTTTCTATTAGATCTATTCCCAGGACCATCATATAGTACAATCATAGGTTTCTTGGCCACCTTCCAGCTAAAGCTACTAATTGGTAAACTCACCTTCCTTAGAACTACAATCACAGCATCTTCAAACTAAAATGGATCTTAAAATGATCTCAACCCCTTACATATTTTATATATTTAAAAAACTACAGTGAAAAAGAAATAGTGACTTGCTCAAGATAACTTGAATAGTTACACTAAGTATTTTTCAAATAGTAAGTGATAAATACTATTAAATCTAAGAGAATTCAGACACTTGGAACAAATTCTCTAAAATCCAAAACCAGACAATGTTATTTATAAAAGCTAAGTTGAAGTTATACCTCATAGTATCAACAACTCTATCTATCCACACATTAAAGTTAAAAGTTATAACAGAACCATCAATGAAACTTTGGCATTCAGCAAACAGTAAATGATGGATAAATTCGGATTTTAAAAAAATGTACACCTCTTCCCCAAAGGAGGCTTTCCTTGTCCAGTGTTGGAAATGATGAGGATTTCTAAATTCTTTTTCAAGTAACAACTTTCCTAAGCATTACTGGCTTCAAAATAGCAGTAGAAGGATGTTTCTATGAACCAATCATTTTCACATGGGGTTCAGAGAGAAAATCTGTTAAAAGGTACATGATTTTCACCACACCTACCACTCTCTCCCCCTTCCCCGACAATATTCTAACACACCTCCTAGGGAAGTGTGTCCTCAGCACTGTTTCTGATACGAATATGTTGCAGCCTTCAAGTGCCTTACAGTGAGACGAGATTGTGAACCACGATTATAAACTATCTCCTGTCATGCTACACAAAAAGGATTACTATTTTCATGGACAGTAATTTCTTGCCAAAACCCTTTCCATGGTCTGCATCTAGTGAAATCCTACTGTGCCTTTAAAGGCCCATCCTTATTCCTCTTTCCTGGGGACCTTTTTCTGACCATTCCATCCATGGTGCTCTTTTCTTGACCAGATGACCTATGGCATTTGTCATCTGTACCTGTCATTTAGCATTCATCACACACTGGCAAGTAACATCTTTTGTACAGTCGTCTTAGTTGTTGCTGGCTATTTTTACGTTTGACTGGATAGAGTCAGAATCCCAAAGAGTTATATAATTGATATTCCTACGGGTGTTTTCTGGACAATAACGCTTTATGCTCTTACATATGAAGGGAAAGAGTCAGAAGTCCCAAAAGAGTAACTGGGTTTTAGAATACACAGCACAACCATCACTGAACTATAATTTTAAAAGCTTTGGGTTATACCAAAATAATGATTTCCAACCTTTTAAAGTAATAAGGATGGCTTTTAAAAACAAAATATGTTTTAAAAAACCAAAAACATATTCAATATTATTCAGGTGTTAAATTTCTTTTAACTGAGAATACATGCTTTCAAAAGTATAAGTACACAATGTCAGGTATGGTACTCATTTGGTCTACAGAGCATACCTGATGTGCACAAGAAGCTGAGGTTCCTCCAGGACCAGACTGGCACATGGTTGAATGTTACTGTGCTGTGGACATGGAATATTACTGCCACATCAAAAAGTACTACTACCTAAAAGTATTTAGGAGCAAGCAAAATATAGAAATACTAACAAATCCCTCCCTACCCCAACCCTGCTCCTACCCCCAAATCCAGAATAAATTCCTTCAGCAACTTAACCCTTCCTCCCAAGAAGTAGCAGATTTTAAGCAATGTGAAACAATTCAATGTTTCAATAATAAACTTTTCTTGTGGTTTCAAGTTAATAAATAATATAGCAAAAGGAACAACAACAACAAAAGAACATTATAGACAAACCAAATAGCAAATATTGAAAGTCCATCTCTCATATATTTTCTGATTCTAGTAAAATCTCAATCCCATTTACCCATTTCATCACCCTCTTAAAACAAACAAACAAAAACCACCAATATTTTCCAGCAGAGGTAGAAATATCATTCTAACCTCAGTTCAAGTCCTTTGTGCAGTCACCAACAAGAATGAGCTTAAATAAACAGCAGTAGAGCACAGCGTTTAAAGGAATTAGCCCTGGGCTCAAGTCTTGGCTCTGTCACTTATTAACTGTATGATCTTGGGCAAGTTACTTAACTAAACTTCAGGTAATTTATGTAAAGTGCTTAACATGACCCTTGGCAGGTTTAAGGGGCTGAGAAAAGTGGTTACTGATTAATTAAGTAATTATATATAATAGATATATAACAAAGATATTCTTCTTATCATAACAATTTCAAAGTTTCCTTTCAATTCCTTCTTGTCTGGCTCTGACGGGTCTATTCCAGGTATCATAAACCTCCACTCTTGACCTATAACTGGTTCTACAACCTCCAATTCTACCCATGGCTACTACCATAAGCAGTTTCTGGAAGTTAGGGAAAACATAACAAAAACCAAAACGGGAGGCCACTTGAGCAAGCCAAAACAAGAACAAAATCCACTTTGAAACAGTGAATTCACTCAAGTAGGAATCACTGCCTTAGAACCTGAGACAAAGAAAAAGGCAAAAGAAAAAAACAAACCAAATTATTCAAATACTTTTAAAACCCTTACTTCCAGTTAAACAAATGATTGACGATTTGAAGCCCAAACAAATTTTAAACAACATTATTATTGTCTGCAGGACCATCAATAACCAGCACTACTAATGAAACATGCCTCATTAAAATACCTTTCTTTAACACTTTTAATTTAACAATGATTTAACCATTGCTAGACTATTTTTTAATATTAAGTCTCAACAATTTCTTCAAGTTTCTCCTTTCCCATGCATTCCAACAAGCAGTGAATTAGTTCTTCATCATGTGTTTAGGCCTCCTGCTGGGAAGCATAATTAAAATTAAGCAAGCAACAATTCCACTTGGTGCTAAGATCCTGTCAAATCCTTCGATGAAGTTGAGTCTGGTTTCTCCAGGAGCCAGCTGAAAGTTCTGCAACAAAAACTTGGGGCTGCTCAACTCGATGCTGGCCATTCAGTAGATGGCACTCTTTCCTTTGGGCCCAAATTACAAAAGCACCAAGAAGTATGTTCTGTGACATTCAGGTGTGATACAAAACAGGGATTCCCTCTTCAAAGCACTTAACTGGTCGTCACAATCCCTCCAGAAACCCATTCATCAAAAGCTGATGGTCCAACCAGACAAGTTTAAAGAGCCCAAGGAAGTTCAGATTATAAAACATCAACTACAATATAAAATCACCTAACTCAAGTGATTACCAAGTAATCAGCTTCTCAGAGCCTTTTCTATTCAAGCAGATACACTTTTTATTCAGGCATAAAATTTTCCTTTCCTATTACATTCTGCTACAGAGGCGACAGTCTTTCAGTGGCTAGTGACCAAATCTTGTCTATCAAATATCTCATTAAGGTATTTAACAATAGCAAAGTGTTTAGAGAACTATGATTTTGTCATTATTAACATTCACTGAGATCAATGAAAGATATATTACTTTTGTATTACTTTCAACATTTTTGGTTGAAAAAATTCATGTAATCTTTGATACCCACTTAAAAAGAACCAAACATCCTAATACAAAATTACTGTACATCTAGTTTTGCAAAAAAAACGGGTTTAAATAATATGGATTTCTGATTCATTAATGATATGTCTTTTACTTTAATACATAATGGCTCCCAACTATTACATGACAAGGTTTCTTACACTTCTGTTTCAGAGATCTTTTTTTTTTTTTAATTTAAAAAGCAGACAGTTGTGGAGAGAGATGGAAGGAAATTCTTTTTAGTGCAACCTCCAGGTGAAAGCCAAACTTTTCAGCAGTCACAGAGGAATCACCTTAAAAATTCCACCTTTCTCTAGGAAAGATAAAACTCAGTCCTAGCAATAAAAGTCAAAGGAGAAAGGCAAGGTAAAAGGAACACTGTTTTAAAATTTAAAAAAGAAAAAAAAAAGCATTGGGAGTAGGGACAAGAAATAAGAAAAATATATCGATTTCATTGCCAATCTCTTTCCTCTGTACACTCTCACCCTATGCACTTAAGCCCATTCACAACTCCACTTGAGCTCTATCACCCTTCCCCAACCACTTCCTTAGATATTAAAAGGCTGAACTTACAGAATCTTTTTCTTATGTACTAATAAGACAAATGAGATTAGAAGTAACAACGCAGCTTACAGTTGCTGGCTCTAATTT
The DNA here is from genome assembly GCF_011762595.2 of Tursiops truncatus. Classification (NCBI taxonomy): domain Eukaryota; kingdom Metazoa; phylum Chordata; class Mammalia; order Artiodactyla; family Delphinidae; genus Tursiops; species Tursiops truncatus. The sequence continues at coordinate 19,622,794 of NC_047049.1, forward strand.
ATGTAGGATTATAAGTAGAGTGTTCTTAAAGAAGAGTCCCTGGGGAGGCCTTGATCCCAAAATATACTCCTTTAGACATACCAAATAAACCTAACTACCTTCTCCATGAGGATACTGAGTAAACCTATCTTTTTGCTATGGCATTTAGTCATTCCAGCAGATCAAAAGATGACAGGACAAGAATACTGTATGGAAAAGGGAAAAGGAAATGCTGTCTTTGCACAGGATGAGCTGAACCATTGTGGAAGAACTTCACAGAAACATTGCTGATGGTGACAAATTAAAGGCATATACTAAGTCCCCAAGACACTGATAAAACTCAGCACTTCTCCAACCTGACTGCTTTCTACATTGTTGGAATTCCAGCTCCCCTAGCAGGCAACCAACAATAGCCATGAGAACTGAATTAAACAGGCTCCTGAACTCACACATGCACTGTCCTTTCCTCTTCCATCCAAAGTAAGCACTTCCTTGGTGGGGGAGTGAAAAATTACAAGAACAAATTCAAAAGGGTATAAGAGATAGCAAAAAGAATACAGTAACAATTTCATGTACGTTACTTAGAATTAAGTTTTCATATTACTTGCCTTAATGCACATTGTGAGCATCAAATTTTTTCAAATTGTTTTATTAATATATACGGTGTGCTTCTTGAGACATTGGTTTTAAGAACATATGTTGTTGTTATTGCCCTTAAGTTTATAAAAAGTATTTTTACCCCCTGGCTGGCTGGTTGTGGGAAACTTTTTTATCTTAAGGACATCAGTATGCCTATGGCAGAAAAAGTGAGCTGCATAACCCAAGGTTCAAACTGTAGTCTTGTTTGAGGAGGTAGCAATCTTAACTGCTAGTTAATGTACTGCTATACACCAATATCCTTAGGCCCAGTTTCAGGCAATTTAAAACAAGAGGTTTCAAAGTTCATCTTATATCAGGGAGCCTTACCATTTCCAATCAAGCTTTAACTAAAGCCAACTTTTAAACAAGTAATTGTAAAGTATATGGTGGTGAAACAGATCAGCTTGACATCAGGTAAAAAGCTCAACTTAGATCTAACCTCATTATAAAGATATAACTATATGTCAAAGCCTAAACATCTTTCATAATAACATTTCAGCTATGGCATAGTTAAAAACTAGTCTATACAATCTTCCTAAGAGGAAAATTTACAAAAACAAAAAGGCTTTTAATATCAGGGATGGGTTTCATCCATTTTATACCTTTTGGTGACCATGCAACTACTTTTTGAGTTATGCTAGACAACTCTGAAAGCCACATTCATTCTTTAAGGTTTCTAGGATACTCTTTATTAAATTGTTCCTTCAGTGTAGTAAGTCATGTCCTAGAAACCTAAAAGAGATTATTAACACAGCTTTTCAAAGATACCCAACAAAAAATAGTTTAAAGAAACAAGAGACTGATTCTCATTATCTATGCTATCGTCTAAGTCTTTAGGGTAAGTTAAACAGTACTTTCTTGACATTCAAGTATGTTTTCAACTGTGCAATTAACTTACTTTTGAACTTGATTTTGTGATTAGTCCACATATAACAGACCAACATTAAAATACACATGAAATAAACAAAAAACCCACACACCTTTTTTTCTCCAACACTTTGTTAATTTTCAGTTAAAGCTGCTCTATGCATGCTGTTGGTATTCAAATATTCACTGCATGAATGCCAAGTGAGTCATTTCTAACTAACCTGAAGGCAAGAGCATACCCCAAGTAGTATGCTTACACTCATGTGTGTCCATAACTAGCTACTGCCAGAAGAAAAAAATAAATTCATCTAACTATTATACATAAGGGATATACAAGGGGTAACAGACTTTTTTTCTTTCAAGCCATAGTCAATGAAAGGCTGATAACTTATATAATTTAGAGAAGATTCTTAATATACACAACCCATTGCAGTAAAAATTTGAGATTGTCTTGGCTTTCGGCCAAGACAATTTAGTCACTAGCAGGACCTGAAAGACCTCATAACAATCGCATCTAGAAATACTGGGGCATGGACCCCAAGATCAAATGACAAAGCATTAACATAGAAGACATGAAATAAAGTATCAGGGCACCCATTTTGAATCTCAATGACAAGACACAGTCTATGACTGCTCAATTAATTTCAAATAGGGTGTCCATGTTTAAAAGAAAGAATAGTACTCTTGATTAAACATTTAAAATGTTTTCTATTCAAATCTACAAGTTTAATATTTCCAACGGAATCTGAAACAGCACTGAATTTTAATTATAGCAAAAGCATATTAGCAATTTTTAGTATGAGAAACAGATTAGTAACCTGTGTCTTCAGTACCATGTGAGTTTTCTTAATTCAACGTATGCTTGTTTTTAAGCATTTTTTCCTAATATTACCTTTCACTAAATTGCCAACAAAGGACACATTAACTCTCTACAATAGTTATTCTAAACATTACGTAAAACAGCTTCTAATTTAGGTTATAATTAATTTGCTTGACGTATCCACTACACTGGTGAAGCAGCAACACACAGTTCCTTGAGGAATGTGAGTGACAAAGTAAAAGCCACAAGTGACATCCTTCCATGTCAGGCTAATTTTAAGAGGCAACTCGGGTGGAATTTCGAACAAACTTAAGTTAAAATTCACCTCAGGTTAATATGGTGGTGTTGGTAATCAGAAGATGAGGCCTACCGATTTAGTGCAGAACCAGAATCCCTCCAAGGACCCTGCTGGACCATCTGGAGCCCTACACATCTGGCAAGCTTGAAAAACAAAAAAGACTTTAATCTTTAGTAATTAAAAAGATAACATACTACAGCCCAAATTCTAGCATCCTAGCTAAACATATGTTGTGTGAAAAGAGAATCCTCTTCCAAAGTCAAAAGGTGATTCTACTTAACGCAGATTACCACCATTCACATTTAAACACAACTTGGTGGTACTAACACAGGAGGGTGTTACTAAACAAGGCATATGCACACCTGTAGTCTTGGAGATACTGTGAAGGTACTTCATTGATTTGCTAGAATTACCACAAGTGTAATAGCAGCAGGGACTACTAGTTATGTGGGCTCACTCTCAAGCCAGGCTCTGGGTTCAGAACCAGCCCGTCTGTGCCCAGTAGCTGTACAAAATACTTAACCTCTTTATGTCTGTTTAGGCACTGGGTTGTCATGAGGATTAAGTAAATTAAATCATATAAAACTGTGCCTGGCACAGAGGTAGAGCAAATAAATATTGGCTGTTACAAATATCTGCTGAGTCTTCACTTGCTGGGTTGCATGATATAGACACCTTCAGAAAAAATGTCATCTTATACTGACGATGATAAACACATAAAACACTGAGTACCAGACTATATTCTAAGCACTTCCCATATAACAACTCAGTTAAGCTTTCGATATTATCATTCCCCAACATTTTACAAACCCAATTTGTTCAGAGTTGGGTTTTTATGCTTTTATGTGACTTCTTCCTTCAACAGAAATGCTTCTTATACTCTGACGACATACATAAGTGCTGCCCTGTACTGCTAGCCAACTACTTTGAGATAGGAGAGATTAAACAGCTAACAACCTGTATAGGCTTGAGTGTGACAAAAACACTCAGACACGACAGACCTACTTCAGGAGGCCTCACAACCCCAGAGGTTGGGCCCCACCCTGTATTTAGGATTTAGGATTGTGTGTAGGAGGTCGGCTGATGCTGTGTCCTCTTAGTCTCAAAAGACGTTCTGGTTTTACAAAGACCAGATCCACACTTCAAACATCATTGAGCAGAAGCCACATTCATCCCAGTGTAACATTATTGAAAAAGGGGGTTAGAAATAGCAAAGAGTACAGTATAATTTTCTCATTCATTTTCGGAATGTAAAACTTATATTCTGAAAATACAATCCTTCTATTATGCAAAATAGTTCCTAATGGCATATGATCACATATGTAATATGTCAAATGTTTACCAACAAACATTTCCTTCTATCATACCTGTAAAAAGCTGCAACATGTTGAATGCCTCATACCCAACTACCTCAAGAACTCTTAAATTATGTTTAACATTCAAAACAGATACACCATTTTTTTTCCTTAAAAGCAACTATTACCAACATGCCAACATTTGCAGTCAATTTAAAGAGTTTTAAGAGCACAGACTGAACTCTTTGGAAAAATGAACACTTAAATATAGCAAAAGTGGCCATTTTTTTTTCTGGTCTTCCCTCTGCAAAGTTAATCTGCTCAATTTAAGCAGAAGAAAATGAGTGAGTTACAGTGTAATTACAATGCAATGGAGACTCAGATATAAAAACTTTATACATAGCTAAAAAGTAACTTAACCCTATAAATGAATAAGTCCCATATCTTAATTACACATTTTTAAAAACAGTCCAGCATCTTATTTAAAAACGACAAATTATGCTGTATTCTTCGTTTACTCTCTTTAACAGTCTCATTAGAAGTCTTCTAAAGTCAAAATTAGGATGTACCCAGTATGATGCAGTTGCACTCCATTCCAAGAAAAGCAACCATTTCATACTGCTAAATCTAACATGTCGTACAATTTAACATAAACGTGCCTGCACGTTTATGTAGCTGATTCCTACCTCCTCCCCCAAACCTTATCAACTCCTTCACCAAACTTGCATATAATCCTCACTCAAAGCCTCTTGGTTGGGCTTCCCTGGTGGCACAGTGGTTAAGAATCCGCCTGCTAATGCAGGGGACATGAGTTTGACCTTCCTGGTCCGGGAAGATCCCACATGCCGCGGAGCAGCTAAGCCCGTGCACCACAACTACTGAGCCTGCGCTCTAGAACCTGCGACCCACAACTACTGAGCCCGCGCGCCACAACTACTGAAGCCTATGCACCTAGAGCCCGTGCTCTGCAGCAAGAGAAGCCACTGCAATGAGAAGCCCGCGCACTGCAACCAAGAGTAGACCCTGCTCACTGCAACTACGGAAAGCCTGCACGCAGCAATGAAGACGGAATGCAGCCAAAAATAAAATGAATAAAATAAATAAATTTTTAAAAAATGTCTCTTGGTTGAGTTAAATTCCATTTCTCTCTATACCCCTCTAGCAGGTCAATTGCAACAGCACATGTGCCAAAGAAATGAGTGGTTTTACTCACGCTCCCATTTTAAACGGGCACCTACTTGCAATTAAATCTCTGCAACAAAAAAGTTTACCTGAGGCCATTCTTGCCATTCTAATAGAGGCCTAGCTTATTCTACCTGTCTCTGTGGTCTTGCCTCAGCTATAATAGCATACCCCCAAAGAGGCTGGACACCAGCAAAGCGGACCTGCTGCCAACTCTGCCTGTCACCCCGGGCAGGAAGCGCAACCTAACATGTATACGTTTGTAGGGGTGGGGTGGGTGTGGGTCGGGGGGGATGGGAACGCAAATTACAGGAGAAAGGTTTGGTTGAATACTTTCAACTTGTAACAGAAGTTGTTTAAATGAGAAAAACAAAACTAACCAACACTCCCTCCCTTACCTCCACCCTTTCCAACCGCGGGAACCTACCACCTTCCTGGAGCGCACCTTCAGTGCTTAAAGTACCCCGGGTCACTGACGCTTCAGCCAGCTCTTGATTTTTAGAACTCCCAGTCCTCCGGGAGAAACCAGAGGACGCCCGAAAGACTCGGGCCCACCCCGCGGCGTCCCGAGATCCTCCCCTGCAGGTCCACCCTCTTCGAACCAACCCGAGGCTCCCATTCCAGTCCCGGAGGAAGAGGGGTCCACCTGAGGCCGCAGGGGCAGCCAATAGGCAGTCCCCTCCACCCCGCGAGCCTTCGCGTTCCCCACCCCCGCGCGACCCCCTGGAAGGGTCCCCGCAGCCCAGCCCGCGCGGGCGCCCGCCGTCCCCGCCGGGAGGAGCGGCGGGAAGGCCGCGCCTTCTCTCCCCTCAGGATTACCTCGCAGCGCGAAGCCGGCTTTGTGCTTCCCTCCCTCCTTCTCCGCGGCCGCCGGGGCTGCAGCGGCCGCGCGATCCTCCACCGCCGCCTCTTAAGCGCCGCAAGGCTCCAGAGGGAAGGGCAGAAGGGGAGGGGGCGTGAGAAGGGAGGGACCTGGGCGCCGAGCCCTGTGTAGCAGGAAGCGGCGACACCTGGGTCGCTATGCCTCTAGCTCTCGCTCTCTGTTTTTAAAAAATATAATTTAAACCCCCTTCTTCCCCCTCCCGCCCAGCGGCCCCGCGACCGTTACCGGCAGGCGGCTGGCGCTCTGGCGGGACTGGCCGAGAGCCCACCAAGTGTCCCTTGGCCCCGCCCCTAAGGCCCCGCCCTTAGGCCCCCGGCTCCCCTGGCTCCACCCCCACAGGCCCGCCCCTCGCAGCCCCCAAATGCTCATGGCCCCGCCCCTCGGAATCACAGTACGTTCCTGGCCCCGCCTCCTCAAGGCCCCGCCCCGCGCGGCCCCTCGCGCCCCTCCAAAGCTTTGGTGCGGCCCCCTCCTTACCTCCCTCACCCTGTCTCTGAAGCCGCGGCCCCGGGCCCCTACTGGCCTGGCCTCTGGGAGGGCCTGGTGTGGGGCAGCTGCCTAGCATCTATCTCTTCAACGTCCTCCCCGCTAGGCAGCTTCGATTAGCGGCGTCCCCTGAGGGTCGGAGGAGTAAACGACCCCGACGGAAACCAGACTACAAGCGGGAGGAGGGGGGCCTCGGCGATGCCGCCCTCCCTAACCTGAGCGAGCCACCCCCCCACCCCCCCGCAACCCCAGCTCCCGAGGCTGAGACACAGCTTTCAGAGTCAGCTTCAGCCGCCCACACCGCCTGCTGGGTCTTCAGCGGGAGGCCACTGCTAAGGTTGCACCTCCGCACGACCCCCGTAGGAGGGGCCTGGGTATTCTCAGCACAGTTGCCTTTGGGGGCGCCTCTTTCCCCTGCTCACCTCCACTGAGAGGCCGGGCAAGGGCCCTCTCCATGAGCTCCACTTGCATCCGTCGAGGGTTTTCACCCCGACGTTGGCCCCTGGCCTTGACACCTTATGAGAGCTGATCTCTTGGAGGTGAAAAGTCAAGGCACCGACAGCCTTCAAAATGAATTCGGGGCCGGGTAAACTTTGCACCCAGTAGCAGGGATGTGGATCCATCCACAGGTGACGCTGGGCCGCCCATCCCGGCCGCCCAGACACGACCTACTCTAAAAATAGACCTCCCAGCAACGCACACCTTTCTCTACTACCCACGACTTGCACATCCCTCCCGCATACATGTCCTCCACAGTCACGAATCCACTACCAAGCACACCCTCCGAGCGGCATTCCGGTTATTCATGGTCCCTTGGGTCAACCCCACCCTAACACACAACAACAAACTTCATTCCCCACGCTTATCTCCCTGCGTTTCCAAGGTACTGGCGACAGTCCCCTTCATTTCCTTCCTCTTCTGCAGACTCTCTTCTTCCCCCTCAAATACTTCATGCCATCCCCCTCATCTTCATTCCCTCCCTCTTCCCTAAAAATGTGCTAATTAAAATGTAGTTTCCTCTTCCCACATACGAAGTGTGGGAAATGAATCTTGGCTTGACACAAACTGTGATTCATTTATCCTCGTTTTCTCTCCCCACTGGACTAAAGCTACAGAAATTTTAGTCTACCACCATCTCCCATATGCTCAAAATCTAACCATGCCTTATGGTTTTTAAATACCCCTAAAGGATCGTGGGTAAGGCTTCCTGGCTTTGGGAAGAAAATATTTAGAAAACGCTCGGCCTGTCATTTTATGTGGCGTTTTAAAATATCTGCAGTATTTCAGAGAGATACTGGGAGTGGCTAGATGTTTTCTTGCATTTAAAAAGCAAAAAATGAAAAAAGCTTGGCACACATCAAGGTTAGCCTTTTTATGAATAGCCCCCCAAAAATGTGTTAGGGGTACATATCAGACAATAGTCTCCACTGTACAGGACATTTGCCAGTCACAAATCTAGACCCCCCTCAAAGGAAGACAAATTAACATAGACCATTTTAAGCATGTCTGATGAGCAATCCTTTCCATGATCACTCCCTTTCCCACAGTTTCTGGACAAAATGGATAAAAGATTTGCTTACCCACTGAGGATCCAAGGCTTTCTTGTGTCCAGGGTAGTAGACGTGTGTATCTTCTAGGTGTGGGTTCTGCAGTGCTGCACGGAAACCCACTGCAGCCTCAGACCGGCGGTGGCAGCGGCAACAGCAGCAGCGGCGGCGGCAGCAGCAGCAGCAGCAGGGGCGGCAGCAGCTTCTCCCAACGCTGAGTAGTAAAGTGAGTGACTTTGGTAGAGACTCCACAATTACCATTAGGCACTTGCTTATGAGAGAGGAGGTGGAATCTTTCTTAAAGGAATGGGTTTTGTTTTTCCTCTCCACTATTGCTTCATAAAAGGCAGAAAGGGTGGAAGCAGGGAGTTTTTTTGGACTGAGTAAGGCAGTACAGCTGTAGGAGGTCAAGGTTAAAATTAACTGGGTGATCGAGGGACCAATTTAGTGTGAGTCAATGAAATGCTAGAAGCATTAGTTTTAAACAGCCCTGCTAACTTCAAACGCTGGGGTCCATGGCAAAAATAAAGCCATGTGTCTTGAAACTGAATAGTATTTTGTGTTAATATTTAATTTCCAATCATTGCACTACAATGATAACTGTATAAAGGGAGGTTATTTAGTATTTAATACAAGAATGTGAAAAGAATGATACATAAAATAAAACTGATTTACATGATTGGGAACAACAGAGTCCAGTCTTACTAATACTTATAAGCATATCTGGAATTTCAATGAATGTCAGTATTAGAAAATATATTATTCTAAATCAACTATACTTCAATTTTTTTAAAAAAGAAAATATATTATTGACAGATACCACTTTGTACTTATAAAAATCACAATATTATTTATAGAAAAATCAAAAAAATTTAAAATAATTTAAGAAAATAATAGCAGGGTAGTATTTCAGCGGCAATTCAAAGTTCAGCAAAATTAAGGAGCTCATAAGTCGATAACTTTAAATGCATGCAAATTTACTGTTTACACTATTAGAATGTGATGTGTCCACATATGAGGAAATTGAGAGTCTGCATTATAACTTTAAATTTTATTTTAGACAATATTCCTCAATTTAAGCACTCAACATTTGTGATTTTTTTCTTCATAGGTAAATGAGGAGGTGTGGTCCCAAAATATGAATAGAGAAAAATATGGAAAATATTCTGCAATTGATGTTTTTGCACAGCCTTTGTTAACTACCTGTGTGATCTTGAGCAAGTAAGTAAACTCTTTTGTTCCATAGTTCCCTATTTTGTGAATTGAGGATGTTGGATTGAAATTTTCCTTTAGCATCCAATAGACTATGATTTTATGAGATTTAAACTTTTTTGTGTGTGATTTAATGCATGTATCTTTCGGTCTACACTACTTTTCCTGAAAACTTGGATTAAAAATAAATTTTTATTTAAAATGTGCCGCCAGAGTTTGTTATTTACCACCATTCCAAAATTATTTTGCAAATCAAGTATCGTTTTTGTAAAGTGAAAAAACAGTTTCATCTGACTTATGATTTTGTACCCAACTATGACAAGTTTTCCTGAAGCAGGACCCTACAGTATTGCTAAGGATACTAATTTGGCTGGAGCACAAAATGTATGTTTAATAGCGATGAGGACATAGTTAAAAAAACTGGTGTATCATTGGATGGTAGAGTTGGAACAGAATTTAGAGCTCACCGACTCCAGCCCTGTAATTTCACAAGTGGAAAAAATGGAAACCCAGAGAAGCAAAATGGGGACACAGGGAAGTTAACTCAGTCTCCACTCTTCCCATACACATAAGTCAAATAAACAGCACGTATGACCATATACACTGTTTCACACACCCACACTGGGGGCTGAGCAAGACCTGTCACAGCAACAAAAAAGTAGTTTCACTCAGTGATACTATTTGTGTACATATAGTATAAACTAAAGAGATATATCAAACAAGTGCTTATAATGTGTGTAAATATTAACACAAGTTTTGCCTTCAGGCTTGGAGATGTTTATGCTAGAAAGTAAAGAAATTTGTCCAGGGGAATTTTTTTTTAAGTGACCTCTAAGGAAACTCACAACAATTATTTGCAAACTCGTACTTACCTTCCACACAAATGACAGGGCCTTGCGCTTGTTTCCTTGCACCCATTGGTGCCTCTGTTCCCATTAGTCTACATCCTCAAGCATACCTGTCAAGAGGAAAAGTTCATTTTGGAGCCAGGCAGGGGAAAGTACTGTAGAGGTTTAATTCTGGCCTTCAGAGATGCTTTTTGGAAGTTGCTTTTGGGGCTAGATTCTAACATTTTTCCTTAAATCCTGGTTTGGTATTCCTGATAAGGAACCTGGCACTAACCTAAACCCATCCTCCCTAGTTTCAAAGGGGCATTACCTTAGATTAGATGACATAGCAAAATTAGTGTTTTGTATACCTGGCAAGACAATTTGTCATCAACATTTTTTCTTTAAAAAAGCCTCCTAGGGACTTCCCTGGTGGTGCAGTGGTTAAGAATCCACCTGCCAATGCAGGGGACACGGGTTCGACCCCTGGTCTGGGAAGATCCCATGTGCCACGGAGCAACTAAGCCCGTGAGCCACGACTACTGAGCCTGCGCTCTAGAGCCAGAGAGCCACAACTACTGAGCCCATGTGCCACAACTACTGAAGCCCGTGTGCCTAGAGCCCGTGCTCCGCAACAAGAGAAGCCGCTGCAATGGGAAACCCACGCACCGCAGCAAAGAGTAGCGCCTGCTGGCTGCAGCTAGAGAAAGCCCGCGAGCAACAGCAAAGAGCCAATGCAGCCAAAAAATAAATAAAATTATTAAGTAAATAAATAAATAAAAAGGCCTCCTATAGGGAGAGAATTGAAGGAAATTAGTTGCCCAGTTTCTTCATCTGTTTTTATCTTGCTCTTCTGCAAGGAAGGCATTTCATTTCATCTACCAGGTGGTAATGGACAATGAATAAAATGGCTGTTATTTCTATAATTCAAAGTAACCCCTCAAAATTAAATGCATTTCTTTGTATCTTCCCCAAAGTACTGAGCACAGTCTCTTATATAAAGGCACTTAATAGATACTTTAAAAAATGAATACACAAATTAATGAAATGAATAGCTCCCAAAATATCCAGAAACTGATTACAAAGTGTTTTTGTTTGCTTGTAATTTGGATTGTCTAAAACAACTGACTCCATCCTCTACTTCCTTTTTCTAACACAGTCATGACCTAAGAGAAACAAATTCCTTTCTGGAGAGCTCTTTAGGCATGCCTGATTTGTATCCTCCAATTAAATTGTAGCCACAAATCTCCACGTGAACTCTGGGTAGATCAAGCAGTAGTGGGACAGTCTCTCTGCCAAGAAAGCACTGGATTAAATTTCAAAATTCCAGTGCTCTAGTTCCAGTTTGGAAACCAACTGGTTATGTGACCTCGAACAAGTTTCTCGACATGCTTGTGCCTCAGTTTAGCCATCTTTTAAGTGGTCGTGGTGTCTTATAATACCTGCTGTCCCTACTTCATAGGGTGGTTATGAAGTTCAAATGATAATAAAGGAAAAAAATGCTTTGAACTTTTCAAAGTACTTTGTAAATAGAAGGTATTATTATAGGCAGATGTATTTAAAATCAACTATCTAGTTCAAGGGACTTTACCCTAAACAACCTGTTTTACTACTTACTGGTTCGGAAAGCAAACAGGTTAGTCTCTCTCCCTGTGTGCGTGCGTGCATGCATACACACACACACACACACACACACACACACACACACACACATATGCACCCTGCTGCTCCCAATTTAACAACTTATCAGCTTTGAGGCTTTCCCCTTGGGTCGGGAATAACATCTGCAATATGAAGAGCTAAGAATTTATATAGAGATCCCTCTTCCATCCTTTCCCCCCAAATGTACCTTTTTAAAGCTCTCGACCGAAAAGTAAACTCAGTGAAGCACAACAGCCTTTTAATACTTCCTAATGTCATGTATTCAATAAGTGGGGTTAGATGAACCATTCATTTTGAAACTTGGCCATGCTACATACGTTTTGATCACCCTTTTGTGTCAAGCGAGTCTGGAAAGTAGTTGGGGAACAGAGCAGGAAGGACTGACATGGAACTCACGCTAATGAGTTCTCCGCTCCCCAAGGAGATATAATTGGGGCTCCATACTCAAGGATTCATCAACATATTTTATTAGCACTATGTGACCTATATGGTTTATTTTAAAGGAATTACCTCAGTTAATGCCTGATAGGTCCTTATACAACTGTTTAAGTAATCAGGCCTGATAAATTTCTGTAACGTTTATAAACTATCACCCTCAGAGTCCTCCTTCTTTTTCCTAAAAGTATTTCTTGTCATTTATTCATTTTCCATTTGGTGAGTCTTTTAAAATCATCATGGCTAAATAAATAACTGCTAATACACAAACAACTAATAAACAATTGCTATAAATAAGATACTCCAAATTAGAGGCCCACACACAGGTAAGATAAAAACTCACAAAAAATCAACTTACCAGTTTCTGTGGAGAGAAATGTAAAATGAATACAAAGTATGCAATTGCTATGTTAAACCTAAAATACATCATTTACCTATAAATCTTAACATCTCATGCCTTAAAATTTCAGCTGCTAATCTTTAATATATATGACATGGTCTAAAACTGGGTGTTTTAATCCTTATGACACTATTTCTAGAATGTGATCAGGAGCTACCTGCAACAAAATCACTTGGCGTGTTTCCTGAAATTGTGGTTCCTGGACCCTATCCTTGAATTAGAATCTTTTAGGATGTGGCCGTAGATTGAGGGTTTTTGCCAAGCATTCCAGGTGATTCTTATGTGCACCAAATTTGAGTACTGCTATCCTACAGAAACAATGGACTGTGTGTAGAATCTCAGAGACAGGATGAGAGAAACATAGGTGGCTCCTTGTTTATTATGTGAGAAGGGTTTAGAGAAGGACTAACACTGGCTCCACCCTTTCTATAGTGTAAACTTGGGCAAAATTTTTAATCTCTCGGTCCTAGTATCCTCATCCATAAAATAATTCCTGTTCAACCATGTTGTTGTGAGGATTATGTCACACAACATGTCAATCATAACATATGGAGAGCTTCTGCTCTAGAGCCTGGCCCATAATGGAACTGAAGTATATGTTCATTCCTTCTCTCCTTGTTCAAAAATGGGTTTCCAGGTGGTTTCTTCTTGTCCAGTGCTTTAGTATGCTTGGTAGAGGAATACAAACTAGTAGTTTAATGAGAGCTAATATTCTGAGTACTTATGGTATGCCAGTGCTAAATACTTTATACTCATTATTTCATTTCATACCAAGAATAAATCCTTAAACATAGGGGCTATTATTATTTTTGGTTAAAGAAACTGAGGATTGTAGAGGATAAGTAACATGCCCAGAATCTCAGAGCAAAGAATTAGCAGAGCAGGGATTCAAACCCAGGCATTCTGGCTCCAGAGCCTGTTTATAATGCCGTATGTTTTGAATAGTCTCTAAGTGGCTTAGATTCCAACATAGGAGCCAGTCTCTTAGAAGGAAAAAGCAACTGCAAAAATGGAGTTTATAAACCTGCCAGAAATACAGACAAATGAATGCCATCATTTGCCTATCTTAGAAACCTTTGCCAGTTGCCTATAACAGAGGATGGCACATAGTAGGTGTTCAAAAGTATTGAATAGATGTACGGCAGACCTTTCACCAGCATACTATTTAAGCAGGTGACATATCTAAGCCCAAGTTTTAAATTTTCCAGATTTTCTAGATCAGCTTATATTCTGACATAATGCAAGTCACTACATTTCAGAGCTATGGATAATCTTATCATTTGCAACAAATAGTTCTTGAGCACTTGCAATGAACTATGCACAGTTTGGCACTTAGAGGATTATTAAAAAAAAAAAAACACAGCAACAAAACCTTGAGACATAGCTAGCCTATACCCTAAACACCCAGCTGGAAAATAAAACACAAATGCATGAAGCAATCAGACTGCAAAATCACTACATATGAGCTAATAAATGTGAAGCTCCTAGCAAACAGTAAACAAGCAATACATGTTATCAAAAATATTATTACCAATATTATATTATCAATTATTATCCATAATATTATTTTCTATTTTAATAATCATTGTCATAATTATTATAGTTTTATTAAAAATAAGAAGAAATAATAATTGTTATAGCTACCATTTAATGAGTGATCATGTGCCAAGTATTGTGCTTGGTGTTTTATATGTATATATATATTTAATCGTCTTATCAATCCTGCTAAATTAGTACCATTAACCATATTTTTTAAATGAGGAAACTGAGGCTCAGAGATGTTAAATAACTTGCCCAAGGCACATATTTGATACGTATTCCAGAGTCAAGGTAAATAGTGTACTCAAAGAATCCAAAAGGAGTCAGGGAAGAGAGAGATCAATTCCTGCTGGAGAAAACAGGAAGTATGAAGGGCAGAACTGTGACAGGGAAAAGATGGAGGAGAAGGGCCTTTGATGACAGAGGTGGCAGGAGCAAAGGTATGTGTGTGAGTTTCCTGAGACAGGTCCCCCAGCACTTTGCTCAGGCCATGCTCATGGTGAAGCACGACTTGGGTCTCTTCACTGAGCAGACAGGAAAGTGTAAAGAATGTTGGCAGAACAGCAAGTAAACCTGTCTGCCTGGAATGAAACGTTTGTGTGGGGCAAAGTTAGAATACATGTAGTCCCCAAACATGACCCTGAAAACTCAACCTTCATTTGTGGATAGCCTGTTTAAGTAGCCCCATCTCGAGTTACTTTCCATTAATATACTCACCTCTTTTCATTCATTGAGGCAATAGCATTTTTTGAACTCCTATTATGTGCCAGCCACCAGGTGCTAGGGATAGAACAATGAATAAAGCAGACAAAAATCCTTGTACTCATGAAGTTTTATTGTACTGAGAAAACACAGATGTTAACATGTAAACAAGTTGACAAGTCAGGTTATTTCAGATGCTAAGGACTATAAAGAAAAGAAAACATACCATTGACAATGACTAGTTAGGAAGGATGAAGAAGGCCTCTTTGAGGAGGTGACATTTGAGCTGAGACCCAAATGACCTGAAGTTGTCAGCTGGAGAGAAAAGCAAGTTCAAAGGTCATGAGGCAGAATAATCTTGGTATGTCTGGGAGACTGAGAGAAGGGAATGGTGGTTGAACACTGTGTGCAAGGGACAAAGTGCCCCAGAGGTGGCCAGAGTTCTGGGGGTGGGGGTGGGGTGCTGGGCTGGATCATGCAGTCCTGGGAGATCAGGGTGAGAATTTGACTTTTGGGAAGTTTTAAGCTAAGGAGGGATAGGGTCTCATTTACATTTTTGGAATTTTGCTCTGGTTGCTGTGTGGAGAATGGGCTCAAGAGGGAAGTGGTTAGGGGCTGGGAGGCCAGTTAGGAAGTTATCAAAGCCATCCATGCAATAGGAAATGGGGTCTCTTTGCAGGGGTGGCTGTGGAGATGAGGAGAAGTGAATGGACTTGGGGCACGTTTTGGGAGTAGAGCTGACATGACTTGAGAATAGATTCATGTGGTGGGTAAGGAAAGGGAAGGAAAGAGAGAAATCAACCCAGAATGACCTCTAGGCCTTTGGCCTGAGCATCTGGGTGGAGAGGGCACCATTATCTAAGACAGAGAAGACTTGAGAAGAAAGAGCATGACAGGTAAAAGTGAACACTTCTGTTTGGTCATGTTCGGCTTAAGATCACCCTCTTTCTTCAGAATGCTTGTTCCACTCTAACATTATCTTGTTTATTTTTTCTATTTGTTCATCATTAATTTCCTCCCTGTAAGAATCTTTGAAAGAGCAGGAACTTTGGTTATCTTGTTCATTGTTGGATCCCTAGAGGCCAGAACACTGACCGGTGCAGAGTATGTGCTCAACAGCTATTGGGATTTGTTGAGTCCCATTCAGTGGTTCTCAAACATACATCAGAACCACCTGGGAAGCTTATTAAACGTTCAGTATCAGCCCCTGCCTGAAGCCCTCCCCACCAGAACTCGGCTTTCGTGGGTCTGGGATTGTACTCAGGAAACTGCATATTTAGTTAGGACAGGAGATGGGCAGTGAGCTACAATCTAAACCCGTGGTTGAGGTATATTAGTATTCATTCAAATATTTACTTTAGAAACCACATTTCAGCACCATCCCAAAAGACTGAAAAGTGTGGCTTTAAGAATTCAATGGTATTCTCAAGTGCAGTTAAATCATAAGGTGTTCATTTTAAAGCTTTTGAGAGAAAACCATTGAAAGAATGCTGGGGTCCCTCCCATCTCATTTGACTTATGTGCTCTAATTGGAAAGGGTCTCGTAGGACACTCCTTCATGTGAAGAAAAATGGCTACCTGAGTGTGGAGACAATCCTCCTCTTCTTCCACATCTCCAAAGTGTGTCCCGCACCCATTGACAGGTATGTGAAATGCCTTTACTTGGTGATTATAGTAAATGTATGTTTTTGTCTGCACAGCATCTGTTCCCTTTTCCGCTAAGAGTGCCTCAGTATTCCTTTGTGGAACCTTTTTTCATCCCGTTCTTGCAGTGGGACCCTTCCCTTTCCCTGAGTGAGGGGTTGGCCTCAAGCTGGACCAACCAAATGTTCTCTCCCTAGCATTTAAATATTGAATAGAATGACACAAAAACTTAAGGAGATGAGTTCATTTTGAATGAGGTCCCTGAGGAGAATGTGATTAGATGCTGCTGCAAAGATCTTGCTTGACCTGGCTCCTGTCCTTTCCAAGACCTGATTCTTCAGCTTTACCTTCAATTTTATGAGCCGTGAGCCTTATTCTTCCAATAAATTCCTTTTGCCTAAGTGAATTAGACTGGTCTCAGTTGCTTGCAATATAATCTATGACACAGCAATTACAAACCTTGCAATCTGTCATTCGAGGTAAAACTTTCAAAACAAACCCTTCCTGAAAGCAGTAATACATTGACCTAAGTTTTCATTAAAGTGTAAACGTCTTATAGCAGAGACTGAACAGACAGATGAGAGTGAAAGGGCTCCGTGGCTTGACATTGGTTCCACCACTGAGGTACGAAAGAAAAGGATGGCTGGGACATGACACATAAATCCCACTTTACAAATTTGCCCTGAATTTACACATGAGATAAATAGCTTGCTGGAAACTCTCAACACTTTTATTTCATAGTTCCTGCTCAGCTCTCCCAGCTTCTGAATTTCTATCTTCAGACTAAACTTTCAGAGTAAGCCTTTCCAAAGCAGGGCATAATTACTGGGACACATAAACCTAACACATCAATTTATGAACATGAGAACTCATAATATTAAATTTAGTTCTCATTTCCTTCTGTGGCCCCTAGGGGGAAAAAAGAACATCCTGTCCTTTTAATCATTTCTGTTAAATCCTAGTCATTCGTTGACCTCTCCCCTCCCCCCATTTAAAAAAAGACCTGTAACTCTTTAAGACTCTTAAGAAATTAATAATTCATGTGTTGTAAGCAATATTTTCTTGAACAAGTTTCTCACACCCTCATTCTTAGTGATTGCTGGGATTAAGCGACAACAGACAGGATGCTGAACAAAGCCAAGAGCGTGCTGAGTGTGAACCACATCCACGGAGGGTAAGGAACACGTTATAGTTTAACAGGAGTGATAAAAATGACATCTAATCACTTGCAGAATATACGCAGTGTTAGTGGAGGTCAAATGTAAAAAGCAGTCTCATTAATTTAAACATTTTAATTTTTTTTTTTTTTTTTTTTTTTTTTGCGGTATGCGGGCCTCTCACTGTTGTGGCCTCTCCCGCTGCGGAGCACAGGCTCCGGCCACGCAGGCTCAGCGGCCATGGCTCACGGGCCCAGCCGCTCCGCGGCATGTGGGATCTTCCCAGACCGGGGCACGAACCCGTGTCCCCTGCATCGGCAGGCGGACTCTCAACCGCTGCGCCACCAGGGAAGCCCTAAACATTTTAATTTTTAACAGTGGTTGCTATTTGTGAAAACTAGCCATAACAATATTTGGCTATAAATCTGTACGGAGTCTGCATGGTCATTTTCCTCTCAGATGAGAGGGGTGGATCACCACTCTCATTATTAAAGCATAAAATAGTATTACAAGCATTTGCTGAACACTTACTATATTCCAGGTACTATTCAAAGTGCTTTATAATATAGGTATCTCATGTAATCTTTACAACAGCCCCATAAGGTATTATCCTATTATTCCTGTTACAAACAAGGGAACTGAAGCACTGAGAAATTAAGTAATTTGCCCAAGATCAAAGAGCTGGTAAATGGCAGAGGTTGGGTTTTAAATCCAGGCAGTAAAATGACTACAAAATCTGGGTTCTCAGCCCCTTCTCTTACCGCCTCCCAACACTGCTTAGCCAATTAGTGAAATAACACCTAGTGTTTCCTTCCACCTGTACTTGAGGCCCTTCTAACCCTCACTTTGAATGTTTAAAACTACATTTTGAAAACTATGTGAACTAGGTAACCAAAATAATTAGGCTTTCCAGATGCCAAATTACTTGGATATTAATTGTTAACTAAATGGTGAGCCTTTCCAGCAGCCTTGACAGAAATTTACTTACCCAGATTTTACAGTAAGTAAAATAGTAAGAATTTAGAGATCTAAACCAAGTCAAGTCTCCAAATGCATGAGCAAGGCCTTTGATTTTCAGATTCTGTTGAAGGGTTTATAAGCTGTTACAGTGGATTTGGGATGGAGGAATGGGTGGTGATCTCTCACAGAAAAGTGGGTTCTTTTTCTGATAGGTGGGTTTTACTTCTTTGCCAGAGAGATAATTGAGAGACCAGCCTGGGACTTGCATCTGTACTCACCTGGGTACAGAGTGAGGGTGACACATACATTAAACAACTTATTCTCGAACATTCAGAGGCTCTGCAGATACAGCGTAGATTTTCTGAGCCGGTCTCCCTGCAGTCTGGCCATGGCACAGCGTGCTTCAGCCCAGAAGGTGGGTAGTTTCTTGAAGACTCTTCTTACTCTTTTTTCTTTTCCTTGAAATGAGTTGTAGAATTGATCCAATTCTGACTGCTGTCTAAAAGACTGACAGAATTTTTACAGGATGTACCTCTAGTTGGGCCTGGCTTTTGTTTTTTCTGGGAGTATGCCAGCTCCTCTTCTCTCATGCCATTACTTTCTTTACATACAACATTAATACTCTTATTACTGGATTAGGAATCCAAGGCGTTAAAAAAAAAAAGAGAGAGAATGTAGGGTGATACCAAATGGTCCTGCCCTTGGTGACTTTGCTCTTAGAAGAGACAGGAGGAGGGAAAGAAAGGAAGAGATGGGAGGGCAAAACAAAGGCATGACTCCCTGCCTCTAATCATGTATTTGTTGTGGGGTATCAAGGTGGAACCTAGGTGAGCTAAAGGCACAAACAAAGGAGTGCAGACATATCTCGGAGATATCATGACTTCTGTTCCAGACCACCAAGATAAAGCTAATATCACAATAAAGAAAGTCACGTGAATTTTTTGGTTTCCCAGTGCATATAAAAGTGTGTTTACATTATACCCCAGTCCATTAAGTGTGCAATAGCATTGTCTAAAAAAAGGTACATACCTTAATTTAAAAATACTTTACTGCTAAAAAGATGCCAACCATCATCTGAGCCTTGTCAGTAGTAATCTTTTTGCAATAGTAACATCAAAGATCACTGATCACATGTCACTATAACATATATAATAATAATGAAAAAGCTTGAAATATTGTGAGAATTACCAAAATGTGACACAGAGACATAAATGAACAAATATTGTTGGAAAGATGTCATCAATAGGCTTGCTCGACGCAGGGTTGTCACAAACCTTCTATTTGTAAAAAAAAAAAAAAAAAAAATTGCAGTATCAGCAAAGTGCAATACAACAAAATATGTCTGTAAAAGGGATTCAAAATTATGTAGCTGAGTGCTAGAAAGGCTACAGTCATGGAAGTATGTGTGTTCAATGGAAAGGTCAGTGGAAGAGTCACCATGACGCTTGGGTTCCACACTAGTTAGTTGTGAACTTGAGCAGGTTACTTAAGGATTCTTAGCTTCTGTTTTCTGATCTGTGAAATGGGTGTGGGAATCAAATTATACATTTGTAGACTTGGAAATGGACTCAGAGGTCATTTGATCCAGGCTCTGATCCACTGCAAGAATTTTGTCTACAGTATTTTTGACAGAAAACCAATCACCCAACCTCCCATGAAAGGGCATTTATAATCTCTTTATTCTCCTTAAACTGAGCTAAGTTCTGTGTACCTCAGGAGGTACGTCAGGACCTCCATTCCTTGGCCACGGTTCTTTCCTATGAAGTTCTGAGTTGGCAACTTGGATGGCAACAGAGATAATACAATACAGTGGAAAGAGAATCGGATGAGCCTGAGTCTGGATCCCAACTCAAGCACTTACCTAGCTGTGAAATCTTGACCATTGCATCAGTTCTATGAGGCTCAGTTTCCTTATGTGTCTAATGGAGAAATTGCAACCCACCCTGCAAATTTGTGGGACAAGTAGAAATAATTTATGTAAAAGGCCTTCACATAGAGAGTGCTTAATAAAAAGACCATTAAGAGGATTCCTCTTCTTAGAATATAATAAAATCAATATTTATTGAGGCCTGAGGAGTTTATGGCATGTCCTTGTTACAATGGTTTGTTCTGAGATTTTTAGCTTTTCCTCTTGTTCCAGTCCTAAATAAATAACTACTTCCTATATATTTCGTTGCATTTCCCTTCCCAATAAATCTTCTCTTCCTTGTACAATTAGAAAAGGAGAAAGGAGCTTGAATTCAGACTTAATGAAATTGTAGGTGAGTGTATGCTAACCATTTAGGGAAAAAATCCACAGTAGAGGTGGAGTTTAATCTTCACTCTGAAACAGAGCGGCTTCTGAGTTTTGCTGTAAAGAAATTATTTGCTTCTGAAACAAAGCATAGTTGCTTAAATGTGCACCGGGAGGAGAGATTGTGGCAATATAGAGAGCATGTTCACTTTACTGAGGTGAAAGGAATTCTGTGAGTTAACCCAGAGCTGTGGATCCCACAGTCAGTCAAAACCTCATAGAGAGTTTCCTTAGGAGCAGAAGCTTTAAAGTGTGTCCTCTTAAATTTGGTCATAACTGTCAAAAATTAAAACATATGACTCTTTGATTAAGTAAGTCCACTTAAGAGACACTACCCTACAGAAATCCTTGTATGAGCATTTGAATGAGATAATTACAAGGATATTCACTGCCATGTGGTTTCCAATAGCAAACAAAAGAAACAACAATATAAATCTTTAAATAGGAGAACAGTAAAAACAATTTTAATGGATCCATAAAACAATACTATGCAGCACTGATGAAGCACGATGTTGACCTTGATATACTAACCTGGCATGGTGCCCATGATATATTGTTAAAGGAAAACAGTAGGTTGTAGAATAACATGCTGAGAGTAATGTCATATTTGTATATATACATACATACATATGTGAATGTACATATATTTGCCTGTGCAAATAGGTATAAATATATGTTATATGTTTTAGAAAAAGGTTTAGAATGTGTACATGAAACGGTTAATGTTAACAGTAGGTATTTACTTCTGAGAAGTGGGATTAGGAGGGTGAGAGACACTTTGATTTTTTATTTTAAATGTTATATATTTGAATGTTTTTACATGTGTAAATATTATTTGTATCATTTTGAAAAACAATGACATGAGAATAGCTGAATTCAGAAACATATATTTAAGCTCTTAGTTACTTTTTCCTAAGTTTCAGGAGTCCTCACTTGGAGAATACCTTTTCAAGGGAAATGGATAAAGTTAATCTGTTTCTTTTGGATGAAAAGAGTCTCAGAATTGAAAAATCATATTGTTTAACTCCCTAGAAATATACCCACCTATCCGAATCCTCAAGTCAAGGTGGGTATCTGGAACCCCTGACATCCCAGGGTTTCTTCACACTTTTCCACTGCTTTCTTTGGACCTCAGAGATGGCCAAAATTTTAACTAGAGTGCAAGTGTTTTCCTTGAAAGGAAGTGAGATTTGGTCATCAGATAACTTTCCACAACCTGATGTGTACACTTGGGGTTAAGTGCTGGTTACTATGAATAAAGCTCTGTGGCCCAGGAGCTCGCCTTCTCAAGTTCAGCACTGGAAACATCCGTCACCTACCATTTGCTAGATGAGAGTTCAGTTGATTAAAGAACGATGTTAATGAACACTTAGGTTTGAGTTTTTTCCCAAGGGACCAAATTGCCTCACACACAAAAAATACTCTTCACTAAATCAGACTTCATCACTAACTCCAGCTGGTTGCATCTTGAAACTATTCCACTAGTTGTAAAGGTTAGGGAACTAGAGGGTGTGTGTGATTGGTTAGTCATCAATTTGTTCATTCAGTTATTCATATATCTCTTCATTCAATTGTCAGCAGTAAAATATTGTAGTTAGCAGTCAGCTGGCGGCTTTGGAGTCAGAAATACTTGGGTTTGAATTCCTGGCCTGACACTGGTTATAGAATCTTGTCAAATTACATAATTATCCAAGCCTCCATTCCTCATCTATAAAATAGGGGTAGTTATCAAAATGTTGTTGTGAGGATGTTTAGAAGAGCATTTAAAGGGCCTAGCACAGTACCTGGCACATATTATACACACAATCAAAATTTACTACTGTCATTTAAAAAAATATTTATTAAGCACCTAGGGTGTGCCAAGTTTTGTGTCAGATTCTGAATTTTTAATATGATTAGGATATGATCCTTGCTTTTAAGAGGGTTAAGTTTAGATCAGAGGTGAATTCAGGGACTTCCTGAACTTGGATGGGAAAAAAAAATCACATATCTATTTTTCACTAACCTCTTAACTGAAATTTAACATTCTTTTAATTATGAATTTATACAACAAATCACAGAGGAATTCACAATATGTGTGACTCTGTCACCCACAGAAATCACAGACATTGTCATAGCACATTGTAGTTTTGCAGAAATTTTATTTAGTGCATCATTACTTCAAAATTGGAATAGTTATTAGACCCACTGCTGCCTCTGGGAATTGTGTTAATAAAGAAGCATAACATAGCTATACCTAAAATTTTATAATTTGAAAACTATATATTAGTTTATTTATTTTGTGGTCCTATGTATTGTATTTTATGCATTTAAAAACATTGTTTTGAAATGCATACATAACATACATTTACCATATATGAGGACATGGTAAATGTATGAGGCTGTCCATAAAAGCACTATTAATCACAATGAAAAGCAGAACAAAACTACATCTTCATCAATAGAAGAATGGATAAATCAGTGGTGGTATATTCATACAATGAAATACCACCCAGCAATGAGACTGAATGAACAATTGCTACATTCAGCAACATGGGTGAATCTCACAAACATAGATTGAGAAAAAGAAGCCAGATGTAAAACGGAGCATACTGTATGATTCAATTCATAAGAAGTTTAAAAACAGGCTAACTAATCTCTGGAGTTAGACATCAATATAGTGTTTACCCTTTTGTGGGGTGGCGGCTGGAATGGGTATGGGACTTTTGTATTATTTATTGATCCAGATGTTAGCAATGTCAATGTGTTCACTTTACACAAATGAATTGAGCTATCCATCTATAGCACTTATTTATAGTTGCTGTACTTTGGTAAACATTTACTTTTAAAAAGAGGGGTCCATAGGCTTCACCAGTCTGCCAAAGGGATTCATGGCACAGAAGAGATTAAGAACCTCTGGTCTAGGTGGAGACACAAATCCAGAGAAATTACTATAATACGAGGTTTCATACACACCCTAGACGTTCTAAGCCTTTCCTGATCCCAGTATTCTATTGATCTCTTAAGTATAATTCATACTTTTGAAACCAAGAATCCTGTATTTGTACATTGAAAGTATGGTCACTGCAGCTGTAGGAAAAGAACTACAAAGTACTGTGAAAACACAGAGAAGGGAACCATTAGTTTTGCCAAGGGTGGTCAGAAAGGAATCTCATGGAGGAGGTGATATTTGAGTGGAACCTCAAAGGATAAGTCGACTTTCAACTAAAGGGCTTCCTGTCAGAGGGAGCAGCATCAGGAAAAATATAGGAAGCATGCTGTTTGGAGAACATTGAGTCATCTGGTGTGGCTGGATCCTGGGGAAGATAGTTGGGGATGGGGGAGGAGGGGGACAAGTGGGAGATACATGAAAGACTGTGTGTCGTGCTAAGGGGAAGCAACCAATGCTGGCTGTTTGTTTTTACTTTTTGTTGAAGGAAAAGACATAGAGAAGTGTGCCTAAAACGTAAGTATACAGCTTGATAGATTTTCACAAAGTGAACACATCTATTTTACTAGCACCCCAATCATGATATAGGACATTAACAACATCCCAAAAGCCCCTTTCATGATCCCTACCAATCCCAACAATTGCTCCTCACTTTATTGAGGTATGATGACATGTAAAAAGCTATACATATTTAATGTATACAACTCAATGAGTTTGGAGATAAATATACACTATGAATCCATCACCACCATCAAAGCCATAAGCATATCCATCACCTCCCAAATCTTCCTCCCACCCCCTTTATTATAATTATCATTCTGTGTGTTGTAAGAAAGTTTAACATAAGACATACTCTCTTAGCAAATTTCAAGTGTACAATACAGTATTGTTAGCTATAAGAACTATATTATATAGTAGAGTTCTAGAACTTATTTAATCTTGCAGAACTGAAACTTTGTACCCTTTGACTATCACCTCCCCATTTCACCTTTCTCTAGCAATCACCATTCTACTCTATGCTTCTATGAGCTTCACGATTTTAGCTTCCACATATAAGTGAGGTCATGCAGTATTTGTCTTTCTGTGTCTGGCTTATTTAGTTTAGCTAATGTTCTCCAGGTCTATCCATGTTGTCACAAGAGGCAAGATTTCCTTTTTTTTTAAAGGTTGGTAATATTCCATTGGGTGTATGTATCACGCTTTCTTTATCCATTCATCTGTCGACAGACACTTAGGTTGTTTCCCTGTCTTAGTTATAGAGAATAATGCTACAAAATGAACATGGGAGTGCAGGAACTCTTTGGGATCCTGATTTCAATTCCTTTGGATAAATACCCCAAATTGGGATTGCAGTGTCATATACAATAATTCTATTTTTAACATTCTGAGGAAGCGCCGTACTGTTCTCCATAGTGGCCGCACCAATTTACATTCCCACCAATAGTGTATGAAGGTTCTCTTATCTCCACATCCTCACCAGTACTTATCTTTTGGGGCTTTTTAAAGAAATAGCCATCCTAACATGTGTGAGGTGATATCTCATTGTGCTTTTGATTTGCATTTCCCTCAAGATTAGTGATGTTGAACACCTTTTCACATACCTGTTGGCCACTATTGTGACCTCTGACACCATAGATTGCTTTTGCTGGGTTTTGTGCTTTATTTAACATATGTACTCTTTTGTGTCTGGCTCTTTCACTCATGTTGATAAGTGAAACATGATGTCATTGTATGTAGTTATGGATCATTGCCACCTAAGTTTTAAGCAGGAGAGTGGCTTGGGCTGACCTCTGTGTTAGAAAAATCACTCTAGCAGCTTGGGGGAGGGTGGGGTGGAAAGATAAGAAAGAAGTTCCATGCGGGAGCTAGAGCAATAATCGAGGTGAGAGATGATGAGGGCTTGACCCAGGGCTCAGGCAGTGGGAATGGAGAAGAGGCGGACAGATCAGAGTCACCCTGAGCTCTGGAGAAGCAATTCAAAACATATGTGCCATTTACAGTGTCCTTCAAACACAGAGGAGAGAGCTCAGAACGAGATCAACATTAATTGACCACAACATTAGTTTGGGTGTTTGTCAAGATTTAAATGAAACAAGCTACATTCCTCTAAGAGTTATTGTCATAGATGACAAGGATGAGACAGACCAAAAGCCAAAGCAATGTGGATAAATGAAGCCTGTCCCGCGAGACTTTAATGACCTCAACTGATATTGGAGGACTTTTGTAGTTGAGCTATTTTTCTTAAATATTTTTTGAGTAGTGGAGTTTCAACATAAAATTTAGATTAGTTAGAAAAACAAAATCAGGATTGAAGAGACAGCAGGGATAGGGGAGAATTTCAGCAGAAATTTGGGAGAAATGAGGCTGATGAGGGTATGAGATGGTTATGTAGGGTAGAGAGATGGGGAGATAGTTGATGAAGCATGAAGTGAGAGCATCTATCTTATTGTTATGCTTCTCAAACTCAGGTATGCACACCCCTGACAACGTGTCAGGAGGAACCTGAGTCATCTGATAAATATGGTACATCTTGCTGGAGTGTCTCCAGGGTTGAGGAGAAGGATGCCATGTATATGAAAGCAAACAATAGGTTATGGAGTAGAATACAAATTTTATGTGAAGTGTCAAGATAAAACACAAGACTTCGAATAATTTTCTAGCCAAATTGCTTTGACTGGGGACTTCCCTGGTGGTCCAGTGGTTGAGAACCTGTCTTGCAATGTAAGGGACACCGGTTCGATCACTGGTCGGGGAACTAAGATCCCACATGCCTCTGGGCAGCCAAGCTCACGTGCCACAACTAGAGAGCCCACACACTCTGGATCCTGCGTGCCACAGCTAGAGAGAAGCCGGTGCGCTGCAACTAAGACCCGACACAGCCAAAAAAAAAAAAAAAAAAAGTAAATAAAGCATTGCCTCTGCTTTAAAAAAAAAAATGCTTTGACCTTCAGGCCCAATGCTCCCCTTTGCATTCAATACATGGAATTCAGAGGAAAAGTTTTAAGAAGCCTCATCTCCATCATTTCCAACTCCATGCTGCACTCCAGGATACTAGGACCTCCACTGAACTCAGTTCCAGATTGGGTGTTGTTACTCATTCAGTAACATTCCTCTCTTCCTTTACTCATTCATTCCAACAATATTAAGTAAGAGCTTACCACATACTAGCAGCTGAGAGTTGTTTTTCTCGTATAACATTGTAAGCTCCAAAAAGGACTGTGCCTTAAAACAAACAAACAAACAAACAAAACTTAGAGTCCGCTTAGCATTTGTCAAATCTTGCATATATCAGATGTGCTATTTGTTGACATGAAATGAAATGAGATCTTTGCAAAAACCCGTGGAGGAGTTAGGAGAGAGACAATAAAGGAGAGAGAATGGGATGCGTATATGTGAACTAACTGCTAACCATATGAACCAAACATATTGTTTCATCCATGAACAACTCTGAGATAGACTTTAAATTATAACCATTTTATAGCCATGGAAGTTGAGGTTGAGAATGAATAAAGTAACTTGTTTGAAGTAACACAGTTAGTGACAGAGCACAGATTCAATCCCAGCTTTGTCTGATGCTAAAGTCCATGGAGAACATTTATGGAAGTGTAAAATGCATATCCCCTTTGACCCAGTAATTCTACTTGTAGGAATTTATCCTCGGATCTTGTGATTTATAATAAGAAACATATATTTGGTCTACGTCCCATTTCTGGCACACAGCTCCTAAAACTCTTGGAATTTCCTAAGTGATGAGAGAGATAAAGATGTCTTTTGTTCTGTTAATGAGGTGACTAGTGTATCACATCTAAGGATGGAGTCTGGTTGCCAGAGGAGCAAACCATGTGATTAGAGGGTTGGAACTTTGAGTCACAGCCCCTTCCCTTTCCCCACCTTGAGCTTAATCACCAATGGACAATAATCTTCATTCCTCTGTAATGAAGCCTCCCTAAAAACTCAAAAAGGATGGGGTTCAGAGGACTTCCTGTTTGGTGAATATGTGCAGTTTCGCGGAGAGTGGCACTCTCAGAGAGCACGGAAGCTCTGTGCCCTTTCCCCATACCTTGCCCTGTGCATCTCTTCTGTCTGGCTGTCCCTGAGTTGTACCTTTTATAATAAACCAGTGATCTAGTAAGTAAAATGTTTCTTTGAGTTCTGTGAGCTGCTTTAGCAAATGAATTGAACCCAAGGAGGGAGTCTTTGGAACTCTGAATATATAGTGGTCAGTCAGAAGCACAGGTCAGAAGCATCTGGAATTGTGTCTGAAGTGGAAGTCTGAGCCCTTAACCTGTAGAATTTGATGCTATCTCTAGGGTAGATGGTGTCAGAATTGAGTTGAATTGTAGGATACTCAGTTGGTGTCAAAGAATTGCTTGGTGGTGTGGGGAATACCACACCCCGCCTCCACATTGTAAATTGGGTGCAGAATCGATAATCCTGTGGATATACTGAAATAGGTGCTCAAAGATACAAACACAAGAATGTTCATTTCAGTGCTGACTACAATAACACTAAACTGAAAATAATCTAAATATTCTTTATTGGTGAATTGGTTGAATAACTTAGGGAATATCTGTACAGAAAGAGGCATAGTTATATATACTGATATGGAAGGCTATTCAGGATACATTGTTAGTTGAAGAAAAACAAGTGTAGAACAGCATACATTATTTGATTATATTTTCTCTTTTAGAAAACAAATGCATAAATCATATATGCATGCATGTACAGGCACCAAAAATTCTGGAGGACTACCCAACTTTAACAAAGATTCCTCTGGGGAAGTGATGTGAAACTCTGCTCAAAGAAAGAGAGGTCTCTTTTTTTCCATTTTATTTTCTTTATAAATTATGTGAAAGTAAATTTTAAAACATGACTATGTATTACTTTCATAATAACAGGAAACAAGTTAATAAATTGCATAAAGATAAAGCCTTTTTTTAACACTCCATGATGCATGGAGTAAGTAAAATTCCCAAGGACAGGGAAACAGGAGAGAAGAGAGTTGAAAAAAAGCAGAAGGAGCTAAGAGGCAAAAGAATCAAGGAAAGGAGTAATGTTAGCATTAGGGAAGCTCATGCCAAGGCTTTTATTTTTATTTTTTACTTCTTATTGGTTTCTATTTAAACAATGGAAATCTAATGTCTCATGGTTCTGGGAACTGCAAGTCCAAGATCAAGGTATCGGCAGGGTTAGTTCCTTCTTGCGGCTTTGAGGAAGAAGCTGTTCTCTGCCTTTCCGCTAGCTTCTGGCAATCTCTGGTATTCCTTGGCTTGTAGATCTCTGCCTTCATGTTCACATGGTATTCTCCCTGGGTGTGTGCCTGTTTCCAGATTTCCTCTTTTTATAAAAACACTAGTCATATTGGCACCCACCTTACTCTAGTATGACCTCACCTTAACTAATTACATCTGCAAGGACCCTATTCCTGAATAAGGTTACTTTCTGAAGTACTGGAGGTTAGTTAGGACTTCAACATGTACATATTTCAGCCAGGAAGGAGGACATAAAATTCAACCCATAAAAGCAGATATAAAAATTTTTGTGATCAGGGGCTTCCCTGGTGACACAGTGGTTGAGAGTCCACCTGCCGATGCAGGGGACACGGGTTCGTGGCCCGGTCCGGGAGGATCCCACATGCCGCAGAGCGGCTGGGCCCGTGAGCCATGGCTGCTGAGCCTGGGCGTCCGGAGCCTGTGCTCTGCAACGGGAGAGGCCACAACAGTGAGAGGTCTGCGTACCGCTAAAAAAAAAAAAAAAAAAAAATGTTATCTGTGTCATGTGCAAAGATTTGAACTTTAGGATTGTGGATTTCTCCACTTTAGAGATAAACCAATTTTTTTCCTGTGAAATAATCAACACACTAGTTTTAAAGTTTTGGTCAAAATCATATTTTATGCAAAGGAACTCTGGGAATATTGAAAAAACTGGAAGAACAGATATCTCAAGTTGACTGGAGATCAATATGAGCTGAGTGGAAACTTGAGATACTGAGAAGAACAATACATAAATACTTGGTTCTGGTTTTCTTTCATTTGCTGTCTACTTACCCTGCTTTAAAGCAGGCTAATGCTTTTCGCTGCCTTAATGCTCTGAGATTTTACCAGTGAACCTTCACAATTTTACTGAAGTATAATGAGACTATAATAGCTGTATGTATGCTTGTAACAAACTGTACAGAACTTAGACACTTCCCATCTCTTTCTCTCTCCCTCCCTCCCTCTCTCTCTCTCTCCTCTCTCTCCTTTCTTATTTTTTTTTAATTAAAAGAAACTTAACTGTGGTAAATACACATAGCAATAACCATCTTAACCATTTTTAAGTGTACAGTTCAGTATTGTTCAGTATCTTCACATTGTCTGCAGCCAATCTCCAGAACTTTTTCACCTTGCAAAACTGAAACTCTATACTACCCATTAAACAGCAACTCCCCATTTCCTAGTGCCCCCGACCCCTGGCAACCACCATTCTACCTTCCATCTTTATTAATTTGGCTTCCTTATATATCTCATATAAGTGGACTCATACAGTATTTGTCGTTTTGTGCCTGGCATAGCGTCTTTAAGATTTCTCCATGTTGTAGCCTGTGTCAGAATTTCCTTCCTTTTTAAGGATGAATAATATTCCATTATATATATCACATCTTATTTATCCATTCATCCATTGATAGACACTTGGGGTGCTTCCAGTTTTTGGCTATTGTAAAACATACTACTGTGATCATGTGTGTACAAATATCTCTTCAAGATCCTGCTTTCAATTCTTTTGGATATATACCCAGAAATGGAACTGCTGAATCACATGTAATTCTCTTTTTGAGGAGCTGCCATACTGTCACAAGGCTTTTAAATTGTTATATACTTACTGCTTGGTTAGAAAGATAGAAGGCAAGAAGGTGGCTGTTTTTTCAATATATAAACCACACAACATCCAGGGAAGTAGCCTTGCCATCAGTAGAATCAAGACATTTTTTTTTTTAAAGAACTCTATGACACCTACAGCAAATGTAGGAGTATTCTCTAGACTGTTTCCCTGAGAAGTGGAGAAGGAAAAGCAGCTGCTGACTAAGTTGCTTAAGGATCTAAGTATTTTCTACTAGGAAATATTTATCCATTTGGTAGAGCTGCAAGTTCTGGGGAGTGCTCTCATTAGAAAACAGCGATGATTCCAGGAAAACTTGGAAGAATCACCATGGTGATGGAGAGTGACCCATTTAAAGTGTAAGGCCTATTGTGAATTGAACTTCAAAAGATGTCTGTACAAAAGTTTCTGTTTCATTTTTCGTTGGACAAACGATATGAAGTAAGGTAACATTATTATTATTATCTCCATCTCTCTTGCAGTCTAATGTACTAGGGAGATCCTTCAGCGTCTAGTCCTGGCTTGGCTACTCCGTGGCTGCCAGTGAGTTGAGCAGACCACTTAAACTCTCCAACCTCAGAGGGTTGACCTAAAGTACCGCTAACATCCCTTTAGTTTGTGGATTTACTTCTATGCATATTTATAATTGATTTTTTTTAAATGTTGGGGGTAGGAGTTTATTAATTAATTTATTTACTTTTGCTGTGTTGCGTCTTTCGTTTCTGTGCGAGGGCCTTCTCTAGTTGTGGCAAGTGGGGGCCACTCTTCATCGCGGCCTCTCACTATAGCGGCCTCTCTTGTTGCGGAGCACAGGCTCCAGACGCGCAGGCTCAGTAGTTGTGGCTCACGGGCCTAGTTGCTCCGCGGCATGTGGGATCTTCCCAGACCAGGGCTCGAACCCGTGTCCCCTGCATTGGGAGGCAGATTCTCAACCATGGCGCCACCAGGGAAGCCCTATAATTGCTTTTTGTTCGCTACTTACTTTCTCTGGAACTTGGCTGTTAGGCAAACTCAATCAGACACAGTGGAAAATGAAGAAATAAGCCAAAAGATGCCGAATGGACAAGCACAACATCAAAGTCCATGTGCTAAAGCTCCGTCACGTTATTGCTTTCCTGGGACCTCAGGTGCACAGGGTTGTGTTGATCACACTCATGGGTTCACGCAGTCTTTCTTCCTTAGTCTGGACAAGGCCCTTCTCTGTTTATCTTACTCTATTATTTTCTTCTCCTTCATCTCCTATCCCCCTTCTCATTTCCAGCACTGTGCTTGATGGTATAAATGGACTATTGTATTTAATTCTAATGGCAATGCTATAAGGTAGGCAATGGTGTTACCCCCATCTTACATATGGGGAAACTAAGGCTTATGGAGATTAAGGGGCTGGGGAAGAATTTCATCCAGATAGACAGATCCAGAATCTACACTTCTAAACACTACGCCATCTAATCAGAAAACTTGTTTAAAATACAATTTGTCTCTAAGTTATTCTGAACTGCATGTAGGAAACTCCCCCTTCCATTCTTCAAAGAAAATGTTAACAGATCTATTTTGAGGCACTTTGCTTTTCCTCATTCATCTTTTGCAGAACTTGATCACCAACTCAGGTCACCAGCTCTTTGGATTTCCTTTTCCTCCTTTCCATTTCTCTTGAGAAACTTGGAGTTATGATGGTCAGCTTGGCCCTTGACTCTATTGCTTGCTGGGGACATAACTGAAATGCTAAAAGATAGCATTTTCTCTCCATAAACAGAACACCTTTCCTCTCACATTGTTCTCTTTCTGCATGTCACTTGTAAGAAGACGATTGCTGATGTACAGAATATGCTCTTGAAGTCACCTTTCTCCCCTGGATGAAGAGTGTAGGGATTTATAATAGAATGGAGTGCACGTCACCTTTTAGGTAAATCCACCCCAAATTGATGGTTAGCTAATGCGATGGCCACTTGACATTCCTGGCATTCTTAACACAACTCTGATATGAGAAGGTACCAGATTGTTGGGGTAGGCTGCATTTTCTTTGTGAGCCCTCGTGGGAGGGGAGGACGTTCCTGAGGGAGATGCAGGGGCAGAAGAGGCTAAGGGCTTTGTTGATTAGGAAGATTCTTCCCACAGTAGTCTGAAGATGGATTACTAGGGTGGGGAGGTCAGATCATAGTTGAGAGGAGCCCAATGACAAATATTAATGATAATGATGATGATGAGCTTTGGATCCAAGGTTTAAGGTAAAGATAGAATGGGAGAATGCCTTTTGAAGGGGGTGATTGAGAAGATCTACTGTGGGACCATATAAAGGTGCCCAGGTCTGGGCACCTTGAGTGGTTCAGGATTTTACCCATATGTGGAGACAGAGGACCCTGGGGCAGCCCTCCTGACCGGCGCCAAGCATCCATGAATTCAGGCCAGGGCCACACCCTGTCCCTAGAATCATCTCTTTACTATCTTCTTCCCGGTTTTAAGGCCATGCTGTTATATAATTTGGATATACCAGCCAGAGGTAATTTTCTGCTTGAGACAATCATATTTTATGTTGGGTAGGTTTGACTGGGTAAAAGTCTTCTTTCTTCAAGTGAGCATTTTATGCTGTTCATTGTAGAAAGTCCTTGTGGAGACATTTTTGCAAATGATGGAATCCAGCTCTTCCCCTAAGAGAGTGATCCCTAAGAATTCCCAGACCTTGCAAGAAAATCATGCATCCCCAGCCCTAAATTCATTTAGAGTCCCATCAGAGCGTTCTAATGCAATTTTTATAAAGTGTCTTTTATTTTGTACTTAGTTCCCCTGTAACAAATGAGTCAGTGTTTTTCAAAAAATTTTAAACGTATGCAGAACCATTTTGGTCTTTGTTTTGAACAGCCGCTCAGAAGCCAAAACCGGTAACCCTGTCCTGTCTCCCCACTGCTTTGCTGTAAAGATAACTTTCCTCTGTGCGGATCACCATGGTTCCTCTGACAGGAATGAGCAACTCTCAACCAGCCAAACTGTTGACCAGGTGAAAGAAGCACCTCACAAGTCTCTGTAAAATATTGCCCAGGAATTATCTTTAACACTTGTGTGCTCTGTTCCGGGAAGGTCCGAAAACAACAATAGTTTAAAAAAGAACTTTAGGGCCGAGCTCGGTTCCCTTTGTGATTCACGAGGTATTCTACACTAGGGTTTCTTTGGAAGCCTCTTCTTGTGAGTTTAAGTAGGGAAGCCGACTGGAGCCTCACCATTAAACGGTGGTTGGGTACAATAAACCCCTGAGGACTAGTCAAAGACGGATTCACTTGATGCCAAATTCTTTTCTATCACCCAAGAGTGGCCAACGAGACCAAGGGTGGGAGTGGGAATTCACCAGGGTTTTCAACAAAGCGTTCCAATAAATTAAAAAACAAACCACCTTTGTTAGAATGAAAAAAAAAGTGTTTGTAATGCTTGTTGGTTAGAGCGCCCTCATGTGTCTCAGAGTGGTAATATCATTTCAGGGTTTTCAAAGGGCATAAAACGCTCTTCTAGTCATGCCAACACCATTGAATGGCATTCTCTTCCTTCCCATTTGTTTCCATGGCCACAAATGAAGCTCCTTCTTCTTTAGGTGTTAGAATTTCCAGTGTAATGATTATTATTTTTTTTTACCAGAGGCTGCAAACATAAACAATTTCAGTTTTCAGAGTCTACTTATATGCATGTTCAATAAATACTTGCTGAATTAGTGCTCATTTAAATCTCAGTTTCTGCCCCAAAGTGAAAATAATCCCAATGCCCATCATCTGGTGAATGGATAAATAAATTGTGGTAACCCATACCATGGGATGCTACTTAGTAATAAATAGGAAAGAACTACTGACATATACAACAACCAAAGAGTGCATATTGTAAGATTCAATTTATGTGATACTCTGGAATACAGACATATCAAATCAGCGGTAGTCAGGGGCTGGGGGAAAGGGGGTGGGATTGGCTGCAAAGGGTTACAAGGGCACTTTTGGGAGAGATGGAAATGTTCTATATCTTATTTGATGTTGGTTACCTGATTGTATACATTAGTCAAAACTCAGAACTGGCATTGGTGGTATGATATTGAGAATAGCTTCTAAAACTCATCGAACCGTACACTCAAGAAAAGTGAAATTTACTGCATATAAATTATACTTCAATAAGCCTCACTAAAATTTTTTCAATTCCTTAAAGAATCACCATGGACTTCTTCCAATCTACAAATCCCCAACGCTTCTGGGTTAGCCTCTTGGCCTCCTTTTCTTTGCCCATCTGTAAAAGACACCAGGATGAACTCTTATGAGTCTGCAAGTTCTAGCCCAATTCAAATCCCCAGTGGGGCCAGAATGCATTCCAAGCAGTCTGCTCCCTGACTCTGCCATCGTGCCGGAGACGGTGTGTGCAGTGACACGAAGCCTCCCTGGTATTTGGATATTGAAAAGGAAAACTTCAAAGTTCCAGGCCAGTGCTAGCCCTGCTAGCAACAAGCGGGAACCCACTGAGAGGAACTGAGATCTGGGCCCTGAGGGCAAACTTGTACTGTCAGTTTGCTGGCTTCCCTCCCTGACAGACAACAGCCAGTTGTTCCTGGGCAGAAGCTGTGCCTTGTTCAGACCACCCATTAGTCACAAGACTGAACATTCCACCCCAGGCAGCACCCAACATCTGATTATAAAGCAAACAGCTTTGGTTCAGTGGCTCCCAAGTGTTCTACCCACCCTTACCCCCAACAGTGATGACCCACAAACGTTGATCCAGGCCAGTGGTTCTTAAACGTCACTGGGCTCGAGAATCACCTACCTTGCTAAGACACTAAATCGTATATGCTCTCACCACACACACACACACACACACAAAAGCAACTATGTGAGGTGATGGATGCGTTAATTAAACTGATTAGTAATCAATTAGTAATTTGATCAATTAGTAATTTGATTAGTAATCATTTCACAGTGTATACAGTTACATTAAATCATGTTGCATACCATTTAAAAATCACAGCCTAAATATAACCAATTTTTATGTGTCCATCATACCTCAATTAAGCTCAAAAAAAGAAGAATCACCTAAGGAGTGTATTTTCTAAATAACAGTTTCCACTCATACCTGAGATTCTAGTGCAATAGGTCTGGGAGTTGTCCCTGAAAAATGTATTTTTAAAATTGAATATTATATAAGGTTCAGGTGTACAACATAGTAATTCAATATTTTTATAGCTTATACTCCATTTAAAGTTATTATGAAATAATGGCTATATTTCCCTGTACTGTACAATAATATATCCTTGTTGCTTATTTATTTTATACAAAGTAATTTTTTTAAACTATTGAAGTATAATTGCTTTACATTTTTGTGTTCATTTCTGCTGTATAAAAAAGTGAATCAGCTATACGTATACATATATCCCCATATCTCCTCAATCTTGCATCTCCCTCCCACCCTCCCTATCCCACCCCTCTAGGTGGTCACAAAGCACCGAGCTGATCTCCCTGTGCTATGCGGCTGCTTCCCACTAGCTATCTATTTTACATTTGGTAGTGTATATATGTCCATGCCACTCTCTCACTTTGTCCCAGCTTACCCTTCCCCCTCCCGTGTCCTTAAGTCCACCCTCTACATCTGTGTCTTTATTCCTGTCCTGCCCCCAGGCTCTTCTTCTTTTTTTTAAGATTCCATATATATGTGTTAGCATATGGTATTTGTTTTTCTCTTTCTGACTTACTTCACTCTGTGTGACAGACTCTAGGTCCATCTACCTCACTACAAATGACTCAATTTTGTTTCTTTTTATGGCTGAGTAATATTCCATTGTATATATGTGCCACATCTTCTTTAACCATTCATCCGATGATGGACAGTTAGGTTGCTTCCATGTCCTGGCTATTGTAAATAGAGCTGCAATGAACATTGTGGTACATGACTCTTTTTGAGTTATGGTTTTCTCAGGGTATATGCCCAGTAGTGGGATTGCTGGGTCGTATGGTAGTTCTATTTGTAGTTTTTTAAGGAACCTCCATACTGTTCTCCATAGTAATTGTATCAATTTACATTCCCACCAACAGTGCAGGAGGGTTCCCTCTTCTCCACACCCTCTCCAGCATTTATTGTTTGTAGAATTTTTTTTTTTTCGGTGTGTGGGACTCTCACTGTTGTGGCCTCTCCCGTTGCGGAGCACAGGCTCTGGACGTTCAGGCTCAGTGGCCGTGGCTCACGGGCCCAGCCGCTCCGCAGCATGTGGGATCTTCCCGGACCGGGGCACGAACCCATGTCCCCTGCATCGGCAGACGGACTCTCAACCACTGCGCCACCAGGGAAGCCCTTGTTTGTAGATTTTTTGATGATGGCCATTCTGACCGGTGTGAGGTGATACCTCATTGTAGTTTTGATTTGCATTTCTCTAATGATTAGTGATGTTGAGCATCCTTTCATGTGTTACAAAGTAATTTTTATCTCCTAATCCCCTACCCCTATCTTGCCCACTGGTAAAAACTAATTTGTTCTCCATATCTGTGAGTCTGTTTCTGTTTCGTTATAGTCATTTGTTTTATTTTTCAGGTTCCACATGTAAGTGATAGCACAGAGCATTTGTCTTTTTCTGTCTGATTTATTTCACTAAGCGTACTACCCTTTAGATCTATCCATGTTCTTGCAAATGGCAGAATTTCATTCTTGTTTATGGCTGAGTAATATTCCATTGTGTGTGTGTGTGTGTGTGCGCACACGTGTATCAATCACATTTTCATCATTCATTCATCTGTCTGTGGACACTTAGGTTGCTTCCATATCTTGGCTATTGTAAACAGTGCTGCTATGAACATGGGTGCATGTATCTTTCCAAATTAGTGTTTTTGTTTTCTTCAGATATATACTCAGGAGCAGAATTGCTGGATCGTATGGTAGTTCCATTTTTAGTTTTCTGAGGAACCTACATACAGTTTTCCATAGTGGCTGCCCCAACTTACATCCCCACCAACAGCATACTAGTGTTCCCTTTACTCCACATCCTCAGAAACTGCATTTTTAATAAGCACCTCAGATGATTCAGCTGTAGGAAGTCTAAGAACCACACTTTAAGAGATGATATAGACCAAGAAAACTTTTATTTTTAGGCTTTTGTTTTTACTTCAGAAAGTTGAACAATTTCCTTTGGAAATATATGACCTACAAAGTGGTTGAACAGCACCGTGATTAAGAGTGGGGCTCTGGAGTGGAGTTCCTGACTTCAAAGCCCACCTCCACCTATTTTTACCTGTGAGGCCTCAGACAGCTTACTTACTCTCTCTACAGCATGTGTGTAATAGGGGGTAAGATCAAATAAGCTGACACTTGCAAAGCACTCAGAACAGTGCCAGAAAGCATTAGATAAACATCAATTATCATTCTGTCTGGATCAATAAAGACCGAGGGGAATACTGCAAACTGTGAACAAAGAGAGTTACTTCAAGGAGCTTTTCATTTAAAGCTTGGACATCTCCAAATACTTCAAATGATAGAAGTAACTATAACCACTTTATGTATGCCAACTTTCCTGCATTCTTAATTTCTTTGCCCTGTTTTAAATATTAAACATATAAGCTGAAAAAAAAAGCTGACTTTAGCAGTACCCTTCTTTGATTGATAGCTTAAGACAACTCATATATTAGCTTACGTAATATATGTAAGTATAAGTTGTACGTAATCTTTGGCGATTCTTAAACAGAGATGCAAATCAGAACCATGTGTAGAGCTCTTGAAAATTACAAAATTTGACTCAGTAGAAATTGGGGTGCAGCCTAGGGAATCTGAATTTCTAAAAAGTTCTCTCCGTAGTTTGGCTGTACATTCCAAACTACTGTTACAACAGGTGAAGGCTAGGATAATCTACCTTATTTTATATCTTAAGAAAAAGACCAAACATGTCAAATACTTTGCCAAGGTCACTCAGTGAAATATTTGTGGAGGTGGGAGTTGGATTTTGGTTGGTATTTCTAAGGTCAATATTCTCTCCACTACAGTTTATACTGTAGAAGCCACTTGTATAGGGAGGGATAAGCATAGTAAATTTTTATTTGCTTATGACATAATACTCTGATCTGAATTTTAAATTAGAGCTGCTGATCTGGGATTCTGAATTCCTTTTAAATTCCACCTTTCACCCTCTTACCTGCATGTCCCCATTTACCGATTACCCCCATTAAATCCCTGGAAGTGTAAAAGAGAGTCGGCTCCTGTGGAGCCTGGGTCAAATCCCAATGGGAGATATACTCATGAACTTGAGGATTCTTTCTTCTTCTCCACTCTTAGAGCACAAGAAACTCGAAGACTACGGTTTCGTCATGGACAAATCCAAGATAAACTGGCACACAAAGTTAGGAAACGAGGGTCCCCTAAGATCATGATCCTAAGACCATTATCCTGTAAATCATCAACTGACAAGTTACTGGGACATGAATCAGGAGAATATCCCAAAGGCCATTCTAGTGGTTAACGGTCGTGGCATTTTGGTGGCCTCTACTCTGGGCTGAGGTTTTTGTGGGCCTCTTTTTCATCTTGGGACATATGTGTGAGCTATAAAGTCCCTCAGAAATCATTTTCTTTCATGCATTATCAGAGAAGAAAATCTGTCAGTCTGGGTGGGAAGGGAGGTGGCCACCAGTCAAGTGAAATCGTTCTGCTGAACTTGAGCCAGGGCACCAAACTGGGGCAGTATCATTTCACTTGCAAAATGGCCCAGCAGGCTGGACTCCCTGCCTGCAGACCTTCACACATCACCAACCCCTTGAGAATAAAACAGATCCTTTATTAGTTACTTCTTGGCATCCATTGGCTGCTTTCCTTTTACATTTTCTGTTGCCCATATTTCAATATCCCGCCTTTGCATTCTGCTCCTGCTCTTGTTAAAATACTGTTGTTGGTTTTTTTTTTAAAAAAAGATCCCTTTTAATCAGATAGCTCCTGCTGGCATGAGCTGTCAGAGGTATTCATTTCAGTGGACTCTGGCATTATGCAGCATTACCGTGGCAACAAGATTTAGAGGCACAGTCCCGGCCTTGAACTTGTCATAGTCTCCAACGATGTGAACTCAGCACATATTACTCTCCAGCATATCAAGTTGTCATGCCAACCCCAAACAATAAAATCCATCTCTCTCTGCTAGGGTTTTAATTCAATAACTTTTCAAATTGGTTCCTTTTGTAATTCAATTGGCCTGAAATGTAATATATGAATGTGTGTGTGTGCAGGCACGTGTGCGTTTAACCAGTCACGAATGGTCTCCCACTAAATGATTGGAGATTGGAAATACAATTTAGGACAAAAAGTTCATCAAAAAAGCAAAGAATAACCAGTGCCGGATCTAACAAAAGGAGCCTGCAATTTTGGAAATTCTGACACAGAGTAACTATACAAAATCTTAAGAACTGACTTCTGCCCTTAGTATGTACGGGACTCCATCGGCACTGCTGCATAACACATTCAATACCCAGGGTAACTGCACCCCCATATGTATTTAGAACTCCTTTGATTAGTTTTTTTAAACATCTTTATTGGAGTATAATTGCTTTACAATATTGTGTTAGTTTCTGCTGTATAACAAAGTGAATCAGCTACATGTATACATATATCCCCATGTCCCCTCCCTCTTGCCTTTGATTAATTTTGAGTACAAACCAACTTCAATTCCTTAAAAGCACTCTTATTTTTATACTTACATTTTATTTTCCTCTAAACTGGAAAGATTTGTAGGAAGCTGTCCCCTTAGAAAGTCTCTACAGGCAGACAACCGTTTTTATCATTTTAACCTCACAGAGTAAGAAATGGAGATACAGAGAAGTTAGGCAGCATGTCCACAGCCCCATGGCTAGTAAGTATCAGGACTGAGGTTCAAACCCAGCAGTGTGGTTCCAGAGTCTCAACTTTGTGTACTGCTTCATTGGATTCTGGTTGACTGTTTGAGCTTCTTTGCAAAGTTTTATGTAAGAAACATCGATTATCTAAAATCACAAACTCCTTGAAAGCAGAGACCAAATCTAACACTTCTATGTCTTTCTTAGTTTCTAGTTGAGTGCCTTTCACATAATAGTTATTCAGAAATATGGTTAGCTTGGTAAAGATTGATCTAGGAGAATCCTAGAATACCAAATTCAAGGCCATTTTGAAAATAAGTTTAAGTTGTAACGGTAGGGGCTACCATCACCTCCAACCCATAGCCTTCTAGAGACCAAACTCAACTGAGAACAGAACCTGTGTTTCATGGTGTGATGGATATTTTTTTGGCCTCACCAGAGACACTTTCTACCTTTTCCCTCTGTGTTCTCTGCCCATGACATGGGACTTTTACAGACTATACCAACTGGGGTCTGTTGCCCTCTGGCTTTGCACCGGGCTGAAAGAAAATGAGAGAAAGGTTGGGGTATTTATTCCATAGCTTGCTCCTTGCCAAGGCACAGTTTGGTAATATTTGCTTCCCTCTAACGAAGACCATTGGTTCTACTGAGCAGCCCTGTCCCAATGCTATAGCTCTTGCTGGGATGTAATAGCTTTCTGCTAGTATTAGTTCCACGATGCTTCACCATTCTTTATTGGTGTCCTGTAACTGAGTGAGTTTTTTTCATGTTTTTTAAACTGAAGTATAGTTCATTTACAATCCTGTGTTAGTTTCAATTGTATAGCAAAGTGATTCAGTTATACGTATACATATGTATATTATATTCTCTTTTAAAAAAATATTTATTTATTTATTTTGGCTGCATTGGGTCTTAGTTGCGGAATGCAGGATCTTCGTTGTGGCAAGTGGGATGTTTTAGTTGCAGCATGCAGACTTCTTAGTTGCAGCGTGCGGACTCTTGTTGTGGCATGTATGTGGGATCTAGTTCCCCAACTAGGGATCAAACCTGGTCCCCCTGCATTGGGAGCGTGGAGTCTTACCCACTGGACCACCAGGGAAGTCCCTATATATATATTCTTTTTCAGATTCTTTTCCATTATAGGTCATTACAAGATATTGAGTACAGTTCCTTGTGCTATACAGTAGGTCCTTGTTGTTTACTTATTTTATGTATAGTAGTATGTATATGTTAATCCCAAACTCCTAATTTATACCCCCATGCCTCCCCACCCAACTATCCCCTTTGGTAACCATAAGTTTGTTTTCTATGTCTGTGAGTCTATTTCTGTTTTGTAAATAAGTTCATTCGTATCATTTTTTTAGATTCCACATATAAGTGATATATGATATTTGTCTTTGTCTGACTTACTTCACTTTATATGATAATCTCTAGGTTTACCTGGGTTGCTGCAAATGGCATTATTTCATTCTTTTTATGGCTGAGTAATATTCCATATATATATATACTACATTTTCTTTATCCATTCATCTATTGATGGATATTTAGGTTGCTTCCATGTCTTGGCTGTTGTAAACAGGTGCTGAAATGAACATTGGGGTGCATGAATCTTTTCGAATTAGAGTTTTCTTCAGATGTATGCCCAGGAGTGGGATCGCAGGATCAGATGGTAACTCTGTATTTAGGTTTTTAAGGAACGTCCATATTGTTTCCCATAGTGGCAGCACCAGTTTATTACATTACCACCAACAGTGTAGGAGGGTTCCTTTTTCTCTGCACCATCTCCAGCATTTGTTATTCGTAGACTTTTACATGATACTTCATTGTAGTTTTGATTTGAATCTCTCTAATAATTAGCAATAGTGAGCATCTTTTTGTGTGTCTGTCGGCCATCTGTGTGTCTTCTTTGGAGAAATGTCTATTTAAGTCTTCTGACTGAGATTTTATTAATAGTCCCTCCAATAAATACATCATTTATCTCCTGACAGGATCCTGGCTCTTAACCCTGTCATCTGGTCCAGTGCTTCTCACATGAGAATCACCCACAGATCATGTTAAAATGCAGATTCTTATTCAGAGGACTGGGATGGACCTTGAAATTCTGCATCTCTAACAAGCCCTCAAGTAAATGGGTGCTCCACAGGCCACCCTTTCAGTAGCAATCTACTTTCAGTAGAAATCTAGTAGATGGTCTATAGTTGTCATTTGATAGGTATTTTAAGTTGAATAAAAGAATGATTAAATGAACAACTTAGAGGCAATGCTGCGTTTGTTAACACTGGTGGAGGGAGCCATGCCCTTGCCACACCTGTCATGGAATAACTTACCCTTGAGGTCCCAGTGTGGTTACAGCAGACCCACCTGGTCACACCAGGAAGCTCATGGTTGGCTGGACATCCTTATCTTTGTCCTTCTCATTGCCAGAGCTATCCTGGTGATTCTCATCACCCCTGGTTAATACTGTTTATGAAAAATAGCAACTACCACAACCAACCTCCAAGAAATTGAATTCACACACATGAATTTTTTTTCTTCACAGATAAAAGTAAAATATATATTTTCAACATCAGAATTGATCCCCCCAAGGGGCAATCCTTGCTGAGTGAAAGATGGTAAAGAAGTTAATGGTTTGCCAAACAGTAATTCTTATTTGCTCAGTTTCTGTACAGTCTTGTACAAACAAGTTCTATGGGCAAAGGTAAGGTCACGCTCTAAGAAATTATTCAAAACAAGACCCAGCTCAAGGCAAAATACACCTAACTGTACCTGTAAGGGAATCAAGCTTTCAGGAGATCTGAGTTCCCTTTTACATGTAGCTTAGCAACACACACTTTTTGAACACCTACTAAGTGCCAGGTGCTTTGCAGGCCATGATTATGTACACAGTAAAATCTTACTAATTTCAAATTTGAATAAATTGAATATTGTAATAATTCAGGCAGATGCTAACCTGCATTTGATTAACTAACAATGTGAAAGGATTTACTTTGCCAATAATAGGTCAATAAGTTTGCAAAAATACTGCTTAAGAGAATAAATGATTTTCAAGACTTCTTAATTGAGCTGTTTGCTTTTTTCATGTTGAACTGTTTATATATTTTGGATTTTAACCCCTTATCCATCATATCATTAGCAAATATTTTCTCCCATTCAGTAGGTTGTCTTTTTGTTTTGTCAATGGTTTCCTCTGCTGTGCAAAAGCTTTTAAGTCTAATTAGGTCCATTTATTTATTTTTACTTTTATTTCCTTTGCTTTAGGAGACAAATCCAAAAAAATATTGCTACGATTTATGTCAAAGAGTGTTCTGCCTATGTTTTCTTCTAGGAGTTTCATGGTTTCCGGTCTTACGTTTAGGTCTTTAATCCATTTTGAGGTTTTTTTTTGTGTATGGTGTGAGAAAATGTTCTAATTTCATCCATTTACGTGTAGCTGTCCAGTTTTCCCAGCACCACTTACTGAACTTCTCAAGTGTTTTAGGAAGGCATGTTTAGGTTTTGACCATGGAGTCACTAATTGATAGATTAATAATGTTGATTGTTGTGCCAATTAAAAGCATTCTGCTAAATGCTATGTGATATCCTAGATTATATCTTGGAATAGGAAACTGTGAAATCTGAATAAAGTGTCAAGTTTAATAGTAATAGATATGTTAATAGTAATAGTAATGTGCCAAGGTTGGCTTCTTAGTTTTGGCAAATGTACCACAGTAATATAAGATGTTAATGTAAAAACAAATCTGGGTGAAGCATATATGGGAATTCTCTAGACTATCTTTGCAACTTTTCCATAAATATAAAATTATCCAAAAATTTTAAAGTTTATTAAAAAAAAATCTTGCACATTCATGAAGTCTGATTCTCCAAGAACTCCTAGTAGCAACAACAGAAACTGTTTATTGAACCCATACACTGGTTGGCATATTGCAAAATGTCTTACTCATGTGCTCACGAACTGTTATGAAGTAGGTGTGGTTAGTTATCTTCATTTTCTAGAAACTTGCCCAAAGACACACAGATACAAATTGATGGAGACAGGATGTAACGAGCTCTGTCTAATCCCAAAGCCTGGGCTCTCAGCAGCTCCACCACTCCACTGTTTTGCCTCTCTTAGTTTGAGTTTCTCTGGGTAAAAGAGAATTATCACTTATTCACATTGACACCCATCTTTCATCTGAGTTGGTGAAACATGAACCCAATTATTTACACTGTATCTTTAAGTAAACCAGAGTATCACTTTGAAAGTAACCAAACTTAACACACGGTCAAGTTGTCTACCTTTCTGCTTTGTTAAATTGGGCTCTAATTTTTCTGGAGGAGGGGGCTGGGAGGAGAGGCTGAAAGATGCATTATTCCAAGGAGCTTAGGATGCTTGCAGAGCTAAGTAACTGGCCCCTTCCCCTTGGCTTCTGTCTTCTTTTGCCCATCATATGCTTACCTTGGGACGCTGGGCTTGATGACCAGGATTCTCCGAGCACTTTTTAGTCAGCCTTTGGCCATGGATTGTTTACTCAGAAATGGAAAAAGGTAGCATGCCATGGCATGATACATGGTCTAGGGTCAAGAATGCAGCTCTA
Organism: Tursiops truncatus; assembly: GCF_011762595.2. Lineage (NCBI taxonomy): Eukaryota > Metazoa > Chordata > Mammalia > Artiodactyla > Delphinidae > Tursiops > Tursiops truncatus. The sequence goes on from NC_047049.1 coordinate 19,667,785, forward strand.
TATGCAGAGAGAGAGAGAGTAACTGGTTCCCTTAATACAGTTACTGGAGAGGCCCTAGAATGGTCTTTGTTCCCAAATATCACTCTCACAGGTCCAGCAAAGTGCCTGTGATCAACTAATTCATGTTAAATGCAGTGCACCATCTGTCATGGCACACATTCTTCTCACAGCCCCTCATGGTTTTGCTTAGGTACACCTCTTCACACATTCCATGGGTCTGTGCATCCTAGCTGGAGTTAAGCCCGCTTTAATCCATCATTCATTCATTTGTGAAGGGACAAAAATTATTACACAGTAGAGTTCCCACCCTTTCCCCCCTCTTGACAGCCAAAGATGATTGTGTAATTGTGAATTGCTCTGCCCTTTGAGAAGAATCCTGTCACCGCCAGCTGAATTGTTCTTTGGGCTTTCTAGATAGAGAATCAGAAAGGAAGGGGAAGAGTAGGAAGAGGCATATTAACCATCAAGAAAGTTTTTGAAGAAGATTGCAGGGTGGGGGCAGTTTTAGTGAATGAAACGCAACAGTCTTTAAGGCCCATAAGAAAGAAGTGGGGCTTAAAGAAATATCGCTCTATACTATTTTTCCGTTCTTGGTGTTCAGAATAATACAGATTTAGGACCAGTCTTTTTTTTTTTTTTTTTTTTTTTTTTTTTTTTTTTTTTTGCTTTTTGGCTGCATTGGGTCTTTGTTGCTGTGCACGGGCTTGCTCCAGCTGCAGCGAGCAGGGACCACTCTTCGTTGCGGTGCGTGGGTTTCTCATTGCTGTGGCTTCTCTTGTTGCAGAACACGGGCTCTAGGCACGCAGGCCTCAGTAGTTGTGGTGCGTGGGCTCAGTAGTTGTGGCACGCAGACTCCAGAGCACAGGCTCAGCAGTTGTGGCGCACGGGCTTAATTGCTCCGCAGCATGTGGGATCTTCCCGGACCAGGGCTCGAACATGTGTCCCCTGTATTGGCAGGCGGACTCCCAACCACTGCACCACCAGGGAAGACCCAGGGCCAGTCTGAAATGGATTAAAGACTTGAATATAAGACCTGAAACCATAAAACTCTTAGAAGAAAACATAAGTGGTAAGCTCCTTGACATTGATCTTGGCAACGATTTTTTGGATTTGACACCAAAAGAAAAGGCAATAAAAGCAAAAATAAACAAGTGGGACTACTTTAAAAACCTTCTGCACAATAAAGGAAACCATCAACAAAATGAAAAGGCAACTCATAGAATGGGAAGAAAAATATTTGCAAATCATATATCTGATAAGGGGTTAATATACAAAATACATAAAATACTCATACAACTAAATAGCAAAAACAAACTAATTAAAAGATGGGCAGAGGAACTAGACATTTTTCCAAAGAAGACACACAGGGACTTCCCTGGTGTTCCAGTGGTTAAGACTCTGTGCTTCCGATTCAGGGGGCCCGGGTTTGATCCCTGGTCAGGGAACTGGATCCTGCATGCTGCAACTAAAGATCCTGCATGCCACACAAATGACCAACAGGTACATGAAAAGATGCTCAACATCACTAATCATCAGGGAAATGCAAATCAAAACTACAAGGAGATATCACTTCACACCTGTCAGAACACCTGTCCTAAAAAGGCAAGAGATAACAAATGTTTCTCACCAATGCTTGTTATCTCTTGACAGAATCCTTCTCCAAGGGCAGAACCGTTCACAATTACACAATCCTTTTTGGCTGTAAAGAGCGGGGAAAGGGCATTACACTCTGCTGTGTAATAATTCTTGTCTCCTCACAAATGAATGAATGTTGGATTAAAGCAGGCCAAACTCCAGCTTATCTCCAAGGGTTCCCTTGGAGATAAGGGAACCCTTGTGCACTGTTGATAGGAATGTAAATTGGTGTAGCCACTATGGAAAACAGTATGGAGGTTCCTCAAAAAATTAAAAACAGAACTACCATATGACTCAGCAATTCTACTTCTGGGTATATATCTGAAGGAAATGAAATCACTAAAAAAGATATCTGCACCCCACGTTCATTGCAGCATTATTTACAATAGCCAAGACAAACAACCTAAGTGTCCATCGACAGATGAACAAATAAAGAAAACGTGGGATATATCTATTATGTATATAATAGATAATTATATGTATTATTTGGCCATAAAAAAGGAAGGAAATCCTGCCATTTGTGACAACATGGATGGACCTTTAGGGCATTATGCTGAGTGAGATAAGTCAAAGAGAGAAAGACAAAAACAGTATGATCTCACTTACATGTGGAATCTAAAAAAAACTGAACTCAGAAACAGAACAGGGACTGCCCTGGTGGTGCAGTGGTTAAGAATCCGCCTGCCAATTAAGGGAACACTGCTTTGAGCCCTGGTCTGGGAAGATCCCACATGCCGTGGAGCAACTAAGCCCCTGCACCACAACTACTGATCCTGTGCTCTAGAGCCCACTAGCCACAACTACTGAGCCTGTGAGCCACAGCTACTGAAGCCTGCGTGCCTAGAGCCAATGCTCTGCAACAAGAGAAGCCACCGCAATGAGAAGCCTGCGCACCACAGTGAAGAGTAGCCCCCGCTCACCGTAACTAGAGGAAGCCCACGCACAGCAATGAAGACCCAGTGCAGCCAAAAATAAATAAATAAATAAATTTATTAAAAAAAAAAAAAAGAAACAGAACAGATTGGTGGTTGCCAGAGGCAGGGAGAGGTGGTGGGGGAAATGGGTGAAGGTGGTCAAAAGGTACAAATTTCCAATTAGAGGATAAATAAGCTCTGGGGATGCAGTGTACAGCGTGGTGATTATAGTTAACAATACTGTATTATATACTTGAAAATTACTAAGAGAGTAGATCTTAAAAATTCTCATCACAAGGAAAAAAATTGTAACTGTGCTAGGTGACGGATGTTAACTAAACTTGTTGTGGTGATCATTTTGTAATATTTACATGTATCAAATAACTGGGTTGTACCTTAACTGAATACAATGTTTTATGTCAATTATATCTCAGAATAACTGAAAAAAAAAATCATTCCGGAAAAGCATAACTTTGGGGTAATGGGTCTCTGAAAATTGTTAGTGGTCCAAAGCTGGGAGAACTTAACTTGTGACTCAGCCTTGCCCAGAAGCAACAGCTTACCGAAAGACAGTGAACAAAAGAGATGGAAAAACCAAAAACATTAAGAGACTTGGCATCAAACATCAGTGGCTGCTAACAGCACAGAAAGGAAAGAATTAGACATTAAGTCCCTTCTGATGAAAATGAACACTATGAAATAGTCTTTTAAAAAAAATCAAACCTGAATCTAATCAAGGTTTCAGATGTAATTTTCAGCTTTTTTTTCACGACAAGTTGTTCAACTTTATCAATAAACAGGAAAAAGCAAATTAAGACTATAATGAAATACTATTTTTAAAAATTTACTTATTTATTTATGGTTACATTGGGTCTTCGTTGCTGCGCGTGGGCTTTTTCTAGTTGCGGCGAGCGGGGGCTACTCTTCGTTGAGGTGCACGGGCTTCTCATTGCAGTGACTTGTCTTGTTGCGGAGCATGGGCTCCAGGCGCACGGGCTTCAGTAGTTGTGGAACATGGGCTCAGTAGTTGTGGCACATGGGCTCAGTAGTTGTGACTCGTGGGCTCTAGAGTGCAGGCTCAGTAGCTGTGGCGCACGGGGTTAGTTTCTCTGCAGCATGTGGGATCTTCCCGAACCAGGGCTCTAACCCTTCCCCTGCCTTGGGAGGCGGATTCTCAACCACTGCGCCACCAGGGAAAACCTGAAATACTATTTTACATCCACTGAACTGTAAAAAAAAAAAAAGGAAAAGTCTGTAGTTTTCAATTTTTAGGAAATATAGGGGTTAGGAAGGAGTGTGAGGAATATGTTAACTATGTCACAGGGAGGCAATTAGCAAAATCCAGATTGATGGAAAGAAAGACACTTCAATAAATAAGTTGCAAGGGGGAACGGGGAAAGAGAAATGAAAGGAGAGCCTACTGATTTTTTGAAAAGGCCATTGCAATGTGGATCTTATCTGTATCCTGATTCAAATCACCTGTTAAAAGAAAGTAGACATTCATGAGACCATTGGCATTGGAACACTTATTAGACAATTAATGATGTTGAGGGATTATTGTTAATTTTTTAGGGATGGTAGTAGTATTGCAGTTTTGTTTCAAAAAGAATCTTTATCTTTTAGAGATACATCCTGAAATACTTGGAGATAAAATGATATGGTTTCTGGTACTTGCTTCAAATAATACTGACGAGAGGTGAAGGGAGTGTACTGGGAAATTGACCATGAGTTGATAATTGTTGAAGATGATCATAAGGTTCATTATGCTGTCTTTCTACTTTAGTATATGTTTGAAATTCTCCTTAAAAAAAAATTCAACAAAACAGACAGTGAAAAAACAGAACATGATGTATCAGTTTTGCCATCACTGTTTAAAAAAAAAATCTTATGATGTCTCACTTTTCAAGATGGTATAAGTCACTTCTTAAAACTTATTTTAACAGCACTTATTCAATAATACTTATACCACTTTTATCTTTTCCCAGTGTAGTTGCAGAAGAGACCCACTCTCCATTTCTTCCCATTTACAGATAGGATTTGGGTGGGAAAAAAAAAGGAAAGAAATACTACTCTACACTGTTTTTCCCTTTTAGGTGTTCAGAAAATGCAGGTAAAGGACCAGAGGGTTGATTTTTTTTTATTTTATTTTTTTAATTTTTTGGCCACATGGTATGGCATGCAGGATGCGGGATCTTAGTTCCCTGACCAGAGACTGAACCCGTGCAGTGGAAGCGTGGAGTCCTAACCACTGGCTAGCCAGGGAATTCCTGAATTTTCTTTTTATTTATCAGACAGTATTTCTTTGGCCAGGACCCTACCTCTCCTGGACCACAAAGCATCCAACTTTAGCAACAATGGATGTACTTACCACCAACCTCTTCCTCTCGCCACCAGCCGCCCCTCCCCTCCTGCCAGCTCTGCTTTTCTGCCCGCAACACTCTGCTGAACTCTGCCTGAATCTTCTAACTGATCTTCTAACCGCTGAAGTCAATGCATACTTTCAGCTTTTACTTAATGTCACCTCTCTGCAGCATTTCTCTGCTGCCAACTCTCAATAGCTGTCCCACATACTGACAATCCTCAGGTTCAAGCCTCCAGGTGCTTTCTATTCATTATTTACTTAATTAATCCTTACAACTTTAGGAAGGAGGTTTTATTTCCCACCTCACCCTTATTTAGTTTTGCTAAATAAGGAAACTGGCTCAGAGAAATTAGTAACTTATCTAAGTTCTTAGAGCTAGAAAATGACAGAAGTAAGGCTTAAGCCTAGAACTAGTTGATTCTGAAATGTTTACTATTATTATTTAATAGTTTAATAAATGATTACTATAAAATACTTTATTATAAAATGTTATAATACTATAATTAATTTATTAGTATTATATATATTACATATTTATTATTATCATGCCAGTGGCTTCAGCTTTCAGATTTCTTGGACTAGAAAAAAATTTTCAACTTTTTTGGGTCTCTAATGTGAGACTGCCGTGTGTGTGTGTGTGTGTGTGTGTGTGTGTGTGTGTGTGCGTGTATAGTCATCAGAACATTTAAAACTACTCAATTACAATATATTATCACTATCATTTAATTAAAAAAGATTTCCCAAATGTATTGATATGGAAATATCTTTACAATCTGTTATTAAGTGAAAAAAGCAGGATGCTGCCTGCTGTATTAAAAATGAGTTTCTATAAACACATCTGCTTATATATGCATAGAGCATTTCTTTTTTTTTTTGCAGTACGCAGGCCTCTCACTGCTGTGGCCTCTCCCGTTGCAGAGCACAGGCTCCGGACGCGCAGGCTCAGCGGCCATGGCTCACTGGCCTAGCCTCTTTGCGGCATGTGGGATCTTCCCAGACCAGGGAATGAACCTGTGTCCCCTGCATCGGCAGGCAGACTCTCAACCACTGCGCCACCAGGGAAGCTGAAACGTTTCTTGAAGAATAAGAAATCAGTAACAGTGGCTGCTTCTGGGTTTGGGAACTAGAACTCTGGGGTAGGAGGGAGGTGGCCTACATAATCAATATTGGAGGTTTTCTCACATTTTGAATTTTGTGCTAGGGGCCTCATGTATTAGCTACTCCAAAAATAAGTAAGTAAATGCCAAATAAATCTCTAAAAGAAAAGCTATTGCTGTGGTCTGAATGTTTGTGTCTCCCCAAAATTTGTTTGTTGAAATCCTAACCCCCAAAGTTGATTACAAGGTGGGGCCTTTGGGAGGTGCTTAGGTCATGAGAGTAGAACCCTCATGAATGGGACTAGGGCTTTATAAAGGAGATTCCCTTGAGATCCCTAGCTCCTTTCACCATGTGAGGACATAGCGAGAAGGTGCAGGCTATGAATCAGGAAGGGAGCTCTTACCTGAAACCAACCATGCGGGCGCCTTGATCTTGGACTTGCCAGCCTCCAGAACTGTGAACAATACATTTCTGTTGTTTATAAGCTACGCAGTCTGTAGTATTTTGTTACAGCAGTCCAAACAGACTAAGACAGGTATTTTAACATTTCCAGAAATATATGGCTAACACAATCAGAAAATACTTTGAATAACTTTACCCTTATTTTTCTCTTTTTGACATGGCTTGGTGAAAACTTGGTTAGGGTCTGACAGTAGCCTTCTAGCGGACCCTCTAGTTCTCACTGATCACTCCCCGGTAATGTATAGATGTGATGTCCTTAAGTCTGCCTGACCCACAAGTGAAGGCATCTCTTTTGATTGTCCCTTCTAGGCACCCCAAATTCAAAACAATTTTCCCAGCATTAGAACGTAAATAGGGGAGTTAGGCCTCGCTGGATTCAGTGGTCTGAGATTAGGAACCTGGATTTGAGCAGTTCTCATCCACTATTTGAGAAGCACGAATAGCTCAGACTGTGTATCCTCACAGACTGAGGATGATGACTGAATTTTAGTACTAATTCAAACTTTTACTAAAAAAAAAGAAAAAGAAAAAAGAAAACAACAACAGAAAGTGGAGGCCCTGGGATCAGTGACAGTCAAAAGTCAAACAGAACAGTTCCCCTCCCCCTCTATGCCAAAGGTCAAACAGAATGTGTCTCAGATGGAGTCCACTGATGCAAACAGGATCTGGAGAGAAATAGCAATTTTTCCTTTTCATTCTGAACCTCCATCCGACCAGTTCCGGAAACAGTCCTGATTAGAGCATAATTGATTCAGACTCGGTGAGCAGAGCAGGCCGTCCTGCACACGGCCTTCCCGCACAGCGCAAGCTGTGCAGGATCATCTGACTCTTTACTGCATTAAAAACAATGTGATATGACATGTGCTGGTTTTCTAACAACATTTGCAACCTAAGTAAGATTATATAGTCAATGACTGTGCCAACCGTACTTTAGAGAAACAGCAGGGCATTTCTACCCAGCCCCCAACAACAGCAAACGAACTCAAGGCATTGTAGTTGCATGAATACTAACTCTGGTCACACAGGATTTGGGGTCTTTTGCTGGTCAGGAAATGAACATGTATTACTTTCAAAGTTGAATCCGTTATTCCAGTTTAAACAAGGATTCTAAAGAGTTTGCCTTTTTGTTTTTTTCCATAACACACATCATAGAGTGAGTATAATTCAAATTTATCGGAGATTGAAAAGACAAACCAAATAAACAAAAAAAACCCCATCGTACCAGAAGCCTGGGAGGAAATGAATTGAGTCAGAGAAGAATTCCAGCAGGGACTTTTTGGTCAGTGTGTTAGCCTTCTTACTTTCAAGCAGTTGTTTCCTCTTTTTGCCCCAGTCTGTGTCAAGACCCCACTGAATGGCAAACAGGACACCAGCCAACCAAGGAATAACTGCTAGTCTGAAGCATCTCTTAGGTCCACACCATAAATCCTACTGCCTGAATTTACTGTTCCCCAAAATTAAGTCTACACAATCCAATTATCCCGGAAAGTGAGAATACAAACAGTGCTATAAACACTTTATCAGGGAATTTACAGGAAAGCATAGGCATTCTGTCATAAAATATTCTGATATACAAGAGGTTTAATCCATAGCTCCAAATGGCTTAAATTTGCCAGTGTGCCATTTCATTTTGTTCTATGTATACCTGAAACCAATGTCCCTTATGATGAATAAATTAAAAAAAAACCCCAGACATATATTCTATTAGATCCTTGTTTGTATCTTTTTCTATGATACAAAATAAATATGTCTGTGATAACTTTAATTTAAACCTTTGTATTATGGAAAATTTCAAGGATCATATATAAAGGTAGAGAGACTCATATAACGCTCTATAAGTTTATGGCCAATGCCCAGCCTCCACCCCTAGCTTATTTTGAAGCAAATCCACATCATATCATTCATCTGTAAATGTTCAGTATGTAGTTCTAAAAGATAAAGATTCTTTTAAAAACATAAACGCAATGCCATTATCATACTATAAAAATTAACGTTCTCTCTTTAATATCAACCAGTATCCAGTCATCTATTGATTTTTAAGCAGAAATCTTACAGAAAGTCATGCTGATGAAAATCTAACAGTTCCTGCGCTGCTACTGGAACTGTGTGATTGCCCTCACCCACAACGTCCCAAGGCAAGGCTGCTTAAGAATCAGATGCACAAAAGTTCTTTCAAGGACTTGAGGCTGAATTCATGTGTCCAAACCTCGCTGGCTACGGAGACCGGGTTGGATTCTCTAGCACTGTTGACTTTGGTCTGGATGTTTATCCATTCATTTTTCAGACCTCCAGTCGCTTGTTTATCTTGGCCATCCCTTTCCAGCCCAGGACTTCCCACACTCTGCCATCTGGCACCCTCTCTGGTTTCGTTCCCACAGCCCCAGATCTGAGTAGAAACCTCAGCGGAAGCCCAGATCTTGCAAAGGTCCCAAGTGCTGGGCCCGTGCTTTGGTACCCTAGTTTTCCTGTAGAAAAGAAGGGGACAAAAAGATATTTGGGAGGGGATTCCCAAGGTTCATTACCAAAAGACTATCAGTTGATAGATTTATAGTCATTAAATATCTCAGCGCCTTGGTGAATATTATCTCATTGTGATAAGCTTAGGAATCAAGTGTAGAACTGTACCTGGTGGTTCCTCTTTAAAAAAAAAAATCCACCATATAACTGAATATTCAACTTGCATCTTTAGACCTATAAACTGCTCTAGTCAAGATAGCAAATTTTTTAGCTCTGAGGACTTCAGGTTTAACAGAGCACTTTAGATGGTAAAGAAAATTTTTAATCAATCCCATGCAAACCGAAGCAGCAGGGGTGCTGATTTCTGGCCAACAAGTCTATTCGACATTTTCTAAAATTGCTTCCCACTTTCCTGCTGTCTTGGGAATCACCCCTGACTTGTCAAACTTACCTATCCTTGAGGGTTCTATTGATTACTCAGGCTAAAGAGCTTCCCTCCTCACTTCTAACAAGAGTGACAACATCTCCATCACCAGATGTCTTTGACAGTTTCTGAGAACTTACTATATGCTGGGCACTGTTCTTCATCCTTAGTGTATTATCTCACTTATTTTAGTGTATTTTCTCCATTACACAGCTCCAGGAGAAAAACACATCACTTTACAGATGAGGGGAATAAGGAAAGAGTAGGTAAACAGCCAAGGGCACAGGGACAGTAAGTGACAGAGCTGGGTCACATGGCTTATAGGACCTCCCCTCCATCTTTAAGCTGTATTGCCTTAAAAAAAATCGTATCCTACCCTGTGTATCAACAACATGTGTATGTACACGTGCCCTCTCCTTAACATAGGCTATATAAAATTAATTAGTGCAGCATCTGGCAAATACAGGTGGTTGATGCTCTATAAATGTTAGCTATTATTATTGTTGCTGTTACCAGCAATTATTTTTGCCTGGCACAGAATAGTCTCACTTCCATGCTGGGTGCAGTGGTAGATGCAGAAGCATCATAGTCTGGCCTTATTGTTGCCAGATGTAGCAGATAAAAATATGGGATGCAATACATGGGGCACACTTATACTGGGAAGGTATTTGTTGCTTCTTGGAAATTCAAATTTAAGTGGCATCCTGTATTTTATCTGGCAGCCTTAGTCGAGGGACTTAACATCAGTCAAAGAGGTGACCACGGCACTACGGAGGAGGGGAGGAGGAGGGGGGGAGGGGAGGGGAGGAGGAGGAGGGGGGAGGGGGAGGAGGAACGTTCCCTGCTCAACCATATGATGCTTATTAGAAGTGTTGCAGGAGTCCTGAGAAGGGAGGGCAGATTGGGTGTTGGGCAACCAGAGGGGGCCTCACAGAGGAGGTGGGGCTCCCAAAGCAGGCAGAATGGGCATTTTAAAGGCTTATAGGCCAAAGAAAGGATTAAGCAGCAATAGACCAAGTGCCTTCTAAAATGTGCTTATTATGGAAATAAGTTCACGGAACAGAGCTGAAAGAAAGGGAGATGTCCCTTTACGTTGTTTTTGAAAGTGCACAAGATGGTAAGTTATCCATGACATTGATCCAGATGTGTTCAAACAGCAAGGCCAGAGGTGTCCACATTCCTGGTATCTTGTTAGGAGAAGTGGAATAAGCACAGCTCTAACCTCTGAGGCTCACTAGGCCCCAGAGTAAAGGAGTTCAGATGCGCTGAAGAGTAGGAGCAGTGTGACCTTTGTTGGGGGTGAGGGGGTACGGATAGCATAACTGCCATCTTGGAAAGATGCTCCCTTATAGGCAAAGGTGCTGCCTTAACCCTCTCCTTTGGAGAGTGAGGACCTTCTGCTTAAAGATCCCATGATGCATTGCATAGGGCAGAGCATTTATTCAGTGCCTGTGGAATACAAGGCATAATTTAATTCTCATAAGAATCCTATTTTCTATTGTAATCCTCACTTTATAGAAGAAGAAACAGAGGTTCAGAGAGCTCAGATATTTCACTGCACATCACTCAGCTAGCAAGTGGCAGAGCCAGGTTGCAGATTTAAGTCTGCCAGATTTCCAATCCTGTTCCCTTTCTCCTCCAACCATTGGCATGTGAGTCAGTTCTCTGCCAGTCATCTTTAAGGAAACACTCCTGTCGTCTGTCGGCCTCCACGTATGTGACAATGACTATGTTCTCACTCCTGGTGAATGTCGTCTTTGGCTCAGATTGGTAACTGGATTACTCCTGGGTACTCAAGACTTCCTTTTTGACAGTGGGGCACGTCTGTGAGTCTTCACTCCCATCCTTGTGCCTTTGGGAGGGCAAATTCTTCCATGGTGCTTTCACCTGGATCCCTCAGACATCTTTTTCTAGAGTCCTGGGGGGTCCTCGGCACCACGGAAGCCCCCTAAGAGGGCTCCGTCTGGTTTAGTGACTCTGAAGACCCCACCTGCCCCCAGATCCTCTGTATATGGTGCTTCCACCAAAGGAAGAAGAGGAATAAAAATGCATCTAATTAAAGTAACTTTCCAGGTGAAGGGAACAAAATCCAGGCTGATTACAGGCCAAGGGCAGGCTAGCTGCTTTTGCAGATGTCTAGAAAGAGCCCAATCATGACAAGGAGTAGAGGGAAAGACACTTCCAACCATAAAAAGCCAAATGTTGAAGTTGAAGGGCTACGAAAACAATCTATCTAATTTATTGGAACATGTTTTTCTAGCAACTTTGGGTTAGAGCTGTGATTGCCTCCTGCAGGGGTTTGTGACCTCATCCTTTCTTTCCCCCCCTCCACCTCCCCCGAACTGTAACTATAGGGTTTTCCCGTTATAACCTAACATATGGTTTGCAGCAGGAAGTGCGAAATCCCAGTTATGAGTAGAGGCTCAGGTTTCAGACTCAAGAGAGACTCAGGTGAGCTACAAGGAATGGTCTTTGTTTCCTATGAAAACAGAGTTGAAAAGAGAGTGTTTCGTGACCCCTTGGTTTGGAATGAGGTAATTAATTCTCCAGAAACTCCCTCTAGTTTCCTGGGCAACAAAATCAATGTGTTGTTGATAGAAAAACTGGGAACAATAAATTGGTTTACATTACAGATTTTCTTTTTTTTCTAAAATAGGGATTTCTTTCCCAACAACCCAAAATATAAAACAAAACAAAAAGCAAACAAAAAATTCAAACCACACACACAGCATATAAACACACACAGCATACACACACACGCACGCGCGTGTGTGCGCACACGCACATAAACTTAACTCTTCTTCACACCCTGTGACTCAGCCTCACTCTTTAAAAAAATTTAAGTTTAGTGCTGTGTGAATATTACTATGCTCGAGAAGATAGGGAAAGAGAAAGGACTCCAATCCCATGCATAACTGTACACAGAACAAGAACATTTTGGGGTAATCTTCAGGCCGAAGACTCTCACTCTGAGTGGGGTGATGGCAGGGTCAGCATATCAGAATTCCTGGGAGGTGTCTGAGGGAGGGAACTGGTATGAGATTTGTCAAAAAGTGTTGAGGATTGAAAAAATAAAAAAGACTGAGAAACTGGCTTAGACGGTCTTAGCTTTTTTTTTTTCCCATTTCAAAACCAAGTAAGTAAAGTTTTACTTTTTAATGGCCAATTTAAGAACTAGGTAAGTGGTGTGGCCTTCCTGGAAATCCTATTCACAGCACTTTCTGAACTCCTGGTTGAAATCAAAGTGTATTTTTCCCCTACCCCCTCCCTGGGGCAGCAGGAACTTCTCACTGTATGGCCTGAGAACACAGACTCCAGCACCAAACTGTTTGGACTGTACCCTGGCTCTCTCACCTTCTGGATCTCATCACGTTTAAGATGCCATTGACTGTAAAACAATCATTATTTTAAGCCTCACTAAGAAAAAGAGCTGTCAACCAAATTATGACACAATGCTAATATGCCGTCAATTGCAGGAAATATCCTAATTTCAGTGATGTTAAAATATGACAGAAATTTGTCTTAGAATTGATGAACAATGGCACTTGTTTAGCAAATTTAATCTTTCTAACTTAACCTCTCTCTGTTTCACCCTCCCACTTAAGAGATAAAAATAATAATGGTACCTACCTCATAGGGTTGTGAGGATTCAATGAGTTGGTTCACTTAAAATGCTCAGACCATTCCTTGACACATAATAAGCACTGAAGCTGCTATTATGATATTCAATATACACCACTCTAATTGACAGACACTCGCTCACATGCAGGGTGGAGGTTCTCGTGGTTGTCATTTCTGCTGGGGGAAAAAACAGCATGGTAACACCCACACACTGCACATTGTGATTTTAGAGAAATGAAAGCAGGCCAGATTAGAAGAATGGTAACAGATCGTTTCTCTCTGCCTTAGTCTCTGGGTGATTTCTTCAAGTACACCCTGGTTCCCACAGAAAAGTACTTGGCTTGTCTGGTAATTGTTCTGTTGTGGGGAGAGTTTTTGTATTCATGATGCTCTGGTGGATTATTTTTGCCAATTTTTTGTTGCTCTAAGCACTTCCTGGAGGCACCCCAGTCACAGGAGGGTTCTGAACTCAGAGGGATGCCAGGCAGGTTTTGATGCAAACGATCCAGGCTCTGCGTGGGCCAGATGGTTCCACACAGCAAGCACCGTTATTTCATTGACAAGAGTCAGAAATAAGCTGATATTTCCACTATAGCCCTAATAAATGGAAAAGTGAACAACCCTATCTTGATAAGCAGACCCATGTTGAGGCAACTCATTTTTGCAAATAGATGAACATGAGTGCAAATGAGAATTCCCAAAGTAAATACTGCTTAGATGCATTTGACTCAAAATTAAAACCCGTAAGGGCAAGGCTCCAAGTCCACATATGTTTTCCAGACTCTTGGAAACTCTTGCATTTTGTTGTTGTCCTTAGCCTTCTGCTATCCCTAACTTCCTCCTCAAGTTATTGAAGAAATAGATATTTGGATGAATAGAATGCGATCTAGCTGGCACTAATTTAAAGGCACATGTCTGTTTTTATACCCAACCAAGTTTGATCAAAAAAAGAAATGGTGTGGGAGTTGGCACTAGGGCTTAGGATGTCTAGCTCCAGAGTTTGAGAAAAAGCATTGACTGGGCTTTAGGAGACATAAATCCTAGACTCTCTTTTTGGCCCCAGGGTCACTCTTCACCATTCTCTGCTTCTTAGATTCCTCATCTATAGAGTCTCTCCTAGCCCCGAATCTTTATGATGTAAGGAACTTGTTTCTGCTGGGTACCTTTAAACAACACATGACAGTTAATTTTGTGTCCAGGTGTTTGGTCAACCCTAGTCTAGATGTTGCTGTGAAGGCACTTTGCACTCATGGTTAACATTTACAGTCAACTGACTTTAAGTAAAGCGGATTACTCTTTCTAATGCGGGTGGGCCTCATCTAATCAGCTGAAGATCTTAAGAGCAAAGACTGAGATTTCTTGTGATATAAGAAGGAATTCTGCCTCGAGACTATAATATAGAAATCTTGCCTGAATTGAAATCCTATTGGCCTGCCCCGCATGTTTAGTATTCAAGCCTGCAACACCAGCTCTTACTTGGATTTCCAGCTAACTGGCTTCCCTATGGATTTCAGAGTTGCCAGCCTCTACAAATGCATGAGTCAATTTCTGAAAATAAATCTTTCTCCTCTTTCTCTCTCTCTCTATATTTCCTACTGGACCATTTGCCCTGACTCACCTTGCCCTTGACCTCCCTATGTGACCTTCTCAGTTTCTGGCTTATTTTTCTACACATGAACTTGCTTCACTTCTCACCTCTACATTTCTAGTTCCAACCTTGTGTTTTCCTCCTAGATGACCAAGATTTAAACTTTCTTTTTGGCCCAGCTACTGTTTATTTCCTTGAATAAAACTTCCTCTGATCTGCCTCCAGCTCTGAGACCTTGCTGAGTGACCCCAAGAGACCTGAACAGGTATGACTGAACTCAGCTAGGTACACGCACAGCTGTCCACATGCTCACAGCCTCCAGGGCTCCTGCCTTTTTGTGCTTCAGCAGCTTTAGGGCGTTCTTGCCCTACATACTTCTGCTTAGAAACCACATTCTTTACACAATGTCCCCATACTTTTACAAAGGGTTAAAAAGCGGCTGGATTCATTTCCATCTCCTGGGTATTGTATTTCTTGTTCATGTCGTAGGATATATGTGGTTATAGAAGGACATATTTATTAATTAAAAGGGAGTATGTATAATTAGTTTTCGCTTATTCGCAAGGAAGATTTTTAAGTACAGTTGTATGCCTGTGTGTAAAGTTATTTGACAGCAAGTGTTTGCAAAGCTCCTGGAGATCCACAAAGGGAGGTTGCTTGGCCAATGCCAAGAATTATTAGAAACACAGGCTTTGCTATTGTTGACTCTACTCTAGAAGACTCTTATCATACAACAAGAGTTTGCCTTCATAAGGGGCACCTCACAGTAAGTCTAGGGCATATTCTTTTTTTTTTTTTTAACATCTTTATTGGAGTATAATTGCTTTACAATGGTGTGCTGGTTTCTGTTGTATAACAAAGTGAATCAGCAATACATACACTAGGGAATATTCTGACTTCAATGCATTGCCTGTCGGAATCTAAAGGGGCCTATATATGGCCTCTCAGTCTGCTGTGTCTAGAAGACATTATACATTTTGTTCTCCCTTGTATTGCAGTGGAATCAGGCCGAGTTTGTGTTATATAACACCGCCGTCTCACTCTGTAATGAGTAACTTCTGAGGAGGAGGCGGCAGGGGGAACAAAGCCACCTGCCCTTTGCCAACCCCTCCATGCTCTGCCAGTGCACCTGCAGAGAACTCCAAGGGCTCGGCCTGGAAGAGAGGCCGCTTATTATGTTTCATTGTGTAGATGACACAGGGCCTTTCCAGGACAAGCCAGACGGAAAAAAATCTCTGCTTTGTTTCTTGGCCAGGTTTTACGCAAGGTCTCCTAGGGCTGAGGGATCATTAAGCAGCTGCCTCGCTGAACCCTTGCCTTTCACTTCACCTGCTTTTAGAAATTTGATCGACTCAGAGAGAGACATGAAATATTCAAAGGAAGCTCCCAGCGACCAGTGTCTCAACAGCTTGCAGTGTTTAAATTGGGGACGTGTCACATGTTGGTTACACCTCAGTAGCATTTGTCCACAGTTCAGGTCTGACCCATTGGTGTGCTAAGTCAGACTGAACTTTCGTCACTGTTCTTAGTTATACGGTAAGCATCACTCGCTCCCCCGTGGTCTGCCACCCTAAGGTGGGAGAGGTTATCAGACAGGGCCCTTTCTGTTGAGATAGAGACCCAATTCAAACTGGTTTAAACGAAACAGGAAATGTATTAGATCAAGTAACTAGAAAGCCCAAGGCTAAGCTGGCTTCTGGGATGGCTGGCTTCACGGCTCGAATGAGGTCATCAGGACTTGGTTTCTCTCCATCTCTAGGCTCCGCCTTCTGTTTGACTGGCTTCATTTTCAGCAGTCATGTGGTGGGCCCCAGCAGTTCCAGACGCCTCCTTGTGGTAGGAAGGTGGCTGCGATAGTTCTAGCCTCCATAGTATAAATCCGGGGTCAGCAAAACGTTTCTGTAAAGGTGACAGATGGGGAATATTTTAGGCATTGTGGGCCACACAGTTTCTGTTGCAGCTTCCAGCTCTTCTTTTAAAGTGCAAAAGCAGCCATAGGTAGTACGTAAGTGAATGAGTATGGCTGTGTTCCAATAAAACTTTATTTAAAAAACATGCAGTGGGCTGGATTTGGTCTGTGGGCTATAGTTGGCAGATCCCTGGAACTAGAGAGTTGCTATTGGAAAAATAGCTGCCCAGCCAGGGGCTAATCTCCCAGCTTCCCTTATAATTGGGTGTGGCCACATGACTGAGTTCTAGCCAACACAACACAAGTGGAAGTCACGTGGACCACTTCTGGGTCAAATCTTTTAATAAGCCGCAATGCCCCTTCACACTCTCTTTACCCTCTTGTTACTGATCCTTGTCCTTGGACTCTTTAATCAACAGAAATTGATGAGACCAAATGAGAATTTCAGGCAAGGCTTTAATGGGGCTCATGCTACAGCACAAGGGAGCGAAAGCAAGAAGCAGGTACCCTTGCCTGCTTCCCGAGAGGAGGTGCTTGGGTCCTTAAATGGGATAACAACAAGGGTGAATCCATGGGTTAGGCAGGAGGTGTAGCTCAGGTGGTCTGTCCACCGTCCTGGTGGTGCTGTGTGCAGGGATCACGGAAGCACCCTGCTTTTTCTCCCGGCACCTCAGAAAGGGCAGTTTGCTTGTGGCCTTTTTGTATCTTATTGCTCATAATTGCCCCAACTGCGCAAACATGCAGTTATTTTTAGTCTCTTATAGTTTCTTTGTATCCTATTGCTCAGGGAGAGGTTTGTTCAGGTGCAAAGCACTCCGGTAGAGGGTCCCAGGTCCCAGCCTGTCTCACTCTGAGACTGGACACAGACGATGAGGAAGTTCTAGGAGTGGCAGAGCCACAGGATACAGGAATCTGATTCCTGAATCACCGTGTGGAGGGAAGTCACTCAATTGACCAGGAACAACTGCCTTAGACTACGAGGCGAGCGGGAAATAAATTTCTGTGTTGCTCAAATCATTATACACTTCACGTCTATTTTTAACAGCAGTTTACCTACCTTAAGTAATACAGAAATTGGTGTTAGAAAGGGACTGCTAAGTAAGAAACACCTACAGTATGTGGCACTCGTTTGGCAGTTGTGCAATGGGAGACAAGAAAATAGAGTGGGCTGCAAAAATGGTGACCCAGGTCATGCAGTGGCAGAATATTTGTTCAGCTGTTGCCAGCAGTCATTTGGAGTGCAGACCAAGATGAACCTGTAGCTCTAGGGGAAGCCATTAAAAAGAGACAGAACGTTAGTGTGTGTTGGAGTTGAGTTCCTTGCTACTTATAACAAGTTACTACTAGAAAAATATGAGCCCTGGCAATAATTGGCCAGTTTATAAACAGAAATAAAAGGGACTGAAGAAAGCCTCTGAATTTGAAAAACCTGATTCTGGGTCTCAAACAGTAAGAAATAAGACCAGAAGAAAAAAACTAAAACCCCAGACTTGGAAAGGACAAAAGCCTATTAAGAATTCTCAGTTAAATATAGCAGTTCAACCCCTGCAGCAAAGATCAGATTAAGGGTGTAGCCTTTCCACTTGGGTCTATTGTTCAGATGGCCTCAAGGTAGCTGCCATTAAGTTGTGAGAAAGCTACAGAGACTCAGAACTACATCCAGGAAAGAATTTTGGGTGTGGTTATTGGCATTTGGAATTTACTAGAAGCAAATAAATGAGAAGCTTACCAATTTTTTTGAGGGGATTGTATTACTACTGGAGTCACAAACCTGGGTGAAATAATCTTAAATTGGTCAAGCCTTACCCTTTGGTCCTAAATTTGCATGAGTAGAAGGTAGACTATGAAGGCTGTGGAGCCTTCAAGGAGGGCGTGTCAGAAGTGGCCAAAAAGAATAGTGGGCAAGGAAGGATATCAGGAGGGTGGAGTAAAGGGGCCTAGAGAAAACTAGACAGTGAAATCCTCCCAAAGAGGCGATTAAAGGACTAAACAGGGAACTTACCCTTTCTTACCAGGCAGAGTGTCTTCGTACTGTCCACCTAGCAGGGCTCCATCATGCTATTAACCAAGGACTCTGTTTTTCCCATTCTTCTTTTTTCTGAACTGGAGTCTTATTGCAGTTATCAAGTCCTATTCCATCATGTTAGAGTGGATGTGTGTTAGAGGCCAGATAACTGGTCTTTTAGTTAATAAATCACTGGGCTGTGAGGAACCACATACAGACCTGATTAAGAAAACATTGCATCCTCAAGAATCCCAGACTCTGAGGTGCATGTAGTGACTAAATGGAGCTTTAGGTTGTCTTCCTTGAGAAGGACATGAGTGCAGACTCTTTATGTGGGAAGAAGGGTGCAGATGGTCAGTTAGTGTCTGGAAGGGTGGACTGTGATAGATTGAAGCTATTTACTAAAAATCTATTTCTTCTTCTTGAATGCATAGCTAGACCACACTTCCTGGGTTACATATGCAGTAGGACACAGCTACATGAGTGAGTTCTAGCCAAAAGAATGTGAGTGAAAGTGATGTAAGCCATTTCCAGGCCAAGAAGTTTATATGTCACATCCTTGCTTCATTCCCTTTCTGTTGGCTGGATATAGATAATGATGAGATCTTAGACCCTGGAGAATGGTGCAGCCACAAGCTAGAAGGAGCCTGGGTTTCTGAATCAGCACATGGAAAAGAGCTGTCTTCAGATTGTTGAGTAAGCGAAAAATAAACTCCTACTGTTTGTGAGCATTTATAAAATTTTGTCACCCCAGCTTAGCCTACTTAATTAATACAAGAAACAAAATAGTCTCTGTGTCTGCTTAACCCTTTCTCTCTCTGAAGACTGGCTTTCGTTGCTCCTCTGTGTGTAACTCAGATGTTAGCTGGAGCTTCCCTTCTCCTTGAGTTCTAGGTGAAACTGGAATGAACTCTCAATTCCTTGTCCTGTGGTTATCCAAAGACTTTTCTAAGATATCTCTGAGTTCCCAGTGGAGCTGCTGTTCTTACAGATTCCTTTCCCTCTTGAGTTCCTCAGTTCTCTCTTCTGTTCCATAGTGACCAGACAAGAAACTCAACCCTTTTCTGACTTATACACACACATACACATCACACACACCTCTCATTCACACAAATTCCTTATGAGCATGAGAGGCTGTACAGAGAAATTGGTGAGGAAGAAATGGAGGAAGAGCTTACAACCATGAACTGTAAAACTTCAATGAAACAGTAGGTGTCACCATTCTTAAACCACCCACCCCTGGTGAGTTTCACTAGCCCTTCACTTCACCTTATCTCCTTAGTTTTTACTCTTCTCCCTTCCTCTTTCTCTTTCCCCTTTACTTATACCAAGAACCAGACAAAAGCTCTTGGACACAGTGGACAGTTTAACAATTTGTCACCCTGGGAAGACTGATAATTGGATAACTTTTCAAATCCATCTTTGGAGGGGAGGCAATGCCTTGCATGGGGCGCATGGGGGGAGAACAAAAGAGGAGCATCACACTCAGCCTCCGCTTTGTCTTCCTGAGCAATTTCACTCTGGCCCCAAACATGCACAGCTCACTGAGTAAAATAAAAGTATTGTGTTTAGCTTGACCCACTATCCTAAAAAGTTGTTTTAAAACCAATTCTCTGTTTTTATACAATCATGTTCCTGTGGCTCATCCCAACCTATGTGGCTTATCAGAGTATCTGTTGCAAACTTACACTTTTGTATCTGAGAAAAGTTTTGGGAACCTCAAATTTCCCATTTCCTTCACATTTCCAGTGGCATTTTTATAGTATGGCTTCACTGCTGTTTATAGGTTGGCATTCCAGGCTGTGGCCTACCAACTTCCTCCTAAGACAGCATTGTTCAACTGTCTCCATTTTAGGAGAAAAACCAAGAAATATTTCCCTTTGTCTCAAGCAGTGTGGTTTTCTTCCTCCTCTGATGTCTCGGCACCAATTTATATTTGTCATTGAAGGATTCCCTAAGTAGCTTATCGAGGTACTCTCCCATACAGAGATAATTTTTTGTCCCTAAAATGAATTCTGGTAATAGCATAAATATGTTTTTCACTTTATTTTACATGGACATGATGGAATATGGCCCTTTTAGCCCTGGAACGCAATTAACTTTGAGCTCCAGAAGGGTTGTCATGTACAGTTGTACAGGTTGTACACCAAGTGACTCTAGGGGGCACATTTTACACTATGATCTATGTGCTTGATAATCCCTAGAGTTGTGTAGTCCACAACCTGTACAACCATATATTACAGACCTATCTCAAGGACCATCCACCGTCCAACTGTCATCTCAATGGTCTAATTTCAAAATGGTCATCCATTGTGTGTCAGTTCATTCCTGTCCAATCAGATATGCCCAAGTTAGAAACATCATGTTATAGACACATGGATCCAGAGTTTCAGTCCTTTTGGGGAGCCTATGTGGGGGCACTGGGGTTATATGGGAGAGAAGGTATTAGATGGGAAGGATAGATGTCTCAAAACATGGCATCTACTGAAAGAATTCGGCATTGGCATTGCCAAGGGCCAGTGACAGGAAAAATGAACAGCCAAAAGGCATATAAATATTGTCAAGCCAATGTTTTTAAACTGTGAGCTATGATCCATTAATGAGCTGTGAAATCAGTTTAGTGAGTCACACTTTTAAAAACATAAAAATGAAATTGAAAACATTAGAAGCAGAGAAGCCACCTCTAATAATGGTAAACATTGTTTTGTGAAATTATGTTTTAGTTATTTGTATACTGGATCAGTACATAAAGTGTGGATTATGGTGCAAAAAATTCAAAACGCCAAACCAAAATCCAAACCAGATGGTGATCCTCAATCTTACTTGCCAACCGACAGGTTTGATGCAGATGCCCTGGGACATTTATCTCAGAGCGTGTCTCTAGACCTTGTCTCCCCCACTGCTCCTGCCATCTCACCTGATCTGCTGAGCTGACCCTTTATTTTGTATCTGGTTCTTGCTTCCCAGTCACCCATGTCTCAGACTGTCTTCCTCTCAGCTCCATGCCCAGCTCCAGCTCTGGGGAGTCCAGGCTGGTTAGACTCGCCAGCATCCCCAGAAAGGGAAAGTTGGACAAAAGACAGCAGTCAGAGTCTTGAAGCCCAGCCCTCTCTTGTCCACTTTTCTCTGGTTCCTGAGCCCACCGTTATCTTGGCAGATGGTAAGTCAGAGTCTCTAGCCTGTAGAAGTAGGGTTTCAAGTTAGTTGTGCTCATCAGGGTCCAATATCTCAATGGCACTAGGTATGTCTCAGAGACTCACTTGTTCCCTGAACTGCAACCTATTGCTACCTTTGCCTAATTGAAACGACTGGGCTTTTGCTTAAACTTTTTGCTGTACTCTCTGTGCTGGGGTGCTGCCTGGTGCCTAGATCTTGTAAACCAAGTTATCCTTGGAACTGGACAACATCCCTAACATCTCCTACCCCAAGTCATAGCTAATTAGATCACAGATGAACACTTGTCATAAGGACAGCTAGTCTACAGGCTCCCCAAAGCAGCCTATAAGGTAGCCTGGTACAAAAGTTTTGCACAAGAGGATTAATAGTGATTAAGTAAACCAACCAGATGTTCTCTTTCAGAGCTTTGAACTCAATAAGAGAAAGTGAGAGAGTCAGTTGGTAGGAGGAACAACCCTCACCCCACAACCCCTCAGATCTTACTGGCAGGGGAATCTCTAGGTACTGAAGCGTGCTGGAACCAGCCTGGAACTTTGGACCCTGTATCTTGTGCCTCTGCCTGACCCTTGGAAATCTTGGTCCTGGCATCATCCTCTCCCCATTGACCTAACACTTAGCCCAGCCCCTGGGTCAAGCTAGAGGTCAATGGATGCACATATGAATGTCCTCCACCTCTTTTGGGTTGCGGTGTCTGTGGTATGAGCAGTTAGACATCCTGGCTGTGAGTCCTGGCTCTGCATCCTCCTATCTATGTAACCTTGGACAAGTTACTGGAATCCTCTAAGCCTCCATTTTCTCCTCCGTAAGGTGCGCGTGGTATTATTTACCTCTTAGGCTGTTGTGAAGTTTAAAATAGCAGATGTGTGAAAGCCTGTACTTAATGAGCCGTCTAAAAGCATTTAGTGCACCTGAGTATAGGGAAGTTACATGTTATATGAGGGTTGCGCTCTGTAAGACCTCATGGTAAGTAAAAAACAAACAAATTTCATGAAGCAAGACTCTTCCTGGCAAAGGATAGCAGCCATCATGTTGGCCAGCTGGCAAGAGAATCAGCAGAATTTCCAATTCACTGGGGCTCTCGGGTGAAAAATTTTGCAATTTTGAACAGATTTTGAATTTTAGAGTATTTTCAAAATTTCAAAAAAAAAGTCTTTATGATTACCTTCACATTATGCACTTTTAAATATACCCCCAATCAAATTTGCTTAAAATACACTGAGCTCTATGATTTGAGAGAGAAGAAAATGAAAAATGCACACTGTGATGCAAAATGAATGGTTCTTCACGGTCCCGCACAGCTGCATGTTCCCGCACCGCATTAACCTCTGGATCTGCTCAGCCTTCACTCTGGAATTTTTAAATGTCATAACAGTGTACTTTCAAAATAATATGCTTGTGCATCCCCCCGCTTCCCCAAGTGTGTAATCTTGTCAGCATGTTTTATCTGGTGCCATATATCATGCACATGAAGAATCCATTTCCCCAAACAAAACATCACACATGTCCACAGTGTCTATAAATTTTGAATCCTGACATCGATGTTATTATCCTCTGACATTTGGATTGGCCTGACTTGGGCATAATTTGGGGGTGATGTTTTTAAGGAATGAAGGGGATGTCACTCTTTTCTTCCTGATGGGTCCCCTCTGGAGAAAGTGATGTCAGGAACATGCAAGACTTAACCCTGCTGGAGAAGAGGCCCCAGATGCTCTCCCCAGGGTACCAGGAGATTAAGCAGGCCTGATCTGTAAGCATTCCCACTGCAGGGGTGATAACAAGGTCATTCTGTACTTAGGTTTGGCTTTATAATGATACATCTGGCATCGATAGAGTTCCCTTCTTTCCAAGTGCTTTCCTACTTATGATCTCATTTTGCCCTCACAGGAGGAGGAAAGGGAGCTGCTTGGGATGAGCAAACCTGAGTTTCTCCTTCTCTGGGTCTCGGCAAGTCGCTTCTCAGGTTTAGTTTCTCCATCTGTCAAGTGGTATCAGAATTGCTATTGGGTGCTTAGGGTTGGATACGTACAAATGTGCCTGTGTATCCCAAAGCGGGGAAGTGCTTTGGGAAATCCAAAAAGCTATGCAGGCAGACCTCATTTTATTGTGCTTCACTTTATTGCACTTCGCAGATGCTGTGTTGTTTACAAATTGAAGATTTGTGGCAACCCTGCGTTTTCAGCTGATGGTTAGCGTTTTTTTAGTAATAGAATATTTTTTAATTAAGGTGTGTGCATTTTTTTAGATATAATGGTATTGCACACTTAATGGACTAGAGCATAGTGTAAAGGTAACTTTTTTTTTTTTTGTGGTACGCGGGCCTCTCAGTGTTGTGGTCTCTCCCGTTGCAGAGCACAGGCTCTGGACACGCAGGCTCAGCGGCCATGGCTCACGGGCCCAGCCGCTCCGCGGCATGTGGGATCTTCCCGGACCGGGGCACGAACCCGTGTCCCCTGCATCGGCAGGCGGACTCTCAACCACTGCGCCACCAGGGAAGCCCCAAAAGGTAACTTTTATATGCACTGGGAAACCAAAAACTCGCGACTCGATTTACTGTGATATTCACTTTATTGCCGTGGTCTAGAACCGAACTTGAAATATCTCTGAGGTATGCTTACAGACAGAAATGTGCTGTGATGATAAAAGTCATTTACACACTCTTGTAAGAATTTAAGAAATAAAACAGTAAAGAGGTTTTCAAGCTTTCTCTTGTGAAGACAGACAGATGAATGGTGGTCGTGAACAGAACACATTTCTTTTGTCGGTTCAGATGTTTGCTCTCTCGCTTCAAGGGGTGCCTAAACTGTAGGTCAAATGCCTTTGCCTGTGTTGGCTCTTTCTCCACCTCATTCCCTTTCACTCAAGAAAGTGTATCAGAATGCAAGCAAGTGAGATGTTATTATAAGGGTAACCTTGATTTCACTCAATTCATTTTCATTCAATTTATTTTCCAAAAATGCAAACTTGGGATTCTTATAAGTAATAGAACCCCAACCCAAACTGACTTAAGCAGAAGATAAAATGCACTGACTTGTGTCATATGAGAATATGCAGGGGCAGATGCTTCTGTCATGGCTGGATCCAGAGGCACAAATGGTTTTATCGGGACTTGGACTATGTATCCATCTTTAGGTTCTACTTTAGTTTGTGTTGACATTTTCAGGAAGAATCGCTTCATGAGTGATAAATGGCTGCTGAACCTTAGGTTTGTATTCTCAAAGCTTAGCACCCTCTGTGAAAAGAGAGCTTTATTTTCTCAATACTGTAATTCTAGCATAAATCCTAGGATTAAGACTCATTGGGTTGACCTGGAAGCACTGCCCACTTCCTGAATCAGCCACAGGGTTCAAGCCAATGGGATGTGCTGATTGGCTGGGACTATACTGTCTCCCACTCTTTCCACTATGGGGGGATGGGGGATGGAGGTGGGCTCAGTCTTGTCTGAACCACATAGACTGAGTGGGTGGGGGGTATTCCCTAAAGGAAAATTGAGGGGCTGTTATAAGAAACCAGGAGAATGGAAGCTGGGTGGGCAAAACCAACAGATGTTCTCTACAGTAAACATGATACTTAGAAAATTATTTTTAAGAAGTTACTTAAAAAATACGTTACAAATGGGTTGTGATTTACCAGGGTGTTAGAATAGTCTGACTGAAAACCTCTGATCTAGTTTGATCCTCTCTTTTTCCAGATATTCTTGTAGCTTGATAAATTTGTTTTGGGGCATAATGAGTTGAAGTTTTATTTGTGATTTTGACACCTCATTAAAGGTTTTCTCAACATACGGAGCCAACCTAAAGGCTCTTCGTGCAAGTTTTCCAAGAAATAAACTGTCCTTCCAAAGGTGAGAAGATTGCTAAGGCCTCCTTTATATAGATTGCAATCTGTACTTGCTATGTGAAGAAAACCTTACCAAAATTTAATGCCTCTGATTTCCCAACTTTTTCATATGCAGGAACAGTAGAAGGAAGTACAAGTTCTATCACCTGGATTTAGAGACAAGGAAACTGAAACAGAGAGAGAAAACCAGGCTTATGTGTAGGCAGCATGGCTAACTACCTCCATAGTATGACTGAGGCGCTTCTCAAGGCCTGCTATTTCTGGAAACCTCTAAAACGAGCAGTTTGTGCCACTGAAGTGCTTTCTTAATGAGACGTGTGTAGTTCAACTGGATCAAGGCATTACGTTGCCTAGAGGCCAATGTATAATTAATGTTTTTCAGGGATCAGTTCAATTCAACAAATAGTTATCGGGGACTTATTACTAGTTGTATCACTTAGGATGATTTTGGTTGCAAGGGAGAGAATATCCATTTCCAACAGTCTTAAAATATAATACAAATTTATTGATAAGCCCAGTGGTAAGGTGGCCTTCAGGTGAGGTTTGATCCAGAACTTCACCAAAGACCCAGTTTCTTCTTTCTTCTCAGACTTCCAGGCTGTCTGCTTCACCCTAAGGCTGGCTGTCTTAGGAACACAGGATGACTGCCAGAATGTTCTGAGAGCTACATGCTTCCATATTTACTTCCACCAGGAGAAAAGCAGTTGTCCAAGGAATTTATAAGGGTGAGGCATTTTTTTCCCCAGAGAATCTCCTCCCATCTCACTAGTTCAAACTGGAACATGTACTGCCTATTCCTAAACCAAACTTTGTGGCCTGGAGGATGGGATATGCTGGTAAATAAGGACCATGCCTGGCACTCTCTTCCCCAGACACTGGGGAAGATAAGATGGGCTGGGTTGTGGGGTGGGGGTGGATAAGGGTCTTGGCTGAATGTAAATCCACATACTGTCAACAGAAGGAAGGGGAATACATGCAAAAATTCATCTCATTAGGGGTTCTTTTTATTAATGAACAGAATGGTATTGAATATTTGTAACTACTACAAAAGAATCAAATTTCAAGGAGAAAAGAGAAGATCATTTTAATTTTGGACATATTGAGTTTCAAGTGCCCACAGAATGATTTGGGCAATACTGTTGAGTAGGGAGTTAGGAATAAGGACCCATTCATTACTCAGAAAGTCAGGTTTGGGCTGGCGATTTAGATAAGGTGGTTAAGGACATGACAGTGGAGACAAGTAAGTTCAGGTTGAGCATCTAGGGGCAGTGCAGGGCCAGTGCCCAGGGGAAGTGCAGGGTGAGTGAGAAGGAACCCTGACACCTACAGAAGTAGGAAAAGGGAGGGGGACCCTGGGGGCTGGAGGAGAACGCTGTATCAGGAAGGCCTGGGGGAGAGCAGTTCACGGAGGAGGGAGGCGTCATCTCAGAGGCCACGTTAGATGAGGCCTCAGTGGTGTGCGCTCAGTTTGGCAGCTGGGAGGTCTGCGGCGGGTGGAAGAAGTCAGTGGGGAGAGACGGGGAAGGGAGGTGGTGCAGACAGTGACAGGGCTTCCTCATCCTGTAAGCCTGTCTCTGAAGGTCAGGGCGAGCTAGGGCAGGACTCAGAGAAGAGGGAGAAGACGATCTTCTTCCTGACAGGGTCTTAAATGGGTTAGTGCTTTTTGTACCAGGCCATTTAACCTTTTGATGCTCCTCTCTCTGGACAAGGAGGGCAAGTGTGGGCATAGGAGGTGGAGGCTGGGGTCTACTACAGCCGGCAGAGCCTAAATCCTTCCTTTTTCTAGACTAGGTAAGGACTGGTGGTGCCCCAGGGTGACCATCCGTAAAGCGCCCAGGAACCCAGCTGACTTCCTGCCCTTCCTCTCCACCCAGGCCAGCCCCAGGGCATCTTTGAGTGGCAGCTTGGGCATCCTGGGTGGTAGCGGGTATCTGCACTCCTCTCCACTCCCACCTTCCCCTACAGGAAGTACTGAGGCTCCTCCAACTCCACACGAGGACCTCCCAGATTGTCTAGTGTGTAGACTACTTCCCACGATGTCCGAGCTTCCCCAGTCCTCTCCCTTTCATGCCTATCTTCATCTGGCCGCTCAACCTTCATCTGTTTCAAAAATCCCTATTTGAGCTGTGGGAGCACCTGGGACTTGGGACACAGCATCTGATGAACATCTTTAATAGGCTTTAGCCCCTGCGCATCTTTTATCCTCCTGTCTCAAGGGACTCACAGACCCTTCTCCTTTCTAGCTGTTGCTGGTAGTACCCCTGTGACCCCCTTCTTCGCTGCCTGTCCCCATGGAAATCACCCTAGGCCAGTGGGCGGTGCCTAAGTTCAAGCTATGGGGACTGGGCCCATGCTGGTCTGTCAGCACTTCAGAGAGAAAATCTTAAGCAGGGTGTTTCTGGGACTTGGAGAAGGGAAGGGAGAGTTCAGAGGAATGCTTCACAGGAATGCTAAGATTAACGCCTCTAGTTAGCGCCCAGAGGCGCTCCTGCACTCCGCTGTCCTGCTGCATTGCATTCATCTCTGCACTGGGCCTCAGACCTGGGCAGTTTCTGGAAGCTTGAGCCACTTCTGAGGTGCAAGAAGAGGATTCCAGGAAATGCATGAGGCCTCAGAGGGGGTTGAAATACTTGGCTGGGACTAAAGCTGCCCTCATCGGGACACTGGGCGCTGCTTCTGTAACAGGGGAGCATTTGCTTGTTCCCTGGAGTCACCACCACCCCGCACCTCCCGTCTGTAGTGGAGCATCAGGTTACTTGTGGTTCCAAGTACTCCAGGTCTTGCATTCTACCTCTGCCTGTTCTGGGCGACAATTGATTTTAGCAAGAGACCAACCTGCTCTGTGCTCAGCACGAGCTTAGTAGGGCCATTAAAGTAGATTTTTCCTACCTTTAACTCCCTCTTTATGCTAATGGTTCAGCTCCAAAGGCAACACTCAGGCAAAGAAAATATTTAGAGAAACAATCAACTTTGTATTCTGTTCTTTGAGGAATAAAATCAAGGCATTACAGGGAGTCAGAGCTGTACTATCCAATATGGTAGCCACTAGCCACATGTAGCTATTTAAATGTAAAGTAAAATTAAATAAAATTAAAAACTCAGTTTCTAAGTCATACTAGCCATAGTAGGTGCTCTGTAACCACATGTGGCCAGTGGCCACCCTATTGGACAGAGAAAATGAATATTATTCCTCTCCAGAATGTTCTATTGGGCAGAGCTGGCCTAGAGTAATAGAGGTCAACTTCATAGAATAGGTATGGCTCGGGCTGGGCCTGGACAATAGCAGAATTAGGTAGAAGAGGAGGGGTAGGGTCTTCCCGGTGGGAGAAACTATGAAACTGCGCTCAGAGATTGGAATGAACCTGGCAGTTTGGGACAACACCCAGGGGAAGAGGCCTAGATGGAGCAGAGACTTCCTTTTGAGCAACCATGGAAGCCATCACCACTGATGATAAAAGCACAGGGAATGAAAGGGAGGAGGCTGCCCTCCTCCTCTCAATTCTCAACCCCATATCCCATCCTTCATACTCACTCTACTCCCTCAGGAGGAGAGGGTTCTGATGGGACTGTAGCTCCTGATCTCTGGAGAGAGGCATCTTGGTATCATAACTCATCTGCTCTTTTCGAAAACACAGCTGGGAATGGACTGGGATGGGAATCTGGACCTGTGACCTGTGACCTGTGACCTCCCTCTCCCTACAGCCTGGATATCTGATGACCTGACCTCTAAACCTCCTTGGCTGAGTAGGGAGTGAGGAAGCTTAGAAGTCAGGCCCACCTGAATTCAAGTACTGGCTCACTAGCCAAGTGCCTGTAGCCAAGCCATTTAACTCCAAGCCTCAGTTTACCCATCTGCAAAATAGGGATGATAATAGCGTTGACCTCACAGGGTAGTCATGAGAGTTCAATGGATAATGTTTGCAAAGGGTGTGGCATAGTTCATGGCAAAATAAATGTTACCTATTCATGATGTTATTCCTTAGACTGAAGCTATGTACAGGTTCACTGCTGTTGTTTCTGTTTCCCTCTTAATTAAAAAAAAATTATGTAGTAGATTAATCAATTTTTCCTTAATGATTTGTATTCTTTGTGTCTTATTTAAAAAATTTTCCCTACCCCAAACTCTTAAAGATAGTCTTCTGTATTTTATTCTAAAATTGTCTTTAAGTAAAATTTTAATTGAAGAATAATATAGGAAAGTGTGTAAGTTGTAATAGTGCAGCTCCATGAATTTTCACAAAGTCAACATATCCATGAACCAGAACCTAGATCAAGAAAGAACATCATCAGTTCCCTGGAAGCCCCATTTCATCTCCCTCAGTCACTACTCTCCTGCTAGGGTGACCACTAACCTGACTTCGAATGTTACAAATAGGTTTTTCCTGTTATTGAACTTTATAAAGGCGGATTCATACAACATCTACCTCTTAGGTGTCTGGGTCCTGTTTGTAAGATTCATTCACGTTGTGCATGAGCAGTAGTTTCCCATGGCTTTATTCTATTCAGTTGTATGGATATACCACAATTTATCAATTCTACTGTTTATGGACATTTGGGTAGTTTCTGATTTGGGGCTGCAATGAATAGCGCTGCAATTGTATGTGCCTTTTGGTGAACCTATGACTGTCTGTCTGTCTGCTGACTGTGCAGACATAGGAGAAGAATATCTTGGTCATTCTTCACTTGATATTAGAGTCACCAAATGCTAGAGCAGGGACAGGGCTTAGAGGGCATCCATTCTTCCATATTACAGATAAGAGGATTATGGCCCAGTGGGGACAATGACCCCTGAGGTCACACAGTTCAGCAATTGGCAGAAGCAGGTCTCCTAAGACCCTTTCTCCTTCCAGTTCATCCTGTTGCTTCTCTTGAGAGATCAGCTGGATCCTCTTTTCTTTAAGCTCCATGCCAGTCTCCCCTGCCCCTTAACACACACACACACACCTGGAAGCACAGTTGCTGTTCCAGGGAACCTGCAGCCTCTTAGGGCATTCACAGTGTGCAAAGGTCCTGAGACACAAGGGAAGGTCCCTCTGAGGAACTGGATGGTGAGGCTGGAGCCCAGAAAGAGGGGCATTGGTGAGGTGGAGGGTTGGACAGAGCCTTGCCCAGCATAGCAGCTTAAGGTTTTTAAACTTTTAAAGCCCATTTGCAGTTGACAGGCGATCATGTCATACAACAAAATCTTCTTTAGAGAGCTTTAATCTATTACATTTATTTTTTATTACTTAACACCCACATGATTCCAATTCCACCTAACTTCAAAGAAAGGAAGAAAGACTTGGTTGGTGATGAGGTCATACAATAGAAACTTTTTGTTTTACTCTCTCTCCATTGAAGAGCAGTTCCTCCTTTGCTCCTACTTCCTGAAGCCACTCCATGGCTTCTTTGTGCCAAAGAGCTGGGGGAGGCCAGTGGGACGGGCTGTTTTTACAGCTGTGCTGAACTCCAACCTGAGAGCCCTCTATCCCACTCCTCACACACTCGGGCAACTCCAGCAAAGAGGGAAAGGACGCAAATCATGCCCTCCCCCATGTGTTCCGAGCTCATTTGTCTCTGAGCCTCACCCAAGGGCCTCTTAAGTCCTGGCTATTAAGTAGTGAGCCAAAAGTGCCAGGAAAGGTGACTCTTTAGCATAACAGTGAGGCCTACCCCATGGGCAAACGGACCCTGGAGTCTACAGGTGTGCCTTGCTTTACACAATAGAGGCACTGACAAAACCCTAGACTGATGGGACCACACACTGGTCAGGGCCACCACCTCCTCTGAGGGAGGAGGAGACTGCTTTTCTCGTAAGTTTAGTGAACTAGATGGTCTCCACAACTCCTGCGGTTTTGACAGTCGCGATTCTATGAAGATGTATAGGTATCAGATTTTTAAAATGCCCTGTGGGAGTTCACCAGTAATAATAGAACTAACATTTCTTGTGTTCTTTCTGGGCTCCAGACACAGTGCAAAGTGCTTGTCTTGTGTTCTTTTGTTTAGTCTTCAGAATCGCCTTTAGGGTCTCAGGTGTTCTTTTCCCCCAGGGTCACCAATTAGCAATTGATTAGAAGAGCTGCCAGGCTGCATGGCCCAGCAAACTAGAAGGCACTTCCTGGAAACAAGCAAAGCCCAGCGCCTCATACCTGGAGAGGTGAAGGGCCCCAGCTCACAAGGCGGCATGCTGTTCCCAGACTTTCTCTTGTGGGGACTTGTGCTCTGAGGCTACATGCTGTCTTGATTTCTCTTTGAAATCTGTGGCGGCCTTGCAGCATCTGCTGCTTATTTTGTGAACTGTGGTCGAAAGGAGGCCCCGCAGAGGCCCAACAGCTTCTCCCAGCACTCTGGTGTTCCTGTTTTGATCATCTGCTGCCCTGATAAGCCTTGCAGAGATCTCAGTTGCCCACCAGTACTCGGCCGTCTGTCTGGTGTCTGTCTTCTCTCTTTAACCAGGGCCATACAGAGTGGGAATACTCCTGCAGACAGCAAATGCACCAACGCCTCACCCACGTCTCAGTCATCTGGATCAAGAGCCCTAAATTCAAATACATTCAGGAACGTGGCATGTGGCCTGATGAGTGGGGCCCACTAGGTGGGCCCTTGGTGGTGCCGCTCAGCTCCAGCCTGTTTGTTGCAAAAATTAAGCAGGAACCACAGGCCCAATGTTAATAGATCTTTTGCGGGGAGTGGGGGTGGGGGTGAAATCTCTTCATTTTTATGAGTTGGTAACTATTTTGTTTTTAAATCTTAAAATACCATGTAGCCTAAGCTAAACATACCTATGGGCTAGACTCAGCCCTCAAGTACCCGATTCACAACCTTTGATCTAGGTTTTGACTTGAGTGGCTTTTGTCTAGGAATTATCCAGGGAATCACCTAATTCTTCACTTTGCTTGGTGTGTGTATGGATGCAGCCCTTGCTCTTGAAATTATAACCGCCCCAGTGTTTGCTGAGCTGGGTTTGCTCAGATCACTGAGTGACTGGGTTGCACTGACAAGACCAATAGTAGAGAATCATCAGAGCTAGGTTCCGATCTTATTCTGCTAGAAACCGACTATGTGGCATCGCTCACATGAATCTCCTGGTTTGAGCATCCTCATTTATAAAACGAAATCTTTGGTAGGAGGTTCCTTCCAGTTCCGAAATTCCATAAATCTATGGCTGTAATTTACGTGATTGAATTACTTTCTTTTGTTTGTATCTAAAATATGTAGACTAGGTGCTTAGAGACTCAGGTTTATGGCACACTGTAGAAATAAATCTGATTTACTAGAGTAATGGGGACCTTTGAAGTATACTTTTTCCAATGGCTTCCCTGAAAAGAGAGGCTAAGTAAGGCTTCTCTCTAGAAGTGCCACTTCACTTCCCCAGTGGCAAAAGTCATTTAGAATTTCATTGAAATCTGGGGAGAGTTGATGGAGCAAGGAGGACAAACATATCAATCAAGAATAGTAAGAACAGACAAGGATGTAGAGGAATTGCAGCTCTTATTCATCACAGGTGGGCGTATAAAATGGCACAGCCACTGTAGAAAACAGTTTGGCTGTTCCTCAAAATATTAAACATAGGGCTTCCCTGGTGGCGCAGTTGTTGAGAGTTCGCCTGCCAATTTAGGGGACACGGCTTCGTGCACCGGTCCGGGAAGATCCCACATGCCGCGGAGCGGCTGGGCCCGTGAGCCATGGCCTGAGCCTACGCGTCCGGAGCCTGTGCTCCGCAATGGGAGAGACCACAGCAGTGAGAGGCCCGTGTACCGCAAAAAAAAAAAAAATATATATATATATATATTAAACATAGAGTTACCATGTGACCCAGTAATCCACTCCTATATATATAACTAAGAGAAAGGAAAACTTATATCTACCAAAAAAACCTTATACATGAATGTTCATAGCAGCATTATTCATAATAGCCCGAGTGGAAACAACCCACATATTGATTAAAAATTTAATTAATTAATTAATCTTTGACAAATAAAAATTATATATACTTAAGATGTACAATGTGATGTTTTGATATATGTATACGTTGTGAAATGATTACAACAATCAAACTAACATATCTATCACCACCCATAGTTACCTTTTTTGGTGGGAATAACACTTGAGATCTATCTTCTCAGCAAATTTCAGCTGTATAATACATTATTATTAGCTATATTCATCATGCTGTATATTAGGCCTCTAGAACTTATTTATCTTATAACTAAGATACCCTTTGATCAATATATCCTCTTTTCCCTACCCACCAGCCTCTGGTAACCACTATTCTACTCTGTTACTATGAACCTGACTTAAAAAAAAATTCCCCGTATTAGTGAGATCATGTGATATTTATTTTTCTGTGTCTGGTTGATTTCACTTAACATAATGTCCTTCAGATTCATCCATGTCTCAAGTGGGAGCACTTTCTTTTATTTTGAAGACTGAATAATATTCTATCGTGTGTATTTACCACATTTTCTTGATCCATTCATTCGTCAAGGGATGCTTAGGTTGTTTCCGTATCTTGGCTATTATGAACAATGCTATAATGAACAATGCTATAATAAACATGGGAGTGCAGATTTTTCTTTGAGATTGTGATTTTATTTCTTTTGGCTATACACCCAGGAGGGAGATTGCTGGATCACACAGTAGTTCTATTTTTAACTTTTTGAGGAACCTCCACACTATTTTCCAAAATGGCTGTAACAATTTACATTCCTACCAACAGGGTACAAAGATTCCCTTTTCTCTACATCCTTGCCAACATTTGTTATCTTTTTAATTTTTTTAAAATCATAGCCATCATAACAGGTGTGAGGTGATATCTCATTGTAGTTTTGTTTTGTATTTTCCTGATGATTAGTAATATTGAACACCTTTTCATATATCTGTTGGCTATTTGTATGTCTTCTTTGGAAAAATCTCTATTCAGGTCCTTTGCCCATTTTTTAATTGGATTATGATGATGATGATGGTGATGCTCCTGCTGCTGCTGCTATTGGTTTGTATGAGTTTCTTATATATCCCAAATGTCCATTTGAATGGATAAATAAAATGTGGCATATCCACACAATGGAATATTATTCTGCAATAAAAAGGAATGAAGCACTGATAAGTGCTACAAAGTGGATGAACATTGAAAGCATTAAGCTAAATGAAAGAAGCCAGACACATAAGATGTCATATTGTGTGATTTCATTTATATGAAATGCTCAGCAGAGGCAACTCTACTAAGGCAGAAAACAGATTAGTGGTCGCCCAGGGCTGGGGAAAATGGGAGAAATGAGGACTGATGCTAAAAGATAAGAGGTTTATTTTTGGGGTGATGAAAATGTTCTGGAATTAGATAGTGTTGATGGTTGCACAGCTCTGTGAATATACTAAAAACCACTTATTTGTACACATTAAATGGGTGAATTGTATGGTATGTGAATTATATCTCAATAAAACTGTTTCAAAAAAGAATAGTAAGGATAAACATATTTAAATGAAGGAATGGATGAGTAAAGAGTTAAACAAAGGTTGATGAGAAACAGGGGAAAAGAATGTTATATGACTAGGTTAAGTTACTAATATATCTCTTTAGAGATTCTCATTTTATTCTAAGAGGGGCTGCTTTTGGAAGGCAAATTATGATTAGGGAAAGGGATGGTCAACAGTCAGAAATTGTGATTTTCACTCCTGGCTATGGTCTTAAGCACAAAATTGTTTTTCTGGTATTTTTAGGCAGTGTTTTGAAGCTCAGGCAGCCTGTTACTGTATTTTTCAACTCCATTTGTTTGAGTTTAACTGGTTTGAGTTAGTAATGAGGATGCATTATGGCAAAAGGGACACTCATAACATCAGCACCGACAGGGCTGCCAAAACCCTGGAGGCCTTGCCAAGCCCCGATAAGTTGCCTCACACCTTACGAAATCCAAATCACAAAACAGGAAGAGTGGGGGACTTGCTTGTTTGTGCTAAGTTTGGGGGAGTCTGTGTTTAAGTGCTAAAGGTGAAAACATTCTAGCAAGAAGTAGTTGATTCAACTCAATTGCCAGGGCAATTTCAGCGGAGTGGAAATTCAGTCCGTGCTTTGTCAAATTCTCTAGGAGAAGGAGTCACAAACTGGAATATGTACAGAGGCGTAGCAGGTAAAACAGAAAAGACAACATGGTCAAATGGAGGGCTCCCTGTCCCATCTCAAGGGAGTAGCCCCTGCTCCATTCATGCTGGTGTTGCTGAAACAACCAGCAACAAGAAGGAAGGAGCAGTGTTGCTAAAGCCAAACTTCTGATCTTCCAGAAGAAGCTGAAGATGTGGATTCTTATTTTTATTTATTTTTTAATGAATTTACAACCTTTTTTTTTTGGCTGCTGCGCCACATGGCTTGTGGGGTCTTAGTTCCCCCACCAGGGATCAAACCCAGCCCTCGGCAGTGAAAGCATGGAGTCCTAACCACTGGACCACCAGGGAA
The DNA here is from genome assembly GCF_011762595.2 of Tursiops truncatus. Taxonomy (NCBI): domain Eukaryota; kingdom Metazoa; phylum Chordata; class Mammalia; order Artiodactyla; family Delphinidae; genus Tursiops; species Tursiops truncatus. Next base: position 19,703,700 of record NC_047049.1, read on the forward strand.
TTCCCAAGATGTGGGTTTTTAAATAGCAAACATCTCCTTTTTAAATGTTGCTGTCTCATTAGAATAAAAAAAGCAATGACCCACAGAATGGGAGAAAATATTTCCAAGTCATATATCTGATGAGGGACTTCCATCTAGAATATATAAAGAATGCTTACAACTCAATAATAATAATCCAACTTAAAAATGGGCAAAGCATCTGAATAGATATTTCTCCATCAAAGATATACAAATGGCCAAAAAAGCACACGAAATGCAGCTCAACATCATTAGCTACCAGGGAAATGCAAACCAAAACCATCATTAGCTACCAGGGAAATGCAAATCAAAACCATTTCATATCCACTGAGATGGCCAGAATCAATAAGAAAAATAATAACGCATGTTGGTGGGGATTTGGAGAAACTGAAATCCTCATACACTGCTGTTGGGAATGTAAAATGCATAGCCACATTGGAAAACAGTTCAGCAGTTTCTCAAAACGTTGAACATAGATTGATCATATGACTCAATATTTCCATAGGTATATAATCATGAGAAATGAAAACATATGTCTACAAAAAAACTTATACATGAATGTTCATAGCAGCATTATTCACAATATCCCAAAAGTGGAGACAACCCATGTGTGCATCAACTAAAGAATGGATAAACATTATAGGGAAAATTATTTGGCAATAAAAAGGAATCAAGTTGATACATATTACACCATAGCTAAACCTTGAAAACAATATGCTAAGTGAAAGGGGCCAATCACAAAAGACCATATATTATGATTCCATTTATATGACATGTCCAGAAGAGGCAAATCTAGAGAGACAGAAAGTGGATTAGTGCTTGCCTAGAATGGAGAGGATGAAGGGAATTGAGGAGTGATGCTCAAGGGTGTAGGTTTCTTTTTGGTGTGATGAAAATGGTCTAAAATTGATTGTGGTGATGGACGCACAACTCTATGAATATACTAAAGAGCTGCATACTTTAAATAGGTGAATTGTATGGTATGTGAATATATACCCATAAAGCTGTTATGAAAAAAGGGTACAGTGAGGGCCACACAAAACTTATCTGCCAGGCTGCCAACTTCAAGTCCTCATATTAAGGCTTGATCAAATGCATAGCAGGTCTGGAAGGGGCTGGTCCAACCCAAATTCTTAGGAAACCAGAGAAGAGGGTGCTCTGCTAGTTCTAAAGTCACATGACTTTTCAGTGGCTGAGCCAGGGCCAGAACTTGTCTCTTGACCTTGACCTCTAGGCCATGCTACCTCTATCCAAAGCCTAGGTTTCAGGGCATAGCCAGGAAGGGACTGTGAGAAGTCAACATCAGGAACAGCTGGATATACTCTCTTTCTTTTGCTACATTTTACAAAGGTCCCTCGAAGACTTCTTGAGAAAGGGATAAAATATGGTAAAAAGGAATCCTCTTTAAGGGAAGAGACAAACATAGTGCTTCCCTGAGTGCTAAGTTTTTTGTATAGCATGGGAGGGTGTGTGTGTTTTAGATTCACTTACTCTGTATGTTTCTGATTCATTTACACTTAGCTCATCAATATGTTGTTTGTGCAAGAAACTTTTGATGTCCAAGAAAACCTCTGGGCCTCCTGAGGTTTTTTTTTTTTTGAACCAGAGAACTGAACTTTGCCAAGAGTAAATGGAACTCAGATATCAAAGGTCTGAGTTCAGTTTTCATTGAATACAAAGGGTGAGTGGATTCTGAACTGAGCCAAATGCATTCTCCCACCCTTAATTTACAGTATATTGTTTTGGCAGACTCTACAATCCTGAAAGTTGGCTTTTCTTCTCTGATTCCTTTCTAGGGTGTAACCACAAGCTTATCTTTCAGTTAACTTTACAGAAAATAAGACCATATTATAACAATTTATGAGAGCCTCACTCATCACTGTTCCTATAACTATCAATTTTATTAGCACAAATTGAAATGTTTGAAAAGGTTAAAACCATCCTCTGAAGTTTGTAATTTTGTTTGAGAGCTTACAGGAATCTCTGTTTTCTCAGTCCTCTCATCTGGGTGTTTACGAAAAAGGATGTCGCCCTTCGCCGCAATCCTTGGTCCGGGCATCAACCAGTTATCAAGTTGAATATTGAAGGACTACTATTACTTGTGGTGCTCGGATTTGAAGGATGGAACAGGCTCCCCATTCCCTCTTCAAAGGTGAAAGGCTCAGAGAAATGATTAGTACTTTGAATTTCTTTTAAATTAAAAAATAAATCTCAAAAAACACAAAGAAGCAGAGCAAAACTAAGATCATCCCAAATTCTGCCAACTTGAGATAAGCATTATTAATATTTTGTGGATCGTTTTCTTTTTATTCTAAAAAATAAATCTATATCAGTATAGACATATTTATATAAGATTATAAAAATGGGATATTACATTGTTTTACCACCTATCAATACTTGTTCCATTTCTTAGTTTAAGATTATCAATATTAATACAATGATATCTACTTCATGCATAAAATCCAGTTGTATAGATGAAACATAATTTACTTAAATGATTCAGCAAGGAGTCTTTTGATTGCAAGTGACAGAAAATCCATATCAAACTGACTTAAACACAAAAGGAAATTTTTTGGCTGACATCTGAAAAGTCTAGTGGGAGATCTGGTTTAAGGCATGGCACGATTCAGGGATCAAATGATGTTATGAGGTTTCCGCTTCTCTTTCTCTTTGCTCTGTCTTCTGCTGCTTTGGTGCCATCCACATGCTGCACGTAGAGGCAGCAGTTCCAGAGTGGATACATCCAGGTTTTTGCCTGGCAAAGGTGAACAAGGCTCTCTTCCAGCACTCACCATGGAAATTTTGTTGCACTGGTCCCAAAGCAATTTCTGAGCCTATCACTGTGGCTTGTGCCTGGAATCCAAGTGTTTCACCAAATAACACAGACTGAGAATGAGAGAGGGAGGGATGGAAGAAAAGATGGGTCCTTAGAGGGAAATAGGAGGAGGGTTACCAGAAGAATAATGGATGAATGTTGTGTGGCCAAAATAACAGTTCTGCAATGCATACTCTTGGACATTTCGAAGTCATCTTGTATTGTTTCCTAGGGCTTTTGTAAAAAACTACCACAAACTAGGTGGCTCAAACAGAAATTTATTGTCTCACAGCTCTGGAGGCTGGAAGTCCAAGATCAGGGTATCCTCAGTGTTGGTTCCTTCTGAGGGCCAGGATGGAAAATCTGTTTCATGTCTCTCTCCTAGCTTCTGGTGGTTTGCTGGCAGCCTTTGGAGTTCTTTGGCTTGTAGATGCATTGCCCTGATTTTTGTTTTCATCTTCACATGGCATTTTCTCTGTGTCCAAATTCCCTCTTTTTATAAGGACATCAGTAATTTGGATTAGGGGTCCACTCTGCCCCAGTACAACCTTATCTTTACTAATTACATCTACAACAACCCTATTTCCAAATAGTGTCACATTTTGAGGTATAGGGGGTTGAGGCTTCAACATATGAATTTTGGGAGGACACAGTTCAACCCATAACATGTTTCCACACAATGTTTCTGGCTACATTTAAAACCCATCTAGTCTGAGTTTGAATGATGAATCCCATTGCCTCCCGCTTTCCACTGTGTAAACTAGGAGGTTGGATGAGGTGACCTCTAGGGTCCCTTCTTATAACTTAGTGATGATTAAGTGGTTGGGGGCTAGGAATCCATCCTGCTGCCTGAATGTATACAACACTCCAACCACTTACTAGCTTGCGGACTTTGGGCAAGTGACTCAACCACTGTAAATCTGTCTCCTCAACCAGTAAAATGAGGATTACAGTCGTTTGCTCATTGGGTTGTTGTGGGCTAGGCACACAGCACTCAGTAAATGTTAGTGTAACTGTTCCACCTCTTCAAACATGTGAGGACTGCAGAGATAGGAGAAGAGCCTGACATAACCTCAGTGTTCTCACCCTCTGCTGATAATTCGGCTCAATAATTTCTCCCTGAGGTTCTCCTGAAAGAAATTCAAGAAGGGGAGGGATGCTTTGTTATCCTGAAAACAGAAATTCAAATCCAGTTCAGAGAACACAAAGTATTTCTCTTTCTCGCCTAAAGCCAGATGCGATAAATCTTGAGCAGCCTCCTCCTAGGCGATGTGATTACGAAATACCTGTTCCCTTTAGGTCCCACTTATCTGTCTCTCAGACATCTCCTTTTTTTTTTGTACAACTTGATCTTGCCCACCATCTTTTAGATGTGGGCTGGAACCAGTCATTATATTTACATTCTTTTTTTTTTGGCTCCATAAATTTGGGGAAATGAAGCAGACGGTCTGCTGCTTTACAAGGCGCCACATCTTTTAGTTCTTTTATACTTTTTCTACAGGGTCTAATTTAGCTTGTCTAAATGCTGACTGAATAACAACTAGAACTCTAAGCTCTTGCAGGCAGCATAACTTACTTGTGATACAGGTGTATCAGGGGTTCACCAAGGTCAAAGCAAGAGGTGCAGATCGCTTTTAAAAATGTGGTCACTTTCGGGGCTTCCCTGGTGGCGTAGTGGTTGAGAGTCTGCCTGCCGATGCAGGGGACACGGGTTCGTGCCCCGGTCCGGGAGGATCCCACATGCCGCGGAGCAGCTGGGCCCGTGAGCCATGGCCGCTGAGCCTGCGCGTCCGGAGCCTGCGCGTCCGGAGCCTGTGCTCCGCAACCGGAGAGGCCACAACAGTGAGAGGCCTGCGTACCGCAAAAAATAAATAAATAAAAATGTGGTCACTTTCATTTAGCAAATATTTCTGAAGTGCTGACTGTTCTGGGAGCTGTTCTAAGCACCAGGTCATAACAATGAACAAGAGAGCGACCATCCCTACCCTTGAGTACTGCACATTCTGGGGACATTCACTGATGCAGAAAATATGTAATGAGAACTTACTGCATGTCAGGTATTGTTCATCATTAAACAACACAGATACCATTCCTGCACTGATGGCTATGGTGTGTGTGTGTGTGTGTGTGTGTGTGTGTGTGTGTGTGTAAAGTAGGGGGCAGAATACAATACATATAAATACATTTTTTAAATCATGTTAAATGATAATAAGTGCTACAGAAAAAAACTGAGCAGGTTAAGGGGGATTAGGAATGTTGGGGGTGGTTTACAATTTTAAATAGGGTGGTCAGGGTAGGTCTGTTGAGAAGGTGATACTTGAGCAAAGATTAGAAGGCAAGAGGAGGGAAAGGTGAGGAAGGGACCCTGGATTTGGGGGGAAGAGCAAGTCCAAGGGCCCTGGGGCATGAGTGTGCCTGGCTTTTTCAAGGAAAGCAAGGAGGTCAGATTCACTGGAGCAGAGCGATCAGTGTGAGAACAGCAGGAAATGGTTAGGGGCAAATCAAGCAGAGATTTTAGCCTGAGTGAAATGAGGAACCATCAGAAAGTGCTAAGCAGAGCAGGGACAAGATCTCAGACTTCAAAGGACTGAGCTGGCTGCTGTGTTTAGACTAGACTGTGCAGGTGCCCCTGGCATTAGGGAAGCCTGAGTAATCAATCCCAAGGGTGAGAAGGTAGTGACGCAGACCTAGAGGGGGAACAGGTGTGGGTAGTGAGGAGCGGTTGGATTAGGGATCTGTTTTGAAGACATGGCCGACACGATTTTCTGACAGACTGGACGTGGGGTGTAAAAGAGGCAGGGATGACTCCAGGATCTAGCCACTGATTGTTTGGTGGAGCACAGTTTTGTTTTGGTGCATTGGGCCAGGAGTGCCGTTCGGACATTGTAAGTCTGAGGAGCCTATTGGCTATCCAAGTGGAGTGTGCAGCGGGATTTCGCCTGTATAAGTGATCTGGGGGATATAGTAAAGCTTCAGGAAGTGAGGTCGTGCTGAGGTACTTCCAGAACCGGCCACGTCCTCCTAAAAGCTAGAACATCCCTGAAGGGCAGCTCATCGCGCCGCAGCCCCTTCAGCCGACAAAGCCCTTCTTTTTCCTCCTTGGGGAATGGCGAGAAGAATGAACAGAACTGACGCGCCGCGGCACAGCCTCCACCCTCTCGCTCGCCGCAAGGAAAGACGCGATGCGGGTTGGGATGGGAACGCAGACGGGTCCCGGGGGGTGGGGCGGTCTGGAGGGCGGGTGGGCGGGTGCCTGAGGGTGGGCGGGGCCGCGGCACGGGCGTACGTCACAGAGGCGGGCGAAGCCGGCCTCCTTTCCTCTCGCAGGTCCACGGGAGATCAGCTGGTCTGCGCTGCTGTGACGTGGGCCGGGGTACGTCACCACCGAATGGCAGCCTCCAGAAAGGCACCGCGAGTAAGGTGAGGGCACTCTGCCGCGGAGCCGGTGTCCGGGCAGCGCGCGCCACCCCCGGCCCCGAGCGCGCATGTTGCACTCTGGAGGGCAGGGACGAGCGGGTGAGGAGCGGTGGGCTGCCCACCGCAGTCGGGCGCCGGCCGGGGCTGACCGGAGCCCCGCGAGCGAGGCCACGGGGAGGGAGCCATGCAGCCGGGCAAGTTCCGGTTCGTTTCCGGCGGGGTCGCGGGCATCCCCGGGCAGCCCGAGCCGGGTCCCCGGACAAGTGTGTGTGCGGAGCTGCGGCGCTCGGCCTGAGGGGGCGGTGGCCATGGCAGCCCCCTCCCCGGCCCGGCCAGAGGCCCCGCTGTGGCAGGAAGTTGACCCCTCCTGGCCCCTCCCGGGGTTCGGGGAGGCGGGCGAGCCCGTGCCCTCGCCCCTCTACCCTGGGAATCTAATTCTCAAATTACAGTATGACAGTATGACACCTTCAGTTCGTCTTCCTGATCTGTCACCGCCACTAGGATCGGCAGCCGCGGCCCTTCCCACCTAGATGGTTTCAGAGGCTGTGTACGGGAATACTTGGGCATAATCTCCAGGAAAATCCCACCAGTAACCTGCCCTGGGTTCTCCCTGGATTCAGGGAGGTGAGAAGGATAATCCTCTGGTTTCACATTAAACGGCTTTCAGCCTGTGCTTCCGCCACAACCAGGGTATACTTAACCAGAGCAGCTGACAAAATGGGAGACTGAGAGATACGTTGAGATGTCACAAAGGCCAGAAGCCAAACTCCCTGGCAATCCACACGGGATCAGCTGTCCTCTGAACAGTTGCAACTTGAATGAAGAGGCTGGACAGCATGACCAGACTCACTTGCTGAACACAGACCATGGCTTGTGCTTGTGTTTGTGAGTGGACAGATCCCAAGCTGACCTTAACTTGGACTTGGCCTTGCCACAGCGTGTTGGGGATGAGTAGAGGACCTGCCCGCTCGGTGGAAGGGTGTCTGATGTGCGGCTAACCTGCATGGGGAAGGAGCTGCCTATGTGTTAAGTGCTGGAAGTGGGGTCAGGCAAGTGGATAATGAGTTCTCTTTCTAGAAACTTAGAGGCCGAGAAGTAGCCTTTGAGGACCAAGTTGGTCTTTGCTGGATTCATAGAATCACAACATTTTAAGGGTAGAAGGGTCTTTCAGTATCAGCTGAGAGAGCCTCCTTACCTCACACAAGAGGCAATTGAGAGGCTGAGAGAAGGGAGGCCATTTGCCCCAGGCACCTCCCCTAATGGCAGAATTTGAGTGCCATTCAGTGTAAACATGACTTAGTTTAGGTGATGGAAACTAAACTCAAATGGACTTAGGTAAGGGGGTGAGCTGGCTTCTAGTGCAGCTGAGTCCACGAGACCACACTGGCATCAGACTTGGCTTCTCTCTTACACCTCTTGGCTCTGATTTCTTCAGTGTTGGCTTCATTCTCAGGCAGACTTTCTCCTTTGGCAGGTTATGACAGTTCTAGTCTGACAACCCCCGCAGAAATAGAGCCCTTTTACCCAATGGTTGGAGCAGAAATTCCAGATCTGATCCTCGCTGGACTGATTTGATCCTAATGTCCATCCCAGAACCGATCATTGTGATTTGGAGGGGTGGATTGAGCAGGTCTGGGTCCCAGTACTTGGTGGGTAAATGGGTGAGGCTCATTCCAGCTCTGTGGACTGAAAGTGGAGAAGAGACGTTCTCAGAAAGAAAACCTAGGTGCTCTGATCAAAAGAAGGAGGGTTGGATTCTGGGTAGGCAAAATAACATTGCCCACTTCTTCATCCTAGAACTTGTTCCATTCTCCCCTTGTCTCACCTCACAGGGCATGATTGAGCATTTTGGTCCTTGTTTTGCCCCATCCTGAATGATATACATGTATAATTCTCATCATGGACTGGGGGAAGGGTGAGGGTAACAACACTGCAGGGAGTTCTTTAAAAAGAGAGAGGGAGAAAAATGTGCCATAACCATCTTATAAAAAGATTGAACAGGAAGTTCTCTGCATGCTTCTTTCTTCTTACCCATCTCATGACACATCATGACACTGAGAAGGTGTAGACTGAAGAAGTCCTGGGCAGGAGAAGAGCACTGAGCTGGTGGTTGGCAGGCCTGGACTCCAGTTCTAGCTGTGTCATCCTATAGCCCCGAGGCCTTGAGCAAATTGTGTGATCTCTGTTTCTCAGTTTCTTTCTAGAGGGGGGAGCTGAGCTGGATCATCCCTGAGGTATATTCTAGCTCTAACATTTAATGATAGCCTTGCTTTGACTGAGAGTCTGAGAATGTGTCTGTCCAAGTAAGTGAAGGGTAGATGGATCTTGGACTCTACAGAGACCAGGGTATGACAGGAGCATGACCATTTTAATGTTTAGCTGCTTTGTGGCTCCTTTGATCCTTACAGGCAGGTTGAGGTGGTGATGCTGACAGAGAGAGCTTAAACTCAAGTTCTCTGTGAGCATCAGCTGTCAGACCTGATTTCTGGTCTTGGCTTTGCAGCTCCTGATGTGTATGGCCTGTGGCAAGTTATCTTTGTTTCTTCTCTTGTGAAGTGAATGAATAGGGCTACTTCTGAATAACCTCCCTCCAGCTCTCTTGTCCTGTGTCTGAACCAGTCACTGGCACCAGTTAAATTTGAATAGAGAAATTGACTTCCTTGTTTCACCATCTTGTAAATGTGCCTATGAAGTCAAGGGAGATCAGGTGAGAATGTGACTTGTATCGCTGTCCGAGAAAAGGTTTCTTACTTTGTAAAATATAACAGCTTTATTGAGATATAATTCATGTACCACACAATTCACCTATTAAAAAGTACAATTAAGTGGTTTTGAGAATATTCCCAGAGTTGTACAACCATTACCACGGTCAATTTTTAGAACATTTTAATCCTCCACAGAAGAAACCCTGTACACATTGCAGTCACTCCTCATTTCCCCAGCTCCACCGCTGCCCTAGGCAACCATTAATCTACTTTCTGTCTCTATGGATTTGCCCATTCTGGACACTGAATATGGAATCAAACAATATATGGTCTAATTTGACTGGCTTTTTTCACTTAGCATAAAATGTTTTCCAGGTTTACTGTGATGTAACATGTATCAGTAATTATTCCTTTTTATTGCCAAATAATATTCCATTGTGTGTTGAGACCACTTTTATTTATCCGTCAATTGATGGATGTTTGGGTTGTTTCTACTTTTTGGCCATTATGAATAATGCTGCTATGAACATTTGTGTGTAAGCTTTTTTTTTTTTCCATTTTGGGCATTTTAACATGGAGACAAAAGTGGTAACAATAGCAAAGCAAAAAAAAATAATAAAAAAGACCAATATTTAACTTTCCCATCACCCAAGTCTCACACTGAAGTTCTATTCCCGTGTCCCCCATAAGCACCACTGAACTAAAAAATCTATTTTAAAGCACCCAAACCAGTCCAGACCCTCTCGAAACCAAGAGCCCCAGCCAGAGCTGTCATCTCTCTTGGGTCCAAGCGAGAGGAGGGTTCCGGGAAAGGCACCTCATAACTCACGCAGCGCAACGCCGGGGACGGGTTTGGGCACAGGGCACTTGGTGGGGAACCGGGGTGGCAGTCACAGCCTCTGTGCTGACACGCAGGGAAGAGGACTTCTTCTGTGATCCCAACTATTTGGTTACACAGCCAAGCAAAGGTGACTAGAGAGTTGGGTTAGCGGAACAGGAACCCGGGCCTCAGAAACAGACCAGGCCGCTTCCAGCAGGATCCAGTGGGGGGAAGGGGGTTGGAATACAGACAGAAGCACAAAGGTGATAAAGGCTGATTGTGTGTAAGCTTTTATGTGGACTTAGTTTTCTTCGGTATGCACTTAGGAGTGGAATTGCTGGGTCATAGGCTAACTCTGTATTTAATCTTTTCAGGAATGCTAGACAATTTTCCAAAGCTATTATACCATTTTACATTCCCACCAGCAATGTCTGGGTGTTCCAATTTTTCCACATCCTTGCCCATACTTGTTACTGTCTGTTTTTTGTTTGTTTGTTTGTTTGTTTTTAATTATAATCTTCCTAGTGGATGTGAAGTGGTATCTCATTGTGGTTTTGATTTGTATTTCCCTAATGAATGATATGTTGAAAATCTTTTCATGTGATTATTGGCCATTTGTATATCTTCTTAGGAGAAATATCTATTAAAGCCTTTGACCATTTAAAAATTGTAGTATTTGTCTTTTTATTTTTGAGTTGTAATAGTTATATACTCTGGATACTAGAATCTTATCATATATATGAGTTGCAAATATTTTCTTATTTTATGGGTTGTCTTTTCACTTTCTTTATGGTATCCTTTGAAGCATAAAAGTCTTTAATTTAGTGAAGTCCAGTCTATTTATTTTTGTTTTGGGGCATGTGCTTTTGGTGTCATATCTAAGAAATCATTGCCTAATTCAAGGTCAGGCAGATTTATGCTTGTGTTTTCTTCTAAAAAAACATTTATGTCTGTGTGATCCATTTTGAGTTAAGTTTTGTATATAGTGTGAGGGTAGATGGTCAGCTTGGTTCTTTTACATGTGAATATCCAGGTGTCCCATCATCATTTGTTGAAGAGACTATAGTTTTCTCCATTGAATGGTACCCTTGTAAAAAATTGGCAGTAAATGTGACGGTTTATTTCTGAATTCCATTTCATTGATCTATAAGTCTATCCTTTGGCCAGTACCACACTGTCTTGATTACTGTAGGTTTATTAGTTTTGAAATCAGGAAGGGTGAATCCTTCAACTTTGTTCTTTTTCATGATTGTTTTGGTTATTCTGGATTCCTTGCATTTCCGTATGAATTTAGGATCTGCTTGTAAATTTCTACATAGAAGCCAGCCAGAATTGGATAGGAATTGCATTGAATCTGTAAATTATTTGGGGGAGTATTGCCATTTTAACAATATTGTCTTCCAACCCATGAACATGGAAAGTCTTTCCATTTATTTAGTTCTTCTTTAATTTCTTTCAAAATGCTTTGTAGTTTTCAGAGTATAGGTTTTTTACCTCTTTTGTTAAATTTATTCCTAGGTATTTATTGGTTTGATGCTGTCATAAATGAACTCTTCTTAATTTCATTTTTGCATTGTCCATTGCAAGTATGTAGAAATACAACAGATTTTTGTATATTGATTTAATATACTGCATTCTTCTTCTTCTTCTTCTTTTTTTGGCCACGTTACATGACATGCAGGATCTTAGTTCCCCAACCAGGGATCGAACCCGTGCCCCTGCAGTGGAAGCGTGGAGTCCTAACCACTGGACCACCAGGGAATGCCCTGTATCCTGCATTCTTGATGAGCTTGTTTGCTAGTTCTGATTTTTTGTGTGGATTCTTTAGGATTTTCTATATTGAAGATAATGCCATTTGCAGTAGAGATAGTTTTACTTCTTTTTTGCTAATCTGGATGGCTTTTGTTTTAGTTTCTTGCCTTATTGCCCTGGATAGGACCTCCAGCACAATCTTGACTAGAGGTAGCAAGAGTGGACATCCCTATTTTGTTCCTGATCTTAGGGAGAAAGCATTCAGCCTTTTGACATTAAGGTTGATGTTAGCCATGGCTTTTGTAGTATTCTTGATCAGACTGAGGAACTTCTCCTTTTCTAGTTTGTTGAGTACTTTCATCATGAAGGGGTGTTGGATTTTGTCAAATGCTTTTTCTGTGTTTATTGAGATGATGATGTAGTTTTTGTTCTTTATTCTATTGACATTGTGTATTACATTAATTTTTATATGTTGAACCAATCTTGAATACCTGGGATAAATTCCACTTGGTGATGGTGTGTGATCCTTTTATATCTTACTGGATTCAGTTTGCTAGTATTTTGTTGAGGATATTTGCATTTATATTTATAAGAAATATTTAGGTACCTTACTTTTTAATGAAAGAATATACGGTTCCCCCAGTAAAGGATACCTCATTCTGTCCAAGGAAATTAAAGTAGCAGCCATCTAAGAGCAGGCCTGGAGTGACTGGTGAAAATGTCTGGCTGTGTGGTGGTCTAAGCACATACAAGTGTGGTAAAATTAAAACTATTTTTAAGTTCATAGCTGAATAAAATCTAAAACCCTTTCTATAGCCAACAACAGGCTCCTTGTTGCCTCTGATCTTGTCTCCTAACCACTTACCTCCCTGTCCTCCAACACACACATCAATACCACACTGGCCTCCTTGCTTTCCTTCAGGTATACCATGCGTTAGGGCCCTTGCACTTGCTGTTCCCCTTTTCTGGAGTGTTCTTCCCCTAGACATCCACATGGCTTCATCCCTCACTTTTTTTTAGGTCTCTGCTAAAATGTCATCTGTTAGTAAAGAGGCCTTGCCTGGCAACCCCATCTAAAATAACCTTTCCTCTTACCTCTCTGACAGTCTTCCCCTTGCCCTGCTTGACTTTTTTTCATAGAACACATACTCACTGCCTGTTAGACTGTTTTCTTGTGTCTGTTGCCTTTCCTCCTATATCCTCCCCTTCTAGGATCCTCCTGCTTTCCCCTGTCCCACCATGTAAACCTCTTGAGGTCAGAGATGTTCTCTGTTTTGTTCACTGTTGTGTCTAGAATAGGGCCTGGATTATAGAAGATTTTCAGTAATTCGGTAAATATTTGTTGACTGAATGGGCTTGAAAGAAAGAGAAATCCTCAGGTGCCAGAAATGTAGGGGAGCTTAAAGCCTGCATGGCATCTGGTAAACAGAGCCTTGAGGGATTATACATGCTGTAGGCCTTCATAGTTGGGGTCCACGGCACCAGACTATCCTTGTATGAGGATAGGATACTTGTATGTAAATCTCCTTGCTGAGAAGTTAAAGTGAAAATTAATCTCAGAAGCAAACAGTAGTGACAGCAGTGCTTGTACAATCCAGGATATATACATATCCTGAGGGATTATACACGCTGTAGGCCTTTGTAGTTGGGGTCCATGGCACCAGACTATCCTTGTATGAGGACAGGGTACTTGTATGTAAATCTCCTTGCTAAGAAGTTAAAGTGAAAATTAATCTCAGAAGCAAACAACAGTGACAGTAGTGCTTGTACAATCCAGGATACGTCTCATTCTCATAGATAAAATAGTCTGTGAGTCTATAAGAAAAAGAATGACCCACCAAGAGGGAGCCAGCAGACCGAGCAAACCTGAGAATTACTATTCCAAGACCTTCTAGTGGAGGGTCTGAAATGAATTTTAAAATAAGGGCCCCAAATAATTAAAGCTAAGAGAAGGAATAGAAACCATAGTGAAGGAATATGACACCATGAAGAAAGGACAGGCAAATTTGAAAAATAACCAAATAGAGCTGTACATGTGAAAAATATAGTCATTGCAAATAAAATATTTTTAGACTAGTTAAACAGGAGATTAGACATAGCTGAAGAGAAATCATGAATTAGAGATTGAGACTGAGAAGGTTTACCTGCCAATGGTCTTGTTGTATCTGCAAGTTTTATCTGAAACTTATTTCATCACTGATACTGGGGTGAGAGTTCTTCTGACTCACGAAGGAAAACGGCTAAGTCAAGTTGATGTTCCTCTCTGACTAAGCCTTGCCACGTTTACTAAGGTCAAAGTCTGCAATATCCTGTTCTTTCTCTTCCTTAGGGCAAACTACCAGGATTTTCAGCTGAAAAATCTAAGAATAATTGAACCTAACGAGGCGACACACTCAGGAGACCCAGGTGTAGAAACAGGTAATAATTTTATCTGTTACTGAGATGGAACATCTCAAAAGGATTTTGGGTTCCCTCACCCCAACACCAAGTTGGGAGAGAAGAGAGGGTAAGGGATTAATAATTGATCATGCGTGGGGATGAAGGGATATATATCTGGAAATTAAAAACCATTTTGTCTTTTGGTTTCCCGGGTTGTTGGTTATTGTTTTTATGTGTGTGTGTGCGTATAGCTATTTTTCAGTAGAAAGTTAGAGTTATGGTTTTTGCATTTCCTGTTCTTGGGATGGTGGTGATGGTGGTGGTAGTGGTAGAGACAGGTTGTTATTGAAAAAGTCCTATTCTGATTTTTCTAATTTCTAATGTAATCCTTTATTGACCACCTTAGAGATTAGCTTTCAGTTTTCATCATAAGACTATGAAATAAGAAAAGTTTATGGTGTATTATTGTGCTTTATAAATTGAATGGGCATTCAGGAAAATCTTTTTGGGAAAATTTTCTGGAACCGTATCCTCTTCCCAGGACTGGTTAGTTATATTATTGGGTTGCCAGAAACCTGAATTCTGAAAAGTGGTGTATTTCTATATTTCTGGCCCATGTAAACTGGTGCTTTTCTGTGGGCTACCCAGGAGAACTATAGTGTTTCCTTCTAGTTGACTGAAAAAATCAATCCCGTGAAGCACATTAGAAACCATAACGGATCTTTCTTTGGAAGGTCAATGCTGCAGCTACATCCAATTTTAGGTCCTTTTTCTTTAAAAATGTAGATGTACCCAACACATTTGGGGCCGTGTTAGGAGGGAGGAGAGGAAGGAATGGGAAAAAGAGGAAGCAGGAAAGGGAAAAGTGATAGAATAATTGAATTTAGAGTTTGAAGAGAACTTACCTTTCTTTTTATTACATATGAAGAAATAGAGGTTCAGGGAGCTTCAGTTGTCTGAGGTTGTAAATCCCAGCTGGAAACTGGAAAGCTTCAGTTGTGTGAGGTTGTAAATCCCAGCTGGAAACTGGAGCCCACTTGTTTCGATTCCTTTGGTCTTAGAATGCTTTAAGAGAGCCTCTGTTATGTCCCCTAGATAATATGATCTAATAGAGCGTGGGCTTGGTGATTGGCTAGAGCTGGGGTCCTGGTCCTGATGACCCAGCTGATTTGGGCAAGGATTTAACTCCTGTTTATTTATCTGTAAAATGGGAATAGTGAAATCTCCCTGGGGGGGATTATTGTGAGAATTAACCACTAATGTATGTAAAGCCCTTGGCCCTTGCTCAGCAGTGGGACAGAGAAACAAACCACCATCTCTAAAGCTATGGATGCTGGAAAAGCAGCTTGGCATCTGTACAAATGTTAAGATGCTGAAATTGGAGTAAACTAGTCCCTTCTCTTCTTATAACAAGGCATGGAGGAATCCCAGCTGGTGCTTCAGATTCAGATTCAAATAATATTTCTTGAGCTTCTACAATGTATCAGATGCTGTGCATGGAGCTTTCACACATGCTGTCATGTTAAATTCTCCTAGCCACCCAGTGAGGTAAATAGGGTGTGCTCTTCATGTACTTCCAAGCAGTGAAAAGTCTTTTGTTTGTGATAAAGGCTGAAGGTTTAGGAGCTTATGTCTAAAAGCAGACCCACATATGCAAGAGACTTTCAAATGAGTCATTCTTTTTAAAGCATGATTTAAAAATGCCTGGCAATGTATGGGCTAATTTTACATCATGGCCTAGGTTTGTTGTTCTTGGCTCCCCGCTTCCCTGCACACCCTGATTAGCTCTTGGCTGCTTCTAACATTTCTGAAAAGTAATGGGATATGGAATGAGCAGATGCTATTATACAGCATCTTCTAGGATCCTAGCTTTCTTTCACTGAAGATTCATTACTGTTATGCTGAGTCTGAAAAGATCATAGACACAAAGTTGTGATATTCATTCAGCCATCTTTGAGTGAGTGTATGCATATGTTAGGTGCTTGGCTAGATACGTGGATTCAGAGATGAAGATGACATGGTCTCTGCCTTAAGGAGAAGCAATATATACACCTAATGCACCATTTATCACGTTGCTTTCACAGTTAGTTAATTGTGTATCTACCTCTAGTAATTGCAAACACAACATTTACTATATGCCAGGCCCTGTTTCTAAGTGCTTTGTATATAGTAGCCCATTTAATCCTCATAAAAATTACCCTATGAGGATCACCAGCCATAATTTTCACCTCCGCCATCTTGACTCATTTCAACTGCTGCCACCTCAGTGGCTGGGTCTTATAATTATACCTGCTCTGTCTCCTCCTCAGCTCTAGCTGCTCACCCATTCAGTCACTTTTAAGGCCTGTTGGCCTGTGGCCACCTCTCCCTCAGCCACCTTTGCCCATTGTATCCTCCTCCTTGATAGGTGCTTCCACTGCCACAGCCCATTCGTTGCCTCAGCCACTGCCCCTTATCACATCGTTTTTTTTTTAACATCTTTATTGGGGTATAATTGCTTTACGATGGTGTGTTAGTTTCTGCTTTATAACAAAGTGAATCAGTTATACATATACATATGTTCCCATATCTCTTCCTTCTTGCATCTCCCTCCCTCCCACCCTCCCTATCCCACCCCTCCAGGTGGTCAGAAAGCACTGAGCTGATATCCCTGTGCTATGCGGCTGCTTCCCACCCCTTATCACATCTTATCTGTTAGTTGTGGTATTGGGAGTTCTTTCATTGGGTCTGATATAGGTGACAAGTGGCTGCATCAGACTCAGGACACCGACCAAATATGAAGGGCATGAAGGATGAGGAAGGAAGGCGCAGGGGAGATGTTAATAGTGGTGAGGGGGGCAGGTGGCATTGTGGAGGGAAGTGTGAAGATGCCACTGTAGTGGAGTGAAACTGAGGATGCTGGTGATTCTGGGGAGGCCAGTCAAGAGGAGGAATGTAATGATGAGGCAAGAGATGGTGATGAAGTTCAGAATGTGGTGTTGAGGAGGACGGTTGTGGTGACCAGGAAGCAGAGGATGTCTTTGACCGGCTCCATTTTGCCTTTGATGGTTTTCAGTTTGTAATTGAGGATTTTGTGCTTGCCGTTAGTTCTGTTGACTTCACTGATGAAGTCAGTAACAAAATATCGATCCATACTACAGTCAGTGCTATAAACACCCAGTCAGTGCCATCAAAATCTGTTAAGTCAGGATGTGCCCAAATAGAAGCCCAATTCTATGAGGAAATTAATGATCTTGAAAGAAAATATACTGGCTGCTGTCATATAGTTGCTTTTTAAAATTCCAGATGCTCAGGCTGTACTCCAGACTAATTAAATAAGTTCCCCAGGTAGTTCTTATGTGCAGCCAAGGTTGGAATACTGCTCCAAAGGATGTCTACGTTTTTGCTTGACTTTTAAAAATGTTAAACTGCTCAGAAATATGGTTCGGAAACACAGATTTATTCTGAAGCTCCTGAAAGACGTCATAATAAAGTTTTCAGATGCTGGCAAGCTTATGAGGTCATAATAGGCTTCATTTTGAACCCAATGGAGGTATTGACATATAAATTTAGGTCAGATTAGATACTTCTGATCCCTCTTTTTCAAGTACATGAGAAATTATAGGCTCAGTAGGTCAGACAAAAGGAAAGGATGTCCCTCTGAAAAGTATTCAGAAGCATCTGTAATGCAGGGATCATGGACATGTTTGAGTCATGAATAGGACCATTTCCATTGTCTCTCTCTTTGAGTACTTCTGTCTTTTGGAGACTTCTGAGTGGGAGCCCTGAGGCCAGCAGCTGAAGCTGCCCTTGCAGATTATGAATAAAATGGGGCACTTTTTCAGTGAGTCCCAAGAGTAGTAGTATGGTACCTCGTAGGGGAATCTGTTGGAGATAACCATAAAGACTGAGGCTTTTATAGCCTAAGGTGCTGGTGATGATGGAGAAGCAGCAGATAAAAATGCTAAAGAAAAAAACCAAAAAAAGGATCTATACCTAGCAGAGTACAAGCCACAGTGAGCCAGGGTGTAAATTCTTGAGGATAACCTGTAGTACAATAGCCTCAACGTAAATTACTTACAGCATTGTACATTAGGATGTTTTTGGTTAAGTCAGGTATTTTTTATTTGTTTAAAAAATGGGTTGGCAAAATCCAAAAGTCTGACAACACCAAATGGTGGCTAGGATGTGGACCAGCAGGAACTTGCATTCATTAATGGTGGGAATGCAAAATGGTACAACCACTTTAGAAGACATTTTGGTAGTTTCTTACAAAACCAAATATACTCTTACCATGTGATCCAGCAATCATGTGTCTTGGTATTTATCCAAAGGAATTGAAAACTTATGTCTACAGAAAAACCTGCAACATGGATGTTTTATTTTTATTCATAATCACCAAAACTTGGGAGCAACCAAGGTGTCCTTCAGTTTGTGAGTGAATAAACAAACTGTGGTACATCCAGACAATGGAATATTATTCAGCAATGAAAAGAGATGAACTATCAATCCATGAAGAGACATGGAGGAATCTTAAATGCATATTGCTAAGTGAAAGAAGCCTATCTGAAAAGGCTATATACTGTAAGATTACAACAATATGACTTTCTGGAAAAGGCAAAACTATGGAGACAGTAAAAAGATTAGTCATTCCAATGGATTGAGGGGAGGGGAAAGAAGGATGAATAGACTGAGCACAGAGGAGTTTTAGGGCAATGAAAACTATTAAACTATTAAATCATAATGATGGATACGTGTCATTATACATTTGTCAAAACCCATAGAGTATACAGCACCAACAGTGAACCCTAATGTAAACTGTGGACTTCGGGGGATCGTGATGTGTCAATATAGATCATCAGTTATAACAGATGTACCACTCTGGTACTTAACTAGTCATTGAGTGGCGTGGAGCAGTCTGGTTTTGGTACAAACTCTCCTGTTGTTGCAGACAGCAGAATGGCTCCAAAGGTAACTTCGGAGCTGCTTCGGCAGCTGAGACAAGCCATGAGGAACCTGGAGTATGTGACAGAACCAATCCAGGCCTACATCATCCCGTCGGGAGATGCCCACCAGGTACTGAGTGGAGATGGGCTGGTGATGGAACTCGTCAGCCCCTCGTTTCTTTTTATTCCTTTCCCTCAGCCCCAATGTGTTTGTAGGATTCAAGTTGTCAACTCACATCTAAGCATGTTCTCCAGGGCTAGGCACAGGGACCTGTGTCCAGTAGAGTCTCACTGAATGCTTATTGATGTGGCCCTGGCTTCCTTATTTCCAGTGTATATAGCTAGCTTTCAATAAATTGTGGAAGAATTAGGAGATAAACGAAGGGGCAGAAGTCTGGACCTCTCTGTTGCTGATGCACTTTACCCCATCTCCTTTGCCACACCATGTCCCCAGCAGAATTGTCTGTCCTGCCTCCCTTCTCCCCATCCAGACTGTCCTGTCCCACTGGCACAGCCAGAAGGGCAGCCAGAAATTCATCTTGGATCTCCACTCTAGCAGGTTTTAGGGATGATTCTGTGTATTACCCCCGTCATCCCCCCAGCCACTGCCTTTGGTGGAAGCATTTCAATAAGTGCCCTCTATATCTGAGAACACGAGTGATTTAATTATGGGAGAGTCGGGTTTAGAGAGGTGGAGACTGCATGTGATGGGGCTGAAAAGCAGAGGACGAAAGGATTCTAGGATTTACTTTTTTAGCTCATTGAGTCAGCAGGTGTTTGTATGCCTACACCATGGTCATGGTACTGCAGGGTTACAAAGACGAATTTAAGTTTGAATTCCTTCCCTCCCGTGTTTACGGTTTAGTAGAGACCTGAGATGGTATACAAAGTGCTATTCTTCCATAGAGTCATCTACACATATACTTTTTATAGCCTTTGTTTATGTGCACTGCCTTAGGTATGGTACATGACACAAAGATGAGAATGGTCCTGGTCTCAAGAAGCAGACAGTTTAGTGATGGAGTTAAGATACGCATACACGTGTCTATATTGCAAGGTGGAATGTGGATGTTCCATCAAGAAAATCTGGGCAGAGGGCTGTGGATGTTTGAGGGTAAGAGGGGAGGATGATGGAAGGCTTCATGGGCACGGGAGGCATGTGAACGTGGCCTTGAAGGACGCATAGAGTTGGGTAAATAGAGAAGGGGGAAGGGATTCTAGATAGAAGGATTAGTAGGAGCAAAGGCAGAGAAGCAGGGAAGCTTAGGGTGCTTTTCAGAAACAAGGTGGTAAGTTCCTCTGGCAAAAGCCTAAGGAAGTAAAAAGCAATAGTCAGAAATACTGGTGTTCTAGAATTCTTTAGTTGCAGGCAATAGAAACCACCTTGAAGTACTCTGAGCAATAAAAATGCTGCTTTATAAGGACTTAGGGGCAGGGCCACTGCACTGGCACAACTCCAGGTTGTGAATGGTACTCTCTGGAGTTGTGCCTCAGGTAGGATGTCCCGTGGAACCTGAGGGCAGGGTGCAGCTGGCCCCCTAGGAGGACTGGAATGGGAGGGGTTTCAGCTCTTGCTGCAGATAAGTTTCTTTCTGTCTCAGGCAACAAGGTAGATAGTGAATAGATGGCCACCCCACAATTTCTGCATATATATCTCTTTATCTGTTACTTTCAAGATACCAGATTGAACCAGAACCTTAATTCCAAATCCGGAGTCCTGGGTGAGAATTTGATCAGTGTAGTAGCTTGGTGTTTACCCTTGGTCACTGTGAGTGTGTAAGTACGTGTGTGTGCGTGTGTGTGTGTGTGTGTGCGCTCACATGTGAGATCACATGTGGCACTGACATGACTGATGAGGGTCTGCCATGATGGAGGGGGTGGCAGATAAGGGTATTACTGTTAGCTGAAGCTAAGTTCCCCAAAGAGGTCCACCCTAGCTGACCTCCTTTCTGCCCCTTCTCCAACGGTGGCAAACCATATGGTCGTGACAATATCAGGCCAGTGTTAACCTGGGGACAGCATCAAGATTGGACCCCTGCTTGGAGGCACAGGAGACTTCCTGGCCTCAGAAGCAAATGAAGGGCTGAAATGAATAACCAAAGGGATTGGATGATTTGAGGCGACAGCATGACATTCAGGATATTTTGATGTTTAGAACAGAGTTTCCCAAACCGTATTCTACAGCATTCCTGTTGTGTTTTGTAAGGTGTTCTGCAAAAAATGTAGTCAGGGGTCAAGAACATAGTGAAATGAGCGGAACAGTTCCTTTTTTTTTTATTGTGGTAAAAAAACTTAACATTTAACCATTTTTCACACCACTGTACAATGCATCAGTGTTAACTGTGTGCACATAATTGTACAGCAGATCTCTAGAACTTTTTCGTCTTACAAACCTGAAACTACAGCCACTGAACACCTCTCCCTGTCCCCGCCGACTTCCATCCTACTTTCTAAGAATTTGACCACCTTAGGTGCCTCATCTAAGTGGAATCATGCAGTATTGTCTTTTGGTAACTGGCTTAATTTCACTTAGTGTAATGTCCTCAAGGTTCATCCATGTTGTAGCTTATGACGGGATTTCCTCTTTTATAAGGCTAAATAATAATCCATTGTATGCACATACTACATTTTCTTTATTCATTTGTGTATGAACATTCAGGTTGCTTCCACCTCTTGGCTCTTGTGAATAATGCTGCACTGAACATGGATCTGTAAATGTCTCTTTGAGATCTTGTTCAATTCTTTTGGATATATACCTGAAGTGGGATTGCTGGATCCTATAGTAATTCTATTTTTAATTTTTTCAGGAACCTCCATACTGTTGCCCATGGTGGCCATGCCATTTTACATTTACCCCAACAGCGCGCAAGAATTCCAATTTCTTTACATCCTTGCCGGCACTTGTTATTTCTTTTTTTTGGTGGTGGTGTCCTAGTGGATATGAGGTAATATGTCGTGGTTTTGACTCATATTTCCCTGGTGATTAGTGATGTTGAGCATCCTTTCATGTGCTTGTTGGCCATTTGTGTATCTTCTTTGGAGAAGTGTCTATTCAAGTCCTTTGCCCATTTGAACAGTTTCTTAACTGTAGGATTCCTCAGGGCCTTTAATATATGAGTGTGTACTGTACAACTCTAAGGAACAGATGAAGTATTCAGCACTTTTCAGATTTAAATGTCCATGGAATTTCCATAGTCATCTCAGGAGTGGGGTAGGGACTCTGTTCCATGGAATTTCTTAGTCTGTTGACCTTCAGTAGCACTTTTTGTACCACAGTGGGTTTGAACTTGCTCCTTGAAGACGTGAGAGGAAGCGGAGGTGTAAAGAGGAGAGGCCCCTGAAGATGAGGGTTTGGCAAGTAGAAGTGGTTGAAGGGGTGAAGGGGGAGGTGGGAGAACAATGTGTAAGTGTAGGAGAAGCAGCAGATCAGGCCAGAAGGGGGCTGTTGGCACGTGAGAAAGCCGAGGTGGCCCTGTACTGTAGACGGGGGGAGGTAAGGAGAGACTGGTGGGGTTTAGGGTGGGGCTTTGGTAACAGAATTCTTCCATTCACCTCTGTTCTCTAGATGAACAAGATTCACCAGCTTCATAGGAACCAAAGTTTCATCTTGACTAAGGGCTGGATGAGTAGGTAGGGTAGCCAACATAGCTTGGGCCTGAGGAGGTGTAAGTAGCAGAGGAACTGGGCATCCCACCATTTAAGAAGGGCAGACCTTGTCCTTGTCCTCAAGGAGCTCCTTTTTTCTTCTCCTGCCTGGGTGCCTCTGATGGGCTCTTCCTTGCCTCCTGTCAGGCCCAGGCTTCAGCCTTTGGACTTGGGCCTCCTGTCACATGGATTCTCTGCTGGATTCAGCAGTGGTGTTTTTCATTCTCTGCCTTTCAGCTGATTGGATGCAGCCCATGTGTATCTGTGAGGGCGATCTTTATTGGGTCTACCAATTCAAATGTTAATCTTTTCCAGAAACAACCTCGCAGACACACCGAGAAATAATGTTTTACCAGCTGGCTATCTGGGAATCCCTTAGCAAGTCAAGTTGACACATAACCTTAACCCTCATAGCACTAGCACACTGTTTTCCGAAACTGGGTCTCTCCTTTGAAAGGGTCTCACAGGCTGTTGTGGAGCAGCAGCCAAACTCCTACTAGTTCTGCTTTATTTATGAACCTTCACCTCTAGGTGAGGCCTCATCGTATGGAAAGATTTGACCTGTGAGTATTACTTGCAGTAACCTTTGAAGGTTTCCAGTTAAGGGTGTGCTGGAAGCTTTGTAGTGTTGGTATTTAGGTTTCAGTTTTCTTTTGCCTGGAGTTAGGATAAAATCTGTGTTTACTGGTAGGGGACGTTCTTGTAGCCAAGCCAAGTTTATCTTGATGTTCTTGGTCCTGGGTGCTGTTCCTGAGCCAACTTTTTTTGGTATCATAATGCTGGTTTTTGGTCTAATACCCTGATTGATGTTTTAAAATTCTGTCTTTGACATTAGGTGTGACCTAATAGACCCAAAGCAATTTCCTATTCAGCTTTGGGAATGGCAGCGACTCTGGCCAAACCCCAGTGATGTTCCAGGCTTTCCCTCAGTGTTTCACCTCCTGCTAATGGATCTGGAATATCAGAATTGGATGGCTCCTCCCTAAATGAGGAAGTTGAAGCTCTAATCCTGGAAAAATGTGTTTTCCAGCAACATCCTGAAAACACAAAAAATTAAGCTTGCTTGATATGAGCTGGCGGCACTTTTATTGCAGAAGTGTCTATTTGTTTAGGCTTCACAAACATATTTTTGTACTCTTGCTGTCCTCTTCTCTCTCACTTCCCTCCCCACTACCCCCCCCCCCCCATTTTTCTTTTATAATCTTTGGTTATCATTTCTATTGCTGTAGCTTAGCCATCTGCCTTACAAGGCAGGGGAAGTTGTGTTTTGCTTGTCTGGTACATATTTCCTGACTACCATATCAGGGCTAAGTATTGGGACAAATGTAAAAGGCAAGCAGTTAGCATACAGGTAAGCGTATGGGCTCTAGAAACTGTCTGGGTTCAGGTGGCAGATTTGCCACTTAACTAGCTGCTTGACCTCAAGTAAGTTACCTCAAACTCCTAAGTGTCAGGTAAACTCTGCGTCTCAGTTTCCCCACCAGCAAAAATGGGACAGTGACATATCTATCTCTTAGGGCTGTTGTTAGGATCAAATGAGTTAATAGATATAAATGCTTAAAGCATGTCTGTCACCTAATAAGTCTCATTATATTAGCTGCTATTTCTGTTGTTGTTATTATTACTATTATAGAAATGAATGAGGGAAAATATTCCCTTAAAGAGGTTAAAGAGTAGATAGCCCCAGTCACAAATCTAACACAAAATGTGACTAGTAAATGTCATAGGAAAGAACTTAATCAGCACTGTCCAGTAGAAGTATATGAGGCACATATGTAGTTTTAACTATTCTAATAGCCATAGTAAAAAAAAAGTAAAAAGAAACAGTGAAATTATTTTTAATAATACATTTTATTTACCCCGGTATGTCCAAAATATTATCATTTCATCACATCATCAGTATAAAAAATCATTAGTGAGATAGTTTACATTTCTTTTTTTATACTGAGTCTTCAATTCCGGTATGTATTTCATTACAAAACATCTCAACTTGAATGTGGAATGTTTGTTGGAAATATTTGATCTGTATTTAGATTTCATAAAATTTACAGTTGAAAAAGTGGCCTTACATACCAAAGTTGTTCTAAACATACTTAAAAAGTTTTGTAATATCTGAGCCTTGAGCATCAGTTTTAAAATTTATATTTAAATTAGTTGAAATAAAATCAGACATTTAGTTTCTCAGTCACATTAGCCACATTTCAAGTGCTTGGTAGCTACATGTGTCTGGTGGCTACTCTAATGCTAAGCACAGATTTAAAGTGTGGACTGAACTCATAGGTGAGAGGGAATATTTTAAGCTGGCAGGGTCAAGGAAGGCTTCATGATGGAAATACATTTAAATTGGAATGTGAACAGATAGAATTTGGGTGCTTGTAGGTAGAGAGGTGCAAGAAATACCATGGGCAAATCCATGGAAGTAGGAGAACATGAATAATGATAACCCTAAAGAAGAAAGAATAATAGGGTCTGGTCAAGGCCACTCAGGAGCCACCAGAGTCAGGAGTTTAGGTTTCTGTTACACAGTAGGGACCCACTGAAGGTCTTTGAATAAGAGAGTGACACGATCAATCAACGGGAGCAGTGTTCAGTGTGGATTGGAGAAGGGAGACACTGGGAACTGAGAAGCCTGTTCCGAGGCCAGTGCAGGATCCCAGCGTCGGGGTACAGAGGGCCTGGACTTGGGTGCTGGTCTTAGGAGCAGAGAAGAAGGGAAGGATTTGGAGGAGAAGCGGTAGATAGATTGAGCGAGGACCTTGCAGGCAGATGACCGAGGGAACTGGGAAGTTTGGAAGCTGAGAGGGTTTGTGTTGCCATCCAAAGAAAGAAATGAGAAGCCCCACGTTCCTTGTTTCAGGTCCTGTGGAGAGGAGGGCCCTCGTTGGGATGACTGTTAAGTGGGACTCTGGGTCCTTGCCAGGACTGTGAGGACAGGAAGTGCTGGCTTTGTGTGTGACCTGCCGCAGGAGCCTCCTCAGTAATAGAGAGGCTGCTGTGCTCTGGGGCTCTTGTTCCTGTTTCATTTCAGGCTAGATTCAGTGTTGATGGAATTTCTCCTACGGTTGGGGAGGGGGAGGGTGTTAGAGAAATGAAGAGGAGTCTTGAATCTGTCCTTTGTGTACTTTCCAAAGCACAAATACACACACCCACACACTGTTGCATGTTGGAGACAACACGCACCCTGAATATGTAATTGTGCAAGGACTTGGCACTCCAGGGGTCTGCTCCTCTCTGCCCTTTTCGACTCTAAGGTTTTTTTCTTTTAAACTCAGAACAATGGTTGTAGTATTAATGAGTTTGGGCCCGGGGGGACTTTTGCAGCGAAGAAGTGTCCATTCTCTCTTGTAATCTGGGTGTTTTCTTGTACCTTCTAAGGCAAATGTTGGGATTTGCGGGCACGACTGGCTCCAAACCAGGGGAATCATTGGCTGGGGCCAGAACTGCGCTGGCCCCACCTTTGAGAATTCCGAACTCTTCATCCTCCCCTTCTGTGAGGCCCCTCGTCTGCTTTTGGGCTCGGCTTAGTCCACAGATCCCATCCTTGTGGGGGTGGCTTTGCTACCTTGAGCTTTTGGCTGTGTTTATGGTTCCTCCTTCTGGAAGACATGACTCCGATTTTCCGAAACTCTTTTTGATTCTACTCCCATTCCTCCAGGAGCTGGCTTCCTGTTTGTATTTCTTAAATAGGCTTTCTCCTGGGGTGGAGGTAGTGATTTTTATCCCGGAGTGATTTTATTCACCGTATTAATTAGAGTAACACTAGCTGTGGTAACACATCTCAAAGTTTCAGTGACTCTGTATTGCAGAGCCTTATTTCTTGTTCATGTAGCAGTCCAGAGTGGGTGTTCCTGGTTGGTGGGTGACTTTCTTCCACTAGGAAGAAGAGTGATTCAGGGATCCAGGCACTTTCCATCATGTGATGCCACCATTCCAGCTGGAGGAAGGGAAGGAGTATGGAGAGGGTGCGTCCATCTTTAACTGCCCTGACTCAGATATCACTTCCCACCCTCTTTCCGTTGGTGAGAACTAGTCATGTGATCCTGCCTAGATGCAAGGGGGCCTGGGAAATGAAGTCCTGGATGGGAAACCAACCGCTCTTCAGTGACTTTACAGTAAGGAAAGGGCGTGAATCTTTGGGCAGCTATCCATTTTTCCCACGTACCTTGACTTGGTTTCATTTAAGAGACAAGAAAGCCAGTAAGTGGGGGAGCCAGGCTTGAACATAGGTTTGATTCCTGCATGTAGGAGACATCTGTTATGTGGTTGATGAAGGTAGAGGTGAATGGGGGGCAGTTGCTTGGCAGTGTGGCAAAGGCATGGGCTTTTGAAAGTCAGACCTGAGATCAGATCTCGGCTCTGCCACTTAGAGCAGTGGTGTCTTGGTTCGGGCGGGGTGGGGGGGGGGTGGTAAGTAAGTAATTTACTTCTCTGAGCTGCTGATTCTTCTTCTTCTTTTTTTTCTTTAAATCTGTAAATGGGAAGGATGCTACCTTCCAGAGCTGCTGTTGGGGTTAGAATTAGGGGAAATGAAGATAGTTATTGGCAAGTAGTCAGGCTTAGCCAGTATTATTTGTTATCATCACCCAAGGTGGGGAGCATGGATGAATGCCATTGTGGATGGTTTGGTAAAATCCAGAGGTGTGGGAGATCTCTGAAAGCCGGCTGGGTCAGAAAGCGTTGTGGAAGAGGGCATGTTTGAGCTGGATTGTGAGACATGGCTGAGGCTTTTTTTTTTTTTTCTGTGGTTTACTGATATGCTTTATTTGGCTGTGTGTTATTTAAATTGTTTGAATTAGGTGCCAACGTTTAAAAATTGAGTGATCTCTCATGAACATACATATATTTAGCTTTTCCTGAAATACTGAAGGTTGGCAACACTTGGTTCATATTCCAGCATGACAGGAATCAGAGCTGAGTGGGAACTGCTCTCTCTAGAAGAGACAGCCTCTTGTCCTGCTTTACTCATTTCGTTTACCTGCCTGTACCCTAGGGCTTTTGAGTTTGAAACCCCAGTTGTAATCCCTTCTGGCCTTTCTCCTGTTGGATAAAGCATTAGTTTCCTGTTGCTGCTGTGACGAACTTAGTGGCTTACAACAACACAAATTTATTATCTTACAGTTCTGGAGGGCTGGAGTCTGCAGTGGTCAGCAGGGCTAAAGTGACTTCTGGAGGCTCTGGGGAGAATCCATTTCCTTGTCTTTTCCGGTTTCTAGAGGGCACCTGCATTTCTTGGCTTGTAGCCCTTTCTCTGTCTTCAAAGAGGTGGCTAAGGTCTTAACTATGGAGAAAGGTTCATCTCTCCTCCTGCTCTTCCTTTATTCTGCAAGTATTGGTTGCGGGCCTAGTGTGTGTCACCTGTGCCCTGTACAGGGACAGTGACAAACAAGACAGACAAACACCCTGATCTCATGGGACTTACATTCTGGGGGGCAGGACAATAACAGTGTAAAAGAGTCATTAAGAAGAGAAACATCTAGAAAAATGTACTGTACAGAGAGGTAGAAGAGGCTGAGTGGCTACTGTAGCTGGATAGTCTAGGCAAGCCTTTCTGGGGAGGTGACATCTGACCTGAAATATAATGATGGGAAGGAGCCTGCCATACCTTGACCAGAGGGAGACTTTTATAGGCACAGGAAAGCATGTGCAAAGGCCTTTAAGCAGGAATGAGATTGGCAAGCGCAAGGAGCAGAAAGCAGGCGGTGTGGCTGGAGCACTGTGAGTGGGAGGACTGTGGGCGGAGAGCAGGGCCGGACCAAGCTATGCCTTGGGGACTGGCCTGGGGTTTGGATTTTATCCTAAGTGTGATGGGAAGTCATTGGAGGATTTTAAGCGGGATGCTAACATGACACATACACATTTTGAAAAGCTCCCTCTGAGTGTGTGTGAAGAGTGGATTGTAGGGACAGTGGTCCAGGTAGAGATGAGGGAGGCTTGGACAGGGACATATTAGAGATGGAGATAAATGGACAGTTTTGGAGAAAAAAGCCAACGGCTGTGTTTCTTTGCGGCTTTTTCCTAGTATGCTAAGGCTTTGGCTTATTTTAGGCCTTTTGCTGTTCTCTAGGGAGAATGTTCCCGGGCTTTGCCAGCTTCATGGCTGGGGGAAGAGTGGGAGGCCCGGGCCCAGTGCTTGTCTGGGCTCTGCTTGGCCTGTTGGTGTGGAGGTGACAGCTTTGGTCAGTGATGTCTTTCTGGCGTGTTGACCACTTAGGTCATGTCTAGACATTCTTGCTCCACCCTCATCTCGATCCCAAACCAAACACATCCACCTGCTGTTAATTCCTTCTCCCTTTGGAGAAACTCTTCTCCTGCCTTTGCTGAGAGGCAGCTCCAGGTAACCCCTGGGGGGACGTGAGCCTCCGCCCGGGCTTCCCCAGGTAGGGGTGGGGCACTCCTCGAGAGCTGTGTCCCTGTGTGCCAGAGCCCAGCCAGGCCGAGCCCCTCACCTGCCTCCTCACTGTGCGTCGGGTGGGAGAGCACCCAGCCAGGCGGACCTCCTTGTTGGTCGAGAGTGCCCCCTCTGTATTTTCCTTGTTGTGTACTCTGAGTTTTAGCACAAGGTTTTTTTTGTTAACTGAGTTTTCCCAGCCTCTTAGCTGCTTTTTCACCCCTCAGGAGGAAGAGATTAATATTGTCTCTTCTGTTGCATATACGCAGCACTCCCAGGTTTCTGGTGAGTTGTTTTGAACATTCACTTACTGTTCCTCACAACAGAACTAGGAGAAGGGTAGGAACAGACTCTCCCATTTTGGCCTTTTTTTTTTCAGTCTTGCACTCACTAATTCCTGGGTCAGTAAACAAAGGAGGGCTCTGCAGTTCACAAATGATGCCGGAGGCCACTTCCTTTTATGTCCTTAGTGCTGTCTGGTCAATGTTCCCTTGTGTTTTCGGGATCAAACATTTGCTTGCCATTGCATTCAGCAATCTGAAATGACCCGTTGTAGAAATGAGGAACTGAGGCTGAAAGAGGTGAGGAGACTCGTTGCAGACCACATAGCTGGGCCTGCTAGAGGGCAGGTGCGACCCAGAGCTCTCAGAGCCCCTTCATCCTGCCATCATGATTCTTTCTGCTGACCCTTCCAGCACCTCTGTGGGTCATGGTCTTGTGACTGGTCTGAGGCTGCGATTGTGGCTGCCTTGGTGAAAGGGGCAGCTCTCATCCACGCGGCAGGACTAGAACCTGGGAGCCGTTTTCCCCTACATCATGTTGACTGTCCCAAAATGCCTTGGGGTCCAGCCAGCAGCCCCCTTCTCTATCCTAAGCATTCTTAACCCTGCCAAGTCCTTTAGCTCAGGAAAAACCTGCTAACAGGAGAAGGAGCAGTGGCTCTGGTCTCGAGTAGACCAGATCCTGGCCCTGCTATTGACGTGTTGGTTACTTAAAGATTCTGTGTTTGAACCTCAGTTTTCTCATTTGCTATTGGTCTTATCCTGGAGAGTTATTTTGAGGATGGGATGCGATGTGTTTTATGGGGGCAGCGTGGCATAGGGCTTCAGAGTTGAGGCTCTGAAACCGCCCAGGTTCAAGTCCTGCCTCTGCTACTTATTAGCTATGTGACTTTGGACAAGTTACTTGACTCTCTGTGCCTCACTGGCTATTACCAGAAGTTACACAATGTGGCCTCGTACCCTTTCCCCAGGAATGGGAACCTCTTACCTTCTTAGCCCTAATCCCATTCCATTCAGAGGCAAGGGATTATCGGCTGGGAAGGACCTGGATTTGAACATGATGTTTTATTTTGCTGAAGCCTCCTGGGTTAGAGGAAGCATTTCCCTTTGTTCCCTAACAGGAAGGGACAGGGTCTGCGTGGGAGAGATTGGTGACACTGCCTTGGATGGAGGATACAAACAGGAAGTTCAGAAATAAGCTGATATCTAAAGAGACTTAAGTTAGAGAATTATTGGCACATAAAACAGAAATTCGGGCTTTTGAGAAAAATAACAGATACCTAAATGTCAGTGGCAAGGAAGGGAGAAGGCTATTGGTTTGTTTTTTGAGTAAGATCTCAGTGAGGAAAGAGCAGTTTTGATCTGTTTCTCTTGACTTGCTTTGTTCTCCAGATGAAAAAATTGAGGTTAAAGGGAACAGCCCTTTAGCCCGTAATTAATTAGGGTCTTCTGTAGTGTGCACTAATTAAAAAAAAAATGTTCAGCTTGCCTTTTCAGCTAGATTGGCAGTTCCTTGAAGGCAGGTGCCCAGCTTTTGCCAGCTTTGCAGCCCTGCTGGGCTGAGCAGGAGTCGCATGTGACTGATCAAGGTCCAATTCCTTGTCCTTTTTGTTTTCCAGAGTGAGTACATTGCTCCCTGTGACTGTCGGCGGGCCTTTGTCTCTGGATTTGATGGCTCTGCAGGTGAGTTTCTAAATTCTCTTTGTTCTTTTGGTACTTTTGTTTACCTCTCAAAAATAACTAGAACCGGTTTCAGCCTGTGATACAGAACCAAAAAACAAACAAAAAAAAAAGCAAACCAGACGTCCCCATTGAGCCTCTGCAGAGGGGATGTGGTCCCAGCATCCCCAGCTCCTAAGCTTACATTTTAGTGTCTCTTTTCTCTATGCCTTTGCTTTTCAAATCTTAAAAAATGTTACTTAAAAAATATTTTTGAACTTTTTATTAACTGTAACATACATACAGAAAAGTGTATCAATTAACCTGAATACCCCGTGTAACTAGCACTAAAAATAAAAAGTGGGACACTAATAGCATCCCTTAAAACCCCCTCCTTAGCCTATTGGTCCTGTGTAATTGTCTAAGCGCTTCACTTTTGGTTTCTCTGTTTTCAGTTTCAGCTTAAATAACAAAGATGAATGTTGAGCTACATTGTTGCCCTGCCCTAACTTTCCCAAAGCTGTTGTGCCCTTGAGATTTAGGATGGGTTCCCCCCTTCAGACTCCCATCCTTCAAAGCTGCTAGACTCGGTGCAAACCCCTCTCCTCGCAGTTAGCGCACTGCTTCCGTTGATGTAAAAGGCACTTTAGAATTGGTTTTGGCTGACACCTCTGCTGAAAGCCCTGAGTTCTGTTGGGCCTGTGGGAACTGAGGGCAGATAGAGGTGGGAGGCATAAACTCCTGGCTGGTGACCAACTGCTGCATCACAATGAACACTGACAGCATCCAGGTGGTCTCTCTTGGGAAAGGTGAAACACCTCCTTTAGGGTGTCTGGTGGAGCAGATGGCTGTGATCACTGAGCAGATTCACTGCTGTCTTGTTAATTACGAGACCCTTGTGGCCACAGGTCCACAGACCTCTTTCTACTGACCTTGACTCATGCTGTACAAGTGGGGTCCTTTCTGTGCAGGGACCAATACCCAGGCTGACTCAGGACTATTTCTTTCGGAGCTTGGCCCACAGCTGTTTTTCAGTGGTATCATCTTCTCTTGCCTGGAGGTTCTCTTGGAGTTAAAGGCCCCGCTGCCCCACCAGAGGCCCCACCGGAGCGGTGGTGAGGCCACACGGGATCTGGTGCCCCTCACCGTGCTTGCCTGCCTGCTGCCGTTTTGTGCAGCTTCTAGGTGGTGGTCAGAAACTTTTCTCATCTCCTTGCTCCCCTGCTGTAGGCACAGCCATCGTCACAGAAGAACATGCGGCCATGTGGACTGATGGGCGCTACTTCCTCCAGGCTGCCAAGCAGATGGACAGCAACTGGACGCTCATGAAGATGGGTGCGTAGAGGCACAGCCATCTCAACTTCAGTTGGCCAGCTCTGGCAGGGGACCCTAGGGCTCCTCAGGGCTTCTGGATCTTACCCCTTTTATGGGGCCACGGGCCCCTTTTAGAATCCAAGGTGTCTTAGTCTGCTCAGGCTACCAAAACAAAATACCACAGACTGGGTGGCTTAAACAACAGAAATTTACTTTTTCATTTCTGCTGGCTGGAGGTCTGAAATCAGGGTGCTATTGTGGTCAGGTTCTGGTGAGAGCTCTCTTCCTGGCGTGCAGACAGCCTCCTTCTCACTGTATCCTTACATGGCTATCTCTCTCTGTTCCTCTGCTTAGAAGGCCACCAGTCCTCCTGGATTAGAATTCTACCTTATGACTTCATTTAACCTTAATTTCCTCCTAAACCTCCTGTCTCCAAATATAGTTACATTCAACGTATGAATTTTGAGGGGACACAGTCCAGTTCATGGCACAAGGAAAAGCAAGAAAATGACATGCTGATATACACATACCATTACGCGTTTAATTTTGGAAGATCCTGGTTCAGGATACTCATTTCAGTGAGGAGAAACTGAGGGCCAGAGAGGACAGTTGCTTTGCTGCAGCTCACATAGCTTGCTGTGCGTTTGATTCATGCACTGGGGCCTTTCCATTGCTCTTTGCTGCCTCACGATTCAAAGTGAGATAAAGGTAAGGGGCCATTGGCAACTGAAGCTAGGAAGCTCTCCCTCTGAGGATCCTGACTTGCTTCTGGCAGCTCAGCCATAGGGCAAGAGCATGGGTCTGGAACTTTCTTGGGCAAGTTGCTTCACCTTCCGTGCTTCAGCTTCCTCATATGTAAGGTGGAATAGTAATAGAAAGTACCACATAAAATGGTGAGGGTTAAAGAAATAGTATATGGGAAGCACAGAGCTCAGTGTTTATTGGATAATGATTGTGTGTGTGTGTGTGTGTGTGTGTACTCTTGTTTTTTCATTTAATTTTATGCTGTATTTTTCCTTGTCACTATAATAGTCTTTTGAAACATGATTTTAGTGGTTGTACAAAGGCCTCTGCCTTCTGAATTTTGAACTTGGACAATAGAAGGAGGGAAAAGGGGCTACCAGGGCTGAGTGAGGAAGAGAAGATGAGGCCAAATCCCTGGTATTTCTTGTTTGTAGTTGGAAGTAATGAGGAAATCAGGTTGTTACCAGACTCACGGTTCACGGAACAGAGGGCTGTTGACACTGAGTTGAGTTGAGTTGACTCCAAGATCCAAGCAGTTAGCCTACTGAGGTAGTGTGTGTGTGTGTGTGTGTGTGTGTGTGTGTGTGTGTGTGTGTGTGTGTGTGTGTGTGTGTGTGTGTGTGTGTGTGTGTGTGTGTTTCACACACTCTCCACATATATAAGTGTTGTTTGTCTTAGGGAAGGAGGAATTAGGAACGTTTTTATCCTGGCAGTGGATTTATTTTAAATTTCCGTTTCTCAAAAGTCTTTTTAAAAATATAGAAACATCAAAGCTACAGGTGGTTGTTGCCCCAGTTGTTCTCCCTCTTCTCTCTCTCTCTCTCTCTCTCTCTCTCTCTCTCTCTCTCTGTCACACACACACACACACACACACACACACAGGCACTTGGGGTTGTAGGGCTGTTATAAATGGATAGGCCACTAGACCTTTAAACTTTTTGATTACATGCCTCTGTTGATGGTATATGCGCCCAGTCCATCTGTATTTCAAATACAAGCAAAGATTTATATCTTATTTTTTAAGAAAAATTACCAGTGGAAGTCCTAATACTTTCTGCTTGTACCCCAGTGGATCATTCAGTGTGCCTCTGGGGTGTGGTCATCTCTCTTTGGGGCCTAAACTCCAGCTGTTAGATAAGTCAGCGCTTTGGGGGTCAGAGTGTCAGAGGAGCGAATACTGTCTGCCTGTCCTCTAAAACAGCCCCAGCGGATGAGTCCTTCTCCCTTCCAAGCCCCTCTCTAGTTTCTGCCCTAAGCCCACCTCCTTACTGTCTCTCCTGTGTAGGGAGATTCTGGTGGGTGTAGTTGGGGAGTGGTTCATCCCTGGGGTTTTGCCAAACATCTGTCTTCTAGGAGATGATATGACTTCATCCTGTGAAAGTTATACTAGGGGCATTAAAGAAACTTTGTTAGTAAGTGGCTTGTTTAGCGGTTTGAAAAAAATAGGAAAGAATCAAATAACAAAATAACAACTCAGTGCCAGCTTCTAGGCAGTTTTTTAGAACAGATTCATGAGCTCATTTCTTTTTTTTTTTTAATATTTATTTATTTGTTTGCTTTTTTTGGCTGCATTGGGTCTTAGTTGCAGCACGCGGGGTCTTAGTTGCGGCATGCGGGCTCTTTGTTGTGGCGTGCGGGCTTCTCTAGTTGTGCCGCTCAGGCTCCAAAGCATGTGGGCTCTGTAGTTTGTGGCACACAGTTTCTCTAGTTGAGGCATGTGGGCTTGGTGGTTGTGGCGCTTGGGCTTAGTTGGCTTGGTGGTTGAGGCACGTGGGATCTTAGTTCCCCGACCAGGGATCGAACCCACGTCCCCTGCGTTGGAAGGCGGATTCTTAACCACTGGACCACCAGGGAAGTCCCATGAGCTCATTTCTTTACAAACCTTTGAACTTCCCTTCTGTGGTTATGTGGTTATCAGTACTCTCTAGGGAGAATGGTAAAACAGTACTATTTCAGAATATGTGAACTCTTGCTCTTAATATTTTCTCAAAATGTTAGTTGTTTAGCAAAAATTTGATGAAAAAAGTATACATCTGAAACATACAAGATACTGGGTCGAATTAAAGAAAAACGGGGATATAAAAATAGCTTTAGTTCCTTTTTTGAAGCTTATTTGGTGTCCTGTGACTGTTTGCTCTTGGTAGTTGGGAAGCCCAGGGAGCCAGTTAAAGACACGATGTTGGGTTCCTCTGTGTCCCTCTTACAGTCTTTGGATACGTTTCTCTGCTGCCAGTCAGGCCTGGTTGTCTGGCGGGGGCCTTCACTCTGCAATGCTGCCCTACAGATATGGGGAGGGCACTGTGGTGTGTGTTCCCCTTACCTGGTGTGCGATGTAAGGGAGGCTTCCAGCTCTAGCCTTCACCATATCACCACCCACCCTCTCATCACCAGTAGTGGTAAAGTGACCGAAGGCTGATACAAGAGGATCTTCACGATGACACCATGTACCTGTATTGCAGCGATTCCTGGGATGCCTTTTTACCAGGGGTCTAATGAAAATCCTGTTTCCTTTTTTCTTCTGTCTCACCCATTCCTTATATACCATCTTACTTTATGTTTTCCTTTTATAGCATCTTACGCTTTTCATAGCCTTCCAGGATTAAGGGAAGTTCAGATTTTCCAAGTGCTGTCAATTCTCTTTGAAGAAGGTGCTTAATAAAGACCCTGCTATCATGATGTTGGTGAATTTCCTCCTTCTGGATAGGACAATGAGCTCGGGTCCCCTGGGAATTGTTTCTCATCAGTTCTTCCCTCTGTAGGTCTGAAGGACACACCAACTCAGGAAGACTGGCTGGTGAGCGTACTTCCTGAAGGATCCAGGGTTGGTGTGGACCCACTGATCATTCCTACAGGTGAGTAAGCATAGGCCCTTTCATCTTGGGTGAGGAAGTGAGTTCTAGAGGCCTCTCCATCCTCCCTGTTTGCTTGTGGGTTGTGGAACATTTTGGGGCTCAGCATGATTTGATGTCACAACAAAGGTCAAGGTGAGGAGAAGAGTTAGCACAGGGCCACGGGATAGCCTTTCAGAAGGTGCCAGGCTCTCAAAGCCCTGCTGCCTGGAAAGGGTGTTCAGTTCATAGCTAGACCACGTGTGTTTCTCCTCAGATTACTGGAAGAAGATGGCCAAGGTTCTGAGAAGTGCTGGCCACCACCTCATTCCCGTCAAGGAGAACCTTGTGGACAAGATCTGGACAGACCGGCCTGAGCGTCCGTGCAAGCCCCTCATCACACTGGGCCTGGATTACACAGGTCAGAACCACGGCTGTGCCCAGAAGGCCCCCGACCATCGGCCCCTTCACCTCAACGAAAGTCGTCTGAATCCAGGTCGAGCTTGAGCTGACTGGAGGATTTTGCCCCGCCCTGGCACGTGGGGCATTTGATGCAGCAGGAGTTCAGTTTGTTTCCACAGTTGCCACCTACTTGCCACCTACTTTGGCACAGTTTATTCTTGCAAAGCTCCTCTGGGCAGACCTGTGGGTGCTGCTGAGATGGCTTTTTTACCATTCAGTTGCTAACTGCCCCTCTAAAGTGTCTAATATTGGAAACAGACTACAGGTTTCTTTTCTTGTTTTGATTTAGTCACCTTGAGAGGTTTATTTCTTTATTTAAATTTTTTTCCTTCTCATATTTATTAATCCACAATCAGTGTCAATAGCTGATTGGGTTGTATACACACCCCAGCCTTAGCAGATTGTCTTTTGTTTTGTTTTGTTTTTTAAATTAATTTTTATTGGACTATAGTGAGCCTAGAGGTTTCTAGATTCCATTTCCTTTTCTTCTGTCAGCATTTGTATGTTTACCTTCCCAGGCGCCCTCCTTCTGTCTGTCCTCTGCTTTAGTAGCTTTGGGGTGTGGGTGGGTTTCTTTGGCTCGTGTGATAGTGGTGAGTGAGGAGCAAGTTCTGTGAACGTTTTGTGGGAGACGAAAGTGTGATTTATGGAAGAGTGAGGAGTGCAGAGGGAAAGGCCTGGGAGGTGGGGCTGCAGGGGAGGGAGACTTGCTGTAGAAACGGCAGAGGAGAGGTGGATGGGGGATGTCTGGAATGTAGGCACATTGCCCAGAGGGGTCCTGGGAAGAAAGCATTACAGCCCAGACTCTCAGTCAAGTTTTAAACAGCATTCCCCAGCTGGTCTTCAAAGCAGCGTTTAGTTGTGGGGACAGCCCCCAGCTTGCTTTCCTTGTGACACCCTCACCTGAGGGTATTACAGATTAGGGGGATGGGTCCAGTGAGTGGCCCAGGGTCAGCTCAGCATTTTCCATCAGCGTGTTTTGAGTTTTGTTCAACTGAAGCAGAGGCTCTGACCTATTGCTTATAGAAGGGGGGAGAGCAGGTGTGGCTGGTAAAACTTCTGTTCAGCAGACACATGAGTGCCTGCTGGGTACAGGACACTGCTAGGTGCTGGGCGAATAAGACAGATGCCTGCTGTGTTCACAGGTGGCTGCGCCCTGCGTTACATGTGCTGTTTCATGCTGGGTGGTGGTGGTGGTGGTAGTGATGGGGTGAGCTCCTCTAGGACCGCAGTTTCATCCTGGGGAGAGCAGGGAGGCCGTGGCTGTGTCTGACAGTGCAAGTGTGATTTGGAAGTGGTTGTCACACTGAGCCAGACTGTAGAGAATTCCTCGGTCTTAGCACTGAAGGGCAAGTCTCGTATCTCCAGGAATGTAGAGTGGTAGGTGATAGTCCCCTGACCTCTAAGACTCGGTGAGTTCTCTCTGCTGGGTAGTGTGTAATCAAAGCTCCCTGTACAGAAGTGTAACTAATTGCTGGTTTTTTGGTGTTTTTTAAAAAAATTATTTATTTTATTTTTGGCTGTGTTGGGTCTTCATTGCCTTGTGCAGGCTTTCTCTAGTTGCGGCAAGCGGGGGCTACTCTTCATTGTGGTGCGCAGGCTTCTCATTGCGGTGGCTTCTCTTGTTGCAGAGCACGGGGTCTAGGTGTGCAGGCTTCATTAGTTGTGGCACACGGGCTCAGTAGTTGTGGCTTGTGGGCTTAGTTGCTCCAAGGCATGTGGCATCCTCCCAGACCAGGGATCGAACCCATGTCCCCTGCATTGGCAGGTGGATTCTTAACCACTGTGCCACCAGGGAAGTCCCACTAATTGCTGGTTTAATTGTCTGTCTTTCCTTCTAGATTGTAAGCCCCATGAGCTCAAGGACTGCATGTAGCTCAGAGCTGTAACCACAGTGACCAGCATGGTACCTGCAGATATCTATGCCTGGGAAGTGTAGATGCTTCATAGACATTTGTTGGATGAACAAATGAATTACTTTTTCTTTGAGGTAGTCGGGGCTCTTGACAGTCAACTAGCTTAGAGTCACTTCTCATGTATGGGGCTTGAATCTGGGCCTCCTGTCTGCTCAGATAACATGCTCCCTGGGATATGGTGCTGGTTAAAAATGTTTGGAATGGGTTCTTTCACTTGGCTTCCGCAGGTCCCTGGGACCAGACCAGGGCTGGAGTCGCAAGTATGTTTGTTTCTTGCAGGCATCTCCTGGAAGGACAAAGTTGTAGATCTTCGGTTGAAAATGGCCGAGAGGAACGTCGTGTGGTTTGTGGTCACTGCCCTGGATGAGATTGCATGTGAGTGCTCTGGTTTCACTGTTGGGGTGTGTTACCCAGTCTCTGCATTGGTTCTCTGGGAATCTGTGTGTTCATGCAATTCAGCTTTCTGAGTGGCCAGGGAATAAGCAAAAGACTGTCACCAGTGGGGTATATGATATGCCGAGTAGGATGGAGAAGTAATTATAGGGAGTCGGGGAGGGGAATGTAGCTTGGTCTGGAGCTGTATTACAGCCAGGGGCTGATGTTAAATCTGTGATGATGTCCCTCTCTGGCCAGTCTACTCAGGACTTCACATCTCTAAGGAGGGACATTTCCAACAAACTTTTGGTGCCTGTCAACATTCGTGTGTCTCTATGGGTATAGAAGTAAGATCACAGGAGATATTTTTTTCTTTATCCTTTTCCTGTATATCCCCAAGTTCTTCACAATGAGGATGTTCTAGAAATATTTCTACTTCAGAAAACTCAGGAACTGAAAGTTCTTCAACAAGCCTTTTGGTACAATAGCAGTTTTTTAATCTTTAGACCTTAAACTATCCCCATGGAATTGTTCAGTGCCTTCTAGAACCTGAAGGAATCTTCTTAATATGTCTGCTATTTTCTGACTGGATTTGACCCAGGGTACCTGAGACAAGGCACTGCCTTATTCTTTGATTTTTCTCACTAGAGAAAGAAAGTTTACTGCACAGTATCCTAGCTCTCTAATTCCCAGTTCCAAACTTTGTCAAGAGTGTCAGTGATTTATATCCCTAATTAACTAAATAACTTTAACGTCGGAGAAAATAACATATAAAGCTAATTTCTCTCCTTTATTATTAAAAAGACACACATTTCCATTGCGGAAAACCTGGAAAGCGCAGAGGAAGTAGAAAGAAGAAAAAAAATCACCTATAATTTCCTTACACACAGAAAATCACAGTTAACATTCTGCACATTTGTAATTTTGTAGCTAGATTTTTTCCAGTGTATCGGGATACTCTAAGCATACATAAGCATAATTTTAAGTGAATATTAAATGTCTCATCATATGGTTGTATCATAATTTACTTAACCATTCCCCTACATACGCCCTTTGAGTAATTTCCAATGTTCTCGTGCTTTTGTTAACATCCATCAGAGTCCTGGTGCATCACAATCCATGTCTTAGTTTCTGGTAATTTTCTTCCAACTTCTGGTTGGCTTTAGAGGTGGTGTTATGGATTAGAGGGGGTGTGCATGGCAGGGCTTTGACCATTTTGCCATGTACCTGCCGGAAAGGTTGCACAGGCGTGTGTGAATACACCCCTCTCGCCACACCCTTGCCAGCCCCAGGTGCTGTCATTTAAAAAGAGTGCTAGTTTGGTCTGATAGGTAAAACATGTTGCCTCATTGCTTTACTTTGCGAGGCCATGATGTTAAAATAGAGGCAGTGCTTTTTACGCCAGGGTCTTCTCTGCACTCTGATCCTCAGGAGAGCAAGCATTAGGCAGCTGGAAGTCCTCGGACGGGAGCTGTGCTCTCTGCTGGTCCCTCTAAGTTTCTCCAACACGCAGTGACCTCACTAGACTCCCTGACACTGGCCAAGGCAGGTCCTCCACCCAGCCGTGGTTCCGGGTGGGCCGCAGGCTCGGGTTTCATTCGTGGGCTGGAGCCCTGCTGACTCACTGCTTTTGTTCCTCTGCCGGGAAGCCCCGCCTTCCTGGGGCTCTTGACCCTCGCACAGAGGGCCTCATCTGGCCTCCCTCATGGGTGGGTCTCAGTTTTTCTACTCTAGGTCGTTCCCCTCAGAAGGGAGCGAGTGCTTGGCTCCGTCCCCTGTATTTGGGAGTGCCGGAGTGTTTTTCTGTGGCACGTCAGGCCTGCTAGGCCTGGCAGGTCACCGCCAGGTGGACCATTTCAACTCTTGTCTGGAGGGCATTTGTTGGGTTTTCTGACTAATAACTCTTCCATCCCCTTCTTGGGATGGTGATGCGGTAGCGTAAGAAACAGTTCTGGTGCCATCATTTGGCGGATATGAGCAACTGCAGCTCAGAGGTGGGACCAGGAAGTGAGGCTCCCAGCTTCTCTGAGAGATGCCGCCCAGTCCTTCCCTAGCGAGTGGAAGCTCTTCCCTTGCTCTACAACCTACCCCTTAAACTCTCACTCAGGCAGGTGACAGGAACTTTTTTTTTTTCAGGGCTGTTCAATCTCCGAGGATCAGATGTGGAGCACAATCCAGTATTTTTCTCCTATGCAATCATAGGACTAGAGACCATCATGTGAGTGTTGGCCCCGCACCTGAAAGTCCTTCCCCACGCTCCTCGGAGCCCCAGTCGCCCCCTTCTGGCCCGGGCCCACCAGCCTCGGCCTGACGTGTGCTAGAATGCTGCTTTTCTCCTGCCCTTTCCCTTTCCTGCCTCTCTTCCTTCCCCTTCTTGTCTTCCTTAACAGTAGATAATTATTTATATCCTGCCTCTCTTTTAATCCTGAAAATGATTTGAAATCTCTGAAAGTCTCTGTAGTACTAGGAGATAAAAAAAATAGGTGGTCAAGGACATCAGAACAAAACTGGAGAGAGTGAGGTTAGTTCACAAAATTCCTGCTGCAAAGTCTTGTTCAGGCCATACATTTGATTCCAGGTTTCCTAGCAGCCAATGCCAAGGGGAATGTGGGCTCCATTATACAATCCTGGGTCCACGATGCAAATAGACCCAGTCATTTTGGAAGGTCAGAAGTGACACAGAAAAACCCCCTGAGCTGTGCCTTGTCAGTTTATCTTTTAAACTGCTGCTTGTGGCCAACCTGCCATTGCTCTTCTTATTTGGATGGCTTTCTGCATTCAGACAACATATTTATTGAGTGCCTGTTATGTGCTGGGGTCTCTGTTAGATGTTGGGGTGAATGAGACAGACAGGGTCCTGGGTTAGAGTTGCAGAGATGAGAGGTTACCTGAGGGCATTTGGGCACATAGTGGGCACTAACTTGTCATTGGAGTGGGTACGGGTGTTATTGGAGGGGCCTGACCTGGTCAGAGGAGGCTCTTGGGGAAAGTAATATTGAGTCAGAGATTAAGGGTACGTGTGGGTTAGCTAGGTGAGTAGGGGGCGAGGAGGAAGAGGAACGGTGATCTAAGCAGGGGAAGCAGCATTTTCAGAGGCTCTGGGCAGGAGAGAGCACAGTATGCGTGGAGGACCCAGAGTGGTCCAGTGTGGTTGGAACCTGGAGTGGGAAGCCGGCAGGTGGGCAGGGCCCCCATAAGCAAGGCCTTGTGAGCCAGGTTCAGGAGCTTGGGGCTTTTGTCCTGAGGATGCTGTGGAGCTACTGAATGAGTTTTTCACACGGAACTACATGGTCAGGCTTGTAAATCATAAAGAATGTTATGACTGGAGTGAAATTACAGGGTGAATTATGATTGCTGCGAAAAATAGGGTGGATAGGGAAGACTGGAGGCAGGGAGACCAGTTAGGAGGCTGTGGTACTGATCCAAGTGAGAGACGGTAGTGACCTGTACCTGGGCAGCGACTGGGCCAGGCTACAGTAAAAGCTGGAGAGGTTTGAGGGGTGTTTAAGCTATAGGTTCAAAGATCTCAATGTAGGAGTGAAGGAGGAGCATCAAGGAGGAGAGGGCCCAGGTCCTGGCTTGGGGAGTGGGGTGGAAGGTGACGGCATACGCAGGGCAGGGAGCGCAGTTTGGGGAGCAGGATTTGGGAAAGGCGTGGAGGAAAGAGGAACTGCTTGGCTTGCATGCCGGGAGGTAGAGCCTGTCGCTTGTGTGTGGGTCTGTGTTCTCGTCCTCTCACTCCTGTGCCCGCCTTTTCTGTCACCTCACCTCTGGCCCCTCTGCAGGCTCTTCATTGATGGCGACCGCACAGATGCCCCCAGTGTGAAGGAGCACCTGCTGCTTGACTTGGGCCTGGAAGCTGAATACAGAATCCAGGTGCTTCCCTACAAGTCCATCCTGAGCGAGCTCAAGACCCTGTGCGCCAGCCTCTCCCCGAGGGAGAAGGTTTGGGTCAGCGACAAGGCCAGCTATGCCGTGAGCGAGGCCATCCCCAAGGTTGGTAGCCCCAGAGACCCACCTAAACCTGCCACTCCAGCTGCCAGGCCCCGTCCAGTCCTGGCATCGTGCGGCTTGTCTTTGAAGCAGAGGTTGTTCAGGCAGATTTCCAGGACTGGCTGTTGGGTCAGAGGTGTCATCTCCCTGGATGAGCCCTTTGGGCTGGAGTGTGAGGCTTTTAGAACCCATTGAGTTCTGTGTTTTCCAAAACGTGACATGAGAGATGATTTTAGGTGGTACACATTCATACTTAGGTTTATTTAAATGTCTCTGTTTTAAAAGCATTTTAACAGTTACAGAGAATGAACTAGTGGTTACCAGTGGGGAGACGGAAGGGGGGAGGGGCAAGATAGGGATATGGGATTAAGAGGTACAAACTATACTATGTATAACATAAATAAGCTACAAGGATATATTGTATAGCAGAGGGAATATAGCCAGTATTTTATAATAACTTTGAATGGAGTTTAACCTTTAAAAATTATGAATCACTATGTTGTATACCTCGCACTTATATAATATTGTATATCAACTATAAAAAAAGTGTTTTAGTGTGTACTAGAAAAAATATGATTAGCATATGAGACCATATATTATAAAAATTGTTTCTTAAGAGAGAGTTGAGTTCAGTAACCTATGTTGATTCAAAGATAGTCTAAAGAAAAGTCTTAGTAAACAAGGGTCCAGGGGGTAGCAGCTAGGGTAAGACCTGTGCAGGTGGTATGAGAGTATCTGAAGTTTGGGAGACACTACCCTACACCCACCTCTTCCACCACATTTCATAGTTAAGGAGACCTGAGGCCCAGGGAGGCTTTGGGAGTTGGGGATTTGTCAAAGGTCAAATGATACTGATAGCCCTGCCCTTGACTGAGCCCCTGCTGGGTGGTGCTAAGCAGCTGACACCTTCCCCCTCATTTTAACTGAGGCCTGGCACAGGAGTTCAAGGTACCTTAGTTGTAGCCTTTTTTTTTTTTTTTAACATCTTTATTGGAGTATAATTGCTTTACAATGGTGTGTTAGTTTCTGCTTGATAACAAAGTGAATCAGTTATACATATACATATGTTCCCATATCTCTTCCCTCTTACGTCTCCCTCCCTCCCACCGCCCTATCCCACCCCTCTAGGTGGTCACAAACCACCTAGCTGACCTCCCTGTGCTATGCGGCTGCTTCCCACTAGCTATCTGTTTTACGTTTGGTAGTATATGTATGTCCATGCCACTCTCTCACTTTGTCACAGCTTACCCTTCCTCCTCCCCGTATCCTCAAGTCCATTCTCTAGTAGGTCTGTGTCTTTATTCCCATCTTACCCCTAGGTTCTTCATTACTTTTTTTTTTTCTTCGATTCCATATATATGTGTTAGCATACGGTATTTGTTTTTCTCTTTCTGACTTACTTCACACTGTATGACAGACTCTGGGTCCATCCACCTCACTACAAGTAACTCAATTTCATTTCTTTTTACGTCTGAGTAATATTGCATTGTATATATGTGCCACATCTTCTTTATTCATTCATCTGTCAATGGACACTTAGGTTGCTTCCATGTCCTGGCTATTGTAAATAGAGCTGCAATGAACATTTTGGTACATGACTCTTTTTGAATTATGGTTTTCTCAGGGTATATGCCCAGTAGTGGGATTGCTGGGTCGTATGGTAATTTTATTTGTAGTTTTTTAAGGAACCTCCATACTGTTGTCCATAGTGGCTGTATCAATTTACATTCCCACCAACAGTGCAAGAATGTTCCCTTTTCTCCATCATTTCTCTAATGATTAATGATGTTGAGCATTCTTTCGTGTGTTTGTTGGCAATCTGTAT
The DNA here is from genome assembly GCF_011762595.2 of Tursiops truncatus. NCBI lineage: Eukaryota > Metazoa > Chordata > Mammalia > Artiodactyla > Delphinidae > Tursiops > Tursiops truncatus. Next base: position 19,747,961 of record NC_047049.1, read on the forward strand.
ATCTTCTTTGGAGAAATGTCTATTTCGGTCTTCTGCCCATTTTTGGATTGGGTTGTTTGTTTGTTATTGAGCTGCATGAGCTGCTTGTAAATTTTGGAGATTAATCCTTTGTCAGTTGTTTCATTTGCAAATATTTTCTCCCATTCTGAGGGTTGTCTTTTGGTCTTGTTTATGGTTTCCTTTGCTGTGCAAAAGCTTTTAAGTTTCATTAGGTCCCATTTGTTTATTTTTATTTCCATTTCTCTAGGAGGTGGGTCAAAAAGGATCTTGCTGTGATTTATGCCATAGAGCGTTCTGCCTGTGTTTTCCTCTAAGAGTTTGATAGTGTCTGGCCTTACATTTGGGTCTTTAATCCATTTTGAGTTTATTTCTGTGTTTGGTGTTAGGGAGTGTTCTAATTTCATACTTCTACATGTACCTGTCCAGTTTTCCCAGCACCACTTATTGAAGAGGCTGTCTTTTCTCCACTGTATATTCTTGCCTCCTTTATCAAAGATAAGGTGACTGGGCTTCCCTGGTGGCGCAGTGGTTGAGAGTCCGCCTGCTGATGCAGGGGACACAGGTTCGTGCCCCGGTCCGGGAGGATCCCACATGCTGCGGAGCGGCTGGGCCCGTGAGCCATGGCTGCTGAGCCTGCGTGTCCGGAGCCTGCGTTCCGCAACAGGAGAGGCCACAACAGTGAGAGGCCCACGTACCGCAAAAAAAAAAAAAAAAAAAAAGATAAGGTGACCATATGTGCATGTGTTTATCTCTGGGCTTTCTATCCTGTTCATTGATCTGTATTTCTGTTTTTGTGCCAGTACCATACTGTCTTGATTACTGTAGCTTTGTATTATAGTCTGAAGTCAGGGAGCCTGATTCCTCCAGCTCCATTTTTCGTTTTCAAGATTGCTTTGGCTATTTGGGGTCTTTTGTATTTTCATACAAATTGTGAAATTTTTTGTTCTAGTTCTGTGAAAAATGCCATTGGTAGTTTGATAGGGATTGCATTGAATCTGTAGATTGCTTTGGGTAGTAGAGTCATTTTCACAATGTTGATTCTTCCAATCCAAGAACATGGTATATCTCTCCATCTATTTGTATCATCTTTAATTTCTTTCATCAGTGTCTTATAATTTTCTGCATACAGGTCGATGACATGATAATATACATAGAGAATCCTAAAGATGCTACCAGAAAACTACTAGAGCTAATCAATGAATTTGGTAAAGTAGCAGCATACAAAATTAATGCACAGAAATCTCTGGCATCCTTATACACTAATGATGAAAAATCTGACAGTGAAATTAAGAAAACACTCCCATTTACCATTGCAACAAAAAGAATAAAATATCTAGGAATAAATCTACCTAAGGAGTTGTAGCCTTTTTGACTGTCCTGCCCTGGGCCTCTCTCCTCCACTTAGCAGTGGGCCATCCTGGGAGGAGCCCAGGCTTGGCCCTCTAGACCTGGCCTGCCATTGCACCCCTGTCACTGTCACACTGCATGACATAGTTACTCAGAGCTTTACCTCCTTGGGGATCATGCCTGCCTTTGTCTCATGACAGGTAGGTATCTCAGAGAGAGAGAGAGCAAGGAGAGTGGAGAGAAGGAAAGCCCTTTGAGAAGCTCTGTGCTAGTGCTTGTGCAAGGTGGTGCAAAATCCCTCCCCCCTCCCTGTAACACAGGGCTGGATTCTAACTTGTTTTCAAATTGGGAAGGCTCTTCCCCGGCCCTTTAAGGCCCTTTAAGATCAGACCTTTAACAGTAGCTGATCCCTGAGCAGGAGCCTCCCCTCCCCCCTCATCCATCATGTGCGTCCCTAGACAGTGGGAAAAAGCCTCCTTTGTGCAGCCAGAAAGGGGTTGTTTCGGTCAAGCTTTGATCTGTTAGTGAACTCTGACCATGACCTTGGAGGTTTGAAAAGCAGTATCTCTCTGATGGCTGGCAGCCAGCAGTCTCAAAAAGCTACGGGGTGGGGGATAGACAAGAAATAACTTGTTTTATGCTTTTACTTTATCTTTTTGGATGAGCTCAAGCACCTTTCGCCATGCTCAGAGTCACCAACCAAAAAGGGCAGGTGTTCGGGCCCCAGGGGACAGCTGGGTGGGTCCTGAGTGGGAGCTCTTCCAATGATTTGTCTTAAGTGTGCTGTGCTGGGTGGAGAGGTGATAGCCTTGGTCTTGGGTGAGTGAGCCAGACTCGATTTCCCATATGACTGCCTTTCGCCCCAGGATCATCGCTGCTGTATGCCTTACACCCCCATCTGCATCGCCAAAGCTGTGAAGAATTCTGCTGAATCAGAAGGCATGAGGAGAGCTCACGTGAGTAAAGCAGCCTGTGCAGAAGAGGGGATGCATGGTGGTCAGAAGGCCCAGCTCCCTCACCTGCTGTGTGGCCTTGAGCCTGGCACAAGGTGGGAACTTCTCTGAGCTTTCCAGAGTTAATGAGAGAATGAAATAAAATACTGGATGGGCTAGATCTCTACATAATATAAAACACAAAAGGAGGTTGATGATGTTAGTGTAGGTGATGGTAATGATGAAGGTGAAGCCTCTGAAGAGGCCTAGATTTGTGTTTCAAGGCCAGCAGTGGATCTAGAAAGATTTGGGGCCCAGAGATGGCTTTTGACAGTGGCCTGTCTTTCCTGCTCCAGTAGTACAGGAATGACCCCTCTGAGGGTGCTCCTGTGTGCTCTGAGGTGGGCCCCTTCCTGATTGTGCCTGAACTACTCAACAGCAGGGGAGCCCTTTCCCCCATAGTGGAAATCGCTGCACACTTGTTCACAGGAAATGCCTGCATGTAGAGCCCTGATTGCTGATGGTTTGTAGCCCTATAAGTGCAGCCCTCTCAGTATCACATTAGGGCTGGGCTTTGAATCTGCCCATCTGATTTTCAGTAATAACTTTAAAAAATGTCTCTGTTATTTGCACAGATTAAAGATGCTGTTGCCCTCTGTGAACTCTTTAACTGGCTGGAGAAAGAGGTCGGTTCTTAGTCTTTGTTTAACACATGGATATAGATTATTCAGAAATTATCTACATGTGATTCGAACTGTGGCTCTGGTTGACCACGAGGTCTAAGATCTTGATCTAATTTTAGTACTCTCTTTTAATAGTTCTTTGTGGGAATTTGGTGTGTGTGTAAAAATTCTTTAATTATGGACAGTAGTAACAAAGATGAAGAAAGAAATTCCTTAACAGAATGGATCCTTTGTGGTTAAGGAATTGTCTTATAACTAAGTGGAGTTTCATTATAAGAAAAAATGACTCTTACGATATTACAGGCAAGCTGACTGTGTTAAGAGAAAAAAGATCTTTGTGTATGTTTTGAACTTTAAGCCATAAAACTTTTTATATTAAATTGATTCCTGGGCATTAGTTTCTTGCCCTTTCACTCCTTGTAGTTGACAGGAAGGTGATTTCTTTGTGCTCTTATTAAACAATATCATATTTCCTTTAAATATTATATAAACAAGTCTTTTAAAGTAGCTTAAATTGGAAGAAGAAAATATCGCCCTGATTCCCACTGGTGTAGCAGTTTTTTCCTCTTCGGCAATTGTTCATCTGTGTACATTGTTTTTTCAACATAAATCATTTTTACATGTGTCTCACTGTACAGCTATGATTTTGTATTTTATTTTATTTACTTATCATAGTGTGAGCATTTTCCATGTGCTTTGAGGTCTTTAAAAAAATGATTCAAATAGAGACTGTGTTTAGTAGCTAGACTGATTTATTTACCCATTCCTTCTATTTTCAAATGTTTTAGATTGTTTAAAATTTTTTTTGCACTTACCTTGTAATAATATCTTTGCATTTATCTTTTTTATTTATTTAGGATCACTTTCTTAGGATGATATCCTAGGTGGGGATGCTTTTTAATTTTTAAATTTAGGTGTATTAAGTTTTGGGAGTTTTCAGGATATAACACTGAGGGAAATAGTTGAGTGAAAAATTAAATGTATAGAAACGCTTCTACTTTTAGATGGCCTTGGTAAGAGCCTTTGGAAATTCCCTCCTTGTAAAGATGAGACATATGCTGTGTCCTATAGATTGGACAGTTGGGACATGGGGATTGAGGAAAAAGTAAGCTTTTAATGCACCTCCTATAATATGTAGGAGACGGATGAATTTATCACACCCCAGTGGTTTATAAGCAACTTCCTTATAGGTGCCCAAAGGTGGCGTGACGGAGATCTCAGCTGCTGACAAAGCTGAGGAATTCCGCAGGTAAGGATCACTTTGGGGGCCCATGAACCTTGTGCTCATTTCCTTGGCAAGTTAAATGAAGCCGGGAGGGCCCTGATTCTTGGCACAGTAAAAACCTTTAAGCCACTCTGCTCTTGTGTATCTTTCTGTTCCAGGCAGCAGGCTGACTTTGTGGACCTGAGCTTCCCAACAATTTCCAGTACGGGACCCAACGGCGCCATCATTCACTACGCGTAAGGCATGCGGAGGAGCACGCTGCCCGGCTTTGCTGCTGCTTCTGCACAGGAGCCTGAGCAGGGGAGAGACATTATTCTACCAGAGGCCCTGGCGCCCACCTCCGTGTGTCTGTTCAGATTGTTCTTATATGGGAAATAGGACCTTGGAGGTCTTATTTTCTCTTCTTTGCTCTAAATCCCCGAGCCTATGCCTGTTGGGAGCCAACTCTGAGGCACAGAGGTTTCGCATTGACATTCTCGCGATGTCAAACGGGTTGTCCCTCTTTCCTTTGAGGCTGCAGTATCTGTATTCATAATCCCTGAATCTTAGTAGTTAGAATTTTTAGTGTTTTTCTTTTCTGACAGTGGCAGCCTTCTTGATGCACTAGTCCAAACGTCCTGTGAGCTCCATCACCTCCATACCAAAAAAGCTTATCACTAGGTTGTGGAGCACCCTGCTACGGTTGAAGAGATAATCTGTAACCTCTCTTTCCTCCCCACCCTATGGGGATTTGTACCACATGACCTACAAGAGCCCATGGACCCACAGAGCCATGCATCCCTGCACTGTGAGACAAAGGGGGCGCTGATGTATTTTAGAACTGCTAGACCTGCCTGTAGAGGTGGTGGGAAGTGGGGCTCCAGCTTCAGCTTCACCTGGCTTACACGGTTCTGCCTCGTGCGGGCATCTTGAGTCCTTTGCTCCCCACCCGTGATGTGCATAGTGAAGGAACACTTGGCTGTCTCACTGTGCTGCAGTGCTGTACGTGGGCACAAATTCCTGCCCCCCGCCTTTTTAATCACTTTCAGAGTTTTTAGTCTTGGGACAAATTTTGAAGCTGTTGTGTGGGAGACAGTCACAGATATGTGACTGTACAGTTCTCTCACATTAATGCCTCTGTTCCAACATTAAAATAGCAAAAGGACTTTAGTTTTATCTTATATTTAATGCAGGTGATGAATTTCCTGGCTGGATACTACTCTAGAATTTTGCATATAATTAACACAATAAATAATTTCAGACCAAGGGGGGAGAATTTTGCTTCTCCTTTGGTGTCTCTTCGTTGTGGCTGTTGGAAGCCCGTTGACAGAGAGGGTGCTGAAACTGGGCCCATGTCTGGTTGTCTGTTCTGCCAGTTGGGCTCGAGTGCCCACTTTCACCCTTATTGCCTGGAAGTGAAGGAGAACCTCTCTCGGCTGCAGGGCGGAGACTTGGAATGCTCGCGTCCCTTTTAGCTTTTCCCAGTGCAGCATATTGTCTGGAAAAAGGCATGGAGAAATCAGATCACTTTAAAAAATACCAGATGTTCATTTGAAAAAAGAGCTCTAGCATAAGAGCATCATGGTCCATTCCTTTCCCCAGCAAAAATCCTGTTAGGTTTTCTCCCAGACTGAGACACTGACCTTCTGCCTGTCTGGTGGTCTAGGAAGCAAGTGGGGAGGCACCTGGTGGGATTAGGACTGAGGGAGGGAAGTGGAGGCTGAGGCAGGGGCCTGGACCGCCCCCCCCCCCCCCCCCCGCAAAAAAAAAAAAAGACAAATGACTGCGGCTGCTCTCCTCCCACTTCCCAGCTTGGTCCTATTGCTTCTGTTGATTATTATTTTCTGTAGCTTTTACAATTATCTGATGAACACTTGTTTTCTTCCCAGTCACAAATGGAGGAAGATACAAAGAAATATGTTATTTCCTTCTCCTGAGCTCTTTATCTGTTGGGGAGATAGGTTGACTGGGTCTTTGAATAGTAGAAGGTTAATATTAGTTGAAATAATTAACCTATTGGGTAACTTTAGTGTGATATAATTTAAGGCTTACATAAATTGTTCGCACAGTACAAAGAACTCTTGTATTCCTTCCTCCCAGATTCAGGAAGCATTTACATTTGTGGAATAATTAATTTCTAATTAACTTTCTTAGGCCGGTCCCTGAGACGAATAGGACCTTGTCTCTGGATGAGGTGTACCTCATTGACTCGGGTGCTCAATACAAGTAAGTGAATCGGGGCTGCGTAGAGCTTGACTCCACTGAATCAAGGCAGATGAGTAGGTGGACAAGCCAGGCTCCAGCCGAGAGTGCTCAGCTGGTCATCTCATTCTGCGCCAGCCACTGATGGAATTGTTTCCACGTCTTGTCCTTTTTTTCACCCCTTGTTGAAATAGCCCAGTTGTGATCCTGTTCCCACAAAAGACTGTTTGATAGAAATGTTTAGTCCTTGGCTGGAAGCTGTTAAACACTAAATAAATAACTGAAAGTAAGCTTTCAGAACCATTGGGAAGTCTTCTGCTCCAGCCCATACATCACCTGGCAGCTCCCCAGACTTTTAGTGGCCCCAGGGCCTTGTGAAGTGATGGCATAATTTTGAATGAATGAATGAGAAACGAGGGCTGTCCCTGAATTTCTGAATTTCCTTCTTCATGCCTTGCTGCTTTCACAGTCATCATCTAGAATAGTTTCTCAGAGAAACCAAGATTTGGTTGGGTCTTGATGTGGAACCCACGAGGAGGAGAGGAATAGGTGTTGTCTGCATTGAGAGCACACGAGCAAGGCCTTTTACTACTCCTTTCTCCACTTAAGTTGGGACTTTGGCTGGTGGAGATGGAAGCCACAACCTAGCCTTGGGACGTGTGGGTTGGAGTTAATAAAAGCCTAGAGCTAAGGGTATTTGGATTTCTTGGGTAATGGTGTAACTTTGGTTCACTTCTAAATTTTAGCAGTATTCTAGAAGTTACTCTTTCTGTGTCAAGGGGTGGATTAGGGTGTTCTAAAAGATGCATTTGGGTATTTTTAGGGTCCAATAAACCGCTTGCCATCCTGACAGGAGGAATTAGTGTTTGACCTTCTTTTGCTAGAAACAGGTTCCTGTTTACTTTGTCCACCTCCCTTTCATTCATAATCCCAGGGATGGTGTCTTCCGTGAAACAGTCCTCACATTGTAGACCAAGAGTGTGTGTGTCAGGGCCTGACTGAGTTCACTCCCACTACACTGGGCCATCCTTGCATTCACACTTTGTCTCATTTTTTTTTTTTTTAACAATTTCACTGAAATATAATACAGCGTACTCATTTGAAGCGTACAATTAATGGTTTTTAGTTTATTCACGGAATTGTACAACTGTCACCACAGTCAATTTTAGAATATTTTCATCACCTCAAAAAAGAAACACCATTCCTGTTAGCAGTCGCTTCCCACTCTCCCCTACCCAGGGAACCACTAGTGTACTTTCTGTCTGTATGGAGTTGCCTATTCTGGACATTTCATATACATGGGATTATATGGCCTCAGTGGCTGACTTCCGTCACTTAGTGTAATGTCTTCCAGGTTCATCCAGGTTATAGTGTGTATCAGTACTTCATTCCTTTTTATTGCTGAATAATATTTGTATGTGTATACTACATTTTGTTTACTCATCAGTTGATGGACATTTAGGTTGTTTCTACGTTTTGGGTATTATGAGTGATGCTGCTATGAACATTCATGTATAAGTTTTTGTGTGGACATATGTTTTCGGTTCTCTTGGGGGTTTACCTAGGAGTGGAATTGCTGGGTCCTAGGGTAACTCCGTGTTTAACCTTTTAAGGAACTGTAAACTGCTTTCCAGAGTGGCTCTACTATTTTATATGTCCACCAGCAGTGCATGAGGGTTCCAATTTCTCCACATCCTCATCTGTCTCACATTTGAGCAAAAGCTTATTCTGAGTGAAAACTAATTTGTCCTTCCTTTTGGAAAGGGATGGAACCACAGATGTGACTCGTACCATGCATTTTGGAACCCCTACAGCCTATGAGAAGGTAAGAGAAAACTCGAGAGGCCCTCTCTGCTCTTTGACAAGTTCTCTCTTGTTTAAAGGATTGTATACATAAGTAAAAATTATATGTGGGGCAATAAAATAGCTCATGACTGTGGAATCAGGCTATCTGCTTTATGACATCCATTTAATTATTGGAGAGATTTTAAAAGCATTCTGTCTGCTAAGGTCAGAGTGGCTCAGATTCAAGTTTTAATAGCTTTGGCCTTCTCTTCAGTCAGGAAGTTTCTTTGGGGAAGGGAGTGGGGTAGTGAAAATATGCCTTTTTACGAACAGTGGCTAGATTTCATTCTGAAAGCTACCTCCGTTCTTTTTTCAAGTTCAGCATTCCTATTTGTAGGCTCAACTCGCTAGGAACCCTCTGAAATGACATGCACTGCTCAGTTTCTGGTCTGTCTGGCATGGAAAAGAGGAAACAGCTGTAAGGTAGAGAGATGTGTACCATGAGTCTGGAGACCGGGCTTCAGATCTTCTCTGCTGTTTACAGACTCCATGACCTTGAACTCAACACTTAGACCATCCATAAAAGCGGTGAGAAGAGTACTCACCTCCAAGGCTGGCTGTGAAGGTTCTGTGAGCCCAGCAGGTTGATAGTCACTGCTTGGCAAATACTGGTTGAATCTCTGAGTGTATCTTTTTCCAGGGAGCTCCTTCAGGAAGCTTGTCCAGGGAAGAGGGCTTTATTGGATAGAGCAGGGCACATTTCCCAGAGTTGGTCCCTTGTGTCATTCATTTGCAGGCACCAGCAGATGAAGAAGGGTGTGACCTTGGCTCCAGATACCTACCTTTGGTGTGACTCTTCTTGTACTGTGTTCAATCCAGACCAGATTGAACAGTGTGGGGTTTAGTCCTGACTCTGCACCTTACTGGCAAGCCACTACCCTTCCAAACAGCACTTTTCTTGTCCAGGCAGTAGGGACTAAACCCTGAGTATAGATGGTGGTGAGGTGCGCAGAGGCTGAAGCAGGGCTGCCTGGCTCCAAGGCCACATGCTGCCACTTATGAACTGCGTGACCTGGCATTCATCTATGAAGTGGGGATGGCAAGAGTGCCTCCAGTAAGAAGTGTGGGATTAAACGCACAGTGCTGTGCGCATCATGCCTGGCAGAGGAGTAGCTCAGTAAGTGTTAGCTAGTGTCATCAGTACTTCTTAGTACTTTTCCCCAGTCTTTCCGAGGCTCAGATGGCCGAGAGTATGGCAGAATGTTCATTACTAGGGAAAGACTTGTGGGGTCATCTCCCAGTCAGTTCTCTTTTATTAAATGGAATTTCAAGATTTTCTGGAAAATTGGTACCAAGGCCAAGGTTTTTCTCCACCACCAGATTTTTTTCCTTTTTCCTCTGATTTTCTCTGTGGTATTGCTACAAAACCTTCAGAGGCAAGGTTTTCAGAGCTACCCGAAAACGACAGGATTAAAACGTCTTTGCCAGTCCTGAACATGCCCTCTGGGTTTTCTTTGGCAGGAGTGCTTCACATGTGTCCTCAAGGGCCACATAGCTGTGAGTGCAGCTGTTTTCCCGACTGGAACCAAAGGTAGGTGATTCCTTCAATCATATGGCAGGCATCAGACGTGTCTAAGTTTGGGTGGAAGAACATGTCCTTCCCTTGCCGTACCAGCCCCCAGCCTACTTCAGGCCCATCCTGGGCAAATGGGGGTGCTGCATGGACTGAGCTGAGAGGACCTCCAGGGAGCCAGGCTTCGGACTGGGCCCAGGGTCAGGTGTGAGCCTCCCTCCTGACCTATTATGGTGTCGGGTGACCCATGTGGGTGGCTCCCAGGAGAGGGCAGCAGGGCATGACGGCCTCAGGGCCCCAGTGGAAGTTGGCGCAGCCTCCTGTCTGCCCTTCAGTGCTGGGCCAGTGCCTCCTTTCAGGACCCTCATTGGGATTTACTTTACTGAGAACCTGACTTGAGACATACACCTTTTTGCATGAGGATGGGTGGGTGGGCCATTGCATGGGGAGTTGACAAGACCTGGGCCTTGAGTCTGCTTAGGCTGGGCCGGCACTCATCTCCCTGGGCACCACTTTCCCCACGCTTGCAGTCTGGTTAGAATCTCATCTTGTAATTCTGAAACTGTAGGGTCCCAGCGCTGGGAAGGGAACGTCCATGTCATCTACTGCAGCCCTTACCTGCTACAGGCGACCATTCCTCACCAGCATCCTCCAGCTTCAGACTGAGCTCTGACTGGTGGGGGAGCTGCCCTCCTCAGGAGCTCTGACTGTGAGAAAGTTCTTCTTTGTGTTGGGCTGAAACCTGAATCCTCCAGTAACTTTTACCCGCTGGTTTCTGTTTCACGTTCTGCAGCCAAACATAACAAATGTAATCTCCAAAGTGCTTTGCAAGTTGAAAAGTACTGTACAGAATCACCGAGTGCTTCCTACTGTGTCTTTCAGGCCACCTTCTTGACTCCTTTGCCCGCTCAGCTTTATGGGATTCTGGCCTGGATTACCTGCACGGGACGGGACACGGTGTTGGGTCTTTTCTGAATGTTCACGAGGGTCCTTGTGGCATCAGTTATAAAACATTCTCTGATGAGCCCTTGGAGGCCGGCATGATTGTCACTGATGGTAGGTGTCCCTTACCTAGAGGGTGTGCATGGGTCCTCTGGCCTTTCTGAAAGCTCTTTGTTGTTTCTTATATTTTCATTATTATAAAGTAAATTGGAAATAATTTCCCCCTCCTGAATTAAACAACAAACAACAACCTTTTTTGATTATAAAAGTGATAAATATTCATTGTAGAAGAAGTGAGACTATGGAACAGTATAAAGAAGAAAATGATAATCATTTGTAATCCAGACACCCAGGGGAAACATGGCGTAATAATTTGCTATGTTAGCTTCTTGTCTTTTCCCATGTCGTTACCACATCTTTGTGAATGTATTTTACTGCCTGCATCATTGTGTCTTATGGATATGCCCCATCATTTATTTGGCGGATCCTCTGTTATTGTACTCCCTACCCTGCAGCCAGTTCTCAGGAACTTCTGAGCCTTTCTCTGTCTGGACCTCAAGTGCCTATTAAAAGTGCCCTGCGGGAGGAGGCGTCTCTGGGCTCTTACACCCAGATTGAGTGGCCCTTCATCTGTTTCTTGGGAAGCGCTGTCATCCCAGGAGTGCAGGCTTCTCTGTGCTTATCTTCGTGGTGGGCTGTTTCTCATTTTGGGGTTTGGTTTGTTTTAGAGCCAGGGTATTATGAAGACGGGGCTTTCGGAATTCGCATTGAGAATGTTGTCCTGGTGGTGCCTGTGAAGACCAAGGTGAGTAATTAGGTTTTTGTTTTTTAAATTCCCTTATTCCTTAATGGGGGAGGATGAGGACTTTTGTCCTTGGAACCAAGAGCATGTCATTCTGGGGCCAGAATGGAGCCTCCTTCCCCTGATAGTGGTGCCTCTCCTGGAATTCATTCTCCTCTGCAGAGCCAGAAGGAGGATCCTTAGTGAACTGGGACCCTGAACTGGACCTCGTGGAGCCCCAGGCAGCCCCCTGCTGCTGTTAGTTGGGGCTCCGAGCTTACTGGAGGCAGCTTCTTGTTGTCAAGCCGCCTCTGCTGTGGGGGAGGGGTGCTCGCTTAAAGGCCCCTTCCAGACACTGAAGCAGAATCTCCAGGGCTGGGGCCCGGGAACTATTTTCAACAAATGCCCCAGATGATTTTTATCAGGTAAAGCTGAGGAGGCCCGAGTTACCCCCTGGGTCGGGCCCCACAGGTGTGGTGCCCTCTGGAAGAAAGGTGTGTCACCCTCTCCCCATCATGTTACCAAGAGGTCGCAGGCTTTAGGTGCTGGGCTTGACCTAGAAGACGTGTTTGCTTCTCCTCCATGGGTGATTTTGGAAATGGAACCGTTGGAGGGAGGTGGCTTCCTAAGTCTTCAGGGAAGCGACTGCAGGAGTCTGCTCTCTGCTTGCACACTCATGTCACTCTTCTTGAGAGTGCCCTCTCCCCTCACTCCCACAGGCCCCGCCAGGAACAGAGACCCAGCGTGCCCTGTGTACCCTGGCCATTCCATGCCACGTGCACCGGACAGACCTGTCACCTGTCACCTGATGGGCCTGGCTGGGTCAAGGCAGGCTGCACGGTTGATGTCAAAAAAAAAAGGGATCTGCTGGGGAACTTATGCCTTAGCAGAGGCTCGAGAACCAAAACCAGAGCTCCCCCTGCTTCCAGACACCCCCTGTGCCTCTCCTCCATCACAGCAGGCAGGAGCCTTGTGGACCTGCTGCCGGGAGCCCCTCAGCACTCTTGGGCTTTTCCTGGTGGCACAGGCTGTGGTTTGCACAGTGGAGCAGCTCTTGGAAAGTGGCATCCGCTGTGTTCATCGTGTCTCCCGTGTCTGTTAAAAATGGTGACCAGCTAACCACGTCTCGATTCCTAGTTACACCTGGCTCTGAGGGACGGTCCTGTCGGGTGGGAGTGACCTCGTGGCGGGTCATTGTGGTAAAGAGGAGTAAAAGCTTCTGTTTTCTTCCTTCTCCCACAGTATAACTTCAGTAACCGGGGAAGCCTGACCTTTGACCCTCTAACTTTGGTTCCGATACAGACCAAAATGATAGATGTGGATTCTCTTACAGACAAAGAGGTAACAAGGAAGCCTTGGGGGAGGGCAGAAGTGTGTGGGGTGGAGAGCTGCCCTACGTTCTCTCCTCCGCTGTCACTTTTAAGTTAGAGCCTAGGCCAGCTGAGTTGGAAAATCCTAGGTCTCCTGAGGACTGGAGGTGCTTTTCCTGTATTTTTGGGTCTCGAGGTAGATACAGCCCTGCTCTCCTCACTGTTGGGGATGGTAGGGCTTCACAGGTGGGAATGAATAGTGTGCTGTTGTTTTCCAGGAGGGCCAGAGCCATAGCTGCCCTGAGGCGTGTTTAGCAAACATGGGCATGTGTCTTCCCTGCATTTTTGTGGGTGGGTGGGGCCATTGCACACGCCAGATTGTTTTCTTGTGTTGCGTGAAACTAAGGAACTGAGAAGCAAATGCTATTACCATATGCCGAGTTTTGTCACAGGCAGGGAGAGAGGTTGTTGCTCTGGGCTCTGAAACCCGTCACAGAGCAGACGCACAGCAGCGCTCACCTGTCAGGCTCAGAGGGTGACAGGTCTTGGAAGCCCTGCAAATCCCAGCACGGGTCCCCAGGCTCATGAGGCCAGGTGAGGCGGCAGGCCCAGGAACCTGGAGTAAGGCTTGAGGGATGGGGCAGGTGATCAGGGTCAGAGCAGGGACAAGGGTCAAAACAGGGTGGAAACAACACCACCCTGTCTGTCTGCTGTGAAGTGGTCAGGCCCAAGCCAGGAAGCCAGGAAGCCAGAAGCCAGAAGGACAGGAATTCCAGAGCAAGGCAGGCAGGCAGCAGTGCAGCAGAAGGCAAAGGCAGGCGCGTGGTGCAGCACTCGAGGGATGAGAAGTTCTTGTTACCAGAGGCAGCCACTGGCCTCACCCCAGGGGCTTCTGAGGCAGAAACGTACCCTCAATGGAGCCTGCGTGGGCCCTGTGCTTGGCACTAGAGGAAAGCGCCTCTGAGGGCTGAGGAGCTCCCTTCTGCAGGGCCGTGGAATGGGCTCCTCCCAGCCAGACGCTCCCCTCTGCCCCATCCAGCTCACAGATGGGTGACAGAGGAAGGTCATCCACTTGCTGCTTCGATTGCCTCTGTGCTTGGGCACCTCATCTTGACCGCCAGTGCCTCGATTCAGCCAAACGTTCCCGCTCACAGCACCCAAACGAGCCCTGCTGATGCTGGTTTATTCAGGCTGTAGATGGATACACAACAGGCAGCAGCCTGTCAGCAGCACAGTGTCAGGTGTGTCTTTTCAGCGGGAAGAGTCTCTCCTGCGGCCCTGGGCCTCTTCTCCGGTCCCACAGGGCTGGCTTAGGTGAGAGGGGATGACAGCACAGAAGTGAGCACGGCAGCCACCCTGCTTACAGCCCTCTGCCCAAGGAGCCAGTCTCTTCTTGTGGCCCTCGAGCACAGCTTCCAGGGTCTTAGCAAGGGATCCTCTACTAAGAAGTCACTTTACCCTCTTGGAAGCCCAAGGCTGTGGCATCTGCCAAGTGATTCCAGGTCACATAGGCCTTGCTGTCCGCGTGAAGTGTACCAGTCAGGACACATTTCTCCCGCGTGACCTTCCACTTTATCCAGGGAAATAGTGCCTGAGGAAGGTTAAGCGAGGCCATTTTTCCTTGGGGGAGAGTCTTTTTAACCTGTGACTCCCCCGTGACATTGAACAGAGACCAGTGCTGTCTGCCTGGTCCAGTGTTCATTACTGTACCTTACATGCCCCAATCACTGAACTATTCTTTTAGCCAGTTAGTTTTTATAAGACAGATAATATCTTCTTACCTTGGAATCATTAGCAAGTTTCCACAAATTACAAGTAGAGGACAGTATTTAATATTCCAAGCAGAGTGTATTTATTACCTCTTTTAGCAAAAGTGTTCATTTCCCATATACCACTCAGTAAATCTGGGGCTTCATTCTGTCTTAAGGCATCGTAATACCCCACAGCAAGATGCTGTCCATTGGGCTTTTAAAGTACCAGTCATTGCCCTTTACCGTCTCCCAGTCTTAGTAGAAACTTTAGGGAGTTTTGGGGTTAGTGCTGCATTCCCATCGATTTGTCACCAGGTGGCAGCAGAGGACCTTGGTTGGACATGAATGTGTGTGCTGTAGGCTGCCAAGGCTTTTGTGACGTTGCTCCAGCCCCCTGCGGTGGCGGGTGCCCCAGCTTGCCCCAACCAAAAGGGTCTTGGGAGTGTCTCTGTGGCCCCAGGCTTGCTCCTGTCTGTACTGTTGAGCTGCTTTGGACGGCAGGCTGCCTTACAGCCCTGCCTGGCCTTGCTGCTGATATGCAGCCGTTTGCTTGTGTTTGATATCCGACCCCTCTTCCCCACGTCTTATCCGTGGGCCTAGGAGCACCAGTTGGGTCAAAGTCATCGGCGACACCAACCCGTCTGTCTGATGTGATGTGGTCAGGCCCCCTTCAGGGCAGTGGGGAGCATGGGTTGTCGTCGTCTTGGCAGAACGGGCTTTCCTCCAGCCCTCATCCTCCCTCACTCCTCACCCAGAGGAGATTGGCAGAACCCTTGTCATCAGGTTCAGCGCATCAGTACCCCCCGCCCCGTCCCAACAGACAGACACACACACACACACCCCCCCCAAGTCCGGTCAGGTTCCATACTTTACCTCTTTTCTATCTCCTGGTGTGGTGGCTCCATTCATTTGAGTCTCTGAAGGTCAAGCTTACTCCCAGCCTCACCCTGCAGCAGCGCAGGCCTTGACCTCCAAAGGCTTTGGGCGCATCCAGACGGCCACACTCACAAGACCCTCACCGGCTTGACTGATCCTAGTTTATTCAGCTTTGTAGGCGGACACGGGATAGGAAACTCAGCGCGTTGGCAGGACAGCCTCAGGTGTGTCTTCACAGCAGCTGAGGCAACCAGGGTGGGTGCAGGAGCTGTGAGACCCCTGCCCCCACTCTCTCGTCATGGCTTCCAGGGGTGTTGTCGAGGGGGACACCCGGTTACAGGTTACTCTGCATCCAGAGCCACGGCTTACCGTCAGGCATTCGTGGTTCCCTCACCGTCACTCCAGTCCACATGCAGGTGGTTCCAGGAGCATTTTCACCACTGGCCATGTGGCCTCGTCCCATCTGTTTCCAGGGAGGTAGAACACAAGGAGGTCGCTTGTCCATGAGCAGGGAGAAAGGGTTTTGTGCTCCTTTACTCATCCTGTGATCTCAGCACATGGTGCCTCACTGCTCGCTGCGCAGCCTCTGGTGAAGGTGTGATGGTGAGACCACATCTGTATTCCTTCCCTCTTGCAGTGCGACTGGCTCAACAACTACCACCTGACCTGCAGGGACGTGATCGGGAAGGAACTGCAAAAACAGGGCCGCCAGGAAGCCCTCCAGTGGCTCATCAGAGAGACGCAGCCCATCTCCAAACAGCATTAATACCTGTTTGTTTTTGTTTTTTTAAACGCTCTGGGGAAAGGAAGAAGCCTGGCCCACCCCTGACATCTTTTCCCTTTCTCTCCTTCTTCCTTACCTTCCCGTTTTACTTTTAGACTCTGAGAAGAACTGAAAATCTTCTTATCCTCTTTGATATTTTCTTGCAAACACTCTATCTTTTATGAATTTTTTTAAAATTGTTGAGAATGAGCCAAGAATAAATTGCTGTCCCAGAAGGAGGATCGCCACAAAGCCAAAAGCCTGATCCGGGGGATGCCCCGAGCAGCTGCAGGGAGTCCTCTGGCCAGTGATGGTGAAGCAGTGAGTGCTCTGCGACAGTCACGTTCCAGGTGCTAGTCCCTTGTTCATGATCCCCTTCATGCGCACGAGACTGTATTTATGACCAGTGAATAAAATGTCAGAACGTGCTTCATCTCCGCCGTCTCTCTTCTTCCGGCACCATCCACCCTGTGTGTGGGGTGGGCTCACGTCCAGGGCACGTTTTCTAGGTGGAAGGACCCCTTTGAGGAGAGATTCCCTGGCCTCCCTGCATATTTTCTGACTTACTTTCAAGCCTCTTAAGTCTTTTCTCTAGAAAACCTAATATTTTGTTGAGTATTCTAAGTTTTTCTTTCCAGATTTTAAAATACGTCATTGATATTAAAAAACAACAACAACAACAAAAAATCATGTCGAAAGTGGCAGTCTACTGTGGTCTACCCTACAGTGGACAGTGCAGGCGTCTCATTGTCTCACTACTTATAGACAGTGGTCTTTGGCAGGTGCCTGCTACTCCCTATCTGGCTTTCTCTGGACTTGCGCATGAGGGGCAGCCTGAAGGGCCGGCAGAGCTAAAGCCCCTGAGGCCTCAGACCATGATGGTTGGGCATGGGAAAACGGACTCCTCTTCCCTTGGCTGGGATGTCCGAGGCGTGGTCTACACTGCCTCCTGGGGTTTCTCAGTGGGACTGAGCCCTCCTTGCCCACTGTGGGAACTTGTTCAATAACACACCCTTTATTTTCTTCCTTCCCTTCTGCGTCTGACTTTCCCTTTCTCCCACCAGTGTTTCCTGGAGCCGTCTCCCATTAAACCACTTACATGCAAATCCTTGTCTTTGGGTCTGCTGCTTTAGGAACCCAAGTCATACCCCATAGGTATAACCACTATTTGCTATGTATTTTTGCCAATTTCTTTCTTTATATTTAGCATTCATTAATATATAGAAAAAGTATGTGTGCATGGATAAAAGAATATTTATGCACACATACACATCATATGCACAGACATTGGGCCATTCTGTACATATGCAATTTCTTTTTTTTTTTTTTTTTTTTGCGGTATGCGGGGTACGCGGGCCTCTCACTGTTGTGGCCTCTCTCCCATTGCGGAGCACAGGCTCCGGACACGCAGGCTCAGCGGCCATGGCTCACGGGCCCAGCCGCTCCGCGGCATGTGGGATCTTCCCGTACCGGGGCACGAAGCCGTGCCCCCTGCATCGGCAGGCGGACTCTCAATCACTGCGCCACCAGGGAAGCCCTATTGATTGATTTTTAAATGTTAACCCAAACTTGCATTCCTGTGACACCTCCCACTTGGTCATAATTTTTTGGCTTTTTAAATATATTGCTGGATTCACTTTCTTAATTTTTAAAAAATAATTCTAAAACATCCATGTTCACAAGGGATGTCAGCCTGTAGTTGTCTTTTCTTATAATATCTTTGTCGTACACTGATTTTTGTATGTTTATCATTTTTTTTAAATGTAAGCAAAGTTATAACTTTTCCTACAGACACTTCTTTTTATTTTATTATTTAAATTGAGGTATAGTTGAGATACAATATTATATAAGTTTCAGGTATACAACATAGTGATTCACAATTTTTAAAGGTTGTATTCCATTTATAGTTATTATAAAATATTGGCTATGTTCCCTGTGCTGTACATGGATATATTGCAGACGCTTCTTTAATTGCATCATATGTATTTTGATATGCTGTTTTAATTTTCATGAATTCAACATTTTTTCTCATTTCTTTTGTGATTTCTTCTTTGACACGTAGGCTATTTAGAAATATGTTAATTTTTAAATGTTTGGAGATCTTTAAGACATCATTTTGTTATTAATATCTAATTTAGTTGTAGTTTGGTCAGAGAACATACTTTCTTTGATTTCAGTTTTTAAAAACGTATTGATTCTTGTTTCATTGCTTAGCATCTGGTCTGTTATGGCGAGTGTTAGATGTGAAATTGAAAACAATGTGCATTCAGCAGTTTGGGGTAGAATGTTCTATAGATATCCATTAGGTCAAGTTGGCTATAGAACAAAAGATAGGATGTTATAGCTGTTCTATGGCCAGGAGCAAAATCCCCTTCATTACATTTGAATGTACATCCTACAATTAAACCAGATTGAAACAGGTTCCCAAATCCATCTTGAATCAAATGTAACACTAATCCATATTTAGAGATTGTTCCTGATCCACTGCTTTCAGCTGGTTCCTTTCTAAAAAGCTATCAACATAATTTTTGGTATCAACGTAATTTTTTTCCCACTGAAAGCAAGTAAAACGAGAGGTCCAAATTATTAACTCTGGCTCCATCACCACGTAGAACTGTGTATTTAAAAAATGACCAAAGATAAGTTTACAACTTCTAGATAATATTACATTTTGTAGATAGAGAAGTTAATTTTATTAATGGCTATAATTCAGAAATTATTTACTATGATAAATAAAGGAATTGAAAATTATGGTTAAGATAAGGAGTTTCTTACCTCCACCTATATCCAGAATCCCATTAAAAATAACTCTGTCGGGACTTCCCTGGTGGCGCACCAAGGTAGGGGACACAGGTTCAAGCCCTGGTCTGGGAGGATCCCACGTGCTGCGGAGCAGCTAGGCCCGTGTGCCACAACTACTGAGCCTGTGTTCTGGAGCCCATGAGCCAACTACTGAGCCCATGTGCCACAACTGCTGAAGCTCGCGCACCTAGAGCCCGTGCTCCACAACAAGAGAAGCCACCGCAATGAGAAGCCTGCGCACCACAATGAAGAGTGGCCCGTACTCGCTGCAACTAGAGAAAGCCTGCGCATAGCAACGAAGATAGCAACGAAGACCGAACGCAGCCAAAAATAAATAAATATGTTAAAATAAATTAAAAAAAATAACTGTCAATTAAATTTTAAGAACCTGTCAATTAAATCTGACCTGTGATCAATTTGACCTGTGACTAAGTAAAATATATTCTGCAATAAATGATATGGTGGTAATGGTGGCTGAGAAAAAGGAAGGAAGAAGAGAAATAGGAGATAGGGGATAAAAAACTATTCAGTTTTTTTAAAGTAAAACATGTACTTATGTTTAACTGCTCTAAATGACACATGCTTGTTTAAAGCAAAAATAGTAACAATGTTTTGTGTGTTTATAGCATACATAAGATTAAAATACATGACAATGACAGCACAAAGGACAGGAAGGAGTAATTGAAGGTACACAGTAAAAAGGTCCTTAACAAGTATAGTTCAACTATATTTCCACTCACTACTTTTATTATGAATACTGTTATGTGTATTTTACCACAATAAAAAATTGGAAAAAAATAGGCTATTTCGAAAATTATATGTGGATAAATATAAATCCTACAAAATCTTATATCATCTTAGAATGTTTGGAGGGGGCACAGAATTTTTACTGTTGTTTGCACTGACATTCTTATGCCTTTCTTCAGTTTTTCCAAAGGGCAGTACTTCTCAATGTTCAGTCTTTAAGGGGGAGCAGAAAGCTGAGTACATAGTTGGTTATCAAAAATCAGTCTAAAAGATTCTTAATGTATTATTGAAGTAGTGTGGAGTAGTCGAAAAAAATCATTTGACTTCAAGTCAAGAAATTTGATCGGTATATAGTTTGTCACCCTTTTCCAAAACACTGTGGATCTTAATTCATAAAGAAAAGTGTGCTGGACTAGAAATTCAATGGGTTCTTTTCAGCCCTAAAAGAATCTATAACTCTGATTGATCTATGTTGCTGTGGAGATCAACGTGGGAAACTAGACTTCTGAGTTTGCCAGTGGTGTAATATCAGTTAGTACAGTTCCTGTTGCAAGTAACAGAAAACAAAAACCAATGCCCACCCCAATCACCTTAAGCCAAACAGATGAGCTCTGTGAACACGGATGCTTACTTCACCAGCTTAGCCAGATGGGAACAGCGTCCCACCACCTTTGCCATATTCTATTAATTAGAAGCAGATGTCAGGTCCTGCCTACCTTCAGGGGTAGTGGTGAGTCTTGTTAAAATCTTTTTTGCGGTCTGCCTTCAGTAGGGCATTAATTCCATGTTCACAAGTTTTCTTCCTTTACTCTTTGCCATCCTTAAGGTCAAGTTTTTGCAGTTTTTGATGGTCCTTGGAAATGGCAGAGAACCAGTCAGCTGCAGAAGACAGAAAGTTCCTGCTCAAGGCATTGTGTGGGTTTACCTTGCTTGATCTTCCAATTAAACCTAATCAGCAGTAAGTTATTGTTACTCCAACACACTGCTTTCTCAATGCCCAGGGGAAGACCCCTAGGTACCCTGGGGGTGTAAGGAGGCCAGGAAAAGAGGGTCTGCAAAGAGAACAGGCAGAATGAATCTCATTTTCAGGGATCAGGTGAATTCCTTCAACCCAAAGACACAAAGTTCAAATTAATTTGCATCCTTGTTTCCCCATGAATGAAAAATGCTTGAAAGTAGATAAGCAGCTACTTTCATCTGGGTCACTGATTAAAACACCTTGTTTATTATGTCCTATTTGAGGGTGTAGGTTTTTGGTCTGACATATATAGACGTTGCATTCAGCATCTAAAACTTATCACCTGCATGTTTCTAGGGTGAGGCTGCCCCAAACCCCTGAGAAGGGCAAGGTGGTAGAATGGGAAGAATCTAGGGCTTTGGAGACAGATCGGGGATTGTGTTCCAGCCTGCCCTTGCTATCTCTCTGTCATTCAATGAGCAGATTATTTCCCCCTTTTTGAGCTTCAGATCTTTCATTTGTATACTGGACTTAATAATACCCAAATTGAAGATCAAAAGAGTGGATACTAGTGAAAGAGTTTATAAAGTACAAGTGCTCTATGTATGAGGTACTATCTGATTATTAAATCATGGTAGATTTTTCACTGAAGTCTTGGGTCAAGTAAAGGGATATGTTTATCTGACGATGCCAAGATGGAAAACCATAGCATCTTTGCTTGGACACTAGAGTGCTAGGTGGGAAGGACACTGATCTGCCCCAATATAGTAATGACTATATTTCATATATTTTGAGTTTGAAAAGGCTTCTGCAATGCTCTGCAAGGCTGTACAAAAAAATAAATGGACTTCAGAGAAATGGCCAGAAACATGTAGTGGGAAAACGTGTTGTTCAGAGAATAAAATTTTACTTGTTGATGGACAAAAATTATATGCAGATCCTGCAGGAAGCTATGTATAACATAGTAGTTTTTACCATGAAATGTTAGCAGAACTTACCCTCCTGTTTCCAGAGAATTTTTCCTTTGATCACAGAATCAAGAACAGGCCAAGAATGAGAGTTCTACACTGATTTTCTCCCATGGGACCAGAGAGTTTCTTGATAGTTGAAAAAGCGATTCTTTAATACCTCCTTTCCCTGCTTTTGTTCTAGTTTCTGATGAATTTGGCCACAGGAAAGTAGTGAATCTTGCTGTCTTTGGATATAACTGATTTCAGCATGAGTTAAAGGATTCAGCCTAGAGAAAAAGTAAAATGAGGAGAGAAAAATCCTATTAGGATCATTTTCTTCATTCCAATATAGCTGAGACTGGGGCCTTCCTGCCAGCACACCCTTGGTTTCTTTGTCCAGCTGATTTTTAAATAACTCAGGTGATTGGCCTCATTATTTTCCTTGGGAACTCAATCTACCATGTAACAGAGCTGACTCTGAGGAAGTTCTTCTTGACATAATATTGTGTGTACAGTTTCTTCATACATCTTCCCTTTACTCAATTCCATTCTGTAAGGAAATCAATAAGCATAAAAAAAAAGAAAAGAAAGTAGTTAGGAGATAGACAGGGTAGGGGAACAGGAGTGGTTGGCTGGTAGGATGAGGGAGAGGAAGCAGGCTGTGCCCAGAGTCACCAAAAGAAAGGATGAGTGGAGGGAAAACGGCCCTCAGGGTGGACTGGAAAAGGCAGCAGGGGCCCAGGAGCAACAGCAAATATCCTTCCTAATTTTGAGCTCTCCCTAAACTGAGGTGTGCCTCAAGACGCTGATTTCAGTAATCTCTATGGATTTGGTCAATTTTTCGGTTGCTACTTCAAACTGATATTTAATTATTTTCAAAACTCAAAAGCTATTCATGTTAGCTGGCATAAGCCAAGATTTGAACACCTGTCCCAGGAGGGCTGGGGAGTGAGGTTGAGGAAGATCCAGTTACCCTCCTCCACGTGGTAACTTAGCCGCTGGTTTTCCCACAGACCTGACCCACGCCCTGCTCCCTAGTTCACCTCCCTCATTACTCCATGGTTGAGCTCTGGCTCACAAAGGCGTGGATTTCTGAAGGAAACACAGGAGGGCAGATGCGCGGCACACAAGAGGGCTCTGTATCCAGAGCCAAAGGAAAACTGGGCTCCCCCCATCTGGGCAGAGTCAAGAGCAGAGATTCCCCACAGATGCTGAGAGGACAAAAGCCTCACATGACATTCTTCAGGTTCCCTTGTAAAAAGACATACACAAGTTTGAGAGATATTCAAGAACTGCTTCATATCAGTCAGAGGCAAGCATGCTTTCAACAGTCAAGCCTTGTTCTACTCTTCGTTACTGGACCACAGATCCAACCATTTAACACACCCCAGTGACTTGCCATTGTTCTTGGAATGAAATTCAAGATTGTCCATGTGAGCACAAGACCCTGCCTGAGCTGGTCCTTGTTTGGCTCTCTGGCCCCATGTCTGGCCAGTCTTGTCTATATTCTAGCCACCCTGATCACCGTCTGGTTTCCTCAAATGTGTCACCCTCTCTGTGCTAATGGACCTCCAGATGCTGCTTCCCCTCCCCCAGTTAATCCCCACCCACCTCTATATCATTGCTTAATCACCCCATCTTCAGGGAAACCTCTGTCTCTCACCTGAACTCTCACAGAGCTCTGCCTCCAGAGTAGCTATGATTAGACAATCACACAGGTACACGTGTAAGTGTGTCCATTGCGCTGGACTGTAAACTCCATGAGGACAGAGACCTCGTCTGCTTTGCTCACTACTATATCCCCTGGACTTCCAATGCCTTGTCCTTACTGGAAACTTACTCATTTCTGTAGGAAAAATGACTGTGTAGGTTACAGCCCATGCTCAGAGACAACCCCATTTAGAGTAAGGTGTGACCCATCTGGAAATGGCCAGAGATCAACCACCAGGATCCAGAGACCTGTGGGGTGGTTGGTCAAAGTGATTAGAACAATGAACACCGACTGTCTAAACTAAGTAAAGGAAACCTTTTCCATTTGGAAACTAGTTGGCTGCCGGTTTAAGTCATCAAAGCAACACTCCAAGCGTCTCACAGGCACCTTCCGGTGGGTTCGCAGGTTTATTAAACACATGTTCAGAAACACACACCCCTCCATGCATCTCAAACATTCTTACAAAGTAATTAACAATCTCTTAGTATTTTGTCTCCTTTCCCGTTGTGCTTTCCCTGACTTCTTAGATATTATATATATATATTTTTTCTTTCTTTCTTTCTCTAATTGGTAACTCACTGAAACTCACCTCTGTTTCTTCACAGCAACCAGTGCACTGTTAGATAACACTTACAATAATACTTAAGGATAACAACCACAGAGTATGTCTTGGGAAAAATAAGAGGCTTTTAGAGAACTTTTTATTTTTCTTATACTGTGGGTAGCTCACGGGGATATTTAAGTCCCAGTTAAATGTGTATTAGAAGAGTGAAGAGATTCACTGATGTTACATAGATGAGCACAGATCGTCAATTATCCAGAAGCTGCATCATTCAAAGATACAAGGAAAGGGAACTGGTGAATAGAAACCCCCTTGGCTGCAGGAGTCACCCAAGCACATGAATGAGCTAATAATTTCGGGAGAAAGGAGACTGTTCCAGAGGCGTTGTCGGGGAAAGGGACGATGAAGATTTGGAGAAATGGGGATGAAGAGCACTAAGGGCCCTGTGAAGAAGACATGGGGCTTGAAAAGTGTATTAGTGGGACCATGATACCATCACCACCATATAGTGTTTATTTATTTATTTTTATTTTTTATTTTTTTGTGGTACGCGGGCCTCTCACTGTTGTGGCCTCTCCCGCTGCGGAGCACAGGCTCCGGACGCGCAGGCTCAGTGGTCATGGCTCACAGGCCCAGCCGCTCCGCGGCATGTGGGATCCTCCCGGACCGGGGCACGAACCCGCGTCCCCTGCATCGGCAGGCGGACTCTCAACCACTGCGCCACCAGGGAAGCCCCCATATTGTGTTAAGGCTGAGTTGGTGAAGAGCTTCCCATGCAGCCTTGGCCAGTGTTGGGAACACGAGGAGGTGGCACAGGAGCTGGAGCTCATGTTTCCAACTTTCGTATCAGTCCTGAGTAGGAACACAGGAGGGCAATAATGGATGACAATATGATGGCCCCAAATGAACCAACAAGGTTAAGACCCACAGGCCCAAGAGGAGGTGGTCAGCAAAGGGGAGAGAGTCAGGACCTCCTCTCTAAGTCCTCCTTCACCTCCACCCCTAGGGGTCTTTCCTCAGCTGGACTCTTGCTGTTCTCACTGCTGTTTCACCCACTGGCACTGAGGTTTGATGTTGCTGGCAGTCAGTATCATTAGTGGGGAGCTTCCATGTCTCTCCGGTTAGATCAAGGAGACCATGGTCCATCTCCTGCCACTGTGTTGGTCACCTCAGGGCATGCTACTGAGACGGATGCTACATAGCTCTAACAGCTGAAAAAACAGTCTTGCATCCAAGTCACACATGTAGAAATCCCTGGGTCCATCCTACTGATGTTTCCTGATATCTTTTAGTCTTAATGCTGACCTCCCAACAGAAGAGCTCTGTATTTTCAAGCCCGGCTGCTTGTCGCAGATCTCCTCTGATAGAACATCAAAGAAACTGTAGCATGTCTCTCTTTGAATCAACTACAATAGTGGAATTTTCTTTTTTTTCTTCTCTCAGTGCTACAGTTGTTCAAACAAACACTGGTTATTGACGATGCAGGTGCTCCAGCTTCATTCCCTTCTGTGTGCTTTAATTTGCCTCCTTTCTGAGGGTCATGTTGTTGGTCTCCTTCTGGGTGTCACTGGACACAGGACCATGTGGGTGGTCTTGTGTTTCCTTACTGGATTCTGCAAAGATTATTGTTTTTAGTTGTTTTGCTCTTGCTGCTCTCTGAATACATCCATAATCATGTCTACTCTATTATCCTCTGATTTAAGAACTTAGGTGCAGGATCTGGAGCCAAGATGAAGTGGGAAGAGAAACCAGATTTTTTTCCTATTTTTTTAGCTAAAAACTTTGCAGGAGAAAAGCATGGTGTCTTCAATTTCAGCTGTTAGGTAGGATAACAGAGTGGAAGATGGATTAGAATAGATTTTATTCTGTGCTTTGCTACCACCTCGCCAAATGACCTTGAACCAGTCATCTCAACTTTTGTGGACACTATTTTTTTCATCTAAAAAATAAAACGATTTCATAAAGTGGACCAATTCTAAGGCCCTTTCTGGCTCTAACATTCTGGAGAGACATGGTACACAAACCTCAAAGGCTTAAGGAATGTATCTGTTCTAGTCCAGTGGGGGATTTGAACATGACTAATATACGGATCATTAGAAACTGGAAAGTCACAAGGTGATGCCTTTCATTTTCCCCTCTGAAAATGACTCTCATCCATGGGGTTCCTATGTGCAATGATATTACATAAGGCAAGTAAAAGAGATAACAGCAGGAGAGACAAAAAGTACTTCCTAGAGTAAGCAAAAATCATTAAAATTTTCACAATGTTAGGTAGACATTATTATTTTTGGAGAACAACACTCGAATGACCTTTAGTGTGCTTAAAACGAATCACTTTACAAAAAGCACGAACACTTTTTAAAATGTAACTTTGGACAGAGTACACAAATTAAAATAACGGTATCAAAAACCACAGTCGCATGGTCCGATCCCCTAAAATGGACTTTAGGAATCTCTGAGCAATTTACTAGGATTCTAAATGTTCATCCAATGAGCCTAGCTATGTTTCTACAGATTCGAATGTTGCACTGAGAACAGCTGCTCAAAGATGAGTTCCCTCTGTCAGTCTCCACAGTTTTTCAAGGTCAAGTTACCTGTGAGGCCATTTGCATCCTCACTCCTTAAAAGTGTGCTATGAAATAAACCAGCAGGATGTACTGGGCGGAAACTGATTCCCAGAACACATATGGATAAGCAAGTCAAACATTAGACATTTTATTTGAAAGAGAAAAAAAGCAGAGAAAGATGTACCAATACACATCGTTCAAGGAATAGGAGTTTCTACTAAAAGACAAAAGTTGCGCAGCAGCAGTTATGACTCTTAATGGCATTTTGTCACATGGGAAGACATATCCTACCAGATATCTTGCAGGGAAAACTTTCAAGAGAGGTCATACCTAATCTATCCCATATACTTAAAAATGGCCAAATCTGAAACTCAACAAGTTGTTTTAGAGATGAGGGAACAGGGCCACAGAAGTTAGGTGCCATCGTTCATGGCCATCTGGAGTCAACATTTTATTCACTAAGCCCCTGGCTGAAGCACTCTATCCTTTACTGCAGAACTTCTTGCTAAAACCCCATGCCATCAAATGTCCCCCTGTTCTAATCACAAAGTGGTCTGCAATGTTAGCCACCTGCTCCATAGTTTTCCTTGAGGCCAGATTATCACCAGCCGGGACGTCCGTATAAGGACCTTCCCCACACTTGAAGTGGTGTATTAATTAAGTCAACCGCAGGCCAAGTTCTTTAACGTTTTCTCTCTTGGGATTACTTCTCTGCCCTGGATGAGCATCTGCTCTGCACCTCTCGGGCTAGGCAGTCCTGGATGTGCTATGGAGTCCTTCACCTCCATTCCTAACCCACCTGCTACCTGCCACCTAAACTACTGGAGGGAGCTGAGACAGAATACTGGTTGGTTGACTAGTCCTAAGTGTAGGATACAGCAATTTTACCCCACCTACTAGAAGTGGGGAACTTCTCTCATTGCTCACATGGCAAACCTTGTTTGCTTTTTTTTCATGTGTGCACATATCGTAATGGTACAGTCTGCTGGTTCTAGTTCAGTGTCTATTATAGATAGTTGATTCCACCTGCAAAGCCCACTTAAATCTACAAAGTAAATTACTCTTTTACTCACATTTATGCACCTAAACCAATGTGCTGGTTCTTTTTATTTTTTAAATTTATTTTATCAAAGTATAGTTGATTTACGATGTTGTGTTAATTTCTACCGTACAGCAAAGTGATTCAGTTTTATATATATATATATATATATATATATACACACACACACACACACACACACACACACACACACATATTCTTTTTCATTTTCTTTTCCATTATGGTTTATCACAGGATATTGAACATAGTTCCCTGTGCTATACCATAGGACCTTGTAAGACTCTGTCTTTTCTGTACTACATTTACTATTTTAGATCATAAAGAATGCTTCCCAGTTTTTTTCATTAAAGTAATATAACACTGATTTACAAACTGAAAAAGACAATAGTTATAGGGCAACTGATTTTCTTCACACAACTACGTACCCAGCCATGAGCAGAGGGCAATGTGCTGGTTCTGGACGGAGAAAGAAAGACTTAGTGAGCGCTTACTTATCACTTATCATCAGCTGGTAGAGTGTGCACACGGAGGTGGCTGTGCGCTGAGTTACACACTCGCTCTACGGTGGTTCCCTGTCACGGGCTCTACTTGTGGAAGTCATGGGTTCCTCACATCAGTGTGCTTATTCAGAAGCACCTTACATAGAACTTCAGAACCAGGAGAGAGCCAAGTGATAATCTGGTCCAGCATCAGACTGGCTGGGGCTGGGGCGCTGGACCATACGAGGATTGGTACATGACTTTGGTCTCAGGTACATCATGTTCTTCTGAATTAGTTGAGACTATTTGATTTCAAGTAACTGGAAACCACTTAAGCTAGTGTAAAGTAAAAATGGGAATTTATCATAAAGATAGGGGAAAGGGGACTCACAGAGGCAAAGGAAAACAGCTGAGCCTCAGGAACTGGAACTGGGAAAGTGCAAAGTGACAGGAACCCAGGAAACCCTTGGTGCCTCTCACACCTCTGCTTTGTTCTGTTCATTTGTCTACATCTGTAGACTGGCTCTCTTAGCAGATAATCACATGGCAGAAAGGATCTGGATTAGATCCACAGGGGTAACTTCTATTCTCCATCCCCATGAAAAGGATTCTCATTAATCCACCTTGCGTTATTGGCCCTAATTCTTTACTGCCCTTTCAAAGAATTATATTTCTACAATCACTGCATGGTCTCTTGGTGAACAGACGGCAGTGAGAAAACTCTTATAGGATGCTGGAAGAATGGCAACCCGTGTTATGTACTGGTAAATATTTTGTGAAACTATTGCCTGTGGCAGTCTGGAAAACAGAGTATTCTTGACTTGGGTTAGTCAGTTTTAAAGCAGAATTTGAAAACGTGAGCTGGTTGCTACTAGCCTTTTTTGATAAGGTAGTACAAGAAAGGGATGGGCTCAGGGAAGAAAGTTTGCCAACAGATTCAGATAGATATAGAGAGCCCAGGGATTCTGGGACTCTCAGGGTTGAAAATGAAACTGCTTCTAACCATTTCAAGGTGTGGCCATTAAAGCACAGCCTTAGGACCGAGACCAGATCCAGAGCACAGCCACTAAGACAAAATCTCAGAGCAAACAAATGTCGCAGTCTTTGTTAACTCTTCTGAAAAGGCAGTCTTTGTTAACTCTTCTGAAACTCTTCTATTACCGAGTAGATCCTTTTACCCAGACAAAAGTGTTGTTAGAAATACTAGGGATGTGGTCCCACCTAAGTCCAGGCGGCAGATGCTCCTGGTGCCCCACCCAGACTCCCTTCACCAGGTTGATGCCCTCATCCCCCAGCTGCCGCTAGTGACTCTCACCTGCCATCTCTTCCACATGATGACCCCTAGCTGACTAGAACTGTCCCAACCTCCCGCTGGCTTATGGCCTTTGTCTCTTCATTCAGTGGCCTTTTCACAAAGAATTTCCAATGACTGCAAACTTAAAACAAGAAGGCAGAGTTTAAAATGGAAACCTAGAGCAGCTCTAGAAGTTAACTCATCAGTGAGGGTGTGGAACAGTGACTCTGCTTTATATATTTACTTAATATGTGAGATCCCAGGAAGACAATCCCACAGCATTTAAGCAACTTTCCTCCATGTGATGTAGATAAAAATAATACCCGAGTCACAGGCAGCATCCTTTTTTTTCCACTTTCCCTGATAATTCTGCTGAAGTTTAAAAGAGAATAGGAAAATGCGGAATATTATATAGAACACATCACAAAGCCATCTCACAAAGCCTCAGTGACTGTAACAAAAGGCAACTGATATGAATAGTAAGAAAAGGGAATCATTACTACCCAGAATATCTTTTTTTTTAACATCTTCATTGGAGTATAATTGCTTTACAATGGTGTGTTAGTTTCTGCTTTATAACAAAGTGAATCAGTTATACATATACATATGTTCCCATATCTCTTCCCTCTTGCATCTCCCTCCCTCCCACCCTCCCTATCCCACCCCTCTAGGTGGTCACAAACCACCGAGCTGATATCCCTGTGCTATGCGGCTGCTTCCCACTACCTATCTATTTTACGTTTGGTAGTGTATATATGTCCATGCCTCTCTCTCACTTTGTCCCAGCTTACCCTTCCCCCTCCCCATATCCTCAAGTCCATTCTCTAGTAGGTCTGTGTCTTTATTCCTGTCTTACCCCTAGGTTCTTCATGACCTTTTTTTTTTTCTTAGATTCCATATATATGTGTTAGCATACGGTATTTGTTTTTCTCTTTCTGACTTACTTCACACTGTATGACAGACTCTAGGTCCATCCACCTCACTACAAATAACTCAATTTCGTTTTTTTTATGGCTGAGTAATATTCCATTGTATACATGTGCCACATCTTCTTTATCCATTCATCTGTCAATGGACACTTAGGTTGCTTCCATGTCCTGGCTATTGTAAATAGAGCTGCAATGAACATTTTGGTACATGACTCTTTGAATTATGGTTTTCTCAGGGTATATGCCCAGTCGTGGGATTGCTGGGTCGTATGGTAGTTCTATTTCATCTCACACTGGTCAGAATGGCCATCATCAAAAAATCTAGAAACAATAAATGCTGGAGAGGGTGTGGAGAAAAGAGAACCCTCTTGCACTGTTGGTGGGAATGTAAATTGATACAGCCACTATGGAGAACAGTATGGAGGTTCCTTAAAAAACTACCCAGAATATCTTGACAGGTGAATGTGGCTGACCTTCTGATGCAGAGTCCTGAAAACTGCAAAAGGGGAAACAGTCTCCCGAAAAAATGTGCTGCTCTGTTCAATGTAAAGCAGTGGTTCTCTTTAGCTCTGATTGTGTCAAAGGTTCTGTGGCTCTGTCACCACTCTTCTCCTAGTATCAACTGATGTGGAGAAAAGCCACTGCTCCCAGGAACCCACTGAGCAAGGACTGTCCAGGGCCTTCTCAATCTGGCCCCCTGTCTAAGCTCTCTAGCCTCCTTTCTCACGACACTTCCTCTCCCTAGGAACCACTTTCACTCCTATCTTGGTTCACTTCTAAATGGGCAATGAATGCATATGTCATGCCATTCATTCATCTCCTCTCTGGTTAAATCATTCTTTAGGTCCAAAGATACCTAATTTAGAGGAGGGAGGTGAGGGGATGAGTGAATAGCTGAGGGTAATTAAGAGGTACAAACTTCTAGTTGCAAAATAAATGAGTCATGGGGATGAAATGTACAGTGTGGGGAATACAGTCAATAATTATGTAATATCTTTGTATGGTGACGAAAGCAGCCACTTATAAGATAAATAAGTACTAGGGATGCAATGTAATACAACATGATTAATATAATTAACACTGCTATATGTTGTATATGAAAGTTGTTACGAGAATAAGTCCTAAAGTTCTCATTACAAGGAAAAAATATTTTTTTTCTTTTCTTTTGTATCTATATGAAATGACAAATGTTCATTAAACTTACTGTGGTAATCATTTCATGATGTATGTAAGTCAAATCATTATGTTGAACACCTTAAACTTATACAGTACTGTATGTTAATTATGTATCAATAAAACTGGAAGAAAGAAAACAACAGAGATACCTAACTTCATTCTTTAAGTGGAGCAGAGAGGTCCTTCCTCCAAGCTCTGTCAGAATGTTGCATACAGCTTTTTTGATGACTTTGCATTGCATATAGGATAAAATCCAAAGTCTCTTCCATGGCCTGCAGTGTCCTGAATAATCTACTTTGATTCCTTTTTATGCATCACCTCGTGTCTCACAAGTCTGTAGCCACACTGGCTTCTTCTAATTCCTCAGAAGCAGGGAAGCCATGGGGCCTTTGTCTATTCTGTTCTTTCAACCCAGAACAGGTTTCTCCCTACTGCTCATTTGTCCAATTTCTACTCGTCCCTCTGATGGCTTAATGACGCTTAAAAGCAGCTTTGCAGAGTGGTTAGTAGTGTGTGCTGCACAGGCAGAATGTCTGGATTCCCATCTGATTTCTACCACTTATAATATTTGAAACTGGGAAATCTGCTTAACCTCTCCAGGTTCTGGTTGCCTCATCTATATCATAGGAATAATAATGGTAAGTACCTCAGGGGGTTGTTAAAAGGCCTAAACAGATAACCCAAGGGAGCCTGGAATAATGGCAGTGGTGGCATTCTTTTGTCATTTCGCCAAGTACACCTGTAAAATTAAGCAGAGCAATTAGGTAGGAAAAACTCCAACTCCCCCAAGTTTATAGTCAACAGCTACAAAAAAGCTAGTTGACCAAGTATCTTCATAAACAGTAAGTATGAGTAAGTGGCGCCAAACCACCACCAACTCCAAGACCTGAACTGTATTCACAACTGCGCCGGGGAAAGCAAAGGAAAGCAGTGGGGCATCTGACATATGCCACAATCTCCCAAACAAGCAGACAGGTGTTCACTGGAAGCTTGAGGGCCAACCTGAGAACAACTGGTGAGACCAGGACTTTTTCAGACTCTGCCAGCCTGTGTGCAAGTGGTGAGCTCTCAAGGGCCTGGCATTCAGGGCCCCACGAACTCTCAAAGCTAACCAGACAAAATTCCTTCTAAGACCACACCCCACAGTGACTTACTGCCGGGAATAAGATCCAAAGTGAGCAGCACGGGGTTAACAGAGGCAAGGAGGAAAGAAAGTCCAGATGCAAGGAGGGGAGACCAGAGCGCGATTTTCAGTAAGGAAGGCAACATATTGTGAACATTTCACAAAAACAGCAGAAGAGGGAGCTCTAGAGCCATGAAGTTAGGAAGGAAAACAACCAATTCCATATAAAAATGAATGACAAAAAGATTGAGATCAAATTTCATATACAGGTGTTAAAATAAAAAGGGAATAAGGAGCAGAATAAGATTCCTACAGTTAAAGCACGCCAGAGGAGTATGTTTATTACAAAGCTAACGGGAACATATTCTCAGGTGTAGAGAGAAAACGGAGGAGGAGCTCATCAGTAGGGCAACGGCACCTGCTAGAGAAGGCTCTGGGGAAGGGATGGTGGAGGAAGTTGTGGGCGTCTTCTAATCCTCTCCCTTGTGGAGAACCAGGCAGAGCCAGTGGGTGCCATGTCAGCCAGAGGCTTAGTTCCAAAAAGCTAACTGGGGCAGTGGTTACCAGCCGAGAGAATCCGGAGCAGAAGGCACGATCTTGCATGGATAAAGGAACCGAGAATCTAGACCAGAGCAAAGAGGGGAAGAGCCCAGCAGAGTCCCACAGGGTGAGAAATCAAGCGGAGTTACAGCAGCAGGAAGTGATGTGGGAAGGCGTTCACAAATGGCTTCGGAGCCTGCCCAGCGACCACTGAATGGTCAATGTGTAGGCAGCCTACAGGCGCATCAAGCTGGTTTAAAGTTAGAGTGGGTAACAACGTCCACGGATGGACGGGTGCCGAAAAAGGAGGAAAGATACTTTGGAGCAGAGCAATACCACCAGCATAGCAGAGGCTTGGGATTTGGAACGTGTAAGGTGTCTGCCCGTTAAATCCACTCTCTGACAACCATCTTCCATGCTTCCATCTCGCCTACTTGGGATCTCCCATGTGACCAATCACATAACCTCATTGTTACTTTCAGTCCTCTTACGCTATCACGTTTGCCCTATTCTCACTGCTCCAGGGTCCTTTTTACCCTTCTCGCTCAGTCAGGCTCCATGGTTCTACAAGCTCACTCGCAAACAATGATGTCATCCCCTTCCTCCACTGTCCTCAAGTAGCAACCCTGGCCCTGGTAAACCAATCTATAGATCAATAATGGCACAATATCATTTTCCAGCTCTGACCTTCCCTAGCAATTCCATGTCTAAAAGCCTTGAAATTTAACTTACCGAAACAGCATCGATTTCCCTCACTTCCCTACTCCTATCAATCTTCCTCATGTCAGTAAACAATGCTGCATTTACTGGTTACTCAAGTCAAAAGCTAGTTCTCTTTCCCTCAAACACCACATTCAATCTATGAATACGTCGTTGGTACCTTCTTCCCAAACATACACTGAATCCATTTACACTTCTGCACCTCCACTAAATACCTCTGGTACAACTCACTATATATCCTCATCACAATAGTGTTCCAATGAATCTCCCTGCTTCTAATGTTGCCTCCTACCTCTATCCATTTCCACCCAGTAGCTGGAGTAATCATTTACAATATGAATCCACTCCACTGCCTAAAACCCGCAGTGTTTTCTGAATGCCCTTAGACTAAAATCCTGAATTCAGCTTTCATGGGCCTGGTTTATTTGACTCTCTAACCTACTCAGCCCTCCTGCCCACTATACCCTAGCCACACTGGTCTTCTTTAGGTGGCCAGAAACTGTCAAGCTTGTGATCTGAGGCCTTCAGGACAAAGGAGAAATGCAGGGGCGGTGCATGGTACTGGGGAGTCTCTAGTAGGGAGGCCTGACCTTGTCTTGAGAGGCAGGGAGGATTTCCCTGAAGGAGTGACATTTGTCCTGGGATACAAAGGCTAATCTGGACTATTAACTATGTGAAGAGTGGCAGAAGAGAGCTCCATATAGAAGAGCATGTGCAAAGGCCCTGGGACTGATGAGATGGTGGTATGTTTGAGGAGAGAGACAAATATCACAAGTGGATATAAGTTGACCTGGGCAGAGGCTGGATCCTTCAGTGTCTATAGGTCACATCAAGAGTGGTTTGCCTGGGGCCCAGCCTACTTATAAGGCTGGCTATTACTAAAATCTCACTCTTAGCAATTCATTCTTTCAGACTTAGGGCTTGGTCTCAGTTAAAATGTAAAAACACAGGGGAGAAGAAATTCCACTGATATCTTGGTGGAAATGATGTCTCTGTGAGCAGGTTGTATTAGGGGAGGAGTGGATGCTTTTTCTTCTGGGAGTCCTGAACGAAAGAACAAAGAATACTGGTGGGATACTTCTCACTTCAGTCCATAAAGGTCCTTACAGTATGCCTCAGTGGGAGCAGGAGAGGGAAATATCTCCCAGCTGCTCCTATTGGCCAAAGCCTTCCTCCTCTCCAGAGGGCCTGACAGGACCTGTGTGGCCTGAAGAACCAGCTGGAGGGCAGGCCAGTGGGACATGAACGTCTGTGGAGCTGCTCTGGTGTCTGGGTTTTTCCATTTCCATAAATTACAGGGACAGGAAGCAGGTACCTCTTAGAACTCCTGGGCATTTGAAAATGAGAATAACATTAGATTTGGGTCAAGTCTGCCAGACCGCTGAGCAATTCTAGGCATATTACGGTTCTAGGTTTCCACTTCCTCTTGCTCCCTGTGATTCTTTAGTGAGTAAAGAATTCACTTTCAGTTTTCTTCTGTGGCGACTTCTGTCCTTCACTTGCTCTCCTGTTTTCCCTTCAGTCTCCCTCTTGCCCTTTCCTCTTATCTTGCAAGTGGATTAGATAAGCCAACGCTCATCATATGTCTCTGTATCCTCAGCTTGACCACCAGCCTTCAATCTCCAGATCTCATTTCTGGCCACACACAGAAGACTTGATTCCTGTGTGCTTCCCCATCACCTGCAGGAATAGCTGAGAGCTTGTCCCTTTAAGATAGATCTGATGAAGTGTAGACTCCTCTTCCTCTCCTATTTTCCCCTATATGAACCTATTTTCCAAACCCTGCCTTGTTTATAGGTCTTAAAGCCTCAGAGACAATGACAAAATTCCTGTCTGTGCCCTAAAAGTCAGTGGCAGAGAAAGGCAGTACCAGGTGTCCTTGGCCCAGACCCTTCATTTCAGCGTGATGGACTGACAGGAGTTCAGAGATCAACGGCTCACCTGAATAGGCAGGATGTGTTTTCTAGTGATTGATCTCCTCCTCCATAAATTATGGATTTGCATCTCTGCTGAGGCCTGTGACTTATTGAGAAGCCCTTTAAATCCCCTCTCTCTCCATTCTCTGGGCAGCAATGACATTGCTCAAGCCACAGAGAAATACAGGGCTGCCCTTTGCAAGGCACTTTCTTAAAAAGCAAACTTTCACTTGTTAAAGCCTCAGCAGGGAGACTTTTGGGAGAAGATCAGCAACTTTAGTCTGGGCAGCCTCACTTCCCTCAGTTCTCTTAGCAAGGAGGCCCGGCTGGGAGCAGGGCACAGATCTGTATGAATCAAAATGGATAGCTTTGGGGTTGTTGTTATTATTATCTGGGGGCAAAAGAAAATCTATTTGTGGGCTGATAGATACAGGAGAGTAGGTATCAGAGGGAAAGGAATGCCTCCCGCCTCAACACCCCCCCCCCCCAGAGAAGGGACCGTGGAAGAGAAGGCCAGGAAGGTCCCCCCTGTGCCATCCACCAGAGCAATCTGCCTATTTCCCCACAAAGATCCATAGGGTCAGCCTCATTCATTTCTCTTATCAAGTCAACCTCTCCACCGGGCCAGTCCAGATTTCATACCAACGATGTGAAGACACCCAATAATTTGATTTAAAATCTCCCATGAGTGGATGACCAGATCTCACACTGGTGCACACTCCCTCTACCGCTCTCCACGCCACACCCCTTGAAGCCCATCACTTCCTCTCTCACTATTCCAATCTTCATCCTCCACAGAGGCCACCTTCCCTCTTCTCTGCCACTGTCCTTCTCTATGTTCTATCCCCGACTCACGCCTCATTTCCTTTATTCAGCTGCATAAATTGTGAAAGTGGACCCTATTTTTCCACTTCTTCCCATTCTTATCTATTCTCTATTAGTGTTCTTATACAAGTAAATGAGATTTTTCTACAGAGGAGATACGAAGATACCACTCAGTGAAGTCAGGAAGTTCATGAGGAAACAGTCCTAGGTTTAAAGAATTAATTCACCACCAGGGGCTCTAGGAGTATGATTCTCTTCCAGGACAGAAGATCAACTAGAACCTTGAAGGAGATGTTCCCAGAAATTATTGTCCAAAGCAAGTGAATCCACTTAACTCAAGGGGTTAGACTGTAGTGGATGCTACGGTGCACCCCAGCCCTGTCCACTCCCACATTTAGGCCTGAGAGGGTCGTTCTCCCAGTTGCTGATGTTGTTGGCAGCCGACAGCTCTCAGCTGAGCTGCTCTCTGAGAACTGCCCTTAGCTAAAGAGAGCTACCTCACCCAAGTTCACACTCCCTCCCTGTGGGAATCAGCTGAGGACACTGTCGTGACAGTATCATGGTTCAATCCCTCCTTTTTCATAATTCTACTTGTTTTTCCCTATAGGTTATGTCTTGATAACATCCTCCAATAAATCTCCTGGATGCAAATCTGCATCTCAGAGCCTATCACCTGAGGAACCTAACCCATGACCTATAATATGTATGAAAGCATCCCTGAGTTTTCACAACATTGCTTGGTCCCTCTTATCTCCTCTGTTACTCCTTGACAAGACCTGCTTACTGCCCTCACAGCATTCTCTTATATCCTCAGAGGGCAATGTTCTTTCAGGGTTCTTTTCTTCAGTTCAGTGTTAAGCTCACCTCTCACTTCTTGCTCATTACCTTAATTATGGGACTGCTCAGTGGTTGCAAAAATAAACTACACACATCGATTACACTTTGGCTCTGCATCTGTGAAGAATGGTCACCAGTATCCCCGAGTGCCCTTGTTGGGAGACGTGATAGATCATACACTGGTCACTAGGAAATGTTACTCTGCTCTGGTTTCCTCATTATGTTGGCAGTGAGCTTATTTTCATTGGACGTGTTAAAGCAGAGACAAAGAAGGAAGGGGAAAGAGAACAAATATTTATTAGCTACCTGCTGTGTGTTCACTAGCCTAGGCCTTCTATACATGTTATCTCGTTTTATCCCCCAAACAACCTTATTTACAAAGTGCCATTAAGCCCATTTACAAGTGAAGATTTTGAGGCTCAAGGAGGTTAAGAAATTCCCGGGACCTCCCTGGTGGCACAGTGGTTGGGAATCCGCCTGCCAATGCAGGAGACACGGGTTTGACCCCTGGTCCGGGAAGATACCACATGCCACAGAGCAACTAAGCCTGTGAGCTACAACTACTGGGCCTGTGCTCCAGAGCCCGCGAGCCACAACTACTGAGCCCTTGCACCACAGCTACTGAAGCCCAAATGCCTGGAGCCCGGGCTCCACAACAAGAGAAGCCACCGCAATGAGAAACCTGCGCACCTCAACAAAGAGTAGCCCCCGCTCGCCACAACTACAGAAAGCTCACGTGCAGCAACGGAGACCCAACACAGCCAAAAAAGTAAATAAATAAATAGGGCTTCCCTGGTGGAGCAGTGGTTAAGAATCCACCTGCCAATGAAGGGGACACGGGTTCGAGCCCTGGTCCGGGAAGATCCCACATGCCGTGGAGCAACTAAGCCCGTGCGCCACAACTACTGAGCCTGCACTCTAGAGCCTGTGAGCCACAACTACTGAGCCCACGCACCTAGAGCCCGTGCTGTACAGGAGAATCCACCGCAGTGTGAAGCCCACACACCAGAACGAAGAGTAGACCCCGCTCACCGGAACTAGAGAAAGCCTGCACGCAGCAACGGAGACCCAATGCAGCCAAAATAAATAAATAAAATAATAAGCTAAAAAAAGAAATTCCCAAGTAACATACTAAGAAAATGGAGGATTTAAAATTCCAACTTGAATTTACTTGACTCTAAATCCCACGCTTTTTCTCTTAAAACATACTTTTATCCAGAAGTATAAGGGGAATCGTTGGTGTGTGTCTCTTTTACAAGAAAGTGACACCTCAGTGGATGATTTATGCATGAGGGTGGCTGCATGGCTGTGTGGACAAATGATAAAGAGTGATGATTCTGGCGTCAAATTGCCTGGACTAGTTGTGTATCACTGGGTGAATTCCTTAATTCCTTTATGTCTCACTTTCCCCAACTGTAAAAAAGAACTAATGTCAATAGTAATACCTAAGTCATGGGGTTACTTTAAGCAATCTGAGATAGAGAATCAGGACAGGGGGCCTGGTACATCATTAGTAGTCAATAAATGTAAGCTGTTTTAAAAGTTATTAATAAGTGAAGATTGGGCTTAATGAGTGGTTCAAAATTTGGAGTGTGCACTTACATCCCTTGGCACTAAAAAAAATTATCCAGGCCCCAACTACAGAGAGTCTGAGAGAGTACATCTTAGATCCAGCCCCAGCATTTGTATTTTAAAAGAAAGAGTCTTCCCAGATGGGTCTACTACAAGTCAGTGGGTAAGGACAATTCAATCAGCAGAACAATACGTTTCCTTATATTTCTGAGATTCTGCGATTCTAAAGGTGAGTATGGGCTGTTTAGAGAAAACATGTAGATCATTCATTCTCAATAGATGTGATATTGCTCTCGTGGGGGTAAAAATTGATTCTTGCCAGAGCGAGATGGTGGAAAAAAACCTTACTCTTTTACTATACACACACACACACACACACACACTACATAAACAGATACATAGTGTACCTATGATATTAAAATTTCATAGGAGGAGGGTGATTAGGAAAAATTGTCTAAAAGGGCTCTTTTGAGGGATAATAATAAAAAACAGTTTGAGAAACACTGTTGTAAAGGAGTGGGTTTGATTTTAAGGTTAAAGCAAAGACACAGATTTCCCACCTGCCTCTGAGTTTGACTAATTCATACAGACGCCACTACTGAGTTGTGAGTAGGAAAAACAGAGTTAACTGGCAGTTCAGAGATCAAGAAAAAGAACCTTAAGAAATCTGAAGACATCTGTGGGCTAAGGTTTAAAGCAGACCTTTCATATTTAAGAGTTGTTTGGTTTTTCTTTGTCTTGTTTGCTTTTTAAGCCTGATAATTCTTTTACTCTTTTGGTAACCTGACTGCTCTCTGTGTGACCTAGAAAGTAGTAGTGGACATAGGAGACAAACAGAAATACTATTTGAGAAATACGCAAAAGCAGAGAAAATAGTATTTCCTCTGAGGCCTTGCATTAGAGTTTGCAGAAGTAAGCTGCAGAGCGGCTGGGCATAAATGATGCAGGAAATGCTCATTAATCACGACTTGACTGCCTATTTCTCAAGCAGCTTAGTGACAATATAGTTGGAATTTTCTTTTTCCACCAAAATCCCTCACATTAAGCATCCTGAATGAGACTTTACGGGCATCTCTCCTGTAGATTTACTGCTTTTCCTGCAAGAACATCTTCCTCCTTAAATGCTGGGCAGAGGGAACTTAGGCTGCGAACAGGTGTGCCTGCCTGTCAAGGATCATAGCAAAGACAAAGACTCAAAGGCCAGACGTGCTGCTCTCTGGAAACCATTTCTGTCAGACTACGCTTCGTGTCAGCATATGAACTTTGAATTTGCATACTGCACCTATTTACTTTAGAAAGAATCGTTCCATTCCTCTCACCCCACTTCTAAAATAAATACATACACAAATAGATACATCACCTTTAATGAAGTAAATAATAAATGGAAAAATACTTGCAACTTCCATAAGAGGAAATAGTTACTATTATTAATATTAATAAAAATTACAAATGTTCAAAAATATGTACTCATGTCACAAATAAAGAAATGCCAAGACCCATAAAATTGTTCTAAATGTCACTCCTCACTAATAATTTAAGATTTAAAAATTAAAATGTATTCATCTACTTATTTCCTCAAAAAATTAAAATAGAATTACTATGCAATCTAGCAATTCCACTTCTCGGAGTATACCCAAAAGAAATGAAAGCAGGGACTTAAACAGATATATGTATACCCATGTTCATAGCAGTGTTATTTACCACAGCCAAAATTTAAAAGCAACCAAGTGTCCCTGGTTGGATGAACGGATAAACAAAATGTGGTAAATGCTTACAACAGACTGCACACATTAAACATGTGTAGTTCTTTGTATATTAACAATACTAAATAAATACATAGGGGACTCATATAAACCAAAAGCCAAAAACCCAAATAATCCAATTAAAAATGAGCAAAGGAATTGAATAGACACTTTCCCAAAGAAGACATACAAATGACCAATAGTTTTATGAAAAAGTGCTTAACATCACTAATCATTAGGGAAATTCAAATCAAAACCCAATGAGATATTGCCTCACACCTGTCAGAATGGTTATCACCAAAAAGACATGAAATAACAAATGCAGGAGAGGATGTGGAAAAAAAGGAACCCCTATACACTGATGGTGGGAATGTAAATTGGTGCAACCAGTATGGAAAACAGTATGGTGGTGTTTCAAAAAAGTTAAAAAAAAATGACCATATGATCCAGCAATTCTACTTTTGAAAATATATCCAAAGGAATCGTAATCACATCTTAAAGAGATATCTGCACCTTGTTCAGTGCAGCATTACTCAGAAGAGCCAAGACACAGAGGCAACCTACATGTCCATCAATGAATGGCTGAATGGCTGAATGAATAAAGAAAATATGGTATATATGTACAATGGAATGTGCTTCAGCCTTAAAAATGAAGGAAATCTTGCCATTTGGGACAAGATGGTTGAATCTGGACAGGGGTACATTATGCTAAGTGAAATAAGCTATACACAGAAGGAAAAATGCTACGTGATACCATCATGAAGATTCTAATATAGTCAAACTCATAGAAGCAGAGAACAGAATGGACTGCCAGGGGCTGGAAGACGGGGTAGGTGGGGAAGTATTAGTTAAAGGGTACAAAGTTTCAGGTATACAAGATGAATAAGTCCTAGAGAGTGATGGTACATCATGGAGGCTACAGTTAACAATACTGTATTGTATACTTAACAATTTTCTAAGAATATGGTTCTCATGTTAAACATTCTTTTTACACACTAAAAATAATAAAGAGAACAGGAGAAAAAAAGAGAAATAAGTCTCCAACTTCAGCTATTAAATCATGAAACGTTAAAAAAAGCACACTAACCTTTTGAGTTTTCTTTTAAATACAGAAAAATTTTAAATCTTTTTCAGCTTGTTTGTTATGTTTTCTATCTAGCAGTGCCCAAAGGTATGGCTAACCTAAAATATAATAGTAATAAACGGAAAAGCAAAGTATATGAGGCAAACAATAAAACTTACCTTGAAAGACATTTCAGAACAGAATTTTTCAGTAAACAGTAGGGTCATCTGCTCTAAGAAGCAACGCTAGTACACAAAGGGACAAATGCAGTTTAATAGACACCATCTAGCAATACCTGGTGTGAGAAGACTTACATCTCTGGTTAAAGAATTATGGGATGAGATAAAAAGTAAATGTGATTCGTTCATAACAACATCCATAGCCACATTTTATTAGTAACTAGCATTTGTGAAAACCTGAACCTACCTCTACAGTAAACGGAAACATAACCAGATAAGTCATACCTCCCCTGCAGCGCTACACTCCATGCTGTGCGTGTTAATTCCAGCAGATCTGGAATCAAGCTGAGCTGTTTTGCATGACACTGACCACTGATCAAGGCATGAAGCATACTGATTAAGAGTGTTGCTTTGTCAAAGGAAACTACAAACAAGACGACAAAACAACCCTCAGAATGGGAGAAAATATTTGTAAACGAATCAACAGACAAAGGATTAATCTCCAAACTATATAAACAACTCGTGAAGCTCAATATTAAAAAAACAAATAACCCAATCCAAAAATGGGCAGAAGACCTAAACAGACATTCCTCCAAAGAAGACATACAGGGCCAAGAAGCACATGAAAAGCTACTCAACACCACTAATTATTAGAGAAATGCAAATCAAAACTACAATGAGGTATCACCTCATACCAGTTAGAATGGCCATCATCAGAATATCTACAAACAACAAATGCTGGAGAGGGTGTGGAGAAAAGGGAACCCTCTTGCACTGTTGGTGGGAATGTAAATTGATACAGCCACTATGGAGAACAGTATGGAGGTTCCTTAAAAAACTAAAAATAGAACTACCATACAACCCAGTAATCCCACTACTGGGCATATACCCATAATTCAAAAAGACACATGCACCCCAATGTTCATTGCAGCACTATTTACAATAGCCAGGTCATGGAAGCAACCTAAATGCCCATCAACAGACGAATGGATAAAGAAGATGTGGTACATATATACAATGGAATATTACTCAGCCATAAAAAGGAACGAAATTGGGTCATTTGTAGAGACGTGGATGGATCTAGAGACTGTCGTACAGAGTGAAGTCAGTCAGAAAGAGAAAAACAAATATCATATATTAATGCATACATGTGGAACCCAGAAAAATGGTACAGATGAACCGGTTTACAGGGCAGAAATTGAGACACAGATGTAGAGAACAAACGTACGGACACCAAGGGGGGAAAGCGGCGGCGGGACCGGTGGTGGCGGTGTGATGAATCGGAAGATTGGGATTGACATGTGAACACTAATATGTATAAAATGGATGACTAATAAGAACCTGCTATACAAAAAAATAAATAAAATAAAATTCAGAACTTCAAAACAACAAAAAAAAGAATAGTGTTGCTTTGTAATCCTGGGTCTGAGGAGTTTCAGGGCTGGGTGCCAGCACTCTTTACGCATAACAGTGAGACTGACAACTTGCATCTGGTCTCAGTGAGACTCCTGGAGGGCTCTGCTGTTGAGGCTGGTCACTTAACAGAAGGATGCCTACATGACCAGGAAAATATAAAAATGTCCAGCTGAGACAGCATTTTGGACCCCCTGGTTCCAAGGTGTTCTCTGCACACATCAGTGGTTCCTGATCTTTTTGAGAACGTCTACTCTGCCAGGGCCTTACAGTAGGGGCAAAGGCAGCTTTCACCTGGGCGCTCCAGATCCCCTGCTGTGAGATAGCCTTTGGCTGTGATGCACAGCCTTATTTAATGCCCTTGCTATACTGAGTATGCATTATCTGTAATGAACTGTGGGTTTGTAAGCATCGTCATTTGGAGTCCTGTGAGTCTTCTTTAGCAATCCAACCCTGTTTAACTACCACCATCATGCAAAATCACACACAGTAACACACTGAAGTTTCTTAATGTAAATTTAAAAGCCTGAAAAATCTTTTACAGTTTCTTCAAATATATAAATCAGAGGTTTAGAAAAATTTATTAGTTATACTTTGGTTCAGAATTCTGTATTACTTACTAGCTATTCCAATAAATAATATGAAGAACCAGATTAAAATTATACTCTATCAAAAAAATGGAAGGAAATTCTGATATGCTATAACGTGGATGAACCTTAAAGACGTTATGCTAAGTGAAATAAGCCAGTCACAAAAAGACAAAGAAGGCTTGATTCTGTTTATATGGGGTAACTAATGTAGTCAAATTCACGGAGACAGAAAGTAGAATGGTGGTTGCTAGGGACTGAGGGGAAGGGGAATGAGGAGTTAGTGTCTCATAGGTATGAAGTTTCAGTTAGGAAGATGAAAAAAGTTCTGGACGTTGACGGTGGTTAGGTTGCAATACAATGTGAATGTCCTTAAGACCTCTGAACTGTACGCTTAAAAATAGTTGAAATGGTAAATTTTATTTTATGTGTATTTTACCACAATTTAAAAAATGTT
Organism: Tursiops truncatus; assembly: GCF_011762595.2. Classification (NCBI taxonomy): domain Eukaryota; kingdom Metazoa; phylum Chordata; class Mammalia; order Artiodactyla; family Delphinidae; genus Tursiops; species Tursiops truncatus. The sequence goes on from NC_047049.1 coordinate 19,792,319, forward strand.
TTCACTTATATTAGCAAAGTGGCTTTTTTTCCGCCAATGATTACACACTGTGAGTTTGCTAACGTATTTAAAAAATTTTTTTAATTGAAGTATAGTTGATTTACAATGTGTCAATGTACTTTTGATAGGACAATAAGTTGGTACAATCTTTTGAGAAAGCAACTTGTTGGTATGTTTCAATGATCCTAAAAATGTATATATATTTCTTTGACCCAATTTTCCCTCCTAGGAGATTATCATGGTTATACTCAAAGACTGTTCTATTAAGAAATGCATTGAAGCATTGTTTGTATTTTTTTTTTAAAGCAAACAGTCTGAAGTTTCCAAGATTCATTAAGCAAATAATGATGCATTTCTACTATGGGACACTAAACAAGCATTAACATTACTTATGTGAATATTTAAAGGTATAGAAAAAAGTCGCTAGGACATAAATTAGTAAAAATGTCTACATACAATTATGAAACTATAATAAACTCCATTTGTTTTGTTAAAAAGCAGCTGGTTAGCTAGCTAGAAAAAATATTACTATCTACTATTATCTATTGTTACATATGCACATATAGAAAGATTTATAAGAGAATATATTATCCTTTTGTGGCAGGATTATGGTTCATTTTTATTTTCATCTGACAGCTTTTTCCCCCATGTAGTTTCTAAACATTCTGCCCTACATATCTATTCTCTTGCTAATCATAAGCAAGTAATAAGAGTTGTTAAACATACAAAGTATTTTTCCAGGCCATTTTTCCTAGCCTGTGTTTCCTAATCTCTTTCTTTTGTCCAGGTGAGAGCAAAGCAGAGTCAAGGTTTAGTCTGGGATAAACAGAGGCATTGGAAAAAGCTTTCGAGGATACTCTGGACCAACCACTGACTGTTCTTGGCAGAACAGAAATGTGGCTCTTGTAAGATACTCGGCTGGGAAGCAAGATGGTGGAGGGAAACACTACTGCCTGGGGCACTGGAAAACTTCTCTCCCTCTAATTTTATCAGTGACTCAAGAGGGACCCTTGAAAGTCACTTCACAATTTGGGACCTCATGGTTCTCATTATAAAACAAATTTGGGTCTTTTAGGCCTTCAAGCTTAATTGCTTTGCAATTTAATGTTGTGTATTGTTCGGGGTTGATTTGTGTCCAGACTGGGAAAGGATTAAGCCCTGCCTTTTGCAAGCAGTTTGGAATGTTGTTGCTTCTTTTTTCTTAAACATATTTATCTAAAATATTATTATTGTTATATATCATTACATAGATAAAGAACCAAAAATATATACGTGGTCAGACAGAGGAGCAAGTCTGGCCAGCTTTTAGGAAGAGAAACATTAGAGACTGTCATCATGGAAAACGTAACAGAGGAGTGTTTCATGTAAGGAAGGGTCAAAACGTCAAATGCCACTAAAATGTCAAGTAAGGTAAGGATAAAGATCTATCCATTGATCTTGATGACAAGGTAATGAGGCAAGTCAGACTCTTCTATTAATCTATTTAAATTATTTAAAAATAATCCTCACACTTTGTTTAAAATTGTGACAGTCAGCCATCTCCTGAGAATTAGGGAACACTTTTTCCCCTTCTGAGTAGGGAGAGTTTTCATGATTTCAGAATCAAAGATTCCTGAGATGTGGCTTCAAGTAAGTACAACATATTTATCAATTAATTCTACAATGGAGAAACCTAGCCAGCACCAGACCAAGTGACAAAAGTTCACATCTCTCATATTACAGGGCTCATGGATATGATGTCCCTGATATGTGACTCTTGATATGATGCACTGAGACGAGCACAGCATCATTTCGGTGTGACTCCTGCTTAAAATGCAAAAATCACGACGGAACAGTAGAAAAAACTGAAGGACCTTCTACAAAGTAATTAGCTTCAACTCAAAAAATATTGAGGTCATGTAAGGCAAGGAAAGACTGAGGAACTCTTACACACTGAGACACCAAAGGATATGACATGACATTTAAATGCAATGCATGATCCTAGTTTATACACCAAGCCTCTGAATTATATTATCGTAATTATTTATAAATCTTGACTAGGAACACATAATTAGTTTCTGATATAAAGAGAAAATAAACTCTCAGCAGCAAATACCCACATTGCTTTTCATATTGAAATTTTGCCCACCCTTCCCTAAAAGATGCATCCTACAGATTCTACCAACGTTATGCTGGTTTATATTGGTTTACCTCCTATAAACATGTAGTTTGGGAAGAGTGCGCTGTTTTAAAAGGCTTTGATTATTATGTAATCATGGGAATTAAGATTTTGGGAGTCCTTTTCCCCCTTTATTTATATACTGGGGACAGAAACCGATTTTAAAAATGATTAAAGTCCATTGGAAGAAATATAATAGTAGTGTTATTATTAACAGCGATAATAGCGACTATTGACTTGCTTAATATAAACTAGACACTGTACAAAGTACTTTGCATACATCATCTTATACAGTTTTCAAAATTCCATCAGTTAGTTATTAGGCCCTAGATTTATATATGAAGATTATAAACTCAGAGTGGCTGAATGATTCTTAAAATCACGAAACTATTAAGGTGACAGAGCTGAGACTGAACTCCAGCCCTTCTGTTACAGATGAATCAGGGGAAGGCCATGGAACTGACACCATGCTCTGTTCCCTGAGCATCAACATCATTGAAGGCCCCTCTGTAGCTCCTCATATATTAGCACTTGCCATAAAAATCCAAATTCTGATGGTAGCGCAAAGAATGGCCAAGCAAACCATCATCTCTTCCTTCTATTAAACTTGTTTGGCTGCACTCACCCTTGCCTTTTCCATTGTCTCTCTGCTTATGTAGTTTACGGAAGTATTTCAGACTATACTTCATTGCTAAGAAAGATCTGAACGACTCCACTGGTGCTGGATAGTAAGAAGCACAGTGAGAACAAAAGGTAAGATTCCGAGCACATTTCTGTCCTGATGTTTCTAGACGGTAAAACCACAACATGACATTTATGAATCTCATCTCACACTGAATTTTACTCTCATATAGAGGAGGGAGGAAGAGGTGATCTAAAAGTCAAGAACAGGACTCTAAATAAGATGCCAGTGTCAGCAATTTGGGCAGAGATGTAATTGGCACTGCTGCCTCCTAATTCATGGCCAAGCAGCCAGACACTGAGAACCCTCGAGGAGGCCACCAAACTGAGAAAGCAAGCTAAGGCTGATGAACGGTCTAGTAGAATAACGGCAAATAATCTGCTTGGCTTTTTGCTGAGTGAGCCAATGGAGACGTATTCTGTCATCACAGTAGTTTGCAGCTGTAATGTGGATATCTTCACAGTTTTCTGTACCCCTAGAAATATCCTTGTACTTTTTGGACACCTTTGCGGTGGGGCGTGTCAAGGGAGAAGAGGGGATCTAGATGTCATTCCCAAGGATGACTTATGCTTAAAAGTTTAATTTCCAATGCTAGGTTTCTCTAACATAAATCATACTGTTCTGGGGAGAGAACTAGTTATATACTCTTTTCAAATATGTTTTCCCAACTAATGATCTTACGTGGCTTAAAGTTATACTGACAGAAAAACAACTGCAGTTGCTTTTAAACTAATGATGCAATTCATGGATAATTTCCTCTAAATACCTCAGAGATGTGAATGAACGAATCATATATCATTGCAGGAAGCAATTTCTGTCAATGGATTCTACCTGATGGAACCTCAATGCATATCAGATTGGGTAAAAACTTTCAATTGAAATAAGATTCTGAAACTGGCTCTGGAGCAAAACCCAAAACCTGAGGGGAAACAGCTGTGAATATATTTAGAACTTTCCACTTTCCAGGAGCTCTTGTGTTACCAACATCTATTTTCTGTGCACAGCAACATATTTTGTGAAGGAATCTAATGACATAGGTGGCTTCAGCAATTCTTTCCAAGTTGAAAGAATGTGGGTTGGCTTTCTTACTGGGTCACCATCCTGCAATGTCTTAACTATATTCCCCCAGAGGTTTCTTTCTTTCTGATCTATGTATGTCACAGAGATACGCATGTTCATCAGGAAACTAAGGCACCTTGACAAACCCAACAGCAGCTCCTGGGAAGCTGTAATCAGAAGTGATGCCTCCCAGGCCTAGAAAGGTTTAAAAATAATGTAATACCTTTTGCTTTTTGCTTCTAGTTCTATCATGCTAATACTCTTGGGTGTGTGTGTGTGTGTGTGTGTGTGTGTGTGAGAGAGAGAGAGAGAGAGAGAGAGAGAGAGAGAGAGAGAGAGAGAGAGAGAGAGAGAGAGAGAGAGAGAGAGAGAGAACTTTTTCTGCCAACCTGGGGCAGATCTTCAGGGGAAATCCTATTCATCTTTGTTTGCCCAAGTGTTCCTTGTGCTTTTCTTGTTTCTAGGTCTCTTCTAGGAGAGGAATAACCAAAAAACCTTTTGTGAGTATCTTGCTACTCAAGGAATACAAATGAATTACGCAAAATCAAGCACCTAATCTACATGGATTGGGCTCTAGTACAAGTCTTCTAATGCTCCCTAATGTAGTGGCTATGGAATTGTACGTGGCCTCATGCTGCTGTCATCATCACAGTTACTCTGTCCCTCCAAAGAGACCACAGGCACCTTATGGACACAGAGGTGCTTCAGGGTCACCCCGTCCCCTACACAGCGTTGAGTACACTAATGGTTTATGTTTGATGCCCTGCAGAATGGCTTTGTTCAATACAGGCTTATGACAGATGAAAGGGGTTACAGATGACATAGTAACTTTTAATTCTCTGATTCAGGTTTTGGGGAGATTTGGAACATAGACTCAGCCTGTAACATGGAACCATAGCTTGTGGTGAGAAATCATAAAATCTGGGCTCTGGTCTCTTCTCTGACACTTAACTGGTTAGACGCTCTTTGATGACCTCATCGACTGAAAGGGGGACAACGCCTGTTCAAACGCCCCAACTGGCTGTTGTAAGGATGTAAGAGATGAGGATGTAAACACTGTTCAGTGTCACACAAATGCCTAAGCATCACTGTTGACATGATGCTGTGTTTTCTGGGGCTCCAGAAAACCACAGGGAATAATTACATGGTACAGGAAAGCAAAGAAAAGAGACAGTAAAGGTAGGAGGCAGTGAAAGGATTGATGGGCACCTGCTTTTCCATAAATCTGTAAGGAGATTTTTTTAAAAAAGGCCTTGAAATAACCAAAATCCTTCTACAAATACCTGTTTGTCAACTACTATAATTCAGGCACTTTCACATGTTCCATCAATCAGGATAATAAAGATAAGATCCACCATTTACTAAAAGCTCATTATGTACCAGTGCCCCACAGCAAGAAACGTATTAGGTGTAATCACCACTGAGTAAGGTTGGTATTGTTATTCCCATTTTACAAATGATGAAATTAAGGCTCAAAGAAGTTAAGTAACTGTCCTATGGCCATCCAGCTAATGAGGGATAAAAAGAGCAAAAGTCACAAGGGACCAGCACCTGCCTCTGTTACATCTTGGCTGTCGTCCTGTTCTGGTGGCTTTATGTTCTATGTGACCAGGGGTCATTTCCACATTGCACCGTTTGGTTCTTTACAGCATGTGGCGCTATGGGTATCAGTTCAGAGGCCCTGCTGGTGCAGCTGATGGTGTGTCAGATCAGGGCAGGTTTGACCCTGGAGCTAGTTCTCTGAAAGACACATGGCTTGTGATGGTGCTAACCCTGGTAAAAATAGTAAGTTCAAGATCAACATCACATTTCATCCAATTCCCAGAGACTGTAAACCACAGATGGCAAGGTGACTGGGTCCAGGAGAACCAAGAGAAACACAGGCGGATCTTAGCAATCCAAACAGGAGAATCTGAAATCTGGAGATCAGTGCATTGGGAAAATAAGTACGGCTTGGTCAACAGGGGGCACTCAAGCTAAATCCAGAGCCATCTTGAGAGGCTGCTGAACCAGCCCTATGATTACTTCTTGCTGGGTAGAATGAGGCAGTCAGGGGCATCTAGGTGACCGCCTATCCCTGACTGGGACAAAGCTGGACCCACAAAAGGCCCTCACACGGAGAAGAAGTCGAGTTAGGTACACAGGTGGCAGGCATTTCTATGACTGCGTGGGGGTCTCTTGGACTCCAGAGAGTTTTATACTCCAGAGCAATTCAGACATCAGTACCAGTGCTCAGGCCTAAAGGAACCAATGGAAGGATAAATGAAAGACTTGTTTCCAATGTGAGTGATGGGATGCCAGGGCTTTTATGGTGACACCAAAGATTGCCTATAGACATATGGTCCAGGCCCAGGAAAGATCTTTTATCTTCTTTCCTCCTATCATTAAAAATAAACAAATGAACAAACCAACCCAAGCTGCACTCCAGTGATTCATCCCACCTTACATTTCAAGGGAAGTTAAAGCCCTTGCTTTTGTATTCTGTGCTTGATACGTTTCATGTTTCTTGCACTCACTGCTCTGATTTCTTTGCAGAACAGATGTCACCTTGACAGAGGATAGACATCATCTTTATAAAGTATTTCTGAACAAGGGAGACTCACGGCTAATGACTCCTGCATACAGCAGCCAGCTATGCCCCCTCTCATCCTGCTCAGAAGGGAAAACACCAATCCTCATTTTTTATGGCCGCTGGCTGCCCATGAATGAAAGGCCAACTGATTTCAGAATCATCCCTAAACTTCAAACCCAAATGAAAGTTTGAGAGCCACTGCCTCTGTGAACTACTGTCAATGACTTAGCACTGCTATGTACGCTGAGGGGAGATTGGAAGCTCTGTGCTGGGGGAATAAGGGGAGCCAGTTTCCTGCTCCAGCTCTTTCACAAACTGTGGGATGTTGCTGTTTAACCCATCTGGGTTTCTGTGTCCTCACCTGCACGATGTGAGACTTAGAGTTAATCCTCCTGCAACAGGCTGTAAAGCTATAAAGTATAAATTAACACACATGTGCATATTTTCAAAGCATTCAGAATCACAGATGTTGAAAATATTAGTAATGTTTAGCCACCATTTTTTTGTTCCAGATGTCTAAGAGGTATTTAATGAAAGAGTCATATTTTTTCTACCATAAACTACTTCTGGGCTTTCCGCATGCCATTTAATGACAATGGACATCTTTGGAATTATGACTCAATATGTATGTATATCATTCCTTATTTAGTTTACTGGTATTACTGTCACCAGCATCACACAGGTTGTAAGAAAAAAACACTGCAGGTTATTTTTCTTTCCTTGGAATTGACAGAACACTGCCCCATCTTCCCGCCTTGCTCGGTTTCTGGTATCGTGTAATGTCTGGTACATCCCCCACCCAGTTCCCCACAAATGGTTGTAACATGGACAATGCATTCCTTGGTTCTTTTGTGAGCGAGAGCACAGAAGAGGGCTGTAGTCTGAACCAATATATTCTGATATTAAGTAGTCTTGGGGAAAAATAGCTTCAAACTGCTCTTCAAACACAAGGCATTAGAATGACTGATGAATGTACCCCTATCATTGTTACACTTCTACGCCAAGAATCATGACACTTATGTTGAAAGAAAAGCACAACACAGCACAAATCACCCTTTGTGCAGAATTTGTTTGAAACAGCTCAGGCGCCTGAGTGGGACCACTTGCCAGGATGATGGCTATCACTGCATCCTGGGAAGAAGAGCCAGGAGTCCAATGTGAGCTTTGTGTCCTGTGACCATGGAGCTAGGTTTGCTTTCCTCCCATGATCACCCTCATCTTTAGCCACATGCCTGGGAGGCAGGTTCTGTGTGTACTTTTGGCCCAAGCTGTATCTTCCTTTTCGACTCAGACTCCTTCACTGTAAAAGGAAGGAGTCTCACACTGTGGTCTAAGTTTCTCTGTGTGTCTCTTTATCCTGACGAGACCTTTGAGGTCAGTGACTATCCTTTTTACTTTTCTCATTTTCCTCTTTGACTTTAAAGGGGTGCCTGGCACAAAGTAGATGCTCATAAATACATACTGAATGAATGAACATACGGATGGAAGGATGAGTGAGTAAATCTTACTCTTATTTTTTCAATTAAAAGTTTTAAAAACTGCATAAAAGATTGGATATACAAAAAAGTATAAAGACTAATACGATGAACTGTATTATCATAGTGATTCACCTATGAATGTCTCATGCTTCTACCTATTCGAATCTTCCCCTCATCCCCCATCTCTTCTCAGGGAGGTTACTGAACTTGTTCATCATTCCTGTTTTTTACTCTTTATATCTTTAATACATATATATGGATGCCTAACAAAAAACTACAGTATTTTTTTGTCTGCTTTGAAAATTTATAAAATATTGTCATACTGTATTCTTCTGAAACTTGCATTTATAATCAAAAGTATATTCGTGAGACAAATGCATGTTGATACATACCCTTCTGGTCCAGGCATCTTCTCTGTTGTGCAAATGTATCATAAGTTAGGTATCCATTCTCGTGTTGATGGAATTACAAACAATGCTGCTAGCAACAACCTTACCCGTGTGCTGTGGGCACCTGTGGGCAGGATTCTATACTGCACAAGCCGAGGAGAGGAACTGCTGGGTCACAAGGGATGCATATCCTCAACTTTACCAGGACTGCTGGATAATGATCCAAAGCAGTTGTACCAATTTACATTCTCATAAATCCGCATTTATAAGACATCAGTTTTCTAACACTAATGCTTGTCTTTTTAGGCGCTGACTTCTGCTGGAGAATATGCTTTGTTGCCAAGCCTGCCTGAGGGCCACCTCTGAAATAGGCTGATTCAAGGGCTGGTATTCTGTCCCACAGTGGTCAGAGTGATTCCCATTCCTCTGCTGTTGTTTCATAAGCTGAAGCCGCTGTGCTGCCTCAGTGTCTGAAGTATCGGAGTTCCTTCCTCCTAACCCTCAACTGTGTACACCCTATATTCATTGGAAACTCAGGTTACATGAAAATAAAAGGTTGCTTTTAATGGTAAAGAAAAGGTTACCTTCATCTAAATGTGATCTGTGTTCACAGAACTGATGGCCATCCCTTTTCCACACTCCTGGCGTCCCCAAGTCCTGACACCCTTTAAGTCTCATTACATTGCGTTGTGGGATCATAGAACCATAGGGTAACAATGTTGCTGCTGGAATTCCGTGGTTTTGGTAACAGTAGGTTTCACCTTAATGCCTCCTACTTCAACTTATTAAATATAATGCTTCAGAACAGGGGGTGTTAAAACAAATCAGACTATGTAGTATTCAGATCATATTTCAAAAGGAAAATCTGTGATAGGTGACCATGTAAATGATGATTTGCTGTCCAAACTATCCTATCATGATTTGGAGCCGAGGTTTTTTTTTTTCCTTTCTAATAGTCACTTATCTCTTCAAATGAGAAGAAGACTCATAGGGGGTTTAAACACTTTAAAAAACATTTTTCTATGTTTATACTTGACCTTTTCTTCCAATTAGGATTTAAAGTGCCTAGTGTATTTTTTGGTTTGTTGGTTTCTAATGTAAGCTTTCTTCTTGAAGAATAAAGTACATATAGAAAGTACACCAAGAGTAAGCTTACAGACTGATGATGTTTCACGAAGTAAACGCTTTCTTGGAACAGCAGTCAGGTCAAGATTACCAGAACCTCAAACCTCCCCCCCTCATGCTCTCTTTCAGTCATTACACCTCCTACTCCCAGGGTAATCACTATTCATTTATTTTTTTTCTCCAATAGACGTAACATATCCCCTAAACCAAACTGCTCCGTTTACCGATGAGTTCAGCGAGAGCCAGAGAGATAAAATGACTCACCCGAGGTCACACAAAGAGGAAGTGAAGAACTGGGGCTGGAACTCTTGGCCCGATCCACTATCCATTCTGTCATGATTCACTCTGACTGTTCTTATTTTCTCTTTTACTGAAATGTGGCAAGAAATACTGGGACCCACGTTCTCTGTGCACTGCAGAGGCTGTAGGTCCTCTACCCACATTGTGTTCCCTCCTCTACTAGCATCTTTCTACTCCTAAGGCTTTTTGCTTTTCAGCAAAAATAAACAAACGGGACTTAATCGAACTTATAAGCTTTTGCGCAGCAAAGGAAACCATAAACAAAACGAAAAGATAACCTACAGACTAGAAGAAAACATTTGCAAATGATGCAATGGACAGGAAAAGGGCTTAATTTCCAAGATATACAAACGGCTCCTACAATTTAATAACAAGAAACTAAACAACCCAATAGAAAAATGGGCAGAAGACCTAAACAGACATTTTTCCAAAGAAGACATACAGATGGACAATAGGCACATGAAAAGATGTTCATCATTGCTGATTATTAGAGAAATGCAAACCAAAACCACAATGTACCACCTCACACCTGTCAGAATGGCCATTAAAAAGTCTACAAATAATAAATGCTGGAGAGGGTGTGGAGAAAAGGGAACCTTCTTATGCTGTTGGTGGGCATGTAAATTGGTACAGCCACTATGGAAAACAGTATGGAGGTTCCTCAAAAAACCAAAGATAGAGTTACCATATGATCCTGCAATCCCACTCCTGAGCATATATCCAGACAAAACTATAATTTGAAAAGATACATGCACCCCTATGTTCATAGCAACACTATTTACAATAGCCAAGACATGGAAACAACCTAAATGTCCATCGACAGAGGAATGGATAAAGAAGGTGTGAGAGATATATATATATATATATACACACACACACACACACACACACAATGGAATATTACTCAGCCATTAAAAAGAATTAAATAATGCCATTTGTAGCAACATGGATGGACCTAGAGATTATCATACTAAGCGAAGTCAGGAAGAGAAAGACAAATACCATATGATATCACTTATATGTGGAATCCAAAATATGACACAAATGAACATATCTACAGAACAAAAACAGACTCACAGATATAGAAAACAGACTTGTGGTTGCCAAGGGGGAGGGTGTCTGGGGGAGGGAAGTATTGGGAGTTTGGGATTAGCAGATGCAAACTATTTTACATAGGATGGATAAACAACAAGGTCCTATTGTATAGCACAGGGAAATATATTCAATATCCTATAATAAACAATAATGGAAAAGAATATGAAAAAGAACATATATCTATAACTGAGTCACTTCACTATACAGCAGAAAGTGAACACAACATTGTAAATCAACTATAATTCAATAAAATTTTTTTAAAAGACTTTTTGTTTCTCACACAAGGGGAGTGGACCCTTGTACACATGTGTAAGTTTCAGGACTCTATGAATGAAGGTAGGATTTGAAAAACAATGCAAGTAGTGTTTACTAGCCAGCACTCTTCTGATAGAAACAACCAATTATTCAGCGTATTAGCTACCTTTGTCCTCTTTCTAAGGGAGAAAGCAATGACAACAGACAGGTTCACATCAGTAATGTAACCCAACACTTAAAAACTGGTCACCTTCAACACACACTAATTTCTACATCCAAACTGAAAGCCCTTTTCATCACAACACTCCCTGAACATTCTGATTAACTGAGGTTTCTGAGTGGTGTGGAGCAGCAGATAAACTGTGAAACGTGCAGACAGATATTCAGTCTTATTCCCGGTTTGCCTGTGTACGAGCAGTGTGGCCTTGGCCAAGTCACCTTGGCTCGCTAAGCCTGTTTCTCTTTTGTAAAACAGAGAATAAGATTACCATAGCGTTTGTGATAATGTATACAAATCATTTAGCACAGTGTCTGGCACCCAAAGAGCTCTTAACAGATGGTAACTGACTCCTACTCTAATCTTAACTAGGGGTCAGCATTCTCCATTTTAGCATCTATCTCGCTGATGACAGTATTATTTGGTGTTGGGTTGACAATAATGGTCCTTCAAAAGTGTATGGCAAGGACTTACCAGGTGGCGCAGTGGTTAAGAACCCGCCTGCAGGGGTTCAGAGGTTCGAGCCCTGGTCTGGGAAGATCCCACATGCCGCGGAGCAACTAAGCCCATGCGCCACAACTACTAAGCCTGCGCTCTAGAGCTTGCGAGCCACAACTACTGAGCCTGCGTGCCACAACTACTGAAGCCTAAGTGCCTAGATCCTGTGCTCCACAACAAGAGAAGCCACTGCAATGAGAAGCCCGCTCACTGCAACGAGCACAACTAAAGTCCACGCGCAGCTACAAAGACCCAACGCAGCCAAAAAATAAATACATAAATAAAATTTATAAAAATAAAAAATTATATGGCAAGGACCATTTCTCATATTCAGGAGAAGGCTCAGCTGAACTTTCACATAAAGAAGAAAGATTATGTGTGGCTTCCTAAAAAGGTTCTGCACTCAATTCCAATTGGAATTCTCTGAACACCAGCTGGGTGTCCTACAGTCCAACTCAATTCTGACACTGTGTACCAGAAGATAGTAACAGATTCCACAATTTGAAGATTCAGTCCTATAAGACTGCTCTCCGACCCTACCCCATTTCAGATGCCAATCCCATATGAAGATAATTACCAGATAAAATAATAAATATGATAAAGGGAGAACAGAGGATGGTGCCTAATGTAATTTGGCGAGTGGGAGACTGAAGAGGTGGTTGTGGGAGACTTTTCAGAAAAAAATGATATAAATCTGAGGCTTGAGGATAAGTAAGAGTAAGGCAAGAGAAAATGGATGCGATATGTAAATAAACAAGGTGAAGGCAGGAAGGGAGAACAGAAAAAGGGAGAGAGAAGGAGAAAGAGAGAAAGAGAGAGAGGGAGGGAGAGAAGGAGAGAGAGATCTTGAGGTGGCATAGGAGGGAGGGAGGGAGGGGGAGGGAGAGAGAGAGAGAGAGAGAGAGAGAGAGACAGAGAGACAGAGAGACAGAGACAGAGAGAGAGAGAGAGAGAGAGAGAGAGGCAGAGAGAGAGAGAGAGAGAGGCAGAATCTCTACCCAGGGCTTTTCTCTTGTATCCTAATTAGTCTGGGGGAGGTAGTAGGGTATCCCAAGGGGACATAGGGGTTTGAAGATTATTTGCAAATCTTCTAAAGAATGTCAAGCCTGTTCCTACTAGGGAAGATAGCCCTGGGTCTGACTCTGCCTGAGCCATAAGAAAGAAAAATTCTAGAGTGGTGAGGAGTGTCAAGCTAAGCCTTGAAGACTGTCCACAGGACCAAAAATCACGTCGAATTTTAATGCATGATTTAGGAGACAGAATGGGTCCCCAGAAATTTGCGGAGTCGACCAGTTAACCAAGTGGACCTTTGGTTACCTGTACCAGAGTGTGAACTAAGAATGCCGCCTGCCACATCAGTAAACAAAGGATGTGGCAGCTATCAAGCCACCACATTACAGCCGCCCTGAAGGGGAGCCCTGAGGGAACTCAGGATGGAAACGGAATGCTTGCCATCAAACAGCCAACTGATGCAGCCACTCCCAACAGTGCACCCTGAGGAGACTCAGGATGTGAAAACACAGGCTACTGCCCCCAGATAGCTGAGGTGCATATCAAAGGAATGATTTCAATGAGTCCAGACTTTGCAGTTTCCCATTCATAGAAAAGCACTAATTTCATTAATTTGAGATGTCTGGTTTTCTTTAATTAGCAGTAATCTTCTGATGTTCCAACTACCTGGTCTTTGTTGCAAAAACTCCTATATATCCTGGCCCGCCCCTTGCCTCTTCAGAGCAGTCCCTCAGAGGGATCTGAGAGTCCTGTCTCCTCAGAATGTCCACTGAATAAAACATAGCTCTCAACTTTTAGGTTGCGCATTTTTTTTTTTCAGTCTACAAGAGTTGCTACCTAATTAGTGCCCAGGGCACTGTTCATAAGGTGCCCTGGAAAGCCCAGGTCCCAATTCATGATTCCAACATGTCCTCCAGCAAAGCTCTCATTACCCATGGAAGCCAGTTGTGGGAGAATAGAGTATTTGATAATCACACTTTCACTGAATCAGTAGTGGCTGACTAAAACATCCTATACCTGTCTAGTGAGTTAGCTACAAAACATACATTTCAGGTGTTGCCCTAGAGAGGCAGAGGGAAATCTTTCAGCGGGGGTGGGTGGGGATTTGCCACACAGGCACTTACTTCAACTCCCAGCCACTGGGACTGAAAATGAGCCTCTTGTTTAAAGACACCTATTCTTTAATGATCATCCATTGGTACACAGATATGCACGTGCACACGCAGTGCACTTAAGTGAAAACACACACACATGTGCACATGCACATACACCCTCCACAGGAAACCAGGGCCTCACTCACAGATGCTCATTAATCCTTCTCATTTCATAGTGACAAATTCTCTCGATTTCTGTCAGGGAGATCCGGTCTAAAGTTACATACTTGAGCTTTTCAGCACAATTTGTTTTCTTTCCAACCCTTAGATAATTATTTGAAAGAAAATTATAACACACATTAGGTAAATAATTGATTTTCTAGGCAAATTTCAGACCTGAAGCATTTTTTTGAAGCATTTTTAAATTGGGAAGTTTAAGAAAGTAACTGTGGTATTAGGGAAACATTCTCACTAGTCATTAATCATTTTTTCTTAGAACACATAAAATTGATTTAAAAAGAGGGACATAAAAAAGAGGTTATTAAGAATTTTACTGGGTCAAATGAACGTTTCAAGTTTTCTTGGAGAAGAATAAAGAGACCCTAAGAGGACTTGTTTCATGTGCCTTCATGTTCATTTTAAACAGGGGCAGATAATGAATTTGGGGAAAAGCCTCATCTGGTTGGAGTCTCACTAACACCCCTTGTGCTTGGACTGCCTTGCAAAAATAAACAGGTGACTTGTATTCACATCAAAGTGTGAGAAGCAGTGTTTTCTATCAGGATGACTTGGCTCACACCGTTCCCACTAGCTGCAGGTGACCCCCACCCATCCCTGCCTGTGGAGTTCTACACGCTTCATAACAAAATGAAGCCTTCTTTGATTAACCATGTCCCTTTTCTGAAGCACGTATTTGCAAACCATTTGGGTAGCACTGAGTGAAGGGTGATCGTGCCTGTGCCTGTCGTATCCCCTCTCCCACAGGAGAGGTGGTAGAGTGCAGCAGTTGGTCTCCTGAACACTGAATCCAGATTGCTGGGGTTCAAAGCCCAGCAACTCCAATCACTACGTAGTGACCTTGAGCAAGTTACTTAACTGTGTCTCAGTTTCCTCATATGTATAGTGACGATAATAATAGCATTCTCCTCTTTTTTTTAAATTGAAGTAGAGTTGATTTACAATGTTGTGTTAGTTTCAGGTGTACAGCAAAGTGGTTCAGTTAGATATATACTTTTTCAGATTTTTTTTCCATTCTAGGTTATTATAAGATGTTGAATATAGTTCCCTGTGCTGTACAGTAAATCCATGTTGCTTATCTACTTCAGGTATAATAGTTTGCATCTGTTAACTCCATACTCCTAATTTACCCCTTGACCCCTCCCTTTCCCTTTTGGTAACCATAAGTTTGTTTCCTATGTCTGTGAGTCTGTTTCTAAGTAAGGTCATTTGCATTATTTTTTAGATTCCACATATAAGTGATATCATGTATTTGTCTTCTTCTGACTTACTTCACTTACTGTGATAATCTCTAGGTCCATCCATGTTGGTGCAAATGACAATATTTCATTCTTTTTTTATGGCTGAGTAATATTGCACTATCTATCTATCTATCTGTCATCTATCTATTCCACATCTTCTTAAACTAATTGTCTGTTGATGGGCACTTGGGTTGTTTCTACTTCTTGGCTATTGTAAACAGCGCTGCTATGAATACTGGGGTGCATATATCTTTTTGAGCAAGAGTTTTCAGCTTTTCTGGATATATGCCCAGGAGTTGAATTGCTGGATCATACGGTAGTTCTACTTTCAGTTTTTTGAGGAACCTCCATACTGTTCTCCATAGTGGCTGCACCAATTTACAGTGTAGGAGGGTTCCCGTTTCTCCACGCTCTCTCCAGCATTTATTATTTGTTAACTTTTTGAATAGCATCCACCTCTTGGGCTGCTAATGAGGATCTATTAACAAATACATATAGGATACTTAAAACTGTGCCCAGCAACCCTGGCACTCAAGAAATGGCAGTTTGGTATTACTGAGGGCAGAAAGTACGTTATTCCCCTTAAAATCCCAGCTAGCACCCGATACAGTACCTGGCATACAACATGTGCTCAGCTAACAAAATGGAGGATGTGCTCACCAGCTAC
The DNA here is from genome assembly GCF_011762595.2 of Tursiops truncatus. NCBI lineage: Eukaryota > Metazoa > Chordata > Mammalia > Artiodactyla > Delphinidae > Tursiops > Tursiops truncatus. The sequence continues at coordinate 19,808,397 of NC_047049.1, forward strand.
CGTAGTGGCCTGGACTTCTCCACCTGCAGCTTCACTCCGGAGCCGCTGCAGCACGATGATGCCGCGGTCCGGGAGCTTCTCCGGTTCACGGGGTCCACGTGGTCCTTGCGAACCGGCTTCTCCACGCGTTCCAGGGTGCCCACGGCTCCAGAGGACCGCAGCCCGGCGCTCGGCGAAGCGCTCCTCAGGCTCGCAGGTCCTGGCGCACAGGCAGTGCTTGCCGCGCGTGACGAGCCCCACGCGGTTCACCGAGCTGTGGAGCGGCCTGAAGCACACGGGCGTCAGGGGGGACGTGCAGACATGCGCAGCGCTTCCCGAACGTGGGCCAGGTCACGAGGCGCGACGGCTTCTCCTGATTCGTGGCCGTCTCCTCAGGGGTCAGCGGCGGGATCCAGACGCTGGGCAGCGCTTTGTCCTTGTCCTTGCGTGCAGGGCCCGTACTGGGCCCCGTGGGGCATCGCTTGGGTCGTTCCCCGAGGCGGCCTTGGGCGTGAAGGGGTCGAGGGGCCGGCTCTCGGTGGCCGCCTACTTCTCCAGGAAGCCCCCTGCCGGGTCCTGCGCTGCCGCCCTCTGCAGCTCCTTTTGTTTCTCACGCCCGGCGCCCTGCTGCTTCTTGTAGGCCTTCACCTGCGGCGCAGTCTCCTTCTTCTTTTAGTTCTTATGTTATCTTCACCAATGATCGACAAGACCGCGCATTCTATTGGCCCCAGCTGGGCCCCATCCCTTTTGGAAGTTGTTAGTGGGTGTCTTGTGTTGGAGAAACTTCCACTTATTACACGGTAGATGTTATCTTCTGGGGAAAGAAAACTAAGACAACAACAACAAAGTGGGTTTATTTAGCTCCTGCGCCTGGGAGCCAACATTTTAAATCTACATGTGGGCACATCAGTTCAGCAGTAGTTGAACAAAGCCATTCAATCCTCTGGTTCTTTAACTAACTGGCATGTTATTACCGTCTTGTCTCCTGATCAACCCTGAGGTCCTTTGAAATACCCACACATGGAATGAAATGTGCATTTTAAGTTATCTTTTCATCCATGGGGTTTACGACTGCACCCGACACCATAATCCTGACATGGGGAATTATATCAGAAGGAGAGCAAATAACTTCACTCTCTTCCCCCTTCCCTGTGGGAAAGACTATTTTTCCATCTGCTGAACTGAGGACTTCGGGTCAGGAGCCAATCACTCAAGGCGCTGTAGGGGTAGAACAGTCTGCACAGATTTTCCTACAGATCGCATGGCCCAGCAACTCTTCTACTTCCTGTCCTGGAATTGAGACACAGCTGTGCCTGGAGACGGCTGAAAAGTGCTGATGCCCTGCTTGAAAATTGTTAACATCCATATGGATAAATCTTTATTAAACTTACTCTATTATTATTACTAGTCAATAGTGTTTATTTTATGTAAAGTGCTTAGAACAGTGTCTGGCACAAGATAAAGACTTATGTATTGGCTAGTCTCTCTCTATATTATACAACTACTTGGTATGTACTTCATTCTTTTTAAACATTCCATGTTTATGATAACTTTTCTTTTGCTCTTTATTTTCTTCTCAAAACCCTTTATGAGGAGGGGAGAAAGAAGATACTGGCTCCATGTGTTTAAGGAGAAAACTGAGGCTCAGGTATTTGTGGAATGTGGAGCATAATTGCAGAAACTGGTTTTCTGACTTTGACGCTAGCACTTTCCATAAATCAATCCTCTCCCAAGGGCTGGATGGATAGGGGACTGGATGGATCCAATGATTAATGTTCCTATTTTTCCGAGAATGGTATTTTCCTGAACTGAGGAAATAGCATGTCCATAACAGACCAGGGAATCAACCACTTGGAGGCAAAACCTTCCCTCTCAAAAATGTTAATGCTAATTCCATGCTAATAATGATGCTAATGATAATAAATCCAATGCATTAGAGCAACAAATATGAACGCTGAAAGTCAGTTTGCTCCAAATCAGAGTCTCAGGTGGGAGGTCTAACTACACATTTATGGCACATGGGGGAGTCCTCGGTGGGTCACATTCGTGATGGAAGTGGTGGCAGAGGCCCTACGTGGCTGAGCTGCTGATCTGACAACATCCACTTATGTTTTGCACACAAGTCTTCATATCAATTGTTCCTAGAATATTTCAGAAATCTTCAAAGGTATAATCTAGTTTTACAAAACATTATTTTGTGGACACCACAGAGGCAGTTTGGTTGCCACACATTTAATGGACAAAAATCCTGATGGGCTTGGGTGAAGTTTATCTTTCATGATTTACTATGGCTATTACTACTGCTACCATTTCCACAACAGTGATTCCAGTGGTTTGCAAGGATGTAGCACTGTTGAGTTTAAAAGCTTCTTTGTCTGACCACTGACCTGCGTTCTGTTTGCACAACAGCATTATGCACTAAGACATCTGGCCTCTTGCAGCTGTGGTGCTGAGGCTACTGGGGTTAAGTGATTTGGCTGCACGGTGGATTGGTGAGACAGCACGGACTCCCAGTTCACTCTTTTCCCCCTCGACTATGAGGACCAAGTGACCAGGATGTGGGAACACTGTGGCAGCATGCTGGGTTCAGGAGGGGCATGCCACTGCAAGCCTGGTGGTGTACCTCTTGGCCCCAGACTGATTCCTTTTTGCTGTGGGATCTTAATCAAGTTACTATGCCCCCTGGATTTTAGATTAGTTCTCTGAAAAGTAATCAGGATGGATAAAGCATCTTTAAGTTGCACCCCCTCCTCTTGTCTTATCACTCTTAGGCTCAGAAGAAACACGCTGAGAGTGCCGGCGCATGCATCTTCCTTTGCCTAGCCAGTACAGAGCAGAGATTTAGAAAAATGAAGGAAGAATGGAAAGAAAGCCAGAATGCCTAGTGAAACCACCCCCCATGACGTAGTTTCACCCACTTCCAAGTCCCCCGGAGGTGTTTCTTAGGAATCCAGATGTGTCTGTGTTGCAGAAAAGCATGGCTGCCGATCAGCCAGTCATGTTTGGTTGGAGGCCACAAGAAACAATGGTACAGATCTTGGAGAGCATCTGGTCGAAAGCCCAGATAACGAACCTGAGGCTCAGAGGGCAGGAGAGTTTCCCAAGGTCACATGGTAAAACAGAGACAGAGCTGGTGACTATCCCCTGCCCTTCTAGGATGGATGACATGTTTCCAATGAAGTTCAGTCTTGGTCTACTACCAGGTCTTACCTTCATGAGAGCAGGACCCGGGCTGTCTTTCTCACTCCCATATCTCCAGTCTCCAGCACAGGGCCCAGCACAGGTGGATGCTCAAGAAATAGCTGTTGAATAGTTGAATAGATGAATGAACTGATGAAAAAAATGGCCGAACAGAAGGATGCAAAATTTAGATCATTCTTCTCATTCCATGGGCACAGACGGCCTACACTTCAGTCCCTGTCCCAGCCTCTTTACATAGACTTGGATGTTGAAGTGATCCAAGCAAAAGAGTCTGGCTAGGTCTATACAGGTCCATTCTTGTCATTTGAAAACAAGCTCACAAGACCGTGAATGTCCCACACTATTAGAAACCTCGTTCTCATAACATAAAGACAATCAACTTCTGAGTGAAGTAAGTCAGACAGAGAAAGAGAAATATCATATGCTATCGCTTATATGCAGAATCTAAAAAGAAATGATACAAATGAACGTATTTACAAAACAGAAACGGACTCCCAGACCTAGAGAATGAACTTATGGTTAAGGGTGGAGGGAAGGGATAGTTAGGGAGTTTGGGATTGACGTGTACACACTGCTATATTTAAAAAGGATAACCAACAAGGACCTAGTATATAGCACAGGGAACTCTGCTCAGTGTTATGTGGCAGCCTGGATGGGAGGGGAGTCTGGGGGAGAATGGATACAAGTATATGTATGGCTGAGTTGCTTTGCTGTGCATCTGCTGTGCACAACATTGTTAACTGGCTATACTCCAATATAAACTAAAAAGTTAAAAAAAAAAAGATAATTACCTTCTGGGGTACTGGGCCAGGCCAAGACAAGCCTGTCCAAGGGGGCAGAAATAAAGCCCAACTTTAATATATGATTTGGTTAGGAGTCAGGGCTGGCCTCAGAAAAGTTGTAAAATTGAAAATCTGGTCTTTGGTTACTGTTCCCCCAACCAACAGCATAGTAGTGCCCAGTATTCTAGATATTTCCATCGTGGTGCCTGGAAGTGCAATTTATGATTTGAACATATCCTTCATCAAAACTCCCATGGCCTCAATGCTTTATTCTCAGCTATTGGAGAAGATATGTATGTTTCCACTGAGTCATTAATAGCTGATCGAAGTTCCCTATTTCATCTCTCTGAGGGGTATTTGCCTTTAACATTTAGAAGTTTCAGGCTCTTTTCTGACATAGAAATTTCAGAGGAATATTTTAGTCATGCAGGTGGGAGAAGGTTCATATCACATAGACATTTCTTATCTTTCATGGCAAACTTCTCTGTATACACACACATATGCACACGTATACATAAACATGCATATACAAATACAGGCAGAGTAATACTTCAAAGGAAACAGGAACCCCAGCCTTAAAGCCTAATAAATCTTGTTTCATCTTACTTATATTGGTCATTTCTGACTCATTTGCACCAGGAAGATCAGGTCTCTCAGCCCAATTCCTGTAAATAAAATATTTTATTTCCCGACGGATCTCAGACTTTTTAAGCTGTTAGTAAGTAATAAAATAGTTGTTTAATTAGGAATGTATTTATCACTACTAAATAACTGTTATATTTACATCATGTAAAAATGGCTTTTTAAAGAGGCAAATAAAAAGATGTTGTTAAGAATTTACTGAATCAAATGAAAGTTTTAAGTTTTATTGGAGAGGAATAAAGACCCCTAATTGGAATTGGTTTTATGGGCCTCTAGGACCATTAGAAATAGGGGCAGGAGATGAATTTGAGGGAAATGCAATCTAGCTGGATTCTCGCTAACCGCCCTCGTGCAGCTCTAGGTTGGATCTGGGCTAACACAAAGCCAGTGCCTGTCCTGCCTCCTCTGCTTCTTCCCACGTCACCCCCAGCTTCAGCTTGTTCATGATGGTTTGCATATCCCCATCTCCATGACAACTCTAGTCAAAGTCATTCTTGTCTCCTGCTCGGGCTAGTCCTGCAGCCTCCTAGCCAGTTCCCACACCTGCTCTTGCACCTCCAACCTGTTATCTACATTGTGGTTACATCAGAGGAAGAGCTCTTCTAAGGCCTTTCAATGACTGCTGTAATTCTTAGGATAAAATCCCGTGTCATTACCATGGCAGTGAGTTGGACATGGCCAATGATTAATCTCCCACTTTGCTGAGAACAGTTTGTCTTCCTTGGTTAATGTCCATGCCCAGAGTACATGGCAGGGGAAAACCATGGTGAGCCACCAATCTCCCTCCCAGAAACATCAATGGAAAAGCTTAATACATTTAGAGTAACAGAGCCAATAGTCAAAGGTCAGTGTGTGTCAAGTCAGTATTTCCAGGTGAATGTTAATTCCATTACATGGTACTTATAACACAGGATGGTACCCACATAGCGAGCCAGGTTAGTGATGAAAATGAGGGCAGATGCTCTCCGTGGATGACCTGATGTTCTTCTGAAAACACTTGCTTTATATTTTATATATAAATGATCTAATTAGTTTGAAATATTCCTGGATCTGTTAAAATTGTCACTTGGTTCTGCAAAAACATGTTACTATGAACAATAGTGAGGTGAGGTGAGGTGATCTCAAATCAAGCAATATATCATGTAGATGCCACCTATTAAACAAAGACAATTTTTTTGAAGTCTTTACTGAATTTGTTACAATATGGCTTCTGTTTTATGTTTTGGCTTTTTGGACTGGAGGCATGTGGGACCTTAGCTCCCCGGGATTGAACGCACACCCCCTGCATTGGAAGGCGAAGCCTTAACCACTGGACCACCAGGGAAGTCCCAAACAAAGAAAATTTTACGCCTTTACTGCAAATGATGTTTCATGATTTACTATTGCTATTGCTACTATTGTTGTCAATAACAATGATTTTTTAAATGTGGATATAGCACTTTATAGATGAAAAGAATCCTTGCATACATTAGATTCATACAACTGTACTACATATAGGTTAGATTGAGAGTCAACAATTTTTTTTCTGCAAAGGGCCAAATAGTAAATATTTTGGCCTGTGGATCATATGGTCTCTGTTAACTGTTACTCAACTCTTCCATTATAGGTATTTACAATAGGTAAATAAATGGGTATGCCAGTAAAACTTTATTTACCAAAACAAGTGTGTACTAGATTTGGCCTGTGGGCTGTAGTTTGCTGAACTCTGAGTTAGATCATGCAGAATTAACATCTTTCCTCCTGCAGCTGTGAAGCCTGAGGCCAAAGGGTTAAATGATTTTTCCAAGGCCATAGAATGAATTAGTGAAAGAACAAGGATGTGGCCCCATGCCATCTAGCTCCCAGTCTGTCTTCCCTCTACTGAACTGTGATGACCAACTTACAAGTAGAGTGTAACCCTGGGGCACCACGCTGTGTATCAGAAAGGGTACATCACTAGAAGTCTGCAGATCTGGGCCCTGGCCCTAATTGGCTTCTAGTTAGATGTGACCTTAATCAAGTCACTTCACCTTCTTTAGCTTCAGTCGATTCATCTAAAGAATGAGGAGATTGGTTGAGGAATCTTCCCTCTGGCTTTAAAATGCTGTATTTTTAAGATGAGGGATGGGGAAGAAATATTTTATTGTGAAGTATTTGAACTGATCATTTTTTACAAATTTTGCAGTATTTATTTACACAGAAGTCATTATTAACCAACCAGCAAATATTTACTGGGCCTGTTATGCTGTGAAAAGATGGAAAAAATATCTGACATAGTCTTTGTATTTAAATAATTAATAGTTGTGAAGAAAAGCAATTCCTAGCATTTATAGAAAATGAGTAAATAATCAGTGTAAGAAGCATTGCTCAGAAGGCATGGTAAGTTCCTTTGGGTTTCTGAAGACAGACGTCAGTGAGAGCAGCAGCTCTCAGAGACAACCGCATGGAAGGGCTAGACAATGCTCTGGGATTAGAGGATGGGCAGTGGGGTGGCAGTGAAGAGAAGCATTCCAAGAGGCAGGTGTGAAAACCTATGTACACAAGTTGCTCATGTGGGTTGCAGCAAGTCAACGGGTTTGATTAGGCTAGATGGTGTACATTGGGGAAGGTAGGAATTATTGATTTTGCATCACTTTTTTTATTAGTTGGACTATAGCACCATTAAAAAAATACACAGCACAAAAACCTTAGCTTTGCCATTTGTCACAGAAAAGGTTTTGCTCCAATTAGTGCTCATCTGGGAGGTCTGCCTAGATTTCATCCTATTTTGAGGCTCATCATGAGGCACCTCTTGTGGAACAGCTGAAAATTCATGATCATTCACTCAGGTCTCTTATCTCAAATCCCCAGAAGAAAACTAGCCATTCCAGCTTCCTACGGGGTGGTGTGATGAGGGGAGGGCTTCATTCCTTCCATCCCTGAAGACCTGAAGTTAGGAATGAGGCCCTTTTCTTCAATCTCTTCAAGCTCTTTTTCTCAAACAGAGAGGCAATTCAGACGAGGGTATTTTGGTAATTAAAGCCAATTCTCTTCAACAAGCAAAGGTACTTGGATTGCAGTGTGTGAGGTTGGCTGTTTCTTAACGAATGTGTTTCACCACAGGTTCTCTAACCTGGATGTCCCCTATTTTTCCCTACCAGGCTTCTGAGATGACCCACAGAGAGCCAACTGGAAACCTTTGAGAGTAAAACCCTGGGACACGTGTGCTACGTCCATTTAGTCAACACATTACACAGCTAAAGGGATGCTCTCCAACGGTGGAGCTAACATTTGTGGAGCCCTTCTAAAGACGAATTATTGTCCTAGGTTTTAGTTTTCAAACGTTATGAGAAATCCCATCCAATCCTCCTAATAGTCTTATATTTCTGTCCTCATTGTATAGATGAGGAAGGAGGCTGAGCCTCACTAAGGCTAAGTTGCTCGTGTTTGACAAGCTGCAGAGCACGGGTTTGAAAAAGGGCAGTTTGATTCCCAGGATTTCATGATTCACTAAGTTAATTCAAAATTGAGCTGGAAACCATCATGTTTTGACACACTTAGGTTAACAAGCTTAACCTTAAGATAGGTAGAAAGGCAGACAAACATATCCTCAAGGTTGTGGATGCATTCCTAGTTGCCATGGAGATAATACCAAGCGTGAGAGATGTATTGGAGGAGAGGGATGGAATATATCAGAGAGTTATCACTCAGGCTCAGAAAACAAAGGCTTTACTGATTGTGTCAAGGTATACTTGGTCCTCTCTCCCTCTACACACAGGGCAATTGGAGACAGCACGGAAAAACTGGAGCCCCAGTGAAGCCCCCCCGCCCAATGCCATGGTCTCACCCAGCCTCTACACCCCTTCGGATGTGTTCCTCAAAATTTCACGTGGGTCATGGTTATTAGTCTTCAGGTTATATGTGTTTAGGGTCCTGAAGCTGGAAGACTTCTACCAGGGCCCCAAAAGTCCCTCCAATTGAAAAGGCTCTGTATATGCTGAGATGAATTGGAAGTTACCATTAGAAGAAACAAGAAAAGTTTAACTTCCAGAAAATGATCGAAAGGAAACACTCTTTAATGTAGTGAGACTTATATTTCAATATAGAGTTAAAAATTAGGTAATGGGAGCAGTGTTTATGGACAAGTTGTTGATCTCTACAATCCTCAGTTGCCTCATACATAAAATGAGAATGTAAAGATCTACCTCTTTTTGTTTGTTTGTTTTGTTTTGTTGGTGAGGATCAACTAAGAAAATGTTTACCATGGGGCCCTTTGGCAGGTACTTAATTGCAGCTATTGTACATGCATAGGTAGCTTGGCATGTATTGAATTGTAGGAACCAGTAAAGTGTAGTAGTTACAATACCTATGACTCATACTAGCTGTGAGATCTTAACCAAGTTAAACTCTGTGCCTCAGTTTTCAAATCTGTAAAATGGGGTTCACAATATTACCCATTGTGTGGTACTTAAGGAAATAAGGCAGCATGTGTAAAGTCCTTTGGACAGTGCCTGCCATGCGGTGAGCACTCAGTCAACTTAATTGCCACTACTATCATCATCACATCAAAAATGCATTTCCCTTACGAATGAGCTTCAGCCCAAAGACTAAGGTCTTTGCAACAACAAAATCTTTTATTTAAGTTTTAAAGTAAAAGATAAGACTACTGCTGGATAGGAAAGGTCTCTTTACCAAATAAAGGTCACAGCATCCTCCTAAACCATACCAGTGCTGATGCTGACTCTGGTCTCCAATTACTGGGAGTGCCTCTTTATTGGCTGCCCCCTTCTCTCTGATGCCCTGTGTTAATGATGCTGACTGAAGCAATCACACAAAACTCGCAGGGTGAGAGGGCTCTCTGGTTATGGCATCTCATGCACTTGCTGTATTAGCCTTTTAACAAATATGTAGACGTTCCTAAATTATTAACTTTTTCCAAAGTGATATTTGATGGCAAAAGTAATGTCTGTGTGGAGTATTAAGTGACTTTTAAGAAAAAAGCTGAATAATTTGACAGTGTTAAAATTATGCTGTCGGGGCTTCCCTGGTGGCGCAGTGGTTGAGAGTCCGCCTGCCGATGCAGGGGACACGGGTTCGTGCCCCGGTCCGGGAAGATCCCACATGCCGCGGAGCAGCTGGGCCCGTGAGCCATGGCCGCTGAGCCTGCGCGTCCGGAGCCTGTGCTCCACGACGGGAGAGGCCACAACAGTGAGAGGCCCACGCCGCAAAAAAAGAAAAAAAAAATTATGCTGTCAAAGATTCCATTTTCTCGGAGCCATCTTTATCCTGGCTTCAATTGCACAGACTATCATCATGATGGTAAGATTTATTTTTCCTCAAATTGCAACATGGTAGCCAGTTTTATAGGGAGTGGAGCTATGGTGCCCACTTTTCAGAAAGGTGCAAGATACATGGCATCACTAAATTAGGCGATGATGTCCCTGATTAGGAGAAGACTTGAAACAAAGAGATCAGAGAACACAGGCTTTGTGGATCCCTGTTTAGATGGTAAACAATATTTAATAACCAGTGATTCATTTATTGGCAGGAAGACAGAAAGATCTCTTGTTGCAGGGAACGGGAGTTTGACCTCTCTTGTGCAATTTTCTGCATTTTGCATTCTCATGCATTAAATATAGAGCATGCATTATTCACCCTTGAAAGCTATTTCAAGGACTGTGTGTAGTTTCTCCTTATAACCTCAGGAATTTCACACATGATTCTTTAGAGACAGATAATGATCTAGTGCTTAGGACCAGGAGGTGGAGTCGGTCTTGGCTTTTCTCCTTCAAACTGGTACTTGTGTGCTGTAAGGCAGTGTGATCAGTCTGCATTTAGTGGGCTTCCCAGATGTTCATTTGTGTTCGATATCATGGATTGAATGATTTTAAAGAGTGCTTGTTTTGTGCTAGGTCCTGGGGGCCATACTCAGGAAACATAAGATATGTCTCAGGTATTACAAGGGTATTGGAGAATTAAGACTTGTATATATGAAAACTTGGAGGACAAAACAAAACTCTGTACTATCAGGTGTGAATGGAATATAAT